>NC_133174.1:59640432-60964668 GCF_040802235.1 Manis javanica
GAGTCCACCTAAGGACTTGGGCATGGTGAAGAGAGCCTCCCAGACTCCTCAGCAGGGCCTCACCGAGCACTTTCTTACCATGGGCTAGGTCTGCTCTAAGTGTGGGGAATATACCACAGCCCTCTTTCCAAAGGAGATGCCACAACATGTTCTCTGCCATACCGCCCTGTCCACTGTGCTTGGGAAGCAGAGCCTTCCTGCTTGCACATGTCAATGACAGGGTCCAGTACCATTTTGACAGGTTGTTCTAAACTGACTTAAAGCCAGTGAAGCTGGTAGGGCCCAGCTGAGTGACAGTAGCACCTCCCCAGGGCAATAAGCAGGACATTTTCAAACTCTCTTCCCAGAGCCATTTTTGCAGTGATCTGAGCTGATCCACATTCTGTGATTCTTAATAGCTTCTCTTTCTGAGATCCATGTGCTCTTCTGGTCTCTTTTCTTCAACAGAGTTGGTTTTCCTATTTATAAAAGTAAAACATATGTGTCTTTTTACTTACTGGTAAAGAGCTTATTACTTCAAGCTCTTCATATAATAAATTAACCTCTTTTCTGTCCTGTGTTACAAGTATCTTTTTATTTCCCAGTTTTCTCTCTTGTCTTGGACTTTCAGTTTTTGCGCTTTGGGATGTGCTAACAATTTTCTTTTAGTGGTGCTGCCAAACGTGCTGCCATTTTCCTTTGTGATTTTGATGCGCAGAGAGTCTTCCCTCCTCCCAGATCAGATGAGCACTCATCTATATTCTTCTCTGCCTGCGAAGGGGACACCCACTGACCTTGCCCAGCTGTCCTCCGCTCAGTGGAGGCCAAAACAATCAATTAGGCCTTTGTTATGATCAAAGAGAAAGATCAAGCCAGGGGAGAACAAGGGTAACTGAGGCTTTCAATATGCTAATGAGGTCACCCCCTCCCCACTGTTTACCGCAGCCACTCTTTCAGCCCCTTTGAGACAGGACAGCTTGGTGTGGGTCCCTCCCACTGATTTTCTGTTTCCAGACGCTTTAACCTCCTTCCTAGCAGCGGAGCGGGAGAAGAGAGAGAGAGAGGAAAAGCAAAGGGAGAGCTAACTCAAGTACTGGAGGGCTAACTCGCTGTCACCCCATCTCCAGTGTACAGCTCTCACCTCTCCTCAGCAACCACATTTTCAATCAGGTCCAAATCCAGGGTTCCCGGTAATGAAAGTCCCTGGGCGTCTAAACGCTCAGGCCTGCGCAAAGTCACGCGGCCACCAGCCAGCAGCCAGAGTTCTCCCAGCAACAGCCAGGCCGGCCCCTGCGTCTTCCCGGGTGAGCCGGCACAGTTGCCATGGCAACTCGAGCGCTAAATTGCTGCATGTGTTTGGAAGCTGAAGACCTCAGCTTTGACGAATGTAGCCCAGAAATCAATTGACCTCCAATTAGGTTTTTATTGTTTTCTCGAGGCATCTTCTGCTTGCGTCTTGCCTATGACTCTGAGGACTGTGTCAGAGAGAGGCCCAAGCATTTAGCTCAATTTTTGTAAAAAATGATGTATACCTTGATTTATTCCAAAAAGTATTTAAGGTGGCTTAGGAAGATACACCAGAGACTTGGAGAGAGCCTAAATTAAACGCAGGTAGAGAAGGATCAAGCCAGGGGAGAACAAGGGTAACTGGTGAAGTAGTCATAAGGGAAAGCAAATTAGCAGGAAGTCCCATCTTAATAAATATGAAGTCAAAATTTGGCTTTAAGCTTTCACGGCGGGTAACAGAAAAGGGAGGCATGCTCAGCTGTAAGATTCACAGATAGAAGCAAGTCAGTCATTTAATAAAAGCATGAGTGTTCCAAGCCTCGAGACTAAAAAGTATGTTTTTCTGGAGACTCTAACACTAATTTCTTATATTTTTATTCCTATCACCCAGCATAATACTTGAACAAATGGAGGCATAGTCTAAATATTGGTACATGGTCTTTTTTCCTTTACCACCTTTGTTATCATCATTGCTAAATATTGAATACATACTTTTTTATAATGGGAAAAGAGTGGAAATAGACAAAATAAATAGAGAATACATTCAGCCCTTTGTGTTAAAGGAAAAGTGTGAAGTGCAAAAAAAAATTGTGTACAGTACAATGCTACCATCTCATTTCCTATATATGCACAGAACATCCACAACAGGATGCCCAGGAAACTGGCTAAGGGTCGAGGAGACTCCCTTTTCTCTGAATTCTCTTTTGTACTTTCTGAGTATTTATGCCATGTATGCATTACCTATTCAAAAAATTGTTCTAAATGAGTAATACAAATACACACAAGAGTGGTTAGACAGTGGAGAAATGGGGAGTATTTCATATGTAGAAAATTAAGAAAAAAATTCTTTACAGACTTTTTACCACCTAGATCTGACTACTATTAACTTTTTTAAAAAGCAGACTTTTTTTCCATGTAAATTGGGACATTTCTGCAGGGCAGTTTGGCAGTATGTTTCAAAAACATTAAAAATGTGTTTACCCTTTGACCTGGCAATTCTACTTTTAGAAATGCATGCTCAGGAAGTAATCAAATGAGTGCCCAAAGATGCATGGAAGGAAGTATACATCAAGATGTTGGTTATGATGTGGAGAGAAAGGGAAACAATTCTAAATGCCCTACAGTAAAGAACTTTCTAAGTAAGTTACAGAGGGTGCCTAACAGTGGGGCACTGCGCAGCTGTTGGAAAGAAGGCTGAAGATGTCTATTTACCAAAGGCCTCCCAGACCACATCCAGCCTCACCAGGGTATGCTCTCAGTTCCCTGTACCTACTTTCCTTGCCACTATGATGGTTTAATTATATTTGTGTTTGTGTACTTGCTTAACCTTCCCCTTCCCCTGTCTTTCCCTCTCTCTCTCTCTCTCTCTCTCTCTCTCTCTCTCTCTCTCTCTCTCTCTCTCTCACACACACACACACACACACACAGTAGATTGACAGGTCCATGAGGATAGGGATTATGCCTGTTTTACTTCTTATGGTATCCCAAGTACCTTGCAAAGTTCTTGGCACATAATAGACACACCATAAATATTTGTTATCTAACTGACTGACTGAATAAATGAATGAAAAATCAAGGCAGTTTTCCTTCCATCTGTCTCAAATATCCCTTGGTCTCCAGATGGGCCTTCAGTGCTGCTTGGAAAGAATTTTACTTCTCTCTAGTCCTTATGGCGGCTGCTTCATGTCTTCCCTGGCTCTTCAAGCCCCTACTACATACAACCTCCTACCTCAATGACCTCATCTCTAACATCCCAGAGAAAATAGGCACCTCTCTCAGTGCCCTTCTGTACCTTTCTGGGCCTTATTCCATGAACATCAGAAACCAGGAGGCCAGTGGTAAGCCAGGCTAGCACATGTTGGATAGACTGAGAGGAGGCAAAAAACAGACATCTCACCCACTTCTGTCTCTGGACCTCTCTCCTGCAATCCCCACTCCTTTTCTCCATTGGAGCTCTTAAAAGAGTGAACTATTTTCTGCCTCCCATTCACTCTGTTCTTGTTTGCACTCAAGGGCACAGTTAAATGTACTGCTTTGCACACTATTATCTATCCAGGCAAGGTCCTTTAAATATTTTTTCTAGTCTTATTTTATTTTTCCCTTTCATCTGCAGTTCCATCTGCTAGTGGGTTGGTATCTTGGAAATATAGGTGTCTTTTTGAAAATATGTTAATGTGTATGTGTGCTTTTAATTTACATAAATGACATTAATCTGTAGATCATATTCTATTTCTTTTCCCCTCCACACTGTTTTTGAGGTGTCTCCATGCTGCTATGTGTGCATCTAGTTTATCACTTCTGACGAGGCACACATCCAGCACAGTTTGATTCTCTGTTCCTTTAAGACAGGACATGTTGGTCCTGCCAACTCTCTCTGACCACAAATAATGCTGCAATAAGCCTTCCTTAACTTGCCCCTATGAACCTGGGCCAGGATTTCTCTAAACCAGTGGTTCTTAAAGTATGGTCCACAGACCCCGAGAAGTTACTGAGACCCTTTCAGATGGTGCTTAAAGTCAGAGCTGTTTTCAAGATAACCCTAAGACGTAATTTACCTTTTTCATGAGGTTGATGTGAGCACCAAGGGTGAAATAGCTGGCACCAACCTGTACTAGTGGTCATTGTTCCTCTCACCACCGCACGCTCCCAGGGAGAAAGCCATTTTCACTTTAGGATGGCTTTGCTGAAGCAGTAACGTGGTTGCCTTGATGAAATCTTGACCATTGCATTTGGATCTGTTTGCTGCGCTGCACAGCTGAACAGCAGGGACACACAAAGCACCTCTGCTGCACACTGGGGTGCAATGCCCTCTCCAGGAAAGGCGCTTGTGTGGTTATTTGAGGTGGGAGCGCAACAGGCCTCAATTTCCCTGGAACATCATTTTTACTTGAAGGAATGACTGACAAACTGCTTATTCTGACTCAGGTACTTGGTGGACATTTTCTCAGAAGTGAACAGAGTGAGCCTAGCTCTTCAAGGAGAACAGCTGAAAGTGTTTGTCACCAAAGATACAATTCGAGCTTTCAAGTGGAAATCAAAATTTTGCAAAATTTGCTTCTGCCACTGTGGGCTTGACAGCCTCCCAATGCTTAAAGGCTTTTCCTGTCTGCCCCTTAATTCTTCATGACCTGTTGGGATGATCAAGTCCCTTTTCCAGGAAATCCTCATGTCAAGGGTGGCAGCTGCCCTCCTGGATTGCTAAGGCCCCATGCATGAGCCCCTGCAACGTCTTTGTCCACAGAGCTGCAGGAGCTCCTTGGTCTGCATGTCAGGGAGCTTTATAAATGTGGACTAGTGCATCAGGAGGGCTGACCCTACAGAGCCAGGAAGAGACAAAATGTTATGACCCAAAGCTTCAATGTCAGTGCTCCCTTCTCTTCCCATTCTCCCCACTCAAACAGGACCATCTCATCTACTCTTTGGTTCATATAACTCTGAGAGCTAGTGGCTACCCCACTTCTGTCTGCAGCTCTGACACCCTTTGAGCTCCAGACCCTGTATCTTCTTCACCACTTCCTGGACAGCATGCCCAGAGGCAGAGCATGCACACAGTGGTCAAGGTAAGCTTTCTCCTTCCTTGTTCCTGCTACTGCTTCTCCTCCAGGACTCCTTAACTTGGAGAATGGCACTGCCCACGCTATCCCTACCTCACCACTGCTGCCCACCTACCACTCCTTCAACAGCAGGCACCCCACACCTCTCACCCCGAGCCTCTCACAGGTCACCCTGCCTCACTCCAACAGCATGCCACTTTGTAGCCCCACACCGACCTTTGGGGCACTCCCTTAACTGAAAGCTTCTGTGGCTCCCTGCTACCTTCAAGATAGAGTCCATACCCTTTCTCTTGACACTTAAGGCCTCCATGGTCCTAACTGCCTCATCTTCCACATGACTACTAGATCGCTCTTTTTCTCCCCTAACATCAGATACATTCATACCTTTAGGCTCTTGCTCAAAATGTCGTCTTTGCCTAGAATGTCCTCTCTTCAACCCTCATTTTACTGGCAAGGGGTGCTTCATTATTTAAGGACTAGCTCTGTGTCATCTTTTCTTGATGCCACCTTCTTCCTCTGGCAGAATTCAACTCTGGGTGCTGGCAAGTGGCAATTAGCAGATAACTGGGGAGTGAAACTGAATTGCATCAAATGACAGCTGGAGCCATTGAGGTGGCAGAATTTTAGCCTGTCCCTAAAGGGAATAATCTTAATGGTAACTAGCATTTATTGAGCACTTACTATGCATCCCATCTTGCCCTATTCATTTTCTTTTTAAAATGATTTTTATTAAGGTATTGATATATACTCTTATGAAGGTTTCACATGAAAAAATAATGTGGTTACTACATTTACCCATATTATCAAGTCCCCACCCATACCCCATTGCAGTCACTGTCCATCAGTGTAGTAAGATGCCACAGATTCACTATTTGCCTTCTCTGTGCTACACTGTTTTCCCCATGACCCCCCACACCATTTGTACTAAACATAATACCCCTCAATCTCCATCTCTCTCCCTCCCCACCTGCCCTCCCACAGCCCTCCCCTTTGGTAACTGCTAGTCCCTTCTTGGAGTCTGTGAGCCTGCTGCTGTTTTGTTCCTTCAGTTTTGTCTCGTTGTGATACTCCACAAATGAGGGAAATCATTTTGCCCTATTCATTTTCTATGCCTTGTCAGTTCATTTCTCTAGGGACTCCAAACTAGCATCATCCTCACTTTAATGATGGAAAAACTGAGCCCCCGAAAGCCACTTCAGGGGATGCTGGTCTTTACTGAGCAGCAGCTTGTTGATCTACTGCAGAACACTGTCTTGCCATTAGTGGCAGAGTAGGGACAGCATCCAGAATCACTTGCAATTCTGTCTCTAATTACAACTGGAAAAGAAGTGCATTTGACATCAGACATGAGGACAGGTGCTGAAGTGCAGAGATCAGCCTGAAGTCTAATGCCAGCTCTGTCTAGCTGTGTAACCTTGAGCCCATTCCTTAACAACTCTGACCTTCAGTTTCCTAACACGTGAAATGGGAATGATAATTATAGTCTGTGGTGCAGATGATCTATAAGGAATGCAAAAGAATCCAACACGGTGTTTTAGGTACATAGAAAGGCTCTATCTACGTTGATTCCTTTTACTCCCTCCCCAGCACCCAGGGGAGGAAGTGGATTCTGGTGAAACTCACATTCCATTTAGAGTTGGGGAGGCTTCTCTCTGACTCCAGCACCAGCAGCGCTGCACAGCCTTCAGTGTCACTTTCCCTTTCTGGGCTTTGGTTTCTTCCTATACTGGTAACACAAGGGAGTTTTATTTTACAACTGGTGGACATTTCCATTTTCTCCCATTTCTGCAGCCACTCAAAAATCATATTTTCCTGAGCCAGCAAACACATTTGAGAGACAACAGTGCAAAACTAAGGGCCTTCTCTTATGGAAAGAGGCAGCCACGGGGACTGGGGAAATGTGTGAGAAGACCCACCAGGAGAGAACCAGGAAAAAGAGTCAGGTTGTGCCAACCTGGGGTGCCATGTCAGTGGAAGTTAGGCATGTCTGGCAACAGGAAATACTTCCTGGGCTTTGGACCCCAGCAACCTGGAAGGGAGCTCATGGCTCCTCTTCAACATACACAAACCCAGCTTCCCCTGCCCCACTGCCCACCCAGGCTTGGGCCTTTGCTGACTGTTGCCATGGCAATGTTCCAACGTGCTTTGCATAGTGACAGGGATGCTTGGCTTTGCTAACAAAGTGCTCTGTAAAGGACTTTATGTCTTTGGCAGGAACAATTCCACTGCCTTTTTCACACGGATGACTTTGGGAGCTGTGACGGATTTGGCAAGACACTTCCCCTGTTTTGGCCTGCAGCCCTGGGCTTTCCTTGAAGGCACAACTTGGCAGCTCTTTATTTTCCCATTTTCAAATATACCATCACCACTGTTCTCCTGTCCACTCCCGCTCCAAAGGGAAGAATGGTTTTTCCCTTTCTTAGTGCTCTGGTGAACTCAGCATGCTTAGGAAAATGAGACGAATGGACTGTTTTAATCACTTATATACCCTTGGCTGATTGCTGGGCCAAATAGTCTTTAATCCCCTTTTCTTTGTTCAGGATATCCAGTGATTTTCAGGATTGAAACAGGAGGACCCTGTATTGTCCTGGACAATTATTCCCTGGAGCAGGAAACATAATTAGGATTCAGAGTAAGATGGGAGGGAAGCCAGGCAGACCTGAGTGAATTTTGCTTTCATCACTTCCAAGCCGTGTGATCTTGGACAAGATATTTAACTTCCCTTGGCCTCAGTTTCCTCATATGTGCAATGGGAAGATAATATTGGCCTTACAAGGGCATTAGTGTAGGGTTGTTATGAGGTTTAAATATATTTTATGCATGCCTGCTTTTATTGTTTCCATTGCCCTGGCCCTGGTCATCTTTTGCCTGGACCAGTAGGATAGCCTCTCCTGACTTTCCCATTTCTACTTGAACCCCTTTCAGTCCATCATACACATACCAGACCCAGTGGTATTTTAATATTCTAAATCAGATCCTGTCACTCCCTTGCTTACAACTCTCTAACAGTTTCCCACTGCACTTAAAATCAAATCCACCACTCTCCCCCTCACCTCCTATAGCCTAGACACACTGGTCTCCTTTCCATTTCTCAAAAGCACCAAGATAATTCTCATCTCTTAAACTTGACACCATCTGTTCCCTCTGCTGGCTCCTTGGCATCCTTGATTCTTGGCTCAGAGAGACCTTCCTGACCACTTATCCAAACTAGCTCCCCACCCTTACCCCCATCATATCACCATGTTCATTTCCTTCACAGCACTTCTCACAAGCTAGCCCTGTGTTGCTCATTCATGTATTTGGTTATTGTCTGTCTCCTCTGACTGGCTAGTAAGTTCACTGTGTCTGTCCTGTCCATCTCTCTATCCCCCAGTGCCCAGCATAGGGTCTAGATATAATGGGCACAGTGAAATCTATGAAGTGAGTGAGTGAATTCATAAGGCATGCAGAGCACTGGGCACAAGGCCTGAAAAGTAGTAGAGTACAACACATGTTTATCCCCTTCTGTTCTTTTTCCATCAGCTGCCTGTAAGGCAGAGGGTGATCCACTGGACCTGTGGCCTTCAAAATGGGTGCATAATCCATCAGAGTGTGAGAAGAAAATATTAGAATTCCTATTAACATTCATTTTTACTGCACCTTAATTTCTGTATTTGTTTTATAATATATAAAAATCAGCTAGCATAGTATTATGTGTATATAGTTTCCACATAAATATACATATGTTAGGGTATAGGCTCAATATTTGGAGACCACAGCTGGTGGGAAGCAAACGGTCAAGCTCTTGGCAGCCTGTGGACTACAAATGGGTTAGGCTGGGCCAGGGTCGAGGTCTCCCAGAGTGGAGGTTGAGTGCCTTGGGGGCCAGGGTTGGGCGTGGGCAGCATGCATCCTCCAGTTCACTACCACACCCTGTTGCTTCCTCCAGCCTACCTCACAAATTTCCCTTCCTTTCCTGACCTTTCGAGGCATGTGCATTTCCAACCCTAGCTAGGGTCTCCTTGGCAAGTCCCTCCAGACCCTTCTACTCTGGAACTTGGTGCTAGTTTATCCCCAGGGGTAGTAAGCATTTGGGAAAAGCCAAGGCCTGGGAGCCCCTGAGGACGGCAGCTGTGGTCTGGCATTCTTGTGTCCCCTGTGACTAGAATGGTGCTGAGCAGGCTGGGTGCTCACATTACTGAAGAACACATTTATTGTCTAATACCAATGCATAGGATAACGATTTCCGAATGTGTGAGCTGAGGACCCTCAGGGAGAATTTGGTCCATATGTTTCACTGCTCAGGAAGAAACTAAATGGGGCTCAGAGAGGCCAAGAATCCGTCCCAGGTCAGGAAGCATCCTGCCAGCCCTCTGTGCCCGGTACTGGCCTCTCTGCTTAGCCTCTGGGATGTTTGTTTATGACCCAGTCCTTGGTTGGTTCTACCCCCTTGGCCTTGGCCTGCTACTCATCAGCCCTGGCTCACAGGTGGTGCTCTGGCTTTCCTACTGGGACAGGAGCCAAAGGAGGAGTAATGCCCCAAATCACAATTCCACAGCCTCCTGCCTTGCTTGCCCAAACTCACTTTCTATGCACTCGCACCCCCATTCCTTGGATGTTAATGGCATCACCACCCTTCTAATCACCTGGGCCCAAAATACAGAGTGTTCAGCTCCCCTTGAATTAGGGCCTACTATGTGTCAGGCACTTTTTTAAAAGTAAACTTTTTATGGGTGATTAACATACACACCAAAAAGGACACATATCAAATGTACACATCAAAAAGTGCACACACTGACGAATGATTGCAAAGGGAGCACACCCATGTATCCATTATCCAGGTCAAGAAGCTAAGCCTGAGCAGGCCTACTGAACTGCTCCTCCAAGTATCTTTTAGCCATCATTGCAGATCTTCTCACCACTGCCCTGTGAGGACAAGACAGCAAGTTCAATCCACTTTACAGATACTGAATTATTTTTCTCTAAACTAACTCATTTAATTCAGCCTTCAATACTCATGAAATTACACATTTCATGCATTAGTTTTTTCCTCCAATTATTAGAGCCTAATCTGCATTAGACTAAATAAATGACTTAAAATTTAAAAGATCATCCATGTAGGTCTAAAATTCCCTCTCCTACCTCATGCACCACTAGCAAAATGTGTACCACAGTTCATTGAGCTCTGTATTGTACTGTGGGAATAAAGACAAGGAGAAGGCTGCTTACATTTGGGAAGAGCAGAAGTCTTGAAGCAGGACAGGAGGCACATAAAATGGACTTGACATCACCAAAGAGGTGTGGCCATGTGGATGTCAGTTTGCTTCTGGCTGCAAAGCTAAAAGAAAGCTTCATGGAAGAGGAGGCTTGGTATTGGGAGATGAGTGTGACCTTCACAAGCAGAGATGGCAATAGAAAGAACAGCGTTCCAGGTGGATGTAAGAGAAAGCAGAGAAAACTTTGGGGCTCGGAGAGAAACCAGTACTTTAGGTTTGAAAGGCTGTGAGGGTGGCCACTGAGTGAACTGCCAGAGTTCCAGCTTCTGGGCCCATGGAGTCAGAGCCAGAGCTCCGTATTAGAATTCATACCTCCTTACAGATCTGTACCTGGAGATTCCTCACACCAGGCTAGAGTGTGTGCTGGTCATGGCAGACAGGGCCAGCTGAGTGAGAAAGAACAGGACTTAGAGTCAGCCTAATTTGGGTTCTGGTCTCTGCCGTGCTACTGACCACCTCCATCTCCTTTCCTAATCTCCGTCCCCTCATTTGCAAATTGGGGTCCGATAATCCGCACCTCACAGGGTGGTTGTGAAGAGTAAGTGAGAGCATGACTAAAATGACAAGCTGGCTCTTGTCCCAGCTCTTGGGCTCTGGGGGACAGTCTGGAGATAGTGCCACCTGCCCCACGTCCCTCTCCACCCCCTCCCCCATCCCTGAGCACAGCCAGACATGGCTGTTGAGGTGACAACAATGAACCTTAAGTGCTTTCATGTTGGGGAAAGGGACCACAGAATTGCTCATTCCAGGCCTCAGACTTCTCTGTCCCCTCTCCTGGTATATCTAGGACACTCTTCTGTTGAGGAGCTGGGGGAATGGTGGGGCCTGGCCTTCTCTCGTCAATAGATGGGGCTACTGCTGGCCTGGCTCAACTTGCATATATGCCAGGAAAAAGCCCTTTGCTCCTCAAACTCCACTAACCCCCTCCCAAAGCCTCTACCCCTCCCCGCCCCCTCTCCCGCGCAGTGCTCAGTCCCCACCATAGCAGACTCCCGCCTTTCCACGGACAGCCATCCTGTCTGCCCTCAGAGACCCTGTCAAGACAGCTGCCCCCAGCACTGCACATAGCTGAGCTGTGCGCCTATCAGTAAGAAGGAGTGGGAACATTGTGAGGAGACTTTGGGGCTGGTGGGGGCAGAAGGACCAGACCTGTAGAGCTTTTGGAGGAGTTGTCAGAGAGCAAAGGAGAGACAGGAGAAGAGGAGGAGGGAGGATCTGCACAGGCAAGGCAGCTGGGCCCATGCTGCCTCATCAGCAAACACTGAGGTATCCTCGGTGCCAGGCCCTGCACAGGACAGACTCAAAGGCCCCAATTCCGATCTACGCAGGCTGCCAGGCAGAGAAGGCTCATGAACACATGGAAGATTTCTAACAATCCCAAGGCATCCATGTTTAGGGACAAGTGAGTGGCAATAGCCATAGTTGAAGGCACCAGAGAAGGGAGTGAGCTGAAGATGGGGGTCGGGGGAGTGGGGAGAGGTCTTCTTGACATGGTGAGGTTTGAGCTGAAGCCTGAGTAGCTGTAGTATCTGGAAGCAGTAGGGGGAGACAGCTAGAAGGGGCTAAGAAGCATCTTTTGTGTGAACCTACTATGTGCCCAGTGCCCTGTGGCTAACAGAAGTCTCAAGTTAGATGTTTGCATCCTCTATTATACAGATAAGGGCAATCGAGGCCAGGGAACTTAAGTAACGTTGCTAGGTCACACAGGTAGAAATGGCAGAGTGAAGATTTGATCCAAATTTCTCCAAATACAAAGCCTTTCCCAGGTTGCTTTATCATTAAGTGATGAATCACAAGGACAAGGTAGAGAATAGAATGAGTAGCCCACAGATTAAATGGGCAGGAGGGTTTATGTAAGGGAATAAAAAGAAGGTTAAGAGGTCGGACTGAAGGTGAAGAGGGCCGATTCTAAGTGTAGGCCAGAGAGTGTGTGGGCTTGACACTTGAGGCAACAGATCCTTCGCAGGTTCTGAGCAATGGAGTGATAGGATTTGATTTATATTTGTAAAAGCTCACTCTGGCTGCTGGGTGAAGAATAGATTATAAGGTGCTGTGGTGGGAGCAGGGAGCCCAGTGAAGAGGAAGTTCTCTACAGTGGTCCAGGGGCTGATAATGGTAGCTGGAACCAAGGTGAGGGATGTGGAAACAACACTAAGAAGTTGCTTGGATATGAGACAGTTCTAAGGAACAACTTACAGGACTCACAAAATGGATAGAGGAGGGAAAGGGAAGTGTTAAAAGATGTCTAAAAGGATTCCCCATCCCCTTGAGATAATAAAGAGAGATTTGGTGGAGAAAGTACTGAATTGGGCGATAGACAGGCGTCCAAATCCTGGTTGCCCCAGGTACTAGTTAGCTTCATTTACTCAGGAAGGAGCGTATCACCACCTGTGGCAAACAGCAGAGAGGCCCAATGAAAAAAGACGCTATAACCCTGCTGGCTGTGGGTGAGGGAAGTCCAGTGGGGGTGGGAAGGGGCTGGGGTGCAGTGGGGCTAACAGGGAGGAGGAGGTGAGGATGTGCGACTCACACTGTAGACTCCCCTTTTGAGAAGCTCAGATGAGAAAAGGAGAGGAGGGAAGGAAGAGGCAGAGGGATGCAGGGAGAAGGGAGAGATTCTGTGTCTGCTGCTCTCTTTCATTGGATTTTCTCATCTGGGAGCAACTTGAGCATGAGTATAAGCCCAATGGAAGAAGCCAACAGAGACCTTGGCCAAGCTGCCTCCCCTCTCTTAGCCTCTGTTGAAGGTGTCTCTAAAGTGAATTGAACTAATATCTACCAAACAGGGCTGTTGTGAGAAGATCCTCAATGATGGTTTAAAACTGCTTAGAGAAGAGCCTCTCTAGTCCTGGTCAGGCTCAGCTTCTTGACCTGGGTAATGGGTACATGGCTGAGCTCAATTTGTGATCATTCACTCATTCCTCAGTCCCACCCTCCATCCCCTTACTCCCCAAACTTCCAAAAGATGCCTGTTCCTATTCAAGCTTTCTCACCTGGTCCCTGGAAATATAACCTGGGGTCCCAAGTGTACAACCCACTTATGTGCGATTCTGTTTTGACTTTCATGGTGTCCCACACATTTTAGAACCATCTCAAAATGTCATGGCTCTGTCTCTTCCAGATGCCCTATGCCTTTTTCAGTCTATGTTTACAACCTTGAACCTACCGAGATTCCTATCTGAGCCAGCACAACCTGCCCCGTGTGTCACTTGTCCCACAGGGCTGTAGCACTTGCAGTGAGAGCAGCTGCATGCATGTGTGTGCATGTATGTGTGCGTGTGTGTTTGTGTGTGTGTGTGTGTGTGTGTGTGTGTATGAGAGAGAGAGAGAGAAGCAGTGGGTGGGGTCAGAGGGGAAGAAGGGGAGAGAGGGAGGGTGGATTTACAGTGGGACCCTAGGAAGGAGCCCTCTCATTGGCTGCCGAGGGCCCCAGTTCCAGTCTGTGAATCTCTTGGCTGCCAGCTCTACCCTCCCCCCAAGGAAGGCAAAGCAGGCAAGGGAGGGGAGAGTGGAGTGAGACTTCAGGTGTGCCTGAAAGGAGGTAGGGGTGCCTGGTGGTCACACTGGGCATGCAAGAAGCATCTAGCTGTGCTAGCTCCAAGCCTGCCGCCTGGCAGCCTTGTGCTCTGCCCAGATTTCCCCGGGTCTCTGTCAGAACTGGAGCCCAGAGTCCTTTGGCAGCTGTCACTTACAGAACAGGATCCATCCCCCAGTGGATCAGAGAGTTGTGTCACTTAGAATTCCTGGGTCACACATTCCCTCACTGGTCCCTGTCACACTCCTGGATTAGGCTCTGTTATTGGCCCCTCACTCCTGCCAGCTTCTGCAGACTGAGCAGGCAAGCGAGCAGCAGCAGAAATGACAGCGCGGAGAGAGGAGAGCCGAGGCAGCCAGGGGCAGTGAGGGCTGGCGAGTCGGGTCCCTGAGGGCACCCCTACTGTCCCCATCTGCAGAGGCAGTTGAGGCGGGGGTCACACTTAGGGCTTCCTAGGGTTCTCCTGGAACCTGGGCTGCTCAACCTGAGTGGAGCACTGAACAAGGGGGAGGGAGAGAGAGGGAGGAAGAGAGTCAGAGGGAGGGAGGGAGGAGGGAGGGAGGGAGGGAGACGGGTGGGGGGAGAGAGAGAGAAGCTGAGAGAAGCTCCTAGCAGGCTCGACTCCAAGTGAGAGGGTCAGGTCTAGGGACAATTGTGTGCCAGGGGCGCAAGTGGGATTTTGATGAGCCATGTGTGCAAGAAAGCAAAGCTGAGGTGAGGTGATGTAAGCACCTGGGGAGGAGCACAGGCCGAGAAGGAGGAGGAGGAGGAGGAGGCGGCGGCGGCAGCCACAGGGTGGCTGCCAGTCCAGAACAGAATGATGGGCAACTCTCACCACAAGCAACCGAGGAGTAGGAGCCAAAGCAGGATGCATTCAGCAACAGGTACTCTCTTCCCTTCCCTCCTCTTTCCGGGGCTCCCACAGCCAGGGCTGCCCCTGCTGCAACTGCAGGGCCCCTGACCCTTGGCGTGACTTGCAGGGGCTGGCAGGGGGCGGGGAGAGAACCCGAGGGGGATGCGGATGAACTCACAGCTCCCCTGCTCGTGCACCAGCCTGAACTGCATAAGTCAGAGCTCCCTGAGCTGGCAGGGGCTGGCCTCTTTGCCAGCAACCCTGTGTAGCCTCTGGAGGGTGGCTGGAGCATCAGGGAAGTGACCAACGTGCTGTGGACTGAAGTTTATTCCTAGGACTGTGCTTTCTGTCTGGATCCAGTAGGCAGAGAACGATGCATGGCTTATCCTCTATGAGCCTCCTTTGTTATTCAAACCTTCATCTCCCTCAGCAGCTCCCACCCCCCGCCCCCCACTGTACACCTACACCTCTCCTGGCTCTACCTCATATGCTGCATGCACAGAATGATCCAGACGAATCTGTTTTTTGCTGTGTAATGCCCTGCCCCCACTTCCTGCCCCAGTCCAGGCAGGGAGGGAGCTCTCCTCACTGCCTGGGGGAGAGGAGCATGTGCTAGCCTTAAGCTTGTTGCCCTCCTACCCTGGGTGTGCCCTGCTTTGCCCCTTCGTCCTCTCCAGACATGGACTCAAAGGCGCTGGCATAGTTCCCCCCAACAACTTCTTCCTGGATGCTGACAGTATGGAAATCAGGGAGACAAAATCTAGAGAGAACTTTTCCCAGCTTGCATTCCCAGGTGGTGTGGGAGCCATGCGGACAAACTTCTCTGTCCCATTCACCACCCACCAACTCTTTTTCCTCCTGCCTACTCCTTGGCCACCGGGAAGCACCTTTTGCTGCTGCCTCAGATCAGGCCACATGTACTAGGTCCAGGGGCACCTTCCTTGCCCTCGTCCCTCCATCCTCATGGGGACCCTCTTCTCTTTCTCAGTGCCCCTCCTCACAGAGAAGCCTTTGGTTTTCTCTGTACCTGTTTGGGAGGCCCTCATCTGCCGTTCAGGCCAATGGGAGGGAAGGGAAAGTTTTTGCCAAGTTTAACTCAAGTTTACCGTAAGAGAGCAATGAATGGACTGGTGTCTTGACAAAAATCTGTCATGCTCAGACCCAGAGGATTGCCTCTGCCTTTTCCTGGTGGCTCACGGGACTGTGTGTGAGGGGAGTTGCCCAGAGCTGGCCAGCTTAAGGGCAGCCCTAGACTGCCCCTAGATGGGGGCCTCACAGAGTGTGGGGGGAGGGAAGCTATGGGAAAGTGACTTGAGATGTGTGGGCAGGCAGGGTGACTGCCGCTGGGCCCACCTGCAGAGCCAGGCCTGGTTTGGCTTCCTGGGTGGGCTGAATTTGGTCCCCTGTGGTGGACTGAGCCACTGGCAAAGATTCTGGGATTTAAAATTTCTTTGGAGTCTCTTGGAGACACATCCTTTCAAGGCCACCATTAAGTGAATGGCCCAACCTCCACCTCATAGTATTCTGCCTCTCAGCTGGAGGCTCAGGCCCCACTGCTGTTAAATGCAGACAGTCTGTACAGCCCCATAGGGGAGCTTGAGGCAAACTTTCTGCATAACTGCTGGGGCAGTTGCTGGCTACGACATCTTAGAGATTGCTCTGCAACTTCAGGGCCAGCTCCAATCCAGGACCCTTCATCCTGGAGGCAGTAGCTTCTGGCAGCACAAGGAGGTGGCCTCATGATGATTTTATCCCTCTCCCACCCCATATCCTGACCCCGCTTGGCCTTCTGGCCCTCGCCTTCCCCTAGCACTGCACCTGCTCATTCCTCACCCCAAGGTTGTTCCAAAAGCCTTGGTTGAACACTCAAGGCCCTGGGCTAACTAGAGAAAGGCTAACTAGCCTCCTAGCCCCAGGTTGCCCACAGACTGGCCAAAGAGAGGGTACAAGTACAGGGAATAGCTGATGGTGTAAAGGAGAAGCTGAGGCCCTGAGGCCATGGGATGTAGGTCTGTCCTGAGGTCACCAGGAAAGGCTTCATGGAGGAAGAAAACACCTCTTCCGTTGCCCACCCATACATGCAAATGTCCTTTCCTCAGAGCTCTGTCTTCGGCCTGTGTCTCCTCTCACTCTATACCCTCTCCCTGGTGGTGGTCAAGGCCACACCTGGAGCTCACCTCCATAAGGTTGGCCTCCAAATCTCTACCTCCAGCTCAAACTAACAGTCAACTGTTTCATCTCCACCTGAGTGACCCACAAAGACCTCATGCTCAGCTAAGCACATCTTGCTTCTCCACCCCTTCAGAGAGGCTCCCCTTTCTTTCTGCCATTTTCTCCTGGTGACGCCACCTTCTATCCATAACTCAAACTAAAAACCTGGGAGTCATCCTGCACTCCTCTCTCCCACCTCACACTTGCAGTTTTCACTCATCTATCCATCCATTCATTCAATAAGTATTTATTGGTGAGTCTTCCTCTGAGACCTGGAAGCCCCTCCTTTTATCCCACTGTCAATGTCTGAGTCTGGACCTTTGTTAACTCAGGCCCATTCCAGAACTGGGCTCCCTGCCTGTGCTTTTGCCTTTCCCCTGGCTGTGCCTAGCACAGCCCCCAGAGTGATCTGCCCCTGCTCTCCCTTGCTATGAACCTAAGCCTTGCTAATTTGGGGAAGGGAGATCAGGATTGCTCTCAAGGTGTGCCCTGCTTGTCCCAGGTGGCATAGAGAAAACTTTGTTTTTAGCCTTTCAGGTTTATATATATTTTTTTTAGTGTGTATTAGAAAAAATACCTAGTAAAATCCAACCCATGGTTTCTCATATTTTTATTAAGGCAAGATTAAGTATTTTAAAAGTGACTCTTTTTAAATAAAATGGTTAAGTAAATAGTATAGGTGGTACATGGAAATGGGAAAAGATGAGAATGTGAGACACGATTACCCTAGGTTTGGGAAGCACTGGTTTCTAGGGTAAATTATGTGCTCCTTAGCACAACTTAGAGACCTTCCATAATTGGGCCCCATCTACTTCTCCAGGATTACCTCCTGTCACTTCTTGTTGAACTTGATGATCCAGCCATCTTGAATGATTTGTGGTTTCCCAAATACACTATGCCCATTCAACATTTCCATGCTTTCACAAATGTACTTTCTTCTGCCTGGAACCCCCACTCTAACACCCTATCTTCTCTCTGCAATTTCCTCTTTATCCTTCGAAACTCTGACTGGATGTCATCTCTCTCTGAAGCCTTCCCTGATTGCCCTCCTTCCTCCATCCAAAATTAATTAACAGAGTATGTCATTCCCTCCTTTGTACAATTTGGTGCCTTGTACATAATTTTATCATTGCTGCCCATTGTCTTTTATTTTCAGTGTGTTTTTCATCTGTCTTTTTTTAAAAAAATTGAGTCTTTAATTTTTAAGAGCAGTTTTAGGTTCACAGCAAAATTGAAGAGAAGGTAATTTCCTAAATATCCCTGCCTGCACACAGGCACAGCTTCTCCCACAATCAACATCCCTGCCCCAAGAATAATACATTTGTTACAATTGATGAACCTCCACTGAGGACACTTCAGTCTTGGTCTTGTACATTCTATGGGTTTGGACAAATGTATAGTGATGTGTATTCATCGTTATGGTATCATACAGAGTTTTGTCACTGCCCTAAACTTCCTCTGTGCTTCGCCCTCCCCTCCCCTCCCACTAGCCTTTGGCAACCACTGATGTTTTTACTGTGTCCGTAGTTCTGCCTTTTCCAGAATGTTGTATAATTGGAATCATGCAATATGTAGCCTTTTCAGACTGGCTTCTTTTAAGCACTGTCATTGTTAGGGTCATTGTTACTACGTGCATATTTCCTCTAATAAAATGCAAGCTTTTCAAGGACAAGGGCTAAAACATGTTTATCAAAGGGTGGGAAAGAGCCATTGGCCAGGCCTTGGAAGGCTTGGGTTCAGGTCTCTCTTGCCTGTGAACCAGCGGGGTGATCTTGGGTAAGTCATTCACCTCTGCCACCTCCATCCCTTGGCTATAAAAACTACAAATTCTTAAAGGGGATCCTTAGCACACACACCCTCTCCAAACAGGGTGGTTGGGAAGATGTGGTGTGAGGTAGCTAGGAAAGCTTTTAGAAAGTTGCAAGTGTTTTTCAAGTGAGAGAAGAGTGATTGTGATTGCAGATGGAGGAACACCATGGGTCTTGCCCTGAGAATGGCACCAGAATTGAGCTCGGCATGTTTGGGGGACCATTAGGAGCAGCCAGAACAGCCACAAAGTGGATGGGGTGGGGCTGGGGGTAGTGGTGGGCTAGTCACAACATGTGAAGACCAATACAACCTTAAGCATAGGCTGCTTTGACACTGGAAGTGCTTCTCTGCCAAGCTCATGAGTTGCAATTGACTTCTCACCAACTTTCACACTCTTGAGTGAGTGTAGTCATGTTGCCCTGTGACTCTGTATAGGGTGGGGAGAGATACGTGCTAGCGCTGCCCTAAATACACAGTATGTGCACAGCTGTGCATGTATGAACCATCTATTGGAACCCACATAGAAGCATCCCACAGAGAAGAGAAAGGGAACCAGTATCACACACCTATTTTATGCCAGCACTTTCATCCACAACTTTACTTAACCCTCAGAACAATCTCCAGGCAAGGATTGTTGATGCCATTTTACAGATGCGAAAACTGAGACTTAGGAGGAGTGCTGCCCCATGGCCTGACAAGGAGCTTGCAGAGCCAAGATTTGAGCCCGTCTGTCTGACTGTCAAGCTTGTGGCAATAGGATCTTTGCACCTGTGGCAGGAGTTAGTAACCCTGGAGGTGTGATGTGGTGAAAGGAGGGTTCTGTGGCTCTGTCCTGGCAGGGCTAGCAAATCTCTATAGCAACAAGGACTGCAAATTCCCAGCTTTGTAGAAGTCCCACTGTATGTCTGTTTGATGGCATGTTTGTAGTGTTAGAATAATTGAACTTGTTGGAGGGTCTGTGTTGGGTCCAGAAGCTAGAGCTGAGGATTCCTGGGCTAGCAAGGAAGTGGGAGATCCTTGAGTTTAAGCCTAAACCAGGTGTTGAGAGGAGTTTCAGATGCAGAGAGAACTGGTATCAGACTGCTTTCCAGTTCCCCGCTCCAAGTAGTCACACCAGTGCTGTGGGCTTCAAGAGGAAAATAAATTCACTCTTCTCTTCTCTGTGCCTAAACAAAATGAAGAAATCATCTCATCACATTAGGCATTGTCATAGTTGACCTGACCCTTTCATATTCACAAGTTTATTAGAATCTCACAATCCTTAACATCAATATGATGAATATTAAAGTGGCAGAGACTTATAAGGGGGTCAAGTGGTCCCTATCCCCCCGGAGGCCTTGCTCTCAAAGACATATTTCCTAACCCAATTAAATGAGCCCATTGGAAATTTTGGAAGAAGTTGAAACTCTAGGCCACCATACAAAATATTTCCTGGTGCTCCGCACCTCCCACAATTGAGGGACATTTTGGAGGTAAAGGCATGGGCCCTGGGGCTTAAGGCCAATCATGATATTCCCCCATTCCCTGGGCCAGAATTAGAAAGAAGCAAAAAGTGGGTCCAAAAAGTGCAGTGGCCACTCTACCGTTGAATAACAAGAGAATGGCTAAGTAAATCTGAGGTACCCAGGCTCTTTGAAGGTGGACCCACTGAAGAGCTAAGTAGAAAGGTGGTTGAACAACACAGACAATGCTTATAATAAAATATGATGCACAAAAGGTACAATACAAAATTGTACCTATGCTGAGCTTAACAAACCCTATGAAAAAGTAGGTCTGCACATGATCAAGGACTGGAAGGGAACTGTGGGAAAAGCAAAACTTAATTTATTGTGGGTGGCAGGCTTGCTGGTGAATTTTTCTTTCCCTTAGATTTTCATTAAAGTTGTTATAATGTTGTTTGTGCAAAGACAAATAAAAACCATGATCATATAGAACAATTATGCTAGCAAATCATTCTGTCAAGCTGAGAGACCAAATCATATTTTCCTGAGCCAGCAAACATATTTGAGAGACAGCAGTGCAAAACTAAGGGCCTCCTCTTATGGAAAGAGGCAGCCACAGGGACTGGGGAAATGTGTGGGAAGGCCTGGGTTTGAATCCCAGCTCTGACCCTTACTTTGGGTCTTTGGGGTAAGTCAATTCACCCCTTGCATTCTCAGTTTCTTCACCTGCAGTGCAAGGATAATAATAATAACCACTACCTCACGGGGCTGTGGTGAGTAGCAAATGATGAACGATGTTCAAAAGGGCTCTGTGAGGCACAGAATGCTGCCTGGTGTAAAGCCTTACCATGATGTACATACAAATGTTTTGAAACCAAAGTATTAGGTACTGTCACCAGGCTAGGCCTGTGCTACTGGGTGGCTTCAGGCAGCAGCCGCCTTGTCTTCTCTGAGCACTGGGTTTTTCTGAAATTTGATGAAGCAAGTGAAACTTTCTGTTTTTAGCCATGGTTGGGGAATAATTGGAAAATGTCGTGGGTTTTTCTCCTCCTCTAAAATGCTTAAACTTCATGCAGAAAACACTAGAATAACTAATGAAGAATGTGGCAAAGCCTTCCACCACTGCTCCGGTTCTCAGCCAGATGCGGACCTAAGCTCTCGGAGCGTCCATTGCCTCCTTGGTCTGGTGGGCTTGATAGTGCCTGCCTCACAGGATGATATGAGGTGCTGGCACACGGCGAGCAAGGAGCACAGGGGTGTGCTGCCCCTATTACTGCTTAAAACTGTCAGAGTAGGAGGGATCTCTAGGGATTGCCCTGATCCAGGGCTTCTCAATGGATGCTGAGAGAGCAGTGGAGGGAGTCTTGGGGGAGCACCATGTATATATATATGTTATTATTATTTACTGTCAATGTTGAAAAGCCTTCTGTGGAAAAAGTAGACTTTTTGTCCATCATGATGGGACCTAGGTATTTTAATAAAGGTGAGATATGTGCTTGGAAACCACTTATCTCCCACAACTCTTTCATTTTATAGACCCACAGAAGTGAGGTGATGAGCCCAAGGTCACCAGCTACAGAGGTTAATGAGGGCCGCAGTCCAGCTGCTCCCCTACCCCACCTACCATCACCACTGCCCAAGAGTTGTTCTCATGTCCCCTGGAATTTCCTCATGGCCATGACGGATACACCCTGTACCACATGTCCACATCCATATGTCCACCAAGCAGGGAGAAACCAGACGAGGCTCTGACATTGACAAGAGGCAAAAATGATGCTTGAGATGACAAGGAAAGATGTCCCTGGTAGGGGACCCTCTACACTGACAGGTCAGCTCTATATGCCCCACTACCCCCAGACAGTACTTCTAAACAATCTAGCTAATGTGGCCTCCTAAGTGCTGTCTGGATCCCTGTGGAGTAAATCGTCTTTGACGAAACCTTCATTTCTTCCAACAGCAGATTTTTTTTATTTAAAAAGTCAATCTCCTGTCAAATTCTCCAAGGGTGCAGATGGAGGGGCGTGGGGTCCTGGGTGCAGAATGGGGCTCCCAATTGTTCCCATTCATGTGGAGTGTGTTCTCTGAGTCTGGTTTTTGGTATTAGGGAAAGTGACACAGAGCCACCTCTATGAATTCCTTTTGCAGAACTTGGATACCTGGTGGTCAGAGGGGTGGTGTTTAGGCCTGTTAGGCCTGCCTCAGAAAAGATGTGCCCCCACTCCCATGCTACACATACCATCTCCAGCACACTCCTCCTCTGAAATATTCTGACCCACTCAGCAGACTGGGACCTTGCTCCTCTTTAGGGACCTGACTCTGGGGGCCTGGCTTCTGGGGTATCTGACTTCTGTGGCTCATCTCCACACACTTCTGTCCTGGCTTGCATTGTCAAACACCAATGTTTCTACCCTCTTCCTTTCTGGACTCTTGGTCACTCCAACCCCTGCACCAGGACTGTCTTCCTGTACATTTGGTTCTGTCACCAGCTCTCTCCTAGTCTCTGGGTGTTTCAGGATCTGGCTTTGGGGATGGGAGCTGTCTGCTCTGGGTAAAGGGCAAAAGTGAAAAGGTCGAGATTTCTTTTGGTGGCCGTCCTGAGTGCTGATCCACATTGCTCAGTGTCACGCTTTTGGTTCTGAGGATGAAGACAACCTCCACCTTCACCATAATCAGGCCTCCAACCCACGAGACCCACGAAATCTGCATTATGGAAACTGACACACACCAACCATTTCCCTAAGTGGGGACAGTAGTTTACCCTGACTCCAGCCAAAAGAACTCAAAAACCTGAGTCAGGAGAACAAAAGACAAATATCAGCTGAGACTCTAATTTTTGGAGTCTTCCCACCCCTGATATTGTGGCTCTGGTCATGTGCAATGGCAGCTCCTGTCACAGCAACAAGCCTGCTCCAGCCCAGAGGGGCCCAAGTGAGAAGTGGCTGTTGAGGGGCCTGACAAACTCACGCCTATGCGAGGCAGGCCATGGATGACAGCCGATAGGAGACCAAATTGAGGGTAGGGCCAACAATGTTTTCAAAGGGATGCCCTCCTGAGCCTTAGGCAGAGGTTCAGGGAGCCCAGGAGGGAAACCAGAGGATACAGGCTAGCCCCAGCATATCCTCTATGGAGCCAGGCAGTGTTCAGAGCACTTTGCAGGTATTAACTCATTCGATCCACACAACCTATGGTACAGGTACTTTTATTATCTCCTAAAGGAGACATACAGATTAGAAGCTGTAAATTATATAACGAATCTGTAGATTAGAAACCGAGGCTCAGGGAAGTTAAGCTAACTTGCCCAGAGGCACAAAGGTGAGCCTGGGATTTGAGCCCAGCCAGCTGGGCTCCCACGTCTGTCTCCGTAATCACTATGCTAGTCTGCCAAAACAAGGGAGCTAAGACAGGCAGTCTTTGCCCTCCACCCACTAGTTGGGCTAAGACTGGACTTCAGTCTCTACCAAGAATTAGTGCTGTGGTGCTCATCTTGGGGATATTTAAAACACTCTCAGTGCCTGGGCCCACCCCTGAGAAACTCTGCCTTAACTGGTCTAAGATGCGGTCCAGCCTACAGCGAGTGCAGGGGCAGGGAGAACAGCAGTTTTGTGGCAGCTCCTCAACTGAAAAGTGCACAGCATCTCTCTCATCCTGACAAACACCCAGCTCCCAGCTGTAGCTCTGCCTCTCTCTCCAGCTATGGCTCTGTCTCCTTCCTCTCTAACCACAGCCAGACTCCCTGAGAGGTGTCTCCACTTGCCTCCCATTTCCCTCCTTAACAAGCTGCAGTCCGGCCTCTGGAAAGCCAGCCTTGCCAAGGTTACCTTCTCGGTGTCGCCACAGCAGACATTCAGTGCTTGGCCTCAGCCTACTTATATTCTTGAATGCAGTTGATAACACTGATTGGCCACTGCTCCTAGAAACTGACCCTCTCTCCCATCCTTGGGGACACCATACATTCTCCCTGCCTGTAAGTTTCACCTTGGTCTTTTTAGATGGCTTTTTGTACCAAGCCATACAAATATGTTCTGAAGGTGGGGCCTCTAGGGACCCTTGGGACTACCCTGCTCTTGGCGAGTTGAGAGTCTGGGCAGCACAAGAGGTGCTCAGTGTCTTTGAGGAAATGAGGTGGTTCCTCTGGGGTAGGTCCCCCAGCTCCTCCCCTCAAGCTGCTTCCCTGTTTCTCTGTATCTCTGCAAAGAGTGTGAAAGAGAACAGAGCTCCAGCTGGGCCTCGTTTCATGCTGTGAGCAAGAACCTGTGACACCTCTCTCTCCAATCGGAAGCCAGTTACTGGGACAAGGTATGGTCCATTAGCCTGTGCTTGTATGGCTGATATGGTGGTCATGGAGGCCCTCTGTAATGAGCTTCCAGCCCTTTGTAATTACCTTCTGTAATAGCTTCTGTTTCCCAGCTATGCTGGGGCTGGCCTGTGTCCTCTAGTATCCCTTCTGGGCTCCCTGGACCTCTGCCTAAGGCTCAGGAGGGCATCCCTTCAAAAGTGTCTTTCTAAACACACAGAACCAAATTTGAACAAGAAATGTTTTAAATGTTTTAGAGCAGCGATTTTCTCATGCTTTGTGCCCTGGGAACTAGGCTTTGCTAGAATCTGCAATACCCTGGCAGCTGAGAGTGCGAGAAGCAGTGAGGAAAGTCAGCATGGCTCTCCACCTGAAGCTGTGGAGAACACAGCTGGACTCAGAATCTTACTGGTCTCTAGCTGGTGGAACTTGGAAAGTCCCTTTCCCTCTCTGAGCCTCACTTTCCTCTCCTGTTACCAGGACTCATCATCTTTAGCAACTCTGTCTATGGTGGGGATGCCTGGGAACCATCTGTACATGCTGTAGACCTGTTCCTCTGTCAGAGTAGGCACCCTCTAGCAGTTAGGGGAGCTGCATTGAACTGCCTTCAGCCATAGTGCACAGACTCATTCCAGGCCAAGAGAGAAAGTGTGTGTGTCCAAGAGAGACTTACAAAAAACAAGGCCTATCTCTGTGCACGTCTCTCTGGGAAGGAAGGGGCCCGAGCAGTGACAATAGACTAGGGGAGCTGACTCAGACAGCCAGTTCCTGCTCATTTCCCCTTGCCACAGGACAGCAGCTGAGTGGGAGGTCAGCCCTCCATGGGGCTCTGACTCCAGCCTTTGGCTGAGAACCTCACCTAGAGAAAGACAAGACCAACTCACGGACAGCTGCCCTCACCAGTCCACCGTGACGGGACCAACTGGACCAGTGTGGCCGTGGGCAGGTGGTGGGGGCAGCAGGGTGTAGGGGAGTGAGAGAAAGAGAGATCGGAAACTCACTTTTGAACTCTACATCACTTTCCCTGGGCTGGGCAATCCAGGAACAACTTTACTGGCAATGGAGCATGTGACCAATGGGGCCAAACTGACCCGGCCAGGGTGCTGGGAAACGGGTTCAGGAAGAACCCCTGGGTACCATTGAGGAGCCTGGGGAAGGGGTTCAGGACAGGGTGGAGCTCCTTGTCTCGCTGCCCCTGTGTGGCCCCACCACTGGGAATTTGCTGACTGTGGAGCAGTGGTCATCCACACTGCTAGGATGGAGAGAGCCGAGTCTATCACCCTCTTCTGGAACCAGGGAGGTGAGTCTTTGGGGGAGGAGGGTGGCGTGCTCAGCAGAAGGGAGAAGGGGAGGAATGGAGGCTCACTGAAGAGGACGGGCTTCCTGCGATGGGCTTCCTGCACTCAGAGCTGTGCTGAGGTAGCCTGGGTCCTCCTGGGGGAAGCGCCTTCCCTTAGTATAAGGAGGGGCAGGATGGCCACTTGGCAGAGGCGTTGTAAAAGCAACTCAGAATTGCTTGGCTCTGGAGGAAGAGAGGGTGGATGTGATCACATCCCAACCCCTGATAATCTGGGATTCTAAAGGAATAATAACAGTGACCAAGGAATTTTATGTCTGTGTGTAAGAAATCCCATCTCTCTTATTTTCTATAAATCAACTTAACATGGTTTCTGAGGCCTTGTCCCTTGGATGGGGTAAATGCTCTCACAGTCAGTCTTGGGGCTTTACCTGCCTCCTGGACTCCTGCTAAGATTCTGGGTTTTTTTTCAATCCCAAGGCATGAGGACAGGAGGGCAGGGAGGGGCAGGAAAGGGGGTGGCTATCACTGGTCATCTGGTCACACAGGTTGCTACCAAGGGACCAAGTGCTTTCTAATTGCAGTTTGAGCCAGACCTTCTGGCAGGAGGGTGGAATCAAGTTCAGGGTGCTGAGCCATACCAGGATACCTCTCTAGCTTGTGTGAAAGGGGTGAGCTGGGGTGGGGGAGGTGATATTTGCAGTTGCCTACTGTGGAGAATGTACTGGAAGTCAGAGTTATGGCTGCAGAGGCATCTGGCAGGGCAGGTTGTGAGTCCACGCTGTGGCTCGGGGATTCTATTTGGTCCTTTGTGGCAGGAGTTTATGAGCTAAAGGAGTCTGAAAAGCAGAGTGATGGGATGGAGAACTAACTGCAGTGAGGCCTGTGTGCTGTTTGGCATGGAGAAGTAGGCGAGGAAAGTGGTCTCTGGTCTTCAGGTCCTTGAAGGGCTGTCACACCAGGAAGGGAGTAGACGGCGTCTGAGAGGGGCTCAGGTTGCAAAGCTGGGACCTGTGGACAAGGAGGAACTTTCTCACAGACATGCCTGGGATGCCTTGAAAAGGAGTGAGGGTTCTGTGTGTTTGGACAGGTTGCCTTTCTCACAGGCACAAGGTGAGCCCTTGAGAAGACAAGGGCAAGTGGGAGCTGGCCTTTCTATTCTGAGGAGGGAGAGAGGGAGGAGGTGCCAGCCTCAGCAGGGATGCAGGCCTGGCCCCACCCGCAGCTGGCTCCCTCCATCCCGCTCCACAGCCACCCCCAACCTGCACCCCCATCTCTCTCCCTCCTACTGGACTCCCTGCTTCCACTCTTGCTCCTCTGCAGCCCATTCTCCAGAGCGTGACTTCATAAAACAAACCCACCTTGTTCAAAAGCCTCCAGCCAGTGGCCTCCCACTGCCCACTGGTGAAAGTCCAGATTTATTTCTCTTCTTCATTGCCTCCTTTCTATTCCCTAAAAACAGAGCAGAGATAAGATCGTTTCTCTCTCTAACACAGCTATTACATTTCATAAATCTATGTCCTAGACAACTGGAAAGGGCTGTATTTAACCTTCCGCCTCCTAGCTTTTAATGGAGGGACTTGCCTCAGGCAGTGCTTTCTAACACCATGGGAGACCAGAACCTTTCCTTTGTTCTCACCCAGGCCAGAGCCCGCCTCTGCCTCCAGCTGGATGGTGCAGGTTGCTTGGTCAGCCAGCTGCCCCACAGCACTCACCCTCCCCTCTGTCTTCCGGTGAAGGAAGTCCCTGTTCCACCACTGGAAGGTGTCCCTCAGCTTTCTTATGGCAAATACTTGAAACACTCTTTAGGAACCCCATAGACAGCTAAGTAGGACAGCTGGGGAGCACAGGAATAGGAGGAAGGACAGGGCCCAGAGGCATGAGCTGGGCTAGGGGAGGAGCCACGAGAGAAGAAACTGTATTGTGGTGGGCAGGGGGCCTGTCTGGTTGTGGCTATAGGAGGGGCAGAGGAAGTAATGCTAAGTAGTGGGCCAGACCCTGTATGCGAAGCTTTCGGTATACAGTTGACCCTTGAATAAATGGGGGTTTCCAGAACACTCCCTGCAAGTGTTCACTTAAAATTCTACATATAACTCTTCACTCCCTCGAAACTTTACTGATAGCCTTCTGTTGAGCAGAAGCCTTACTGATAACATAAGCAGTCGATTAACACATTTTGTGTATTATGTATTAGACACTGTATTCTTACAGTAAAGTAAGCTAGAGAAAAGAAAATGCCTTTTCAAATTGTCACTAACTCCCAAAAAATTTTCCACCATATTTATTGAAAAACATCCACATGTAAGTGGACCCAGGCAGTTTCAAGTCGTGGTGTTCAAGGGCAGCTGTACGACGTCATGAGATCCTTACGACAATTCTAGGAGGCAGGTGCTATTATTCCCCTCATACTACAGTGAGGAGACCGGGGCTCAGAACAGTTCAGTGACTTCCCCAAAGTCATACACTGCGAGAAAGTACAGAACCAGGTTTGAGTCCATGCCTGTCAAACTCCAAAGACTGGCTGCTTTGCACAGTCCCAGGAAATTCCTGACTGAGTTGCCACCACAGTTTGAAGCAGTTCTGATGTGCTGAGCACCTTCATTTGCCTGAGTGTCTTTGGCAAACACTTGAGCCCCTCGTAGACATTTTGCACCACCCAGACCCCAGGCCCACCTCAGCATCTGTCCCCTGCTGTGGAGTCCCATCTAGCATGTGGGCTTTTTGATGGTGCCCCTGTGCTCTCAGACCTGATGGGCTGACCTCTCCCCGCCTCCACTTCCATATTCTGTTCCCTTCTGCCCTGCAGATAGCAGCTACTGGGGGCCAGGATCCTCAGACAACAAGCTAAACTCTTCTTTTTACTATGTGGGTCTGCTAGACTGCTAACCCCCTCTGTGGCCTTGGACAAATTGTGTCCTTTCTCTGATCCTACTTTCACCAGCTGTGAAATGGGAAGATAGGATACTCTGTCAGGGCCCTCCTGATTCTAAGAGTCTGAGCCCAGGGGCCCCTTGCCCCAGCCCCACCCTTGCTGCTTTCTCCCCAACAGTGTGGGGAGTGAGGGTCACCACAGGCACTGGTTTGGAAACCTTCACTGAGCCAACAAAGAAGCAGCTACATCGAAGTGACTGCCCCAGAGCCAATGGACAAAGCAATAGAGTGGTAATAACAACCACATGTGTAGGGCGCAGTCAGCGGGATGACAGCGTGGGGGACTTCAAGGTGATCTGAATGGTACCTAGTACGGCTTTAGAGAACATTGAATTACATGGTGAGAAAATGATTCTCGCCTCCTTTTCTTTCCAGCTTTCTGTCAAGGAGAAAGTCTCAGTGTGGTGCTATTCTTCAGCCTCTGTAATGCTTGCTAATTTCTTTTGGATCAGGGCTAGAGCAGGCCTCAGTAACTACATAGAATTTAATTACTCAGCTCTGTTTCCATTGTATTTCTTCTTACAGTTACTTCCTATTTATAGCAAGTGATACTCCTTTTGTTTGATTTCTTATTTGCCATATAAAATTTCCTTTAATATAAAATTATTTAAGCAAAAAAAAATACCTTCACTTCAAGAAAAAGATGAAGTGAATAGTAAATAGAACAAGTGGTGCCCAGATAGGGCAAAACTTGTCAAAGTGGTATCTAAATGGCTGAAGCTTGGACAACAATGGAATGTGGCATTCATTCACCACCAAGCTCCTCAGCATGGCCCAGAGGGCCCTGCGTGGTCTGCCCCTGCCAGTGACTCAGACTTCATTGTCCCTTACTCCCTTCCTTCCCATGCCCTATACTTTCTCATGCTTGCCAACTCTTGAGCATGCAGTACCCTCTGTCTGGAATGCCTGTCCCGCATCCCTTGTCTACCCATCAAACCCAAACTCATCCTTCAAGACTCAAGTCTAAATGGCACCTCCTCTAGGATGCTTACCTTCAGTCAAGTTCTAGGTTCATTTATTTCTGTATCATAATGTCTCTTCCATGGCTGTAATTATTTGCTTACAGGCTGATATTTTCCACCCTATTGGTTCCAATGCATTTAATAAAAAAACAGAGAGAGAGAAAGGCATAAAAATGTAATTGTTAGTGAGGGTTATGCATAGTGACTGGGCCCTGGGGACTGTCACAGCTCCTGGGATCACTTGGAATTGAGGCTCCCAGATGCTGAGCCAGAGCCTACACAGGCCACAAAGCTACCCTGCGAACTGTCCCTGCAGGGCTGGTGCAGGGCACATGTAGGAAGTTTATTGGGTGCCTTTGGGATCGACACCTGGGATCTGAGGGAAGGAGGCAGGATTGGTTCCAGGGAGAAGTTGGGCTGTGATACTGTCCTAATAACAACCCCAGGTGACCCTGTAAGGAGTTCCAGACCTGGGTTGGCCCTTCAGGGTTGCTCTGAGGTAGGGTAAGGGGATGGGGCATCATACCACTGCACATTGACCAGTCATTAGATGAAGGCTGCTCCCAGGGAGGGAGCATGGCCTTAGGCAAGGTGGACAATTCCCAAAGAAGACTCTCTGTCAGCAGCACTCAGTCCTGGGGACACCTGGGTGGGTGGGGCATCACTGTGTCCAGTACAGGGGCCCCCTCAGGCCCTCTGGGGCTTCAGTGCTTAGTTGGTATGGAGTAGGGAATAGTGATTCGGAGGACAGAGTGTGGCTGTCAAGAGTTGGTGGCTGGAAGAACCTAGTAAATGTGTGTTAGCATAATGAATGGTGAGGATGATTTTCAGGGCACTTTGCTTAGAAGCAAGGAGGATACAGAGGCCAACAAGCAGGGAACTTAGGGTGTGATTGGGTGACAAAAACATAATGAACAGCGGAGTGAGTGCTAGAATGTGTACCAGAGACCATGCTTCGACAGCACTTTGTTCTTGCTTCTCTTGGAGGCTTTATCATAGGAGGCTTCCAACACCTATCTAAGACACAAATTACTGTCCTCGCTCTACATATGTGAGACAGAGATCCAGGGGTTTGCTTTAGACCTCACTGCTGGCCAGATCCTCCACACCAGGCTGGCCCCTGCACAGTCAGCCTGCATAGCCTGTGCCCTCTCCCTACACTACCCAGCCCCTCTCAGAACCATGTGTGGTTTTCAAATTGCAAAGTGCTTGTTATATATATTTCGTCTTGTCACAGCCCAGTGAGAGAGCAAAAACTAGGATGTCAGAAGAAAGTAGGCTTTTACTTTTATTTCCTTAACCTGCCTGGTATGCTTTCAGAAATAGATACATTTTGATCATATTTATAACAGCAACATCCTTTTTTATTCTGGCTTTGTTTTTCCTGCACACTCTTAACCATCTGTGAAATTCTTCCATTACACTCATCTGTTCTTCCATATCTTGTCTCGAAAGTGAGAAAATTGTGATAAAAATCCAGTTAGTTCCTTTTGAGCTGTGAGGGGGGACATACATGTTGTTTTTCATTTTAATTTCAGCCTTAACTCAAAAAGACAAACTTTCTTGGTTTGAAACATTAAAAATGCATGAAACCAAGAATACCTGTGGTTTTATGTGTGATTAATACTCTAGGAGAGATTCTGGGCTAGTGGGAGGATTGTATATTCTGAATAAAAGACCACCTAGAGTCAACTACAAAACCCCCTTGAGGAGCTGGGTCTCAGGCAGGGTGGTTGCCCCTTCTCCCCTCCTCACCACTCCTGGTGTGCCCTCTCCCCACCTTTGTGCCACCCTCTTCCTCAAACTTCTGGCCGAGTCTCTTTCTTCTCCTCATTACCTGCCTAAAACATTTCCTGTCAGATGCCAATGAAGGCAAATTTTGAGGCCATATGAAAAGAATCCTAGCATCTCTTCTCATGGGTTCCACTGTGGTCTGTCTGTTCCCAGAGTTCTCTGAAATTAAAACTTTTTTCTAGAGTTTTCCTAGCAAAAGCTATCACACTACAGAGAACCAACAGTTGCTCTGTGTTCCAGGGGAGAGAAGTCTCCATATGTTCCCAGCGAAAGTAAAGAAGTACATGCTCTGTGTCTGTACCTAGGCCCATGTGACTTCATTTGCCATCAGTATCACAGGGCCATAATTAAAATCTCCTTTCTACTTATAACTACCAAAATACCACACTGGCCTATGGGTTAAGCAAGGGAGCCCTCATTTCTTCTCATTTCCTTGAATTCCTTGTTAACGGGCCTGCAATGGGCAATGGGGGCCAAAGTGGGGCATAGAAGTCAGCTTTATGCTTTGAAAATTAGTAAGGTATATAAATCACACTAATCAAAATGTAATTTTCAAAGACATATGACTTTCATTGAAATATATAGTGACCATGTATCAAGACTGATCTAACTCATTGATGAGGGAACCAGCATCACGGTAAAGCTGGTTTTAAAAAAGATAAGAGAGTTTGGTGGCTCCTCAAAAAGTTGAACACAGAATTACCATATGACCCAGCAATTCCACTGCTAGGTAGAAACCCAAAAGAACTGAAAACAGGGACTTGAACAGATACTTGTGCACAAATGTTCATAGCATCATTATTCGCAATAGCCAAAATGTTGAAACAACCCAAATGCCCATCAATGGGTGAATGGACAAACAAAATGTGGCCTATCCATACAGTGAAACGGTATTCTTCCATAAGAGGGAGTGCAGTTCTAACCCATGCTATTGTGTCGACGAGTCTTAAAGGTATTTTGCTAAGTGAAAGGAGCCAGACACAAAAGGACAAATATTGTATGATTCCACTTACAAGAAATATCAACAATATGCAAATTCATATGGACAGAAAGTAGACTGAAACTTACCAGGAGCCAAGAGGAAGGAAGAACGGGAAATTACTGCTTAATGTTTCCATTTGGGGTGATGAAAACTTTTGGAAATGGATAGTGGTGATGGTTGTACAACATTGGGAATATAATTAGTGGCACTGAATTGTGCACTTAAAATGATGAAAATGGCCAATTTTATGTTTACATATGTTTTACCACAATAAAAAGATAATTTAAAAAAGACATGAGAGACTTCAAAAAATGCTGGAATAAGATAAAAAACTTGGATCCAAAATAATTTTCATTTCTACCAGACAAAAATCATTCATGATTTATAAACCTTCTAAAGTTCACTTTTAAATTTTACAGACTGGGCTTAATCAGTAGTGAATAGTCAAGCAACCACATGGATGATGCTCTCATATGTTCTTGAAGGAGCATTCAGTAAGTACTCTTTTTTGCCTTGTGGTCAAGTTTTAGATAATTTTTCTTAATCCCTCAAATAATACATGACAAACCACAATGCCCATGTGGATCTCCATGAAAGAACCTTAGCTTTAGCTTCAGGGCCAGACTCTCCTGTGGCATTAACACCTTGGTGGCGTCTCCTGTGTGGCACTCAGCAAGCAGAGTACTGGGCCACTTGTTAGAGCCACTTCAGTCCATACTGCCCATCACCGCCAGGTGGATCTTTCAAAGCACCACTTTCACTGTGTTCCTCCCACGCATAGAATTGAAATTGCCCCAATCTAGTCTATGCTGCCCACACTAGTTTACAGAAGACTCTGGAATCCAGCCTGGCTAGAGATTTGGAAAGGAGCTTTCAAATATCATTGCCTTCAGTTTCAGCCAGGTTGGTTTCTCCCAACTCCTTGCTGTGTTTCAGACCTTTTTGGCTCAGGCTGTTCCTCCCACCTTTGTCCCTGGCCCATCTCTTATCTTAAATGGCCTCTGGCAGTGTTCCCCAAAGTTCAATCTTCCATGTACCACTGTCACAAATTTTGTTTGCTATCTGTACTGTTTTCTAATTTTGAAAAAATATGCCCTTTTAAAAGTCTTTACTTGCCCAAAGCTGCAGGTTTGAGATGCTATTTAAAGAAAGAAGCTAATCTGTGTATGACCTCAAATCATATTTATGTCATACTTGATTGTGTTCTAATTGTTGGGTGTGTTTGGCCTCACTTGAAGACAATAAGCTCCTTGAGGACAGGAACTATGGCTTTGGTGTCCCTCCTGCCCACAGCACTGACCTAAGTGCTTGGCGGGTCCCCACCACATACCCTTTGGTTGACTAAGTGTCCTTTCTTCTTTGGTAAGCTTCTCTTCAGAATGCTGATGGCTTTCCCTTTCACCTTTAGTGTGCACAGAAATGTTGAAAATGTACTCCCTGTCCTCCAGGGACTTATATTCTGGCTGAGGGAATAAAAGTAGGTATTCTTGGTGAGTTAGGCAGACTTGGCCCCCTTTGGTCACTTTCTACTTGTGTTACCTTAAGCCTCCCAGCCCCTCGGTTTCCTCATCAATGAAATGGGAATAACAATGACAAGACCTGCCTTGGTTTACCTCATAGAATGGACGGGAAGCCCCAGTGAAGCCCTGGTTGTACAAGCACTTTGCAAACTAGGAAATGATGTCCGTGTTTTAGATTGTCCATGAACATTAAATAACAATATGAGATGGCCAAATAGAGAATAGGCAGTTTTCCAAATTCCAAATGACTCCCAGTGATATTCACTAACAGTGGAAGGATTCTAGAAAGCTTGCTTGAGATGGATTATTAAGCACAAGCAGAAGTCCAGTAAGGGTGGAACTGGGGTGAGTGGCCTGTCAAGGTACAGAGCATGAGGGAAGCAAATTGAGTAAGGGAAGCGATATGGACACCTGCTTGGGGCTGGTGAGGAGGCCGACTGGCTGGCACAGAGGAAAGTGTAGAGGAGCAATGGGAGAAATGGGGAGGATCTCTGGTGCCAGGCTGGGGCACTGGCCCTTCCTTCTGTGAGAAATCCCTGAGCAGCTCTTGAATGCAGAAGTGTGTGAGGAAATTAAGCTATAGAAGGCAGATTCCATTAAGACTGGACTTCTTATTCTCCTCATAATTGATTTACTATTTATGTTTTCTGTTACAAAATAAAACAGACTCATTATACAAAAAAAAAAACAAACAATTCAACAAGTACTTGGAGTAAAAAAATGAAAGTCCACCTTTAACTTCCCTCTTCCCCTCCTCCTGGCCCAAGACTATACCTGGTATCAGCATGCTGTGACTCATTCCAGATACTTTTCTGTGAATATGCCTACTTTTATGTGTATGTATACAAATCTATCTTTTTACATAAATGGGAATCTTTTATACATTTTATACAGAACCTTGATTTTTTTTAACTTAGTATGGCTATGAACCTCTTTCTCTGGCAGAATATCTCTTCTTTTGAATGGCTGTAGAACAGTCCTTAGTAAGACTATGCCACAGTTTATTTAACCAATTACCTATTGGTGAAGACTTCTGCAATTAATTTTGTTTTCTCTTTTTGCTTTTATGTCCTCAAAGTAATACGTGCGTGCAGCAGAAGAAATCCAACAGTATGAAAGAGTATTTAGTGAAAGAGTAACTCTCCTGCTTACTTCTAATCCCCACCCCTACTTTAACGGCTCCCCTCTCAAAAGGCAACCACAGATACCAGTTTCTTGTGTGTCCTTCCAGAAATGATCTGTGCATATACAAGTGTGTGTAAGAGTATGTGTGTGCATGTGGTGAGAAAGGGAGGGAGGGGGCAGAGAAAGAGAGAACATTCCATCAGAACATTCCACATATTACGTAAATGATTCTCCTTAATGGCTGCAGAGTATTCAATTGTGTGGCCAAACCAAACTTTTTTTATTAAGGTATCATTGATATACAATCTTATGAAGGTTTCACATGAGCAACATTGTGGTTACAACATTCACCCATATTATCAAGTCATCCCCACACATACCCCACTGCAGTCACTGTCCTTCAGTGTCGTAAGATGTTATAGAGTCACTACTTCTCTGTGCTGTACTGACTTCCCCGTGACCCCCCTACATTATGTGTGATAATCATAAAGCCCGTGAATCCCCTTCTCCCTTCCTCCCCACCCACCCTCCCCACCCCCTTCCCCTTGGTAACTGCTAGTCCCTTCTTGGAGTCTGTGAGTCTGCTGCTGTTTTGTTCCTTCAGTTTTGCTTTGTTGTATTACTCCACAAATTAGTGAAATCATTTGGTACTTGTCTTTCTCTGCCTGGCTTATTTTGGCCGAACCAAAGTTTGTCTAACCTATCTTCTATTGAAGGGGGTTATCACCAGAACTTTGCCATCACACATAGTCCTATAATGTATGTCTTTGTTCATGTACCTTCGAATGCATTTTATCTGCAGTGTAAATTCCTAGAAGTGGCACTGTTGGTAAAAACGAATGTGCATTAAAATTTTGACAGATAATGCCCAATTTCCCTCCAAAGAAGTTGTTTCAGTTGAGCCTCCCACTAGCCATGAGAGCACCTGTCCGTTCATACCCTCTCTTCTTATCGGGGCTTGTAATCAAACTTTTTCATCTGTGTCGGGGGAACAGGATGAAAACCTGAGGTGGTGGGGTGGGAGTGTGGTCAAGGAAGACAGAGAGATTACCCAGTTGTTCCCATGGGTATGGTTGAGGCTCTCATAACAGCTCAATGACAGATGTAACCCATAAATATTGTGTCCTCAAGACCTTAGGTATCTAGCAGCACCTAGGAATTACCCAGAATCTGCAAGCCCATGTGGTGCAGGTCCTTGGCTGCCAAAAGTGATCTTTGGGTTCTCTCCATCCTCATCCAGCTTCACACAGAACCTCTTCCTGGTCCTTCTTATATGCGTCACCAGCCAGGACTGAGAAGCCTGGAGGACATTCTGCTGGACAGCAGGACCTCCAATAAAGTGTATTTTCACCCATTGTCCCCACATTCTCTCCTGTCTCTCTCTCATCTCACACACATGCACACACACACACACACCAAGAGGACCAAACATAGAACTCAAGACCTAGGTTCTGAAGGGCAAGCCTGGGCCTTGTGAGGCACTGCTCTTGTGTGGTCTGGGTTCCCAGAGACTGCAGGTCACTTGGCCTCTTCCAGGTTGGGAGACCAAAGTTGTGCTTCAGTTTCTTGGGGTGGCAGGGCATAAGTATAAGGATTTGTGTGTGAGTGAAGGGGAGGAAGCATTTTCCAGGAGTGCCAGACAAGACAAGCAGAGCATCTGGCCCTTCTACCACTCAACTTCTCTCCATCATTGCCTCTCCTGCTGCTCCCCACACCTTGCTTTGCCCACTCCCCATGGCTTCTGCTTACAGCTGTCTCCCTGGACAACTCCTGGCACCTGGGCCACCCCACTGCATGTGCTCCTCCATATGTGTGTATCACATTGCATTCCCACGGAAGGACTCAGATAGGGTCAACTGGTCACTCTGCAGTCCAGAACATCCCTGTCGGTCCCCTGGGTCCTCACTGCAGAACACTCAAAGGCCACTAGGCACCCTCAGGCCCAGCTGCAAGATGGCTACCCTTGACTCAGGCACAGGCTTCATAGTCCATTCAGTTGTGACCAAAAGAACAGTGCCTGGCACAGAATAGCCACTCAACAAAATATTTATTGAGTGAGCAAATAGTAACTCTGAATCAAGGAGTCACTTTGGTCCACTTTGTTCAGAAGGGGACTATGGGTGAGGCAGGCATGAAGAGCATTGTGGAAGTCCTCACTAATACTTTAGGCTTAAGGCCAAAGTTAGTAAACTGATTGCCTGGGTTTTGTCTCCAAATGTAGAGGTGGCAGCATATTGTATGGAGAAGAATACAGGCTTTGTCACCAGACAGACCTGAGTTCAAATCCTGACTGTCACTAACTCTGCAGCTTTGGGCAAGTTCCTTGACCTCTCCATGTCCCTACCAAAGATATTACCTTAGAATAGCTACCTTGCACTGCTGTTGGGAAAACTAGTGTAGACAAAGGATGCAGAGTGCCTGCTGCAGTTGTAGCACATAAAGATGTTCAAGAGGTATCATCTATTGTGATTATTAAAGCCATTTTTTAAAGTTAAACCTTTCTGGCTTTATCCATTAAGCTCCCAGTAAATGAGAATGGGCTAGCACTTCTAGAGATACAATTGAATTTCTCAAGTCAAACACCACCAGGCACCCCAAACACTTCCTCTTTATTAATGTTCATTACCAAAGGAAAATGCCTTTTCTTTCCTTTCTTTCTGCTCATCATTTAGCTTTGAGATGGCAAGCCATCGCATCAGTTTGCTAATGTTCCTTCAAATACTTATGAATTCTGTCTCTCTCTGATAATTCTACAACCTGAATTCTGAATTATTCCCTGGACTATTTCCCTAATTTTATTGGAGTTGATTGCCAGGAAAGGCATCTTCCCTGCACATGTGGGACCCTGGCCAGGTCCCCACTTGGCAATAGTGAGGGTGTCTCCATCTAATGTACAAGCAGTTACGAGTCACCTCCTGGGTACCTGGCCCTGTACTGTGAGCAGCATTATTTCTTCAGGCCAGGAGTCAAAGTAGTAGGTGAGGAAGGACGTGCTGAGCACTGCTGTCTTCCAACGTCCCAGGTATTCTCCAGAGTGGGTGTCCTGCAGGTTATTCATCTGTCCTGCTCTCCACTGGTGGGTGCTGAGAATGTCTCCAGTTCCACCACATTACTAACAATAGGGCAATGAGCATTCTTGTGCTTATATCTTGTGTGTACATGTATGACTATTCCCCTAGTATAGCTGTGTGAAAGTATATTACTGGATCAAATAGTGTATGAATAGTCACTTCAGATAAAACCAGAATATTGCCCTCAAAAAAAAGGCTTAAAATTTTATACTTCCACTCTTTACCTCAACTATTGTACTCCTATGTATATATCATAGAGAAACCTGTCATACAGGTAAATGATGGTACATATAACATAATCTTCATGACACCATTGCTTATAAGAGGAAAACAGTTGAGGAAAAATAGATAAAATCATTATAGATTCAAACAGTGGAATACTGCACAGCATGAAAATGTCTGAACCAGAGCGACCTGTAGAACATGAATATTTCTCACAAACCTGACATTGAGCAAAGAAAGCAAACTGAAAAAAGATGCGTACAGTTCTCTACAACTTATGTTAAAGTTTAAAAGCATACATAACATTACTGTATGTCATATATTGTTTATAAGCATCTGCACAGTACATTGAAAAACACAATGCAAACGACAGGCACCCAATGCAGAGGAAGGGCTGCCTGTGTGGGGGAGGAGAATGTCACTGGGAGGTACACAAGGGCTTCAACTGAATCTGTAATGTTTTATTTCTTTCAAAAAAAGGTTCTGGGGAAAATATGGGTAAATGTGTTTGTTACTAATCCTTTCCCTATGCTTGAAATAGTTCATCATCTAAAAAAAAGGAGTAAAGAAAAGCTGGGCAGAGAACCCTGCTGCTTCTTTTTTTGCAGACGGAGAAACTGAGGCTCAGACAGGTTCACAGCCCCTCAGAAGTCCACCCTTTTGTCCAGGGGCTCCTGGACAAAACCAGAGAGACCAATAACCTCTGTGGGAAGAGACCTAGCACCCTGATTTACTTAGAACCCCTTTCTCTCCCAGGCTCCCATGTAAATCCTTCGAGTGGATTGCTTGAGTAACATCATGATTCTGGGCTCCCAGGCCCAAGAGGAGACCACTGAATTTTTGCTATTGTCACCCTAATGCTGGGGCTTGCTGGCCTGTCTAAGGGTGCTGGATGTACCTGAACTGAGTGGGATGAGTGCTTAGGGCAAATGTTAAATCCAGTCCTCATTTGGCAACAGCCTTTACAGTTGTCCCCCACTGCGACAGAGGTGCAGCAAAGCAGCAGCACTGCAAAGCTCTTTCTGGAATGGAAATTTTGCCAAGATGCCTCCTGCAAGCAGCATTGCCCTGATTAGGGCAATGGTGACACAATGGGACAATCAGGCCTTATCAGCAGCACTTGGTCTAAAGCAGAAATGAGGAGGGATAAGAAGGGCTGTCCTCAGTGCTTGCCCTGTTGCTACAGCCCCTGTTGCCATGTTCCCCAAGCACTTTGGCTTATTATTTCTCTCAACCATTCATGGCATCCATCAGCAAGCAGACCTAGAAACTCTTTGAGGGAGACCAGGAGAGAGTGGTTAACAGAAAAGATAAGAGAGAGTAGGGGAGTAATTAAGCAAACAAAAAGAGTGGCTGTAAAGAGTGCTGTATAGAAACATGAGGCCCAGAAAACAGTTTATTTTTAAGGAATCTTCTTGAGATGTGATGACCCAGGTGGCTGGATTAGAGTTAGCTGAGAATTAAGTAGCTGCCATGTGCTACATGAATATGGCAAGTCTGTGCCCTGGATTTTCCAGGAAAGTACCAGTTTCAGGTATTCAGTTTTGCTTGTCAGACCAAGAATTCTGATCTGAGATTTGGAAAATAAGGTCAGTGTAGTTACAGGACCTCTCTAAGTCATCCAGGAAAGGCTGATCTAGAATTCACTCTGTCCTCACTGGTTGGCAGGGAATCCCCACAGGGCTTGCCCTGGGCCCCAAAGGCCTGAACAGAGTGGCCCTTCATACAACCAAGAAACTCAAAGTGTGCCTGGATGTCAGCCCCCTCCACACCCCCGTAGCTCTCCAGGGGGATAGAGCCAGAAAGGTGTAGGTTTTGATCCCCACAGACCTGGGCTTCAATATGCTCTGCATTAACTGTCAATTTGGACAGTGCTCTGAGCCTAAATTTCCTCATCTGTAAAATGAGAACAATAATACCTATGACACAGGTTATTCTGAGCATCAAATGAGATGTTTACCTTTAAAGTTTACAAGTGTTAGTTGTTAAAATTCATTCATTCAACAAGTAAGTGTCCACACATGCCGGGCATGAGGCCTGTCCTGGGGGGTGCAGAAATGAGCAAAATGGACAAGCTTCCTGCTAGCAGGGACCTGTCAGCCAAGAGGGGTCTACAGACATTAGCCAAAGAATCACCCATCCAAAGTCTACAGAAGAGATGCAGTATAGATCTGCTCTTTTTAAAAGCTGGCTCTGGCTGCTGTGTAGAGCAAAAGGACAGGAGTTAGGGCTGCAGGCCACTTACGCTTCTGCTATCCATGGTGGCTTGGACGAGGGTGGTGGCACTGCTAGGGAGGAATGATCAAATTCTGGATCTATTTTGGAGGCAGAAGCAACAGAACTCGATGATGGACTGACGTTTGGCAGCAAGGAAGAGGCAAGGAGGCATCTTAGCTAACTGTGTCCCCAGGCCTTGGGCCACTGGTGCCTCAAAGACAGTCCCAAGGCTGCTGGGGGCCACAGTGTGGAGGCTGTCTTTCTTCTCTTCTGCCTTCTGTGCAGTAGTGAGATTCCAGTCCCTCAGTCTGGAAATCAGTTTGCTAGACTTGATTTTCAGTAAGCATTTAGTGTTTAAAATTTTGCTTTTGCATAGATAATAAAGCCAAACATATGGCGTTTCATCTTTCTGACGAACGAGGATTTCCCCTCAAAGGTAAATTCTTTGCCTCCAAGTTTCAAATGGGATGTTACTTTTAAAACAACATAGTTTCCATTAACTTAGGATGCTGAAAAAGTTCTTCAGTCTCTTCAGGGACCACTATATGTTCTTTAAACCGGATTCCTTTCAAACCTTTTGATTTGAAGAATTTTGTGTTCTGAAAGGCTAGAAGAGAAGAGGGCCCTGAAGGGGAGGGGGAGACAGGAAGGGCCAAAGACAAGGCTGAATTTCATAAGAATAGTTAACCACACATTATAGTTTTCAAAGGAGTTTAACACCAATTACTTGGTGTCACATTTTGTAGATTCAGGACCAGAGCTATGGCCTGACTCCAAGTCCAGTGCTTTTGCTACTTCCTGCACTGCCAGATCCTTACACGTTGAGGGGGAAGGGGGAGGGGAGGGGGAGGTCTCTCGAAGAACATGAAGAAGTTACAATAGACATTTGAGACCTTTCTTATTGAAGCCATTTATTCCATTTGCATTGAGGATGGTTGTTAAAAGAAAATTTGGTATTTTCCTACACTACTTGTTCCCTACATACATTGACAGGACTTTCATTTGTCACTGTTTGCAGGCCCACCCTTCAGAAGCTATTATCTGCTTGACAATCGCTGAGACCTCTTGTCTTTTTTCTTCTCTCAATTAAACTCTAAGGACTGAGGTGCCCATCTGCCTTGGAGCAAACAAATCCTTTGTTATACCTGTTTCCCAGAAGCTGGAAAGGTTTTTTTTGTCCTTTTTCTAACCTCTGTAGTTCTCTTTTCAAAACACTTGACCCTCTTAGTGATTTTTCACTGCAGATGGCAAATTAAGTAGGTTTCCCAAACTTGGAGTGAGCCTTCTCTCCAAAGCCCATCGCTTTTACTCTGCCTCCACCCATCCCTGAACTTGGAAAGAAAACAATCACATGCATATTTTCCTAAGTTGTTATTTTTCTCTTTCTCAGTGGTCTTATCTTAACATGAATGAGGCAGAATTGCTCAGGAGAAATGGGAGGTTGTATTTCCACTGGATAGGTGTTTCTCTCCACAGTGGATAGGGCGGACATGGCCATCTTAGATAATGGTGTCTGTGGTTGAGCAGTGTCCGGCATGGTGCCTTCTGCTTCTATGGGAAGACAGAAGTAGCTGGAGATGCCAATGCCTCCCGTTCAAGCTGAGCACAGAGCCAACAAAGGGCAATGGCTCCCCATTCACAGATCCTTGTGGGTTTGGAAGGTGAGAGGAAAGAGAAGGGGAAGAAAAAAGAGAGCAGAAATAGAGGAATAAGAAAGAGGAGGGTGACAGTCATATTTGCAAGTAGAAATAAAGCTATGGAAAGAATAATAGAACCTCTGATTTTTACGGAAGAACATTCATACTTTTATACTGTTATGTGAACTACTGTAATAAATTATATTCCAATATATAAAATATAAATATATGTAATAATTTTATTATTGTAAACAAAACCACGTCTGTTGTTAAAAAGTCAAATAGTACTGGAGGCTTTAATGTGAAAAGTATGGGTCAAAATCCTACCTGCTCCCTGTCAAAGCCCCCCTCAGCCCGTCTAGAGGCCATCAATGGTAACAGCCCCCCGTGTGTCCTTGGCAGACTTGGTCCATGTGCATAGATAAATGTAGGTGTGCTTTCTATGTGCACGACTGAGGTCACACTGTACATGCTGGCCCATTACATGTCCTTTTTGTCATAACCTTAACAATAACTCTCTGAAGTTTTCCCATTTCTCCTCATAGGGATCAGCTTCATTCTTCTTAATGGCTGCATGGCATCCCTTTGTATGGATGCCCTGTGGTGTGTAGAACCCATCCCCTGTTCATGGACATTTAAATAAAATAGAAAACCCAGTGCAACACTATCCAATAGAAATAGAATATGAACCACAAATGCGAGTCAACTGTGGAATTTTGAATTTTCAACTAGTAGCCCTATTTCCCCCTACTGAATTGGAAATGCCACCATTATATACTCTAAGTGCCTGTATCCACATGAGTTTGGTTTGGAATATTTTATTTCAATCACCAATTTGCCAATTTCTACACCAGTATTCCCCACTGCCAGTAGCCACATTTTAAAAATGAAAAGAAAGAGATGAAATTAATTTTGTATTTAATCCAAGATATCAAAAAGATTATTTAAACATGAAATCAATATTAAAAATTATGAATGAGACATTTTACGTTCTTTGTTTCATATTAAGCCTTCAGAATCTGGTGTGCAGTTTACACTTACAGCCCATTTCAGTTCAGACTAGCCAATATGAAGTGATCAAGAGCCACATGTGGCTGGTGATAACTGTTTTGGACAATGGAGGTCTAGCAGGCAGACCTAAGGCAAAATGTCCCCTAAGCTGTATGTCTGTGTGGTGGGTAGGAAGGGACCAAAACCTCAACTTCACCACTCAGGGCAACTCTTGGGGCCTATGGGGGCCTTGGTGTGTGGACCCCCATACACTCACTGCACACTGGCCCTGTGCAGGGCAGGACAGGCAGCCCATGGGCAATATACATATTACATACAGGCCCTGTTCTTCTACCTGTCGTGGGCTTCAGCCCTGCTAGCCACAGAGGTAAGGAAAGGGTCCCAAGTGCTCAGGAGGTGATCATTGGGGCCTGTCACAGCTTCCCCTTTCTTTGCATCCAGAGGTGCCTCTGTTCACAGCTTCTCATTGTACATCTCATTGTACTCAAAACCTGATGCCCCATTTCCTTTTTTCAAAAGCAGAGTGGTGTGGCAATGGGGCGCTGAGGAAAGCCGTGGCACCAGAGTTTGGAGGGTGTGGTGGGTGGAACCACACTGTGGCTTACTCAATGGCCAGATCTTGACCCAGCTGCCCTAGAGCTGCTGTGGTCCCTGGCAACAGTGGTGACAGTCATGGCGGCACAGCCGAGAGACTGCGGTGGTGAGTGAGGGCATGGCTGCATGCATTTGCACTGGGCTTGGAGGGTGGGGCTTGGCCCCTAGATAGCTGCGGGCAGTGTGGGGGGAGGCAGGCGACTGGAGAGCACTGGCGACGGGGAAGCTCGCTTTGGCCAGGCCTGAGCCGAGCCAGGTTTGGGAAGCATTTGGATTCCACAACAGGTTTGAGGGCTCGCCCCTGAGTTGGCAAGAAACTGAGAAATGTGATTGTCCCTTGCAGGGCAATGTGCTGTCCCTGGGCAAAGGTGGTAGCCCCATGCCCACTGTCTGACTGATTTCTAAACCAGCCCTACCCCAGCCAACCCTTCCCCGGCTGGCCAGCCACAAGAACCAAGCACATGGCAATGGATCAGGGGCAGGGGGTAGGAATTTCTGACTGTGGCAGCTGGGAGGGAGCTCTTCTTCACTGGCCCCACCCCGCAGGGACCTGTTGCCTTGCAGGGGAGTGGAGCACCAGCATGCCCACTGCCGCCTGACCCAGGCCTGCCGCCTAGACACATTGTAGTCTCAGACTCCCGAAGTACCAGGCAAAATCCAGCTGCTCCCTGCCTGGTCACATAAGCTGGAGCCTCCCAAAAAAGTGGAGCCTGGGGCCAGAGGAGAAGGACTAGGAAGACAGAGCAGCTTCACAGTGAATCAAAATTCCAAATGCATGTAGTGGCTTCACCCCAGCTTCCACCACGCCAGCCTCCTCCCAGCTGGTCAAAGGGTGGAAGCCCTGCTTCTCAAGACTCTTTCCTGACTGTTGGTAGCTCAGCACCTGGTGCAGGGCCTGGCATATGTGGAAGCTACCCAGTAGAGTTCTCTTGGATGGATGGATGGATGGATGGATGGATCGATGGATCGATGGATCGATGGATGGATCGATGGGCATGCTCTGCATATTGTCTTTACTGTAGCACTTGCTCCCAAAGCCTTAAAACTAAAGTTTGTCCCATCATGACTTTGGTGCCCTGTACTCCAGGCACCTTGGCTCCTACTAATCTCCAGTAAGTACAACTAGACTGGGGATTCCTGAGGAGAGGCTGGGAAAATGGTCTCAGAGCCTTGATTCCTCTCATTATTGCTCTTTGGGTCTTCTGGGCTGAATCATCCTACCTCAAGAATAGAGAGCACGGAGCTGGGTTCAAGTCTCAGTCTGCTATTTTCTATCTATATAACCTTAGTCAAAAGTCACTTCACCTCTCCAAGATTTAGTACTCTGTTCTGTCAAATGGATTGTGGTAAGGAATAAGAAAATGTATTAGACTGACTTCTATGAAATTGCCCCAGAACATTGAATACCAGCAGTTTTGTATGGTTCAACTTAATATATAAAGTGCTTTATAAACTATGAAGCCCTATAATAAGCAGCTCCAAGTTAACATTCATTATTCTTAAGAGATATAATTTGTAAGTCAGAATATTATTTTAGCAACAAGTGATTAATCCCTTTCAGCAGAACATAGGTCAAACTAACAGAAGCAGCTGCTCCTCCACCAGTTCTGGCTGCAGGCATTTCTTGGAGCAGTTTGGCCTGGGAAATGTGACCAGGTATTTTTAGGAGACTAGCCTGGTTCATGGAAAGCAAAGGATGTAAGAAGCAGGGTGACTCATGGCAGCTCCTACCTGGAAATGATTTACCCACAAAAGCCCAGTAGAAGTTGGGCTTCTGACCTGAGTGGGAGTGCCCACTCCCTAGCTCAAGCTCCAAGGCAGAGACAGCCTAGGACGGCCTTCCTTCTCATGGGCAGAGCTATAGAGCTGCAGGCCACCAGGAACTCAGAGGAAATTGAAAGCAGCTGCCTGCCAACTTTTGTCTCCCTAATGGCAGCTGTCCAGCCCAGCTCCTCTTGACCCAGCAAAGACCCAGGCCTGACAGAGCTCCAGTTTGGAACCAGTAACTGTGGTGGCCATGGCAGGGGGACCCATTTCACCAGTCTGTATACCTGCTACTCAATCCCAACCCTAGCTATAAACATCACTGGGATTTTTGGCTGGAGGGGGATGGAGGAGTCAAGAGAAGTCCCCATCAACTGGCTGTGCCTCAGACTCAGGCACCCCAAGCCAACAAGGACCACTGGGGCACCAAACAGGCGTTTATAGAGTACCTAGTCCATGCTTTTCACTGAGGGCATGATTGTCACTTGGGGTGGGACAATTCTTCATTATACAGGACTATCCCACACATTGCAGGATATTTAGCAACTGGCAGCAAGGTAGGGGTGGGTGCACCCTGGAAGCCTGAGAGCCAGAAGAGTCTTAGCTGCCAAAGGTCAGGAGAAGGGCCCTAGCAGAGTGGTGGCCTCTCCACCACTCCAGATGGCATCTTGGAGGTGACTTCATCAAGTAGATGCTCCATAACTATGTGTGGCCTGATGGCCATGAGTGCCCCCAGGAGCCTGGTGTCTGGATGATCTTGGTTGGGCCAGCGGAAACATGTAAAGTAACTCAGACAAGGCTTGGCACCTGAGGGGAGGAAAGCCAGGAAAGGCAGCCCCGAGGAGCTGCCCAAATGGAGTTTCTTCCCCTGGTGGGCAGTGAGCTGCTCTGCTCAGGGCCCCACACGCTGGCCGACCTATGCCAGAGAGTCCACATGGAGAGGCTCAGGGCCCTAATGCCTGTTTCAGGCCAGGGTGGGAGTGGGATGCATCCAATTTGTTCAAGGAGGGGTGAATCTCCAACTTGAGCTACAGTATAGACTCCACATAGCCCTCAGGTGCTTAACCAGGAATCCGTGTACTTGGGTGGGGAAAAACAATGACAACTTTATCGTTACTAACCTCTAATTGAAATTTTACCCTTCCTTCCAGTAGGGATGCAGGCGGCAGGCCACCGTGGTGTCAGCGGTACCTGTGATTTTATCTCCAATAGGAAAAAGAGATTTTTTATCTCGTTACTGTTGCTGCAGATATCTTGAAATCTCATTATATTCATAAGTACTTTGAATGTATGGTAGTTACTGGACCCGCCACTACCTCAGGTCACTAAATGTGCTAATATTGAAACATACATTACTATACCACAAATTTAAAAACATGTATGTTAATAATTGTCTTTAAATATAATTGTCTTCCTTTGTAACTCTAAGCATCTTATTTTATGTTTATAAAAACATTCCAAGAAGGGGTCCATAGGTATCATCAGACTCCCAAAGGAGTCTAAGCCATAAATATGTTACGAACTCCCAGATTAGAGAACTGGCAGGAAATCACGCCAATTGGGGTCACCAGGGAAGGCCTGGAATGCAAGGAGAGGCAGTGTGGACTGGTGTTCTGTAGGCACTGAAAGGATGCTAAAGGTTTCCAAGCAGGAGGCTGCCCAAGAGGCTGCTGAGGTTTCCAGCATGGGATTCCAGTGATGATGGTGGCATTAATAGAAACAGAGAAGTCAGGAGGAAAGGCTGATTAGGGTAGGGGGAGAGGGTTCTGTTTTAAATACCTTAAATTTGGGGCTTAAAAAATGGTCATACGGGTGAAGCTATCCATCAAGTTCTGGGAAATGCAACTGGACAGACTGGGAGAGTGGCTGTAGCAACAGGAAAGATTTGGGGGTCATTCTGCAAGACAGTCATGGAAGTATCTGGAGTAACTGCAGTCACTAACGGCGACAAGGGCAGTAAGAGAGAAGAAGCCAAGACAATGGGCTGTCATAGACCAGCCTCTCCAGGAAACAGTTTCAGAGACAGATTTGCATGCAGGTTTGTTAGGGACTGCCTTCTAGAATATCACCCTTGAGGGAGTAAGAAGCAGGATTGGTCAAAGGCAAGAACTGACGTGCCATACAGGCACACTGGAGCCAGATGATCCCACGGCAATTTCTGAGCTGGGATCATCCTCCAGATGGTCCCAACTGAGGCCAGGAGGCTGGGTCTTTCTCCCCACCCTTCTCCCTATCTCCATCTATTGACTAGTCTTTGGATTCAGGCTGTCTTCCAGGAATGAGCATTACCTTGGAGAAGGATTCAACTGTGAGCCATGAGCCAATGTCCCTGAGGGCTGGGGGTTGGGGGAGTGAGTGCCTTGGTCTTGAATGGCAATGGTCGTGGAGCAGGTCAGTCAGCTCAAGATCTTCTGTCTCAGCCCTGCAGAAAGTGCAGCTGGCTACCCCCCACAGCAAGCCTCTGAAAAAGTCCCACCCTGCAGTGCACAGCCAGTTAGAGGAGTCCCAGTTAGAGGGCTAGGGAGCCCAGGCCTAAGAGGAATTTGAGTCCTTGATGCCTGCAATTGAGAGTCCTCAGGATCTCCTCCAGCCTCTCACATTTGGAGGTCAGCTGGATGGGATGGGGCAGATGGAAGTTGGAGGGAGCCGAGCAGTTGCCATCATCTGCAGTTTGTTTTGAAGAGGTTACCAAACAAAGCAAATTGCCACTGCAGAAACAGGTTCTGTGGCCGCTGTGTCCTCCCTTCCTTCTAGGGTGACCCACATCTCAAAAAGGGGATGTCACCACAATTGAGATTAGAGCACTGCTCACAAGGCCTGCAGGCTGCCCAGGAAATGAAACTCTTAGAATTGCCAGGTGACAGAAGGTTGGGCATCATTTTGAAAGAGAGAAACGTAAAAACTTGACTTTTGATTTTGACTTTCATCTCATACCAAATAGCAACCAAACTGGCTAGGCATACTCTCCTCAAACTTTGAAATTCCAAGTAGCTGTGGGAAAATTGAATCCAGAAAAATTCATTTGTTCATTCATTCATTCCACCAAAAAATAACAGGTTCTGGGTTTGCGAAATACTAGGCCAAAAGCCCCAATGTGGTGCAAAGGCCAGTTTTTTGTTGTTGTTTTGAAAAATAATTTAAGTTAGTTGCCAATGCACTTTTTTTTTAGGCATTCAATTTTTTAAAATTTTGGTATCATTAATTTAAAATTACATGAGGAACATTATGTTTACTAGATTCCCCCCTTCACCAAGTCCCCCCCCACATACCCCTTCACAGTCACTGTCCATCTGCATAGTAAGATGCTGTAAAATCACTACTTGTCTTCTCTGTGTTGCACAGCCCTCCCCGTGCCCCCCACGCACTATACATGCTAATTGTAATGCCCTCTTTCCTTTTCCCCACCCTTATCCCTCCCTTCCCACCCATCCTCCACAGTCCCTTTCCCTTTGGTAACTGTTAGTCCATTCTTGAGTTCTGTGATTCTGCTGTTGTTTGGTTCCTTCAGTTTTCCTTTGTTCTTATACTCCACATATGAGTGAAATTATTTGGTACTTGTCTTTCTCCGCCTGGCTTATTTCGCTGAGCATAATATCCTCTAGCTCCATCCATGTTGTTGCAAATGGTAGGATCTGTTTTTTTCTTATGACTGAGTAATATTCTATTGTGTATATGTACCACATCTTCTTTATTCATTCATCTACTGATGGACACTTAGGTTGCTTCCATTTCTTGGCTATTGTAAATAGTGCTGCAATAAACATAGGGGTGCATCTGTCTTTTTCAAATTGGGTTGCTGCATTCTTAGGGTAAATTCCTAGAAGTGGGATTCCTGGGTCAAATGGTATTTCTATTTTGAGCTTTTTGAGGAACCTCCATACTGCTTTCCACAATGGTTGAACTAATTTACATTCCCACCAGCAGTGTATGAGGGTTCCCCTTTCTGCACATCCTCACCAACATTTGTTGTTGTTTGTCTTTTGGATGGTGGAGATCTTTACTGGTGTGTGGTGATATCTCATGGTGGTTTTAATTTGCATTTCTCTGATGATTAGCCATGTGGAGCATCTTTTCATGTGCCTGTTGGCCATCTGAATTTCTTCTTTGGAGAACTGTCTGTTCAGCTCCTCTGACCATTTTTTAATTGGATTGTTCGCTTTTTGTTTGTTGAGGTGCATGAGCTCTTTATATGTTTTGGATGTCAACCCTTTATCGGATCTGTCATTTATGAATATATTCTCCCATACTGTAGGATGCCTTTTTGTTCTATTGATGGTGTCCTTTGCTGTACAGAAGCTTTTCAGCTTGATATACTCCCACTTGTTTATTTCTGCTTTTGTTTCCCTTGCCCAGGGAGATATGTTCATGAAGAAGTTGCTCATGTTTAAGTACAAGAGATTTTTGCCTATGTTTTCTTCTAAGAGTTTTATGGTTTCATGGCTTACATTCAGGTCTTTGATTCATTTCAAATTTACTTTTGTGTATGGGGTTAGACAATGATCCAGTTTCATTCTCTTACATGTAGCTATCCAGTTTTGCCAACACCAGCTGTTAAAGAGGCTGTCATTTCCCCATTGTATGTCCATGGCTCCTTTATCGTATATTAATTGACCATATACGTTTGGGTTAATGTCTGGAGACTGCATTGTGTCCACTGGTCTGAGACTCTGTTCTTGTGCCAGTACCAAATTGTCTTGATTACTGTGGCTTTGTAGTAGAGATTGAAGCTGGAGTGCGAGATCCCCACACACACATTATTCTTCCTTCTCAGGATTGCTTTGGCTATTCAGGGTCTTTGGTGATTCCATATGAATTTTTGAACTATTTGTTTCAATACATTGAAGAATGCTGTTGGTAATTTGATAGGGATTGCATTAAATCTGTATATTGCTTTGGGCAGGATGGCCATTTTGACAATATTAATTCTTCCTAGCCAAGAGCATGGGATGAGTTTCCATTTGTTAGTGTCCTCTAATTTCTCTTAAGAATGTCCTGTAGTTTTTGGGGTATAGGTCTTTCATTTCCTTGGTTAGGTTTATTCCTAGGTATTTTATTTATTTTGAAGCACTTGTGAATGGAATTATTTTCCTGGTTTCTCTTTCTATTAGGCCTCAGATTTCTGTGTATTAATTTTGTATCCTGCAACTTTGCTGTATTCTGATATAAGTTCCAGTAGTTTTGGAGTGGAGTCTTTAGGGTTTCTTATGTACAATATCATGTCATCTGTAAATAGTGACAGTTTGACTTTTTCTTTACCGATCTGGATTCCTTGTATTTCTTTGTTTTGTCTAATTGCCGTGGGTAGCACCTCCAGTACCATGTTGAATAACAATGGGGAGAGTGGGCATCCCTGTCTTGTTCCTGATCTTAGAGGAAAAGCTTTCAGCTTCTCGCTGTTCAGTGTGATGTTGGCTGTGGTTTTTTCAAATATGGCCTTTATTATGTTGAGGTACTTGCCCTCTTTACCCATTTTGCAGAGAGTTTTTATCATGAATGGATTTTGAATTTTGTTGAGTGCTTTTTCAGCGTCTATGGAGATGATCAAGTGATTTTTGTCATTCTTTTTGTTTATGTGGTGGGTGACATTGATGGATTTTCGAATTTTGTACCATCCTTGCATCCCTGAGATTAATCTCACTTGATCATGGTGTATGATCCTCTTGATGTACTTTTGAATTTGGTCTGCTAATATTTTGTTGAGTATTTTTGCATCTATATTCATCAGGGATGTTGGTCTGTAATTTTCTTTTTTGGTGCGGTCTTTGCCTGGTTTTGGTATGAGGGTGATGCTGGCTTCATAAATGAGTCTGGAAGTATTTCGTATTCTTCAATTTTTTGGAAAACTTTAAGGAGAATGGGTATTATGTCTTCTCTGTATGTCTGATAAAACTCTGCAGTAAATCCATGTGGCCCGGGAGTTTTGCTCTTGGGTAGTTTTTTGATTACTGACCAGTTTCTTTGCTGGTAATTGGTCTGTTTAGATTTTCTGTTTCTTCCTTGGTCTCTCTTGGAAGGTTGTATTTTTCTAGGAAGTTGTGCATTTCTCCTAGGTTTTCCAGCTTCTTAGCATATAGGTTTTCATAGTAGCCCCTAATAATTCTTTGTATTTCTGTGGGGTCTGTCGTGATTTTTCCTTTCTCATTTCTGATACTGTTGATGTGTGTAGATTCTCTTTTTCTCTTAATAAGTCTGGCTAGGGGCTTATCTATTTTATTTTCTCAAGGAACCAGCTCTTGGTTTCATTGATTTTTTGTATTGTTTTACTCTTCTCAATTTATTTATTTCTTCTCTGATCTTTATTATGTCCCTCCTTCTGCTGACTTTGGGCCTCGTTTGTTCTTCTTTTTCCAATTTCGATAATTGTGTCTTTAGACTATTCATTTGGGATTGTTCTTCCTTCTTTAAATATGCCTGGATTGCTATATACTTTCTGCTTAGAACTGCTTTCACTGCATCCCACAGAAGTTGGGGCTTTGTATTGTTGTTGTCATTTGTTTCCATATATTCCTTGATCTCTATTTTGATTTGGTCACTGATCAATTGATTATTTAGGAGCATGTTGGTAAGCCTCCATGTGTTTATGAGCCTTTTTGTTTTCTTTGTACAATTTATTTCTAGTTTTATACCTTTGTGGTCTGAGAAGTTGGTTGGTAGAATTTCAATCTTTTTGAATTTACTGAGGCTCTTTTTGTGGCCTAGTATATGGTCTATTTTGGAGAATGTTCCATGTGCCCTTGAGAAGAATGTGTATCCTGTTGCTTTTGGGTGTAAAGTTCTATAGATGTCTATTAGATCCATCTGTTCTAGTATGTTCAGTGCCTCTGTGTCTTTACTTATTTTCTGTCCTTTGGAGTGAGAGGTGTGTTGAAGTCTCCTAAAATAAATGCATTGCATTCTATTTCCTCCTTTAATTCTTTTAGTATTTGTTTCACATATGCTGGTGCTCCTGTATTGGGTGCATATATATTTATAATGGTTATATCCTCTTCTTGGATTGACCCCTTTATCATATAATGTTCTTCTTTATCTCTTGTGACTTTCTTTGTTTTGAGATCTATTTTGTCTGATACTAGTACTGCAACACCTGCTTTTTTCTCCCTATTGTTTGCATGAAATATCTTTTTCCTTCCCTTGACTTTTAGTCTGTGCATGTCTTTGGGTTTGAGGTGAGTCTCTTGTAAGCAGCATATAGATGGGTGTTGCTTTTTTATCCATTCTATTACTCTGTGTCTTTTGATTGGTCCATTGCCCATTTACATTCAGGATGATTATTGAAAGATATGTACTTATTGCCATTGTAGGCTCTAGGTTCGTGGTTACCAAATGTTCAAGTTTAGCTTCTTTACTCTCTTACTGTCTAACTTACCTCGCTTATTGAACTATTATAAACACAGTCTGATGATTCTTTATTTCTCTCCCTTCTTATTCCTCCTCCTGCATTCTTTGTATGCTAGGTGTTTTATTTTGTGTTCTTTTGTGTTTCCTTTGACTGCTTTTGTGGGTAGTTGATTTTATTTTTTTGTCATTAGTTAGTATTTGATTGTTCTACTTTCTTTGCTGTTATTCTATTTTCTCTGGTGACATCTGATTAGCCTTAAGAGTGCTTCCATCTAGAGAAGTCCATCTAAAACACCCTGTAGAGTTGGTTTGTGGGAGACAAATTTCCTCAACTTTTGTTTGTCTCGGAATTGTTTAATCCCTCCTTCATATTTAAATGATAATCGTGCTGGATTCAGTATCCTTGGTTCAAGGCCCTTCTGTTTCATGGCATTAAATATATCATGCCATTCTCTTCTGGCCTGTAAGGTTTCTGTTGAGAAGTCTGATGATAGCCTGATGGGTTTTCCTTTGTAGGTGACCTATTTTTTCCTCTATGGCTGCCTTTAATACACTGTTATTGTCTTTGATCTTTACCATTTTAATTATTATGTGTCTTGGTGTTGCCCTCTTGGGTCCCTTGTCATGGGAGTTCTGTGTGCTTCCACGGTCTGAGAGGCCATTTCCTCCCCCAGCTTGGGGACGTTTTCAGCAATTATTTCTTCAAAGACACTTTCTATTCCTTTTTCTCTCTCTTCTTCTGGTACTCCTATAATGTGGATATTGTTCTGTTTCGATTGGTCACACAGTTCTATTAATATTCTTTCATTCCTGGAGATCCCTTTATCTCTCTCTGCGTCAGCTTCTCTGCGTTTCTGTTCTCTGTTTTCTAGTTCATTAATAGTCTCTTGCATCTTGTCCATTCTGCTTCAAAGTCCTTCCACAGATTGTTTTATTTCTGTATTCTCCCTCCTTAGCTCTTGCATATTTCTCTGCAAGTCCATCAGCATGGTTATGACTTTTATTTTGAATTCTTTTTCAGGAAGATTGGTTAAATCTATCTCCCCAGATTTCTTCTCAAGGGAGGTTGTGGAGGATGTCTGGGTTAGTCTGGTCTGTATCAAATTCTTCTGCCTTTTCATGGCGATAGAGGTAGTCGTAGGCAGTTGGCGCGTGTGTCAGCTGGGAGAACCAAGAACCTTTCCACTTGCTCCTTGCCTTCCTTTCCTGGGAGAACAGCAACACCTAGCAGCTTGGGCTGGGCAGCTGCATGCAGATGGGGTCTCTGATTCTTGCCTGGGTTGCTGTGTAGCTCCATGCAGTTGCTGTGGGCACTGCTGTTCTCAGGCTGCTGCTTCGCTATGGTGGGGCCACGCTGGAGGGGAATGGGTGGGAGTATGTTTATCATTGTGTGGCGCCTCCAAGCTGCACTGCCGCCCAGGGGTTAGGGCGTCTGGAGTTCCCCGTGATTCCCAACTGCTGGGCTGAGTGTGCTGGGACGTTTCTGTCCAGCTGTGAGGTCCCTGTACCTTTAAGACTTTCAAAAAGCACTCATTTTTCTTTTGTCCCAGGGACACCAGCTGTGGGAACCTGCTCGCAGGTTTTACTGTTCTGTTTCCCTAGTATCCAGCACACCATGCACTGTATGTCTGCGCTCCCCGTGTGGATGACTAGGGCTGGGTATTTAGCAGTCCTGGGCTCCCTCTCCCTCCCCGCTCTGACTCCTCTCCTCCCACCAGGAGCTGGGATGGGCGGTGCTCAGGTCCTGCTGGGACACGGCTTGTATCTTACCCCCTTTGTGAGACACTGGGTTCTCGCAGATGTAGATGTAGCCTGGCTGTTGTCTTCTGTGTTCTGGTCTCTCTTTTAGGAATAGTTGTATTTGTTGTATTTTCAAAAATATATATGTTTTTGGGAGGGGATTTCCACTGTCCTACTCACACCGCCATCTTGGATCCTTTCCTGCCAATTCACTTTTGAAACAATTCTAAGATCTGACCAGGATGGACCATGTCAGGGAAAATTGAGGCATGCTGCCCCCTTGTGGGCAGCCATGGAGTCTTCCAGTTCATTGCAGACCCGATTCTGCCTGCATCTCTTATTAGCCTGGGCCCTTTTGCATCAGCGTTTGTGCTCAAGAGTGCTAGACCTGCCAGGCTACATGCTGGGGCTGCGATGGTGGGTGGAGTTCTGACTCTGCTCACAGGACTGGCTCACCTACCCTCCTCTGCTCACCACCTATTGTGGCACTTTGACCTGCCAACAGAGATGCTGCAGAGCCATGTGCACCAATAGACAAGACAGAGTCCTGTGGGGCTTCAAGGGGAGGGAGCCCAAAGGTGGTCAAGAGAAGTTGGGGAAACTTGACAGAAATTCCAGGAGGACAGACAGACTTATGATGGGTGGGAAAGGGGCAGGGGTGGGGGGAAGAGGCATGTCAGTGCAAAGGAATACTAGATACCAGAGAATGGCTCTTCTAAAGGATGTGGCGTGTGTGATGGGGAGAGGAGCAGAGGCCACATAGAGGAGGCTCTTTCACCCAGGCTGAGGAGCTGGCATTTTATCTTGGACATGTTGAGGCAGAGAACATAAGCTGATGTGATTTGTATGACTAGAAGATGGTACTGGTGGCCCCATGGGGGTCAAGATCTGAGGCAAGAAGGACAGGGGATGCTTGGCAATCGTTTAGCTGAGAAGTAATGGAACTTTGATTTGGGGATGTGCCAGTGAGTGGAGGAAGGGACAGATTCAAAGGGATTCAGGAAGTCAGATTGGCAGGTCCTGGAAATTCCTCAGAGTGTGAGGAGCACCTGCACTTGGCACACCAGTGAGCCCTGGCACCAGGAGGAGTCAGGGTCCTGTCATGTTTGCACTTGCCCATCCATTAACACTTCAGTCTCAAAGCCAAAGACAGCCAACCTACTGTCTGTCCACAAGGCACTTGGCTCCTTGGCAAGCTCTCTACCTTCCCTCCTGGCACCCTGGCCCAGGGTACCCACCCTGACCTTAGCCATAAGGACAGCAAGGCTTCAAGCAGTACTCGCTATGTGCCAGCCTGAGTGGGAAACACAGAGTCACTCACTGGATCATCCAGCTGTCCAAGGAAGTAGAGACACTCTTACAGCTTTTCACAGATGAGGACGCTGAAGCCTGTCAAGGCAACATGACTCTTCCAAGGTCACACAGCTGCTAGGTGAGAGAGTAAGCATTTGACCCCCTTTGGTCAGCTCCAGGCCTACATTCTGCTGCCCACACAGGCCAGAAGAGCTGTCACCGAGCACACAGGCCTAGTGCAAACTGGCATGAGCTGGATGCGTCAGCCTGGTAGCACCTGAGACTCCACACTGCCCCAGTGGGCATCCAGACTGGGGGCCTCCAGGGGCTGGCTAGGCTTTCAGGTCCTGAGAACTTGAGGAGGTTCAGGCCAAGTGGGGAAGGCAAACACTGAGCACCATAGGAAATGAAGGAGAGCAGTTGGGTCATACCACACCCTGTCCTTAATCGAAATCATAAACCCTCCAATAGCTTTCTGTGGTACAACCAATCAACTGGCCATGACCTGCAAGGCCCTGAAGTAATCTGGCTCCTGCTCACTTGTCCAACGTCTTTTCTTACCACACTTCCTTTACTCACTACCCTCCAGGTCTGCTGGCTCCTTTCAGTCTGTCTTTCCCACCCCAGGGCCTTTGTATTTGCCATTTCTCCTGCAGAGCATGCTCTCCCACTCCCACCCCTACATTTTTGCATGGCTGATTCCTGCTCAGCATTCAGGTCTCCTCTACTTAAGTGCAAAGTCCATGAGGTCAGGGTCTAATGCCTTTGTGGCCAGTATACACAAAAGACGCAATATTTGATGAATGAATGAATGAATTTTTTGGCACCTACTATATGTCAGGCACTTTGAAAATATTAATTCTTTTAATCTTCAAATCATCCCTATGAGTTAGGTATGATTACTATCCTCATTTTGTAGGTAAGGCAAATGATGTACAGAGAAATGGAGTGACTTGCCCAAGGTCACAAGGTTTAGGATGAGACAGAGCTGGGACTTGACTTGTGGCTTGTGCTGGCTCCCATACAGCACATTGCTCCAAAATGTGCAGTCAATCAGGCTCTTAATTGGCAAGGTCCAGGGCTCTGTCCTCCCATGTACAGTTTCAGATAGCTGACTTGGTCTTCCCCAGGAAAGAATTGAAGCAATTTGGATGGTCTCTCAGCTGGGGTTGTTAGCTACCCTGGTTGTCCGACTTTTTCATTCTTGTTTATTAACAACACCACAGATTTAGAAAAGTACCTCAGACAGCAAAGCAGAGTCTTGGCACAGTGAGAAAATCATCCCCAGCCAGTGGGAGATGAGTCCCAAGATTGAGCATCCCCGGAAGGATGCCGGAAACAGAGAGGCGAAATGCTTCTGTCCAGCTCCAGTGTATTTTCTCCACTAACTTCTTGCTCCTTGGAGTGTGCTCGGAGGACCAGCCGCCACAGCAGCACCTGGAAGCTAGTTAGGAATACAGAACCTTGGCACAGATCCCTGAGGGTATGCCTAGGTCTTGTCATTGTATCCCCAGGGCCCTGGCACAGTGCCAGGCACCTATGGCTACTCAGGAATGTTTGTCAAATGAGTACATTTGTGAGAGAATCTAAATCACATGCAGCCAGTTTAGGCATTGGTAGAATCATTTACTAGGTACATTATGCAACCTTGCCCCCTCCTGTCACCTGCTCCTGCAAGCTGCCAAATGCAGAGGCCCAGCCTGGGACTCTCTCCAGGCCTGTGGCCTTATGAGGGAGGTAGAGAAATGGGGCGTTTATCTATACAGGCCTTAGACTTTGGACAAGATCCTGAACAGGCTTGTCCCCTCTCTGTTCCATCAGGCCTCCCACCCTGAAAACCTCAGGGAGGAAATTCTGCAATGTGTACACTGTTTGTTGCTCTCGTCACTGAGGGTGTAGACTTCTCAGCACTTGTGGCCACCACAATCCCTGTGCCATTTCTCAAATGGCCCCCTGAAAATCCAAGTCCCTTCCAAGGTGCCACCAGGTGCTGCCTACCAAGCCCTCACTGAGCGTGGAACCAAAATAAACCCCTGTTGATATGGAAACAGGTTGAATTATTTTAAGAAAAGAAATTGCTCCTTCATTAAGTCACATTGTTATGGCAACCAGGATGAGGGAAGTAACTTGGCCAAGGAGGTTATGTGCGATGTTTTGGGCTGAGTATTCAGAATGGTGGAAAACACCATCCCCTGGCTCTGTCCAGAGAATGAGGATGAGGGCCAGCCAAAGAGTGGCCCATCCCCTTTGGTTGGAGACCTGCTGTCAGGGGCCCTGCCTGTGGCCATGCAGGCTGGAGTCATAAAGGACATGTGGAAAAGGAAGCTAATGGGGAAGAGGACATCCAGCCCCAGAGTTCAGCACTCTCTGCATATGCAAGCGGGCTTCCCACTCAGGTGTAACAGGAGCACCCCAAGAGCCCGGAATTTTAAGAAGGTGGCAAAGTTGAAGAAAAGTAACAACAGTCCCTCCTGATTAGGTCTTTACTGTGTTCCAGGCACTGAGCTGAGTCCTTGATACAGTCAAGTTCAATCCTCACAGCAACCCTGCCAGGCATTATTATTACCTCAATTTCGCAAATAGGGAGATTGAGTCTTAGGTCGGTGGAGTGACTTGTTCAAGGTCACACAGTAAATGTGGAGCTGGGATTGGACTCATAGGCTCCACTTGTGGCCTATGCTGCAAAGTCAAGGGACCATTAAGCTGACAAGGGAAACCAGCCTATTATCTTATGCCCTCACTCATTCATTTATTCAGTTAAAAATCCTTTACTGACCATCTACTCTGTGCCAGGCCATGAGGCACACAGCATAGGCATATTACACTTATCTTTTTTAATATGTGCAAGGGCCATGTCAGTTTTAATCTGATTATCTAGTGACAATATAAATCATTAACTTTTTAAAACATTTTTCCAGTTTCATTGAAAAATAATCATTTTCATTGAAAAATAATCTGCATGCATCACTGTAGAAGTCTAAGGCATACAGCATGATGGTTTGATTTATATATACTGTGAAATGGTTACCCATTGCCCCAGCAGGTTCAGCTAACATCCATCTTCTCATATAAATACAATAAAAAGAAAAGAAAGAAAAAGAAGAAAAAAAATGTTTCCTTGTGATGAGAACCCTTAGGATTTACTCTCTTAACTATTTTCCTATATATCATACAGCAGTGTGAGCTGTAGCCATCATGCTGGGCACTGCATCCCTAGTCCTTATTTACATTATAACTGGAAGTTTGTACATTTTAACCACCTTCCTCCAATTCCCTTCTACCTCCCCCCACCTCTGTAAGTCTGAACTCTTTTTCTATGAGTTTGTCATTGTTTTAGATTCTACATATGTGAGATCATGCGTATTTGCCTTTCCCTGTCTGACATATTTCTTTTATTTATTTATTTATTTGTTTGTTTTGTTTTGGTATCATTAATCTACAATTACATGAAGAACATTATGTTTAATAGGCTCCCCCCTTCACCAAGTCCCCCCCCACATACCCCTTCACAGTCACTGTCCATCTGCATAGTAAGATGCTGTAAAATCACTACTTGTCTTCTCTGTGTTGCACAGCCCTCCCCGTGCCCCCCACACACTATACATGCTAATTGTAATGCCCTCTTTCCTTTTCCCCACCCTTATCCCTCCCTTCCCACCCATCCTCCACAGTCCCTTTCCCTTTGGTAACTGTTAGTCCATTCTTGGGTTCTGTGATTCTGCTGTTGTTTGGTTCCTTCAGTTTTCCTTTGTTCTTATACTCCACATATGAGTGAAATTATTTGGTACTTGTCTTTCTCCGCCTGGCTTATTTCGCTGAGCATAATATCCTCTAGCTCCATCCATGTTGTTGCAAATGGTAGGATCTGTTTTTTTCTTATGACTGAGTAATATTCCATTGTGTATATGTACCACATCTTCTTTATCCATTCACCTACTGATGGACATTTAGGTTGCTTCCATATCTTGGCTATTGTAAATAGTGCAGTGACAAACATAGGGGTGCATCTGTCTTTTTCAAACTGGAGTGCTGCATTCTTAGGGTAAATTCCTAGAAGTGGAATTCCTGGGTCAAATGGTATTTCTATTTTGAGCTTTTTGAGGAACCTCCATACTGCTTTCCACAGTGGTTGAATTAATTTACATTCCCACCAGCAATGTAGGAGGGTTTCCCTTTCTGCACATCCTCGCCGACATTTGTTGTTGTTTGTCTTTTCGATGATGGCGATCCTTACTGGTATGAGGTGATATGTCATTGTGGTTTTAATTTGCATTTCTCTGATGATTAATGATGTAGAGCATCTTTTCATGTGCCTGTTGGCCATCTGGATTTCATCATTAGAGAACTGTCTATTCAGCTCCTCTGCCCTTTTTTTAATTGGATTATTTGCTTTTTGTTTGTTGAAGTGTGTGAGCTCTTTATATATTTTGGATGTCAATCCTTTATCATATCCGTCATTTATGAATATATTCTCCCATACGGTAGGATACCTTTTTGTTCTATTGATGGTGTCCTTTGCTGTACAGAAGCTTTTTAGCTTGATATAGTCCCACTTGTTCATTTTTGCTTTTGTTCCCCTTGTCCGGGGAGATATGTTCATGAAGAAGTCACTCATGTTTATGTCCATGAGATTTTTGCCTGTTTTTTTCCAAGAGTTTTATGGTTTCATGACTTACATTCAGGTCTTTGGTCCATTAAAATTTACTTTTGTGTATGGGGTTAGACAGTGATCTAGTTTCATTCTCTTACATATAGCTGTCCAGTTTTCCCAGCACCTTCTGTTGAATAGACTGTCGTTTCCCCATTGTATGTCCATGGCTCCTTTATTGTATATTAATTGGCCATATATGTTTGGGTTAATGTCTGGAGTCTCTATTCTCTTCCACTGGTCTGTGGCTCTGTTCTTGTGCGAGTACCAAATTGTCTTGATTACTGTGGCTTTGTACTAGAGCTTGAAGTTGGGGAGCGAGATCCCCCCCACTGTATTCTTCCTTCTCAGGATTGCTTTGGCTATTTGGGGTCTTTGGCGGTTCCATATGAATTTTTGAACTATTTGTTCCAGTTCATTGAAGAATGCTGTAGGTAATTTGATAGGGATTGCATCGAATCTGTATATTGCTTTGGGCAGGATGGCCATTTTGATGATATTAATTCTTCCTAGCCAGGAGCATGGGATGAGTTTCCATTTGTTAGTGACCTCTTTAATTTCTCTTAAGAGTGACTTGTAGTTTTCAGGGTATAGGTCTTTCACTTCTTTGGTTAGGTTTATTCCTAGGTATTTTATTCTTTTTGATGCTATTGTGAATGGAATTGTTTTCCTAATTTCTCCTTCTATTAGTTCATTGTTAGTTTATAGGAAAGCTACAGATTTCTGTGTGTTAATTTTGTATCCTGCAACTTTGCTGAATTCCGATATTAGTTCTAGTAGTTCTGCAGTGGAGTATTTAGGGTTTTTTATGTATAATATCATGTCATCTGCAAATAGTGACTGTTTGACTTCTTCTTTACCAATCTGGATGCCTTGTATTTCTTTGTTTTGTCTGATTGCTATGGCTAGGACCTCCAGTACTATGTTGAATAACAGTGGGGAGAGTGGGCATCCCTGTCTTGTTCCCAATCTCAGAGGAAAAGCTTTCAGCTTCTCACTGTTCAGTATGATGGTAGCTGTGGGTTTATCATACATGGCCTTTATTATGTTGAGGTACTTGCCCTCTATGCCCATTTTGTTGAGAGTTTTTATCATGAATGGATGTTGAATTTTGTTGAATACTTTTTCAGCATCTATGGAGATGATCATGTGGTTTTTGTCCTTCTTTTTTTTGATGTAGTCGATGATGTTGATGGATTTTTGAATGTTGTACCATCCTTGCATCTGGGATGAATCACATTTGGTCATGGTGTATCATCCTCTTGATGTATTTTTGAATTCGGTTTGCTAATATTTTGTTGAGTATTTTTGCATATACGTGCATCAGGGATATTGGTCTGTAGTTTTCTTTTTTGGTGGGATCTTTGCCTGGTTTTGGTATTAGGGTGGTGTTGGCTTCATAGAATGAGTTTGAGAGTATTCCTTCCTCTTATATTTTTTGGAAAACTTTAAGGAGAGTGGGTATTATGTCTTCTCTGTATGTCTGATAAAATTCCGAGGTAAATCCATCTGGCCCGGGGGTTTTGTTCTTGGGTAGTTTTTTGATTACTGGTTCAATTTCATTGCTGGTAATTGGTTTGTTTCGATTTTGTGTTTCTTTCTGGGTCAGTCTTGGAAGGTTGTATTTTTCTAGGATGTTGTCCATTTCTCCTAGGTGTTCCAGCTTGTTAGCATATAGGTTTTCATAGTATTCTCTAATAATTCTTTGTATTTCTGTAGGGTCCGTCGTGATTTTTCTTTTCTCGTTTCTGATTCTGTTGAAGTGTGTTGACTCTCTTTTTCTCTTAATAAGTCTGGCTAGAGGCTTATTTATTTTGTTTATTTTCTCAAAGAACCAGCTCTTGGTTTCATTGATTTTTTTCTATTGCTTTATTCTTCTCAATTTTATTTATTTCTTCTCTGATCTTTATTATATCCCTCCATCTGCTGACCGTAGGCCTCATTTGTTCTTCTTTTTCCAATTTCAATGATTGTGACATGAGACTATTCATTTGGGATTGTTCTCCCTTCTTTAAATATGCCTGGATTGCTGTATACTTTCCTCTTTAGACAGCTTTCGCTGCGTCCCACAGAAGTTGGGGCTTTGTGTTGTTGTCATTTGTTTCCCTATATTGCTTGATCTCTATTTTAATTTGGTCGTTGATCCATTGATTATTTAGGAGCATGTTGTTAAGCCTCCATGTGTTTGTGAGCCTTTTTCCTTTCTTTGTACAATTTAGTTCTAGTTTTATACCTTTGTGGTCTGAGAAGTTGGATGGTAGGATTTAAATCTTTTTGAATTTACTGAGGCTCTTTTTGTGGCCTAGTATGTGGTCTATTCTGGAGAATGTTCCATGTGCACTTGAGAAGAATGTGTGTCCTGTTGCTTTTGGATGTAGAGTTCTATGGATGTCTATTAGGTCCATCTGTTCTAGTGTGTTGTTCAGTGCCTCTGTGTCCTTACTTATTTTCTGTCTGGTGGATCTGTCCTTTGGAGTGAGTGGTGTGTTAAAGTCTCCAAAAATGAATGCATTGTGTTCTCTTTCCTTCTTTAGTTCTGTTAGTATTTGTTTCATATGCTGGTGCTACTGTATTGGGTGCATATATATTTATAATGGTTATATCCTCTTGTTGGACTGAGCCCTTTATCGTTATGTAATGTCCTTTATCTCTTGTGACTTTCTTTATTTTGTAGTCTATTTTGTCTGATACTAGTACTGCAACACCTGCTTTTTTCTCCCTATTGTTTGCATGAAGTATCTATTTCCTTCCCTTGACTTTTTGTCTGTGCATGTCTTTGGGTTTGAGGTGAGTCTCTTGTAAGCAGCATATAGATGGGTGTTGCTTTTTTATCCATTCCATTACTCTGTGTCTTTTGATTGGTGCATTCAGTCCATTTGCATTTAAGGTGATTATTGAAAGATATGTGCTTATTGCTGTTGCAGGCTTTAGATTCGTGGTTACCAAAGGTTCAAGGTTAGCTTCTTTACTATCTTACTGTCCAACTTAACTCGCTTATTGAGCTATTATAAATACTGTCTGTTGATTCTTTATTTCTCTCCCTTCTTATTCCTCCTCCTCCTTTCTTCTTATGTTGGGTGTTTTGTTCTGTGCTCTCTTTAGGAGTGCACTTATCTAGTGTAGTCCCTCTAAAATACCCTGTAGACGTGGGTTTTGGGAGGCAAATTCCCTCAACTTTTGCTTGCCTGGGAACTGTTTAATCCCTCCTTCATATTTAAATGATAATCGTGCTGGATACAGTATCCTTGGTTCAAGGCCCTTCAGTTTCATGGCATTAAATACATCATGCCATTCTCTTCTGGCCTGTAAGGTTTCTGTTGAGAAGTCTGATGATAGTCTGATGGGTTTTCCTTTGTAGGTGACGTTTTTTTTCCTCTCTGGCTGCCTTTAATACACTGTTCTTGTCTTTGATCTTCACCATTTTGATTATTATGTGTCTTGGTGTTGCCCTCCTTGGGTCCCTTGTCATGGGAGTTCTGTGTGCTTGCATAGTCTGAGAGGCCATTTCCTCCCCCAGCAATTATTTCTTCAAAGACACTGTCTATCCCTTTTTCTCTCTCTTCTTCTTCTGGTACTCCTATAATGTGGATATTGTTCCATTTCAATTGGTCACACAGTTCTATTAATATTCTTTCATTCCTGGAGATCCCTTTATCTCTCTCTGCGTCAGCCCTTCTGCGCTCCTGTTCTGATTTCTAGTCCATTAATAGTCTCTTGCATCTTGTCCATTCTCCTTCGAAGTCCTTCCAGAGATTGTTTTATTTCTGTATTCTCCCTCCTTAGCTCTTGCATATTTCTCTGCAAGTCCATTAGCATGGTTATGACTTTTATTTTGAATTCTTTTTCAGGAAGACTGGTTAAATCTATCTCCCCAGATTTCTTCTCAAGGGAGGTTGTGGAAGATGTCTGGGTTAGTCTGGTCTGTATCAAATTCTTCTGCCTTCTCATGTTGATAGTTGCAGTGGTATGCTGTTGGCACGTGTGTCAGCTGGGAGAACCAAGAACCTTTCCACTTGCTCCTGTATTTTCTTTCCTGGGGCATTGGCAACCCCTAGCGGCTTGTGTTGGGCAGTTGCGCGCAGTCAGGGTCTCTCTTTCTTGCCCACCACTATGGAGGAAGCTCCTTTGCTGAGGGTGCCGTCAGCCTCAGGGTGCTGGTCTGCTATGGCGGGGCCACACAGGAGGGATAACGGGCGGGGGGCTGTTTATTGCCATGAGGGTTTCTCAGAGCTGCACTGCCACCTAGGCGGTTACGGTGCCCAGAGTTCCCCAGGACTCCCAGCTGCTAGGCTGTGTGCTCTGGGACCCCAGCTGTGAGGCCCCTGTCCCTTTAAGACTTTTGAAAAACACTCGCTTTTCTTTTGTCCCAGGGGTGCTGGCTGCGGGGACCCCTCACAGGTTTTATTGTACTGTTTCCCTAATACCCAGCACTCCACTCACTGTGTGTCTGTGCTCTGGTGTGGATGGCAAGACTGGGTGTTTAGCAGTCCTGGGCTGCCTGTCCCTCCCCGTTCGGACTCCTCTCTTCCTGCTGGGGAGCTGGGGGGAGGGGCGCTCGGGTCCCGTCTGCCTGCGGCTTGGAGCTTACCCCCTTCATGAGGCGCTGGGTTCTCACAGGTGTAGATGTGGCCTGGCTGTTGTCCTGTGTCTTCTGGTCTCTCTTTTAGGAAGAGTTGTATTTGTTGTATTTTCAAAAATTTATATGGTTTTGGGAGGAGATTTCTGCTGCTGTACTCATGCTGCCATCTTAGCTCTGCCCGCCTCTTCTTCAGTCATTTTCAATAGTTTGTGTCTTTCTAGGAATTTAGGCATTTCCTTTAAGTTACATAGTTGATTGTCACTCATAGTATTCCTTTCTTATCCTTTTTATTTCTGTAAGGTCGATTGTAATGTCCCTTATTTTATTTCTGGTTTTAGTCATTGGAGTTTTCTGTTTTATTTTTGGTCAATCTAGCTAACCAAAGTTTTTTTGAATTCTCATTTGGACCTCAGTCTCCTTCTGCCTATGTATGGGATGGGAGCTTTGGCCAACCTAAGAACATACATATTTTTTTTTAATATTCAAGAAAACAAGTGTTATTCACATTCCAGTGTGTGAAGCTCTCTGCCTGAACCCCCAAAGCATATTTTTCTGTTCCCTTGACTAACTGAGGCAAATTCATTCTGAACCAGCCAGCCTCTTTATTAACCAATGACTATAATTCATAAGGCTATCACAATCGTACTCTCTTGCTTTGGAAATTAAGCTGCAACCATTTTAGCACATGGCCATCAGCCAAGTATTACTCATTTCTGAGTAAATATGAGGGTCTAGGGAGGAGCAGAAAGCAGTGGACCCTGGCCGGCTGTGACTCCCCACCCCCGGTCAAGGCACTGTGAGTAGGCCTGGGGCCTGGTCTTTATGAACAATGCTCTCTTTGAGTTCTCATGTAAACAGAGGCAAATTAGAAAAGCGGAGACCTACTGCTGTTTTGACCATTTGTTTCCTTGGCTATGGCACCCAGAACCCGGCTGCCCTGGTTAGCAGGGACTCAGCTGACAGGTGGCAAAATCAGGAAGCCAGGGAACAGCATTTGGTATCTTGCAAAAGTGTCAAGTCTGACTGTTGTTCTGGGGTGCATGGCACAGCTGTTCATCTTTCCTCCTTTCTCTGGTAGCCCTTAGCCTGGCTGGAGTGCTGGAGTAGAAGCATCCATTAGCTCAGAAAATGTCTTAAGGCCAATGAAATGTCCTCTTAAAAATTATTTCCAGATGAATGGGAAATCTGTGTGTGTGAGCAGGTCCAAATTTTAAAATGGAGCAATACCCACCAAGATTTCACTGTTAGGAAGTGGCAACAAGTCAACTCTTAGAGATAGGTGTGTGGTGAGCTTGAAACTCAAACCAAGTATAACAGCCTCAGCCCCACCCTAGGCTGCTGACTCAGGACCAAGAGGAAGAGGGAGCTGCCAGACTTCACCATTTCTGTAAACAGTTCTTGAAAGAGAAACCACACACCTGTCTTTCTGCCAGCCACCAGCTCCTCTTCACAGCTGACAGTGCAGCTATTGTCTTTTCTCCAACCCCCAAGGGCAGGGCTCCGTAAGTTGATTTCCATTGGACCCCCAAGAGGTGTGTGGAGAAAATTTAGGGGGTCTCTGAACTTAGATGGGAAAATCATTTGATCTTTTTTCCACTAATCTCTAACAGAAATTTAGCATTTCCTTGAAGTAGGAATGTAGGCAACAAGCCATAATAGTATTAGCAGTATCTGTGACTTTATCCCCAATAGAAATCACAAATGTTTTCATATCACATTATAGTTGTATCTCAAAAAAGTTGCTTATGTTCACCATCACTTTAAAACTCTTATCTATAGATTTGCCATTAAACCTTATGAGTTAATGCATTATGTAAGTAATCATATAACTAGATCACAATTTCTTTAAAATATTTTATAACTACTTCAGTATGATTGGTTTCCTTTGCAATTTTGTGTATTTTCTTTTATGGACCTGAAAACATTATTCTGAGAAGGGGTCCAGAGGTTTCAACAAACTGCTAGAGGAATCTGTGAGCTAAAAGAAATTAAGGGCCCTGTCCTTGATCTTGGCACACTCCTGTTCCACTGGACTCATTTGTGATCCACAGAACATTCCCTATTTTACTGGAGAGTTCAAAAGCACTTGCATGCTAGTCGCTAGTCCCATGGCACTGGCCAAGTTAAACTTTCCATGCCAATGGGGAATAATAACACTACGTAGTTTATAGGCTTGTTATAATGGATGACTCAATGAGTTAATATCTGTAAAGCACTTAGTGCCCAACAAACAGTAAGAGCTAGTAAGTATAAGCTATTTTTATTGTTGTTATTGTTTCACATCAATTATCTCACTAATATATACTATTATTGTCTCTATTTTTAGAAAAAGGAAACGGGGACTTAGGGAGGTAAAAATGAACACAAAAAGGGACACAACAAGGAAGTGGCAGAGCTAGGGTTCAAAGCCAGGTCTATGTGACTGTCAATCCCAGTGGAAATCACTCTTCACCACACCACTGGGAGCGAGTGATGCTCCCAAAGAGATGGAGACCACCAGCAAAGTGCTCATTTGGGAATGAACAACCAGTTCTACAAGCTCCTGCTTTCTCTTCACCAACTTGCTCCTACTGCCTATGCCTCCAACTTGATGTGTAGGGAGTTGCTCCCAGCTCCACTTCCATTCCCTTCAGCCTTCAGTCAGATCTTAGGAGGCCAGTGCTCCTCCCAAAGGCCACTACTGCCAAAGAAGCCCCACCTGCAAAGGGGCTAAGTGCATGTTCTCACACTGAACAGCAGCCTTGCAGCAACAAACTCATTTGGAGTCATGAACCAGCCTCTGCTCCCAGGTAGAAGTCAAGCCTCACAGAGCAGTGGGGTCAGAGGAAGGAGAGCCACTGAAGGGAGGGTTTTTGTAAAGGAGCAATAGGACCAGACTGGTGTGTTCAAAGGACCACGGCTGCCCCCATCCTGCAAGCTTGCAGAAGGTGGCTTGATGAGAAGTAGTAGAGGCTAAAGGCTGTCTAGACCAGGAGAGAGGCTCCTTTAGTAGTTCAGGTGAGAGATGAGAAGAGCCTGGAACTGATGGATATTTTCTCTTGCTCATATCTCCATCATAAGTGGTGAGGAAGAGGTAGGACTGCAATTGCAGGGGACACTTGCCCTCCATAAGTTTGGTTGTATATGGGTCCTAGGTGGCAAGGCTTCCTTGGGCCGCAGGACAATTACCATGAATTCACACACTAACACCTTCCATCTTAGCCTCTTTCTCATAGTAACAGCCCACAGCAAGAGCACAATAAAAAGCCAGGGCTCCTACTTTCTGGTATTCCTACCCCAGGAGAGTTGCTGAGGTGAGAGGCCCCAGCTCTATCTGTATGTGTGGCAGGCAGGAAGGGGAGAGGGGACGCCAGGAGCAGGTCAGAGCCTGCCCTCTGTCAAAGGAAATATCCACCCTCCTAAGCCTTTCATAGACTGGTTTCCTCCAAGTAAGTCCCACCGTTACCAGGGCAACCAAGAACCCTAGGCTTTGTGTTTGTGTGTCTGTTGAATCCCTGGAGGGAATTGGCCTGCAGAGTTTTCCTAGTCTGGGCAGGATGCAGGAAGTGCTAGCTGGAGGTGGAGCCCCCGCCCCATCAATTTGGGGATAGCCTTTTGCCTTGTTAATGCCTGTCATTACCCCTGATTGGGGCCAAGGCCCCACTTGAGTCAGTTCAGGCAGTCAAGGGTAAAAGCTGAGGCTGCAATGGACCTGGTTTCTCAAAGCCAGACTTCTCCCCCATCCTATGGCACCTGCCTCTCAGGAGGGATAGTCCTCCAAGCTTCATGCATTCTGAGCAAGTGTCCAGGAGGAGGGTGCTCTCACCAGACCATGGAACCTGCTGGGGGATCACTGCACAGATATTTCTTGATCACTTACAATGGTGCTGTTCTGGGATCTCCAGTCTGATTCCTGCTCCAGGGAGCTCTATGGGAAAGGCTTTGAACCAAACTGGCTGTTTAAATGTCACTTGGGCTAGTTAGTCTCCAAGGCTATTTTCAGCACTGAGCTGGGCTGGGCTGGGCATTACAATTGCCTAGGAAGCTAATTTTTAGAAATAGAAATTTCTGGAGATGCTGATTCCATCAGTGTGGGTGTGAATGGAGGGTGGAGGTGAAGAGCTCTGGATGTCAAACTGCTGGAGTTCACAAACTCCACAAATGGAGCAAGTGACCTTGAGCTGCTAGTTTCCACACAGATTGACTAAGGGGAATAGTGGGGCCCACATCACAGGCAAAATTTTCTCTGCCTTCATCCCTCAGGAACAGGGTTTATATGATTCTCACCATACTTCTCACCCTTTTACTGCCCCCACTCGTTCCTTTCTTCTTCCTTCCTTGTATTGTATTCCAAATATTGTATTACAATATTTCCTTGCCTCCGGAATGTGCAGGGCTTCTGAGAGGTGTAATCTGGTCACCTGCCATTGGGCAGCCAGGACCCCATCCCGCTCTGTCGCAGCAGCCCAGGAAGGCATTAGCATCTATGGCAGCCACTGCAGTCTGCTGATTCATCCTGACCCCTCATCAAATCAGTTCTCAGATGGTTTTTTCGCAGATTTCTTCAGAGCCACATCTCCCCCTACTCAGGCTTCTGCAGTTGGTTTTCTGAAACTGATTTCACAATCACACGTGTAAAACCTAGTAAAGGCCATTTGAGCACATCCTTCCAGGTTGGGGAGATTTGGGGGCTCCCGATTCCATTTTGGAGGAGGTCCTCAAGTCCCCCAAGCTTCATGCCAACTGCAGATGCCCTTAGCAGGGTGCCTTTAGGTTTCCATCCAGCTGCCCATCTATTCATTCCCTTCTTCATTTAGATACCAAAACTAGGGTTGAGATCCTGCTGTGCACCCAGACGTGTGCTGGGCCTCAGGGACTTCACAGTGACTAGAGGGATGAGGAAGCTGTGGAAAGAGCAGGAATGAGACTCACACAAGGTCCCAAATTGAGTCAATAGCAGGGCTGGACTGGATGGAATCCAGGGCTCTCTTCCCTATACTTACAGGGCTTTTGGCTACAGGGTTGGAGAAAAGCTCACCCTTTGCTTCTTACTTTCTCCCACCTGCTCTGATAGGCCATGACACAGTCTGGGCTCACCTATTCCCACCTGTGATGGCATGAGAAACTCCAGGGGTGCTGGAGACCTTCTCTGAGCCCCTGAAGCAAAACAGGAGCCCAAGTGCTCATGAATGCAGCATACAGCCCCTCAGCCCTGTCCCTCCCCAGAAGGGGCAGTCAGCCACATACTCATACATACTCATTGCCATAACCTCAGCAGTGCCACCAGCCTGCCTTGTTCTGCAGGCCCTTCCCTGCAGGGCAGACTTGCCCCCTGGCTAGTTCTCCCAGACCACCCCAGGGATGGTGTACCTGATGCACACCTGGTTGCTTTGGCGATGACCCCAAATCCAGGCAGGCTGAGGCTTGAGCTCACTGGGGGGCTTTTCTGGAAAGCAGCATGGTGTAGTAGAGCTAAGAGAGTTTGGATTTGGGAGTCACCAAGACCTGAGTCCCCAATGGAGCCTAATATCACTGATTTAGGTCTTCCTGCCTTACTGAGCTGTTATGGGAATAAAATGAGATGCTGTTGGTGAAAGTGCCTGGCACATGGTCAGAAGCACACTGCTTTCCTTCCTCTCCCTCCATTCCCCTGAAAGGGACAAAGCAAGTGTGCCTCTGAAACCAGGCTTTGTTCTCATAGCACTCTTGGAAGCGAGCAGAGGGTGGAGGGCAGTGTGGGCAGGACAAAGCAGACTTAGGAGACAGATGGGGTCCAGACACTAGGGGCAGAGAGGGGCAAAGTGTCCCTGGAGCTGACTACAAGGCAGCCATGGGGCTGTGGAAGAGCCACTTATCTGTAAGCTGTGGGCCAGTGACTTCTGAGCCTCAGTTTCCTCATCTGTAAGATGAGGGTAAGATGAAATGGGAGAATGGCTATCAAGTGCCTAGCACAGCACACTCAATACGTGTTCCCACCCATAGTCCCAGGAAAAAGGTTTCCAGTTCACGGGTGGGGAATTTGAGCAAATCCCAGAATGGGATTCAGTTTTTTCTGACCCCGCAGTTTTCAAGGAGCAATGAAATCGTGCTGGGAGGGTCTCTGTGTGGACTGCCCTGGGGATGTCAAAAAATCTTCACCAGGCAGCTCACTAGGGTCCCATTGCACCACCTAGTGTCAACAAGTAGAAGGGCCCTCTAGCACTCTAGGGTCCCATTGCACCACCTAGTGTCAACAAGGACTTCCCTGTCGCGGGTGTGTGTGTGTGTGTGTGCGCGCGTGCGTGCGTGCGTGTGTTAAATGGAGAATAAATGCTGTCTTTCAAGATGCGTAGTCCCTCCACTTCCCTCTCAGCATTTTCTGCCATCCACAAATTTGGAGGACCCTACGTGGCTCCCCCTTAAGCCCCAGAATTGCAAAGCTTCAGGATAGGGCTGACTCAGGCAAGGTGCCTGGAAAATAACTGATGCCTACTGTTACCCATCTATGCTTGCTCAATAACCCAGACAGACACAGGCTTTACACACCCTTTATATTTTTATTGAGGAGAAAGCTTTAGCATACACAACAATTTCTTATCTTCACAACACAGTAAGGCAACAATATCACAATAACAATGACACATTTAATTCAAATGGGTTTCCTCCCGAGTCTCTGGGAATCCTTGGGCTGCCTTCAAACCCCTGCATGCATTTCTTCCCCCATCCCCCACCCCTCTTTCAACCCAAGCAGGCACCCAAAGCCCATAGTTCCTCTTACAGCTCTCGTGGCTGTTACATCATAACAAATATTAAAGATCTGGGAAAGTGGGGAAGAGGGTCAAAAGGAAGCCCAAGCCCCCTTGCCACCATAGGGCCAGAAAACAGCTCACTGCTTATCTACTCTTTCCCCAGCTGAGGCTACAAGGGCTCAGGGTGAGAAGCACCATGGGAATGGGCAGCTGTCCTGCTGAGGGGTCCCTGGAGGTGGGGGTGCAAGGCACCTGTCCTTTGCACTTCTCTGGCAGGGACATGGGCAGCAGGGCCAGCATGTTGAACATCAGCAAACAGGGTCCACAGCCTTGAACAGTAGTTCCCCTTCTGGAACTCTCTCCTGAGGATATAGCTTAAAAACAAACAAAATTTTCTTTACAGGGTTGTTCACGCCTGACCTGGCAGGGATGGGGAAAACTAGGCAATTGCAATGTCCAGCAAATTAGAAGAACGCTTCAGTAACTTATTTAGTTACGCACGACTGCATAGGTGGCAGCCATTTTAAATGGTGCTGATCAAGAGTTCACAGGATGATCTCAGCTTTGAAAAGACGCCACAAGGAAACACTATGAAAAAAAGGCAGCAAAGTGTTAACAGTTCTTGCATCTGTGTCAGGGGATTCTGAATGTTTGGGTTTTTTTTGTCTTCATATTTTCTCTCTTTTCCAAGTTTTCTATAAAGTTATGTATTACTTTTCTCTGTGGAAGGTGGGGGCTTGCTTTTTAAAAGGTAGCAACAGGTTACAGGTACCCAGCCCCAGTGACCCCCAGGCTGAGCAATGTGTGATAAAGAAAAGGGTCTCTTACCTCCCAGTGATGAATAAAGACCTCACGAGAAACCAGCCAGGGGACTGGGTGTCTCTGTGACTCCTCTTCCTCCAGCTCCTTCCTCTTACCTCCAGGCTCAAAATCCTAAGGCTGGGCTGAGGTTATCTGTCAGACTCAGTGAGGAACAGAGGTTGAATTTACTGTTTTCTTCCCTCTGGCCACAGACACTTTGGCTGCACCTGCCCAGCCACCAGGCACTGTGCGGGAAGCTCAGTGTCAAGGGCAGCTCAGGCCAGCAGTGGATTTGGCTGGCTTTCTGTGGCCAGGATGACATAGTACGTATTTCACTGCAGAAGCAGTGTTGTCTGGACCCAAGGCAAGCAGCGGGACTCTTTATAAGGTACTAGATACCCCGAGTCCCAGGAGTCCTAGGAGGCAATCACCCTCTCAAGCCTCACCATCTAACCAAGGCCCAGCACCAGGCCATGGCTTGGCCCCCATGTGAGAGACATGAGGACATCTTGGCTGCAAGGCTGCAGTGGGTACAGTCTCTGTAGAGAGAACCTTCCTCCCTCCTCTCAGAACTAGGGAATCCTTTAAATGAAAGTTAAAGAACAGGCCTTGGGCCCTTCTTTCTTTGGCAGTCTGGGAAAGCAAAGCCAATTAGGCTTCTGGAACCCATGGATGGCGAGTCTCCTGCAAAGACCTTTGGCTGAGGGCTGCAGTCTAAGGCCTGGCATGGGGAGGAGAACACCGTCCCTCAGGAGGAGTCATTCCGTATAATGTCAAACTGAATTCTTGCTGCTGCTTCTTCCTCCTCCTCCTCCCCCACCCAACTGTCTACCCTTTAGGCAACATCTAGGAAAGCGGTAGAGCCTGTGACATTGGGCTCCGTCCATTGGCGATGCCCCAGGAGGCAGTGTGGTCAGAGAGGGCCCCAGATTTGGCAAGCTGGTCCAAGGTCCCCGATACAGAAGTCTGTGGGAAGGTGGAACCACCTTGCCCAGTCAAGGACAAATCTCAGCCAAGCTGTCAATTTGAAATGTGGCTTTCTACATACTCACTGGACTAGATGTAGGAGCCTCTTCCGGGCCCTTCTGCTGGAGGTGTAGCTTGAAGCAAGTACAGGCTTCTAGGCACATTTCTTGATACCATTTTGTTCTCTGTGTAAGGGGCTTCGGTGGCTTTAGGAGTTTGGTGTGGCCTGCCCTTTCATTCACTGGGGCAGCTCAGAGAGGCATTGGGTAAAGTCCTGGTGAGCCAGTCAGAGGACACAACCATAGAACACAGGGCTAATAAACGCAGAAGTGAGGATTAGGAACAACTAGAGGGGTTACAAAAGGGTGACCAGTTCATTAACAGGAACAGGCCCAGAAATCTGCTCTCCAGTGTGTGGCAAGCCTGAGCAGAGTGTATGCCAACAGGGCAGCTTTTGTTGATCGCTTTCCTTTCCCAGGCGGCCTTGGTCGGGCACATGTCACTCTCTGGTCGTGGTTGCAAGATGTTCTGAGGTTCTACAGGTCTTCTTCAGGTTCTGCAGGTCTGGCACTCCCCTAAGGACTGGTCAGCAAACGGGGCAGGTGTGGCAGCAATAGCAGGGGCAGGGGATGCAGTGGAAGGGTGTGTTCTGGGTGGCCATCTCACTCCAGTGCTCACACACGAATTCGGCCGCGTGCAGCCCGGTGGCCCCCCTGTCTGGGAGTGAGGCAGAAGAGCACCGGGGGCCGTCTTCGAATTTGCCGTTGCCCCAGGCGACCTGCGCGGCGTATCAGCGGTGGCGAACTGTAGAATGGTGAATTGGTACCTGGAAGGCCCTCCAGAAGTGGGACTTGGTTCTGGTTCCTCCGTCTGCTGGGCTGTATTATGGGAGGAGATATATCTAGGAAATTTTCATGATAGTAGCCAGTAGTCTGGGATGAAGCATGGGCAACGGTGGGCTCCATCTCCATGATCTCATCTAGATTGTCATCTTGGGTCTCATCCTCTGACTCTTGCTCCTGCTCTGGCTCCGGCTCTGGCTCCTGCTCTGGTTCCTGGGCCCCATCCTCCTCTTCATCTTCTTCCTCATCCTTGTTCTCCTCTTCCTCTTCATTTTTCTTCCTCATCTCCTCTTCCTCCTCTTCATCCTCCTCGTCATTGTCCTTCTGTTTCATCTTCTGCTTTTTCCTCATCTCTTCCTCCCTCTTCTTCCTCCTCTCATCCTCCTCCTTCTCCTCTCGCTGAACAGCTCTCACACGCCTCCGCTGGTCCTTGTCATAAAGCCGGACCCTGCGTGCCTCTTCATCTTCCCCACTTAAGTACTCATCATCTTCATCACTGTCAATGATGTTAGGGTCCGCCGCAAAAGGGAAAAAGACATTGCGAACCCCAGGGAGCGGCATCGGCTTGGGTACGCGCACTTTTCTTTCTATCTCCACACATTCAAGAATCAGCTCATCCAGGTCGGCCATTTCAGTTGACCATAAGAGCTCCTTGTGGAAGAATTCTGACAGGCCTTTAAGGAATTGGTTTTGAAGGCGGCAGTCATCCCAAGACAAGAATTGGGCCAGGAACTGAAAAGCATCTGCATAGCTGCCAAGGGTACAGTCTCCCTGCTTGAGCTTGCGGATGGCCCTTCTGGCCACACTTCTGGGAATGGGGCCTCGGAATTTCTTCCGGATTTCATCCAGGAAGCGTGGGAAGTTGGCATGCAGGGGGCTTCCTTCCCGGGTGACCGAGACCGCCCAGTCCTTGGCCACACCAGTGAAAAAGGTGATCAGAAAGGCCACCCGATCAGCGCCCCCGGGAAAATGATCCTCGTGGTCAGCTATGAAGGTCTCTAGCTGCATCAGGAATTCGGCCAGGTACACTGGGTCGCCGGTAAAGGGCCCTATGGCAGGCCGCTCCAGGGGCGGCAGAGGCGGCTGCTGGGGCAGCTCCTTGGACGCGGTGGAGGGCAGCGCCGGCGCGGGCGGCATGGGCAGCGGGGGAGGGTCGGCTGACCCGTCGGAGGTGCCACAATCCTGGATCACGCTAATCAGCAGTTCGTCGGGGGCATACTCGGGCTCGGCGCGTGGGGGAGGCCAGCACAATAAGGGCAGATCTCCCTCAGGAACTGCGTCGATCTCATTGAGCGGGAACTCAAAGTTCTCCTCGGCAAGGACCGGCACCACCGGTACCGGCCAGCGGATATAGCTCGAGACATTGCCCCGCAGGGAATTCACCTCGGCCAGGGCCCTTCCAAGCTGAAGGCCCAAATTGGCGTTTTCCCCGCGCAGGGCGTTTAATTCTTCTCTTAGGGCCACGTTTGCCATGCGGAGGCTATTGAGATTTCCGGCCGCCTCGGACATCTGGCTGAGATCGGGCGCCGGAGCTGCGGGCGGGGGTGGGGGCAGGGAGCGAGGGGCCGGGGCGGTGCGCGGGAGAGGCCGAGCAACACCCACTAGGGCGAGCACCGAGGACCCGGAGGCTCGGCCTGGGGCGCGTTACCTTGTCCCGGAGATCGGAGAGGGCGGCGGCGGGAACCGGGAGGCACCGGCGGAGGACGCGGGCTGGCGGTGGCGGGCGGAAGGAAGCGGACTGCGGCAGGATCTGTCGAGGAAAAATCTTGCGGCTGCCGAGCAGCCGCCCTTTAAGTGCAGCCTGGGCCCGCTCCCCGCCCCCGGCGGGGCGGGTGGCGGGGAACGGCGGGTGCTTACTGGCCGCCGTGCACCGCCCTCCTCGCCCGCGCCTCTCACTACCTCTCTCCTTCCCTAGCTGCAGCTAACTCGAGTCGGGAAAATGCGACAGCGACTGCCCACTCGAGGTCGTCATGGCGACAGCCAGTGAACGTGTTCCTCTCCTCGGGCAGGCCCCCGAGTGTAGAGGAGCTGCTTCGCGAGGCGCAGCTCAATCTCCAGAGCCTGTTGCAAGGTATTGAGAGGGCGGGGGGCTGCAGCCGGAGCCCACCGGCTACGTGAGCAGTGGCAGAAGGGAGGTGGAGAAGAAAGAGCGCAGGGATGGCGAGAGAACTGTTAAAAACCTACCGAGAAACAAAACATGCGTTGTCCACCTTTCACCTTTCACCTTCCAGAGTAGTGATTCTAGAAGGCTCTGTTGCTATGGCTGCTTAGCGCCCACCCCCACCCCCACCTTTTTTTTCAGTTAAGTAGTCCTTGGGGGAAAAAAGGACAGAGGCTGAGGCAGGGCGATGAGTCAAGCCATGGTCAAAGAGAGCTGGATGAGAGTCTCCCCAGTGTGAGCCCGCATACCCTTCAGACCTTGTCTGTCAGACCTTCCCCCATGCCTTTGGAATCCTGGCACCCAAAGACAAAGAAGACATCTGCAGGGTCTCTCACTGAGGGCTTCACTCACTCTGCTTCTGCCACAGCCTTGTCCACATGTCCCCTGGGTGACTACTGCCTCACCAAAGTAAGCCCAATACACAGCACCCACAGTTTGCCCCATCCCCAATTCCCAGCCGAGGGTCCTTGAAATACACTGATGAGCATGTTGCATGCCAAGCTGGGTCCATCCTTTGCTTATCTGGAGAAACAGCCCTGTCATAGGGCCTGAGCAGTCAAACTGCGTGCAACAGGCAGAGTGAGAAAACCCAGACTTTGAAATGAGACAGAGCTAGACTCTTAACTAGAATCCCACACCTAACTAGCTGTGTTATGTTATGCAGATTGCCCACCCTATCTGAGCTTCAGCTTAATCAGTCATCTTTAAAAATGGGGATTCCAATTCCTCACATGGCACCTTTTTGTGAGAATTTAAATGGGGCGTATGCAAACTGCTTAGCAAGAGTATCTTGCAGTTGGAAAGACTCTGATAGGATGCAGCATCAACTCCCAGTGCAGGTCCTCTGGAATACAGGCTGATCTAGGCATGGTATTAAAGTTAATATAAAAGAAAAACAATGTGGTCCCTGATAGGACCTTACAATATGGAAAACATACACACTGACCAGAGGAATTTATCCAATGTAAGTGGCAAAGGGATGAAAACTCAGTGCTATGGGAGACTCCTGGGTGCTTCAGTATCTGGGTGGAGGGTCACCAGGGGCATGCATGCATGTCTCAAAATTCACTGGCCTGTTACATCTCAATAAAGTTATATAAATAAAACCTCAGTGCTGGTTGTAAGGTCCCTACATCTTCCAGGCTCTCACTGTCCCATTCAGGCCCATTTTCCAGGGCTATTACCTCTTCCTCCTTCGTCCTCACTCCAGTTCTTACACTTTCCTCAAAGTTCTCTTCTTACCTCACCCATAAAAAAACTTTTAAGGTGGGTTTTGCACTTTGCATCATACCCAGTTCAAGAGGAGTTGCATTGTTTTGAACTGCTTTCTCTGTCATTTACTCATTCACATGCTAGTCCTGGGTATACAGTTCATTCACCTAACAAGACTGAACTTCTCAGTGTAAAGTTTCTCATCTCTTACTACTCTTGGGTAGTGGCACAGGGCTGGATCCCCAAGAGATGCTCAGCAGACATTTGTTGAGGGAACTAAATGTACAAAGAGGCCTGACCAGCTCCCGTTTATCCATACCAATGATGGTTAACTCTTACAGAAAATAGAAAACTGCAGAAGGGCCATACAACTGGACTACAGCCATAACCCCCACATCCCTATCAGGGCAGTGGTAACCTTATGGAAGCATGATTCACAGGGACACCATGAGCCTTGTGTTCACATAAGAGAGGAGCTACTGTGCAGAAAAAGGAGAGTCAGTGTACTCTGTTGCCACCATTTGCAGAATTAGTAGTGGTGGGTGGAAACCTAGAGGGAGGCAGATTTCCCCTCATAAGAAGAAAGAACTTTCCTGGCACGCCTGCCAGCCCCAACCATTCTTGGATGGAATGGGCTGCCTTGGGAGAAAGGCTGCTCCCCTTCTCTGCAGGTGTGAGCAAAAGCTGAAGAAGCACCTGGAAGGTCTGCTGAGGAGGCAATCTGAACCCAAAATGGGGATGTTGGACCCGAAAACCTTTGAGGCCCCTCCTGACTCCAAGTTTCTATGATTCCCAAAGTCTTTTTCCAAATGTGCATAAAGCCGTGCCTGTTGGTTCTTTGTTCCCACTTCCCTCATTTACGCATCAAATTCCTCTCTTAACTGAAGCCCATTCAAATCTTATGCAGCCTTCTTATTCCCTGATGATGCCCCCGAACTTCTCCTTCCTTCTGTATCACTACCTCTGCCTCCCCGCTCCTTCACCATAGCCTCCCCATCACCCTGCAGGGAAACAGGCCCTCAAAGGCTCAAGTAAGAGTTCTTGGCACTCAATGGTCACACAGGCCATCTCCCCAGTAAGGCTGCAGAAAGCCTGAAGAGCCACAGGGTTTCAAAGACAGGACCTTGCAGCTGAAGTGGCAAGAGATGACTGCATCCTGAGCCTCTTCTCTCTGTTGAGCATGTAAGGTAGGGGCTATTGAGACAAGGGCATGGTCCCAGAACTGGTGCAGCTTGAATTTATTGACTCTCTTTTATCCTTGGCCCTTATAGTCCCCAGAAGTAGGCAGTTTTCCATTTCCGAATCCAGAGGGTCAGAAGCCAGGAAATATTCTACAGAAACAGTGCAAGTGAGGCTGGCAGTTAGAGCAGGAGCCCCAGCTCATGGTCCTTCCCCAGCCAGGCGCCTGACTGTGGACCCCTAGAGTGTGTATCCACTGTGCTGTTTTTCAGAAGAATATGAGGAACAGTACTCGGAGGCCAGACATCTGGGGCAGACCTTCCACTCTGCTGATGAGGCCCCTGAGCCCAGTCCCAGCCCAAGACCCCAGTCTGCCAGGCATCTGGAGTTTGTATTGATGGTGAGTTGCCTGTCCCCCACCTGGGAGGGCCAGCATGCAGAGCTCACCCTGTACGCAGTGACAGGGGACCTCAAGCTGCTTACATTACCCACTGGAAGCTGCTGTTCACCTCTGCTTACCAGCAGAGCTACCTTGAGGCCCCACTGAGATGGGCCCTGCTCAGCAGGTGTCTGGCCTGGCAGAGTCCATGCTTTCCTGCCTCCCAGATGAAGCCCCAACCATCCTGCCTAGACAACCATCCTGTGGGCACGGCTCATCTCCAGGAGGAAACACACCCTTCCCGTCCCCTTCTTTCCCAACAGCCTACAAAACGGCAGCTGAGTGAGGAGGAGACTACCACCCAGGGTGTGAGGGCCCCTGAGACCCCCCTGAGCCTGTTAACCGCAGCCGACAAGCAAGCTGCCTGGAACAGCCCCTACCCTCTGCCTATCCTAGAGGAGAAGCGGTGGCTTCAGGCTTGCTCCACGCACTCTGACCTTGTGCCCATCAACATCTCTGGTAGAGTTGCTTAGTACCACCTCTGCTTCCCTCCACGCCAACTGCAGGCCATCCTTTCTAATTGCACTGGGTGCTGGGGGACGGAGCAAGGCTTTCTTTGCTACAGGCTCACCTGTGCTGTCAAGGTCATGTGCTGTCAAGGTCATGCAGAGGCGGGGGCTCTGGCTGCTCCACCTTCACGCTCTGCTGGCACTGCCACCTTAACCGAGGGTGTTGGATAGCAAACAAGGTTCTCTTAACAGCACACTCTACGACATTATGAACTTGCGTGTAGAAACAATGTGAGTTATGTTTGCTTTCAGGAAAGATGACTCCTTGTGCCAGAAGCTGGGTTTGGAGAACACAGATAGGAGTTGGAGGGCAAGAGTAGGTTCAGAGTGCTGCTGGTGAAAGGGAGGAATATACGCAAGGTATAGACCAAGGGTCTTGTGGCACTTTAAGGAGACACTCGGTCTTCTAGTGAACTGAGCCTCTTCAACTGTGTGGCATGTGTTCAAGGAGGGACTAGAAAGGGACCAAGGCAAAGAAAAAAACCCACAAAAACACAAAAAACAGCAAAGGAGGACCAGTGCTACCTTGAAAGCAGGGAAAATGATGTTTGCAGCTCAGCTGGTTGTGACTTTGGGGACATGTAGCACTCTCCACCATGCCTGTTATTAACTGATGCTCCACACTCCACGGGCTATAACTGGAAGAGGAGAAGGGTCAGTCATTTCAGAAGGAGACAGGGCCAGCGACCTAATCAAATCGGGACTCAGAAGCCAGAGGGACCAGAGGTCCCTTGTGAGTCAGCGCCAGCCTGTGGTATGCTGGAAAAGTGGATGATAATGATGAGGACAGTTCTGGCCACATGTGGTAATGCTCCCTGGATATGTGGTCATCCGGTGCCATTGGTGTCATCCCAGGAAATCAGAAGCAGGAAATAGAGCCTGGGGCCTAGGGAGGTGTACCAAGATGAATGAGCTGAGAGGAGAGATTCACAGTGATGGCAGGCACTCTGTTTTCACACTTCTGTCTTACTCTCCATGAGTCTGGCCCTCAGTTTGTCCACGGAGCCACTGGCTTGGGTGGTGGGAGCATGTGGTAAATGGGACAGCTGCAGCCATGGGGCTGGGGGTGGGGGTTTGGTTAGCCAGCTGTTGAATGAGAAACAGTGGGGGAGCAGCATTCCTCACCCCACCCCTTCCCCAGCAAGTCCACACAGCAAAGACTGACCTACAGCTTTAAGAGAAATAGATCTCAGTCACAGAGAACAAACTGTGAGGATATGTGATCAGGTGACTGGAGGACAGACTATCCGGCTGCTTCCTAAATGGTAGGGGGGCTATGGGGCAGCTTTTTGGAGACAGTGTCCTCACCAGCCCACATAAAGGCTTTCTCTGGGAAAAGATTACCATCAGGCCACAGCTAGTCTCAACCCATCTCTCTATACCAGTGGCTCTCACCCCAGGCTATACATTTGAAGAACTAATTGCCTGAAGAGCTCAATAAATTACTTCTACCTGAGATTTCAATGCTCTGGGGTGGGGTCCAGGTATTTCCAAAGCTGCTCAGTTGATTTCAATATGTAACTGAGGTTGAAAATACAGTACTTCTCCACTGAAGTCTCCCAGGTAGCCCAGGGCATGGACTGCGTGAGCCAGCATGTGTGCCTTGGGGCTGTGGGCACCTGGAGCCAAGCTGTGAGGGCTGGGGAAGGAGGGCCACCTGCCTGGGTGCTGTTCATGCTCATCGCCGCTGCTGTCATTCCTTCCCTTTACCTCAGGCCATTTTTCTCTGTACTGTAAGCAGAGACCAGGATGCACCCAAATGTCTTTATTTTGGCTACAGGGCAGCAGTTTGATAAACATGCAAGTTTGCGACATTCGTTGTTTAACACAGAGACAGCTGTGAACCCCAAGTCCACCCTGAGGCGGAGGAGGACCATTATTGGATTCTCTAACTTTTCCCAGCGAGACCAAGGTGACCCAAACATAGCCTATCCCCCAGACCCTTCTCCTTGCTCACTCCCCACATTCCTGACCCCCAGGCAGTGGCATGATGATGGGGAGCAGGACTAATTCAGAGAGTGGGGGCTTCAGAGGTCCTGAAAAAGTCAATGTGGTAAGGATAACCAAGGGCCCTTTGTCAAGGGGAGCAACAGAATATGGGGAACAAGCCCCCCAGGCTAATAAATTCATTATGTTATCATTGCTCATTACAAATGGTATGTAACCATACATGTCAAATTTAGGAAAATGGATAAAGAGGGGAGTCATCACTAAAAGCACCATCTGACTGGAACCATTTCTGCCATTAAATGAATGCCACCCAAAGAGCACAAACCAGAGAGATATGGACGCAAATCATGGCCTCTTCACTTACTAACTGTGAGGCCTTGGCCAAATTACATAACCTCTCTGAGCCTCCACTTCGTCACCTGTAAGGTGTGAATAATGATACAAACCTGATACAGTGGTCATGAGGATTAGAGTTACTGTGTGTCATTTGCCTAATATGTGTCTGGTACCTGGTAGCTGTTCAACAAATTGTGGCTGTTACTACAAATCATCATGGTAGTACTAGTAATAGCAATAATAATGAGAATGCTCTAATAGTAATAATTGTGTATATCAGAAAATCTTGGGGGCTTTTGAACATCTGAATGGTTTCCTCACATCTCTAAGTTACCCTAAGTTTCTCATGTTATAAAGCTAAACAGTGACAAATGCCTGAAATACATTAAGATTCTGAGCTTAACAGCTGTGGCAAACCGCAGATATACTGCCGAGCTGGAAGTCCCTCGGCTCTGCCTGCTATCAGTTCAAAAGCCTCTGTTCTCATCTCAGGAGAGATGAACACTGAGGTCTGAGATGGGCTCATGTGCCTGGGATGAACCTGCAGGAAAAACTCAAGATTCCCACATGCCGCTTCAGCTCTGAACAGAATAATCAAAAGTTGGGAAGTCTTCGGCAGCCAGCTGGGCAATACAAGGGGAGCCTGTGACTCACCATGAGGTGACAGGCAAGGTCCCCACTTCCCCAGCACCTCATCTATGGGAAGGAAGAACCAAGAATTCTGCCCGGGATATTGGCAAATGCCTCTTGGCAAAATTTGGTGCTCCTGTCTCATGACAACTGCAGGGGGATCCCTGGCTGCCCCACTAATGCTCTGTGTCTACCTCCTCCAGGTCACAGCAACAGCCCAGCAGGCAGGGTAGCCTGCTCGGCCACCTCAGACATCAGGCTCTGTCACTCAGTACCAGAAGGTGTTCATGGAAGAGTTGCAGTTGGCCAGGAAACTCGGTTCCCAAATCTCACCTCACCAGTCCTGAGAAATCCTTCTAGTGATCCAGAAGAACCTCTCCAGGTGTGTGGTGGCACAAACCCTCCTGGCATGGAGAACATGAGAATGGTGTACAGTGTCTCCAGTTCTTGCAATGGACCAGCAGAATCAACATTCTCTGCTTCCTGGAAGGGAGATGCTTTTACCTACATGACTCCAAGTGCCACCAGTCAGAGCAATCAAGTCCATGAAAATGGCAAAAATCCTTCCTCTGGTAATTCTTGGCTCTCTCTGCACACACTGCCACCTCTGGCTCCCAAGGAGGCTGCTACACTCTTCGTCACACGTGATAGCCCAGCAGGATGCAGTGGGTCAACTAGCTACTCTGAGCACTCTGCTCAACGAAGGCAAGTTGCGGAACAACCTTCCAAGACTGGCCTTCTGACTCAGGGTAACTCGAGGCTGGAGACAGGCCCAGGTGCAGCCAGCAGGTTTCGAGAGCGGTCGCTGTCTGTGCCCACAGACGCAGGCACCTTGGATGTGGACTATGATGAAGAGCAGAAGGCCAGTGAAGCCTGTGCCCTGCCTTATGGCAGTACAAGCTCTGAGGGCTGTCACAGTGCTGACAACATTGCCTCCCTTTGTGCCCCACAGGAGGCCCAGCACAGAAGGCAGAGGTCCAAGAGTATCTCACTCAAGAAGGCCAAAAAGAAGCCTTCCCCACCAATGCGCAGTGTCTCACTGGTCAAGGATGAGCCAGTCCTCTTGCCAAAAGGTGGGTCCACACTCCCCAAGGACCAGAGGCCCAGGAGTCTTTGCCTCTCCTTGGAACACCAAGGACATCACTTATCCCACCCAGATGCTCAGAATCATCCAACTGTGCCAATGTCCAAAGATTCAGAAGATATACAATTCTCCCATCACTGGTATCTTCCTGACTGGAAGTCTGGTGACACCTACCAGTCCTTGTCCAGCTCCAGCACTGCCACGGGCACCACAGTCATTGAGTGCACTTCAGTTCAGGGAAGCTCTGAGTCCCTTGCTTCCCCTTCTGCTTCCCGAGCCACCACGCCTTCCCAACTTTCCATGGAGGTGGAGGCCAGGGAAGTGTCCTCCCCAGGAAGGCCCACTGGACTGATGTCACCCTCCAGTGGATACTCCAGCCAGTCAGAGACACCAACACCCACTGTCTCCATGTCTTTGACCCTGGGCCACTTGCCCCCTTCAAGCAGCAGTGTCCGGGTGCGTCCAGCGGTACCCGAGAGGAAGTCATCACTGCCCCTAACATCACCAATGGAAAAAATGTCCAAGTCACGTCTATCATTTGACCTACCATTGACCTCTTCAACCAACTTGGATCTGTCTGGGATAAGCATCTCCATGCAAAGCAAAACCAAGGTGAGCCGGCATCACTCAGATGCAAATGTTGGGGCCAAGCTGGCCCAGAAAACGAGCCCTAACCAGCCAATCATGCCCATGGTTACTCAGTCTGACCTACGTTCTGTTCGCCTGAGGTCAGTCAGCAAGTCTGAGCCAGAAGATGACGTCGAGAGCCCTGACTATGCCGACGAATCAGGAGCAGAAGTCTTCATCTTGCCAGAGAGAAAAGTGAAACCTCCCATAGCTGAGAAGCCTCCACTGGCCCGAAGGCCTCCAAGCTTTGTCCATAAGCCACCATCTGTCCCAGAGGAGTACCCACTAACTTCGCCTACCTTGGCTATGACCCCCAAGAGCTCAACTCAACACATGAGGTCACTCCCTCAAGACATCTACACAGTGTGGAAACCAAAGTCCTCCAGCTTTCCCGAGGGCAGGAGCCCAGGAGAGTCGCCAGCACCCTCATCTCTTGTTTTCACGCCTTTTCCCAGTTCTTCTGGTGCTTTCTTCTCGGGAACACAGCAGTCTCCACAGGGAACTATGGAGGAGGAGGGCCCCAAGGTGAGAGCCCTGCCTGAAAGAATTAGCCTCCAGAGCCAAGAAAAAAATGAGAAAAAGAAAGGCAAGATTCCACCTCCGGTACCAAAAAAGCCCAGCGTGCTGTACCTACCTCTCACCTCACCCACAGCTCAAATGGAGGCCTATGTGGCTGAACCAAGGCTGCCTTTCAGCCCCATCATCACCGTGGAGGAAGACACCAAGTGTCCCCCAGCTGGCGACCACTTGCAATCATCTGGTACGAGGATGACTTCAATGCTGCATGCTGATGGTGAAAGGGAGGCAAGCCCTCTGGGTTAGTAAACTGTCTGCTGGTCCTTCCTTTCAGCCTCAGGAGAGATGAGGGTGAGGATGGCGTGCCAGGGACAGAAGAAAATGCCCCCAGATAATGATCCTGATGACGCCAGGGTGGCCAAGTCAGTAGGGGCCACCCCTTGAGGGTTGGGGTTACTCTCAAGAGGCCTCACTGCTCTTGGGATGGGCACTGACCCAGGGGCGCGTATCCCAGGCCCAGTTTGAGCCAGTCCAGCCTGGAACCCCCAGTGCTGAAATAATGAAATTAAACTTGGTCTTAGCACCCGAGGACCTTAGGAGCCCCTCTACCTAGTCAGGCATGCACTGCCTGCACTAAGGACTCTCCCCACCTCATCATACAGCACTTTTCACTGGCCACACTGCATTGCATTTTGTGCATGGGACTCCCAGCATGAGTTCCAGCACCTTGGTGGGCTTGCAGGCTCCTGAAGCAATGGACTATGTCACCAGCAACAGACTTCCTTAGTGCTTTCTAGAAGAAAGGGAGGTCGCTTTTTTGATGGTTGGAGGCTAGGCTCTTCCTGGAACAATAAGACTAAGCTAGACTATCTTGCTCATCCTTTTTTGTTTTGTTTTTGTTTTCCTGTTTCCTTTTGTTTTGATTAAAGTAAAAAAAATAACAAAATTGACCATCTTAACCATGTTTAAGTGTACAGTTCAGTAGTGCTACATATATCCGCAGTGTTGTGTCACCATCACCACCACCACCCATCACCAGAGCTCTCTTCCTCTTATAAAACGGAAGTGTGCCTATTAAACAGTAACTCCCTATTGGTCCCCACCCAGTCCCTGGCATCCACTCTCCTACTTTCTGTTTCTGTGAATGTGACTCCTTTTGGGATGTCAGATAAGTGGAATTGAACAGGACTTGTCTGCTGGTAACTGGCTTATTTCACTTAGCATAATGTCCTCTAGGTTTGGCCACATTTCTCACCCTGTTTTGAACCCTACCCACCAAACATCAAAATCTTATGGCCTTCCTCAAACTAATTTAGGCTTTCAACATACATTAAATCATAACAAAAGCAAGCAAACAAATCAAAATCGTGAGTAATTTTAGACTATGCTTCCTTGCACTCCACAGGCTCCCTCTGAGATTCAGATAGGTCCCACTCCCACCCACTGGTTGAGTCATTGCTTTAGATTGATCTCAGCAACTTGATTTTTTTAATGATGCATTTAAAAGAAGAGAATATGCGGGCAACCTGTTGTAATGGAAAAGGCCTGAGAAAACGGAGCCAGGCTAGTCTCTATCACTCACTCCACCTTGGCTAAAACACTGACCTTCTGAACATTACATTCCTCTGCAAAATGAAGACATTAAGAGTCTCTGTCCTGCTGCCCTTCCAAAGTTGCTTTGAATATCATGAAACTCAAATGAGAATGTACTCTGTCCTAACTATTGTGGTCAAAGCAGTTCTTTCTGGTTCTTATACCTAGAGAGTACCATGGAACCAAGCCCCGAAGAGAAAACCATCATCAGTGATAAAACAGCTGAATGGATTGCAGAAGAAGATGATGATGTGTTTGTAGTTTCACGCACAACTGAAGATTTATTTACTGTGATACACAGGTCTGGACCAGTTTCCTTATGCCTCTTGTCATTGCCTTCCCTTTCCATACCAGAAGAAAAACTGCTACCTCTTGGAAGCCATTAGAATTTAAACTGGGGACTAAGTTCAGATACCTACGTAGGTGAATGCAGTCCAGGGCCTCACATCTCCAATTCACTGACATCTTCTGGTAAAGTGGAGGAGGGGCTGAGAAGGGAGGACCAGGTGCTGAGTGAGAGGCCCCTGGTCTCCTAGCAACCGCATGGCTTATTGTGGCTCCATCTGCTCTCCCACAGCCCTGTCTACAGTCAGGCACATTTAACCCTTCACAGAACTCCTTGTATCTGCAAAATGAAGACATTAAGAGTCTCTGCCCTGGAATTGAAGTGGGACACCAGGCCTAGAATCAAAGCAGGAGCTTAGGCAAAGGGAGACCATTTGGAGACCCAGCTAGCAGACAGGGGCACCAATTAGAGGCTCAGTGAGGAAATAACTAGAGAGATCCCAGTTATTTGAGCCAAAGCACCAGTTCAGAACAAGATCAGCCCCCAGGCTGCCTTGGTTCAGAGTTACTGACCAACTAGCCTTGACTTCTCAAATTCATCCTTGGTCCCAGAAGCTGGGCAGGACAGAAGCTACAGGCACAGGCCAAGTGACTGCAGCTGTGGGCCCTGAAAGTCATGTAGGGATGGGGGCCCGGAGAAGGGACTCTGAGGACTAGGTGGTGAGAGAGAAAGCTGGTAAGTATGACTGTTTGCAAGGCAGCTGCATAGCAGTCTCCAGATCATGTCATGGGCATTCATGTAGTTATAGGAAGCATTAGGAAATGTCTGCTGTAAGATTTCACTCAAAGCAAACTTTCTCTTATTTAGGTCCAAAAGAAAGCTGCTTGGCTGGAAGGAGCCTGGTGAGGCCTTTGCCGGCGGCAGCAGAGCAAGCTCCCACTCACCAATAAAGAACACGGCTGATTCTCCAGTCAGTGAATCAGCTACCTCTGCAGGGTCAGGTGGCAGTGCCAACCTAGATGCTGGCAGAAATGATGATTTCAAGGCCTTGCTACAGAAGAAGGGAATCAAGGCAACCCCAAGGTCCCGCCCCTCAGCAGCAGAACTGCTGAAGACCACTAACCCACTGGCTCGGAGAATTATTTCACAATTTTCGAAAGACTGTGAAAGCACTGGTAACCCCAGTCCCTAAGCCCTGACTTCAGCAAGCACGGTTTGGCTACTAAACTTGAGTAGACAAGGGGGCAGAGTAAGGGTTTTAAAAAGGAACCACCGAAATAACAGAAGAGCCTTCATTTCTTTTACATTAACTCACACTCTGGAGAGCAGGAGAGAGGCCACTTCCTCTAGAACTACAATCAGGAACTTTAATCATCTTCAGGCATTTTATGTTTTCATACCTACAATCTTGCCATTCCTGACTACTGATTTTCTCTTTATTTTCCCCCAGTGGTGTGTAATGAGAAGAAATGCTTAGACGCAAGGGCACGTGTGCCATCTTTGCAATCAATGACCAGGCTGCTCCATGCTGGCTTCTCTCACTGAGGGGCACAGTGTGATAGCAGACGGGGGGCTTCCAAACCTGGGGGGCATAGAGTGCCATTGCTCATGATTCACTTCTCTGGTAAGGCCTCCACGGCCCTGTGTGGAGAAACAGAAAGACTCTAATGCCTCTCCAACCGCAGTTCACCTCTCGCCTTTGAGAGGTTTGTAGGTGTGCACTTATTTCAGCATGGGGTTGATTGGATAGTTTTTGTCTTGTAAAATATGAATGTCCTGAACTTCATTGCCTTTTTTGGTTTGATTGTCTACACAGAGATCAGGGTGATGAGTTTCAATAAACATATGGACCCCATCAACCCATCCCTTAGCTAGAAAAGGTCAGGACTGGGCTCCTTTGGATGAACCAAGCACAGCCAACAAAGGAGGCAGCCATTTGCTCACTCAAGTTTATCCAGAGTAACCTGCACGTGCGCCTTGAGATCCTTCAAGTGTCTGTCACTGATGATACTAGGATCTGTGCCCAGGTAATGCTGCATTCTAAGAACTCTGGTTCTTTTGTATACAACGTTCATTACAGGATGTAAGTATCTGAAGGAACAGCACCATTAAAGGCTCAAGGAAGAGAGAGAGTATGTGTAACTTGCCCCCCACCATTGAGTTCAGATTGTAGTTTGTGGTGGTTTGGTTTCGTTCAAAGGAGGTCTTACTCTGTTCTAGAGTAACAAGAATGTACAGACTCAAAGGATATACCCAGAATACAAAAGGCAGCTTTGCCAAGTTGCTGTGGACCACATAACACACATAAAAAGGGCTACTTTTTGCCACTTAGGTTCTATTGTTTGATCAACTGTCAATTAACCATGCTGGGGGAGAATGTAATCACTGGAAAATGGGACACCAAGAGAGCCCCAAACAAATGGGATACTGCGATCTGTCCCTCACAAAGCTTGCAAGCACTATTTTTGCCAGTTCAATTTTCTAATCAGTGCAAGAGCAGTGATTCATTTGATTTTTATGGTTTCCGGAAGGTTGGGGGAAAAAAACAGACAAGGCATTGAACAAAGAAAACTGGTAATCAATAATGGAGGGCTAATTGTTCACCTTTCCCAAGAGGAAAAAAGAAAAAGTCAAAAGAAATTGTAGCCTGCTTCACAAAGAGGGTTCCCTGACCCCTTTGTCCTTCACCTCCCACCCAACAGATTCCCTGGTCAACCTCCTCAAGGACACAGAAAACTGCCCTGGAGACAAGCAGATCTTGATTTTGATAGGTGGTGGTGTTCACCAATGAGAAGTAAGCTCTTAGCTCAGCTGTCCACACTCTTGCTGATAGAGCAGCTGAAAAACCACCCTGAGTGCTGAGAGGACTTGGACCTCTCATGTAGAAGCCGAGGCCTAGGCCCTTGGCTGGTACAGTTCTGAATTCTAGACTTCTGAGTACAGGCCAGGCCCATCAACTCCCTTGCAATCAGCTCTTCCCCCTGATTTAGGGAGAAGCCACTTCAAATAATAAACAGCAAAAGCCCAGTTTTGAAAGCATTAGAATTATTTGGTTTTAAGGTCCTGACCAAATTTCAGGGGGTTGCCCAAAGTAAAATACATTCATTCCCGGCCTGAATTTATGTATGAATGCCACACTTGTCTGCCCCAGACTCAGAATTCCAAAAGATGGAAACGTTTTCCTTTATAGGGAAGTGAAGGTGTTTTTGTACTTTTGCCCAACAAAATGACTTATGAAAATCAAGATCCACTTGTCTCTGAGGCAAGTTTCTGCCAGGGCCTTCTTCCTAGGAGCCATTACAAAGAGCTGAACTCTAAAGCCAAATATGAGATTCACACAGAGTATAGGACCTGTAACTTAACGCTGATTTTCTGGGAAGCTTTTTGTTTTCTACTTCTAGTGGTTGTCATCTTTCCCCTCACCCTACTACCTCTGGTGGCTTTCCCAAAAGATTCGGAAGCTGAATTTCCAGATACCTTTATGTCTTTCAACTACCTTGAGTCTTGTTTTCCTTTACTGTACTCTATCTGCCTGGAATTTTTAGAACATCTTCTGCATCATCACTATGGCCCTCAAATGCCCAGTGCTGTTCCCATTAGCAGAGGCAGATTTAGGGCAGAGATTGTATGGTCAGAGGTAACACTGAGGCTGGAAGTATTCATTTAATGTTTGCAACAGGTGGACCTAGTCCCAAACAACCAAGCAAACTGTAGAATTTCTACCAGTCATTGATGAGCACAACACTGAACATCTTTCTTACTCCTAACACTCAACCTCTCTCCTCCCCTTGATTATCATAACATCAACTGTCTCTCCCACCCAGGCACATACTACAACGTTTGCTGCCTTTGGCACCTACTCTGGCCATACTGGAAGAAGAGAGGCTGAAGGGCCCTCCAGGGAGACTTCTAGACAACCTACTACTGCCACTATTGCTAGTGCAAATAATAATGATAACCATTTTTGAAGGTGGATTACAGGTGGGGTTCAGTGAAATGGAGTTGGCCCCAGGAGGTCAGCTTCCAATTTCAAATAGTTTCTAGCCCTTTGTTTCCTCTGATTCAAACCAATAGGAGCAGGTGGCTCTGCTGGATTGACTTCAGTCTAGTCAAGAGGGGGAGCCATCCCAGGTAGGTTAACTGGGAAGCTAAGAGTGCTTTGCACTTGGTGAGTATCCATTCCATATTTGTGGTTCAGATGTTGAGGGTAGAGAACGTCATTGGGGTCTCCTTTCCTTTGCCTGTGTCAGTCTCTCACCTGGGCCTCCCACCTGGCCCTAACTTGTCCCTCAGCCCCAACTCTCCTGTAAACTGCATCCCTAACTGACAGCTCACCCTTTGGGAAGCAGAATAGTTCAGGTTAGCTTAATGACCACAAATCGACTTGTTGATTTAGAGACATCACCTTGAATGTACAAAGACAGAGGAGATTCTACAAGGCTCTTACAACAAGCATTTCAGCAGACATCCATTTCCACTCTAAACAACAAGCATTGGCTTGTGATCCCACTATACCTATGAGTGTGAGCGGGTCTGTCCACGCACCAGCCCTCTGCCTCATACACGAACTAGTCCTTAAAGAGACAGATCCATGGTCAAGGCTCTGTTCCCCTCCAGTGCAGCCTCCCATCACCACCAGGTCTACAACACAGTGGTAGGCTTTCACTTTGATTTGTCAGGGCCAGGACTAGAATGAGGTGAGGGAGGTACATGGGGTATAAAATTTAAGGAGGAAACCACGTGCTCTTGAGGTCATGCAAGTGCCTTCCCCTCATCCTGGCCCTGTGCTTTGCACTCTTCTGAGGTGATATCAGTTTATCTGCTTCCAGCAATTAAGTATGGTTTCTTTGATTTAGGGGCTAACTACCTATCTGGTGCCACACCAAACATTTTATTGCTAACTTGTTTTTCCATTGCTATAAAGCTTTTTGGCCTATATATCAAAGAATCTTCAGTAGTACCAGAAAACATGCTTGATTTCTAAGTAACCTGGTCCAAGTGGCAAGTTAGCACTCATTTCAGTAAAGATGTGGACAAAGACAGCTATTCAGCAAAATAGAATGAACTGGGATCCTTGGTCTCCCTTTCTAGTCCATTCTCCCCAGACCTTGCTTCCCAGCACCAACTCTCCTGAGTGCCTCCTAATTTGTTCTTCTGCTCACTAAGAAAAGCATGCTCTCAGGAAAGGGATAAATTCCTTTACTTTGAGATTATAAGGCTTAATGCTATCTCTTTTGAGGGTTGCTTGCATTTTAACAGGGGAAAAGCCTTAAACCAAGGGAATGAAGTTCTTGTAGATTTTTAGGCATCAATTAGTTTCAGACATGTATTTTTCACCATGGAAAGGCTAAATTCCCTGACAGCTAACTCCAGAATATAGAAAATACCTTAATGTGCTGAAATTATTTTAGTAAATTGCCAAGGGTCTATTAAATTGTCCTGCTATCTAGTGCCATTCAATGTGGTTACTACTAAGGGACTCTCAGAAATGGCCACTGAAAGCCACTGGGAAGTCCTAGATAATTCATATTGTACATTAATATTTTTACATAAATTGAATTAATACTACTTATCGTTTGAGTAAAAGAACACAAAGATTTAAAGTTTGTGAAAATGTGTCCTGTTTGTGAAAGGTGAAACTGTCCAATCAATGTCTTATCAATGTCAGCTGTCTGGTATTGGTGGTGATTATTAAACTTATTGGAGGTACAGCTTCACTGAACATAAGCCTCTGCTTTCCCCACCACCCTTATCTATGTTTGGTGCTATCAGTTGAGCATGGTGTGAGAATAAGACCAGATCCATATAGCAGAACACCCAGTCCCTCCAAAGCCTTTGTGTGTATTTCAGCTCTAAGAGACTAAGGTAACTGAGGATTTGAAAGAACAAGAGGGTGGGAAAGAGGTACAAAGAGTTGCCTTTGTCAAAGGGCAGCAAAAATTATCATGAATTAAACAATGACTTGAAATAAAAATTTAAAATACTCTGAAAGAGCTGTACAGAGGAATACAGTGATAATTGGCCATGGACACACATTTGAGGCACTTGTAGTAAGTTCAGCAAAAATAGATTTGCATAAGTAATGGGTTATGTGAAATAGGTGTGTATTTTGTTCACTAAAGCCCAGAATCTAGGCCAGTGACTTTCAAAGTGTGGTCGCAGGAGCACCAGCAGCAGCTTCTCTGGAGTGGATGTGCGTGTATGTGTTTCCAGTGATGTTACTTCTTCAGATCTCTGACTCACTGTAACCAGGATTCTCCAATTGATTCCAACCTTTCCCATCATGTCTGCTGTCATCATTACAGTGATCAGTCTCTGGCCAAGTTATGTATATTGTCATGGTCAGATGTGTTTGCTTGGTGTTAAGAAACTCTCACTAAATCAACTACTTGCTCAACCTAAAAAACCTTTGATTTGGCTTAGCCAGCACATCTGGCCTGTTTTTTGTTTTAAAAAATTTTTGTTTTAATTCACAAATAGGAAAAAGGAAAAGGTGTTAACGTTTTGTTTGGTATTGCCAACCCTTAAATACCTGTCTTAACCATGGCGGCCACTCTCCAGGAAGGCTCTGGCAGAAGTAAATTTGATTTTAAGATTTCACCCAATCATCTGACATCATCAAATCCACAAACAAAATCTGAACTGGAACAAGCAGTTAACCCCTCTCAGCCTCTCTTTAATGCCAAGCTTTATAGAAATGTGTTCCTTATGTGGTATTGAGCTTTTTTTTAATGTCCGATTTTATAAAATGTTATGCATGAAAACACAGCATTGTGCTCATTGTACGAGTCCCCTCAACCTCATTTCCTCCTCTGTATATATGGTGGTGAAGAGATATCAATCTGTATGTTCTTCCCTCTCCTGATCAATTACAAAGTACAAATCTTTTCATTAATTTTTAAAGGAGATATATTTACTCTGGTTAGTAGTTAAAATTTAATTCTTTTTATTATATTTCATTGCTACTTTTTTCTACTGGCTGCAAAGCTTACTTTGGGGGATATTTCTTATTCCTGGGTTGTTGTATTTATCTTATTTCTGTATTTATCTGTAGTCACAGAATATTAGAGGTGGAAGGGACCAGTCTCTCATTTTACAGATGAGGAAACTGAGGCCCAGAAAGGTCAAATACTTTACACAGGTCATGCAGTGGCAGGGCCAGGCCTTAATTCCAGGTCTCCTGCCCCTGGACCCAGTGTTTTTTCTATTTAAACCACTGCTTTTATAGAAGACCCATAGCTGGCTTTTACTTTTATGACACATGAATTTCCCAAGTATTTCAGTGAACTACATTTAATAACATACATGCTTTGAAAACAAATCCTACCATTTGCAAAAACATGGATGGAGCTAGAGGGTAATCATATATATGCTTTGAGGACAAATGCTCAAAGGTTCTTTAGTTCATGAATTAAAAGACAAATCTGATTTTCAGTTTACAAATACTCATTTCCCTCCAAATTCAACATATGTACCCTACTTTCCACAACAGATGATTTCTCTTAAAGTCATTTGAAAAATGAATTTTTACAGATTAGATTCCATTTTTTAGTAGAAAAGCTTCTTATGTAAGGGAATCTGCTGGTGACTTCTTCTGAAAAATGAAGAATCCTCTTGTCAATATCCCCTGATATCTCACTTTAGTGTAAACTTTTGTAATTGGTGTTTGTGCAAAGTAGGGCAAATCAATATAGGCTTTCCTAGAATCTGCTTTATCCTTCCCTTCTTAAACTTTATATTTTCAGACTGTTACATGCTCATGAGATACTTAGTTGTGTTCTAGAACTTCATTTAACTTGATATTTTGTCAGTCCCTGGGCTCAAATTCTATCTCCATCTTATCAAATAATAGAATTCCCTAAACAGTTCTGAGCTCTGCATGCAGTCTTTTTTCCAGGACATTCTTTGCTTAATACTCCTTTGGGTGACTCTCTCTTTAGCTGTTCTTGAGCCCCCTGGTTCCTGCGGAGCTCACTGTTGTGCGGAGTTGCAGGCAGTGCCACGTTAGGGCTGTGCTAGTCACAGGGAGTGGTATTCCTAGTGATTTCCACTGTTCCCGTGCTTCTCCCGGACCCCCTCTGGCTCCCCTTTTCAGGAATTCTCAGAGACTGGTGGGATTTCTACCACCACCCCCTTCTAGACTTGAGGTTGACAAACTTTTTTCTGTAAAGGGCCAGATAGTAACTATCTTAGGCTTTGGGGGTCACACATGGTCTCTGTAGCATGTTCTTCTTTGTTGTTTGCTTGTTTACTTGACAATATTTTAAAAATGTAAATGCCATTATTAGCTCTTGGGTCATACAGAACCGCAGGCTGCATTCATCCCACTTGTCATAGCTTACCCCTGGTCCAGACTGTTTTCTGGGACAGGCATTTCTGTGACCAGTTGCATATGACAATTGGGTTGTGTACTGGATGATGTAGCTCACTGCACTTCCATCCACTGCACTGTCAGACCAGCCTGCACAGAGGTGGGAGGACAGGAGCAGCATATGCCAACCATTACTCTTTGGTAGGATGCCCTTCCTGCTGGATTCTCTCTCTATCTCTCACTGACTACTGACTACCTCAGTGTAGAAAGCCTCATTCTTTTTTCCAGCTCTCTTGTCCTGGTTATCCAATGTGCCTCTGCCTTCCTGGGTCAAGCTGGAAGGGAAGAATGAATTTTGGAGTTTTCTTATTTCTTTTGTCCCATTGTTACTCCCCCAAACTATGGTTGGGGGCCCCTGCTCTGGGGTCATTTGTCCCACCCTGCCCCATACTGCCATCACCAGTTTAGGGCTGTCCCTGGAAAATGTGATGGCCCAGGCCAATGAGATTCCAGTCTAGTCTACAATTGCCCAGTGTAATCACCAGCTCTCTTGGTTCCAGTGGCTGGTTTTAAAATCCAGAATACCCATGTGTCCATTTTCTTATGCAATTTGGACCTGTTCTAGACTCAACCCCAGCAAGAAAATCAAGAGGTACAGAGGATATTGTGTGCCATCATTTTTCCCTGCCTCAACCCCCTGCCTCCTGGGCCCCCAGGCCCCAGGATGGACTCCTTAGGACGCCCCAGGTAGCACCACAACCAGAGGCATTCAGCACACCACTGCCTGCTGTTCCTTGATCCTCTAAAAGGATTCCCTAAAGCTTCTTCACATCTCTCTCTCCATCTGGCTCCCATCTCTACCTCTCAGGCTCAGATTCACATTTTCACATTTGCTCGTGTAAACATTGGGGGCTGTGAGTGAATGAGCAGGTATGTGCCTGGGTATGCGAGCATGGTTTGTGGAGGCACCGCTGACTAATGTGTCTCACACACGCATACACACACACACACACACACACACACACACACACACACACACACACACATCACCCAGTGCTCTCATTAATTCTCTGGTCCACGGCCAGGTCTGATGGGGCTGGTCAAGGAGAAGGGATGGTGGGGGCTCCTGAGGCACTTCTTTTTTCTTGTCTTTTGAAACCTTCTTTCCACAGGCTGGTGCTGGTTTCTCCCAGGAAGCCATTTGAAGAAGCTCCCCTGTGGCAATTCTGCACAGGCTGGCGTAACAGACAGCTAGCACTTTAATTTGCTTCGGACATGCTTCTCAGGTTGCAGTTTTTCCTGTCTAAGCAAATTGCTTCTTAGTACCTTTCTCTTACTTTCCATCATTTGAGCCCAGGGATCTACCCACTTACTGAAATCTAAATTTTAAAAAGTCAGAGACATGAGATACTTTCACTATTTCCCTATTTAGAAGTATCCACGAGACACTTCCTTTCTGCCTTTTGTTTAGGATTTCCAGACTTAGGAAAGGAACCAGGCTTGTGCTTTGAAGTCTAAAAGCAGCTAAAGTACGGCACTCGCCAAAAGCAAGGTGAAGAAGGAGGATTGGCTGGTCCTACTATGCATAGTCAGGAGATGGACTTTTGTTATGTTCAGTGTTCAGAGGGCTTTATGTTACCATTCAGTGCTTACTGAGCGCCAATGATGCACTTGAGAAAAAAAGGGAGGCAGGACTTTGCAGACCCCTGTCCTAAACTAGAAGGCAGAGATAAGGCAGTTCCCCCAGTGATAAGAATGTGTCCTTGGATAAAGATTTCAAGAAGCAGCAGAAACCAGGAAGGATCAGAATTCCAGTCTTTTTAGCATTGCAACACAAAATGGAAAGGAGCCCTCTGTGGGGTGATGTTACAAAGGGTTTTTCTTGTCTTTCACTCTTCTTTTTTCTTCTTTTTTTAAAAAAGTATTCCTTACTGGCTTGTTACCAGCAATTGAACTGTATTCTTTATATAGCTAAAGTTGTTTGTGTCTTCTTAAAATAAACTTTTTCTGTTAAAATCGTTTTCTATTTCACCCTCTGGTTTTCATTGCAGCAATGATGCCTTTATTCCTACACTAAGCACAAGTGTGGGGCTCACACACAGGAGCTGATGCTCACTGACCCCTGAGAGCCCAAACTAGATAAGTGGGATACTGAGTCTTACAGAAACCTGCCCACCGAGCCATGAGCCTGAGCCATATGGGCAGGTAATCCATGTTGGAAGACTTCTTCTAAAGTGTTCAAATTCAACCACTCATGGTGGCCGCAGGGGACTGATGAAATGGGCAGCAGTTGCCAGGCTCCTGAGAGGAGGAGATTGCCCTAGCAACTGCGCTCAGGGCAAGCACTTCCTCTTTGTTCTCTGGCTCAATGGAGCCACCCAGCAGGGCAGACCAGAGTGAGTCTGGACTGGGAGCAAACAACGCAGACCAGATGTGGCACAGATCACTTCCATCCCTCAAAATGGGTATGAGCCTACCATGCAGGTAGTGACAACTGTATTCAAGGGTCAACTCCCTTCCAAAACGAGCTTTGTCCTCTGTCCCAACTGGCTGAGACCTCTATGACTGAGTCTCTTGAAGCCAGTGTCCTGTCCTTGTCACTCACACCCCATGCTAGCTCAGGTCTCCTGGCACCACTGGGCTGCTCTTCCAAAAAGACACAACAGAGCTGGAAACAACCTAGAAAGCTTACAAGGGAAGGGAGAGGGGCCAGGGCTAAGCTCAGGCAACAGCAGGTGTTAAGATTTAAGATAAAGGTCAGAGACAGAGGCTGGCTCAAGGTGGGCCTCACGGCTAACAGTGCCTCTGAGGACCATGCAATTCAGGGTGTAGTGTTCATGCTGTCAGGGTCAGAGCCTCCTTGTGCCACAGCGCCATGAGTTGGGGAAGCTTGTAGGGACCAGCCCACACTGAACCAACTCACAAAAATCATATCAAAGGCAGGGTCTGATATATTAATTAACCGAAGAGAGAGTATACCTTTAAAACACAGGTCATAAGCAGGAAGCCAGTAGGCTGGACTGAGCTCACACATTGCCCAGAGTACACAATGTTGTTTGTCAATTTTTAAAAATTTAGATGGGGCACAGTCTCTCCAATTTACCTACTTCCCCATCACTCCCTGTTATGTTAATCCTAACTGGCTTCACTCATTTCTATTACCTACCAGGCCCCTGAAAGCATTTGAGCCTGTGGCCCCTGCTTCGAGTTGTCGTTGTGGGTTGGGTTTGCCAGAAGCCGACTCTGGGGTAGAGTTGGGTATGCAGGGTATTTATAGGGGTGCCCTAGGGATTGACATTGTGGAAGAGAAGGCTTAGGCAGCAGGAGAGAGGCCAGTAATACAGGCACTGCAAAGTCCCTGCCAACTCGATGGCAAGTTCTGGCACTCAAGTGACCCATCAGAGTTGATGTGTGCTGAGCGAAAGGCAGGAACCTACACACACCTATTTCAGTCAGTCACAGGCTGTGGGCCACTCTGCCAGGGGCCTGACCTTGGGTAAGGTGTCCGTCCAAGGCATCTTTGCTGGCAGCCCTTCCAGCAGTTGAGCAACAAGACCACCCTCAAAGGGGAATCTGGGCCACACAGTTCTGTGTCCATCACAAGTGTCTTTCTCCCAAGAACTGGTTAAATACCTATAAATTCTTATTTCCTGATTCTCACTCCTTACCTGACACAGATTATGGTTCGTTTGCTTAGGGTCATAGCTTTCTTAAATTAGAGTCACCAGCTCAGGATACCTGCTAGTAGCCATCATTAGATTGGTATCTCACAAGTCTCATTAATGCTCCTTAACAGAGGGCATGCCACATATGCAAAGGGTAAGTCAATCCATCATAAAATGGCACTTGCACCTATCAAGCACCTATGATGGGCCAGACAAGTTTGCTCATCTGGCCACTTCTTTTATTTATCCACTCAACAAAAGTGTAACAAGCTCCTTCTACATGCCTGGCAGAGTGCCAAGTTTCAAGGGTAGCATAGTGACCAACACAGACACCCTGTTTTTCTTCACAGAGTGGGGCATCTGCCAAGACTAGCTCACTTGGTGGTGCTGGGGACAAGGATCACTGGGCCTCATGTTCCTATTATCTAGGAGCCAGCACCCTGGATATGAGCGCTGGCCACGTTTTTTCTCTCAGTACTTACCTCAAACTGCTTTGAGCCTCTGCTCCCCTCTCTCCCATCCTTTTCAGCTGTGTCCAGTGGAACCCCAATTCTAGGGATTCATAAATACCCCTACAACCCAAACAGAAAGTTCCCCTCAACCCTTTCCTTAACAGACCCAGCTCTCTCCTGAGAACCCTGTTTCTCCTGTATGCTTCTCCTCAGAGATTCTTTCCTTCCCCAAATCTTTCTGCCTCTGGAGGTAGAGTGGGTCCCTTCCTTACTTTCTAGTGTATGTTTCAGACCATGAATGCTGAGCCTCTCAGTCACTCCCCTCATTGTCTTTCCACCCTAGACTCGCCAAAAACCAGGGTCACTTCGACATTGTTGTAAAAGACCCATTGCAAATTACTGGCTTCTCATTTCTCTGGCCTACTCCCCTCTGATGATCTTTTCTGCTCTAGTCACCCATGCTCAGGGTCACAAATGGACCTTGCTATCTTCCAGAATTGGTAAATCACTGAAATCTTCAATCCCCCACAACCTCGTATCTTTCCAATGCTCTCATTTGATTACTCTATTATGCTGTTCAACTTTATCAAGACCTCTAATAACTTAACCTATTCATTCACTGGATATTTAGCAGACATAACAGCAGGCATGCGTTAAATCCTGGGGGTATAGCTTTGAGTATGACAAGCATAAGCCCTACTCTCTTGGTGCTCAGTCCAGTTTTTCTTGATCTCTCAGCCCTTCTCTCCATTTTAACTTCTCCCCCAATTAGTTCAGGTCTAGCATTTTGACGACTCTCTTGCAAATATCCTCAACTATGTTTGTTCCATTGTCCTTCCTCCAACCCACTGGGCACAACCCCACCTGTACGATTCCAGTGGTCCACATTCTTTGTCCCCACACAGAGTGGCAGAAGACCACACACAGTCATGCAAACTGGGGTTCTCCTACTGAACACTGGTCTTCATGTCTACTCAAAAGAATCCTTCTCTGGTTCCACAATTAGCTCTTTTTCCTATTCTTCACAACTTCAAACCTCTGCTCTCCTTGGACCAAACCCCCTACTAGTCCCTCCTTCCTGCCACCTCTCCAACAGATGACTTTGCCTCCTGCTCCCCAAAGGAAATAGAAGCCATCAGATAGAAAGTCCCTTACTGTCTTAACAACAAATCCACAATCCCACCTATATGTGCACACTTCTTTATCCCCTCTCTATCCTGTATCTCTAACTTCTCCCTTTCAATGAACATTTATTCCACAAATACTAATGAGCACCCACTATGACAAGAACTGTGCTAGAACCTGGGACTATAATGGTAGGCAAAACAGTCAAGGTTCCTATCTTTAAGGAGCTTGCCTTCTAGTGGGAGGGGACAGATAACACATTAGTAAACAAACCAGCAAGAATATTTTAAATTATTAAGGAAGTACAATAGGATGTTATGATAGAAAATAATAGGGGAAAACTATTTTGGAAAGGTGGTGGGGAAAGGCACTTGTCAGGAAGTGACATATGGGCTGAGGGGAATAAAATTATGTTCTGAACACATTAAGTTTGAGACTCCTATTAACTATGTAATGGAAATATCCAGTAGACAGCAGGTTATATGAACCTGGAGCTTAGGAGAGAAGGCAGGGCTAGAGAAATTTGGGAGCAATAAGCAGATGGGTGTGTCTGGTGCCAGGATCCCAAATGAGCTCTCCCAGGGAGAGAACATAGATAGAGAAGAGAATCAAGGCAGAGCTGTGGGCCCCTCCACCTGGAGGCTGGGTAGAAGAAGAGGGTCAGCCAAGAAAACTGAGGCAGAGCAGAAGGAGAAAACCCAGAGAATGTGGTGTCATGAAAGCCAAGAAGGAAGGCTTTATAAGAAAGAAAGAGTGATCAACTATGTTAAGTGCTACTGAGAGAAATCCAGCAACATGAAGACTGAAAAGTGACCACTGGATGTTGGGCAGATGATGAGGGTGGTTTCAGTGGAGCTGTAAAATGGAATCTCAATTGGAGTTTGTTGAATAGAGAATGGGAAGAGAGGGCATGGAGAGAATGATTACAGACAAGCCCTGTGAGAGTTTTTCCTGTGAAGGAGATCAAAGAAGTAGGAGCATTAACTGGTGGGGGAAACAGAATTGAGAGAGGGTTTTTAGGGTGGGTGACATGGGCTCTTGTTTGTATACACATGAAAACAGTTCGGTAGTAAAGGAATGCTGTTGAAGCAGTAGCCTGTGAAAAGGTGAGACTGAGTAATACCCTGAACACAGGAGGAAGTGTTGGTTGGCTTTTTATGGGAAAGAGGGCAGTTCTTCTATTGTAACAGGACAGAAGGCAGTGTATTTGGGCACAGATATGTGGACTCGTGTGCACTGTCAGAGCCTGGAGAAGTTCACGTCTGGCTGTTTCTAATTTCTCAGGGAAATAGGAAGCAAAGCCATCAGCTGAGGTGGTATGGCCTTCTTGGGAGAGGGGTCACTCTCTCTAGAAATAACAAGGCAATATGGTGTGCACACAGTGCCCTGGGATTCTTTTCTTCTCATTCCTTCTGGTTGGACCAGATCTCTCCAGCTGAAAGATAATTCTTCCCGGACCTCATGTCACTTTCCTGCTACCATGATGAGCCTCATCTCCTTTCTTTAAAACTAACATCATGAAAGAGTTGCTGCACTGACCAACTCCATTCTTCATGTTCTGCTCCCTCACAACCCTCCCTGATCTGACTTCTGCTCCCATCCCTCGAATAGGTCCACTGTCCTGAGAACCTAGGACCTCCATGTCAAAAGATCTAGTGGTGCTTTTGGTCCTTAAACTCACACCTTTCAAGCACTTGGTACTATTGACCCCCTTCTCCGAAAGCTTCTTTTGGCCTCGCCGACATTGCACTCTCCTGCTTTCCTCACTCACTTATCTGACTGCTCCTTCACGATCCCTTTTGCTTTGTCATCTGCTCTTCCTTGAAGCATCAGAGTCCTCAGGCCTGTGTCCCAAGCCTTCGTCCCCTTCTCATTTACAGATTTTCCCTGTGTGGTCTCATCCATGTGCGCTGCTCCTCTCCCTGTGATTACTACCTCAGTGAAACACATCACTACGTACTCGTTTGCACACATCTTCCTGGATGTGTCTTCTCTCCTACATCCAGTAAGGTTTGCACATTCTACCATGTAAATTCTCTCATAGCCCTTTACTCCTCATTTTATTTGTTGCCATAGGGGCTCAATAAATATTGAGAAGCCTGATGTGCTAATTTATTTATGTCACATCACAAAAAATGAGCCTCATACCACACTAAGAAATCAGTTCCAGGTAGATAAAAACTTCAATATGAACAGCAAAAATGCGAAGCTTTTTTGAAGATAATGTAAGAGAGTATCTTCATGATCTCAGAGCAGAGAAGGATTTCTTAAGACACAAAACCACTAATCATGAAGGAAAAGATAAAATTCAACTACTTTAAAATTAGGTAGGAAACCATCTAAAAAGTGAAAAGGCAAGCCACAGAAAAGGAAAAGATATCATAGAACCACCAAAAGACTAGTATTCTGAATATACAAAGAACTCTTACAAATTCATCATTAAAAGGTAGAAAACTCAATAGAAAAGTGGGCAAGAGATTTGTATGAGCTCATGATGAAAGAAGAAACCCAAATATACAATAAGCATGGAAAAAGATATTTAACCTTATCCATCATCAGAGAAATGAGAAATGAGGGAGATGGATTTTACAAAGGGACCCAGAGAAACTTTGGGGGGTCATGGGTTTGTTCATTATCTCAATTGTGGTTCTGATTTCATGGGTGTTTACTCATCAAGCTGTTACTTTAAATATGTGTGGTTTGTTGTACATCAATTATATGTCAATAAAGCTGTAAAATACACACATGTACACACACACAATGGCATACCATGTCACATCCACTGGACTGGTGACACATTTTTAAGTCTGACAATAAGTAGTGTTCAAGAAGATGTAGAGGAACAGAAACTCTGATACATTTTTGGTGGGGATCTAAATGGGTTATATCACTTTGGAAAATAGTTTGTCTTTATCTATTCAACTTGAAATACACATCCCCCAGGACCCAGCAATTCCACTTCTAGCTATATATGCTAGCGAAAAGTGTACATATCTTTCCCAAGAGATACACAGAAGATTCATAGCAGCAGTGCACATACCAGCCCAAACTGGAAACAACCCAACCTATCAGAGGTGAGTGAATAAACTATGGAACACTAAGAAGCACTAACAGTTAAATGACAGCCATATGCAGCAGCATGTGCAGAGCATACACATACATCACGCTGAGCAGAAGCAGCAAGCTGCAAAGGAACACATACAGTATGATGATTCCATTTATGCAACACGCTCAAGCAAGCACAACTAAGTTCTTGTTTACAAGTGCATGGCTAGATGCTAAAACTATAAAGAAAAGCAAGGACATTGTTGTGATAAAAAGGGAACTTGAAACCAATATAATATTGCATATCAACTGTATTTCAACCTTTAAAAAGTCAAGAGAGTGGCTCCTTGTAGGAAAGGTAAGTTGCAATTGGTGAGGACACAGGGGTGCTGGCCAAGTTCGATTTTTGGATGCAGGTGTGGTCACACTGGTGTTCACTTGTAATTGTTTTTACAAGTGTACAAATGATCTGTACCTTTATTTTAAGCACCTTTCTGTATGAATGTTATATTTTGCAATAAAAACATTTTCTTTAAGCCCCAGGATGCAATTCTGCTTTACACCAAGATTGAGGGATGGGCTGCAGGAGAAGCTCTCTAGGAAACAGGGCAGGTGGCAAAGTAAGAGAGACACAGCTCCCAAATTCCCAAAAGAATGTGGACAACAGCACCAACTGTACCCATCCCTACTCTGGACACATCAGAGGAGGGCTGAGAGCTGGCAAGCAGTCTGTGTCTTTGCAGCCATGACCGAAATATACTCGCATGAGAGAAAAATGAGCGAAGGCACAAACAGATGAGCAGAAACACAATTAAGAGACAAATGTATGGGAAAATGTCTACTTTCCCTTAATGGGTGAAGGCATACAAAAAATTTTTAAACTGAGTAGCCATTTTTTGCCTATTATAGTAGCAAAAATTCAGGGGAGGTAGAAGAAATTACAATCTGTCACTGGAAAGAATACCAAATTGATGCATGGTTACTGGCTGCCAACACTGTGAATAAATACCATCCCTTTAAAATAACATCTGGCACTATGCCTCCAGAAATGTTAAGTGCTCACCCTATTTTACTCAGTAATCCTACTTCTGGGAAACCATGCTAGGAAAATTATGCAAAGGAAGGAAAAGTCTATATGAATGACTCTGGATGTGACTCAAGTATTCCTCAAAAAGCAAACCAATGAATCAACTTTGTTAAGCACCACTAAATAAAAATCATAATTATGATAATAAGGAAGGAAGGAAACTAACATTTATTGAGTGATACTTTCGACAGATATTATACTAAGTGCATTGCTTTACCTCCTCTAATGCAACCACCTCCAAAGTCTTTCATTGTTACTTCCCTTTAAATATGGAGAAACTGAAGCTCAGAGAAACAAATTAACTTGCCAAAGATCACAGAGCTAGTAGGAGCAGAACCAAGATTTGAGCACATATCTGTCTGAATATGAACCTCTGTTATTTTCACTCAGTTATTCTACAAAATGAAAAAAATACTTCTGCTAGCATTTCTTGAAGTTTTTCCAAAAACACATAGGACATTACTAATGAGTGTTTTTTAAATACCAGATTAAGAAGGTTTCTTTACTACTGGATTTCTCAGAAACTTTATTACACATTTGTTCCTTCAACAAGTATTTACTGGGTATCTCAGGCACTTAGTTGCTTGGGATACAGCAGTGAACCAGATAAGATCCCTACCATGATGGTGCTTATATTCCAGTCAAAAGAAACAAATACAAATACATACCCCAGATTACTTCACACTGTGGTGGTGCTGTGCACGGAATTAACAGGATGACATGATAGATGGGAATTGGGAAGAGAGTCACTCTAGATGTGTTGATCACAAAAGGTTCCTCTAGGATGACTTTTGATCTGAGACCTCAGGGAGCCTGAAGGGAGAATCTTCCAGGTAGGCAGGTAGACACCAAATGCAAAGACCCTCCCAAGGAGGGAGAAAGTTTGTTGCTTTTAAGGAACAGAAAGAAGCCCAGCATGGCTGGGGGAATACCAAGTGAAGCAGAGTGACCACGGTAAGGAGTTTAGATTTTATTCTAAGAGCAAGGGAAAGCCATCAGAGGGTTTGAGGAGGGTCACTGACATTCCTTTTAAAAATTGCTGATTCGCTTTTAAAAATCTATTTTGGCTGCTCTACAGGGAGTGGACTGAAGTGAAGCAAGAATGAAGGCAGGAGACCAATAAAGAGACTAGGGCTGCAAGTCAGGCAGAGAGGACAGTGACTTGGGCTAGCCTGGAGACCACAGAGATGGGGAGAAGTGGAAGGGGTTGAGTTATAGTTGGAATACTGAGCCAACTGGACTAGCTGGTGGGATGGGAGTGGGTGACAAGCAAAAGGGAGGAGTCAAGAATGACTCACAGGATTTAGGTTTCAACAGTTGAATACATGGTGGTGGCATCTAGTAGGAGAGTGAAGATTCCAGAAAGAATGGGTTTGGGAGGGACAGAGGAATGAGTGATTATGCTTTATATATATTCAATCTCAGTTGCCTACTAGCCATCTAAGTGGTGAGGCCAGGTGGACTGCTGGATATACAGACTGGCAGTTCGAGCAGTGGTCAGGGCTGGAGAGAAATTTGGGAGTCCTTGGAACATCGACAGTTTAAAGCCTTGAGACTGGATGAGTTCACCTAGGGAGCAAAAGTCAACAGTGAAGAGAAGGCCCAGGATGGGCCCTGGGGCTGGGCTATCCAATGTTTAGACATCGGTAGAGAAGGAACAACCAAGCAAGGAAATTGAGCTGTGAACTGCCAAGAGAAGGTCTCTAAACTGCTGTCTTCCCCAGCCTTAGTCATGTAAGTGTTTCGTCATGGGGTGGTTTGTGCCCAGCAAAATGCACTGAGGAAAACATTGGCTTAAGCTACAGTAAGCAGAAAGGCAGGCTACAAACTGGTATGCAAATTATAATTGCAACCATGTACAACCATGTACAGAACATGCCTGGCATGCGTGCTTAGTAAACATTTGCTGAATTAATTAATGAATGACAAGTAATATACATCTGGACAAGAACCACAACTCAACCACTACAAGATGGTGTCGCTGTTAGAAGTGAGTTATGATTATAGATCGTTTTTCCAAATTCTCTGCATTATTTTGTTGTCTGGTTTTTTCTAATGGTGTTTTGCCAATTCCATGCATTCATCTACCTCTGTTGCACTCAGGGGTACTTTTCCCAGATACCCTATAGAAATCCACTCTGTCTGTTCTCTCCTGCTCATTTTAAAATCCTCTACGCTATCCCTGGCCTGCTTAATTTTAATTCCATTTAGTTCTATCAACAAATATTTATTGAATCATCTCCATCTTAAAGAGATGATTCCTACAAGGAACCCCTGCTCTCATGTTGCTGTCTAAAGGGAGATGGATGTGTAAACTTTCCTCAAAATCCACTTCACCTCTAGTCCTTCTTTTTCAGTCTGTCCCTGAACTTTGACTCCTGTTTGTTTATGCTTTCATGCTTCCAGTCAGTTCCCTCCAGCTTCCAGCTGCAGCCCTAGCTCTGCCCCTCCAACTAGTTTTAATTCATGTATACAATTAGGGTAAATATGCCACCACAGGCAAGAATCTGGAATGAAAGTTTACAGTGGAGTTTCCATCCCAGAGGCGATTTCTCTGAGCCTTGCATAAGCTGCTCATTGTTATGAACATGTCTCTGTGCGTGTGATTGTTGCTTCTTCATTTTTGGAATAACTGTTTGGGGTTTTCACAGGTTTTCCTGGGAGAAGGCACCTTACACCATAAAACACCTCACCATCCACCAGGACATCACCTCAAAGAACTCTGATTATATTAATTGATACATTTTACCAAAAAAGAAAAAATACTGACTCATTCAAACATCATTATTTATGTTTATTGACAGGTACCATGTGTCAAGCATGGTTCTAAGTGCTTTATTTGAATTAATTATTTTAATCCCACCAACACCTTATGAGGAAGACACTAGTATTACCCTGTTTTACAGATGAGGTCCAGAAATGTTAAATAACTTACCTGTGACATTACAGCTGGTAGGTGACAAAATTGGGATTCAAACCCAGACAGTTGGGCTCCAGTGCCACAATTCACTATACTCACTATACTTAATCACATACACAGATACATCGTATCTCATTTTTTGTACTGTTTTAAGTCAGTTAACATTGATTACTACCTGGTGCATGCTAACTAACATCTTAAAGCACACCTAGCAATACTTTAGCATCATTAAGTTAGAAGGGGCAAAACTTTGAGACACCAAAATGACCCATCAGACCACATGAACTTCACAGCCTTTTTAGAGAAAGCATTTTGTTGAGGGTACAAAAGAGTAACATGTCTAACATTGCTAAAAGCATCTATTATCTTGAAATATTTTAGGTGTATTCCTAGTCCCAAAGGACATAAGCCCCCCAAAGGCCTGTAATTAATTTACTTTGCTTAAGAAATGCCATTTCAGCAGAGCAGAGCAAAGACTACCACGCTGGAACATTGCCATGGCACTGTTCCCTATAAAGCCAATTTACTATTAGGCCAGAGGCCTTGGATGGGATTCAAAGGAGGTTTATTTATGAAGTAATCAGAGACCCTTGCTAGATGGCAACTTCCCTTCCTGAGGCAGTCCTGTGGCCTGGAGACAGAGAAGTTTTATAGGAAGATCTTGTTACACTATTAGCTAATTAAGAGATCAGGCAGCTCTTTTAAGAATAACAGGTTGGTGGAGAAACAAGCACCCTTATACATGGTCATTGGGAACATTGGTCCTCTTTCTTTGGAGAAAAGTTTGATAATTACTATCAAAATTCACAATGCACATATCCTTTGCCCCAACTGTTCCACGTGTGGTAATTTATCCTAGAGATAGCTCATATCTGTGCAAAATGTACATCCAAGATGTTCATTGCAGCACTATTTGCCATAGCAAGTCACCAGAAATAATCTCTAAATGTAAATCAATAGTAAACCAGTTCAATAAATTAGGATGTAATCCATACAATGGATTTCTATGCAGCCATTTAAAAAAGAAAATATTCATATAGTGGCATACTACCAGTAATGAAAAAAGAACAAACTGCTGTTACTCAAAAAAGAAGCCAGATACAGAGGAATACATGCTATATGGCTCCATTTATATGAACTTCACAATTTCCCTTTCTGGCCAAGATGGAGTAACAGGGACCAGATTTATCCTCCTGTGTGAAATTAAAAAAAAAAGGATATACAAAGCTATGGATTATGGTTTTCAAGATACTGGATATCAGAAAATGAAGGACAGTGATCCCTGAGAGACAGGAAACAAACTAGGTGAGCTCTACAATTGCCCCAGCTTACCTCCCTGTGTGAGAGTTTCCAGGCCATGGTGCAGCAAGGGGGTACCCAGGCAGAGCCCAATAGACTTTCTGAGTTGAGCAAAAGGAGCTGAGAGTTCAGGAAGACCAAGGCAGCTAGAGTTATCAGGATAGTGTTCCAGAGAGAAGTGCACTGAACAGAAAGACAGAAACTCAGAGATCTGCAGGGGGTGTTCCTCATGCATTCAGATGAATACTGATCAGTTTGGAGGAAACTGCCTGAAAGGAGCAGGGGCAACAATCACGGAAGCTCACATACGGCTCAAGTAGTTCATCTTCCTACTAATAAGAGCTGAAAAACTCCAACTCATGGGGAATTGATTAGAGTCCTCAGAAGGCTATTGCCTCAGTAATGGGGTCAAATTAGAACCAGACTGAAGGCTTTCTGAGCCTCACTTAACAAAGCTTAAAAATAAGCCTCAAAGGAATCAAAGTGTTTCCAAGTAACTTAACTGCATCCCAGAACAAAGCTCGAGAATCCTTAAAGGAATACAAAAATCTAGCACATGCAACATAAAATTCACAATGTGTGGCATCCAGTCAAGTATTAACATTGTGCAAGGCAGAATTCCAAAATGGCTCCACCAAGACTCCCTGCCCTAATCTCAAGAATTATGAATATGATCTGATAATATGCCCATGATTATGTTAAGTTTCAAGGCAAAAGCAATTTGGGAGATGTAATTTAAATTACTACTCAGTTGGCTTTGAATTAATCAAAAGAGAGATTATCCTGGTGGATCCAATCTAATCACACTGAGGTCTTAAAAGCAGAGAGTTTTCTCTGGCTGGTAATAGGAGGATCTGAGAGAGATTGCAAATGTGGGAAGGATTCAGCACACCATTACTGACTTGAAGATGGAAAAGGCCAAGTGTCAAGGAATGCAGGTGGCTTGATAAACAGAGTGGCCCAAGGCTGTCAGCCAGCAAGAAAACAGAGTCCTCAGTCCAACAGATGCAAGGAAATGGCCATCAATCACCCAAATGAGTTTGGAAGCAATTTCTTCTCTAGAGGCTCCAGATAAGAACCCAGACCAGCTGACATCTTGATTTCCAGTCTTGTGAGATGCTGACTAGAGAATCCAGCCAAGTCCAATCCAGACTTCTGACCTACAGCATTGTGAGATAACAGAACTTTTAGGACAACAACTGGATTGAGAGAAAAAAAATTGAGGATTTCAGCTCTGCAAAAAAATCCTCTTAAGAGGATGAAAAGACAATCTTAGAGACTGGGAGAAAATATTTGCAAACTGTATCTGACAAAGTACTCATATCTAGAATATATAAAGGACTTTTGAAACTCAACAGTAAAAAAAAATCCAATCAGAAACTGGGCAAAAGATATGACATTTATTTCACCAAAGACTATACACAGACAGCAATTTTACACATGAAAAGATGTTCAACGTCATTAACCATGAAAGGAATGCAAATTAAAGCCACAAGAAGATATCAGTACACATTTATTGAAATGGCTGGATAAAAAATTACAATAACATGAAATGCTGGTGAGTAAGTGGAGAAACTGAGTCATCTATACACTGCTGCTAGGAATTTGAAATAGTACAGTCACTGTGGAAAAGCATTTGGCAATTTCTTATAGAACTTAACATGCTTACCATACAACTCAGCGATTATATTCGTGGAAATTATTGACAACTTGTATTCACACAAAAACCTGTACATGTATGTTTACAACCACTTTATTTGTAATAGCCCCAAACTGGAAACAACTCAAATGTTTTTCAGTGAGTGAACAGTTACACAAGCTGTGGCCCATCTATGGCATGGACAACTACTCAAAATCATACATATGCTAGAGATGAGTATAGGGTGCTTTGGAAGGGCAGAGGAGTACATAGCCCAGCCTGGAAGAAGGTGGAGAAGAGGGTCCGGGAAGGCTTGTACATTCTCAATATGTAGCATTTGAACTTGGTCTAACTTGACAGAGTTAGCTAGATCAAAAATGGGGGAACAGCATTGCAGATAGAGAGAACAGCATGTGCAAAGGCATGGAGTCCTAAGAGAGCACTGTACGTCTAAGGGCCTGTAAATGGTAACTCAGCATGGCTAGAGACCAACAGGGACTAGCAAGAGATGAGACTGCAGATGTCAGCAGAAAGGCCTTTGGGCATCCAGTCTAAGGAGCTTCTCAGACAGTGGGCAGCCACTGAAGGGTCTTAACTGGGGAAGTGATTGTCAGATCTGTGTTTCTGAGAGCACTCTGTCAGAAGCTGAGGAGGGTAGTTTGGTGGGAGGTAAGACTGGAGGCTGGGAGACCAACGTGGAGGCTGTTTTGATAGTCCAGAGAATGTGCAAAAGGCTGTGGCAGTGGGGAAGAAGGAAGGAAATGAGTGCAAGAGACAACTGGTGACTCTTAACCAGAGTTCATTATTCACTGTAGAATGATGAGAGGCAGGGAGGAAGAGCTGTTTAGGAGGCTGAATCCACTTAACATGAGGAACAATTCCTGAGGGTGAGGACTCAGAATATCTCTTCTCCACCCCCACCCCCACCCCAGCCTTGGCTAAAATGCTCTGCCCACCCTGTTCCTTCTCCTTGCCCCTCCTTGCCTCTGTGCTTCTGGGCTTGGGAGGTCTGGCACAGTAGCCAGAGGAGATCACCTTCCAGATTACTCAGAACCAGGGGCAAATTTATTTCTGTCCCATGGTGGGGGCAGAACTTGGCCCTAGCACCTCTTGGGCAGAGTGACCCCTTGTAAGGCCTCAGGTCCTTAGGAAGCAGACTTGGAGAACATGCATTCAGAACAAAGGGAACTGGGTATTCTTGGATTTCATTTAGGGGATGGCAAAGCCTGGGGCAGTGTCATCATGCAGAGAGTGCCAGCCTGAAAGTCAGATGGACCTGAGTTCACAGCCCAACCCTGGTACAGTCCCTAGCTGTGAAACTTTTAACATGCTTCTTAACTTCTCTGAGCCTCTTTCTTTAGCTCTAATATGGCAATGGTGAGTCTTTGCAAGTAAGACTGTGGTGAAAACTAAAAGATCAAGAAGGGAAAGTGCCTGGCTCATTCTATATATGCCATTTGTGATGGTTGTTTTCCACAGCCTCCAATGAACACTGCCTCCAAAAAAATGCACCTCACTAGAAACTGGAAGATTAATTCATGCACCTCCAGAAACTGAAGCTCTTTTGCTTAGACAATGCTGGACAAACATAGATGGAATCTTCCCCTTTGCAGCCACTTTCTGAACAAAAACCAGTTTTTCAAACCTTCGTTATCTAATGCCAGACATGTTACAACAGCATGAAGAGGGATAGGAAGTTCTTTGGCCACTGACTGTGCTCAGGAGATACATCCATCCCATCAGCGATATACCAGCACCGATTTGCCAGGATGGGTGACTGCTTTTGTAGGTGGCTGATCTCATCCACCGTGCACTGATTTTTCCTGGTTTCAGTTGCCAGAGATGACCTTTGTTTACCCTTGCCCCAGAGTCTGGGGCCTTGAGCTCCCCATGCATGGACCAGCTTGGAATGAGAGCAACTAGATCTCTGTGTTTTTGTTGCTTCAAGCTCCCCTTTCAGAATAAGTTCTTCTGGGTTATCAGATGCAAAAGAAACTGCAGCCCTTTTGGTTGTGGAGCAGGTGAGGGCGGAACAGCGAGTCCGCGTCAAGGTTGGTGAACCTCTGTCCTCATGGGGGCTGCCAGCTTCCCTTCTTGATATTCCTTGTTTAAGAAATGCGTGGAAGATTCAGTCTGAGGAGATAATTAATAGAAAAGCCAACTGGCAGCCATTCCGGGCTCTGACTCACTGTGCACACTCCCGCAGTCGTTTCCATGGTTTCAAGGCTGAAGTTTTCTCCTCACTGCCCCCCTGCCTCATTCGTTACTCTGCCCCACAGACTACCCCCCAGACGGGCTCCACAAGCTGGTGCAGACTTAACCCTGTAGAGAAGCTAGGCTTTTTTTGTTGTTTGTTTTACAAAGAACATTTCTTGCCTTCTTTTCCTGAGTAAAAAAATTATATATGCCGATTGACTCAAACAGAATATAACATAAACAGGAAAAAAATGTAAGTTAGCTTTAAACTCACTTTCCAGAACTTCCACTTGAGATTTTATCGTATTTCCCTCCCTTTTTAGTGATGCATACTGCATAGCTGAGATGGTGCAGGATTTTGTATCTGACTGTCTTAAAGTGTTTTGATCTTGAAACCCTCAGCAGATCTATGCCCATCCTTTTCTCCTTTGAGCTATTGGCTTTCAGGCACCACTTTGGGTAAATTCAACCAGTACACAGGCTTGCTTATTATTGTTGTGTTATCTGCTGGAACACACAGAGCTCTCACAATGTTCTAGGCACGAAGCATTTGCCAGGCACATCGGCCATGTAACGCTGGCTCTTCACTGGGACCTGTACTCCACTTCATTCCCACTCCAAGATGGCCACAGCCAGTGATTGTAGGAAAGGCTGTTCCCTATGGAAGACCGGAAGTAAAGGGGCCTTCTGGGCTTCCTGGCTGTGGGTGAGCCCATGAATGTGAGACCATACTGTTAGGCAGAAAGATAGATATGAGCGGGGTGGAAAGAGAAAAAGGCCAGGGAAGTCCCCTAAAAAGACCCAGCATTAATCAATTAAAACTCAAAAGCCAGGAGTAACTTAGCCTGGAATATTTGAATATTCCCCAGATAAAGGAGGGTATCTTAGCATAGCCAATGTCTTTATTGTGTTAATCACACAGGCCCAGCTTATTTTTTAACTTACCTATATGCTGTTTTTTTTTTTCCTCCTTCGGCCCTAATCAAGTAGTTTGCAACGAAGGCTACTAATTTAGCATGCAGGCCCAGCAGTGAACAACATAGTCAAAGGCAGGAAGGATTCCATCTTAAAGATTGCATTTTAATACCTAGGAAGTTGAGAAGTAAGATTTTTTAATTTACTCTCTAGCAAACAGACAATAACTCAGCCCACCTTGGGGGCTGGGCAGGCAGCCTTGTTTGATATGTTCCCAGACCAAGAACACCAGTATCCTAGGGAGAAATCAGAGCAGGAAGTTCCTTGTGTTAATTCTAAGTATTCAAAGACCACTTAACAAGTCTGCACCCCAGTCCTTAGTCACATCCCTAAAGAATCCTTAAAAGGGGGAACCCCCAACCTTTAGGGGCACTTTTCTCTGAGGTCGCCTGCACTTTCTAAGTGTGTATCCTTTTAATCTTAAACTTTCTCTCTCCAATCTTTCAGGGCGCCTCTCCTCGCTGAGGTTGCCTGCTGCACTTTTTCTCTCTTTAAGTAACTTGAAATAAAACTTTACTCTGCTTCAGTACCGTGTCTCTGCCCTTCAATTCTTTGTTGCAGCGGGGACGAGGACAGAGGAAAACACACAACGCTCCCCCAACGTTCCCCATGCTGTACCTTTCCTCCCCATGACTTACTTCATAACTGTTAAGTTTCTACCTCTTGATCCTCTTCCCGTTTTCCTTATCCTCCACTTCCCTTATCTCTGGCAATCACCAGTCTGTTCTCTGTTTCTGGGTTTGCTTATTTGTTTTGTTTTTCAGATTCCACATATAAGTGAAATCATGTGGTATTTGTCTTTCTCTCATTTATGTCACTCAGGATAATAGCCCCTAGGTCTATCCATGTTGTCACAATACACTGGTTATTTTAAATGGCGCATATTCTTTTGCGTGGTTGAAACATTGTTTATTGAAGCAATACCCTACGGAGGGACATTTAGACTGCTTCCAATTTTTCTCCACTACAGTGTACTGCAAGAGGCAGAGGATTGGTGATAGCCTTTTACACTATCTTTTGGGACCCACGCGGCAAAATAAAACTTAAAAATGCAAAACCGCGGGGAAAGCACACCTGTGCGTAGGAGGGAGCTGAATCAGGGCGCAGCCACCAAGTACCTTCCCGCTTTCTCTTTGTCTGGCGGCCCCGCGGGGTTGGCCGGAGGCCGTGCCGAAGTAGTACGGAGGCTCGCGGTCTCCACTACGCACGCGCCGAGAAAGCAAGCGCGGCGGCGAGGGAGCAAGGGACCAGGCTCGAATACATGCGCGTGAAAGAAGTAACAAAATGCGCAGAGGCGGTGTTTTCCTCTCCCGCTCTAACTTTGGCTCCGCCCGCTGCCCAACCCAAGCTTTTTATTGGTCAAATATCTTCGGCGCCATTGGTCCGAGAGCTTAAGGACCGGGTCTGTCCGAATAACTGCCTGCTTCTGGAGCCGCAGTGAGAACGGTGAGTTGCGATGTCGCCTTCAGGCATTTGTTCAGAACATGCTCGTGGGGCCTAAAGGGGTTTTGTGTGGTGACCAGAGCAGTTGAGAGTTCGACGGGAAGTTTCGAAGATGCCGCCCAAAGGGAAAAGCGGTTCTAGGAAAGGGGGTAAAGGTAGAGTGGCCAGCGCAATCCAGGAGAATGGGGTCGGGTGAGGATCGAGGGGAGAGAGCAGACCGGCGACCCCCCGCGGTCTGTGCTTGGAGACAGAGTGGCTGTGACTAGAGAGCTGACCGGGAAGTGATTAAGTTGGAGACAATGAGTGTGGACTTTTCTAGAAAGCTGTCATTGAGAAGACATGGAAATTTGATGGTAGATAGAAGAGGACAAAGGATTAAGAGAAAGTTGTAATTTGTTTTTTCAGAATGGGGACAACTTGGGAGTGAGGCTTGCGTGAAGGATCCCGTAGTTAGAGAGGTAAAGGTACGAGGAGTGAGATTTAGGAGAAAATGGGGTCCAGGACAGAGGTGGGGCAGTTGACCTTTGAATAGGAGAAGGGACACCTTATGCTTGAGGTCACACAGGATGGGTGTGGTTGTAAAAATTGGGGCCAGAGAGGGGGAAGGGGTGGGGTTTGTAAGCATTGAGATCATGCTTAATGGCCTCAATTTCTTAATAAAGTGGGAGGCAAGAGTAATTTTTTAGACCAAGTGGCAGGAACTGAGTAGGGGTCTTGAGAGTGGTAAAGGTTTGCAGTAGCCACTGAGGATTATGAGACAGGGAATGAAACATTAAGAAAAGGATGACCCTTCAGGGCTGAGAGCCTAAGATTGAAGGCCGTGAATTTGTAGAGGACAAATCCATACAGTCATGATTTACCTAGTACTGTGCAACTAGCACAGTAGGATTGAAAAGAGCTGGGTACAGCTTTCAGCCAGGGTTGAGGTTTCATTGAACAATGATAACAGAAGGATAGCAATACAAGAGATTTAAGGGTGCCATGGGAACGCAGTTCAGATGATCAAGCATGGGGTCCAGACTGGGGAGGGAAGGAGAATTCTGACAGTCTAGGGGAACATAGCAGGATAAAGGGACTGAAGTGGGGGAGGGGTGGATTCTGTGATGTCAAAGAGCCAATGTTGTGGGAATGAGGCATAAGGAGGTTGGAAGAACAGGAAGTTGTAGCCAGAGACTGAACTACTAGTTCCCAGCGGCACAGTTCCCCTGTGTGCCCCTGGGAAGCAGGTGGTCTGGAGTGGAAGGCACGGGCATTCAGGAGGGAGATGTCAAGTGTGAGGTCAGGTTGTTGGATGTTTCCACAGCATAGATGGTGAGGTCATCCAGAATGATGGCAGGAGTGAGGGTGAAAAGGAAGCCTGAAGTTGCTGCCAGAGTCTTCAGTCAGTGAGAGGGAGTGAGGTAACAGAAGATGACAGCATCCAACAGGGGAGAGAATGGGATAACTGGAAGTCATCATTGTTCGAGAGAGAATATACACAAACCCACTAAAGAGTTTGGTGTAATAAAACTCCAGGGCAGTAACATTTTCTTAGGCATTTGGTGGTCAGTATTTGGGGTTTTCAGTTATTTGGACGTTTACTGGACAGCTGTTGTGTGCCAGGCATAGGAGATGCTAAGACAATTAAGGTGAAGTCTCCTGATTAAAACTTTTCAGTGGTTCTCTATTACTTCTAGGATATATTTCAAGTTCCTTAATGGGGTCCAAAAGCCTTTGTGCCCTAACCCTCAGCCACCTCCCCTTGGCTCATCTTACAGGACTCTCACCCAACGTTTGGCTCCATCCGTAGTTTGCTACACAGACCATACTGTTCCTCCAACCCTGGAGTATCTCCTCACCCTTGTCCTTTCTTCACCTGGTCCGCTCCTCATGCAGGAAACCTGTGACTGGCTAAAATAGCCCTCTGTGCTTCCACAGCCCACTGTCCACAGATTGTAGATCATCCTTCTGAAATGATCTGTTGACATATCTTTTCTCCCCAGTAGAATGTGAGCTCCCTGAAGGAAGGTACCATGGCTTGTTCATCTTTGTATCCCCAGTGCATGGAATTTAGTAGTCACATTAGGAAATGTTGATTGAACTGAATACTTAATCCAGCATTAGTTCTTAGGAACCTCTGACAGTAAGTATGCTGCCATCAACACAGAAGTTGCCATGGTAGTAAAACGTAAGGTGCTGCCAGTGATTGTTAATCTGAGCATTGATAACTTCTTAGGATGGTAAGAGTAGGCAGTGTAGTAGACTCCAGGAATTTAGACATGAATGTATTCTTTAGCTGAATATGGATGGTGGAAAATGTTATCTATTTAAAATGTTTTCGGAGATTTTACTTACTGGAATCATGAGTACTCAGATGCATAGTTACAGTGCTTAATAGAAATCTTACAAGAGCTCAGGGGTTTGCCCTGGAGGAAGGATTTCAAATTGAGTCCAGAAAATCTGGGTCAGGCTTCTGGTGCTCTCATTCATCTATTAACATGATCATGTGTATCCATTTTCTGTGAAAGGTTTATGTAGGGCATGACTTACCTGTTTTAAGAGAGGTGAGTCACAGATAATTTAGCTTGATGTCATGAAGTGTCTGGCAGAGTTCCCTTTTGAAGCTTGGTGCTATGATGGAAGAGTGAACTCCTGCTGTGTTGGACCTTTCTGCAAATATCAAGGTGCAGTTTAAATGAGTACCTGTCATCTCTTTGTAGGGGGAGCAGCCTCTGGGAGTGACTGTTCTGACAAGAAGGCTCAGGGTCCCAAAGGTGGTGGCAGTACAGTAAAGGTGAGTTACTAGTTCCTTCTTTTTGTTTCATGGTAAATATAAGTAACAAAGATAATGTGTTATTCGGTACACAGAAGAGGAAAAGACAGCATGCTTAACTCATTCTAAGACGTTCACCTAACACTCATGTAAAATCAACATAACACAAAATTGGAAAATATAGACTAATCTCACTTAAGAAGAGAAATTCCTTTTAAATATTTTCTCAAATGCTTTCCCAGGCATCCAGAATTTTTTCATACTTCAGTATTGTTCCTTAAAATGTATTAAGTTATATCTTCCCAGTAAGTGAATGAATTATTTCTCAGGAAAAAATATTTTATAAAACTAAGAGCTTAGGTAAGCAGACAAAGGCACTGGTCTCATTAGATAGCTTCCCTGTTGGTGAGCTGCAAGCAGGGCCCTGAGCATGAAAGTGGAGACAATTGCAAATAAGTACTTGAAGTACTGGACCTAGTTACCGAGGAGTGTCTGCCCTGGGAGAGTATAATCTGGAAACAGAACTGTACTGCTCAGTGCTATGTAACAAGGCAGTTTTCATGTGTCATTCAGGATATGGGATCCCATGCTTTGATTCCTTCATTCAATAATGATTTATTAGTTTTGTTTTGTTTTTAGATTTCACATATAAGTGAATTCATATGGTTTTTCTCTTTCTCTGCCTGGTTTATTTCATGTTGTCAACAAATAGCAGGGTTTTTCTTTTTTAAACAAAATGAACAAAACATCAGTAGACTCAGAGACATGGAGAAGTGCCTGGTGGTTGCCATGGGGGAGGAGCTGGGGCAGGTGGGTGAAACAGGTGAAGGGGAGAAAGAGGCACAAAATCTCAACTGTAATATAAATTAGTCACAGGGATAAAAGTACAGCATAAAGAATAGTTCTGTAACATTTTTCTATGTTGAAAAAAATTGAAAAATAGAAACATAATCTTGAAATATATGTATTTAGGAAATGTCAAAAAAATTCTAAACAGGTGAACTTAAAAAAAAAATAATAATAACTAATTATTACTATTATTTAGTGACATCTGCCCTGTGCCAAGCAGTGTACTAAGTTCTGGGTATTATTAAAAAAAACCAAGTAAGAGATGGTCCCTGTTATCACAGTCTAGCTAGGAGCAGTTAGGTAAGGAAGTCAATTTCATGGCTATGATAAGCACACCAGTGGAATGGCATCATACAAATGCAAGCATACACATGCAGCCGAAAAAAAGAGAGGGGGGAGTGTAAATAGCGTGGGCCATTTTCTGCCCACTTTTCTACTCAGTGAACCTGTGCTGCAGAGAGAGGGTGAGGTGGGAGAGCTGAATCTGCTTCTCCATAGTTGACCTCTGTTCTTGTATGAGCATCCAGCTATGTGAAGTGGGATTCTGGAATCCAAAGATAAATTTTTGGTCCCCAAATACAAACCAGCTATTTCACCTGGAATTCAGCTGAAGAAGTAATTGTTGTTACAATACAGGTGGGAGAGACAGGCTATGCTGGGCCTGAGGAGGGCTGACATGCTGGTCTACAGTATGGCATCTTCCTAAGGGGTGTTGCAGGGTAACTTTGGCTATGTGCAGTTGTCACCTCATAGACTCACTTATACTTTTACAAGCACCCAACTTAAGAGACTACTCCACTGTGTATGGCTTTAAAGAGATGTCTTGCCCTTTCTGGAAAAAAAATGTTAAGTATATGGACATGAGGTATATGGAAAGGAGTGGCATTTAATGAGGTAGGAAAATTGTGTAGGGTTAAACTTCTTTGTTAAACTTTTTCTTTTGAGATAATTTTAGACTCATATTCAGTTGTAAGAAATAATACACGTACCTTTTACTCTGTGTCCCCTTATGGTAACATCTTACAAAACTCTAGTACAGTAGCACATCCAGGAGATTGACATTGATACATATAGTCAAGATACTGGAGCATTACCATCACTGCAGGGATCCTTCCTGTTGCCCTTTTCTAGCCACACCCAGTTCGCCCCATCTCTTCTCCCTTGTTAATCTTGGCAGCAACTAATCTGTTCTCCATTTCTGAAATTTTATCATTTCAAGAGTATTACATGAATGGAATGATACAGTATGTAACCTTACGGGATTGGCATTTTCACTCAGCATAATTATGCGGAGATTTTATTCAAGTTGTTGCGTGTATCAGTAATCTGTTCTTTTGTATTGCTGAGTAATGTTCCATGGAATGGAAGGGCCATAGTATGTATAACTGCTCACCTGCTGGAGGACAGGTGGGTTTCCAGTGTTTGTGAAGGCCCCACTAGGGGTGGACCCCAGAACTCTCCAGCCTTTAAGGGTCTAAGCACCTTCTACATCCTGGCACCCTGCTTTAGACCCCACTCCTCAGCCCATCCCTGCCCTGGGTCACTAGAACTGTCCAGACCCTGAAATGCATCTGCTCACCCTAGCTTCCCTCCTTCTCCCTCTCTTCCCACCTCCCCCCAGTCCTGTTCTGTTCTGAGCACACGGACCTACAGGACCTCAAACCCTCCCGGTTCTCCTCACCTCCCAGGCATCATGTCTGTTCTCCAAGCCCTATATGTTCTGTAAACTGGAAATTCCATATGACAGCTTGACCACTGGCTCAAGGAGCCCTGACTCCTTTTCCTTTTGGTCATAGCTACATCCACCTGCCAAACTACAACTCAGGGTCAGTCCAGTGAGCTACTTTCTTTACACTTAAACCCAGAACTGCTGGGCCGTACTGGAGAATCACACAGTCTGGGAATTGGGGTCACTAATTTCTGGTCTCCAACCTCAGTTAGGCCCTCAGGACTAGCTTCACCACTCACCTCAAGCCATCTACCAACCTGCTGCATTCAGTCAGCAGATTAATTTCATCCAGTGGTTCTCTACCATAGTGTACATCAGATTTACGTAGAGAGCTTCTAAAACTGCCAGTACCTAGGGTCTCATACCAGACCAGCTGCCTCAGCATCTCTGCGAGGTGGGGCCTGGACCTTGATACATTTTTTAGAAGCTCTGGGGGCAATTCTGATTTGCTGCCAGGGTTGAGAAACACAGTATCACAGGGTTGGTGTGAGGATTTCATGAGACAGTGCCTAGCAAATATTAAGTACTCAATAACTTTCAAGTATTTTAATTTTCATAAGAAAAAGGAAACCAGACCTATAGTTAAGAACTCAGCTTTTCAGCCCCCTGCCAACAAAGTTTCACCTCTACCTGCCTCCTCTCTCTCCTCACCTTTCTTTCTGTAGAGCTAGGTTCTCCAAGAGGGCTCTGAGTGTCTGACCTGCTTACTTCATTTATCTCCACCTTCTTTCTTTGCTCTGTCTTCAGCCATTGCCTCTTTCCCTTCATTCTGAAAACATCTCCAGGGACCTTAAAATACACGTCTGTGACCCTTGTCCTCTGACCAAAGCCCTTGCTGCTGCTTTTCCAACTCTGTTGGGGGCACACCCCATGCGCAGTACCCTTCCTGCTTCTCACCTCCTCCTGTCAGCCTGCTGTGGGCTGGCTTCTGCACTACTCTCCTGAAAACGCTTTTGTCAGGCCATGGACCAGTCACTGCTGAGTTGATTGTACTTCTTAACATGTTCACTCTGCAGCATTTAACCCTGTTGACCATTTCCTCCTCCAAACTTTCTCTTGCCCTGGTTTCTGTTAACATGCCTTTCTCTCCTACCCATCTGGCCCTTCCTTTTTATCAGGCTTGTTGAGCTTTCTTTGCTTACTGCTTAAACATTGATATTCTCTAAGAATGTCCTTAACCTCCTTTCCTCCTCTTTCTCCATAGCCTCCCTGGGTAGTCTCATCACATCCCATAGCATCCCCTACTACCTCCATGTGGGTGTTCCTAAATTCTCTCTGTAGCTTGGTGCTCTTCAAAGATGCCAATCTTCTACAGTTGCCAGTTGGTCAGTCATACTTAACAAAGCCCACAAAGTACCACAGACTCCGCATGTCTCACCTGTCAAACTGTCCAAGCTAGAATACTTATTTGTTCATTTGGTATCCCTTTTCTGTGATCATGAATGCTGTGTGCACTTTCCCAGTGAGTGAAGCAGGTGGTTGCTTTGTGAGTGTGGAAGCAGCAAGTGGCAGGTGGTCTAGAAGCTGTTGTAGCCCAGCCAAGTTGAGGTCTCATGAACCATCTTTGTCCCCCAAAATGTGTCTCTCTAGTGCCAGATTGTTTGTCCATCTCCCCTGGAGAATGCTGGACACATTCTCTAGAAGTTTGCCTTTCTGAGCTTAGCTTTTTGACAACAGTCTTTCCTTTGCTGTGTTCGTATCTCCCATGTAGCCCCTCCAGTCAGGAAGGTACTCCTGTAGGCCTGGGATCCCATTGCCCCCAGTTTCAGTAGTTGAACCCTGAGGACAACCTTGGTTTGCTGGTCTCTGAGTTTATAAGGGGACACTTTTAGTCCCCACCCAAGTGCATCCATCACCTGTAATATGAAACAATTCTGTTTGAATGACAAGCAGAAAATCCTGTAAAACAGATATCTTGACAACATCATTTTTAAGGATATAGTGATTTTTTAAAAACATCCTGTGTGAACATAGGTCAAATTTGAATACTTCTGTAAGGTTGAGTACTCTTAATACTCAATATATGATACTTTTTTTATTAAAGTATCACTGATATACACTCTAATGAAGGTTTCACATGAAAAACATTGTGGTTACGACATTCACCCATATTATGAAGTCCCCCCACATACCCCATTGCAGTCATCAGTGTAGTAAGATGCCACAGAGTCACTACTTGTCTTCTCTGTGCTACACTGTCTTCCCCATTCCCCATGACCCCACACACATGCCATGTGTACCATCAATATATGATACTTTTTTAACTTGAATTGTGGGGAGAATTGACACTGGCTCTCTTTGTAAAATGAATCTCAGTTTTTAAAAATATCATCCCCATGCTGATAAAATAATAGCTAGCCCTAACTGAATAATAGCTGCACTACCTCAATTTTCATAACTCCAGGAGAACACATAGGTACTGTTAGTATTTCAGTGCTCAAAGGAGGAAACACTTAGAGATTTAACAACATGCCTAAGATCCTATAGCAGAATTGGGACAGGACTCCAGGACCAAAGTTTGTAACCATTATGTTTCCTTTTCCTCTTTCATTGAGGTACATGGTAAAAGATGGGCGCTTCCAATAGCCAGGTGTCCATTTTCCCTGTACATTGGGGTTCTGTGATACTGTCTTGATGTGGGAATTGGGTTTGTGGCCATCACCCAACTGGGCAACTTTCCAGGCTTCTCCATTGCCATGAGCTAATGCGTTTGTAGCTAATGGAGGAAATCCAGATATGACTGCTGTACTGTGAGGAAAGGACTCATTTGGGCCTTCAACTATTACATGAACATACTTTCTCCTTGTAGGTCAGACACATCCTGTGTGAAAAACATGGGAAAATCATGGAAGCCATGGAAAAATTAAAGTCTGGAGTGAGATTCAATGAAGTGGCCACACAATATAGTGAAGATAAAGCCAGGCAAGGGGTATGGTGCTCTTAATCTTTTAAGGTGATCTGTCCCTCATGGAGGACACACAGGAAGCAGTAGGATCGTTTCTATGTTTTGCCATTAATTTTAGCCATATCGTGGTTTAAAGATCTTAAAAGCCAAATGTCCAACTTGTGAACAATTGAATATGAGTCACCTATCTAAACTTAGGCATGGTCAAACTTAAACACAGCTAACAAAGACACCACAGCATTGAGTGCTTATGTGTTCAGTCCAGGGGTGGACCTTCTCCATCTGCTTGTCTTTGTTGAACCTACTTTACAGTCCAGATTAATCAACCTAGGAACCTTAGTGTGCATATTGGGAAAATCTCAAGCTACACTAGAACTGTTCCCTCTTCAGAACCACCTGACCTCACTTATCTTTTGGGTTTTTCAGGGCGACTTGGGTTGGATGACCAGAGGGTCCATGGTGGGACCATTTCAAGAAGCAGCATTTGCCTTGCCTGTAAGTGGGCTGGATAAACCTGTGTTTACAGACCCTCCAGTTAAAACAAAATTTGGATACCATATTGTTATGGTAGAAGGGAGAAAATAAAATCATATGAGAGACTGAATGTTTTATACATTGTTTATTTCTTTAAAAGATGTTGAGTAAGCCTTGTATTTTAAGAACTCTGACATTGGTAGTTTGTAGGTGCAAAATCAAGTGGGTAAAAGTTAGTGTTTAGTAGGTATTCAGTCAGGAGTTCTCAAAGATAAGTCAAGCCAACTCCTTTTAATCTGTAGTCCCTTTCCTCCCAGAACTACTTTGTCTTGATTCTCAGTATATTTCGTAATTTAGAAACCGTCTCTAAGAGAGCCAAGTGTCAACTCCCAGTATTCACACATTGAATTGGACATCAAAGACAGATTAGCATATGAAAATCATAAAAATAAGCTCCTAGACAACACTTGTTTTATAAGTTAGCCAACTTTGATCTGCCAGAACAGATATTAAGCTCTGTTGTCTTAACATAGTATGTGGCACTCAATGACCATTCAACATTAACTCCTTTCTTTTTAAATAAGTGTTTATTGGAGGGAAAAGGGCTCTTAGTTCTTCTACCAGTTGTTTTTACAAGACTAAGCTGCTATTCACCAAGTGCTTGTCAAAGGGGGAGATGTCAGCATAAAAACATTCCCTCATCTTCAAGTGGATGGCTTATATCATGGCCACCCCTCCCAGGGCCAGTGTTCAGCGTATCTACATTTTAAAAATTTCAATACCATATTTATGATATGCCAAAAAAGTGTAAAAATATTGTAAATGCTATACTGCTTCAAAATTAAAACTGCCAACACAACTGTGATTCTTAACAGTTCTTTTAATACACTGTTCTCTAGCTGCATGTGACATGCCCACATTATGCCACATAGTGGCAACTTCATTTAGAGACCTGTTTCCCATTTTAGAAGAGTTTCTGAGCACCCCAGCAGGTTATGCCTCCATGAGATTTTCCCCACTGAGCAGACTAAAGGGTGTCCCATTCCCTGGGATACACAGATAGGCCAGTACAATAGAGATGTTCGAAATAAGCCTAAGATGAAACTGCTTTAAAAACCACATTCAAAACAAGGTGTCTAAATGAGGGCTATAAATTGTGAAAGTCTTGAAGGAAATTCTGAAAAGCTTTATATGAGACACTACCTAGCCAGAGTCCTTTGCTCTGGACATTGGCTTACCCAGGATACTTCTGTTGGGATGTCACCACACAGAAAGGAAGCCAGAATGCTGGAAAGGTGGACTAAAAGCAAACTAATTTCTGTGGTATGGAGAGAGAGGTTATAGCTAACTTGTGAGAAAGGAATGAGTCTGACACTAAGCAAACCTTTGGGAAGTTAGCTTCTGACTGGCATCTAAGGTTCTGAAAGAGTCGGTAAATGAAAAAGTTAAGGATTTATACAGATTTACACACATAGAATATGTATTCAATTCTACTTTGAAACCACATCTTTTAAGTTCAAGCCTTAATGAACAAACCTCATTTGCAGTAAAGTAATTGCAAATTGAAATCAAAATGAGATCCCACTTTTTATCTGATTTGCAAAGTTCAAAACATTGAACATATTGTTGGTGAGGGTAGGGGAAACAGGTATTTGTGGTAAATGGTGAAAACAGGTGAATGGTGGAAATAGACACTACTGTAACCTCCATGGAGAACAGTGTGGAAATGTCCATCAAGATTATAAATACACCGTTTGACCTAGCAACTCCATCTGTAGGAATTTATCCTATAATCATATGTATAAATGGTACAAGGATATTCATTACAGCACCAGTTGGAAACTGTCCATCAATACAAGATGATAAATTATGGTATATCCACTTAATAGGATGTCGTACAACTGTGTTAAAAACTAAGTGGAAAGCAGTGTATATAGTTTATTATTTGGGTAAATCATACATACACATTGTAAGTCTTGGGAAAGGAAATCCCGGGGCAAAATACCTCTACAACCGAAATCAGTCAAAGGGAGAAATAAAGTATAAAATCCGGTTATTGCTTACAAACTGCAGTCTAGGGCCTTCTCTTTTTCCTGCTCCAGCAGTGGCAAATCTGGCCCTCCCCCTCCCCCTCCAGGTACAGATAAGCCCTCTGTTGTCCAGGTAATTACTCACTGATATGGATATGAACTTCTCCCCACCCCTGAGGAATGATGCAAATGCACTAAAGCCATACTTCTCTTCACCCTTGAGCTCCTGTTCATATGCATATGTACTAAAGCCAGGGGAGATATTCTGGACGTACTACAATTTTACCCACACACATACGTGCTTGTGCCTATACATACATAGACTGTCTCCAGGAACAGCAATCCAAACCTGGGGGCAGGGGCAGTTGAGAGACTTTTTACATCATACCCTTAAATTAGGAGTCTTAATCTGTTTGCAATGGAGCCCTTTGGCAGTTTGTCCAAGCCTGTGGCTCCGTTCTCAGAGTGTTGGTTTTACATGAATAAAATACATAGGATGACAAAGGACACCAATTATACTTAAGTAATCAAAAGTTTTGTTTTACAAAACAATTATTCTGTACTTAACTGTGTAAATATATGTTTTCCTGATTCTGAGATGTTGTAGCAAATTATTGAACCTGAAGGAGCAGTCATGGCATCTTACCAATGGGTTTCAGCCCTAGGCAAGTTCACTATGGATTCAGAGTGTGACCAAAGGAATGACAGTAGAAGGTTCTTGGGGTGAAAGGGTTATACCCAACTTTATTTCCATGGTGGCAGGTCAATCACTAGAATCGTATCCACGATTGCATGCAGCAAGCTGGTCTCTGCCTCTGGGCCTCTCTACCCGTGCAGCTGTCTCAGTCTCTGTTTTGGCGCTGCCACCACTCCAGTCTCATCTCTGCTCTCCTGCAGACTTGCAGCTGTGCCACTATGTCACCCAGAGCACTGGGCAGGGCTCTTTATATAAAGTCTGATGACATACTGCCCACACATGTAGTGAGCTAGCCAACCAGGGCCAGGTGAGAATCCTGGCCCCAGGAACCTTCACTTCACCCACACATGGGAACCCTCAATTTGTAGCATAGGACAGAAAGTAGATGACGTAGAAGCCCAGCACTAACAACAACACAACAGCTGGCTCCTGAAGTGAGGGCAGGCCTAGGGAGTGAGCCTCTAAACCTGTGAAGTCTGACCCTAACTCCAGGTGGTGCCAGAATTGAGTTGAATTGTAAGACACTCAGTTGATGTCTGCAGAAAATTGGAGAACTGCTTGGTGTGGAAAACCACCTCCCACATTTGATGTAAGAAGTATTTGTAAGGGCTGAAAAGCCATTTTATGAGTGCGTGACTCGGGGGAGGAGGAACTGGGTAAGGCTTGATAAACAGGTTTTGAAGAACAAATTAATCATGGACACCAGGTTGTGGGCGGCTGTGACCCTGGTCAGCTTATCTTGCAAAACCACTCTGTCTAATTGAGGAGTGGTCTTATCTTGCTCTTGCTTAACCCCCAGGATGTGACTTGCAAAAATAATATGTAACTGAAGAAAATTACTGTGAGTTAAGTGCTTTGAAAATGCTATATAAACCCTTGGCTTTGAGTGCTCTGGGTCCTTGCTGAAACCCGCTGTGTCAGGCAGACACTTGGACCCCAGCTAGCTGGAAATAAACCTCGCTGTGTGACTTGCATTATCGTGAGTGTCTTCTGTCTATTTGAGAGGTGGTTGACTCTGGACCCTAACAGTATTGTAAAAACAACTCTACATTACAGTGGCTTTTCATGAGGTAATGTATGGTTAAAAATGCATTTCACCCCTTACTATGTGATGGTGGCAGATCATCTCACTAAGCCTTACTTCAAACTAAAAAATAGAAATCCTCTACCTCACAGGATTATGGTTAAGGATTAAACAAGAAACCTATGTAGAGTACCCGATACATGGTAGGCACTCCATAAATGGCAGTTCCTTTTCTCTAGTGACAGAGTGGAGTGATATACTGCGCTTTGTTTCTGAGAGAACCAAACTCCCACAACCCACAAGATACAGTGTGCTGGCATGTGTCCGAATGCATTGGTGGGGAGTGAAGAACAGCTGAATGGTCAGCAAGGTGACCCCAGGGTAGAGTGCCGGTGATGAAGAAGCCTAACCAGGCACCTTGTCACAGCCTTCTGCTATAGTAAGATGAGAGCATAAATTAGCATGTTAATAAGCAAGTCTTAGATTTGAAAGACTAATGACAAGCTCCGGCCTAAACTAAGGAGTTTCTATATGCATTTGCCAGTATCCTCTCAGTGAAAGTGAATGGAAAACACTTGAGAAAAGTAACTTTAATATTATTATCTGAACTCTGAGATACCAAAGTTACCACTTTCAGAATAAAATTAAGAATGGCTAGAATAATTTTACAAAAAATTTTCTCAAAATAACAGTTTATTGAGTATGTATGCCTAAAAGAAAAATACAAGAATATTCAAGTAAAGGAATATTAATGTAATGCTCAGAATACCTAAATATAAGAAAAGCAGGGAATAAAGGGATACTTTACCAAAAAGTTATAAACAAACCTTGCTTTTTGAGATCTCTCTAGCCTTTAGCCTGCCTGAATGCTTCATGCTTCCAAAGAGTCTAATTATGGGAACAAATTACCTCATACTCTGGTAACTTTAAAATACAATAAACAAGTTATATTCTCAAGTTTTATTAAGTTGCTTATACAAACTTAATGTCATGAGCATGACTTCAGGATCTGCGCTTTTTATGTCAAGTGCTCTAACAAAGCAGTTTAGGGCCTCCTGTATTTTTCCACACTCTTTCAGTTCTTTTCCATGCATAACAAGAGTCTCATAGTCGTGTGCAGCCTCCACTGCCTTATCCAGGGTAGAATCAACCAACTGTCTACCAGACAAAGGATCTAGGTCACCAGGAAAGGTCTCTTGACTGAGAACATCAGACTTAGGTGTAGTTAACAAGCTGGACTTACTTTCTGAAGACAGTGTTTCTCTAGAAGGATACTCTTCTGTACACTCTGAGGCTTCACCACTGCTTTCCTCTGCTCCTTCTTCCAGGTGACCTTTGGAAACCTCTGCTTCATTGCTCTTGTCAAGTCTTTCCTCCATATCCTCCACATGGTCTAAAACCACATTAATAAGAGATCTCCTAGAAGCCAGGGATCTTCTCGAGTTTACAAACTTATTTATACTATCAGGTATTTTGGGTGAAAAGAACGTTCCTGGTGAACTGTCACTTTTTGGAGTTGAAGCATCAAACTGCTTTACAGATGGGAATTGAAAGGGAGATGTGTTGAATGGATTTGTGCCTGAAGTATCTTTAAAAACGTCTTCTTCATCTTCACCATCTGAAACGATCCTTCTAGCCTTACTTCTAATTTTAACTACTACTTCTTCCATCTCATCCTCTTTCTCAGAAAGATTCAGACTGAGACCTGCTTTGCTCTGAACAAACTGTGCTCCAGAATTAGCTGCAGAGCCACACAAGCTATTTTCATGCTCAGCATGCTCCGAAGACTGCCTGGAAGGATTCTGTCCATCGTCTGCAGAGTCTTCCAAGAAAAGATTGAAATCACACACATACTGTGATGGAGATGCTAAAAATTCCTCGTTCAACGTGACCCCATTTGCTGGAGCACCCTGCAGTGCACTGTGGGATGCTGCCAGATCACTGTCCGCTGTTTCAGTAACAGATACATTTGAGTCTGTATTTTGATTTTCATTGATTATGGGATTAATGGCCAGGGGACTGCAGTGATGTAAAGTACCATCATCCTTCAGTTGACTGAGATCTCCCAGAGGCTTCTCTTCCAGTGCCTCCTGTGTAGGCCCCTCTCGCTGTGCCTCTTTCTGTAGAGCCATTCCTACTAAGGAGTTGGCCCAAATATCTTCTACATGTTCACACCCCTTGGGTAAAGTAGCTACAAAGTCAGCTCCAAACATGCTTTCACATGGATGGATACCATCTTGCAGGACAGTCTCAAGCTCTTCGGGCAGATCATCAATGATTACACTTGCCATTTGGGAACTGATTTCTTCTTCTGCAGTATGATGAATTAGAGGAGGTGAAAGCTGTGGCTGTGGTTTATTCAATTCAGGGCATTTCTTTTTTGTTTGAGAAGGAAGTCGAGTTTTTTTTGGCCAGATCCTCTCATTTCCAGTTCTTTGTCTTTCCATTAAGAGCTCTGTATTTTGAGACTCCAGTTCAACAAGGAATTGAGCCTTCTGAACCCTTTGTTGAATATAGTGAGATTCTTCTGTCACATCAAGCTCTTCTTTAACAGACAGATCATGTGTGTACATCAAATCGTGGTCTGAGATTCCAGCTATCCCCAAAGAGTACAGGTAGGCAATATGTTCATCTAATTTCTTATCAGACCTCCTCTGTGCAGCGTGCAGATACTGAAGCTGCAGTTGGGTTGCAGAGTTCTGAAAATCCTCAACTGTAAAGAGCTCTCTTAATTCCTGTTTACTAAAATAGCGGAAAGGGTTCTTCTTATCACCAGTAGTTTGTCTTATTAATGAGTCCTTAAAAACCTGTCTTCTGTATATTTTTTCCTCGACAGTCCCACAAGTGATTAGCCTATAAACCACAACATTTTCTTTCTGTCCAATTCGGTAAACTCTATCCACAGCTTGAGCATCAGTTGCAGGGTTCCAGCTAGGGTCAAAAATTACCACTCTAGTTGCTGCAGTTAATGTTAAACCAACCCCACCTACTTGAGTGGTAAGCAGAAAAACAGAGTAATCTTTATTATGCTGGAATAAGTTAATTCTTTTTTCTCGTTCCACAAGATGAGTAATTGTTCCATCGATTCTTAGTATCTTAAAGTGCCTATTCCTTAAGAGGCATTCAATGATGTTTAGGATTTGTCTTGATTGGGAAAACACCAGAGTTTGATGCCCTTCCTCTTGCAGTCTCTTTAGCAGGTCCATTAGAAATACCATTTTTCCAGATTCTTCCATCAGTGTATCATCAGTTATTTGATCAATATGGTCCACATCTGAGGAATCTTCCCCTTCAGTTTCACCCTGAACAGAGAATTTGACAGCCCCTAGATTCAACAAATGACAAGCCCGTGCAGAAAGTAGTCTAGGATGATCACATAGCTTCTTTAAGACACCTAGCTCAGCCAAAGGTGAGCGTGTCTCCATTAACAACTCCTTGATATGATCTAGAGACACAAATTTCCTGTATATTTCTTCTTGTAAAGGTACAAGACGTATCCAAATAATTAAGTCATTTTTCCTGGAAAGGGAAGGCATTTCACAAATGGCATCAATATCTACATTCCCTTCACTGAGTCTCACCTCTGGGCTGCTTGACTTTTTCCTCTGTACCTCTTCTTTTGACCTCCTGAGAAAATAGGGTTTTATGATGGCCATTAAGTTTTCAGATATTTTAAATCCCAAGGCTTTTTCCCCTGAGGTAGCATCTTTCTCTCTTGCTCTAGTAATCGGAGTTTCATACTCCATTTTAAAAGTTCGTAATGTTCCTAGCAGGGAACCCTGACAAGCAAAGTCAAACAGGGACCACAGTTCTTGTAAATTATTCTGGATTGGGGTTCCTGTGAGGAGGATGCGATTACTGGCAGGAATAGCACGAGCACATATTGCTGACTTAGTAGATGAGGTTTTGATTTTATGTGCTTCATCAAGGATGACATAGTCCCACACAAACTCTTGGCCATTCAAACTTGAAAGTTGCTGCCAATTATTTATTAACATTTGGTATGTAGTGATAATGACACCATTCCTTTGCTGAATCCGAGTGAGGTTTCTGGTACGTTCATCCTTGCTAGGACCATGAAAGGTTTTGACTCTCATTCCTGGAGTCCACTTGACAAATTCTTTTACCCATGTGCTAATAAGATTAGTTGGCATGATCAGAAGCACATGATTCACAAGGGAAGAATCAAACATACCAGAAAGGAAAGCAATGATTTGAACAGTCTTCCCTAACCCCATATCATCTGCTAGAATACCACCTTTTCTACCATCCCTGTATAGGCTATAGAGGAAAGCTACACCTTCCTTCTGGTGCTCAAATAGTTGGTTGTGCAGTTCTCGATAAAGCAACAGGCCAGAGTTGCACACATCTGTGAATTCATCATCGCCGTGTTTTGCCACCTCCTCCAAGGCTTCCTGTATTTTTCGGATTCTGCTCATAACCTTTTCATTGGGAAAAATTTCCTTTGCCAAACTGAAAAGTTTTAATGCTGCTTCCAGATCTCCACTCTTAGTTGCTTCTTTGGCCTCTTTCACGTATCTGGTTTAAAAAAATGGTAAAAGAATATTATGTAAGATTAGAAAGAAAGGAAACAGATTGAACATCCAGTCTAAGAACACTTTTTGAAATCCATTTTGGAATCCAAACTGTAGCTGGGCTTTTAATACCCTCAATTCAGGATGGGAAAGGTTAGCACAGATGATGCCAATGAAAGGTGGCACCGCTTAAGACACAAATATCCACCAGACACTGCCAGCAATACCTCCAGGCACTTGCTGTGGAAAATGTATATGTAAAGATTACTGGTTCCAGAGTATTAAAAAATTGTCACCTGAAAGAAGTATGAAGCTATTTTTTTGTGAAATCAACCAACCAACCAATCAAACTACCGTGGGAGCACAGAAACAGTAAGGATACATGGGCACTTCTCAGGCCTTATTTTTCTGGACCTCTGTGATGCATTTGATATTACTGATCAACCACCCGCCCCCACCTTAAGATTCCCTCCTATTCAATTCCTACGGATTCCTCCTGGATTGCTCCGCCATCACCGGCCATTTCTTTTCTTTTTTTTTTTCATTTTTAAAAAAATTTTGTTGTCATTAATCTACAGTTACATGAAGAACATTATGTTTACTAGGGTCCCCCCTTCACCAAGTGCCCCCCACAAACCCCATTACAGTCACTGCCCATCAGAGCAGTAAGATGCTGTAGAATCGCCACTTGTCTTCTCTGTGTTGTGCAGCCTTCCCCATGCCCGCCCCCACATTATACTTGCTAATGGTAATGCCTCCTTTCTTTTACCCCATCCTTATCCCTCCCTTCCCTCCTATTCTCCCCAGTCCCTTTCCCTTTGGTAACTGTTAGTCCATTCTTAGGTTCTGTGATTCTGCTGCTGTTTTGTTCCTTCAGTCTTTCTTTGTTCCTATACTCCACGTATGAGTGAAATCATTTGGTGTTTTTCTTTCTCTGCCTGGCTATTTTATACCCTCTAGCTCCATCCATGTTGTTGCAAATGGTAGGATTTGTTTTTCTTCTTATGGCTGAATAATACTCTATTGTGTATATGTACCACATCTTCTTTATCCATTCATCTACTGATGGACACTTAGGTTGCTTCCATTTCTTGGCTATTGTAAATAGTGGCTTTTGGATGTACAGTTCTATAGATGTCTATTAGGTCCATCTGTTCTAGTGTGTTGTTCAGTGCCTCTGTGTCCTTACTTATTTTCTGTCTGGTGGATCTGTCCTTTGGACTGAGTGACGTGTTGAAGTCTCCTAAAATGAATGCATTGTATTCTCTTTCCTCCTTTAGTTCTGTTAGTATTTGTTTCACATATGTTGGTGCTCCTGTGTTGGGTGCATATATATTTATAATGGTTATATCCTCTTGTTGGACTGAGCCCTTTATCATTATGTAATGTCCTTCTTTATCTTTTGTTACTTTCTTTGTTTTGAGGTCTATTTTGTCTGATACTACTGCAACACCTGCTTTTCTCTCCCTGTTGTTTGCATGAAATATCTTTTTCCATCCCTTGGCTTTTAGTCTGTGCATGTCTTTGGGTTTGAGGTGTCTCTTGTAAGCAGCATAGAGATGGGTCTTGCTTTTTTATCCATTCTATTACTCTGTGTCTTTTGATTGGTGCATTCAGTCCATTTACATTTAGGGTGATTATTGAAAGATATGTACTTATTGCCATTGCAGGCTTTAGATTCGTGGTTACCAAAGGTTCAAGGTTAGCTTCTTTAGTATCTTACTGTCTAGCTTAACTTGCTTATTGAGCTATTTTAAACACTGTCTGGTGATTCTTTACTTTTCTCTCTTCTTGTTCTTCCTCCTCCGTTCTTTATATGTTGGTTGTTTTATTCTGTGCTCTTTTGTGTTTCCTTTGACTGCTTTTGTGGGTAGTTGATTTTATTTTTTGCCTTTAGTTAGTATTTGGTTGGTCTGCTTTCTTTGCTGTGATTTTATTTTCTCTGGTGACATCTGTTTAGTCTTAGGAATGCTCCCGTCTAGAATAGTCCCTCTAGAATACCCTGTAGAGGTGGTTTGTGGGAGGCAAATTCCCTCAACTTTTGCTTGTCTGGGAATTGTTTAATCCCTCCTTCATATTTAAATGATAATCATGCTGGATACAGTATCCTTGGTTCAAGGCCCTTCTGTTTCATGGCATTAAATATATCATGCCATTCTCTTCTGGCCTGTAAGGTTTCTGTTGAGAAGTCTGATGATAGCCTGATGGGTTTTCCTTTATAGGTGACCTTTTTCTCTCTAGCTGCCTTTAAAACTCTGCCCTTGTCCTTGATCTTTGCCATTTTAATTATTATGTGTCTTGGTGTTGTCCTCCTTGGGTCTCTTCTGTTGGAGGTTCTGTGCACTTCCGTGGTCTGATCGATTATTTCCTTCCCCAGTTTGGGGAAGTTTTCAGCAATTATTTCTTCAAATACACTTTCTATCCCTTTTTCTGTCTTCTTCTCCTAGTAGCCCTATAATGCAGATATTGTTCCTTTTGGATTGGTCACACAATTCTCTTAATATTCTTTCATTCCTGGAGATCCTTTTATCTCTCTCTGCATCAGCTTCTATGCATTCCTGTTCTCTGGTTTCTATTCCATCAATGGCCTCTTACATCTTATCCATTCTGCTTATAAATCCTTCCAGAGACTGTTTCATTTCTGTAAACTCCTTCCGGACATCATCCCTTAGCTCTTGCATATTTCTCTGCAGCTCCATCAGCATGGTTATGAGGTTTATTTTTAATTATTTTTCAGGGAGATTGGGTAGGTCTATCTCCTTCTCAGTGTTTGCCTCTGTGATCTTGGTCTGTATCAAATTCTTCTGCCTTTTCATGGCGATAGAGGTATTTGTGGGGAGCTGGCGCATGTGTTGGCTAAGAGAAAGTCCGTTCTTGCTGGTTTGTGGCCTTCCTTTCCTGGGAGAACAGCGACCCCTAGCAGCTTGTGCTGGGTAGCTGCCTGCAGGCGGGGTTTTCATTCTTGCCCAGCCACTGTGGAGCTCCGTGGTTGCTGTGGGCGTGGCCAGCCTCAGGCTGCTTCTCCAGTATGGCGGAGCTGTGTCAGAGGGGGAATGGGCGGGAGGCTGTTTATCACTGTGAGGGGCCTCTGAGCCGCGCTGCCGCCCAGGAGGTTAGGGCACCCGGTGTTCCCTGGGATCCCCAGCTGCTGGGCTATGTGTCCCGGGACACTTCCATCCAGCTGTGGGGTCTGTGTCCCTTTAAGACTTTCAAAAAGCACTCACTTTTCTTTGTCCTGGGTGCGCCGGCTGCGAGGACCTGCTCACAGGTCTTACTGTCCTGTTTTCCTAGTTTCCAGCACCCCACGCACGCACTGTGTGTCTGTGCTCTGGTGTGGATGGCTAGGGCTGACTATTCAGCAGTCCTGGGCTCCCTCTCCCTCCCCTCTCTGACTCCTCTCCTCCCTCTGGGAGCTGGGGTGAGGGGCGCTCGGGTCCCACCGGGCTGTGACTTGTATCTTACCCCCTTTGCGAAGCGCTGGGTTCTCACAGGTGTGGATGTAGCCTGGCTGTTGTCCTGTGTCTTCTGGTCTCTCTTTTAGGAATAGTTGTATTTGTTGTATTTTCAAAGATATATATGGTTTTGGGAGGAGATTTCCGCTGCTCTACTCACCCCGCCATCTTGGTTCTCTCTCACTGGCCATTTCTTTTCTGTGTCCTCCTCAGGTTCCCATTCTCAGCCCTAAGCTCTCTTCTCACTCCTCTGACTCTCTCCTCAGGCTCTCCCAGAGCTTCCAGTCCCACCTATGTGCTCATGACTACCAAATCACTCGTCCAACCCAGGGCTTGCCCCCACACTCTACTCTAGACCCACATTATAACTGCCTCTGGACATATCCACTTGAAAGTTTCATAGGTACCTCAAATTCAGTGAATCCCAAATTAAACTCATTATTTCCATCTAAAAACATACTTCTCCATTTGTGTGGTAACAAATGACACTACAATCCACTTAGTCATATAAGCTAGAAATCTGAAGATCATCTTTGACTCCAATCCAAATATGGTCATCCTTGATCTCTTCCCTCTTTTATAACCCTCCTCATCAGTCAGACAGTCCCTGAGTCCTAATAACATTATTTCCCAATCATAACCTGTGTCTTTCCACCTCTATTACCACTACTACAGACCAAGTCACCATCATCTCTGGCCTAGATAACTGCAACTTCCTACTCACTGGGCTCCCTATATCCACTCTTGGCCTTGCCAATACATTCTCTACATAGCAGACAGTGACAATGTCTTAAAACACAAAGGAAATCATGTCACTCCTGAAAATCACGATTTTGGAAGGATGTGAAACAATTCACTGAGGGAAGCAGTCTTTTCAACTGGATATCCATGTGCAGAAGAAAGAAATTGGTCCTCTTCCCCACACTGTACACAAACATTGATTCAAAATGGATCAAAGAGCTAAAACTACAAAATTCTAAGAAAATATAGACATAAATTTTCATGGCATTGCATTTGGCAATGGTTTCTAAGAAATGTTACCCAACATACAAGCAACCAAAGGGAACAAAAAATTGAGCTTCATCAAAATAACTTTTGTACTTCAAAGGATACCATCAACAATGTGAAAGACAACCCAAAGAATGAAAGAAAATATCTGCAAATCATGTATCTGATAAAAAATTTGTATTTAGGATATAAATGTTTACAACTCAAGAAAAAAAAGGGCAAAGGCCCATACCCACTTGGACTCCAGCCATCCTGCCACGGCAACCCTTACAACAGAGTGCCCTGGGACCTCAGATCCACACCCACATGGGCTCCAGCTGTCCTGCCAGGGCACCCCCGCAGGAAATGCAATAGGGTCCCCCAGCCCACGCCCACTTCAGCTCCAGTCAACCTGCCAGGGCAGCCTCAGTGCACAGCATGCAAGGACCACCCGGCCTATGCCCACTTCAGCCCTAACTGTCAGCCAGGATGTCCCCTGTGTGGAGAGACTTGGAAGCCCCCAGCCTGGACCTGCTTCAGCTCCAGCCATCCTGCCAGGATGGCCCCAGTGTGGAGTGCCCAGGGACCTCCAGCCTGTACCTCCTACAGCACCAGCCAGCCAATCAAAGCTGCCAGGCACACACAGGGGGACATTCCTACACAAGGCTACTCCTTCAAGACTGGGAAAGGCAGCCTAATTCATAGAAACACAGAAAGTCAAAACTAGAAGATATAGGAATATGCTCCAAATGAAAGAACAAGACAAACTTTCAGGAAAAGAATAGAAGAAAACAGAGTTAAGCAATCTACCTAATCAACAGTTCAAAGTAACAGTTATAAAGATGCTTATCAGACTTCAGAGAAGAGTGGATGAACTCACTGAGAACTCCAACAAAGAGACAGAAAATATAAAAAAACCAATGAGAGTTGGAGAATACAATAACTGAAATAAAAAATACATTAGCCCTCTAGTGTATCAACAGCAAATTGGAGGATGCAGAAGAATAGATTAGTGTGGAAGATAGGGAAATGAAAAGCACCCAAACTGAACAGCAAAAATAAAAAAAGACTCTAAAAATGACAATAGGTTAAGGGACCTCTAGGACAAAATCAAGCATACTAGTATTCGCATTACAGGGGTTCCAGAAGGAGAAGAAAGAGAAAAGGGCAGAAGACCTATTTGAAGAAATAGCAGAAAACTTCCCAAAAATGGGAAGGACACAGACATCCAGGTCCAGGAAGTTGAGCACCCCAAACAAGATGAACCCAAGGGGTTCCACACCAAGACACATAATAATTAAAATATCAAAATTAAAGAAAAATCTTAAAAGCAAAAGAAAAATAATGAGTGAGGTACAAGGCAAACCCCATAATGCTATCAGCCAATTTTTCAGCAGAAACTCTGCAGGCCAGAAAAGAGTGGCATGAGATATTCAAAGTGCTGAAATGAAAAAAAAACAAAAAAACCTACAACCAAGAATACTCTACCTGGCAAAGTATCACTCAGAATTGGGGAGATTGTTTCCCAGACAAAGAAAAGCTAAAGGAATCCATCACCACTAAACCAGTCTTACAAGAAATGTTAAAGGGTCTTCTTTAAATGGAAAAAAAGCCTATAAATAGAAATAAAAACATTATGAAAGGGAAAACTTACACTGGTAAAAGCAAACACCCAAAGGCAGTAGGTCAATCACTTAAATGCTACAATGAAGGGTAAAAGACAAAAGTGGTAAAAAAAAAATACAGCTAAAAAACTAGTTAAGGGAATCATAAAATAAAAAGATATAAAATATAACATTGCATACATAAAATGTGGAGCGGGTATTAAAAATGTAGTGCTTTTACAATCTCCAAAGTAGATATACAAATGTGCTCAACATCATTAGTCATCAGGGAAATGCAAACCCAAACCTTAATGGGGATATCATCTCATACCCATTTAGGATGGCTAGAATCAAAACATTAGAAAATACCAAGCACTGGCAACAAAGTGGAAAAACTGGAACTCTTAACGCTGTTGGTGAGAATGTAAAATGGCACAGCTGCTTTGGAAATCAGTTGTCAGTTCCTCAGAAAGTAACACAGTTACCATGTGATCAGGAATTTGACTCCCAGGTACATACCTAAGAGAAATGAAAATATTTGTCCACAGAAAATCTTGTACATAAATGTTCATAAGAGTATTATTTATAAAGCCAAAAGAGGAAATAACACAAATGTCCACCAACAGATGAGTGGATAAAAAGTGGTGTATCCGTACAATGGACTATTATACAGCCATAAAAAGGAATGAAATGTTGGTTCATACTGAACATGAATGAGCCTTGAAAACATTTTGCTACATGAAAAAATCCAGTCACAAAAGGCCACACATTTTATGATTCCATTTATATGAAATGTCCAGAATAGGCAAATTCATAGAAAAAGTACATTTGTGGTTGCCAGGGGGTAGAGGATTTAGGGACTTGCAGGGGGGCAAGAGATAATGTCTAAAGGGTAAAGGATTTCTTTCTAGGGTGATGAATATGTTCTAAAACTAATTATGGTGATGGGTGCACAACTCTATGACTACACTTAAGAATTTAAATAAATAGGTGAAATGTATGGTATGTCAATTTTACCAATAAAGCTGTTAACAAAATAAATTCTTCAGCGGCTTCCCATGGCCTACAGAATGCAGTTTAAGCTCCTTAGCCTGGCATTCCAAGCCCTCCCTGATACAGCCAGGAACTGCTGATCTCTCTGCTTTAATCCCTGCCACTTTCTGCCTCAAACATTTTATTTTAACCCCCTATGCCCATCCTGCTAGTTTGTGTCCTCTAAGCTTAGGCTCACAGAACACTCCTCTTTTTGGAAAGCACTCCTCTCCTTTCACCAAGCTATCCTCACTGAACTCATTATTTCAGGCAGATTCTCAGCGTTCTGTAGAATCTCCTGGAGGGCTTATTAAAACGTGGATTGCTGGACCCCCAACACCAGAATTCCTGTTTCTGTAATGAGAACCAAGAACTTGTATCCCTATAAAGTTTCCAGGTGATAGTAATGCTTGTGGTACAGAGACCACAATATTCTATCAGTGTATTAAATAATTACAAAACAATCTAGCTGTATCACAAATGAATAAAACAATCTCCCTAAAGAGGTCGGCAGTAAAAGGTCCTGACCTAAGTAACCTAAGAAATGAGTGAAGTCTGTAAGACTAAAAGCAAAAGATACAACATTAAGACCTAAGCACTGTAACCTAGGGCAGTAGATTAAGCTGTTTCCCATGGGGGATGGGCTGACAATTCTAATACTGCAATACATGTATGTATACTAGAATTGAAGAATTAAGAAAATGGGTGGCTGTAGTGGGAGCCAGGGTTCTCACTGATGGAGCGGAAGTTTACAAAGATAAGCAAGGAGATGGTTAGGGTCATCTATGTGGTAATGGATCAGAATTGGAGACATCAGTACAAACTCACCTTTAGCATAGACACACATGGTTACATGTAGAAATATTTGCCAATGTGTATAGACATGGGCTAGTATGCACACGTTTCCTTGCTGTCAGCTGAGAGGGCCGAGGAGCAAGGAAACCCCAGTAGTAATAAGCACACCTCACACTTGACCTTGATTTCTCAACCACTCTCCAATGATAGGAACAAGGGTTCCTTGGAAAATGGCTGATTCTAGAACTGTTGCAGGAAATCTACCACAGATGAGCCTGGAGCACCTTCAATATCAGAAAGCAAGGAAGTGCTCAAAAAACCACCCCAAATACATGAAACAACCAACGCCCCACAATGATGGGGGTATCAGACACACAGGAGTCAAATAAAAGAACTCCCAATAGTCAAAGCTGGAACAATTTGAGCAACAAAATATAGTACTGGATTATAACCCAAAGTATAAAATAAATATCTAAGTCCATATGATATAAATGAGTGAATAAATATAGAAGAGACAAATATCTCATATAGAAAAATTTCAAATAATTTATGTAGATACTCCACCCTCAAGGAGCTGGAGCATAATTCCAGTTCCTTTGATATGGAGTGCATATAGTGACATCTTTCCAAAAAGTATAGTATGGAAAGGTATAGTTGGGGGGGTAACGTTAAAGAGAGAAGCTACCTCAATGACATGATTATAGTCATCAACAGTGATTAAGTCATGTTGATAGTATGTACCCTTGGTATGATTTGATGAAAAGGGTAATTTACCTCTGTAGTCTTTCCCTCAAAAAATCCAAAACCCCCATATAATCATGAGAAAAAAACCGCAAACCCCAATTGGGGGAACATTTTACAAAATACCTGAGCAGTACTTCTCAAAACTGTCAAGGTCATCAAAAACAAGGGAAGTCTAAGAAATTACCATAAGCCAAGAGGAGGAAGGAGACATGTGACTAAATGTAATGTGGTATCCTAGGTAGGATGCTGGAACAGAAAAAGGACATTAGATAAAAGCTAAAGAAATCTAAATAAACTATGGATTTACTTAATAATAGTGTATCCATGTTGGTTACTGTAATAAATGTACCATACAAATGTAAGATGTTGACAACAGGGAAACTAAGTGTGGCTTTATGGGAACTCTGTACTCTCTTTGCAACATTTCTGTACATCTAAAACTACTCTAAAATTAAAAGTTTATTTAAAAAGAACAAGGAAAAAACTTATCTGCTTGTGTATCTGCCTGCTGTGTAGCTACCCATGAACTCCTTGAGAACAAGGGTAGGGATCAGGTCTTAAGAGCAGACAGTCAGAAAAAGTCGACTGAATGAAAAGATAAACAGGAGGAGAAGAGGAAGAAAAGAGCTTGATGATTGCAAAACTCTACCATTCCTACCTTGGGAGGTCAGCTGCCCACCTTCCCTACACCGGTGGGCTTTAGAATTAAGTTCCATTCCCCGTTAATCTGATCTCAAACATGAGGCTACAGTGGTGACCACTGTACTCTTCCACCCAAGTGCCAGGCCTTGAACCCATTTTCCACTCTCCCTTTCCTCCTGACCCTCCCCACCTGAGGCCTTCACCTGGATAGCTGGTCTTCGGCTTTGGGTCCAGACCTTGAAGGAGAACATAGGTCATTTTCATTACCAAGTTCCTGAACTGTACCCAGTGTCTTGAACCCTTATGTAGCCCAGGCTTCTAGCTCCAAACAGGCTTCCTCCCAAGAGTAAATAAAGGGCTTCCCTTGAGCTCTACCTCTGGGCCAGAGTCCCCATAATCACACACCAACTTTTTCAATGGCAACTGTCTGCCTAGACTTCTTACCACCATCCTAAGACTCATATTGCTTCTCCCCATCCTCTACAACTCCCACATTTGTCAACCTTCTGCCTAAACCACAGCTAGAATTTACTAGTATCCCTTGGACACCACCACTTTCTGGCTGGGCTGAAGCCCTGATTCCAGCCAAGATGGCTTCCAGTCCTTGGTCCACCCTAGTTAGCAGGTCTAATACTGTATCTCAGCTATTCCCATGCACTCTGTCTGCGCTACCTGTGAAGTAGGACCTGAGGAGACATTCTTTCCATATAATGGAATTGGGGAAAAAGTAAAATCTGGTTTTTGTAGCACTGCTCTGGATCTCTGGTTATTTAGAAAACCGAATGATTTCTGCAATGCAGTTTGATTTAGCCACTTAACCTCTAATCACTTCTATAACATCTTACATTCCAGAGCATGTAAGTAAAACATCATTTTTACTACTAATGCAATCATGTGTCCATCTACAGCACATAGGATCCCTAATAACCTGGAGAACTTAGCTAACACTTCATGGGCTCAAATATTTTTTCCAAAATTGCCCCTCTATTCTCCTTGGGCATGACCAGGAGAAGCCAGGCCTGCTTGGGAGTCAAGAGGACACAGGGAGTGTAACTAGTTCAGGAGCAAGAACCTCCTGTCAAGCAGAACAGGAAGGAAAACAGTGCTAGAGTATGGGGGGAGAATGCCATTTTTTGTTTTTCATTTACCAATTTACTAATTTTTTAAAAGACACTCATACATGCTCTAGTATGTTAAAGAACTATTCAAATGCAAAACTGCTAACCCAGAAAAAATATTTTAATTCCATAGCAAGGAACAATAAAACAAAAATCTTTACATTTTAATGACTGTACCTGAAATTACATGCCTAGAACATGGGTCCATTTTAGGACCGTTTTAAAGGACATATAGAAAGATTATATATAAACAACTCCTGGAAGAAGAAGACACAACCATTAAATATGGGCTACAAGTCCTGTACCTGCAAAGCTACCGTTTCACTGGCAGAATGGCCCAGTTGCCAACTCTCTGGGTCCTAAGACCAGCTAAAGGTCTTTACCACAAGAAACCCCGCCCAAGTGGCCACTAAACACCATCGCTGCCCAAAAGCTCTGTTTCCCCTGATGCAAACAGCTACCTCAACCATGGCCAAGAAACATCTCAACAGTCCCATCCCATTCTATTTACCACCCTTCAGAGCTGGCTGATACGTTGAGAAGCCTTTCCTCCCCAGAGAGGGATTGTCAGGCTCAGCTGCTGGAAAGTTTTTCTACCCAAAGAAACCAACTAGCCATACTATACTTAATCCCCAAAAATCTAATCCCAGACAAACTGAGCAGTGTTTGCAAATCAGCAGCTGAAAAGACACAAGCTTAAGATGCAGAGACTAACACTAGGTTTTTGGAGGGCCCTTTGGAACATTCCCTATGATGTTCTTCTGGAATATGGTGGGATATGGAACTAAATGCAAAGACCATGACCCAACAAAACTTTGTTTCACATACAAAGCAACCAGAAGTTGTTCTTTGTTTTCTAACCTGGCCACCAGACACTGAGCCTCTGATAGCTGTGCAGGGGCCTGGTCGTGTTAATCTCAGCGCATGTGAGTAGACTTATCACTGTCCTTCCCACAGAACTCAGTCCCCCTATTGTGATCCTGTTCCCTGATAAGGAAGTTCCCTGACATATCTCTATGTATCCAGTCCCCTTGTCAAGGTGCATGTGAATACATCAGACACAACTGCTAAGTCTTTTGAATTGCAATAATAATCAATAAAACATGTGTGGCTGACATAAAAACTGCAGGTTACCTGACTGCCTGTATTGGAAACCAGTGCTTCCAAGCCCAAGTCATGGAAGAACTGGGAAAAACCTGGGAAGAATGGCTGTCTTTCAGCTTCACTTCCAGGGATGATCATTTTAATGAAAGTGGAAAACAATTTATCACTATCACTTATAAATACAAACTATTAAATAGCAATTTCTGGGATAAATTAGAGAATATGGTTCACATTTAACTCAAACAGCAAGTATTACTGATTATTTAATAATTAGCTTTTCCCTGCTTAGCTCCTTTTATGAGAGACAGCTAAGAATTAAAAAAGAAACAAACCTACATTGCTTTACTCTTAATAGCCAAAAACTGGAAATAACTCAAGTTGGATTAGTCCAAGTTGGATTAATAATCTGTAGTGTACTCAAAGCAATACTTCTCAATAATATTAAAAAAATGAACTATTATATGTAAGAATGCATGCATGTATGAATCTAAAAAATGTGCTGAGCCAAAGAAGCCAGGCATAAAAGTAGAAGCAGTGTGATTTTACTTACATGAAGTTCTGGAATAGGCAAAACTAACCTGTGATGGATAACATCAGAGCAGTGGTTGCCCCTGAAGGTGGAGGGTGGGAGTAGGAATTGCCTGGGAAGGTATATAAGAACATTATGAGTTGATGATAATGTTCTATACCTTCATAGACATTTGGGTTACACAGATATATACATCTGTCAAAAGTCACCAAATGTACACTTAAAATTTATGCATTTCTTTGTATGTAAATGTTGCCTCAAAAGAAAAAACAAGTACAATATTGAAATCTAGTTAATAGTCTGTATGCTGAAGTTGGAGGAAGTATCCTGATATTTGTAATTTACTCTGAAATGCATCCAAAATGAGATGGATTGGTAGAATAGATATGTGACAAACTGAGGTTAGAGAAATATTAATAATAGAATCTGGGTGGTAGATAAAAAAAAAACAACTGTTTTTGCCCACAAATTCTTGCCTCTCAGTTTGAAGCCACACATAACTAGAAGCCATAACTCAACATACCGCATTTGGCTTCTTACCCAGTCTGTCCCTTCTCATATAAACGCCAGTATTTCCAAAGATCATTTTCTTATCACTGCCCCAGAAGATTTTTTTTTTCTGAATCTTCTCTTCTCTTGATCTTTTTTTCCCCTAATTTTTAATTTTTGGTATAAATAAACTACTGTTACATGAGGAATATCATGTTACTAGACTCCCGCCATGACCAAGTGCTCTCCACAAACCCCATTACAGTCACTATCCATCAGCATAGTAAGATGCTATAGAATCACTACTTGTGTTCTCTGTGTTGTACAGCCCTCCCCGTGCACCCCCCCATTATACATGCTATACATGCTATTCGTAATGCTCCCTTTCTTTTACACCCCCCTTATCCATCCTTCCCACCCATCCTTTCCAGTCCCTTTCCCTTTGGTAACTGTTAGTCCATTCTTGGGTTCTGTGATTCTGCTGTTGTTTTGTTCCTTCAGTTTTTTCTTTGTTTTTATACTCCACATATGAGTGAAATCATTTGGTATTTGTCTTTCTCTGCTTGGCTTATTTCACTGAGCATAATACCCTCTAGCTCTATCCATGTTGTTTCAAATGATAGGATTTGTTTTTTTCTTATGGCTGAATAATATTTCATTGTGTATATGTACCACCTCTTCTTTATCCATTCATCTACTGATGGACACTTAGGTTGCTTCCATTTCTCTGCTATTGTAAACAGTGTTGCAATAAACATAGGTGTGCATCTGTCTTTTTCAGACTGGGCTGCTGCATTCTTAGGGTAAATTCCTAGAAGTGGGATTCCTGGGTCAAATGGTATTTCTATTTTGAGTTTTTTGAGGAACCTCCATACTGCTTTCCACAGTGGTTGAACTAGTTTACATTCCCACCAGCAGTGTAGGAGGGTTCCCCTTCCTCCACAACCTCGCCAACATTTGTTGTTGTTTGTCTTTTGGATGGTGGTGATCCTTACTGGTGTGAGGTGATATCTCATTGTGGTTTTAATTTGCATTTCTCTGATGACTAGTCATGTGGAGCATTTTTCATGTGTCTGTTGGCCATCTGAATTTCTTCTTTGGAGAACTGTCTGTTCAGCTCCTCTGCCCATTTTTTAATTGGATTATTCGCTTTTTGTTTGTTGAGGTGCATGAGCTCTTTATATATTTTGGATGTCAACCATTTATCGGATCTGTCATTTATGAATATATTCTCCCATACTGTAGGATGCCTTTTTGTTCTATTGATGGTGTCCTTTGCTGTACAGAAGCTTTTAAGCTTAATATAGTCCCACTTGTTCATTTTTGCTTTTGTTTCCCTTGCCCAGGGAGATATGCTCATGAAGACGTCGCTCATGTTTTTGTCCAAAACATTTCTGCCTATGTTTTTTATCAAGAGTTTTATGGTTTCATGACTTACATTCAGGTCTTTGATCCATTTTGAATTTACTTTTGTGTATGGGGTTAGACAATGATCCAGTTTCATTCTCTTACATGTAGCTGTCCAGTTTTGCCAACACCAACTGTTTAAGAGGCTGTCATTTCCCCATTGTATGTCCATGGCTCCTTCATCATATATTAATTGACCATATATGCTGGGTTAATGTATGGAGTCTCTACTCTGTTCCACTGGTCTGTGGCTCTGTTCTTGTGCCAGTACCAAATTGTCTTGATTACTGTGGCTTTGTAGTAGAGCTTGAAGTTGGGGAGCGAGATCCCCCCCACTTTATTCTTTCTTCTCATGGTTGTGTGGGTTGCCATCCATAGATGATTCTGTTTCTATGGGAATTGTTTGCCTTCCTTGTTATCTGTGGTGCATGCCACAGCTCACTAAATCTAAAATGAGATCTGTTTCTTGTTATCTCTACCCCCTCATTGCCTGGCGCCAGGGATGACTTGCCCCAGCGACCTGGAGGCAATTACATTCCTGTAGTAAAGCATGTTAATCATTGTGTCTAGAAACTTGTTAACCCACTCAAGAATGTGATGCCTGATCAATAAATATGAGAGGTGCCTTTCCAGCACCACTCTTGAGCTGGTATGCCTTGAGTCCCCTGGTTGGGCTACTCAGGTCTTCGATATCTCATTGTGTCCAGTTTTGCCAACACCAACTGTTGAAGAGGCTGTCATTTCCCCATTGTGTCGCCTCCTCTATCTGCGGGCCAGAGACGGGAGGAGGCTGACAAGTGGCGCTGGAACAGGAACCTGAAAGACGGTCGAAACTCGGTGGAGAACCTCCGCTCGGCGGCACTTGCAATTCAAGGGTGGGAAAAAGCTCCGAAGATCGTCGATCCGGTAAGATTCCCAGGAAAGCATATGTAGGGAACAGGATCGAGACGTCAGGGACACTATAATGGGCCAACATGAAACTAAAGCAGATAAACCGGAGGATTACTTAAAATTAGTCCGTGCCCTCCTGAAAACACCAGGAGTGAAAACTTCTAAAAAGAACTTTGCTCAACCTCATAAATATATTAAAAAGTATTGTTATCAGTTGCCTCCACAGGGAACCCTCAAACAAGCTGATGGGAGTAATGCATTAAGAAATTTCAAAGAGGCTCACAGACAGGGAAACATTATCCCTGTACCTTTTTGGGTGGATCAATAGCCCCTTAATAAAGAAAAAGTGGCATTCTTATACATGTTAAAGAACAGCTTCAGCTAGATAGATTAGAATTTTCAAGCCCGTGGAATTCCCCTGTATTTGTTAAAAACAAGAAGTCAGGAAATTAGAGACTCTTACATGACTTAAGGCAAATTAATGCGATTCTTAAACCTATGGGACCTTTACAACAAGGCCCCCCTTTTCCAGCTATGATTCCAAAACACTGGAATATGGCTGTCATTGACCTTAAAGATTGCTTTTTTACCTTGCTCCCCATTCAAAGCAGTCCTCTTAGGCCTGCATTACTTTCTCCTGTGTAATGTAAATAGTCTGTAATCACGCTAAACCCTCAGATCACCATGTAAATAGCTCTATTCTATTAACTGCTTTCCTTAGAGGCAGTCATTCTGGAGCTAAGCATTTCCTTGTCTGCAGCCCCAGGGAAGCAAAACAAGCTTGTGACTCAGATCAAGGCTCTAGTAGTGAAAGTCACACAGTCCCTGCATTTATCAGACAGGCAGGGGCCTCTCAAGGAATGACTAAAGCTAGGGCAGAAAAAACTAGGAAAACTAACTGAGAGCAATTCAATCCCTAAACTCTCAAAAAAAAGTATCTTATCTTCTGCACACAAACCTGGCCCCAGTACAAACTCTCTGAATAGAGAGGCTTGGCCCCTGAAAGAACTATGGAATATAATGTTATGCAGCTAAATATATTTTGCCACAAGGGAAGAAAAGTCAAAAGTCCCATGAACTACTACAATATGGAGCTAGTTTTCTAAATTCTTTTAGTGAACATCCATTCTACTTATTAAGTTCATCACTGCCTTTGAGAATTGAGAAGTCTTAAACTAAACTCCCTGAAATAGAAGAAATTTATCTTCTGCAATACAGCCTGGCTTTAAATGACTGGAGCTAGAATTGTACTTGCATTTCATTCAAAGTCCCTATCATCAGTTCAGAGCCTTCATCGGCCCTGTTAGTCTGAGGCCATCTGAACCTTAACCCAGTTATGTAAACTGCTTGTCCTTAGAGTGTATTCTTGAAAACTGAGATACTTTTAGTCAAATAAGCTAAAAAGAAAGAAAGCAATTAAATATCAGTAACTCAAATCTTTATATCAGTTTGTCTGTGTATATGTTTTTATATGAAAAGTGTTGCTAACTGTAGTCATTATGTCTCAATTTGTATCTTTGTGTGTCTAAGTGTGTAAATGAAAAATGTTTTCCTACCTCTGGATGGTATTAATAAAAATTGATTTAAAAAGAACTGCTTGTGAAAATTGGGCATTCTAAAACTCCCAGAAAATTCTAATAAAAATATTAAGCATTAATGCAAATTTAAATTTAACTGAAACGCCCTTATAGTTATCAGCTGCCAAAGTTTACTTAAAGTCATTTAAGTTGATGTTACCTGTTAAACATTTCAAGAAGATGCTTAAAGAAAAGCTTGACTTTGTCTAATGTTTGGTAAAAGTTTTGTAAGTAATCTAGCATGGTTGCTAAAAATAAGTAAAGAAGTGTAGCAAATAAAACATGTTAATAATAATAATACTGTATTACTGTATAACAGGGTATATATATGCAAACAGCCTGAGAATTTTTGTGGTAACCAAAGTTCTTAAAGTTTGCTAAGTTATATAGACATATTTTGTGGCTAATGAGAAATTGTGCTGTAAAGCACATTTCCAAAAATGATAATATGTTCATAGATGTATCAGTCTGAAGAATGCTAGTGTAACAGTTTACAGTGGCCTATTTTTCAGTGTTCACTGAAAGTTAAAGTATCAAATGGTTTTAAGTTCTAATGAAAACTATTTAATATAATAAGGAAAATATTTCAGTATGCTAAAGATGTGTGTTTTAATAAGAGAAAGTATAAAGAATGGAAATTCGTTTTGTTGAGGGTAAAAGAAGGTAATTGTTCTAAAGTACAGCTATTTACTTAAAGGGGGAGAATACTGAATGTAAAAAGAAAGTTGCAGAGGCAGAGCCAACATGGTGGCGTGAGTAGGAGAGTGGGAATCTCCTCCCCAAAACATATATATTTTTGAAAATACAACATATAAAACTAATCCTAAAAGAGAGACCAGAAGACACAGGACAACAGCCAGACTACATCCACATGTGCGAGAGCCCAGCGCCTGGTGAAAGGGGTAAGATACAACCCCCGGCCCGGCAGGACCTGAGCACACCTCTCCCCAGCTCCCGGCGGGAGGAGAGGAGTCACAGTGGGGAGGGATAGGGATCCCAGGCCTGCTAAACACCCAGCCCCAGCCACCCGCACCAGAGCACACAAACAGTGCATGCGTGGAGGGCTGGAAACTAGGGAAACAGGGCGGGCTGGAAACTAGGGAAACAGGGCAGCAAGACCTCTGAGCGGGTTCCAAAGCTGACGCCCCTGTGACAAAGAAAAGCGAGTGCTATTTGAAAGTCTTAAAGGGACAGGGACGTAACAGCTGGATGGACAACACAGGTCACAGCCCAGTGGCTGGAAATTACAGGGAAAACCAGGCGCACTAACCCCCTGGGCAACAGCTCTGAGACCCCTCACGGAGGTAAACAGCCAAAAAGTCCCCCATCCATTACCCCTCCGGGCACTGTGAAAGCAGAGAAGCAGCCTAAGGCAGGCCTCGCCCTCAGAAAGGGAGCTTCCTCCACACCGGCCGGGCAAGACCAAAGACCCAGACTACACGCAATTACCCAACACAAGCCACTGGGGGTCGCAGCTGTCCCAGTAAAGAAGGCCAGTAGCAAGTGAAAAGTTTGACCCCCCAGCTGACAGTCAATAGCACCTATCAACATGAAAAGGCAAAAAAATATGATCCAGACAAGACTAACCCAGGCAGCTTCGGCATCTGCTACATCTTCCCCTGAGAAGGAACCTGGGGAGATAGATTTAATCAGTCTTCCTGAAAAAGAATTCAAAACAAAAGACATAACCATGCTGATGGACTTGCAGAGAAATATGCAAGAACTGAGGAAGGAGAATACAGAAATAAAACAAGCTCTGGAAGGACTTCAGAACTGAATGGACGAGATGCAAGAGACCATTAATGGACTAGAAAACAGAGAACAGGAACGCAGAGAGAGATAAAAGGATCTCCAGGAATGAAAGAATTCTAAGAGAGTTGAGTGACCAATTGAAAGAGAACGATATCCGCATTATAGGGGTACCAGAAGAAGAAGAGAGAGGAAAAAGGGATAGAAAGTGTCTTTGAAGAAATAATTGCTGAAAACTTCCCCAAACTAGGGGAAGAAATGGCCTCTCAGACCACAGAGGTACACAGAACTCCCATGACAAGGGATCCAAGGAGGGCAACACCAAGACACATAATAATTAAAATAGCAAAGATCAAAGACAAGGACAAAGTATTAAAAGCAGCCAGAGAGAAAAAAAAGGTTACCTACAAAGGAAAACCAATCAGGCTATCATCAGACTTCTCAACAGAAACCCTACAGGCCAGAAGAGAATGGCATGATATACTTAATGCAATGAAACAGAAGGGCCTCGAACCAAGACTACTGTATCCAGCATGATTATCATTTAAATATGAAGGAGGGATAAAACAATTCCCAGACAAGCAAAAGTTGAGGGAATTTGCCTCCCACAAACCACCTCTACAGGGCATCCTACAGGGACTGCTCTAGATGGTAGCACTCCTAAAAAGAGCACAGAACGAAACACTCAACATATGAAGAAGGGAGGAGGAGGAAAAAGAAGGGGGAGAAATAAAGAATCATCAGACTGTGTTTATATTAGCTCAACAAGCAAGTTAAGTTAGACAGTAAAATAGTAAAGAAGCTAACCGTGAACCTTTGGTAACCACAAACGTAAATCTTGCAATAGCAATAAGTACATACCTTTCAATAATCACCCTAAATGTAAATGGACTGAATGCACCAATCAAAAGACACAGAGTAATAGAATGGATAAAAAAGCAATATCCATCCATATGCTGCTTACAAGAGAATCACCTCAAACCCAAAGACATGCACAGACTTAAAGTCAAGGGATGGAAAAATATATTTCATGCAAACAACAGAGAGAAGAAAGCAGGTTTGCAATTATGGTATCAGACAAAACAGACTTCAAAATAAAGAAAGTAACAAAAGATAAAGAAGGATATTACATAATGACAAAGGGCTCAGTCCAACAAGAGGATATAACCATTATAAATATATATGCACCCAATACAGGAGCACCAACATATCTGAAACAAATACTAACAGAACTAAGGGAGGAAATAGAATGCACTGCATTCATTCTAGGAGACTTCAACACACCACTCACTCCAAAGGACAGATCCACCAGACAGAAAATAAGTAAGGACACAGAGGCACTGAACAACACTCTAGAACAGATGGACCTAATAGACATCTACAAAACTCTACATCCAAAAGCAACAGGATACACATTCTTCTCAATTGCACATGGGACAGTCTCCAGAATAGACCACATACTTGGCCACAAAGAGAGCCTCAGTAATTGCCAAAAGATTGAAATCCTACCAACCAACTTTTCAGACCACAAATGTATAAAGCTAGAAATAAACTGTACAAAGAAAGCAAAAAGGCTCACAAACACATGGAGGCTTAACAACATGCTCCTAAATAATCAATGGATCAATGACCAAATCAAAATGGAGATCCAGCAATATATGGAAACAAACGATAACAACAACACAAAGCCACAAACTACTGTGGCACAGAGCAAAAGCAGTCTTAAGAGGAAAGTATATAGCAATCCAGGCATATCTAAAAAAGGAAGAACAATCCCAAATGAATGGTCTAATGTCACAACTATCGAAATTGGAAAAAGAAGAACAAATGAGGCCTAAGGTCAGAAGAAGGAGGGACATAATAAAGATCAGAGAATAAATAAATAAAATTGAGAAGAATAAAACAATAGAAAAAAATCAATGAAACCAAGAGCTGGTTCTTCGAGAAAATGAACAAAATAGATAACCCTCTAGCCAGACTTATTAAGAGGAAAAGAGAGTCAACACAAATCAACAGAATCAGAAACGAGAAAGGAAAAATCACGACAGACCCCACAGAAATACAAAGAATTATTAGAGAGTACTATGAAAACCTATATGCTAACAAGCTGGGAAACCTAGGAGAAATGGACAACTTCCTAGAAAAATACAACTTTCCAGACTGACCCAGAAAGAAACAGAAAATCTAAACAGACTAATTACAGGCAACGAAATTGAAGCGGTAATCAAAAAACTACAAAAGAACAAAACTCCCAGGCCAGATGGATTCACCTCGGAATTTTATCAGACATACAGGAAACACATAATACCCAATCTCCTTAAAGTTTTCCAAAAAACAAGAGGATGGAATACTCCCAAACTCATTCTATGAAGCCAACATCACCCTAATACCAAAACCAGGCAAAGACCCCACCAAAAAAGAAAACTATAGACCAATATCCCTGATGAACGTAGATGCAAAAATACTCAACAAAATATTAGCAAACCGAATTCAAAAATACATCAAAAGAATCATACATCATGACCAAGTGGGATTCATCCCAGGGATGCAAGGATGGTATAACATTCGAAAGTCCATCAACATCATCCACCACATCAATAAAAAGAAAGACAAAATCCACATGATCATCTCCATAGATGCTGAAAAAGCATTTGACAAAGTTCAACATCCATTCATGATAAAAACTCTCAGCAAAATGGGAATAGAGGGCAAGTACCTCAACATAATAAAGACCATTTATGATAATCCCACATCCAACATTATATTGAACAGCGAGAAGCTGAAAGCTTTTCCTCTGAGATCGGGATCTAGACAGGGATGCCCACTCTCCCCACTGTTATTTAACATAGTACTGGAGGTCCTAGCCATGGCAATCAGACAAAAGAAAGAAATACAAGGAATTCAGATTGGTAAAGAAGAAGTTAACTGTCACTATTTGCAGATGACATGATACTGTACATAAAAAACCCTAAAGACTCCACCCCAAAACTACTAGAACTGATATCGGAATACAGCAAAGTTGCAGGATACAAAATTAACACACAGAAATCTCTGGCTTTCCTATACACTAAAAATGAACCAGTAGAAATAGAAATCATGAAAACAACTCCATTCACAATTACATCAAAAAGAATAAAATACCTAGGAATAAACCTAACCAAATAAGTGAAAGACTTATACTCTGAAAACTACAAGTCACTCTTAAGAGAAATTAAAGGGGACACTAATAAATGGAAACTCATCCCATGCTCGTGGCTAGGAATAATTAATATCGTCAAAATGGCCATCCTGCCCAAAGCAATATACAGATTTGATTCAATCCCTATCAAATTACCAACAGCATTCTTCAATGAACTGCAACAAACAGTTAAAAAATTCATACGGTAACACCAAAGACCCCGAATAGCCAAAGCAATCCTGAGAAGGAAGAATACAGTGGGGGGAGATCTTGCTCCCTAACTTCAAGCTCTACTACAAAGCCACAGTAATCAAGACAATTTGGTACTGGCAAAAAAACAGAGCCACACACTAGTGGAACAGAACAGAGACTCCAGACATTAACGCAAACATATATGGTCAATTAATATATGATAAAGGAGCCATGAACATACAGTGGGGAAATGACAGTCTCTTCAACAGATGGTGCTGGCAAAACTGGACAGCTACATGTACGAGAATGAAACTGGACCATTGTCTAACCCCATATACAAAAGTAAACTCAAAATGGATCAAAGACCTGAATGTAAGTCATGAAACCATTAAACTCTTGGAAAAAAACATAGGCAAAAACCTCTTAGACATAAACATGAGTGACCTCTTCTTGAACATATCTCCCCGGGCAAGGAAAACAACAGCAAAAATGAACAAGTGGGACTATATTAAGCTGAAAAGCTTCTGTACAGCAAAAGACACCATCAATAGAACAAAAAGGAACCCTACAGTAGGGGAGAATATATTTGAAAATGACAGATCCGATAAAGGCTTGACGTCCAGAATATATAAAGAGCTCACATGCCTCAACAAACAAAAGCAAATAACCCAATTAAAAAATGGGAAGAGGAACTGAACAGACAGTTCTCCAAAAAAGAAATACAGATGGCCAACAGACACATGAAAAGATGCTCCACATTGCTAATTATCAGAGAAATGCAAATTAAAACTACAATGAGGTATCACCTCACACCAGTAAGGATGGCTGCCATCTGAAAGACAAACAAGAAATGTTGGCGAGGATGTGGAGAAAGGGGGACCCTCCTACACTGCTGGTGGGAATGTAAATTAGTTCAACCATTGTGGAAAGCAGTATGGAGGTTCATCAAAATGCACAAAACAGACTTACCATTTGACCCAGGAATTCCACTCCTAGGAATCTACCCTAAGAACGCAGCAATCAAGCTTGAGAAAGACAGATGCACCCCTATGTTTATCGCAGCACTATTTACAATAGCCAAGAATTGGAAGCAACCTAAATGTCCATCGATAGATGAATGGATAAAGAAGATGTGGTACATATATACAATGGAATACTACTCAGCCATAAGAAGAGGGCAAATCCTACCACTTGCAGCAACATGGATGGAGCTGGAGGGTATTATGCTGAGTGAAATAAGCCAACTGGAGAAAGCGAAATACCGAATGATTTCACTGATCTGTGGAGTATAAGAACAAAGGAAAAACTGAAGGAACAAAACAGCAGCAGTATCACAGAACCCAAGAATGGACTAACAGGTACCAAAGGGAAAGGGACTGGGGAGGATGGGTTGGTAGGGAGGGAAAAGGGGGGGGTAAGAAGAAGGGGGGTATTAAGATTAGCATGCCTGGGGGGTTGGGAGAAAGGGGAGGGCTGAGGGCTGTACAACACAGAGAAGACATGTAGTGATTCTACAACATTTTGCTATGCTGATGGACAGTGACTGTAATGGGGTTTATAGGGGGGACCTGGTAGAGGGGAGAGCCTAGTAAACATAATATTCGTCATGTATGTGTAGATTAATGATAACAAAAATAAAAGAAAGAAGGAAAAGGGGGATTACTCCCTGATAGCATAAAACTAACTGTAAATCAACGATTAATTCATGCTTTAAATATCCTTAATTTTGATCACTTAAAGGGTGTCAGATGATTGGCTATGGAGGTACATTTTTCTGATAATATTCCTTTCTCTTAAGAAAAAAAAAAAGCAGTTCCTGTGTGGTGACCTCCAATGAGTTCTACACAATGGTATGAAGGGCATATCAAAGTGTAGGCAAAGGGTCTGTTTGTATTTATATAGAGGATCAAAGCCTAATTTGGCTACCCAGAAAATGAACTAAGATATGATATGAAGAAGAACTTCCAACATCAGCACTTCTGGAAGACCCATACCAGAAGATGATCATTAAAAAACCTCAACAAAAATGCAGGCGCTGCTACAGGTGTAGCTGCATTCATCCCACCGGTTCCTGGACTTGCCATGGGAATGAAGAAGGAGATATCTAAGCTGGCCTGTGCATATAGTAAAACAAAAAATTTGACTGGATCTATACTGTTGGAACTCAACCAAGAATTAGGAGAAGTGCAAGTTGTAACGCTCCAAAATATTACAACTACAGACTATCTACTATTAAAAGAACATATGGGATGTGAGCAGTCCCCAGGAATGGGTTGTTTTAATTTTTCTGATTTCTCTCAGACTGTTCAAGTTCAGTTGGACAATATCCACCATATCATAGATGTTTTCACAAATGCCTAAGCTGCCTAACTGGTTTTCTTGGTTTCATTGGAGATGGCTGGTAATTATAGGTCTGCTTTGGTTATGTAACTGTACTCCTATTATGTTATTGTGTGTGCACAATTTAATTAGTAGTTTAAAACCTATACATGTTGAAGTTACTCTACAAGAAGATATGTCAAAGAAATAAACAAACTTCCCATGTTTTCTTCCACCTGCTACTTCTATAGCTTTTCTTCTTCCTTCCTAATTACAACCCTTAAATAGAATTCGTGCCTCATATCGAATTTACCGAGTATCATAATTCCTCCAAGTAGTAAAGATACCTCAAGATAAATGCTGGGCATAGAAGCCACAGGGCATAAATATGCAAAGAAGTAAAAAGCTAACCTTTTCAAATAATATGGCTTCTCTCTCACTTACCAATTTTACATTTCCCTGTATGGCCCCAGAAGATGACTGTTTTTAGCCAGAGATGGGTAAGATTCCTCAAGGGAGGAACAACCTAAGACAGGCACAGTCGCAGGGGGGCCATCAGGTGATAAATTGGGGATCAACAGAGGTGAATCTTAGAACATCACCCCCCCTGTTCTGAGAGAAATCTTCTGAATCCATGGATGTTTTATTGCCCTTGTCTAGCTTGGATTAATACATAGTCTACAGGCACACACCTGATCATCTACATTTGCTCTTTTACAACACTAAACTATGTTTTCTACCTTTATCTTGCATCTACCTACCACTTCAGCATTTTATTAAAAATAATAATAATAAAGAGAAATGTGGTATCCATATATAAATCAAGTATAAAAATCAAATGAATATTCATATTTGAACTGATTGTTTATAGTTTATAATGCGTGATCAAAACCGAAAGTTTCTGTGATGACTGCCCTTGCACTGTTCACCATGTAACTTATTCACTATGTAAGAATTTGTTCTCCATGTAAGAACTTGTTCGTTATGCTTCAGAAGATTGGAGACTGATGAAAATTAGGCTTGGGGTGGATTAATGATTGTTCATTGAGCACTGACTCCCCTATACAGAATTTTATTGTTGTTAACAACCATTTGTTCAATAAATATGAGAGATGCCCTCTCAAAAAAAAAAAAAAGTAAAGACTTCCAATTGTAAAATAAATAAGTAACCGGGATGTGATGTATAGCATAAGGAATATAGTCAAAATATTGTAACAACTTTGTATGGTGATAGCTGGTAGCTAGAATTATCATGTGTATAAATGTTGAGTCATTGTGTTGTACACCTGAAACTAATGTAATACTGTATGTCAACTACCCTTCAATAAAAAATAATTATCTACAAAAAAAAAGGAAAAAGTTGTAGAAAGCTTGTGGAAAAATTGATATAGTCGTGCTATGTGAAATTAAAGCAAGTGAGTCTTGATATCAAGTACACAGCAAAATTAGAATTTTGTTTTCAGTTAAAAAGACAAAGTTTTCTTAAACTGTTAGTCTGCTCTTGATGTTGAAAGATTGCAAAAGGTTTTCTAATTGTTTTGTTAAAATAGTTTCTCATGCTTAAAGTCTAAATGAATGTCTGAGTATGGAAGAAAATGAGATTCTAATATCAAAGGACTAAAAGTTAAACTTTGCTAACAACTGTGTAAACTTCTGTATCTGCCTTTGAAGTATTTTGTTGTCATTCTAGTTAAACCGGTAAGTATTGCTTCATGGCAACCTATAATCTTATTTAATCAAATGCCAAAGAAACTTTCTTTTGACAACTTTCCAAACTCAAATTGAAAAAGGTGCTTTTACCTCTACTTACCTCTGATATTTTCCAGAGGGCTCCTGGAACATGTCAGAAGAATTTTTTCTCCTCATCGGGAAAAATATTTGGCTAATTTGGTTTATTTATCTGATATATATATTTGTCTAGAAAGCACTGTCAAAAGAAATGATGCTAAGCTTTGTTACTGAATGTTTTGTGGTACAGAAATATCCAAATTTTCTTATGCCAACTATCTTATGTAAGCTCTCATCAAGTCGTTAACCATTGTCATTTGTAAGTCTTTTGTCATTTAATGTCACTGTTTTATTACTCCTAAACTAGTAAAGAACTAGATTTCAGCAGAATAAGTATTGGTTACATAGGATTAAGTAAACTAGAGAAGATGATTTTGTAGCTTTTTGTTTCAAATGTTGCTGACAAAATGTTTTAAGCTTTTTCTCTTGACTGACAATGCTCCAGTTTGCCTCTCCTCTACGCTAAAAAAATTTTTTTTCAGCTATATAATATCACTCATAAAACAGGTATTTCATACAATTCTATAGGCCAAGGTCTAATTGAACATCACCATCTTACTCTTAAGCATTATTTGTTAAAACAAAAAGGGAGATTACTGCCCAATATGATAAACTTAATTGCAAATCAATGATTAATACATGCTTTACATATCCTTAATTTTGGTCTTTTAAAGGGTGACAATCAGCTATGGAAGTGCATTTTTCTGATAATATTTATTTTTCTAAAACAATAGTAGTTCCTGTATGGTGGTCTCCAATAGGTTCTTCACAATGGTATAAAAGTCATATTAAGGTGTGGGGCAAAGGGTTTGTTTGTGTCACTACAGAGGACCAATGCTTGATCTGGCTGCCTAGAAAGTAGATGAAGATACGCTATAAAGAGGAACTCCCAGCAACATTGCCATCTGAGACGGCTGTCCCAGGCGATGTCCCTCAACCGGTTCCGTCACTGGAGTGAGGATCCGTACATGATAATGAAGTTTTTGATTCTAATCTCTATACACATATACATAATCCAGGCCTGTACTATTACTGCTAGTATTAGCAGTCCTCCGTACTTTGGCCGGGGAGTAGTACTTCATTGTATCTCCACTTGTTCAACTCCTGTAGGCCCGGTGATTTGGAAAAAAGATGGTAATGAAATATATAGACAGAAAGATAGAGGAAAACTTGGTTGGGATAATGCTACTAAAAGAGACAATACCCACTATGATATTTATAAAACAGTTTTAACCTGAAATGATATTGGCAATTATTCTTGTGAAAAATTCCAGAAGGGAAGCCCTGATCAAATATATAAAAGTAGTTACGTTTATTTGGATATTTCACTAACCCCAGAAAATGAGTATTCTTCACTTAATATGTGGTTGCAATTGGCTAATCAAGGGCTTAACAAGACATCTTTTTGTGTAGCAGGCGATTCCTCTATTAGTGGAATCTTAAGGAAGAATTTGATAGGCATAGGACTCCCTTTTTCTGTGTTTACTAATATTTCTGGAATAAATATTACTTTAGTTCCCAAGATTCTTACTCAAGAAATTTAATTGAATTTACCAGTTAGTACTACTATAGTTTCTAGTTGCAAATGTATCAATTGTACTAATATACCTTCTTACTGTAATTCTGCTATTCATGTAAAGTGGCCATATGGATATAGACTCCCAAATGGCTGGGTGTTTTTGTGTGATAACAAAACCTATCAAGCCTTTTCCTCATATTATCAAGGCGTCTGTGATATAGGACGTATTCTCCCAGCCCTTATAGATCATCCTGGATTTAAACACCGAAAAGTGACTCGAGCCCTGCCTCCAGATTGTGATGACAGCTTGAAATTGTTGGACCCCGTTGCTGTTGCAGTTGCAGCTGCGTTTGTATTGCCTGTACCAGGACTTGTTGTAGGAATGCAGAAGGACATATCTAAGCTGGCCTGTGCCTACAGCAAAACTACAAATCTGACTGCTTCCATACTGTCAGACTTAATCAGGAACTTGGAGAAGTTTGAGTGGCAGTGCTACAGAATCATGCTACCATAGACTATTTGTTGCTGAAAGAATATTTAGGCTGTGAACAATTTCCTGGAATGTGTTTTAATATATCTGATTTTTCACAGACAATTCAAAACCAGTTGGATGATGTTCACCATACTGTTGATAAGTTCTCACAATTACCTGGATTACCTGATCTGTTCTGATGGTTTCACTGGCTATGGCCAATACTTGTAGGCCTACTTCTTTTATGCATTTGCCTTCCCGTTTTAGTAACATGGGTGCGCCATCTGATTGCTGGCTTAATAAAGCCAATTCATGCATATGCTATATTTCAAGAAGTCATGGCAAAAAATTAATAATTGCATGTTATTTTCTTGAGAGTCCATATGACAGATCACTATATTTTAAAATTGCACAGCAATTAAGGGGATGACGAAGTGTTTGCATAAATCTTTTGTATGCCTCTTTGCTCTGTCGCATTTACTCCCTGTACAGCCCCAAGAGATGGCTGGCTAGCCAGAGATGGGTAAGATTCCTCACGGGAGGAACAACCTAAGACAGGCACAGTCGCGGGTGCCAACAGGTCAAGAAATGAGGGGGTCAACTTAGGCGTGGCTTAGCACCTCACCCCCCGTAACGAGGCATTTCTTGTCACCCCTTTTATTTACCAAGCTGTGGTGGAATAATGGACTTCTCTTCCTTTTTTAATATAAAAACAGGGGAAATGTGGGTTGCCATCCATAGATGATTTTGTTTCTATAGGAATTGTTTGCCTTCCTTGTTATCTGTGGTGCATGCCACAGCTCACTAAATCTAAACTGAGATCTGTTTCTTGTTATCTCTACCCCCTCATTGCCTGGCACCAGGGACGACTTGCCCCAGCGACCTGGAGGCAATCACATTCCTGTAGTAAAGCATGTTAATCATTGTGTCTAGAAACTTGTTAACCCACTCAAGAATGTGATGCCTGATCAATAAATATGAGAGGTGCCTTTCGAGCACCACTCTTGAGCTGGTATGCCTTGAGTACCCTGACTGGCCTACTCAGGTCTTCGATATCTCATCGCATCACCTCTTCTATCTGCGGGCCGGAGACAGGGAGGAGGCCGACAGGTTGCTTTGGCTATTCGGGGTCTTTGGTGTTTCCATATGAATTTTTGAACTATTTGTTCCAGTTCGTTGAAGAATGCTGTTGGTAATTTGATAGGGATTGCATTGAATCTGTAGATTGCTTTGGGCATGATGGCCATTTTGACTATATTAATTCTTCCTAGCCAAGAGCATGGGATGAGTTTCCATTTGTTAGTGTCCTCTTTACTTTCTCTTAAGAGTGTCTTATAGTTTTCAGGGTATAGGTCTTTCACTTCCTTGGTTAGGTTTATTCCTAGGTATTTTATTCTTTTTGATGCAATTGTGAATGGAATTGTTTTCCTGATTTCTCTATTAGTTCATTGTTAGTGTATAGGAAAGCCACAGATTTCTGTGGCTTAATTTTGTATCCTGCAACTTTGCTGAATTCTGATATTAGCTCTAGTAGTTTTAGAGTGGAGTTTTAAGGGTTTTTTATGTACAATATCATGTCATCTGCAAATAGTGACAGTTTGACTTCTTCTTTACCAGTCTGGATTCCTTGTATTTCTTTGTTTTGTCTAATTGCCGTGGCTAGGACCTCCAGTACTATGTTGAGTAACAGTGGGGAGAGTGGGCATCCCTGTCTTGTTCCCAATCTTAGAGGAAAAGCTTTCAGCTTCTCACTGTTAAGTATGATGTTGGCTGTGGATATATCATATATGGCCTTTATTACGTTGAGGTACTTGCTCTCTATACTCATTTTGCTGAGGGTTTTTATCATGAATGGATGTTGAATTTTGTCGAGTGCTTTCTCAGTCTCTATGGAGATTATCATGTGATTTTTGTCTTTCTTTTTGTTTTTGTGGTGGATGATTTGATGGGTTTTCGAATGTTGTATCATCCTTGCATCCCTGAGATGAATCCCACTTGATCATGGTGTATGATTCTCTTGATGTATTTTTGAATTTGGTTTGCTAATGTTCTGTTGAGTATTTTTGCATGTATGTTCATCAGGGATATTGCTCTGTAATTTTCTTTTTTGGTGGGGTCTTTGCCTGGTTTTGGCATTAGGGTGATGTTGCCTTCATAGAATGAGTGGAAGTATTCTTTCCCCTTCTATTTTTTGGAAAACTTTATGGAGAATGGGTATTATGTCTTCTCTGTATGTCTGATAAAATTCTGAGGTGAATCCATCTGGAGCAGGGGTAGGTTCTTGGGTAGGTTTTTGATTACTGCTTTAATTTCTTTGCTGGTAATTGGTCTGTTTAGACATTCTGTTTCTTCCTGGGTCAGTCTTGGAAGGTTGTATTTTTCTAGGAAGTTGTCCATTTCTTCTAGGTTTTGCAGCTTGTCAGCATATAGATTTTCATAGTACTCTCTAATAATTTTTTGTATTTCTGTGGGGTCTGTCGTGATTTTTTCCTTTCTCATTTCTGATTCTGTTTATATTTGTAGATTCTCTTTTTCTCTTAGTAAGTCTGGCTAGGGGTTTATCTATTTTGTTTATTTTCTCAGAGAACCACCTCTTGGTTTCATTGATATTTTCTATTGTTTTATTCTTCTCAATTTTATTTATTTCTTGTCTGATCTTTATTATGACCCTCCTTGTGCTCACTTTGGGCTTCATTTGTTCTTCTTTTTCCAGTTTCAATAATTGTGACTTTAAACTATTCATTTGGGCATGTTCTTCCTTCTTTATATAGGCCTGGATTGCTGTGTACTTTCCTCTTAGAACTGCCTTCGCTGTGTCCCACAGAAGTTGGGGCTTTATGCTGTCAGGGTCATTTTTCTCCATATAATGCTCAATTTCTGTTTTAATTTGGTCATTGATCCATTGGTTATTTAGATGCATGTCATTAAGCCTCCATGTGTTTGTGAGCCTTTTTGCTTTCTTTGTACAATTTATTTCTAGTTTTATGCCTTTGTGGTCTGAGAAGTTGGTTGGTAGAATTTAAATCTTTTTGAATTTACTGAGGCTCTTTTTGTGGCCTAGTATGTGATCTGTTCTGGAGAATGTTCCATGTGCACTTGAGAAGAATGTGTATTCTGCTGTTTTTGGGTGTAGAGTTCTGTGGATGTCTGTTAAGTCCATATGTTCTAGTGTGTTGTTCAGTGCCTCTGTGTTTTTATTTTCTCTCTGGTGGATCTGTCCTTTAGAGTGAGTGGTGTGTTGAAGTATCCTAGGAGAAATGTACTGCATTCTATTTCCTCCTTTAATTCTGTTAGTATTTGTTTCACATATGTTGGTGCTCCTGTATTGGGTGCATATATATTTGTAATGGTTATATCCTCTTGTTGGGCTGACCCCTTTTATCATTATATAATGTCCTTCTTTATCTCTTGTTACTTTCTTTGTTTTGAAGTCTATTTTGTCTGATAGCAATACTGCTACACCTGCTTTTTTCTCCTTATTGTTTCCATGAAGTATCTTTTTGCATCCCTTGACTTTTAATCTGTGTATGTCTTTGGGTTTGAGGTGAGTCTCTTGGGTCTTGCTTTTTTATCCATTCTGTTACTCTGTGTCTTTCGATTGGTGCATTCAGTCCATTTACACTTAGGGTGATTACTGAGAGATATGCACTTATTGCCATTGCAGCCTTACATTCGTGGTTACCAAAGGTTCAAGGTTAGCTTCTTTACTATCTAGCTTTCTAACTTAACTCACTTATTAAGCTATTGTTAGCACAGTCTGATGATTACTTCCCTCCCTTCTTATTTCTCCTCCTCCAATCTTTATATGTTAGGTGTTTTATTCTGTACACTTTTGTGTTTCCTTTGACTCCTTTTGTGAGTAGGTGATTTTATTTTTTTGCCTTTACTTAGTATTTGGTTGGTCTGCTGTCTTTGCTGTGATTTTATTTTCTCTGGTGACATCTGTTTAGTCTTAGGAATGCTCCCGTCTAGAATAGTCCCTCTAGAATACCCTGTAGAGGTGGTTTGTGGGAGGCAAATTCCCTCAACTTTTGCTTATCTGGGAATTGTTTAATCCCTCCTTCATATTTAAATGATAATCGTGCTGGATACAGTATTCTTGGTTCAAGGCCCTTCTGTTTCATTGCATTAAATATATCACGCCATTCTCTTCTGGCCTGTAGGGTTTCTGTTGAGAAGTCTGATGATAGCCTAATGGGTTTTCCTTTGTAGGTGACCTTTTTTCTCTCTCTGGCTGCCTTTAATATTCTGTCCATGTCTTTGACCTTTGCTATTTTAATTATTATATGCCTTGGTGTTGTCCTTCTTGGGTCCCTTGTGTTGGGAGTTCTGTGGTCCTCCATGGTCTGAGAGACTATTTCCTCCCCCAGTTTGGGGAAGTTTTCAGCAATTATTTCTTCAAATACACTTTCTATCCCTTTTTCTCTCTCTCCTTCTTCTGGAACACCTATGATGCAAATATTGTTCCATTTGGATTGGTCACACAGTTCTCTTAATATTCTTTCATTTCTAGAGATCCTTTTATCCCTCTCTGCGTCAGCTTCTCTGCGTCCCTGTTCTCCGATTTCTATTCCATTAATGGCCTCTTGCACCTCATCCAGTGTGCTCTTAAATTCTTCCAGAGATTGTGTTATTTCTGTATTCTCCTCTGTACTTGCTCCTTTAGCTTTTGCATATTTCTCTGCAGATTCATTAGCATGGTTATGACCTTTATTTTGAATTATTTTTGGGGGAGATTGGTTAAATCTATCTCCCAGGCCCTCTCTCGGGGGTTGTCTGGGTAATTTTGGACTGGACCAAATTCTTCTGCCTCTCATTGTTGATAGAGGTAGCTGTAGGCAGGTAGCGCGTGCGTCAGCTGGGAGAACAAAGTCCTTTCCTGCTTGCTGGTCGCCTTGCCCTTCTCTGCTACCTGTTGCTTACCTGCACTCCTGGAGCAGCTTCCAGGTTAATCCCTGAAGCTGCTGTGGGCAGAGTCTCTGTCAGAGTAGTGCAGATTCCTGTGGGGAGTGACAGGCACGCCAGGTGAGCTGTCCTGCAAAAGCAGCACCCCTGCTGGGCAGCTGTGCGCTGGCTGCAGCCTTTGGTCTGGCCTGGGTGGCTCTGCACTGGGCTGAGATTCTGGGCAGCTGCTGGTGTTGCGGCTACTCCTGGGCTGCTCTGCTACCACAGCCGGCTCCTGTGGGTGGCTCGCAGGCCCCTCTGGAACTGCTGCTGCTGGCGCGCGTGGACCACTCCGTCACCGCCAGCTCACACAGGCCTGTCCCGTGTTGTTTGGCCGCTGCTGCCGCAGGCTCACACGGGCCACTCCGCTGCTTCTGTTGCTGGCTCACATGGGCTGGTCCTGGGCAGCATGGCTGCCGCCACCACTGGCTTGTACGGGCCTCCCCTGGGCACCTCTGGTGCTGCCACCGCCAGCACGCACCGCTGCTCTCCTGCTACTGGGCCAGTGTGTGGGGGTCCGTGCCAGATGGGGGAATGACTGGCAGGCTGCTTATCACTGTGAGGGGCTTCAGAGCTGTGCTGCCACCCAGGGGGTTAGGTTGCCTAGAGTTCCCCAGGATTCCCAGCTGCTCGGCTGAGTGTGCTGGGACAACTTAATCCAGCTGTGAGGTCCCTGTTCCTTTAAGACTTGTAAAACACACTTGCTTTTCTTTTGTCCCAGGTGTACCAGTTGCAGGACCCACTCGCAGGTTTTGCGTTTCCGTTTCTCAAATGTCTAGCACTCCGTGCACCGTGTGTCTGCGCTCCTGGTGCAGACTACCAGAGCAGGTTGTTTAGCAGTCCTGGGCCTTCACTCCCTCCCCGCTCCGACTCCTTTTATCCCACCGGGGGGATGGGGTAGGGGAGCGCTCGGTTCCTGCCAGGCCGTGGCTTGTATCTTACCCCCTTCGTGTGATGCTGAGTTCTCACGGATGTAGATGTAGCCTGGCTGTTGTACTGTATCCACTGGTGTCTCTTTTAGGAATAGTTGTATTTGCTGTATTTTCAAAAATATATATGTTTTTGGGAGATTTCTGCTGAACTACTCATGCCGCCATCTTGGCTCCTCTGCCCCAGAAGATTTTATCCACGGCAGTGGCTCTGTACTAGGTTTCATAGCATCCTTCAAAATTTCATGTCAACCTGGAACCCATGAATGTGCCCTTACCTGGAAATAGGGTCTTTGCAGATGTACTCAAGTTAAGATGATGTTATACTGCCTGTACTCTGAAAGCTATAAGACACTGATGGAAAAAAAATTGAAGACAACAGAAATAAATGGAACGCTATTCCATGCTCATTGACTGGAAGACCTAATATTGTCTAAATGACCATAATACCCAAAGCAATCTACAGATTCAATGCAATCCGTATCAAAATACCAATGGCATTGTTCACAGATCTAGGGCAAATAATCCTAAAAGTTGTACAGAACCACAAAAGACCCTGAATAGCCAAAGAAATCTTGAGTAAGAACAAAGTTGGGGGTACCATACTCCCTGGTTTCAAACTATACTACAAAGCTATAGTAATCAAAACAGTATGGTACTGGCACAAAAATAGACACATAAATCAATGGAACAGAATAGAGAGCCCAGAAATAAACCCATGCGTACATTATCAATTAATCTGTGACAAAAGAGGCAAGATTATAAAATGGGGCAAAGAAAGTCTCTGCAATAAATGGTGTTGGGAAAACTAGACAACTATATGCAAAAGAATGAAACTGGATCTGTCTTATACCATACACAAAAATTAACTCAAAATGAATTAAAGACTTAAATTAAGACCTGAAACCATAAAACTCCTAGAAGAAAACATAGGCGGTAAACTCTTGGACATTGGCATTAGTAATTTTTTTCTGGATTCATCTCCCCAGGCAAGGGACACAAAAGTAAAAATAAACAAGGGGACTACATCTAACTAAAAAGCTTCTGCACAGCAATGGAAACCATCAACAAAATGACAAGACAACATACTGAATGGCAGAAGATATTTGCAAATGATATATCCAATAAAGGGCTAATATCCAAAATATATAAAGAATTCATGCAAGTGAACACAAAAACACATAATCCAGTTAAAAAATGGGCAGAGCACTTGCACAGACACTTTTCCAAAGTGACATACAGAAGCCCAAAAGACACATGAAAAGATGCTTAATATCATTAATTATCTTGAGAAATGCAAATCAAAACCACAACAATGAGATATTGCTACACACCAGTCAGGATAGCTAATATCAGCAAGACAAGAAACAAGCATTGGCAAGGATGTGGAGCAAAGGGAACCTTCGTTCACTGTTGGTGGGAATTACACTGGTGCAACCACTGTGGAAAACGGTATGGAGGTTTCTTAAATACCTAAAAATAGAAATACCATACAACCCTATAATTTTTCTGGGAATTTACCCAAAGAAAACAAAATCACTGATTCAAAAAGATATATGCACTGCTGTGTTTACTGCACCATTATTTACAATAGCCAAAATAAGGAAGGAACTTAAGTGTCCATTGATAGATGAATGGATAAAGAAGATGTGGTGCATATATACAATGGAATGTTGCTCTGCCATCAAAAAGAAAGAAATTTTGCCATTTGTGACAACACGGATGGAACTAGAAGGTATTATATTAAGTGAAAAGGTCAGACAGAGAAAGACAAATACCATATGATCTCACTTATATGTGGAACCAAAAAAAACAAACAAAACAGAAAAAGACTCATAAACACAGAGATCAGACTGGTGGCTGCCATATGGAAGCGGGTGGAGGGAGTGAAATAGGTGAAGGGAAAAAATAAACTGGTGAGAATGTTTGATATCTTGATTTGGGTGATGGTTACAAGAGTGCATACACATGTCAAAATTCATCTAGCTTTACAGTAAGATTTGTGCATTTTATTGTATGTACCTCAATAAAAAGAAACAGGAAAAAAATTGAGGTCATACTCAGATCACAGTGGACCCTAATCCAACATGACTTGTATCCTTTTAAAAGGCACATTTGGAGCCAGAGAGACATAGTGATAGAGTGGGGAATGTCATATGAAGACAGAGGCAGAGACTGGAGCAATTCATCTTTAATAAGCCAAGGAACTCCAAGGATTGTCAGTACCACCAGCTATAAGAGGCATGGAATAAATTCATTCTCAGAGCCTCCAAAAAGAAACTAACCCCACTGACACTTTGATTTCAGACTCCTGGCCTCCAGAACTATGAAAGTATAAATTTCTGGGGACTTTTTTTATTGTGATGAAGTCTATATAAAACTTGCCATTTTAACCATTTGAATTGTACTTCAATGGCATAAATGTAATTAACTCATAATATTGTACAGCCATCTCCACTACTTCTAAAACTTTTTCATCACCCCAAACAAAACTCTGTACCCATTGAGCAGTAACTCTCCATTCCCCCTGCCTTCTGCCTCTGGTAACTTCTAGTCTACTTCTGTCTCTATGTGAATTTGCCTAATCCAGGTATCTTACACAAATGGAATCATACAATATTTGTTCTTTCATGCCTGGCTTATTTCACTTAGCGTAACATTTTCAAGCCTCATCAATATTGTAGCATGTGTCACAATTTCACTCCCTTTTTAAGTGTAAATAATATTTCATTGCATATAAACACCACATTTTGTTTATCTACTTATCTATTGATGGACACTGGGTTCTTTCCACCTTTTGGCTCTTGTAAATAATGCTGCAATGAACACTGGTGTGCAAGTATCTTTTTGGGTCCCTGTTTTCATTCTTCTGGGTCTGTACCCAGAAGTAGTATTTCTGGGTCATATAGTAATTCTACATTTAACTTTTTGAGGAACTGCCATTTGTTTGAGGGGCTTGAGAGAATGGATATGGGTAGGCAGAAACAGATCAATCTGGAAAAAAGCACAATAACTTTGTTAGGAGAAAGAACAGAGTAACTGATCTAGGCCCAGTTTTCCCCATTTTATATATAAAAAAACTGAGACTCAGCATGGTCAAACGAATTGTGTGAAGTCATATAACTAACAAAACAAGTGGCAGAGCTAGAATTTTAAGTGAAGCCAGTGAAATGCAAATCCACTGCTCTATCTACCATTCCACCCTGCCTCCATATTATATTTCTCTCAGGCCTACCATCAAGGTCCAAAGATCTGCTTTCACTCCTCCCGCCTCCACCATGTTCCAGCAGTACTAAACTTCTACACTGCTCTGAGGGGACCATGGTTCCTCTTGCTTCTGAACCTTAACACATAACTCTGTCTAGTATGTTATGTGCAGCAGCTTCTTCCCCAATGCTCAGCTAATTCCTACCCATCCTTTATAAGTCAGTAAAAGTACTATTTTTTTCCCAAGAAACCTCTGTCAACTCCCCCCTTCTCTCTCTCTCTCTCTCTCTCTCTCTCTCTCTCTCTCTCTCTCTCACTCACACAAACACCCCAAATCCCAGAATTCTGGGCTAGGGATATGAAAATTTTTCATTTGTCTTTCTTCCTCACTAGACTATAATGATATATGTCTTTTTCATCACTGCATCCTCAGCTACCAGCAATGTAGGCTGGTACACAGGAGGCATTTGGTAAATATTTGTTGAAGCCATGGAATGGTGAGATCAGGATATTCATAAAGTTAAGAGAAAGAAAGCATCTTTCAGATATAATGGGCAATCTTTTGCATTTTCCAGGAGTTTGCAGCTCTCCATTGATGCTTCCTTAAAAGTTCTCCCACTAACCATACAGTAGCAGACTATAATCTGCCTGACTACCTAAGACCTGGTGTGTGGTTTGAAAAACACTGCCTTCAAGATAGCACCTTAGAATTCAGAGAAAGTCACTTCAACATAAATACAACTAAAGTGCTTTTATAAGCAGCTGTGTTTAAAACAAATCAAAACTTCGGGCTACTAGAGATCTCAGTGGAGTGCTTCAGTTTAGCTATATGGCCTAGCAAAAATTCTGAGATTAACTGCTCCTGAATTGGCTCTAATCAGAGAGAGTAGCATGGAGTAACCAATACCCAGTAACAAACATTGTCCTGTGATAATCACCCAATGTTTACAGGTCCTCCACTGGGGAAATTTTAACCACTATGGTTGGAGGACATCTGACTAACCAAAAGATGCTAAGGGACAGTCAGTTGTCCATCTTAGGCACTTACCATGTGTCAAGCATTGTGCTAAACACTGGAGATATAGCCAAAAGCAAAACAGGTCTCTGCCTTCACACAGTTTATAGTACTGGAGACTGATATTTATCAAAGAATCACATAAATAACTAGTTAAAAATGGAAATAATGGCTAGGAAGGAAAAGTTAGAGGGCTATTACAGCGAACAACAGAATCCAGGAATGAAAAGCAGTGGGCCTCAAACCTCAAGAATTCTATTTTAACTCTTTAGGTTTGGTCCTTGCCAAATATACCCAAAGCATAGCAATGGTAAAGCAAAGACCTCTAGGGACAAGGCAAGTAACAGAAATGAGTGAAGCTGCTACAAGAAAAGCAACACTGGGGTGCATTCACCCCATCTAGAGGAGGCAAGCTGCTATTCATCTCCAGATGGTAACTGCAGTGCAAAAATAAGAGCCAAGGAGTGCCAAGATCTTCTGATGGCTGAAAACAAAGTTGGAAATTATGATTTTTATGTGATTTCTGATTTTTAAATGGGAACTAATGCATGTTTTGAAAACACCGGACAGGAGAGGGATTAAAGTTGGTGGCCTGAGAGGAGAGACAGAGCCTTCCTCCTAAAAATGTATACAATTAGAAAATATACTTGGTGCAACTAATCCTGAGAGAGCAACAGTAAAGAGGATGGTGCCAGACTACACACACCTTGAGAAAAGAGCAGACCTCATGGAACAGGGTAACATACCACAGCCGAGGACCAGTGGGACCCAAGCCCTTCCCTGACCCCAGCTCACCATCAGGAGGTAAGAGAAACAAAACAGGGAGGGAGTGGAAGGCCTGGGACTGCTGAATACCTAGCTCTGTAGATCTGCTCTGTGAGCAGAAACCTACATTTCATGGTGCTTTCATGATATTTGTGATTATGGAGTTGGAAAGCGAATACAGGCAGAATTCCTGGTGAGACTGAGACTCCAGCTGCTTGTGGAAAGCAAGGACCATATCTGGCTGCTCTGGGACAGAAGATTATACCTGTGTGCTTGGCCTACTGGTTCAGGCAGTGGAGAAAGGCATAGCAGCCGGGAAGCAGGAAACAGCTCTTTCCTCCCCCTAGGCACCAATACCACTCCCCTATGATGCCGACATTGCTTCAGGGGCTGACCAGATCCAGAGAGTAGAGCCTCTGAGCACTAGAGGGTGCCATATACAAATATGAAGTGCCAAAGGAACCTGGTCCAGAGTAAAATTAATATCTTAATTAATTTAAGATTTAAATGAGATGGACCTTATGACACTTCCTGAAAGGGAGTTCAAAATAAAAATCATCAACATGCTAATGGAGATACGGAAAGACATCCAAGAACTCAGGAATGAATTCAGGTCGGAGAGCCAATCGTCAAAGAGCACGATGGAGGGTATTAAAAGCAGGTTGGATATGGTGGAGGAGATGATAAATGAAACAGAAACTAGAAAAGAGGAATACAAAGAAGCTGAGGCACAGAGAGAAAAAAGGATCTGTAAGAATGAAAGAATATTGAGAGGACTGTGTGACCAATCCAAATGGAACAATATTCGCATTATAAGGATACGAGAAGAAGAGAGAGAGAAAGGGACAGAAAGTGTCTTTGAGGAGGTAGTTGCTGAAAACTTCCCCAATCTGGGGAAGGAGATAGTCTCTCAGGCCATGGAGGTGCACAGATCCCCCAACACAAGGGACCCAAGGAAGATAACACCAAGATATGTAATAATAAAATTAGCAAAGATCAAGGATAAGGACAGACTATTAAAAGAAGCCAGAGAGAGAAATAAGATCACATAAAAAGGAAAGCCCATCAGGCTAACATCAGACTTCTCAGCAGAAACCTTACAGGGCACAAGGGAGTGCCATGATGTACTTAATGCAATGAAGGAAAACAGCCTGGAACCAAGATTATTTTATTCAGCAAGATTATCATTTAAATTTGAAGGAGGGACAAGGGAGGAACAACCTAAGACCGGCACAGTCACAGGGGGGCCATCAGGTGAGAAATTGGGGATCAACAGAGGTGAGGCTTAGAACTTCACACCCCCTGTTTTGAGAGAAATCTTCTGCATGCATGGATGTTTTGTTGCCCTTGTCTAGCTTGGATTAATACTTACTCTATAGGCACATACCTGATCATCTACATTTGCCCTCTTACAGCACTAAATTATGTTTTCTACCTTTATATTGCATCTACCTATCACTTCAGCATTTTATTTAAAAAAATAAGGGAAAAATGTGGGATTCACATATAAATCAGGTATAAAAATAAAATGAATAATCATATCTGACTTGATTGTTTATACTTCATGATGTGTGATCAAAACCAAAAGTTTCTGTGATATGACTGCCCTTGCACTATTCACTATGTAAGAACTTATTCACTATGTAAGAACATGTAAGAAGTTGTTTGTTATGCTTCAGAAGATTGGAGGCTGTTGAGAATTAGGCTTGGGGTTGATTAATGATTGTGCACTGAGTACCCTAAACAGAATTTTATTGTTGTTAACAACCATTTGATCAATTGATCAATAAATATGAGAGATGTCCTCTCAAAAAAAATTTTCGGAGGGATTAAACAATTTCCAGATTAGCAAAAGCTGAGAGAACTTACCTCCAACAAACCATCTCTACAGTCTATTTTGGAAGGACTGCTACAGATGGAATTGTTCTTAAGGTTTAATAGCTGCCAACAGAGGAAATAAAACCACAGTAAAGAAAATAGAACAGCTAATTACTAAGCAAATAAAAATTAAAATAACTATCCACAAAGTCAATCAAGGGATAGACAAAGAATACTAATATATAAAGAATGGAGGAGGAAGAAAAAGGAGGTAAAAAAAAAAGAACCATTAGTTTGTGTTTGTAACACCATATTAAGTGAGTTACGTTAGACTCTTAGATAGTAAGGAAATTAACCTTGAACCTTTGGTAACCACGAATCTAAAGCCTGCAATGGCAATACGTACATATCTTTCAATACTTACCCTAAATGTAAATGGACTGAATGCACCAATCAAAAGACACAAGAGTAACAGACTGGATGAAAAAGCAAGACCCATCAGTATGCTGCTTACAAGAGACTCACCTAAAACCCAGAGACATGCACACACTAAAAGTCAAGGGATGGAAAAAGATACATCATGAAAACAACAGGGAGAAAAAAGCAGGTGTTGCACTACTAATATCAGAAAAAAGAGACTTCAAAACAAAGAAAGTAACAAAAGATAAAGAAGGATATTACTTAATGATAAAGGGCTCAGTCCAACAAGAGGATATAACCATTATAAATGTATATTCACCATATACAGGAGCACCAGCTTATGTGAAACAAATACTCACGGAATTAAAGGAGGAAATAGAATGTAATACATACATTTTGGGAGACTTCAACACACCACTCACTCCAAAGGACAGATCCACCAGACAAAAAATGAGTAAGTACACAGAGACACTGAACAACACACCAGAAACGAAGGACCTAATAGACATCTACAGAACTTTACACCCAAAAGCAACAGGATACACATTCTCCAGAATAGAGCACATACAAGGCCACAAGAAGAGTCTCACTAAATTCAAAAAGATTGAAACTCTACCAACTAACTTTTCAAAAGACAAAGGTATAAAATGAGAAAGACAGTGTAAAAAGAAAGCAAAAAGGCTCACAAATACATGGAGGATTAACAACATGCTCCTAAATAATCATTGGATCAATGACCAAATTAAAATAGAGATCAAGCAATATATGGAAACAAGTGACAACAACACAAAGCCCCAACTTCTGTGGGACACAGCAAAAGCAGTCTTAAAAGGAAAATATATAGCAATCCAGGCATATTTAAAGGAAGAACAATCCCAAATGAATTGTCAAAGGTCAAAATTATCTAAATTGGAAATAATAGAAGAACAAATGAGGCCTAAAGTCAGCAGAAAGAGGGACATAATAAAGAACAGAGGAGAAATAAATAAAATTGAAAAGAATAAAACAATAGAAAAAATCAGTGAAACCAAGAGCTGGTTCTTTGAGAAAATAAACAAAATAGATAAGCATCTAGCCAGACTTATTAACAGGAAAAGAGAATCAACACACATCAACAGAATCAGAAATGAGAAAGGAAAAATCATGACGGACACCATAGAAATACAAACAATTATTAGAGAGTACTATGAAAACCTATATGCTAACAAGCTGGGAAACCTAGGAGAAATGGACAACTTCCTAGAAAAATACAACCTTCCAAGACTGACCCAGAAAGAAACAGAAAATTTAAACAGACCAATTACCAGCAACAAAATTGAAGTGGTAATTAAAAAACTACTCAGAACAAAACCCCTAGGCCAGACGGATTCACCTCGGAATTTTATCAGACATACAGGGAAGACATAATACCCACTCTTCTTAAAGTTTTCCAAAAAATAGAAGAGGAGGGCATACTCCCAAACTCATTCTATGAAGCGAACATCACCTTAATAACAAAACTAAGCAAAGACCCCACCAAAAAAGAAAACTACAGACCAATATCCCTGATGAACGTAGATGCAAAAATACTCCACAAAATATTAGCAAACTGAATTCAAAAATACATCAAAAGGATCATACACCATGACCAAGTGGGATTCATCGAAGGGATGCAAGGATGGTACAACATTCGAAAGTCCATCAACATCATCCACGACATCAACAAAAAGAAAGACAAAAACCACATGATCATCTCCATAGATGCTGAAAAAGCATTTGACAAAGTTCAACATCCATTCATGATAAAAACTCTCAGCAAAATGGGAATAGAGGGCAAGTACCTCAACATAATAAAGGCCATTTATGATAAACCCACATCCAACATTATACTGAACAGCGAGAAGCTGAAAGCTTTTCCTCTGAGATCGGGAACTAGACAGGGATGCCCACTCTCCCCACAGTTATTTAACGTAGTACTGGAGGACCTAGCCACGGCAATCAGACAAAACAAAGAAATACAAGGAATCCAGACAGATAAAGAAGAAGTTAAACTGTCACTATTTACAGATGACATGATACTGTACATAAAAAACCCTAAAGACTCCACCCCAAAACTACTAGAAATGATATCAGAATACAGCAAAGTTACAGGATACAAAATTAACACACAGAAATCTCTGGCTTTCCTATACACTAAAAATGAACCAACAATTGATGCAATCCCTATAAAACTACCACCAACATTCTTCACAGAACTGGAACAAATAATTCAAAAATTCATATGGAAACACCAAGGATCCCGAATAGCCAAAGCAATCCTGAGAAAGAAGAATTAAGTGGCGGGGATCTCACTACCCAACTTCAAGCTCTACTACAAAGCCATAGTAATAAAGACAATTTGGTACTGGCACAAGATCAGAGCCACAGACCAGTGGAACAGAGTAGACACTCCAGACATTAACCCAAACATATACGGTCAATTAATATATGATAAAGGAGCCATGGACATACAAAGCGGAAATGACAGTCTCTTCAACAGATGGTGCTGCCAAAACTGGAGAGCTACATGTAAGAGAAAGAAACTGGATCACTGTCTAACCCCATACACAAAAGTAAATTCGAAATGTATCAAAGACCTGAATGTAAGTCATGAAACCATAAAAGTCTTAGAAAAAAACACAAGCAAAAATGTTTTGGACATAAACATGAGTTACTTCTTCATGAACATACCTCCCCGGGCAAGGTAAACAAAAGCAAAAATGAACAAGTGGGACTATATCAAGCTGAAAACTTCTGTACAGCAAAGGACACCATCAATAGAACAAAAAGGCATCCTACAGTATGGCAGAATATATTCATAAATGACAGATCTGATAAAGGGTTGACATCCAAAATATAGAGAGCTCACGCACCTCAACAAACAAAAAGCAATTAATCCAATTAAAAAATGGGCAGAGGAGATGAACAGACAGTTCTCCAAAGAAGAAATTCAGATGGCTAACAGACACATGAAAAGATGCTCCACATGACTAGTCATCAGAGAAATGCAAATTATAACCACAATGAGATATCACCTCACACCAGTAAGGATCACCACCATCCAAAAGACAAACAACAAGAAATGTTGGCGAGGTTGTGGAGAAAGGGGAACCCTCCTACACTGCTGGTGGGAATGTAAACTAGTTCAACCACTGTGGAAAGCAGTATGGAGGTTCCTCAAAAAACTCAAAATAGAAATACCATTTGACCCAGGAATCCCACTTTTAAGAATTTACCCTAAGAATGAGGCAGTCCAGTTTGAAAAGGACAGATGTACTCCTATGTTTATCGCAGCACTATTTACGATAGCCTAGAAATGGAAGCAATGTAAGTGTCCATCAGTAGATGAATGGATAAAGAAGATGTGGTACATATACAGAATGGAATATTATTCAGCCATAAGAAGAAGTCAAATCCTACCATTTGCAACAACATGGATGGAGTGAGAGGGTGTTATGCTCAGTGAAATAAGCTAGGTGGAGAAAGACAAGTACCAAATGATTTCACTCATATGTGGAGTATAAGAACAAAGAAAAACTGAAGGAACAAAACAGCAGAATCACAGAACTCAAGAATGGACTAATAGTTACCAAAGGGAAAGGGACTGGGGAGGATGGGTGGGAAGGAAGGGACAAGGGCGGGGAAGAAGAAAGGGGGTATTATGATTACAAACTATAATGTACGGGGTGGGAGAAAGGGGAGGGCGGTGCAACACAGAGAAGACAAGTAGTGATTCTACAACATCTTACTATGCTGATGGACAGTGACTGTAATGGGGTTTGTTGGGGGGACTTGGGGTAGAGGAGAGCCTAGTAAATATAAAAATAAATTAATTAATCAATTAAAAAAATAGAAGAGGAGGGAATACTCCCAAACTCATACTATGAAGCCAACATCACCCTAATACCAAAACCAGGCAAACACCCGACAAAAAAGAAAACTACAGGAGGCGGAGCCAGGATGGCGGCGTGAGTAGAGCAGTGGAAATCTCCTCCCAAAAACACTTAGAGCTATGAAAATATAACAAAGAAAACTCTTCCTAAAATAGAGACCAGAGGACACAGGACAACATACAGACCACATCCACACATGCAAGAACCCAGTGCCTTGCGAAGGGTGTAAGATACAAGCCCCGGCCCGGCGGGACCCGAGCGCCCCTCCTCCTGGCTCCCGGCGGGTGGAAAGAAACCGGAGCGGTTTTTTTTTTTTTTTTTTGGCAAGTGCTTTTTGGAAGCCTTAAAGTGACAGGGACCTCATTGCTAGGGAGGCAGGGCGGCGGGACCGGTAAGCGGGTGCCTGGGACCGGCGCCTGAGGACAAAGATTATCGCACGTTTTTCCCTACGGGACCCAGTGGGCGGGTGCCTGAGAACGGCGCCTGAGGACGGAGGAAATCGCGCATTTTTCCCCTTTTTTTTCTCTTTTTGGCGAGCGCTTTTTGGAACCTTAAAGGGAGAGGGACCCCGGTGCTAGAGAGGCAGAACAGCGGGACTGGTGAGCGGGGGACAGGGACCCCGGTGCTAGGGAGGCAGAACAGCAGGACTGGTGAGCGGGTGCCTGGGACCGGCGCCTGAGGACAAAGAAAATCACGTGTTTTTCCCCTTTTTTTTTCTCTTTTTGGCGAGTGCTTTCTGTAAGCCTAAAAGGGACAGGGACCCTGGTGCTAGGGAGGCAGAGCAGCAGTACTGGTGAGCGGGTGCCTGGGACCAGCGCCTGAGGACAAAGAATATCACACGTTTTTCCCTGTGGGACCAGTGCGCGGGTGCTTTTTGGAAGCCTTGAAGGGACAGGGACCCCGGTGCTAGGGAGGCAGGGCAGCAGGACTAATAAGCGGGTGCCTGGGACCAGCGCCTGAGGACGGAGGAAATCGCACGTTTCCCCCCCCTTTTTTTTCTTTTTGGCGAGTGCTTTTTGGAAGCCTTAAAGGGACAGGGACCCCGGTGCTAGGGAGGCAGAGGAGCAGGACCAGTGAGCGGGTGCCTGGGACTGGCGCCTGAGGACGGAGGAAATCGCGCGTTTTTCCCTGCGGGACCGGTGGGCGGGTGCTTTTTGGAAGCCTTGAAGGGACAGGGACCCCAGTGCTAGGGAGGCAGGGCAGCAGGATCATTGAGTGGGTGCCTGGGACCGGCGCCTGAGGACGGAGAAAATAGCACGTTTTTCCCCTTTTTATTTCTCTTTTTGGCGAGTGCTTTTTGGAAGCCTTAAAGGGACAGGGACCCTGGTGCTAGGGAGGCAGAGCAGCAGTACTGGTGAGCGGGTGCCTGGGACCGGCGCCTGAGTAGAAAGAATATCACGAGTTTTTCCCTGCGGGACCAGTGGGCGGTTGCTTCTTGGAAGCCATGAAGGGACAGGGACCCTGGTGCTAGGGAGGCAGGGCAGCAGGATCAGTGAGTGGGTGCCTGGGAGCGGCGCCTAAGGACAAAAAACAAAAATCGCGTGTTTTTCCCTTTTTTTTTTTCTGTTCCCTCTCTCATTGTTGCTGTTGTTGTTTTGGTTTGGAGAGTGCTTTTTGGAAATCTTAAAGGGGCAGGACAGGACACTTAGACAAGAGGCAGGGAATCTGGGGATCTCTGGGCATTCTAACCCCCTGGGCAACAGGGAGCACAGACGCCCCTTACGGAGATAAATAGCCTCCCGGCAGCTCCCCCTCCAACGGGGCTCCACCACTTTGGAGGAGCAGCCCCAGCCAGGCTACACCCACAGCAACAGCGGAGATAAACTCCATAGCTAAAGGGTAGGTCGCAGAAGCCCTGTCTGCGCACAGCTGACAAGCATAAGCCACTAGAGGTCGCTATTCTCCCAGGAGAGGAAGGCCACAAACCAACAAGAAAGGAAGCTCTTCCAGTGGTCACTTGTACCAGCTATGCAAACTATCTCTATCACCATAAAAAGGCAAAACTACAGGCAGACAAAGATCACAGAGATAACACCTGAGAAGGAGACAGACCTAACCAGTCCTCCTGAAAAAGAATTCAAAATAAAATCATGAACATGCTGACAGAGATGCAGAGAAAAATGCAAGAGCAATGGGATGAAGTCCAGAGGGAGATCACAGATGTCAGGAAGGAGATCACAGAAGTGAAACAATCCCTGGAAGGATTTAAAAGCAGAATGGATAAGATGCAAGAGGCCATTGAAGGAATAGAAGCCAGAGAACAGGAACGTATAGAAGCTGACATAGAGAGAGACAAAAGGATCTCCAGGAATGAAACAACACTAAGAGAACTATGTGACCAATCAAAAAGGAATAATATTAGTATTATAGAGGTACCAGAAGAAAAAGAAAGAGGAAAAGGGATAGAAAGTCTCTTTGAAGAAATAATTGCTGAAAACTTCCCCAAACTGGGGGAGGAAATAACCGAACAGACCATGGAATTACACAGAACCCCCAACAGAAAGGATCCAAGGAGGACAACACCAAGACACATAGTAATTAAAATGGCAAGGATCAAGGACAAGGAAAGAGTTTTAAAGGCAGCAAGAGAGAAGAAGGTCACCTATAAAGGAAAACCCATCAGGCTAACATCAGACTTCTCGACAGAAACCCTACAAGCCAGAAGAGAATGGCATGATATGCTTAATGCAATGAAACAGAAGGGCCTTGAACCAAGGATACTGTATCCAGCACGACTATCATTTAAATATGATGGCAGGATTAAACAATTCCCAATCAAGCAAAAGCTGAGGGAATTTGCTTCCCACAAATCACCTCTACAGGACATCTTACAGGGACGGGCCTAGATGGGAGCACTCCTAAAAAGAGCACAGAACAAAACACACAACATATGAAGAACGGAGGAGGAGGAATAAGAAAGGAGAGAAGAAAAGAATCTCCAGACAGTGTACATAACAGCTCAATCAGCGAGCTAAGTTAGGCAGTAAGATACTAAAGAAGCTAACCTTGAACCTTTGGTAACCACGAATCTAAAGCCTGCAATGGCAATAAGTACATATCTCTCAATAGTCACCCTAAATGTAAATGGACTTAATGCACCAATCAAAAGACATAGAGTAATAGAATGGATAAAAAAGCAAGACCCATCTATATGCTGCTTACAAGAAACTCACCTTAAACCCAAAGACAAGCACAGACTAAAAGTCAAGGGATGGAAAAACATATTTCATGCAAACCACAGTGAGAAAAAAGCAGGGGTTGCAGTACTAATATCAGACAAAATAGACTTCAAAACAAAGAAAGTAACAAGAGATAAAGGACACTACATAATGATAAAGGGCTCAGTCCAACAAGAGGATATAACCATTCTAAATATATATGCACCCAACACAGGAGCACCAGCATTTGTGAAACAAATACTAACAGAACTAAAGAGGGAAATAGACTGCAATGCATTCATTTTAGGAGACTTCAACACACCACTCACCCCAAAGGATAGATCCACCGGGCAGAAAATAAGTAAGGACACACAGGCACTGAACAACACACTAGAACAGATGGACCTAATAGACATCTATAGAACTCTACATCCAAAAGCAACAGGATATACATTTTACTCAAGTGCACGTGGAACATTCTACAGAATAGACCACATACTAGCTCACAAAAAGAGCCTCAGTACATTCCAAAATATTGAAATTGCACCAACCAATTTTTCAGACCACAAAGGTATAAAACTAGAAATACATTCTACAAAGAAAAGAAAAAGGCTCACAAACACATGGAGGCTTAACAACATGCTCCTAAATAATCAATGGATCAATGAACAAATCAAAATAGAGATCAAGGAATATATAGAAACAAATGACAACAACACTAAGCCCCAACTTCTGTGGGACGCAGCGAAAGCAGTCTTAAGAGGAAAGTATACAGCAATCCACGCACACTTGAAGAAGGAAGAATAATCCCAAATGAATAGTCTAACATCACAAAATTATCAAAACTGGAAAAAGAACAAATGAGGCCTAAAGTCAGCAGAAGGAAGGACATAATAAATATCACAGAAGAAATAAACAAAATTGAGAAGACTAAAACAATAGCAAAAATCAACGAAACCAAGAGCTGGTTCTTTGAGAAAATAAACAAAATAGATAAGCCTCTAGCCAAACTTATTAAGAGAAAAAGAGAATCAACACAAATCAACATAATCAGAAATGAGAATGGAAAAATCACGACAGACTCCACAGAAATACAAAGAATTATTAAAGACTACTATGAAAACCTATATGCCAACAAGCTGAAAACCTAGAAGAAATGGACAACTTCCTAGAAAAATACAACCTCCCAAGACTGACCAAGGAAGAAATACAAAACTTAAACAAACCAATTATGAGCAAAGAAATTGAAACAGTAAGCAAAAAACTACCCAAGAAGAAAACCCCGAGGCCAGACGGGTTTACCTCGGAATTTTATCAGACACACAGAGAAGACATAATACCCATTCTCCTTAAAGTGTTCCAAAAAATAGAAGAAGAGGGAATACACCCAAACTCATTCTATGAAGCCAACATCACCCTAATACCAAAACCAGGCAAAGACCCCACCAAAAAAGAAAATTACAGACCAATATCCCTGATGTAGATGCAAAAATACTCAATAAAATATTAGCAAACAGAATTCAACAGTATATCAAAAGGATCATACACCATGACCAAGTGGGATTCATCCCAGGGATGCAAGGATGGTACAACATTCAAAAATCCATCAACATCATCCACCACATCAACAAAAAGAAAGACAAAAACCACATGATCATCTCCATAGATGCTGAAAAAGCATTTGACAAAATTCAACATCCATTCATGATAAAAACTCTCAGCAAAATGGTAATAGAGGGCAAGTACCTCAACATAATAAAGGCCATATATGATAAACCCACAGCCAGCATTATACTGATCAGCGAGAAGCTGAAAGCATTTCCTCTGAGATCGGGAACAAGACAGGGATGCCCACTCTCCCCACTGTTATTTAACATAGTACTGGAGGTCCTAGCTACGGCAATCAGACAAAACAAAGAAATACAAGGAATCCAGATTGGTAAAGAAGAAGTTAAACTGTCACTATTTGCAGATGATATGATACTGTACATAAAAAACCCAACGACTCCACTCCACAACTACTAGAACTGATATTGGAATACAGCAAAGTTGCAGGATACAAACTTAACACACAGAAATCTATAGCTTTCCTATACACTAACAATGAATCAATAGAAAGAGAAATCAGGAAAACAATTCCATTCACAATTGCATCAAAAAGAATAAAATACCGAGGAATAAACCTAACCAAAGAAGTGAAAGACTTATACTCTGAAAACTACAAGTCACTCTTAAGAGAAATTAAAGGGGACACTAATAAATGGAAACTCATCCCATGCTCATGGCTAGGAAGAATTAATATCGTCAAAATGGCAATCCTGCCCAAAGCAATAAACAGATTTGATTCAATCCCTCTCAAATTACCAGCAACATTCTTCAATGAATTGGAACAAATAATTCAAAAATTCATATGGAAACACCAAAGACCCCGAATAGCCAAAGCAATCTTGAAAAAGAAGAATAAAGTAGGGGGGATCTCACTCCCCAACTTCAAGCTCTACTACAAAGCCATAGTAATCAAGACAATATGGTACTGGCACAAGAACAGAGCCACAGACCAGTGGAACAGATTAGAGACTCCAGAAATTAACCCACACATATATGGTCAATTAATATTTGATAAAGGAGCCATGGACATACAATGGCAAAATGGCAGTCTCTTCAACAGATGGTGCTGGCAAAACTGGACAGCTACATGTACGATAATGAAACTGGACCATTGTATAACTCCATATACAAAGGTAAACTCAAAATGGATCAAAGACCTGAATGTAAGTCATGAAACCATTAAACTCTTGGAAAAAAACATAGGCAAAAACCTCTTACACATAAACATGAGTGACCTCTTCTTGAACATATCTCCCTGGGCAAGGAAAACAACAGCAAAAATGAGCAAATGGGACTACATTAAGCTGAAAAGCTTCTGTACAGCGAAAGACACCATCAATAGAACAAAAAGGAACCCTACAGTATGGGAGAATATATTTGAAAATGACAGATCCGATAAAGGCTTGACGTCCAGAATATAGAAAGAGCTCACACGCCTCAACAAACAAAAAGCAATAACCCAATTAAAAAATGGGCAGAGGAACTGAACAGACAGTTCTCTAAAAAAGAAAGACAGATGGCCAAGAGACACATGAAAAGATGCTCCACATCACTAATTATCAGAGAAATACAAATTAAAACTACAATGAGGTATCACCTCACACCAGTAAGGATAGCTGCCATCGAAAAGACAAACAACAACAAATGTTGGCGAGGCTGTGGAGAAAGCGGAACCCTCCTCTACTGCTGGTGGGAACGTAAATTAGTTCAACCATTGTGGAAAGCAGTATGGAGGTTCATCAAAATGCTCAAAACAGACCTACAATTTGACCTAGGAATTCCACTCCTAGGAATTTACCCTAAGAACGCAGCAATCAAGTTTGAGAAAGACAGATGCACCCCTATGCTTATCGCAGCACTATTTACAATAGCCAAGAATTGGAAGCAACCTAAATGTCCATCGGTAGATGAATGGATAAAGAAGATGTGGTACATATACACAATGGAATACTACTCAGCCATAAGAAGTGGAAAAATCCAACCATTTGCAGCAACATGGATGGAGCTGGAGAGTATTATGCTCAGTGAAATAAGCCAAGCAGAGAAAGAGAAATACCAAATGATTTCACTCATCTGAGGAGCATAAGAACAAAGGAAAAACTGAAGGAACAAAACAGCAGCGGAATTACAGAACCCAAAAATGGACTAACAGGTACCAAAGGGAAAGGAACTGGGGAGGATGGGTGGGCAGGGAGGGATAAGGTGGGGGAAGAAGAAGGGGGGTATTAAGATTAGCATGCATGGGGGAGAGGGAGAAAGGGGAGGGTGGGCTGTACAACACAGAGAGGACAAGAGTGATTCTACAACATCTTGCTAAGCTCATGGACAGTAACCGTAATGTGGTTGTTAGGGGGGACCTGATATAGGGGAGAGCATAGTAAACATAGTATTCTTCATGTAAGTGTAGATGAAAGAAAGAGAAAGAAGAAAAGAAAGAAAGAAAGAAAGAGAGAAAGAGAGAAGAAAAGAAAGGAAAGAAAAGAAAAGAAAAGAAAGAAAGAAAGAATAGAAAGAAGAAAGAAAAGAAAGAAAGAAAGAAAAGAAAGAAAGAAAAGAAACGAAGGAACGAGGGAGGGAGGGAGGGAGGGAGGGAGGGAAGGAAGGAAGAAAGGAAGGAAGGAAGGAAGGAAGGAAGGAAGGAAGGAAGGAAGGAAGGAAGGAAGGAAGGAAGGAAGGAAGGAAGGGGGATTACTCCTTGATAGGATAAAACTATTGGTAAATCAAAGATCAACGCATGCTTTAAATATCCTTAATGTTGATCACTTAAAGGGTGTCAGATGATCAGCTATGGAGGTATTCTTTTCTGATAATATTCCTTTCTCTTAATAAAAAAAAAAAAAGCAGTTCCTGTGCACTGACCTCCAATGAGTTCTGCACAGTGGTATAGAGGGCATATCAATGTGTGGGCAAAGGGTCTGTTTGTTTCTATGCGGAAGATCAAGGCCTAGCTTGGCTACCCAGAAAATGAACTAAGATACGATATGAGGAGGAGCTTCCGGCATCAGCACTCTGTGGAGGACTTGTGCCATGGGGATGATCAACAAAAAGCCTCCACATGGATCTGGGCGATGCTGCGGTTGTGGCTGCATCCACCCCACCGTTTCCTGGACTTGCCATTGGAATGAGGAGGGAGATGTCTAGGCTGGCATGTGCATACAGTGAGACAACGAATTTGACCGGATCTGTACTGTGGGAACTCAACCAGGAGTTGGGAGGGGTGCAAGTTGTAGCACTCCAAAATCTTATGACTATAGACTATCTACGGTTAAAAGAACATATGGGATGTGAACAGATCCCAGAAATGGGCTGCTTTAATTTGTCTGATTTCTCTCAGAGTGTTCAAGTACAGTTGGACAATATCCATCATATCATAGACAAATTTTCACAAATGCCTAGAGTGCCTAAATGGTTTTCTTGGCTTCACTGGAGATGGCTGGTAATTATAGATTTGCTTTGTTTATGTCACCGTATTCCTATTATGTTAATATGTGAGCGCAAGTTAGTTAGTAGTTTAAAACCCATACATGCTTAAGGTACTCTACAAGAAGATATGTCAAAGAAATAATCAATCCTCCCATGTTTTCTTCCATATGCTACCTCTATAGCTTTTCTTCTTCCTTCCTAAGTACAACCCTTAAATAGAATTTGTGCCTCATATCGAATTTACCGAGTATCATAATTCCTCCAGGTGGTAAAGATACCTCGAGACAAGTGCTGGGCATAGAAGCCACAGGGCATACATCTGCAAAGAAGTAAAAAGCTAACCTTTTCAAACAATATGGCTTCTCTCTCACTTACCAACTTTACATTTCCCTGTATGGCCCCGGAAGATGACTGGCTAGCCAGAGATGGGTAAGATTCCTCAAGGGAGGAACAACCTAAGACAGGCACAGTAGCAGGGGGGCCATCAGGTGAGAAATTGGGGATCAACAGAGGTGAGGCTCAGAACCTGACCCCCCTGCTTTGAAAGAAATCTTCTGCATCCGTGGATGTTTTGCTGCCCTTGTCTAGCTTGGATTAATACTTAGTCCATAGGCACACACCAGATCATCTACATTTGCCCTCTTACAGCACTAAACTATGTTTTCTACCTTTATCTTGCATCTACCTACCACTGCAGCATTTTATTAAAAATAAAAATAATAATAATAAAGGGAGAAATGTGGGATCCACATATAAATCAAGTATAAAAATCAAACGAATATTCATATTTGACCTGAATGTTTATAGTTCATAATGCATGATCAAAACAGAAAGTTTCTGTGATGAATGCCCTTGTACTGTTGACCATGTAAGAATTTATTCACTATGTAAGAATTCGTTCACCATGTAAGAACTTGTTTGTTATGCTTCAGAAGATTGGAGACTGATGAGAATTGGGCTTGAGATGGATTAATGATTGTGCATTGAGCATTGACCCCCCATACAGAATTTTGTTGTTGTTGACAACCATTTGATCGATGAATATGAGAGATGCCCTCTCAAAAAAAAAAATATGAGCTGTGTCATAATGCATGAGTAAAACCAAAAGTTTCTGTGATGACTGCGCTTGTACTGTTCACCATGTAACTTATTCAATATGTAAGAATTTGTTCTCCATGTAAGAACTTGTTCGTTATGCTTCAGAAGATTGGAGACTGATGAAAATTAGGCTTGGGGTGGATTAATGATTGTTCATTGAGCATTGACCCCCCTATACAGAATTTTATTGTTGTTAACAACCATTTGATCAATAAATATGAGAGATGCCCTCTCAAAAAAAAAAAAAAAAAAGAATAAAATACCTAGGAATAAACCTAACCAAAGAAGTGAAAGACCTATACCCTGAAAACTACAAGACACTCTTAGGAGAAATTAAAGGGGACACTAACAAATGGAAACTCATCCCATGCTCTTGGCTAGGAAGAATTAATATCATCAAAATGGCCACCCTGCCCAAAGCAATATGCAGATTTTATGTAATCCCTATCAAATTACCAACAGCATTCTTCAATGAAGTGGAACAAATAGTTCAAAAATTCATATGAGGGGGGCGGAGCCAGGATGGCGGCGTGAGTAGAGCAGTGGAAATCTCCTCCCAAAAACACATAGAGCTATGAAAATATAACAAAGAAAAATCTTCCTAAAATAGAGACCACAGGACACAGGACAACATCCAGACCACATCCACACCTGCAAGGAACCAGCGCCTTGCAAAGGGGGTAAGATACAAGCCCCGGCCCGGCGGGACCCGAGCGCCCCTCCCCCCGGCTCCCGGCGGGTGGAGAGAAACCGGAGCGGTTTTTTTTTTTTTTTTGGCGAGCACTTTTTGGAAGCCTTAGAGGGACGGGCCCCCGTTGCTGGGGAGGCAGGGTGGCGGGACCGGTGAGCAGGTGCCTGGGAACGGCGCCGGAGGACAAAGAATATCCCGCGTTTCTCCCTGCGGGACCGGCGGGCAGGTGCCTGAGACCGGTGCCTGAGGACGGAGGAGGTCGCGCGTTTTTCCTTTTTTTTTTTTTTTTCTCTTTTTGGCGAGCGCTTTTTGGAAGCCTTGAAGGGACGGGGACCCCAGTGCTAGGGAGGCAGGGTGGCGGGACTGGGGAGCGGGTGCCTGGGACCGGCACCTGAGGACAAAGAATATCCCACGTTTTTCCCTGCGGGACCGGTGGGCGGGTGCCTGAGACTGGCACTTGAGGACAGAGGAAATCGCGCGTTTTTCCCCTTTTTTTTTTCTCTTGTCTGCGAGTGCTTTTTGGAAGCCTAAAAGGGACAGGGACCCCGGTGCTAGGGAGGCAGGGCGGCGGGACAGGTGAGCGGGTGCCTGGGACCGGCACCTGAGGACAAAGAATATCCTGCGTTTTTCCCTGTGGGACCGGTGGGTGGGTGCCTGAGACCGGCACCTGAGGACGGAAGAAATCGCGTGTTTTTCCCCTTTTTTTCTCTCTTTTTGGCGAGTGCTTTTTGGAAGCCTTGAAGGGACACGGACCCCGGTGCTAGGGAGGCAGGGCAGCGGGACTGGTGAGCGGGTGCCTGGGACCAGTGCCTGAGGACAAAGAATATCGAGCGTTGCTTCCCTGCGGGACCGGTGGGTGGGTGCTTTTTGGAAACCTTGAAAGGACAGGGACCCTGGTGCTAGGGAGACAGGGCAGCAGGACCAGTGAGTGGGTGCCTGGGACCGGCACCTGAGGACAAAAAAAAAAAAAAAAAATCGCTTGTTTTTTCCTTTTTTTTTCTTTCTTTCTGTTCCCTCTCTCATTGTTGCTGTTGTTGTTTTGGTTTGGAGAGTGCTTTTTGGAAGTCTTAAAGGGGCAGGACAGGTCACTTAGACCAGAGGCAGGGAATCTGGGGATCTCTGGGCACTCTAACCCCCTGGGCAGCAGGGAGCACAGAGGCCCCTTACGGAGATAAATAGCCTCCTGGCCGCTCCCCATCCAACGGGGCTCCACCATTTTGGAGGAACAGCCCCAGCCAGGCCAAGCCCACAGCAACAGCGGAGATAAACCCCAAAGCAACTGGGCAGGAAGCAGAAGCCCTGTCTGCACACAGCTGCCCAGCACAAGCAACTAGAAGTCACTATTCTCCCAGGAAAAGGCTACAAACCAACAAGAAGGGAAGCTCTTCCAGCGGTCACTTGTACCAGCTCTGCAAACTATCTCTATCACCATGAAAAGGCAAAACTACAGGCAGACAAAGATCACAGAGACAACACCTGAGAAGGAGACACACCTAACTAGTCCTCCTGAAAAAGAATTCAAAATAAAAATCATGAACATGCTGACAGAGATGCAGAGAAAAATGCAAGAGCAATGGGATGAGATGCAGAGAAAAATGCAAGAGCAGTGGGATGAGATGCAGAGAAAAATGCAAGAGCAGTGGGATGAAGTCCGGAAGGAGATCACAGATGTCAGGAAAGAGATCACAGAAGTGAAACAATCCCTGGAAGGATTTATAAGCAGAATGGAGAGGATGCAAGAGGCCATTGAAGGAATAGAAGCCAGAGAACAGGAACGTATAGAAGCTGACATAGAGAGAGATAAAAGGATCTCCAGGAATGAAACAACACTAAGAGAAATATGTGACCAATACAAAAGGAAAAACATTCGTATTATAGGGATGCCAGAAGAGGAAGAAAGAGGAAAAGGGATAGAAAGTGTCTTTGAAGAAATAATTGCTGAAAACTTCCCCAAACTGGGGGAGGAAATAATCGAACAGACCATGGAATTACACAGAACTCCCAACAGAAAGGATCCAAGGAGGACAACACCAAGACACATAATAATTAAAATGGCAAGGATCAAGGACAAGGAAAGAGTTTTAAAGGCAGCTAGAGAGAAAAAGGTCACCTATAAAGGAAAACCAATCAGGCTAACATCAGACTTCTCAACAGAAACCCTACAGGCCAGAAGAGAATGGCATGATATACTTAATGCAATGAAACAGAAGGGCCTTGAACCAAGGATACTGTATCCAGCACGACTATCATTTAAATATGATGGTGGGATTAAACAATTCCCAGACAAGCAAAAGCTGAGGGAATTTGCTTCCCACAAACCACCTCTACAGGGCATCCTACAGGGACTGCTCTAGATGGGAGCACCCCTAAAAAGAGCACAGAACAAAACACACAACATATGAAGAATGGAGGAGGAGGAATAAGAAGGGAGAGAAGAAAAGAATCTCCAGACAGTGTATATAACAGCTTAATAAGCGAGCTAAGTTAGGCAGTAAGATACTAAAGAAGCTAACCTTGAACCTTTGGTAACCACGAATCTAAAGCCTGAAATGGCAATAAGTACATATCTCTCACTAGTCACCCTAAATGTAAATGGACTTAATGCACCAATCAAAAGACATAGAGTAATAGAATGGATAAAAAAGCAAGACCCATCTATATGCTGCTTACAAGAAACTCACCTTAAACCCAAAGATAAGCATAGACTAAAAGTCAAGGGATGGAAAAACATATTTCAGGCAAACAACAGTGAGAAGAAAGCAGGGGTTGAAGTACTAATATCAGACAAAATAGACTTCAAAACAAAGAAAGTAACAAGAGATAAAGAAGGCCACTACATAATGATAAAGGGCTCAGTCCAACAAGAGGATATAACCATTCTAAATATATATGCACCCAATACAGGAGCACCAGCATATGTGAAGCAAATACTAACAGAACTAAAGAGGGAAATAGACTGCAATGCATTCATTGTAGGAGACTTCAACACACCACTCACCCCAAAGGATAGATCCACCGGGCAGAAAATAAGTAAGGACACACAGGCACTGAACAACACACTAGAACAGATGGACCTAATAGACATCTATAGAACTCTACATCCAAAAGCAACAGGATATACATTTTACTCAAGTGCACGTGGAACATTCTACAGAATAGACCACATACTAGCTCACAAAAAGAGCCTCAGTACATTCCAAAATATTGAAATTGCACCAACCAATTTTTCAGACCACAAAGGTATAAAACTAGAAATACATTCTACAAAGAAAAGAAAAAGGCTCACAAACACATGGAGGCTTAACAACATGCTACTAAATAATCAATGGATCAATGAACAAATCAAAATAGAGATCAAGGAATATATAGAAAGAAATGACAACAACAACACTAAGCCCGAACTTCTGTGGGATGCAGCGAAAGCAGTCTTAAGAGGAAAGTATATAGCAATCCAGGCACACTTGAAGAAGGAAGAACAATCCCAAATGAATAGTCTAACATCACAATTATTAAAACTGGAAAAAGAAGAACAAAGGAGGCCTAAAGTCAGCAGAAGGAGGGACATAATAAAGATCAGAGAAGAAATAAACAAAATTGAGAAGAATAAAACAATAGCAAAAACCAACGAAACCAAGAGCTGGTTCTTTGAGAAAATAAACAAAATAGATAAGCCTCTAGCCAAACTTATTAAGAGAAAAAGAGAATCAACACAAATCAACATAATCAGAAATGAGAATGGAAAAATCACGACAGACTCCACAGAAATACAAAGAATTATTAAAGACTACTATGAAAACCTATATGCCAACAAGCTGAAAACCTAGAAGAAATGGACAACTTCCTAGAAAAATACAACCTCCCAAGACTGACCAAGGAAGAAACACAAAAGTTAAACAAACCAATTACAAGCAAAGAAATTGAAACAGTAATCAAAAAACTACCCAAGAACAAAACCCCGGGGCCGGACGGATTTACCTCGGAATTTTATCAGACACACAGAGAAGACATAATACCCATTCTCCTTAAAGTGTTCCACAAAATAGAAGAAGAGGGAATACTCCCAAACTCATTCTATGAAGCCAACATCACCCTAATACCAAAACCAGGAAAAGACCCCACCAAAAAAGAAAATTACAGACCAATATCCCTGATGAATGTAGATGCAAAAATACTCAATAAAATATTAGCAAACAGAATTCAACAGTATATCAAAAGGATCATACACCATGACCAAGTGGGGTTCATCCCAGGGATGCAAGGGTGGTACAACATTCGAAAATCCATCAACATCATCCACCACATCAACAAAAAGAAAGACAAAAACCACATGATCATCTCCATAGATGCTGAAAAAGCATTTGACAAAATTCAACATCCATTCATGATAAAAACTCTCAGCAAAATGGGAATAGAGGGCAAGTACCTCAACATAATAAAGGCCATATATGATAAACCCACAGCCAGCATTATACTGAACAGCGAGAAGCTGAAAGCATTTCCACTGAGATCGGGAACCAGACAGGGATGCCCACTCTCCCCACTGTTATTTAACATAGTACTGGAGGTCCTAGCCATGGCAATCAGACAAAACAAAGAAATATAAGGAATCCAGATTGGTAAAGAAGAAGTTAAACTGTCACTATTTGCAGATGATATGATACTGTACATAAAAAACCCTAAAGACTCCACTCCAAAACTACTAGAACTGATATCGGAATACAGCAAAGTTGCAGGATACAAAATTAACACACAGAAATCTGTAGCTTTCCTATACACTAACAACGAATCAATAGAAAGAGAAATCAGGAAAACAATTCCATTCACCATTGCATCAAAAAGAATAAAATACCTAGGAATAAACCTAACCAAAGAAGTGAAAGACTTATACTCTGAAAACTACAAGTCACTCTTAAGAGAAATTAAAGGGGACACTAATAAATGGAAACTCATCCCATGCTCATGGCTAGGAAGAATTAATATCGTCAAAATGGCCATCCTGCCCAAAGCAATATACAGATTTGATGCAATCCCTCTCAAATTACCAGCAACATTCTTCAATGAATTGGAACAAATAATTCAAAAATTCATATGGAAACACCAAAGACCCCGAATAGCCAAAGCAATCCTGAAAAAGAAGAATAAAGTAGGGGGGATCTCACTCCCCAACTTCAAGCTCTACTACAAAGCCATAGTAATCAAGACAATTTGGTACTGGCACAAGAACAGAGCCACAGACCAGTGGAACAGATTAGAGACCCCAGAAATTAACCCAAACATATATGGTCAATTAATATTTGATAAAGGAGCCATGGACATACAATGGCAAAATGGCAGTCTCTTCAACAGATGGTGCTGGCAAAACTGGACAGCTACATGTAGGAGAATGAAACTGGACCATTGTCTAACCCCATATACAAAGGTAAACTCAAAATGGATCAAAGACCTGAATGTAAGTCATGAAACCATTAAACTCTTGGAAAAAAACATAGGCAAAAACCTCTTAGACATAAACATGAGTGATCTCTTCTTTAACATATCTCCCCGGGCAAGGAAAACAACAGCAAAAATGAGCAAGTGGGACTACATTAAGCTGAAAAGCTTCTGTACAGCGAAAGACACCATCAATAGAACAAAAAGGAACCCTACAGTATGGGAGAATATATTTGAAAATGACAGATCCGATAAAGGCTTGACGTCCAGAATATATAAAGAGCTCACACGCCTCAACAAACAAAAAACAAATAACCCAATTAAAAAATGGGCAGAGGAACTGAACAGACAGTTCTCCAAAAAAGAAATACAGATGGCCAAGAGACACATGAAAAGATGCTCCACATCGCTAATTATCAGAGAAATGCAAATTAAAACTACAATGAGGTATCACCTCACACCAGTAAGGATAGCTGCCATCCAAAAGACAAACAACAACAAATGTTGGCGAGGCTGTGGAGAAAGGGGAACCCTCCTACACTGCTGGTGGGAATGTAAATTAGTTCAACCATTGTGGAAAGCAGTATGGAGGTGCATCAAAATGCTCAAAACAGACCTACCATTTGACCCAGGAATTCCACTCCTAGGAATTTACCCTAAGAACGCAGCAATCAAGTTTGAGAAAGACAGATGCACTCCTATGTTTATCGCAGCACTATTTACAATAGCCAAGAATTGGAAGCAACCTAAATGTCCATCGGTAGATGAATGGATAAAGAAGATGTGGTACATATACACAATGGAATACTACTCAGCCATAAGAAGTGGAAAAATCCAACCATTTGCAGCAACATGGATGGAGCTGGAGAGTATTATGCTCAGTGAAATAAGCCAAGCGGAGAAAGAGAAATACCAAATGATGTCACTCATCTGAGGAGTATAGGAACAAAGGAAAAACTGAAGGAACAAAACAGCAGTGGAATTACAGAACCCAAAAATGGACTAACAGGTACCAAAGGGAAAGGAACTGGGAGGATGGGTGGGCAGGGAGGGATAAGGGGGGGGAAGAAGAAGGGGGGTATTAAGATTAGCATGCATGGGGGGGAGGGAGCAAGGGGAGGGTGGGCTGCACAACACAGAGAGGACAAGTAGTGACTCTACAACATTTTGCTAAGCTGATGGACAGTAACCGTAATGTGGTTGTTAGGGGGGACCTGATATAGGGGAGAGCATAGTTAACATAGTATTCTTCATGTAAGTGTAGATTAAAAATTTAAAAAAAAAAAAAAAAGAAAGAAAGAAAGAAAGAAAAGGGGGATTACTCCTTAACAGGATAAAACTATTGGTAAATCAAAGATCAACGCATGCTTTAAATATCCTTAATGTTGATCACTTAAAGGGTGTCAGATGATCAGCTATGGAGGTACTCTTTTCTGATAATATTCCTTTCTCTTAATTTAAAAAAAAAAAAAAAAAAGCAGTTACTGTGTGCTGACCTCCAATGAGTTCTGCACAGTGGTATAGAGGGCATGTCAAAGTGTGGGCAAAGGGTCTGTTTGTTTCTATGCAGAAGATCAAGGCCTAGCTTGGATACCCAGAAAATGAACTAAGATACGATATGAGGAGGAGCTTCCGGCATCAGCACTCTCTGGAGGACTTGTGCCGGGGGATGATCATCAAAAAGCCTCCACAGGGATCCGGACGATGCTGCGGTTGTGGCTGCATCCAGCCCACGTCTCCTGGACTTGCCATAGGAATGAGGAGGGAGATGTCTAGGCTGGCATGTGCATACAGTGAGACAACGAATTTGACCGGATCTGTACTGTTGGAACTCAACCAGGAGTTGGGAGGGGTGCAAGTTGTAGCACTCCAAAATCTCATGACTATAGACTATCTATGGTTAAAAGAACATATGGGATGTGAACAGATCCCAGAAATGGGCTGCTTTAATTTGTCTGATGGTTCAAGTACAGTTGGACAATATCCATCATATCATAGATAAATTTTCACAAATGCCTAGGGTGCCTAACTGGTTTTCTTGGCTTCACTGGAGATGGATGGTAATTATAGATTTGCTTTGTTTATGTCGCCGTATTCCTATTATGTTAATATGTGTGTGCAAATTAGTTAGTAGTTTAATACCTATACATACTTAAGGTACTATACAAGAAGATATGTCAAAGAAATAATCAATCCTCCCAAGTTTCCTTCATATGCTACATCTATAGCTTTTCTTCTTCCTTCCTAATTACAACCCTTAAATAGAATTCGTGCCTCAGATCGAATTTACCGAGTATCATAATTCCTCCAGGTGGTAAAGATACCTCGAGACAAGTGCTGGGCATAGAAGCCACAGGACATAAATCTGCAAAGAAGTAAAAAGCTAACCTTTGCAAACAATATGGCTTCTCTCTCACTTACCAACTTTACATTTCCCTGTATGGCCCCGGAAGATGACTGGTTAGCCAGAGACGGGTAAGATTCCTCAAGGAAGGAACAACCTAAGACAGGCACAGTCGCAGGGGGGCCATCAGGTGAGAATTTGGGGATCAACAGAGGTGAGGCTCAGAACCTGACCCCCCCTGCTTTGAGAGAAATCTTCTGCATCCGTGGATGTCTTGCTGCCCTTGTCTAGCCTGGATTAATACTTAGTCCATAGGCACACACCTGATCATCTGATCATCTACATTTGCCTTCTTACAGCACTAAACTATGTTTTCTACCTTTATCTTGCATCTACCTACCACTTCAGCATTTTATTAAAAATAAAAATAATAATAATAATAGGAGAAATGTGGGATCAACATATAAATCAAGTACAAAAATCAAACAAATATTCATATTTGACCTGATTGTTTATAGGTCATATTGCATGATCAAAACCGAAAGTTTCTGTGATGACTGCCCTTGTACTGTTCACCATGTAAGAATTTATTCACTATGTAAGAATTCGTTCACCATGTAAGAACTTGTTCGTTATGCTTCAGAAGATTGGAGACTGACGAGAATTAGGCTTGAGATGGATTAATGATTGTACATTGAGCGTTGACCCCCCTATACTGAATTTTATTGTTGTTAACAACCATTTGATCAATAAATATGAGAGATGCCCTCTCAAAAAAAAAAAATAAAATAAAATAAAATAAAAATTCATATGGAAACACCAAAAACCCTGAATAGCCAAAGCAATCCTGAGAAAGAAGAATAAAGTGGAAGGGGGATCTCGCTCCCCAACGTCAAGCTCTACTACAAAGCCATAGTAATCAAGACAATTTGGTACTGGCACAAGAACAGAGCCACAGACCAGTGGAAAAGATTAGAGACTCCAGACATTAATCCAAACATATATGGTCAATTAATATTTGATAAAGGAGTCATGGACATACAATGGGGAAAGGACAGTCTCTTCAACAGATGGTGCTGGCAAAAACTGAATAGCTACATGTAAGAGAATGAAACTGGACCATTGTCTAACCCCATACACAAATGTAAATTCGAAATGGATCAAAGATCTGAATGTAAGTCAGGAAACCATAAAACTCTAAGGAAAAAACATAGGCAAAAATCTCTTTGACATAAACATGAGTGACCTCTTCTTGAACATATCTCCCCGAGCAAGGAAATCAAAAGCAAAAATGAACAAGTGGGACTATATTAAGCTGAAAAGCTTCTGTACAGCAAAAGACACCATCAATAGAACAAAAAGGTATGGGAGAATATATTTGTAAATGAGAGATCCAATAAAGGCTTGAAATACAAAATATATAAATAGCTCACCCACCTCACCAACCAAAAGACAAATAATCCAATTGAAAAATGGGCAGAGGAACTGAACAGACAGTTCTCCAAAAAAGAAATTCAGATGGCCAACAGACAAATGAAAAGATGCTCCACATCACTAGTTATCAGAGAAATGCAAATTAAAACTGCAATGAGGTATCACCTCACACCAGTAAGGATGGCTACCATACAAAAGACAAACAACAACAAATGTTGGTGAGGTTGTGGAGAAAGGGGAACCCTCCTACACTGCTGGTGGGAATGTAAATTAGTTCAACCATTGTGGAAAGCAGTATGGAGGTTCCTCAAAATGCTCAAAATAGACTTACCATTTGACCCAGGAATTTCACTCCTTGGAATTTACCCTAAGAATGCAGTACTCCAGATTGAAAAAGACAGATGCACCCCTATGTTTATCGCAGCAGTATTTACAATAGCCAAGAATTGGAAGCAACCTAAGTGTCCATCAGTAGATGAATGGATAAAGAAGATGTGGTACATATACACAATGGAGTATTATTCATCCATAAGAAGAAAACAAATCCTACCATTTGCAACAACATGGATGGAGCTAGAGGGTATTATGCTCAGTGAAATAAGCCAGGCGGAGAAAGACAAATACCAAATGATTTCACTCATCTGTGGAGTATAAGAACAAAAGAAAAGCTGAAGGAACAAAACAGCAGCAGTATCACAGAACCCAAGAATGGACTAACAGGTACCAAAGGGAAAGGGACTGGGGAGGATGGGTGGGTAGAGAGGGATAAGGGGGTGGGGAGAAGAAAGGGGGTATTATGATTAGCATGCACAATGTGGGGGGTGGGAGAAAGGGGGAAACACAGAGAAGACAAGTAGTGATTCTATAACATTTTGCTATGCTGATGGACAGTGACTGTAATGGGGTTTGTGGGGGGGAACTTGGTGATGGTGGATGGGGGGGAGCCTAGTAAACATAATATTCTTCATGTAATTGTAGATTAATTATAACAAAAAAAAGAGAGAAAGAAAAGTGGGATTACTCCCTGATAGGATAAAAATAACTGCAAATCAACGATTAATGCATGCTTTACATATCCTTAATTTTGATCTTTCAAAGGGTGTCAGATGATCAGCTATGGACATACATTTTTCTGATAATATTCCTTTCTCTTAAAAAAAAACCGTTTCTGTGTGGTGATCTCCAATAGGTTCTTCACAATGGTATAAAGGTCATATCAAAGTGTGGGCAAAGGGTTTTTTTGTGTCTATACAGAGGATCAAAGCCTAATTTGGCTACCCAGAAAACGAATTAAGATACGATATGAAGAACTTCCAACATCAACATCCTCTGGAAGAGTCATTCCAGAAGATGATCATCAAAAACTTCAACAAAGATCCTGGCACTGTTGCAGTTGTAGCTGCAGTCATCCCACTGGTTCCTGGACTTGCCATTGGAATGAAGGAGATATCTAAGCTGGCCTGTGCATACAGTAAAACAACAAATTTGACTGGATCTATACTGTTGGAACTCAACCAAGAATTCGGAGAAGTGCAAGTTGCAGTACTCCAAAATCATTCGACTATAGACTACTCTTAAAAGAACATATGGGATGTGAACAGTAGTTCCCAGGAATGTGTTGTTTTAATTTGTCTGATTTTTCTCAAACTATTCAAATTCAGTTAGACAATATCCATCATATCATTGATAAGTTTTCACAAATGCATAGGGTACCTAACTGGTTTTCTAGGTTTCACTGGATATGGCTGGTAATTGTAGGTCTGCTTTTGTTATGTAGCTGTATTCCTATTATGTTAATGTGTGTACGCAATTTAATTAGTAGTTTGTTAAAACCTATACATGCTTATGTTACTCTACAAGAAGATATGTCAAAGAAATAATCAATCTTCCCATGTTTTCTTCCATCTGCTACTTCTATAGCTTTTCTTCTTCCTTCCTAATTACAACCCTTTAGTAGAATTCGTGCCTCATATCGAAAATTACCGAGTATCATAATTCTTCCAAGCGGTAAAGATACCTCAAGACAAATGCTGGGCATAGAAGCCATGACATAAATCTGCAAAGAAGTAAAAAGCTATCCTTTTCAAAGAATATTGCTTCTCTCTCACTTACCAACTTTACATTTCCCTGTATGGCCCCGGAAGATGACTGGTTAGCCAGAGACGGGTAAGACTCCTCAAGGGAGGAACAACCTAAGACAGGCACAGTCGCAGGGTGACCATCAGGTGAGAAATTGGGGATCAACGGAGGTGAGGCTCAGAACCTCATCCCCCCTGTTTTGAGAGAAATCTTTGGCATCCGTGGATGTTTTGTTGCCCTTATCTAGCTTGGATTAATACTTAGTCTATAGGCACAGACCTGATCATCTACATTTGCCCTTTTACAGCACTAAATTAAGTTTTCTACCTTTGTCTTGCATCTACCTACTACTTCAGCATTTTATTTAAAAAAATAATAAGAAGTAGAAGGGAGAAATGTGGGATTCACATATAAATCAAGTATGAAAATCAAACGAATAATCGTATCTGACTTGACTGTTTATAGTTCATGATGCATGATCAAAACTGAAAGTTTCTGTGATATGACTGCCCTTGCACTGTTCACCATGTAAGAACTGATTCACTATGTAAGAACTTGTTCACCATGTAAGAACTTGTTCGTTACGCTTCAGAAGATTGGAGGCTGTTGAGAACTAGGCTTGGGGTTGATAAGTGATTGTGCATTGAGTCCTCTATACAGAATTTTAATGTTGTTAACAATCATTTGATCAATAAATATGAGAGATGCCCTGTGGAAAAAAAAAAGAATAGATCATAAACTAGGCCACAAAAAGAGCCTCACTAAATTCAGAAGGACTGAAATTGTACCAAACCGCTTCTCAGACCACAAAGGTATGAGACTAGAAATAAATTATGCAAAGAAAACAACAAAGCCCACAAACATATGGAGGCTTAACTAAATGCCCCTAAATCATCAATGGATCAATGATCAAATAAAAACAGAGATCAAGCAGTATATGAAGACAAATGACAATAACTCAACACTGCAAAATGTGTGGGACACAGCAAAGGCCATGCTAAGAGGGAAATACATTGAAATACAGGCTTACCTCAGGAAAGAACAATCCCATATGAACAGTCTAAATTTACAATTAATGAAACTAGTAAAAGAAGAACAAATGAGGCCCAAAGTCAGTAAAAGGAAGGACATAATAAAGAGCAGAGCAGAAATAAATAAAATCAAGAACAAGAAAACAATAGAAAGAATCAATGAAACCAAGAGTTGGTTCTTTGAGAAAATTCAAAAAATAGATAAACCCCTAGCCAGACTTATCAAGAAAAAAAGAGTCTACACACATAAACAGAATCAGAAATGAGAAAAGAAAAATCACTACAGCCATCACAGAAATATAAAGAATTATTAGAGAATACTATAAAAAATTATGTGCTAACAAATAGGATAACCTAGAAGAAATGGACAACTTTATAGAAAAATACAACCTTCCAAGGCTGACCCAGGAAGAAACAGAAAATATGAACAGACCAATTACCAGCAATGAAATTGAAGTGGTAATCAAAAAACTACCTAAGACAAAACCCCTTGGCCAGATGGCTTCACTGCTGAATTTTACCAAATATTTAGTGAAGACTTAATACCCATCCTCCTTAAAGTTCTCCAAAATGTAGAAAAGGAGGGAATACGTCCAAACTCATTCTATAATTCCAGCATCACTCTAATACCAAAACCAGGCAATGACACCACAAAAAAAGAAAATTACAGACCAATATCCCTGATGAACAAAGATGTAAAAATACTGAACAAAATACTAGGAAACAAAACTAAAAATACATAAAAAAGATCATCCATCATGATCAAGTAGGATTTATTCCACGGATGCAAGGATGGTACAATATTTGAAAATCCATCAACATTATACACGGCATCAATAAAAAGGACAACAATCACATGATCATCTTCATAGATGCTGAAAAGGCATGACAAAATTCAACATCCATTCATGATAAAAACTCTCAACAAAATGGGTACAGAGGGCAAGCACCTCAACATAATAAAAGCTATATATTACAAACCCACAGCCAACATCATACTTAGCAGTGAGAAGCTGAAAACTCTTCCTTAAAGATCAGGAACAAGAGGATTCCCACCCTCCCCACACTTTTTCAACATAGTACTGGAGGTCCTAGCCACGGCAATAAGACAACACAAAGAAATAAAAGGCATCTAGATTGGTAAGGAAGAAGTTAAACTGTCACTGTTTGCAGATGACATGATAGTGTACATAAAAAGTCCTGAAGAATCCACCCTAAAACCACTAGAATTAATAATTGAATTCAACAAAGCTGTAGGATACAAAATCAATACACAGAAATCTGTTGCGTTCCTATACACTAATGATGAACTAGCAGAAAAAGAAATCAAGAAAACAATTCCATTAACAATTGCATCAAAAAGAATAAAATACCTAGGATTAAACCTAACCAAGGAAGTGAAAGACCTATACTGTGAAAACTACAAGACACTCCTGAGAGAAATTAAAGAAGATACCAATAAATGGAAACACATCCTGTGCTCATGGATAGGAAGAATTAATATTGTCAAAATGACCATCCAGCCTAAAGCAATCTACAGATTCAATGAAATCCCTGTCAAAATACCGACAACATTCTTGAACGAACTAGAGCAAATAGTTCTAAATTCATATAGAACCACAAAAGACACCAAATAGCAAAAGCAATCCTGAGAAGGAAGAATAAAGTTGGGGAATTTTGCTCCCTGACTTCAAGCTCTACTACAAAGCCACAGTAATCAAGACAATTTGGTACTGGCACAAGAACAGACCCATAGATCAATGGAACAGCATAGAGAACCCAGATATAACCCAAGCATATATGATCAATTAATATATGATAAAGGAGCCATGGATATACAATGGGGTAATGACAGCCTCTTCAACAACTGGTGTTGGCAAAACTGGACAGCTACATGTAAAAGAATAAAACTGGATCACTGTCTAACCCCATACACAAAAGTAAATTCAAAATGGATCAAAGACCTGAATGTACATCATGAAACCATAAAACTCTTAGAAGAAAACATAGGCAAAAATCTCTTGAATATAACATGAGCAACTTTTTCCTGAACACATCTCCTCAGTCAAGGGAAACAAAAGCAAAAATGAACAAATGGAACTACATCAAACTAAAAAGCCTCTGTACAGCAAAGGACACTATTAGTAGAACAAAAAGACATCCTACAGTATGGGAGAATATATTTGTATATGACATATCTGACAAGGGGTTAACATCCAAAATATACAAAGAACTCACACACCTCAACACCCAAAAAGTAAGTAACCCAATTAAAAAATAGGCAGAGGATATGAACAGACACTTCTCCAAAGAAGAAGTTCAGATGACCAACAGGCACATGAAAAGATGCTCCACATTGCTAATCATCAGAGAAATGCAAATTAAAACCACAATGAGTTATTATGTCACACCAGTAAGGATGGCCAGCATCGAAAAGACTGAGAACAACAAATGCTGGCGAGGATGTGGAGAAATAGGAATCATCCTACACTGCTGGTGGGAATGTAAATTAGTTCAAACATTGTGGAAAGCAATATGGAGGTTCCTCAAAAAACTAAAAACAGAATTACCATTTGACTAGGAATTCCACTCCTAGGAATTTACCCAAAGGAAACAAGATCCCAGATTAAAAGATTTATGCACCAATTTGTTTATCACAGTACTATTTACAATAGCCAAGATATGGAAGCAGCCTAAGTGTCCATCAGTAGATGAGTGGATAAAGATGTGGTACATATACACAATGGACTATTATTTAGCTATAAGAAGAAAACAAATCCTACTATTTGCAACAACGTGGATGGAGATGGAGGACATTATGCTTAGTGAAATAAACCAGGCAGAGAAAAGACAAGTACCAAATTACTTTCCTCATTTGTGGAGTAACAACGAAGCAAAACTGAACGAACAGAATAGCAGCAGACTCACAGACTCCAAGAAGGGACTAGAGGTTACCAAAGAGGAGGGTTGTGGAAGGGCAAGTGGGGAGTGAGGGAGAAGGGATTTTAGGGGCATTATGATTAGTTCACATGGTGTGGGGGGGGGGGTCATGGGGAAAACAGTGTAGCACAGAGATGTCAAGTAGTGACTCTGTGGCATCTTACTATGCTGATGGACAGTGACTGCAATGGGGTGTGGGGGAGACTTGATAATGAGGGTGAATGAAGTAAGCAGAATGTTTTTCACGTAAAACCTTCATAAGAGTGTATATCAATGATACCTTAATAAAAAAATAAAGATGAAATGCCATGATGTCTGAGAATTTAAAGTACAATAGAAGAAAAAGCAATTGAGTATATGAGGAGGAATCAGCAGAATCTAAGAAGCAGCAATCAGTGAAGTGGGAAGAAAATCAGGAGAGTAAGGGGTCCTAGAAGCCAAATTAGTCACCTGTTTCATGGAAAATCAACTCTGTCAAATACCTCCTCATCAATCAAGATGTGGATTATGAACTGACCATTAGATTTTGTTGTATGATAATCATTGATGACATTGACAAAAGCAGCTTGTGTAGAGTGATAGAAAATGGGTGACAGATAATAGAGGAAGAGATCAGATGGGTGACACCAAGAGTGACAACATAGAATACAAGCAAATGGGTAACAGAGAGAGGGGTGACACAGTGACAGAAAAAATGGGCAACACATCAAAGAGGGTGGGTGACTCTCCCAGTCATCACTTATTATCTTTTAGTTTCCAGTTCAACCCTCAATACCTGTTCTGTGGGTAACAGACAACATTCCTTTAAGCATTTTTCCTTCACAATGAGCAGAACGCTAAGCTTTCTCAGTAGAGGGTGCCTGGGGGACACTGCTGGAGGAAGGGCCTCTTTGGAAGTTGCCAGGGGCTGTTGCACAGTGGGTCAACATGGGTCAACGAGCTGGCCCACTGCCATGCACCCAGAACATGCAGTCCCTCAATGACCTTGAAACTGCTGCCTGGCTTAACAATAACCTTCTTGCAGCCCTCTCTACATGGAAATCAACTCTCCCCAGCAGCTCACCTGTGCCCCAGTCTCCTACCCTTTCTGCACACCACCATGGGTAGCTGATGAAGCTGCTCCCCATCTGCACTCCAAAAGGCTGCTTCCTGCTGGCCCAGTGCACGCAGACCAGCTCTGGCCTGGGCCAGCCAGCACATTTCTCTGCTGTCCAGTGGCCTGAACTACACCTTCTCTAAGGAGGTCTGAACCTCAGCCTTTGGCAGAGGGTCTCCTTCCCAGTTTGTCGCTCCTGGGTACTCTCCCTTAGCAACAGGGTACCATACGGGGTTACCTTATTTCTCTTCTTTATCTTATCAAGCCTTTAATTAAAAAATTCTAGTGGCAGGACATCAAAATTGATTTCTTACAAAGTATAAGCTGCCATAGGAGTTTCTTTATTTCTTATACCTATTCATTTATCAATTTAATAATTCTTGATAATAAAATTCCTGTTTTAACACACTGTATGGTTTCTATATCCTGACTGGACCTAGAATGATACAGTGACAGAGAGAAAGAGAGGGCAGGGGACAGAATGAGAAAGTGTGTGACAGGAAAGGGTGGGAACAGAAAGAGGATAGGTAAAAGAGGTATAGAGAGGGTGGTTGAGATCATAGGTGACAAAGAAAGAAAGGGTGACAAAGGGACAGAATGACACGGATAATAGAGAGTCAACAAGTGGGATGGCAGAAAGAGTAAGTGGATGAGAGAGAATGAACTACAGTGTAAACAGGTAGATGACCTGCCTGTGAACAGGAGTGTGAACAGGTGGGTGACAGGGAGAGGTGAGTGACAGAGAGAGACAATGGGAGGGAGCAAGAGAGAGAACATGAGTGCCAGAGAGAAAGAGTGGATGATAGATTGGTGACCCAGAAGAAGAGGTAATGGGCAACAGAAAGAGACAGAGACTGAAGTGGGGGGAGAGGGGTGGGGAGAGGGAAAGAGAGAGTAGGGGGGATGGAGTGAAGAGCAGGAGAGAAAGAGAGGGAGGGAGGAAGAAAGAATGCCAGAGAGAGAGTGGAAGCAAGCAGGGGGATACAGTCAGCATAAGTGGGTGGTGGGTAAAAAAGGAGCTTGCAGGTGGGCATCATCCAGGAAGAGCATGAATGACACAGAGAGTGTGTGACAGAGTCATTGTATGCGACAGAAAATGAAGGTGTGTGAAAAAGCACGTGTGCAGAGTGTGTGACAGCAAGTTTCAAAGTTTTCTTTCATCTCAGGCAGGAGAAGCAGTGAGACAAGGAAGAAAGACAGAAATGGGAGAGAGGAGGGAGGGAGAGAGACAGAGAAACTGTGCGAGAGTATGACTATGCCAAGGAGCAGGTTGATGGGTGATGCAGAAGTTGGATGAGGTGATGGTTTGTGCAAGAGGTTTCAGTGTGGGCACGATTTGGAAGAGGAGGGGAGAGAGAGAGAAATAAAAGGACTGTGAGAGTTGAGGGGACCTGAGAGATGGGATGTCATGAGAGACCCAGGGAGACTGTGAGCGAAAGGTGGGGTTGTAAGAGAAGTGGGTGACTGTTTAGGGCAGTGGGAACAAGTGTGAGAACGTTCAGTAGAGCACGTGTGAGCAAGGGAGAGACCGGTGCCAGCGTGAGAGGCAATGGTGGGCAATCAGTACAAGCTGAGAGGCCCACTCGCTTGCTCAGGGAGGGGACTAAAGGGCTTAAGCCTTATTATCCCCATTTTTCAGATAAGAAAATTGAGGCTCAGAATATTCAAGTGACTTGCTTGAGATTTCCCAGCTAGCAAGTGGCAGAGCCGTAATTTGGACCCCAAATGGCCCAACTCTAAAGCCAGTGCTCTACCACACTGTACTGTACCTTCCTGATTTCCCCAAGTCTTCCTTATGGAAGTCATGCAACTTAGTCCAAACGCTTTTACTCCTCTGTAAGGAGACCTTTTGTCTTTCAACAGCCTTAAAACATTCTTTTTTTTTGAAAAGGAGAGAGAGGTATTTCACTGCCCCAATTTATTTATTTGTACTACATTTAAAATTAAAACTTCTGTGCATCAAAGTGCAGTGTCAACAGAGTGAAAAGGCAGCCTATATTGAAGAAAATATCTGCAAATCATGTATCTGATAAGGGGCTAACATCCAAAATACATAAAGAACTACAACTCAACAACAAAAAAACAAAACAAACAGACTAAAAAATGGGAAAAAGGGAAGGGGGCTAGGGATGGGTGACATAAAGGTGAAGAGGATAAAGAGGCACAAACATCCAATTATAAAATAAGTCACAGGGATGAAAATACAACATAGGAAGTATTGTCAATAACATTGCAACATCTTTGTTGACAAACAGCAATTACTCTTATCCTGGTGAGTATTTAGTACCATATATGATTGTCAAATCACTATGTTGTTCATACACCTGAAACCAATATAATAGTGTATATCAACTGTATTTGAATTTAAAAAATTAAACAGAAAGAAAAAGAAATGGAATGGGATGTATATACCACAAGCATTTGCATAAATGTGAAATACATACACAGAAACAATACTCGTTTTTCAGAAACACTTTCAAACAAAAAATACTTCAACACAAACAAACAAATAATGGGCAAAGGACTTGACCAAACATTTACCCAAAGACAATAAGCACATGAAGATGGTAGAGCTGCTACAGAAGACGGTGCGGCAGATCCTCAGAAAACGAAAAATGGAATTACCATATGATCCAGCATTCTCACTTCTGTATACACATCCAAGGGAACTGCATGAGGATCCCGAAGAGCACCCACACAATCCGCACAAGTTCACAGCAGCACTCTTCACAACAGTCAGAGAGGGAGGCAACCGGTGCCCATCAATGGAAAAATGGGTAAAGAAAACGTGATCTATGCCCACAACACAATGTTATTCATTCTTCAAAAGAACGGAAATCCTGTCACATGACACAACATGGATGAACCTTTAGGACGTTATGCTTAATAAAAAAAAAAGTCACAGAAAGACAAATATGGTATGATTCAGTTTATGTGAGATCCCTACAGGAGTTAAATTAAGAAAGAGAAGGTAAAATAGTGGTTGCCAGGAGCAGGGAATGAGAAGTTGTTTAAGTACAGAATTAGAGTTTTAGTTTTGCAAGATGAAGATTTCTGGAGATGGATGGTGGTGATGGTTGAACAGCGTTAATGTATTTCATATTACTGAACTGTACACTTAAGAATGGTTACGATGGTAAATTTTATATTGTATGTATTTTATTACAATTAAAAAAATTTTTAATGCTCACTTCCACATCACCATGCCCCCGATTCTTAGCCATTCGGCTAATGCTTATTCATTTTTCAACACAAATGCTGCCTCTTAGGAGGCCTTCCCTTGGCTCACTGAACTGTGTAGTTGGCCATTCCCCCCTTTATGCCCATTCTATGCTTTGCACATTATATCTCTCACAGCAGATAGCGATTAATGGCCTACCCATCCATTTCCATTACTAGATTATAAACAATCTGGGGACAGGAACAGTATTTTACTCATCTCCGTATCCCCTAGGTTTGGAGCTTGGTAGTCTGGAAAGACTCAAGAGAGCCATGATCGACTGAAGTTCTGGTTCTTACAGATTTTATACCGTAGAGTTATTTGACGAAAACATGGGGTACTGAGCATCCCCCCGCCCCCGCCTTTAGAAATATGAGTAAATGCCCACGCATTCTTGTGAGAACGCGGGTGCGCATCTCACCAATCTCCACCTCAACAATTTGGGACCTAGAAAGGGTCAGAAGGCCCCTTATGCGCACTCCCGGCCAGGGCCTACGAGCTAGACCTGCTCAGAGGCCCAGACATACCTCAGGTAACGGGCAGCCTGCTCTGAGCTTAAGGCCTTGTCTTCCGCAAAACCTCGGGACGCCTCCATAACCCTCCGCTTGGGCTCCATGTATCTTGTCCGGGGGACTGAATTTCGCTCGCTCCCGCCCTGCGCATGCGCTCTGCGTTTGGAGGGGAGGCAGGGCCAACTGTTGACTTAACGACTGACCAATCCGAAGCACCACTCTCCGGCGCCACTGCCTGAGCCCCGCCCATGAAGGTCGCGCGACTGCGCTTACGCCTACGCGCGTTGGGTCTAGGAGGTCTTCGCGTTCCCCGCGATGCCGGTTAGGTAGCGTTTTCTTGATGTCACCTATATTTTCAGTTCAGTCCGGACTGTTCTGCGGCCAGTTCCTGCGTGTACCTGTGTGTTATCCTCCTGAGTGGACCAGGCTGCCTCTTAGGAAACCTTCCCTTGGGTCACTGATTTCAGTCATTTTAGTGGCCCTTAGAGGCCTCCCCCACAGCTTGTGCTCCCAAATACCCTTTCCTTGCTCGCCAGTGCCTGTCTCAGAGCATGCTTTGAATTCGAACATCCTGGGAGGCATGGTCCCCTGACTTAAGCTCACATTGAAGAAGGGTCGTCAAGCACCAAGCCAAAGCTCTCCTTTAAGAAATAAGTAAATATTATTCAGTCATTCAGCCACAAAAAGAAAAGAAATCCTCCCATTCGCAACAACATGGATGGATCTAGAGGGTATTATGCTCACTGAAATAAGTCAGGAAGAAAAAGATAAATACCTTATGATTTCACTTATTTGTGGAGTATAAAAAAGCAAAACGAAATAACAGTGGACTCATAGACACTGAGAAGGGACTCGTGGTTACCAAGGGGGAGGGGTTGGAGTGGATTTGGTGGGGGTGAAAGGGATAAAGGGGCACAATACACAATTACAATATAAGTTGGCCACTGGACTGTTGTACAGCATGGAGAATACAGTTAACGATTCTGTAACATCTTATTACTTTGATAGTAAGGGGGTGAGAATTTAATAATATAGACAACTGTTGAACCACTGTGTTGTGTATTTGAAACCAACATGATTGTATATCAACAATACTTTAATAAAAAAAAGTAGTGATGTGATATATGGTCACTATTTCTTAAGAAGCTCCAACTGAGATAGCAGTCACATTTTCAAAGGCAGAGCTTAGGGCTTCAGGAAATGGCAATGAGTTTAAGTGGCTTGCTTGGGCAAAGCTAAATAGGAGGTTGTGGACCAACAGAAAGAAACTGTCTTCTTTCATATACTGGTAAAAACATAGACATTATGATTCCTTAAGTGTGAGAAACACACTCACTGGTCAAAATTGAATAAGTGGACACGGAGACAAACAGAACAACAGAGCGAGGCTTTAATGACAGTCTTGCAAGATCTGGTGTCTGGTGAGCAGGCACACCTGGGAAAATTGGTGCCAGTAATTTATCTCCTAGTGCGCAAGTCCCTCCCCTGGTTCCTCATTGGCTGAGTACTACAGGGTTCACATTCTTCTCCTGACTTCGCCTAAGCCAGTTATGTCTTTCTTTTAAATTTGTCCTAATCTTACTGGTAGATTTAAAAAACTCAAAACAGTTATGCCAGGCCCTTATCAATTCCTCCACTCCCACCCCCACTCTCAGCCCGAGCAGCTTCCACCACGTGGCCCTTTGTTAATACTTTACTGTTAAAATGTTTAAACATCCTAGTGGGAATAAATCACATCTAGGTTTTATACTTTCCTAACAGTTCCCCCCTCTTTTTATTTAAGAATTTTTTATTTTATTCCAAATAATACTGCCCCTGATGGTACTATTACTAAAACCCTACAGAGACTCACCACTTCAGCTAATGAATTAGCTGAAAACTCTGGCATCAGTGACCCTTTCACAGACTAGCTAGAAGGATGGTTTGGAAAATGGAAAGGTATGGTTGCCTCTGTTTTAACATCCCTTGTTCTTATAGAGGCAGTCATAAACAAGTAAATACCTATGACCTACACCAAAATATGTTAATAGAAGAAAAATTGAAATATGAGGAAAAGTAAAAAGCTAGTAGAGAAATTTGAGAGAAGACCAAGTGTAAATTAAAATACTAGTTGACGAGCTACTCCTTGAAGAGCATCCCTGGTACAGTTAATGAATCTTTGTTGATTATAGTAAATGTAACTGATCTAATCTGTTTTGTTGATGGTGGACCACTAAAATAGTGCTGACTCAAATCTTGCAGCTATTTGGTTTCTAGCTTTAAATTCATCAGGGACTCCCCTGGGGACTCCTATTGAGTCAATGTATACATTCAAATCAAAGGATCCTTGTAATGATCTGTGACTTCTATGAAAAAATTTTTTTCATTGGGTGTGGAGAGAAATGCCAGGGTAAATGGAATGTCCAATTGGACTAAAGCACAAATCCCAGTCCAGTTGGGTGGCAACGAGTAGCGCAGGTTCCCCTTTCCACATTACCACCAAACATCTGCTCGGGGGATGCATAATTTCAAGAAGTTGCGAGGTCTTTAGAGACATTTAGGACATGGGGTACAAGTCAGTAAGTTCCCCACAGGAGTTGTGAAACCTTCCCCTTGCCTAGAGAGGCAAGAGGGGTGATTCATCTTCTCTATGGAAAAAGAGGGGATTGCCCTCGAGTCTGACTTCTTTAGTGCATGAAGGAGTAAAGATAAGTTCTTGCGAGTCTCATCTCTCCAAGCGTCCTTGCCCTGATACAGGGCTAACATGCAGTTCATCTCAGTGGGGTCTGTGTCCCAGCCCAGAGGGACCAGGACCACCTGTGCTTGTAGCCATCTAGCAGCACATGCATAACAATCACTTTTATTTAAAGCCAGCACTGAAAATTTAACCCATTCTACACAGGCATTGGTGTCTCCATAACTCATCTCTATTTTAAGAGTCTGTATTAGATCTTTTATCTCTGTTACAGTAACTAGTCTAGGGTCATTATGGGGAATCTCTGGCTCATTATTTCCCTCAGGATCAGGGGTGGGCCCTATGGGTGAAGTCTTTTCTTTGATTAAATTAAGACCAAACTTTCCCACAGGATCTACTCTAATGATAACGGCACCGAGTCCTTAAACACGAGGAGCAATTACAGGGTCTGAGTCTAAGTCTTGAGGTTTATGTATAGTTAATAAAAGGGGGTTACACTGTCTGTCTTGGCAATTATCAGGAGGAATTCCTTTAGCTAAGTGGAGCTTTCTTTTTAAAGATTTTTCTGCGGCACGAGGGGCCATCCATTCTTGAAACTGGGTAGTCTACCAAACACTGCTCCACCCTGGACATGGGGGCCCACTTGCCTTTTTTATTCTATTAAGATTTGTCTATTTAGGACAGAGATACTTATTATCTCTAGAAAGCTGTCTTTGGTCATTTAGGTCACCACAAGAGAGAACCTGACAAGCATCAAACTTAATGGTTTGGGGGCTTGATGTTTTAGTAATATTGATTACTAGTTCAATAGGATAACTAGGAGTTCTTTCCCATTCTAGGGCTCTCTATGACTTGCCTGTGAAATACAGAGTTAAAAGGATAAAAGTTAACATTCTTAAGTTCTTTTTAGTTTCAGCTTTAAGGGTTGGTTAGCCACCTGGGACACCTGCCAATTCTCTGTTTTGTCCCCAGATCCCCCAGTCAGTTTCTTTTACTCTGATGTAATGAGTCCAACCCTTTTCAGCCATCTTCACTGCAGTCTCTGTGGTCAGGAGCACATGGTAGGGGCCTTCCCAGCTGGGCTGGAGTCGATCTTCTTTCCAGGATTTTGCTAACACTAGGTCCCCAGGCTGGAAGCAGTGAGCAAAGAACTCAAGTGGGGGAGTCTGGGTGAGAAGTCCTTTCAGCCTGAAAGAAGATAAGGTAGAAGACAAGGCCAGCACATATTCTCTTAAAAATTGATCTTTAGTTTCTATAGTAAGCAAGTCTGTTGCCCTTCCTAGATATGGCAGCTCATATAATAATTCGTAAGGAGAAAGTCCCAAATCCTTTGGGAGAGCAGTTCTGATCCTTAGGAGTGCTATTAGGAAGACATTTAGTCCAAGGCAACTTGGTTTCTAATATTAATTTGGTTAAATGCTTCTTAAGAGTTTGATTCATTCTTTCTACCTTTCCAGAGGATGGTGGGTGCCAAGGAGTATGGAAATCCCACTGTACCTGGAATGGCATCATTATTCCCTGTCATACTTTTGAAGTAAAATGACTCCCATTATCTGAATCAACATTTTCTATTAACCCAAACCTAGGAATAACTTGCTCTAAAATACCTTTATCTCTGATCCTGCCATTGCAGTTGTTAATGGGTGGGCCTCCACCCATCCAGTGAGATGGTCAACAATCACTACTAAATATTTAAGCTTTCCCACTTTTGGCATCTCAGTAAAGTCAATCTGAATATGTTGGAATGGTCTTATTCTTGGGAGTCTCTCTCCAGATACTGGCTTTCTCATACACTTCTTATTAATTCTTGGCACGTTATGCAGCTCCTACAAACCTGTTTAGCAATGGTGTAAATGCTAATACACCCATAAACTTTTAGCAAAGCATCACACATCTCCTGGGAACCCCAATGGCTCCCTCTATGTAACATGTTCATCCGCTCTCTCATAATAGGCTGGTTGATCATTTCCCTCCCATCTGGTAAAGTCCACCTCCCTTTCTCATCTCGAGATGCCCTCAACTCCTGTAGCTTCTTAATGTCCTTGGAAACCTTTGGGATAAATGAAATTTTAGGGATATTTGGAGTGAGTTTCAAAAATCTAATTTCATCTTCAGATACAGCCTCTTCAGCAGCTACATTAGCAATCTTATTACCTGCTGCTTCATAAGAACTTCCTTTCTGGTGACCATTCACATGCATTATGGAAATCTCAGCTGGAAGTACAAGATTTTCTAGAACCTCTTTAATTAATTACCCATGAATCAATTCCTGTCCTTTACTATTTACGAGACTTCTTTCTGTCCAAACTTTTCCAAAGGTATGGACTACTCTTAAGAAATATTTGGAGTCTGTGTAAATGGTGCCCTCTTTATCTGAAAGTAGTTTTAAGGCCTGATTAAGAGCAAACAACTCAGGTTTGGGTAATCTCCCCTTTTTGCAGATGGATACCTGGTCTCCATCAGTGATGGCATAGCCATTATGTCATTTGCCCTCTATCATCTGGGAGGACCCATCTATAAACAGTTTCATACCCCCACCTAGAGGAGTTTCCCTTAAATCAGGCCCGACTTTAGTCTGATACTCTATGAGGTCTATGCAACTATGGCTCAATTCTGATTGACCAGCCTCCCCTGCACACAGGAAGCTGGTTGGGTTGAGAGAGGTATCTGTGGTTAAGATCAGGTCATATTTTTCAAGTAAACTTGCTTCATATTTTAAAATTTGAGAATCCTTTAGCTAGTGCCCAGCTCACTGATTAAATAAGTATGACCTGAACCTGGTGAGGAGTACTGAACATGAGGGTTCTTCCAATTTAATTTCCTGCTCTCTTCCACTAGTAAGGCCAGGGTTGTGATGGCCTGAATGCAGTCAGTCCATCCTCAAGAGACAGGGTCTAATAGTTAAGACATAAACGCCACTAGTTATTTCTTTCCTCCCCAGGCTTGGGTCAAAACCCATACAGGGAACCTTGTTCAACAGTAACAAACTAGTGAAATGGCTTCTCTAAAGATGGGAGTGCCAGGACTGGGGCAGTGACTAAAGATTGCTTTATATTCTTGTAGAATTTGCAGTTCCCTGGGGTCCATTGGAGAGAATCTGGCTCTCTCTCTAACAATTTGAAATACAAACTTCTAGCCTCTCTTCTAACAGACACTTTTTGAGCTTCTCTCAGTAATTCTTCTACAGGTTTCTTATTCCATCCATCTAAATTCTGTAATTTCTTAGCAATGTCTGGCCAACTTTTGGTTACAAAATTGGCTTTTAAAAGATCCTGTCTTGAACTTGGATTAAAGATGGCAGAGTGAAAGGAGAGACAGAGGCTTCCTCCTAAAACTGGATACAAATAGGAAATTTAATTGGCGCAACTAATCCTGAGAGAGCAACAGGAAAGAGGACATGCCAGACTGTACACCCCTGGAGAAAAGAGCAGACCTCAGCGAACGGGGTAACGTACCAGAGCTATGGCTCCACAGAACCTGAGCCCCTCCACCACCCCAGCTCACTGGCGGGAGGAAGAGAAATGGAGCAGGGAGGGAGTGGAAGGCTTGGGACTGCTGAATACCTAGTTCTGGAGATCTGCTCTGGGAGCACAAACCTACATTTCATGGTGCTTTCATGAGACTCGCATGGCTACAGGGTTGGAAAGTTAATACAGGCAGAGTTCCTGCGGAGACTGGGATTTTGGCTGCTTGTGGAAAGCAGGGATCCATATCTGGCTGCTCTGGGACAAAAACTTATACCTCTGTGTCCGGCCCACTGGCTCAGGCAGTGGAGACAGGCACAGGAGCCAGGAGGCAGGGAACAGCTCTTTCTTACCCCCAGTACCGCTCCCCTGTGACCCCCGACACTGCTTCAGGGGCTCAGAAACTCCAGAATAGAGCTTTTGGACACTAGAGGGTGCCATATACAAACATGAAATGCCAAAGGAACCTTGTCCAGAGTAAAATTGTCAATACAACTCCCAAGAAAGATTTAAATAATATAGACCTCGTGACACTTCCTGAAAGGGAGTTCAAAATGAAAATAATCAACATCCTAATGGAGGTACAGAAAGACATCCAAGAACTCAGGAGTGAATTTAGGTCAGAGATCCAATCGTTGAAGAACACGATGGATGGTATTAAAAGCAGGTTGGATACAGTGGAACAGACAATGAAATAGAAACTAGAGAAGAGGAATACAAAGAAGCTGAGGCACAAAGAGAAAAAAGGATCTCTAAAAATGAAAGAATATTGAGAGAACTGTGTGAGCAATCCAAGTGGAACAATATTCGCATTATAGGGAAACCAGAAGAAGAACAGAGAGAAAATGGGATAGAAAGTGTCTTTGAGGAGGTAGTTGCTGAAAACTTCCCCAATCTGGGGAAGGACATAGTCTCTCAGGCTATGGAGATCCACAGATCCCCCTACACAAGGGACCCAAGGAAGACAACAGCAAGACACATAGTAATTAAAATGGGAAAGATCAAGGATAAGGACAGACTGTTAAAAACAGCCAGAGGCAGAAATAAGATCACATACAAAGGAAAGCCCATCAGACTAACAACAGAGTTCTTAGCAGAAACCATACAGGCCAGGAGGGAGTGGCATGATGTATTTAATGCCATGAAGCAGAAGGGCCTGGAACCAAGATTACTTTATCCGGTGAGATTATCATTTAAATTTGAAGGAGGGATTAAACAATTTCCAGATAAGCAAAAGCTGAGAGAGTTTACCTCCCACAAACCATCTCTGCAGTCTATTTTGGAGGGACTGCTATTAGTGGAAGTGTTCCAAGGGTTGGATAGCTGTCACCAGAGGTAGTAAAATCATGGTAGGGAGGGTGGAGCAGCTGATTGCTAGGCAAATGCAAAATTAAATGGACTATCCCCAAAGCCAATCAAGGGATACAGGAAAATTATAGAATCTGATACCTAATATGTAAAGAATGAAGGAGGAGAAATAGAAAAGAACCTTTAGATTGTGCTTGTAACAGCACACTAAGTGAGTTAAGTCAGACTCTTAGATAGTAAGAAAAGTAACCTGGATCCTTTGGTAACCATGAATCTAAAGCCTGAAATGGCAATAAGTACGTACCTATCAATAATCACCGTAAATGTAAATGGACTGAATGCACCAATCAAAAGACATAGAGTCACTGAATGGATAAAAAAAATTGATATATCTTGCTTACAAGAGACTCACCTCAAACCCAAAGACATGCACAGACTAAAAGTCACGGGATGGAAAAAGATATTTCATGCAAGCAATAGGGAGAACAAAGCAGGAGTTGCAGTACTGGTATCAGACAAAATAGACTTCAAAACGAAGAAAGTAACAAGAGATAAAGAAGGACATTACATAATGATAAAGGCCTCAGTCAAACAAGAGGATATAACCATTATAAATACATATGCACCCAACACAGGAGCACCAGCATATGTGAAACAAATACTAACAGAACTAAAGGAGGAAATAGACTGCAATGCATTCATTTTAGGAGATTTCAACACACCATTCACTCCAAAGGACAGATCCACCAAACAGAAAATAAGTAAGGACACAGAGGCCCTGAACAACACACTAGAACAGATGGACCTAATAGACATCTATAGAACTCTACACCCAAAATCAACAGGATACACATTCTTCTCAAGTGCACATGGAACATTCTCCAGAATAGACCACATGCTAAGCCACAAAAAGAGCCTCAGTAAATTCAAAAAGATTTAAATCCTACCAACCAATTTTCAGACCACAAAGGTATAGAACTAGAAATAAATTGTACCAAGAAAGCAAAAAGACTCACAAACACATGGAGGCTTCACAACACACTTCTAAATAGTCGATGGATCAACAACCAAATCAAAATGGAGATCCAGCAATATATGGAAATAAATGACAACCCAACACAAAGCCCCCACTTCTGTGGGATGCAGTGAAAGCAGTCTTAAGACGAAAGTATACAGCAATCCAGGCATATTTAAAGACAGAAGAACAAACCGAAATGAATAGTCTAACATCACAGTTATCAAAATTGGGAAAAGAAGAACAAATGAGGCCTAAAGTCAGCAGAAGGAGGGACATAATAAAGATCAGAGAAGAAAGAAATAAAATTGAGAAGAATAAAACAATAGCAAAAATCAATGAAACCAAGAGCTGGTTCTTTGAGAAAATAAACAAAATAGATAAGCCTCTAGCCAGACTTATTAAGAGAAAAAGAGAATCAATACACATCAACAGAATCAGAAATGAGAAAGGAAATATCATGACGGACCCAACAGAAATACAAAGAATTATTAGAGACTACTATGTAAACCTACATGCTAATAAGCTGGAAAACCTAGAAGAAATGGACAACTTCCGAGAAAAATACAACCTTCCAAGACTGACCAAGGGAGAAACACAAAATCTAAACAAACCAATTACCAGCAAAGAAATTGAGACGGTAGTCAAAAATCTACCCAAGAGAAAAACCCTGGGCCAGATGGATTTACCTCGGAATTTTATCAGACATAGAGAGAAGATATAATACCCATTCTCCTTAAAGTTTTACAAAAAATAGAAGAGGAGGGAATACTCACTCCCAAACTCATTCTATGAAGCCAACATCACCCTATTACCAAAACCAGGCAAAGACACCACCAAAAATGAAAATTACAGATCAATATCCCTGATGAATGTAGATGCAAAAATACTCAATAAAATATTAGCAAACCGAATTCAAAAATATATCAAAAGCATCATAGAGCACTACCAAGTGGGATTCATCCCAGGAATGCAAGGATGGTACAATATTCGAAAATCCATCAGCATCATCCACCACATCAACAAAAAGGACAAAAACCACATGATCATCTACATAGATGCTGAAAAAGCATTCAACAAAATTCAACATCCATTCATGATAAAAACTCTCAGCAAAATGGGTATAGAGGGCAAGTACCTAAACATAATAAAGGCCATATATGATAAACCCACAGCCAACATCATACTGAACAGCGAGAAGCTGAAAGCTTTTCCTCTGAGATCGGGAACAAGAAATGGATGTGCACTCACCCCACTATTATTTAACATAGTACTGGAGGTTGTAGCCACGGCTACTAGACAAAACATAAATACAAGGAATCCAGATTGGTAAAGAAGAAGTTAAACGGTCACTATTTGCAGATGACATGATATTGTACATAAAAAACCCTAAAGACTCCACTCCAAAACTACTAGAACTGATATCGGAATTCAGCAAAGTTGTAGGATACAAAATTAACACACAGAAATCTGTGGCTTTCCTAAACACTAACAATGAACCAATAGAAAGAGAAATCAGAAAAACAATTCCATTCACAATTGCATTAAAAAGAATAAAATACCTAGGAATAAACCTAACCAAAGAAGTGAAAGACCTATACCCTGAAAACTATAAGACACTCTTAAGAGAAATTAAAGAGGACACTAACAAATGGAAACTCATCCCATGCTCTTGGCTAGGAAGAATTAATATTGACAAAATGGCCATCCTGTCCAAAGCAATATAAAGATTTGATGCAATCCCTATCCAATTACCAACAACGTTCCTCAATGAACTGGAACAAATAGTTCAAAAATTCATATGGAAACACCAAAGACACCGAAGAGCCAAAGCAATCCTGAGAAAGAAGAATAAAGTGGCGGGGATCTCACTCCCCAACTTCAAGCTCTACTACAAAGCCATAGTAATCAAGACAATTTGGTACTGGCACAAGAACAGAACCACAGACCAGTGGAACAAATTAGAGACTCCAGACATTAACCCAAACATATATCGTCAATTAATATTTGATAAAGGAGCCATGGACATACAATGGGGAAATGACAGTCTCTTCAACAGATGGTGCTGGCAAAACTGGACAGCTGGAAGTAACAGAATGAAACTGGATCACTGTCTAACCCCATACAGAAAAGTAAATTCATAATGGATCAAAAACCTGAATGTAAGTCATGAAATCATAAAACTTAGAAAAAGACATATACAAGAATCTCTTGGATGTGAACATTAGTGACTTCTTCATGAATATATCTCCCCGGGCAAGGAAAACAAAAGCAAAAATGAACAAGTGGGACTATATCAAGCTGAAAAGCTTCTGTTCAGCAAAGGACACCATCAGTAGAACAGAAAAGGTACCCTACAGTATGGGAGAATATTTTTGTAAATGACAGATCCAATAAAGGGTTGACATCCAAAATATATGAAGAGCTCATGCACCTCAACAAACAAAAAGCAAATAATCCAATTTAAAAATGGGCAGAGGAGCTGAATGGACAGTTCTCCAAAGAAGAAATTCAATGGCGAACAGACACATGAAAAGATGCTCCACATTGCTAGTTATTAGCGAAATGCAAATTAAAACCACAATGAGATATCACCTCACACCAGGAAGGATGGCCACCATCCAAAAGACAAACAATAACAAATGTTGGCGAGGCTGTGGAGAAAGGGGAACCCTCCTACACTGTTGGTGGGAATGTAAATTAGTTCAACCATTGTGGAAAGCAGTACGGAGGTTCCTCAAAATGCTAAAAATATGCTTACCATTTGACCCAGGAATTCCACTTCTAGGAATTTACCCTAAGAATGCAGCACTCCAGTTTGAAAAAGACAGATGTACCCCTATGTTTATCGCAACACTATTTATAATAGCCAAGAAATGGAATCAACCTAAGTGTCCATCAGTAGATGAATAGATAAAGAATATGTGGTACATATACAGAATGGAATATTACTCAGCTATAAGAAGAAAACAAATCCTACCATTTGCAACAACATGAATGGAGCTCAAGGGTATTATGCTCAGTGAAATAAGCCAAGTGGAGAAAAGAAATACCAAATGATTTCCTCGTCTGTGGAGTATGAGAACAAAAGTAAAACTGAAGGAACAAAACAGCAGCAGAATCACAGAACCCAAGAATGGACTAACAGTTACGAAAGGGAAAGAGACTGGGGAGAATGAGAGGGTAGGGAGGGATAAGGGCGGGGAGGAAGAAAGGAGGTATTATGATTAGCATGTATAATGTGGGGGGTGGGGAAAAGGGGAGGGCTTTGCAACACAGAATACAAGTAGTGATTCTACAACATCATACTATGCTGATGGACCGTGACTGTAATGGGGTTTGTGGGGGGGCTTGGGGTAGGGGAGAGCTTAGTAAACATAATGTTCTTCAAAAAAATAATTAATTAATTAATTATTTTAAAAAAAGATCCTGTCTTACCTGAGCATCTGGGTCAAGTCCTGAATACTTTCCCATCTGGTCCCTGAGTCTCTGTTGCACTTCAAACACCTTAGAAACATTTTGAGATCTTGGGGCTGATTCCCTAATTCCCTTTATAATTAGCCTTCTAAGATCCTGCATTTTAGTTCTATCCCGTAGATTATTATCACCCCATCTAGGATCTACATTTGGGAACTTTTGTTCTGCTGGCTGGACACTCTGGCCCAGTGGGTGTTTTTGTTCTCAAATGGATACAGCAGTTCTCCTGATCACCCCCTCTCACCACCAGGGAATAGGATATTCATGATGGACATCAGTTCAGTCTAAGTATATATATTAGGTCCCAGGAATTGATCTAGTTGGTCCACTAGGCCAAGGGAATCTTCTAGCAATGCTTAAAATTTCTCACTTCAGTACTCGTGAGGGGAGCATTAACAGATTTCCCCTTGTCCTAGTGGAACCTCTCTCAATGGAAACCTCTTGGGATTCCTGGTGGACTCCCCAGAAGGCAATGGGAAACTCTTAAGTCCTTCTTACATTAAGTCCAGGGAGAGGAAATCCCGGGGGCAAAATACTCTAAAAACTGATATCAGTGAAAGGGAGAAATAAAGATTAAAATCTATTCATTGCTCACAAGCTGCAGTCTGGGCCCGTTTCTCTCTTTCAGGCTCTAGCATCAGCCAAAAACTGGCCCTCCCCCTCACCTCTCAGGTACAGATAAGCACTCTGTTGCTCAGGTAATTACCCATTGATATGGAGATAGATGAACTTCTCTCCACCACTGAGGAAAGATGTAAATGCACTAAAGCCATACTTCTTTCCACTTCTGAATGCCTGTTGATATGCAGATGTACCAAATCCAGGTGACATATACTGGAAATGTTACAATTTTACCCACAGGGAGGGAGACAAGAAAGTGGGTCTCAATGTTAAATAGATATGAGTGGGGTGGAAAGAGAAAAAAGCCAGGAAAGTCCCCTAAAAAGACTCAGAGTTAATTAATTAAAGGTCAAAAAGACAGGAGCGGAGGAGGAGACAAGATGGGGGGCATGAGTAAAGCAGCGGAAATCTCCTCCCAAAACCATATATATTTTTGTAAATACAACAAGCACAACTGCTCCTAAAAGAGAGACCAGAAGATACAGTACAACAGCCAGACTACATCCACACCTGCGAGAACCCAGAGCCTCACGAAGGGGGTAACATATAAGCTGCAGCCCAGTGGGATCCAAGTGTGCCCCCGACCCCAACTCCCCAGCGGGAGGAGAGGAGTTGCGTGGGGAGGGAGAAGGATCCCAGGAGTGCTGAATACCCAGCCCTAGACATACACACCGGGAGCACAGACACACAGTGCGTGGTGTACTGGATACTAGGTAAAAGGAAAGGAGCAACACACAGCAGCAATTCACTGGAGAATTCTGCTTTATTAAGGAAAGCTGCTGGGTTATATAGGAAGGGGCATGAGCTGATTGAGGTGTCACTTCTACGGGGCTGGTGGCTATTGGCTAGGTGCTGGGAGTGGGAGGGGGGAGAGAGGTGATTGGTCTTCAGGTGGCACAGTCGGGAACTGAGGACCTGGAAGAGAAGCCGGAAGTTTGCCATCTTACTGGTGGGGGCCCTTCATTCCCCCCTTTCTTCTCTATGGGGTTGTGGACGTTGTTTTCTCTCTGACTCCTTCCTGCTGAATGGGGGAGGAGAAAGGATTAAGGGCTTGAGGATTGGGAGGAAAGGGTTGATAGGACTCTCCACAGTAAGGACCAGTAGATGTGGACTTCTTCAAGTTGGAAATCAGTGAAGGTTCCCTGTAACCATAGGTCGAGGACTTGTTGATTCTAATGGTGGTTCCAGGAGGATACGGGTGCTAGAAGCCAGGTGTCTGTGGCCATTGTTTCCAGGAACAATTTCCAGTGGAGAGAGGGGTCCATCTCAGCATGTGGTGAGGAGGTTACGTGAGGGTGAGGGATCTTCTGTGGCCAGAAGATGATAGTTCCTGAGTAAAAGCTGGTTGAAAGTTTGATTAGAGATTTTTCTGACTTGGGATTTGATGAACTTTATTCTACAGGGTAAGAAGAGACAGGCAAGAAGAATGATTATTATGGGGCCTGCAATGGGCCAGAGCCAGGCGAGGAAGGGTTTTGTTAGTATTGAAGAGAATGGGTTGGAATTGGAAGCAGAGTGGAGACTGGAGGCAAGGTCAGTGAGTTTGGCAATGTCAGTTTCTACAATGCCGGAGTCATTGATGTAATAGCAGCACTCTTCTTGAAGGAAGACGCAGGTGCCGCCCTTCTCGGCTATAAGCAGATTTAAGGCCCACTGGTTTTGAAGGGTGACTTTAGCTAGCAAAATGACCTGTCTTTGGAGAGAGGCCAGGGAATTGGCAGTGGATGTCAGGGCTCCCTCAAGTTTGGCATTGAGATCTTTAATTGCCCATAGAGTGACTCAAGGCTCCCCCAGAAAATCTTGCCTCAATGGCAGAGGTGGTCAAAGAGATAATGACCATGATGGGAATAAAAGCAGCCCTTTTTGTGCGTGAGGGCAAGGGAGGTTGGAGCTCAAGGAATTCTGCCATGCTGTAAAGTATAAGCTGTGGGATTAGGGTGACGAGAATGTAGGGTGTGCTAGAGTTGGGAGGCAGTGAAGTGCGTTGGAGGGGTGTGGAGTTGGGCCTACACAGTGGTGGATGGTGAGATTATCTGCGTATTCTGGTTCCCATAGGGGTATGTCTGCCAGGGGGCAGAGGGGTTGTCCTTCTGCATGGAAGGAGTAATAGGAAATATTAAGGGGCACAGCGGCCAGCAGCGGGTGCTGTAGTGATGCGCACAAGAAACAATTGGCAGTGTTAAGGGTGTGGTTGAGAAAGATGGTGGTGCCCTGAATGAGCTGTAATGAAGAGTAGGAGAAATGGGAAGAGGGGCAGGGATAAGAAGATGAAGAGGCGCCATCAAGAGTTTGGATAATGACTTTTTCAGAATGTCTGATATCTGATGCAACTTGAGAGATCTGGGAATGAGAGGAAACATACTTTTGAGAGATATGAAGGTTACCATGGGGGGTCGAGGACCCCCGTAGTAAACTGAGGCTGTGACTCCGGCAGCCCATCGAGAGTCCCAGGGATCTGGGATTGATAAGGAGAATGAGCCGTTGGGATATTTCATGAAACGGTTGGAGGAGTAATATTGTGGGTACCAGGAGTTACCCATGTAGTGAATGGCGCAAGACCAGTAGGGACATCTCCCGTAGGTGTCTGGCCATCACCTGCAACAGGCTTGTTTTTGGTCATAGAGGAAGCAGAGGTAGGGAGAATAAAGGTAGCTGCTAGTGAACACTTCGGTGGAGGGAGGAAAGTGGAGGTATAAAGGCTCAGAGCAGCTTTTCAGAGGGCAGTCTGATGTGGCAATGAGGGTAGTAACTTTTGTTTGATGCTGTGTGTAAGTCTGTCTGACTTTGAATTGCCATACAAAGGAGAATGGGGTGGCGGAGAAGACAATAGGAATGAGGAAAAAAAGCGACAGAGCAGTAAAGGAGGAAAAAGTCATGATTCGGGTATGGATGGCAAAGGGGGTGAACGAGATTTTGGAGGAAAGTGGACAGTAAGGTCAGGAGTCTGGAGGGAGAGAGAGTCTGTAAACTTTTGTAGGTTAAGAGATCTTTTAGGTGATGTGGGGACAGAATGGTAAGGGGCTCCCTGAATGTTAGTTTATGAGTTTCCTTCTGCAAGAGCTGTCCAGCAGCTAATGCCCATAGGCAGGGGGCCCATCTCTGAACTGTGGGGTCTAATTGCTTGGAGAGATAAGCTACTGGGGCAACGGATGGGCCATAATATTGGCCTAGGACTCCTAGAGCTTGACTGGACCTCTCATGAATGTATAATGAGAAGGGCTTCAACAAATCAGGAAGATGGAGAGCTGGTGCTTCCACAAGGGCTCAACGGAGCTTAATGAAGGAGTGTCGGGGTGAGGAGGATAATGGTTCTTCAGGGGGGCCCTTGCTGAGGTCGTATAGGGGTCTTGCCAACAGGGAGAAGTTAGGGATCCACGCTCTAAAATACCCAGCCAGGTCTAGAAAGGAAAGGATTTCTGTCTTGGTTTTGGGAACAGGCAGGTCAGAGAGGAGTCGTTTTCTGTCTAAGGTAATGGACTTTCTTTGTTGAGACAGAAGGAATCTGAGGTAAGTGACAAGGGGAAGAGAGTTGAGCTTTGACGGGGGATACCCAGTAACCTCTGGAAGCTAGAAGGTTAAGTAGAGAGGCAGAGTCAAGTTGAGACTGTTCCCACAAGGGACTGCAGAGTAGAAGATCGTCTACATATTGTAATAAAGTGGACTCGGAGTGATCATGATTAAACTGTTTGAGGTCCTGAGCTAGGACCTGTCTAAAAATATGTGGACTATCTCGGAAGCTTTTTGGCAAAACTGTCCAAGTGAGTTGTTCAGAATGTCTTGTGTATGGGTCCGTCCAGGTGAAGATGAAAAAATCTTGGGAGGAGGGGTCCAGAGGGATAGAAAAATGGGTCCTTGAGACCTAGGACTGAGAAGTGGGATGCTGAGGCAGGGATTTGCAATAAAAGGGTGTATGGATTTGGAACTAAGGGATGGATAGGGACAATGGCCATGTTGATGAGGCGAAGGTCTTGGACAAGGCGGAAAGATCTGCTGGTTTTTTAACAGCTAATATGGGGGTATTAAATGGGGAGTGAGTGGGTCTGAGGTAATTTTTGTTTAAGAGATCTTGAATGATGGGTTGTAGGCCTATGAGGGCTAAAGTAGTTAGGGGGTATTGGGCCTGACAGATATACTGAGAGGGGTCACGTAATTTGATAGAGGCAGGAGGACATAGAGCTACGGATGGGCTTGTAATATCCCAAACTTTGGGATTTACAGGGTGTATGAGGGTGGAACCGGAGCTTTCATTGGGTAGAGGGGGGTCGTCGGCTATGAGGGCCATCAGAAAGGGAGTACTGGGGGCTGTGGGAGTGGACATAGTTATAGAAATGTGGAGGAGAGAAAGGATGTCCCGTCCTAGTAAAGGGATGGGACACTGGGGCATAAACAGGAAGGAGTCAGAGAAAGGTATGGGATTGTCTTGGATTGTGCATAAAAGGTGGGGGGGGGGTTAATGGGAAAACCTGTTTACTTCCTACCCCGACTATAGGAGTAATGGCAGGTGTGGTAGGGCCCCGGTATTCCCACAAGACTGAGAAGTTGGCTCCTGTATCTAGGAGGAAGGAGATGGGGCAACCATCTACTATTAAAGTAACCCTGGGCTCCTGTTTGGTGATGGAAATGGTTGGGTGAGTAGCCCCCGGGCCCTGTCAATCTTCTTCTGTCAGCCCCACTAGGGTGGGCTTAGGATGGGGGTTGTTCGTCCAGCCTCCCCTTCAGGTGGCTGGGCTATCTGACCCCCAGTGGCCCTTTTTGTGGCATATGGGGCATGGGGTGGTAGGAGATCTGGGGGAGGGGCATGCCCTTGACCAATGTCGTTCTTGTCTGCACTTGAAAAAAGCTTCAGGGGGGTGCTTGTTTGTAGAAGGGCAGCCAGGTTGTGGTTTTATCAGCTGGGCCAACATTTGGAAATTGGCCTGATCAGCCTTTTGTTTACGGCGTTCTTTCTCCTCCTCCTGGTTATGGAAGACTTTAAAGGCCACTGTTAGGATCTCAGTCTGTGGGGTAGTGGGGACCTGTTCTAACTTTTTGAGATTAGCTTTAATGTCGGGGTAGCTTTGAGCAAGGAAGTATGTCATAAGGACATGTCTTCCGTCAGGAGTTTCTGGGTCAAGGCTGGTATACTGTAATAGGGCTTGAGTGAGTCTGTCTATGCTACGTCCCGGAGGGGGGTGATAATTTTAGGAGGCCCTCGGTACCGAGTCTGAGGGGGACAGAAGGGTTCTGGCTCAGTCTGTGGGGGGGTGACGCAGTCCAGCCGCGCCTAGTCGAGCAGGTCCTGAAGTGTGGAAGGAGGGCAAAGAAAATAAAGAAAGAAAGAACTGGGAGGGCTGACACTCCCATGCGCTCCAGTTGGGCTTGCCTCTACCACTCCAGTTGGGCTTGAACTCATGACTCTGAGGTTAAGAGTCCCATGCTCTACCAATTGAGCTACAGCAGGGCTCCTGTTAGTTGCTTATGGAATGCATAAACAGAATGTTTTTGATCTTTGTTCCTGCCACATCGGCAAGTGGGGGAAGGGCATAGCTAGAAGCAGGGGTGGTGTTTCTACATATCTTCAAGGTCTCTCTATTTTCAGAGTGAGGAGTCTTGGCTCCTCTTTAAGGACAAGATATGTTTTTGTGGACAGATAACTTCCAAGGACTGCCCCGGTTTTTCTCAAGCTTGTACTTTCCTATGCTGCATTCAGACATGGGGGAATGTGCTTTCCCATTCTGCCTACAAACATGTGAGAAGACAAAGGCGGTCCCCACAGGGGAGAAACAGGTGATGATGGTAAAATGGAGGAGGCCCCCGGGACTTAGTTAAAGGAGGGGCTGAAAGGCTCAGGCTTAATCAGTGGGGACGAAGGTGGAGGAGGTGAGATGGGGGAGGAGATGGTCGGGGAGGAAGGGAGAAGGGCTGTTGTAGGAGAAGAAGGGGAAGGGAGTGAATGGGAGGCTTCTGCGGGGGCGGCGGCTTGCAGGCTAGGAGAACTTGTGGGGGGCGGGGTGAGGAGGAGGCGGAAAGCTTCGATATAGGGAATCTCCTTCCATTTCTTCAGGCGCTGGCAGTAGTTAAAGAGATCGCGAGTGATGTTAGGATCAAGAGTTCCCCCTGCGGGCCATTGGTTGTTATTGTCTAGGGGGTATGTTGGCTAATCTTGGGAGCAGTATTTACGAAGTTTTGGTTTTATATCAGGCGTCAGGGAGAGGGTAGCCAGATGCTTAAGCAGGCATTCAAGAGGTGAACTTTCAGGGAGGGATGAGGAGGCTCCCATGGCTAAAGGACAGAGAAGGAGACAAACAGGGGAAGACGAACAGAGATCCTCTGACTGGAGGCAGACCACAAGGAGACAAAGGGCATTCCTGATGATCCTTGGTAGTCTGCGGAAACTCGTATAAGAGTCGGAATTTCTTAGGGAGTGTGGGTCGTCACCCAGACTTCTCTAAGAAGGCAGAGTGCCGGAGTCACGAGGTACCTACTACTAGGAATTTTCGGCGGGCGGAATGGATTTCAGCAGGCAGAACGGAAGGAGGGGGGAAAAAGGGAGCGTTCTCATCCACAAAGGAGTCACCTCATTTATGGCTGTTGGAGGAGGGGCCTGAGGGTCTGTCACAGCTGTGAAGGCCTGAGGCAGGGTTTATGGCTGTTGGAGGGGGGGGCCTGAGGGTCGACCGCAGTGTGAAGGGTGGAGGTAGCAAGTTATGGCTGTTGGAGGGGGGCCTGAGGGTCTGCTGAAGCCGTGAAGGCCTTAGGTGGCGATTTATGGCTGTTGGTGGGGGGCCTGAGGGTCTGCTGCAGCTGTGAAGGCTGGAGGTGGCAATTTATGGCTGTTGGAGGGGGGTCTGAGGGTCCACCGCAGCCATGAAGGCCTGAGGCGGGGAGAGTTCCCTCCTCGTCCCTGAGCATCAGAGCCTTGCCAGACGATCACGGTCAATGGCAGTGCGATAGCTCGGGGAAGAGTGGCCCACTCCGGGGAAAAACTTACCTAAAGTCCAGAGAGGAGTGGTGAGTGTGATGAGCCAGCACCGGAAAAAGAGGACGAGGGCAAGCTGCTGCTGGTGTCAGGGGGAAGACGGGGCCCAGTTGGGGTGTCCCATCTCCCAGGTTTTGGCACCAATGAAAGGAAAGGAGCGACACACAGCAGCAATTCACCAGAGAATTCCTCTTTATTAGGGAAAGGTGCTGAGTTATATAGGAAGGGGCATGAGCTGATTGTGGTGTCACTTCTACGGGGCTGGTGGCTATTGGCTAGGTGCTATGAGTAGGAGGGGGGAGAGAAGTGATTGGTCTTCAGTTGGCGCCGTCAAGAACTGAGGTCCCAGAAGAGAAGCCGGAAGTTCGCCATCTTACTAGTGGGGGCCCTTCACTAGGGAAACAGGAAAGTAAAATCTGCAAGTGGGTCCCTGAAGCCGGTGCCCCTGGGACAAAAGAAAAACAAGTGCTTTTTGAAAGTCTTAAAGGGACAGGGGTCTCACAGCTGGGCGGAAGTATCACAGCACACTCAGCCCAGCAGCTGGGAATCCCAGGGAAATCCAGGTGCCCAAACCCTTTGGGTAGTAGGGCAGCTTGGAGGACCCTCACTGCGATAAACAGCCTCCTGCCCGTTTCCACTCCGGTGTGGCCCCACCATGGCAGAGCTGCAGCCTGAGGCTGGCCACACTTACAGTAACCACGCAGAGCTTCCTCCACAGAGGGCAGGGCAAGAATCAGAGATGCCATTGGTGCACAGCTGCCCAGCAAAAGTCGCTAGTGTTCGCCATTCTCACAGGAGAGGAAGGCCACAAAGTAGCAAGAAGGGACATTCTCCCAGCTGACACATGCGCCAACTCCCCATAACTACCTCTATAGCCAAGAAAAGGCAGAAGAATTTGATCCAGACCAGACTAACAGAGACAACCCCTGGGAAGGAGCTTGGGGAGATAGACCTAACCAATCTTCCTGAAAAAGAATTCAAAATAAAGGTGATAACCATGCTGATGGACCTGCAGAGAAATATGCAAGAGCTAAAGGATGAAGTTAGGAGGGAGACTACAGAAATAAAACAACGTCTGCAAGAACTTAAAAGCAGAATAGACGAGATGCAAGAGGCCATTAATGGAATAGAAAACAGAGAGCAGGAATGCAGAGAAGCTAACCCAGAGAGAGACAAAAGGATCTCCAAAAATGAAACAATATAAAGAGAACTGTGTGACCAATCCAAAAGGAACAATATCCATATTATACGGGTACCAGAAGAAGAGAGGGAAGAAGGGACAGAAAGTGTATTAGAAGAAATAATTGCTGAAAACTTCCCCAAACAGGGGGAGGAAATATTCGCTCAAACCACAGAAGCACACAGAACTCCCAACAGAAGGAACCCAAAGAGGACAACACCAAGACACATAATAATTAAAATGGCAAAGATCAAGGAAAAGGAGAGAATTTTAAAGACAGGTAGAGAGAGGGAAAAGGTCATCTACATAGGAAAACCCATTAGGCTATCATCCAACTTCTCAACAGAAACGTTACAGGCCAGAAGAGATTGGCATGATATATTCAATGCAATGAAACAGAAGGGCCTTGAACCAAGAATACTGTATGCAGCACTGTTATCATTTAAATATGAAGGAGGGATGAAACAATTCCCAGACAAGCAAAAGTTAAGGCAATTTGCCTCACACAAACCACCTCTACAGGGTATTTTAGAGGGACTGCTCTAAATGGGAGCAATCCTAAGGCTAAATAGATGTCACCAGAGAAAATAAAATCACAGCAAAGAAAGCAGACCAACCAAATACTAACTAAAGGTAAAAAATAAAATCAACTATTCACAAAAGCAGTCAAAGGAAACACAAAAGAGCACAGAATAAAACACCCAACATATAAAGAATGGATGAGGAGGAATAAGAAGAGAGAGAAATAAAGAAACACCAGACAGTGTTTATAATAGCTCAATAAGTGAGTTAAGTTAGACAGTATGATAGTAAAGAAGCTAACCTTGAACCATTGGTAACCATGAATCTAAAGCCTGCAATGGCAATAACTACATATCTTTCAATAATAACACTAAATGTAAATGGACTGAATGCACCAATCAAAAGACACAGAGTAACAGAATGGATAAAAAAGCAAGACCCACCTATATGCTGCTTACAAGAGACTCACCTCAAACCCAAAGACATGTACAGACTAAAAGTCAAGGGATGGAAAAAGATATTTTATGCAAACAACAGGGAGAAGAAAGAAGGTGTTGCAGTACTAGTATCAGACAAAATAGACTTCAAAACAAAGTAACAGGAGATAAAGAAGGACATTACATAATGATAAAGGGCTCAGTCCAACAAGAGGATATAACCATTATAAATCTACATGCACCTAATACCGGAGCACCAGCATATGTTAAACAAATACTCACACAATTAAAGGAGGAAATAGAATGCAATGAATTCATTTTGGGAGACTTTAACACACCACTCACTCCAAAGGACATATCCACCAGACAGAAAATAAGTAAGGACACAGAGGCACTGAACAACACACTAGAACAGATGGACCTAATAAACATCTACAGAACACTACACCCAAAAGCATCAGGATACACATTCTTCTCAAATGCACATGGAACATTCTCCAGAATAGACCATATACTAGGCTACAAAAAGAGCCTCACTAAATTCAAAAGATTGAAATCCTACCAACCAACTTTTCAGACCACAAAGGTATAAAACTAGAAATAAACTGTACAAAGACAGCAAAAATGCTTGCAAACACATGGAGGTTTAACAACATGCTCCTAAATAATCAATGGATCAGTGACCAAATTAAAATGGAGATCCAGCAATATATGGATACAAATGACAACAACAACACAAAGCCCCAACTTCTGTGGGATGCAGCAAAAGCAGTCTTAAGAGGAAAGTATATAGCAATCCAGGCATATTTGAAGAAGGAAGAACAATCCCAAATGAATAGTCTAATGTCACAATAATCTAAACTGGAAAAAGAAGAACAAATGAGGCCTAAGGTCAGCAGATGGAAGGACATAATAAAGATCAGCGAAGAAATAAATAAAATTGAGAAGAATAAAACAATAGAAAAAGTCAATGAAACCAAGAGCTGGATCTTTGAGAAAATAAACAAAATAGATAAGCCTCTAGCCAGACTTATTAAGAGAAAAAGAGAATCAACACACATCAACAGAATCAGAAATGAGAAAGGAAAAATCACTACAGACCCTACAGAAATACAAAGAATCATTAGAGAATACTATGAAAATCTATATGCTAATAAGCTGGAAAACCTAGAAGAAATGGACAGTTTCCTAGAAAAATACAACCTTCCAAGACTGACCCAGGAAGAAACAGAAAATCTAAACAGACCAATTACCAGCAACAAAATTGAAGTGGTAATCAAAAACCTACCCAAGAACAAATCCCTCTAGCCAGATGGATTTACCTCAGAATTTTATCAGACATACAGAGAAGACATAATACCCATTCTCCTAAAAGTTTTCCAAAAAATAGAAGAGGAGGGAATACTCCCAAAGTCATTCTATGAAGCCAACATCACCCTAATACCAAAACCAGGCAAAGACCCCACCAAAAAAGAAAACTACAGACCAAGATCCCTGATTAACACAGATGCAAAAATACTCAACAAAATATTAGCAAACCGAATTCAAAAATACATAAAAAGGATCATACACCATGATCAGGTGGAATTCATCACAAGGATGCAAGGATGGTACAACATTAAAAAATCCATCAACATCATTGACCACATCAACAAAAAGGACAAAAACCACAGGATCATCTCCATAGATGCTGAAAAAGCATTCAACACAATTCAACATCCATTTATGATAAAAACTCTAAACAGAATGGGCATAGAGGGCAAGTACCTCAACATAATAAAGGCCATATATGATAAACCCACAGCCAACATCATACTGAATAGCGAGAAGCTGAAAGCTTTTCCTCTGAGATCGGGAACAAGACAGGGATGCCCACTCTCCCCACTGTTATTAAACATAGTACTGGAGGTCCTAGCCATGGCAATTAGAAAAGAAAGAAATATAAGGAATCCAGATAGGTAAAGAAGAAGTTAAACTGTCACTATTTGCAGATGACATGATATTGTGCATAAAAAACCCTAATGATTCCACTGTAAAACTACTGGAACTAAAATCGGAATTCAGCAAAGTTGCAGGATACAAAATTAAGCCACAGAAATCTGTGGCTTTCCTATACAGTAACAATGAACTAATAGAAAGAAATCAGGAAAACAATTCCATTCACAATTGCATCAAAAATAATAAAATACCTAGGAATAAACCTAACCAAAGGAGTGAAAGACCTATAACCTGAAAACAACAGGACACTCTTAAAAGAAATTAAAGAAGACACTAACAAATGGAAACTTATCCCATGTTCTTGGCTAGGAAGAATTAATATTGTAGAAATGGCCATCCTTCTGAACACAATATACAGATTCGATGCAATCCCTATCAAATTACCAACAGCATTCTTCAATGAACTGGAACAAATAGTTAAAAAATTCATATGGAAACATCAAAGACCCCGAATAGCCAACACAATCCTGAGAAGTAAGAATAAAGTGGGGGGAATCTCGTTCCCCAACTTCAAGCTCTACTACAAAGCCACAGTAATCAAGACAATTAGGTGCTGGCACAAGAAACAGAGCCACAGACCAGTGGAACAGAATAGAGACTCCAAACATTAACCCAAAGATATGTGGCCAATTAATATTCGATAAAGGAGCCATGGACATACAATGGGGAAATGACAGTCTCTTCAACAGATGGTGCTGGCAAAACTGGACAGCTACATGTAAGAGAGTGAAACTGGATCACTGTCCAACGCCATACACAAAAGTAAATTCGAAATGAATCAAAGACCTGAATGTAAGTCATGAAACCATAAAACTCTTAGAAAAAAACATAGGCAGAAATCTTTTGGACATAAACATAAGCAGCTTCTGCATGAACACATCTCGCTGGTCAAGGGGAAACAAAAGCAAAAATGAACAAGTGGGTCTATATCAAGCTGAAAAGCCTCTGTACAGCAAAGGGCACCATCATTAGAACAAAAAGGTATCCTACAGTATGGGAGAATATATTCATAAATGACATATCCGATAAAGGATTGACATCCAAAATATATAAAGAGCTCATGTACCTCAACAAACCAAAAGCAAATAATCCAATTAAAAAAAGGGCAGAGGAGCTGAAGACAGTTCTCCAAAGAAGAAATTCAGATGGCCAACAGACACATGAAAAGATGCTCCACATCACTAATCATCAGAGAAATGCAAATTAAAACCACAATGAGATATCATCTCACACCTGTAAGGATGGCTACCATCCAAAAGACAAACAACAAATGTTGGCTAGGTTGTGGAGAAAGGGGAACCCTCCTACACTGCTGGTGGGAATGTAAATTAGTTCAACCATTGTGGAAAGCAGTATGGAGGTTCCTCAAAATGCTCAAAATAGAAATACCATTTGACCCAGGAACTCCACTTCTAGGAATTTACCCTAAGAATGCAGCACTCCAGTTTGAAAAAGACAGATGCACCCCTATGTTTATCGCTGCGCTATTTACTATAGCCAAGATATGGAAGCAACCTAAATGTCCATCAGTAGATGAATGGATAAAGAAGATGTGGTACATATACACAATGGAATATTACTCAGCTATAAGAAAAAATCAGATCCTACCATTTGCAACAACATGGATGGAGCTAGAGGGTATTATGCTCAGTGAAATAAGCCAGGTGGAGGTAGACAAGTACCAAATGATTTTACTCATATGTGGACTATAAGAACAAAAGAAAACTGAAGGAACAAAACAGCAGCAGAAAGCACAGAACCCAAGAATGGACTAACAGTTACTAAAGGGAAAGGGACTGGGGAGGATTGGTGGGAAGGGAGGGATAAGGGTGGGAAAAAAGAAAGGGGGCATTACAATTAAAATGTGTAGTGGGGGGGCATGGGGAGGGCTGTGCAACACAGAGAAGACAAGTAGTGATTTATAGCATCTTATTATATTGATGGACAGTGACTGTGAATGGGTATGTGGGGGGGACTTGGTGAAGGGGGGAGCCTAGTGAACTTAATGTCCTTCATGTAATTGTAGATTAATCATACCAAAATCAAAAAAATGGGCAGAGGAGCTGAACAGACAATTCTCCAAAGAAGAAATTCAGATGGCCAACAGACACATGAAAAGATGCTCCACATCGCTAGTTATCAGAGAAATGCAAATTAAAACCACAATTAGATATCACCTCACACCAGTAAGGATCACCACCATCCAAAAGACAAACAACAATACATGTTGGCAAGGTTGTGGAGAAAGGTGAACCCTCCTACAGTGCTGGTGGGATTGTAAATTAGTTTGAGCATTGTGGAAAGCATTATGGAGGTTCCTCAAAAAGCTCAAAATAGAAATACCATTTGACCCAGGATTTCCACTTCTAGGAATTTATCCTAAGAATGCAGCAGCCCAGTTTGAAAAAGACATGCACCCCTATGTTTATCACAGCACTATTTACAATAGCCAAGAAATGGAAGCAACCTAAGTGTCCATCTGTAGATTGAATGGATAAAGAAGATGTGATACATATACACAATGGAATATTATTCAGCCATAAGAAGAAAACAAATCCTATCATTCTCAACAACATGGATGAAGCTAGAGGGTATTATGCTCCATGAAATAAGCCAGGTGGAGACAGACAAGTCCCAAATGATTTCACTGATATGTGTAGTATAAGCACAAAGAAAAACTGAAGGAACAAAACAGCAGCAGAATCACAGAACCCAAGAATGGACTAACAATTACCAAAGGGAAAGGGACTGGGGTGGATGGGTGGGAAGGTAGGGATAAGGGCAGGGAAAATGAAACGGGGCATTATGGTTAGCATGTTTAATGTGTGGTGGTGCACGGGGAGGGCTGTGCAACAGAGAGAAGACAAGTTGTGATTCCTCAGCATCTTCCTACGCTGATGGACTGTGACTGTAATGGGGTTTGTGGGGGGGGACTTGGTGATGGGGGGAGCTTAGTAAACATAATGTTCTTCATGTAATTGTAGATTTATGATACCAAAATTTTAAAAAATTAAATTTAATTAGAAAAGACAGGAGCTACTTTGCCTGTAATGTTTGAATATCCCTCAGATAAAGGAGGGTATCTCAGCATAGCCTGTCTTTATTATGTTAATCATACAGGCCCAGCTTCTTCTTTTCTTTTTTAACTTTATTTATATGTTATTTTTTCTTTTCTTTTTTTTCCCTCTGACTCCTTTCAAATAGTCTGCAACCCAGGCAATCAATTCAGCATGCAGGCACAGTTGTAAACAACACAGCAAAAGGCAGGAAGGATTTCATCCCAGATTGCATTTTAATACTCAGGAGGTCAAGAAGCAAGACTCTAAACTTACTCATTAGCAATCAGACAATAACTCTGCCCCCCTTGGAAGAAGAGCAGACAGTCCTGATATGCTTCCATACCAGGAAGCTGCTATCTTGGGAGGGGACTAAAGCAGTAAATTTCTTGTAGTAAGCTAATTTTGCAGAATTATTTAGAGGACGGATAAGAAATTTAATGTCTCATCAACTTGAGACCACTTAACAAGTCTTCACCTCCAGGTCCTGGCCACACTCCTAAAGAATCTTTTAAAAGGGAACCCCCAACCCCTGGGGCGCTCCTCTCTCCGAAGCTGCCAGCACCCTCAAAGTGCCAAATGTTTAACTTAAAACTTTTTCTCTCCAACTTCCCAGGGCGCCCCTCCCTTCCGAGGTGGCCTGCATTTTCTCTCTCCCTGAGTAACTCTAAACAAAACTTTTCACTCAGCCGTGTCCCCGCCCGTCAACTCTCCCCTGTGGCTGCAGTGGGGAAAAGGACCGAGGAAAACACACAACGCTCTCCCAACACCAGGGCTTGTCCTGGGAAGTCTCTTATAGTTCCTCCTCTTTAGCTTTCTCTTCTCTGGTGTTGAGGGGAAATAGGGGAAGCACCCTTGGTAACCAACAGATTCCTCAGGTGAACTGGAGGCTTTATTACTATCAAACAATAACTTAAACCTGGTAAAGCCAGTTTTCATCTGATCCAACTTTAATCCAGACAAAACAGCAAAATTTGATTATCTTCTGTTTGTCCTTAACTCGGTACAGGAGATGTCCCTCCAGTACTGTAACCTTCACCCCAGCAGGCTATCTGGGGGAATTTCAAGGGAGCTCATCTGGTTCCCTTTCTCTGTTTCCCTAGACCTAGAATTTTTGTTTTCCATCTTTCAAGAGGTCTCTGTGTCTGAGTTCCCTGTGTACTCAATCCCCCATAAAGGAAGTTTTTTGCACACACCCTGAGATTCGCTTCATCTGTCTCTGGCCATTTCCCTCACGGGAGAACAGAACCACAGATTGGGACTCCACACTCGCTTCCTATCTAGGACATGTCTCAGCCACACACTCGACCTCTGAAAAATGCCCAACCACCAAGGCAGTATTTATGGCCAAATTTTCCTACCTTGGCTCGTGCACGAGGTTGCCTGGTTGCTGCAGTGCCTGCATTTTCTCCCCTGCATTGGTCATGCTGTCTCCGCACAACAGTCTCGGGCCTTCTCTCAGCTTCTGTGTGAAGGTGAAACACCCAGACAGAGCGGGCCGCCCAAAGCCGGGCAGGACTCATCTTCCCACTCCGCTTGGGCCCCCACCTCACATAGGCAAGAGGATCCCGGACGATCCCTCAAATTGTGAGAAACACACTCACTGGTCCAAATTCAATAAGTGGACATGGAGACAAAGAGAACAGTGGAGCGAGGCTTTAATGACAGTCTTGCAAGATTGGGTGTCTGGTGAGCAGGAACACATGGCGAGTTCAGCGCTAGTAATTTATTGCCTAGTACGCGAGTTCCTCCCCTGGTTCCTCATTGGCTGAGTACTACAGGGTTCATGTTCTTCTCCAGACATCGCCTGAGCCAGTTATATCTTTCTTTTAAATTTGTCTTAATCTTATTGGTAGGTTTAAAAAACTCAAACAGGTATCGCCAGGCCCTTATCAATTCCTCCACTCCCACCTCCACTCTCAGCCAGAGCAGCTTCCACCATGTGGCCCTTTGTTAATACCTTACTGTTAAAATGTTTAAACATCCTAGTGGGAATAAATCACATTTAGGTTTTATACTCTTTACTAACATTAAGGCACTAATTAACATTCAGTATTTGAAAACTTATGTATTGGTCTAGTAATATGTCTACCATATATGTCCAGAGCATTTAAAGCTTTTTGTAAATTTCACAGGCCATTAGGAGTTAAATAAAAAAGGGATCTTACAGAAGATGGGCTATTTTCCTGGTGTATATGACTTTAAGTCATATGTTCATATAGCTTTAGACCCTCTGTTAAAAGGGCTTAGTATACCACTATTATCTCCATTTTCAGATGTGAAAACTGAAGCTCAGACAAGTAAAGTGACTTTAGCTAAGGTTCCCAAACTGGGAAATGGCAGAGCCAGAATTCAATACCAAGTCTATAAGGACATCTGTGCTCATTCGCTATGTCACACTGCATATTGCCAGAAGAGGGAGGGGAGTGGTAGTGTTAGGGGAGCGTTGTGTATTTTCCTCGGTCCTTGTCCCCACCGCAACAAAGAATTGAAGGGCAGAGACACAGTAGTGAAGCAGAGTAAAAGTTTTATTTAAAGTTACTTAAAGAGAGAAGAAGTGCAGCAGGCAACCTCAGCAAGGAGAGGTTGGAGAAAGTTTAAGATTAAAAGGTTACACACTTAGAAGGTGTGGGTGACCTCAGAGAGAGGAACGGCCCCTGAAAGGTTGAAAAGAGAGAATTTAAAGTTAAAAGGTTACACACTTAGAAAGTGTGGGCAACCTCAGAGAGAGGAGCGCCCCAAAAGGTTGGGAGTTCCCCCTTTTAAGGATTCTTTAGGAATGTGACTAAGGGCTGGGGGTGCAGACTTGTTAAGTGGTCTTTAAATACTTAGAATTAACTTAACACAAGGAAGTTGCTGCTTTTATTTCTCCCTGGGATACCGGTGTCTTGGTCTGGGAGCAGATCAAACAGGCTGCCTGCCCAGCCCCCAAGGTGAGCTGAGTTACTGTCTGTTTGCTAAAGAGTAAGTTAAGAATTTTACATTTTTAACTTCCTGGGATATTAAAGTACAGTCTTTAAGGTGGAATCTTTCCTGCCTTTCACTATGTTGTTTATGGCTGGGCCTGCATGTTTAACACAATAAAGACATGGGCTATGCTGAGGTACCCTCCTTTATCTGGGGAATATTCAAACATTCCAGGCCAAGTTGCTCCTGGCTTTTTGAGCTCTAATTGATTCATTTTTGGGTATTTTTAGTGAAATTTCTGGCCTTTTTCTCTTTCCACCACACTCTATTTTCCTGCCTAACAGTAGGCAATGAGGCTGATGAGGTAGTGGAGGCCAGATTGTGAGGGACCTTATTTACCCTGCTGAAGTATTTGAATCACTTCTTTTCCTGGAGGCAAGTTTGGATTGGGGTGGATGGCTTGTGCAGGTGCCCCACTTACCCAAAGGATGAGTGTGGTGCAAAGGGCTGGTGGGAAGAATTACACAGGAAGGAAAAGCAGATGGAAGCATGAAAATCTTCATCTGGAGTCTGGGGAATGCCATCTCTAGTGCTTTGGCTCAGTTTCTGCCATCATGGCTACTATCTTTGGAACTGCTGAGAACTCAAGATGAAGTAAAGCAGAACCCTGATTGCTGTCAGTCTTAGGCAGCTGCCTGTCAGTGAACTGCGGGGAAAAGCTAAAAGGAACTCCCTCAGGAGTCAGGCTACTGCTTCCCTGCTTTCCAGCAGGCAGTGATGCCCAAAGGCCCTGATCATGAAGAAGAAAGGACTAACCTTTGCATTTGCCTCCCTTAATGCTATTGGATCTTTCCTGGTGCCATTTTCTCACACAGCCACAGGACTCCCCCTTCTTTAAACCCACAAGTCTTGCAGCTCTTCTTCCCTCCCCCTCAGTCCTGCAGTCACTGCTTCCTTTGGGCCCTTCTCAGTACCTTCTGGAGTTCCAACAGCTACCCCAGGGCACCAGTGACCCAGGAAACTTGCCGCTCTGGACTCCTAGTCCTCCACTGTAAATGTCACACACATTCACAGACTGGAAATAAGAGAGAGGTTGGGGAGGATTTAGAATGGCTAAGTGGAGAGAATGAAAGTAAATCAAAATTATAGTTACTAATATATCCCATTTGTTTGTCAGTGTTATGCCCTAAGTTGTGAATCCCAGAAGACCACCAAGGAGCCAACACCAATGCAAAAGCACAGAGCCTTTATTCGAGCTAGCTTGAGCTCAATCTCTCATCTGCACCAATGCAGTGGCAAGATGGCAGAGAAAGGGCGCGAATTTCAAAAGTACAAAGGTTTTATTGGGGATCTAGGGGCAGTTGGTGGGGGTGAGAGGTGTGGCCTTGGCCGATTGGCTGGGTCTAGGAGTAGTTGGTGGGCTTCTTGTTGACTGGTGAGGAGAGAGCCGAAGCTCCGATTGGCTGAGGTAGGATCCGGGTCCTGATTGGCTGAGGTAGAATCCTTGAAATGGCAGCACTTATGCTAAGGAGGGTTCTAAAAATAAAATTAACTTCTGGGGGAAAAAGTAAGTCCCCTTCATTCCCCCCTCTCTCTGGATCATAAGAGGGGACCCAATCATGGGTCTAATGAGGTCTTACAGCCATAAGGAGACAAAGGCTGATACTGTTGTCTTAGTACTAAAAGCTGAACTGTATTAACACTATTTTTAATAAAAGTTATCAGTTTATTGAGGATACATGGTTTAAAGGTAAGCAGGAGTAACAAGATTACTAGGGGCCTGTATTGAGCATGGAGGACTATCAGTCGGATGGCCTCCACGTGGTCTCTGACAAACTGGACTAGCTTGTTGGTAATACAGGGCTCAAGGGTTAGTAACAGGAGTAGGATGGCAAGGGGTCCTTGAATATTACAAATTAATTTCCTGCCTTGATTTCTCTCTGGGATACTGGCACCTTGGTCCGGGAGCACATCAAAAGACTGCCTGCCCAGCCTCTAAGGTGTGCTGAGGTATTGTCTATTTGCTAAAGAATCCGGCCTCTTGAACTTCCTGGGTGTTAAAATGCAATCTTATTTGTACAATGGAATTCTTCCTGCCTTTTACTGTGTAGTCTACAGCTGGGTCTGCATGCTAAGTTAGTTGCTCGGTTTGCAATTACTTCCTCAGATCTGAAGGAGGAAAGACAGCACATAGGCTTGGGCCTTTAGTATGCTAAAGTAATCTTATACGTGATTACAAATGATTAGCATAATAAAACATGTGCTACTCTTCTTTATCTGGGGAACATTAATTGATTTTACTGAAGAATGGTTCTAGAGCTTAATGTGTAACATAATTTTAGTAGGGGGGGTTCTTAGCATGTAGTTACATTGCTCTGATTGCAAATATCTTGCTTTGCTTTTTTTTTTCCCAGAGGCTCTCACCTTATTCTGTCTAAGCCTATGGTCCCTGTCTCATTTGGCCCTCTACAGATAGAGACCTTAGCTGCTGCTAGGGAAAGGGGGCGATGACTGCTCTGGCTGCTTCATGCTGAAAGGGGGTGCAGTACGGGGTGCAGTTAGGTCTCTATCACTGGTCAGTTGAGAGGGCCTAGGAAGGTTGGTACTTCTGGGTTTCATTTCTATTATTATTTGCAGTTTTATGGCTTCTAGGTGAGATAGAACAAATCATGTTATTAAGTTAAGTAGCAAAATCTGGAGTTGGATTTTCTATTCTGGAAGGACAAGCTTGACAAGATTAAGAATGCATGGCTGAATATGAGAACTAGAAATATGAAGATTCTAATTGAGAATCATAGGTATCACGGGGAAACTAGAATTCTGGATCAAGTTTACATCTCAATGACTAGTATTAGGATTTAGTATAGATAAGACTGCATTATTGAAACAATACTTTTCTCTAAAATCACCCTCATTTTTATTAGAAGTAACTAGGTTAAGAAAATAATTAACACTTGGCTTAATTATTTGTATAAGTGCAGCAAGAAGAGCAATTGATTACATAGGCTCTTTTAAATATGCGTTGCTGGAACTTTTTATAAGGAATTTCAGATTGAACTTTTAAAGGCTTCTTGAGGCCAGAAAGCAAAGCCAGACTTGCCATCAGGTTGTGCCTGCAGTACCTGTAGATTTGGGTGAATTCTTTTCTTTTCGAGGTCCCTAAGACATCCTGAGGTTCCTGCACCTGCCAGGAAGTGACCTTCTTTACTCACCTGGTAAGGCTGCTAGGAACCCTGTAAGCAAGGTACCAGGCCAGTTCTTCCAAGGGGCTTTGTTGGCTTTATTAAGTCAACTTTAGTTCCTTAAAGCTGTTCATATCTGAGTTTATGCACATGCCTCTCAGGTATGACATTCCAGTCAAAGCCTTGGTAGTACAACCAGTGTTTTTAATTGGTCTTCTTGCAAGGAAAGCAGATTCTTATTGAACTTGTGCAAATAAACATACTACCATGAAATATAAAAATAGTCACTGAAAGTTTTTAAATTCTGGAGGGATCAGGTAAAGAGAAAGATAAATGTTTCAATTCTGCTTATAAAGATAGTCATTTACTAAACTGTTGTCAGCTTAAGAAAACAAGCTTAAAACACTATCAGCAACATTTGTAACAAAAAGACACAAAATCATTTTATTTAGTTTATGTAATCTTATGTAACTAATACCTGTTCTGCTGAAATCTAGTTCTTTACTAGTTTAAGAATAATAAAACAGTGACTATAAATGACAAAAGACTTACAAATGACCATGGTTAAAGACTTGATGAGAACTTACTATAAGAGTTGATATAAGAAAATTTGGATATTTCTGTAACACAAAACATTCAGTAACAAAGTTTAGCATCATTCTCTTTGACAGTGCTTTCCTGATATATATATATATATATATATATATATATATATATATATATATAAGATAAATAAGCCAAATTAGTCAAATACTTTCTCCAATGAGAAAAAATTCCTCTGACATGTTCCAGGGGCCCTCTGGAAAATATCAGAATTAACTAGAGGTAAAAGCACCCTTTTGCATTTGATTTTTTTTTTGGCACTTGCTTAAATAGGATTATAGGTTGCTATGAAGCAATACTTATCTATTTAACCAGAATGACAACAAAATATTTCAAAGGCAAATAAAGGTTACACAGTTGTTGACAAACTTTAGCTTTTAGTCTTTTTAATATTAAGATTTCAATTTTTAAAGTATTCCAGCAACTCACTGAGACTTTAAGCATGAGAAACTGCTTTGATAAAACAATTAGAGAACCTTTTGCAATCTTTCAACATTAAGAGCAGACTAACAGTTAAAGAAAACTGTGTCTTTTTAACTGGAAACAAAATTCTAATTTTGCTGTGTACTTGATAACAAGACTCACTTGCTTTAATTTCACATAGCATGACTATATCTGTAAGAATATAGTAATTTATTCTCCATTTGCCCCATGGTCCCAAGCACATAAGCTGGTGAGAATTATGCCTGGGCTTGCCTGGGGCTTGACTGGGTTTATCCTGCGTTATCTCTAAACATCCTGACTCTCCCCCAAAGCAACAGGCTGAGCGGATCCGCCACAATAAAAGACACCACGCTGCTGCACCACACTGCTCTCTCTCTGTCTCTCTGTCCCCTTTAAATAAATAGCTGTACTTTAGAACAAAGACACATTCTTTAGCATGCAGGTGAGTTTTCATTCTTTATACCTTCTCTTATTAAAACATACATCTTTTAGCATAGAGAAATGTTTTCCTTATTTAAGTAGTTTTCATTAGAACTTAAAACCATTTGATACTTTAACTTTCAGTGAACACTGAAAAATAGGCCACTGTAAACTGTTACACTAGCATTCTTCAGATTGATACATCTATGAACATATATTATCATTTTTGGAAATGTGCTTTACAGCACAATTTCTCATTAGGCACAAAATATGTCTATATAACTTAGCAAACTTTAAGAACTTTGGTTACCACAAAAATTCTCAGGCTGTTTGCATATATATACACTGTTATACATTAATACAGTATTATTATAAGATGTTTATTTGCTATACTTGTTTACTTATTTTTAGCAACCATGCTAGATTACTTACAAAACTTTTACCAAGCATTAGACAAAGTCAAGCTTTTCTTTAAGCATCTTCTTGAAATGTTTAACAGGTAACATCAACTTAAATGACTTTAAGTAAACTTTGGCAGCTGATAACTATAAGGACGTTTCAGTTAAATTTAAATTTGCATTAATGCTTAATATTTTTATTAGAATTTTCTGGGAGTTTTAGAATGCCCAATTTTCACAAGTGCTTGTCTTTAAATCAATTTCATTAATACTATCCGGAGGTAGAAAGATATTTTCATTTACACACTTAGACACACAGACATACAGACTGAGACGTAATAAGGTTCCCTCTGGCAGCCATTCGACATTGAAAGCTGGCTACTCACTAGAACAAAAAGTCTGCCACCGACCCTTCTGGACTTCCACACTGAGGTTGTTAGCTCTTCCCCTGATATCTTTAACCTGTAAAAGAGTGGTTAGATCAAATGTTCCCTCCGGCGGCCAGCCAACATTAAAGGATGGCCACTCGGAAGTGCAGAAAACGAAATTTTCCCTTCCTGACGTCCGTGCTCAGATTGTGAGCTCTCTCTCTAACATCTGGAAAATAGTCTGTCATGAGAGACAAGGGGGTCGTCTGCATCTGTCCCATTTCTTCTGTCATCAACAAGGCTAAGACAAACATGACAAACAACAAACAGGTGCCTACAGAGAAGAATCTGCCGCGGCCGCGGAGGCAAAACTAAAAGTAAGTTGAGGGCCTGTCAGACTGCAGCGGCAGCCGACTTTCCTCACAGATGAGGACCTCGTCCTCCAGACGGGGGCAAGGGACGTCTCCCAAGACCCCCGGTCGACGACCTGCCAGTGTGTCCGCCTAAGTCAATGCCAACCCTGATACAGATTGGAGCTCCTACAGGCTTATACAGGCTTCAGGCTTGTTCGTGAACAAAAACAGTGAGACACAGACAGACAAAGACAGACAGATAACTGAGTGCATTCACCAGCTGGCAGAGGGCCCTCCAGGTTGAGGGTCCTGGGGGTCTCTGGGATCCTGGACGAGCTCCCAAATGTTGTGCCCAAAGTTGTGAATCCCAGAAGACCAGCAAGGAGCCAACACTGATGCAAAAGCACAGAGCCTTTATTCGAGCTAGCTTGAGCTCAATCTCTCATCTGCACCAACGCAGTGGCAAGATGGCAGAGAAAGAGCGCGAGTTTCAAAAGTACAAAGGTTTTATTGGGGATCTAGGGGCAGCTGGTGGGGTGAGAGGTATGGCCTTGGCCGATTGTCTGGGTCTAGGGGTAGTTGGTGGGCTTCTTGCTGACTGGTGAGGAGAGAGCCAAAGCTCCGATTGGCTGAGGTAGGATCCGGGTCCCAATTGGCTGAGGTAGGCTCCTTGAAATGGCAGCTCTTATGCTAAGAAGGGTTCTAAAAATAAAATTAACTTCTGGGGGAAAAAACTAAGTCCCCTTCAGTCAGGCCCTGTTCAGAGCACTTCACATACATTAACTCTCTTGGCTGGTCCTCTTTCACATTTACCCTGGTGTGAGGGTGCCCATTCCCCCAGCTTCCCTCAAGGGAGTGGGGTTTAAAAAGCCTTCCCTGGTTATTGTTAATTTTCAAATGTGTTAAAGGTATTGTATTTTTCTGAGTCCTTATCTATAGACATACATAATGGAGTATTTTCAGATAAAATGCTGACATCTGGGATTCACATTAAATTTCTCTGGTAGGGAGAAAAACGAGAGGGTCATGGATGAACATAGATTGGCAAAATGTTGATAATTGTTGAAGCTTGTTACAGAGGTTCATTATCCTCTTCTTTCTACTTCTCTGCATGTTTGAAATTTTCCATAATAATAATAAAAACTTAACTGTCTAATCTGCAAATTACACTGAGTCACCCATACTCGCAGAATGGAAATGAGATAATGAGGCCTTGTGGGAGAGTTCAGAACGGATAAAGGGGGAGATGGATGAGGCAGAAGAACAATAGCTATTGCTGATAAAGTACAGGAGTGCCAGGTCGTGTTCTACATACTTTACATATATTAATCCTCACAACAACCTTGTTAGGTAGGGTACACTATTGTTATCATCCCTTTACAGGTAAGGAAACTGAGGCCCAGAAAGACTGACTAAGTTACACAAGTTTACACAGCTTGTGGGTGGTAAAGCTGGGTTCTAAACCCAGGCAGTCTGGCTTCTGACTTTTTTGCTCTTAAATGCTCTGCTAGTTAAGTATAGAAAGCAGATGATAAGAAGGACTCATTTATTCATTTACTTAATGTATCTAATAGATATGTCTTGAGCCTTTACAAAATGGCCAGGCAAGGATCTGGGTGCTGGGTACAGTGGTGAGTAAAATAGACAGGTCCTTGCTACCAAGGACTTTAAAGTTTGGTGGGGGCAGGGGAGACATGAAACAATAATCATGCAAGCATGTGGAAAGCTACAAACTGTGATGAGGGCACAGGAGGACAGCTCCAGGGCATTCTAAGAGGATATTGATGAGGTAGCTGACCCAGTCTGGAGGAGCTGGGAGAGGTTTTTCTGACTAAGAAGTGTTTGAGCAGAGAGCTGAAAGAGGAGGAATTAACTAAACAAAAAAGAGAGGAGGAAGAGTATGACTAAAGGCCCTGGGGCAGGAGAGAGCTCGAGGCATGTTAAAAACTGAAAAGGCTAAGGTGGTTGGAGCAAAGCCTTTAGAATGCTAGAGTTAGAATGGTTTTTTTTGGCAGTGTTCCAATGTCACTGATGCAGGAACTGCCACTGGAGAAGAAGGAAGTGACTGGTCCAAGGTTACACCCTGAATCAGTGGCGGAGATGGGACTCAAACCTAGGTTCCCTGATTCCTTCCCAGCTCAGGGCTCTTTACAGTATAGACCGTGGCTTCCCTCCATATAGAGGAGGGAGACCAACTGGGTGTCAGCAAAATGCTGCTCTTAGGGACTGAGAATTGGATAGGGTGTTTTTGGAATAAGTATAAATAACCAAATGAAGTCTTCATGGGCATGGAGATCAAGAGTGGGTTTGGGGCCGAAAAAAAGAAGTTATTTGGAAACAGAAGAATTTAATTTGTGATTCCCAGATACTTAATTAGGCTTTTCTCCCCCTCTTTCTAGCTAGGGTTCTAAAGTGGTTGTGGTTTTTTGGGGGGGGGGTGGAGAAGAGGACTGGGACTGAGGTCTTAATCCCCCCTTTCCGGGTAAGAAGCACCTGTCCCAGGAGAAGCACGAGTGAGGGTGATCTCCAGCTCTTTCAGACGTGAGTCATCTCTAGCTCTGCCAGCAGGGGGAGCCAGAAACCGAATTTCCTAAGAATGGCTGCTGGCTTGGTCCCTGGGCTGTATAAATGGTTATTGGAAACAGTCAGCCCAAGATGGTGTGGAAATAACAGAAACTGAGGGGAAAGAGGGAGCCAATTATTAGGATTATCTGCAGGGTCTTTGCACTAAATTGAAGTCTTTGATGAGTGCCGTTGAAAACTGACTCCCAGGGTTTGGGTTGAAGTGGGCACCAAAGGGTAGGGGATCTTTTGACAGGACAATGCTGCTGTACAAAACATGGCATCCTCCACTCCCTTCAAGCTACCTCATCCACTCCCAACACCTCACAATCCTATCTCTAGCCTCATCCCCTCTCCTCAGCTTCAGACCTTGATGGCCAATTGGCTACAAGACATGTCTTCCTGGATGTTCAAAGTCATCATGGCACTGAACTCATCTCCCATCCTCCCCTAGATCTGTTCCCTCAATATTCCTCATCTCCACGAACAGCACTAGCAACACCCTCATTGTTCAAATCAGAAACCGGGAGACATGTTTCTAAGTCACCAGGAAGTTGGCTCTACCTCCAAAATACACCCAAAACCCAAACATTTCTTTTCTATCACTGCTGCCATTCTGGTCTATGCCACCATCATCTCTCTCTGGCTCACTGCAATAACCTTGTGACTTTCTTCCTGCTTTCCATTATCTCTATACCCAGAAACCAGAGGGATCTTTGAAAAATACCAATCTGATTATGTCATGGCCCTGTCTAAACCCCTTCAAAGCCTCCTTCTTGCCCTCAAAATCATGTCCTGCCTCCTCCTGCTGATTTACAAGGCCCTCCTGAACTGGCTCCTCACTTCGTCTTCCACCTTATGTCTCACATCTTCATTGCCCCCGCCCACACTATCCTCTTCTCAAACTGAACAACTTCCACATACTCAAATCTTGCCTCTAGGGCCTCTCACATGCTGATTCGTCTACTTGGACTTTCTTCTTTTTTGTTTCACTATTCTTCTGTTCATTCCTCAGTTTAATTTCCCTTCTTTCAGGTACCTTTCTTGATCCTTCCCAACAGTTACCCTCTGTGACACAGTGTGACACACTCTGCATTTACCACTAGATTTACTCCATGGAATGTGGCTGCCTGGTTACCTCTCTGGCTCCCCCATGATCATGTGGGCTTTGTGAAGGACAGGTCTGTCTTTTTCACAGTTAACAGCTTCACAGAGCTTAGCATAGTACCTATACATAGTAGCTGATAAGAAAATATTTGTTGGCAAAACTGGACAGCTACATGTAAGAGAATGAAACTGGATTACTGTCTGACTACATACAAAAAAGTAAACTCAAAATGGATCAAAGGCCTGAATGTAAGTCATGAAACCATAAAACTCTTAGAAAAAAACATACGCAAAAATTTCTTGGGCAAAAACATGAGCAACTTCTTCATGAACATATCTCCCTGGGCAAGGGAAACAAAAGCAAAAATGAACAAGTGGGACTATATCAAACTAAAAAGCTTCTGTACAGCAAAGGACACCATCAACAGAACAAAAAGACATCCTACAGTATGGGAGAATATATTCATAGATGACATATCCAATAAGGGGTTGACATCCAAATTATACAAAGAGCTCACACACCTCAACAAACAAAAAGCAAATATGTTAATTAAAAAATGGGCAGAGGAACTGAACAGACAGTTCTCCAAAGAAGAAATTCAGATGGTCAACAGGCACATGAAAAGATGCTCCACATCACTAATCATCAGAGAAATGCAAATTAAAACCACAATGAGATATCACCTCACACCAGTAAGGATGGCTACCATACAAAAGACAAACAACAACAAATGTTGGCAAGGATGTGGAGAAAGGGGAACCATCCTACACTGCTGGTGGAAATGTAAATTAGTTCAACCATTGTGGAAAGCAGTATGGAGGTTCCTCAAAATACTCAAAATAGAAATACCATTTAACCCAGGAATTCCACTCCTAGGAATTTACACTAAGAATGCAGCAGCCGAGTTGTAAAAGACATATGCACCCCTATGTTTATCGCAGCACTATTTACAATAGCCAAGAAATGGAAGCAACCTAAGTGTCCATCAGTAGATGAGTGGATAAAGAAGATGTGATACATATACACAATGGAATATTATTCAGCCATAAGAAGAAAACAAATCCTACCATTTGCAACAACATGGATGGAGCTAGAGGGTATTATGTTCAGTGAAATAAGCCAGGCAGAGAAAGACAAGTACCAAATGATTTCATTCATCTGTGGAGTATAAGAACACAGAAAAACCTAAAGGAACAAAACAGCAGCAGACTCACAGAACCCAAGAATGGACTAACAGTTACCAAAGGGAAAGGGACTGGGAGGGATAGGTGGGAAGGGAGGAATAAGGGGGAAAAAGGGGCATTATGATTAGCACACATAATGTGGGGGTTGATGGGGAAGGCCATATAGCACAGGGAAGAAAAGTAGTGATTTTATATCATCTTACTACACTGATGGACAGTGACTGTAATGGGGTATGTGGTGGGGACCTGATAATAGGGGGAGTCTAGTAACCATATTGTTGCTCATGTAATTATACATTAACGATACCAAAATAAAAAAAAGAAAATATTTGTTGGATGGATGAATTTGTCAATTTCCTAATCACAATGGAACAATGGGCTCCCTGTTGGAGAGCTAGAATGAGGCCATTGGTGGGATTGACATATCCAAAGCAATAATAGGGACCAGGAGCCAGGGAAAGGGTGGAGGCCTGAGCATGCTCATCCCAGCCACTCCTCTTGCCAGCATTGCCCCTGTCTCCCTCTTGAACCTGCCTCAAGACAGATCTGGAAATAGCATAGAGGAATATGAGTTACACCCATGAATGGGGCACTCCTCTTCTGTTTCCTTCCCAAATCTTGTGCTGGGACAAAGCCACTCTTGCTTGGCTGTGAGATGAATGGGCTCCAGCCAGTGCCTAATGTTAGTGGACTCTCTGTATGCCCTGTACCCACTTGTTCCCCAAGTCAAGGGCATTTCTGGCAGCTCCCTGTGAATTGCTCCTCAGCTTCTTCATCCACCTCCTGCAGCAGCAGAGAAATCCTCCCTATATGGAATGACCACCTCTCCCAAAAGCTGGAGTCAAGCCTCCCTGCTGGTGCCAGTCCAAGAAAGGGCTCCCAGGGGGCACCTCATCTTAACCTTTGTGGTCCTTTCACCTTCCTCTCTGGCACTGTAAAAGACAAACAGTAAAAACTACAAACTCTTGAGAAGGGGTTGAAGGTTACATTTCTCTACAGCCCTTTGAAGGCCTTGGCCCTCTGCCCAGATCTGAGTCAGGAACTGTGTGTCCCAGAGAACCAGCTTCCCAGCCATGTGCTCTGAGTTTAAAGAGCCTAGGGGCCCTTGTTGGATGCTCTGTTAAAATTAGCCAAGAAGGGCCAGGTGAGGGTAACACAGCAGGAGGGACTTTGGCCAATCTAGGCCTCTGAAGGTGTGGAGGGAAGGGGCAGATACATGACACTAGGGCATGTTGAGGGCATGGCAAGTCCCCAGGCAGAGAACTCCTCTCACAACCCAGCTGCACTGCTCCAGAGCCAAGCCTTTCCAGCTACTCCTTCAAGGGAACTAATGGCTTTGTGAACACCTACTTTATGCTAGGCACTTACCTCACACCAAGCGAGAAGTTACTGTTCTCCTTTACCAGTTGCAGGAAACAAGAGTCAGAGAGGTTGATTGCCTTATGTTAGGTCTTGCAGCAAGTACACAGCAGATTCAGAGACCAGGACCAGGCCATCAACTTCCAGCCCCTTGGTGAATGGTTTCTGAGGCTGCTAGAAAATGATTCTCTCTTTCAGTGGGCAGGTAGGCAGCCTAGGATAATGGCTGGGAGGGGATACAGAAAGTTACACTCCTTCTATGCCTAGGACATAGCTTGCTCTATCCAGGAGAAAATATGTCTTTGTCCCTTTGACACACACCATCTCCAGATGGTAGGAATGGGTTGGGCAATAAGGTCAAGTTTCACACATGGAAGGAGGGTGGAGATGTTTAGGATGGAGACAAGAAAAGACTTCCCTAAGGTCTCACATCAGAGCATAAGACAACAATTCAGATGAATGGACCTGTCCAAGAAGCCAGACAGATCCATAGGAGGAAGACTGAAAAGGTACCCCTCACTCCTGCTGTCATGGATGTTCACATGCACTGAAGAACCAATACTTAGGCACAGTTGCCAGGGGGGCAAATTTGGGTACCCATAAATGCAGGGAGACTCTGCAGTTGAATTTTTAGTGTACCAAGGGTTATCAACCCTAGATTCATGTTACAATCACTGTGGATCTTTCAAACAGTAATTATATTTGCAGTTCATGTATTTGACAAAGGACTAGTATCAAGAATATATAAAGAGCCCCTATAAATCAATAATAAAATGACAACCTAAAAATATGGGCAAAACGCTGGAACAGGCAACTCATGATATAGATGCATGAGCATGTGAAAAGATGATTGATGTAACAGCCATTAGGGAATGCAATTTAAAACCACAGTGAGATACCACTATGTACCCATGAGAATGGCTATAATTAAAAAAACAAACAATGCAAAATGTTGGCAAGGACATGGAACAACGGTAACTCTCATATTTTGCTGGTGGAAGTGTAAATTGGTACAAGAACTTTAGAAAACTGGCAGTTTCAAATAAGCTCAACATAAATCTAGTAATTCCACCCCAAGAGAAATGAGTACATATACCAACAAAGAGACTGTGAACAACCCAAACCTTCCTGGATGTGTGAATAGCTAAGCAAACTTTGGTGTTTCAAAGAGAAATTTTGTTGTATACAGGAGAATACAATTCAGCAATGAAAAGGAATGAAATACTTATAAGGGCCTCCATTTGGGTGAATCTCAAAGGCATTATGTTAAGTGAAAGAGGTCAATCTCAGAATGTTACATACTCCTTGATTCCGCTTATATTCGGTTCAAGAGCAATCAAAATGAGTTTACAATAGAAATAAGAATGGTGGTTGCCTCTAGCAAGGGTGGGGATATTGCCTGGGGTGGTAGAAATGGTTAACAATTTTATTGGGGTGGTGGTTACACACTGCCCAAAATTACCACAGTTACCACAATTCATTAAACATAAGATCTATGCATTTTGCTGTGTGTAAATTATGCCTCAATTTAAAAAATCATGCCCAGGCTCCACCCCTGATTAATTAAATAAAAATCTCTAGAGGTGGGGCTGGGGTAAAAGCATTTTGTTTACTCTCCCCAGGTAGTGCTAATGTGCAGCTGGTCTGAGAACTCCTGATAAATATTATCACCGCCTTTACCAAGCAACAGACTTTCTCAGCCTTCTCTGTCTTGGAGACTTTTCAAAGGGGCTCATTGGAAATAGTTCCTCCCACTATCACCAGCAGAGGTAGGCAGACAGGAACAGAAGGTGAATGAGAGTAGGCACTTATATCTTAGAAGATGTTTCATATCAAAACATAAAGACACTGAAGCTTACACTTTAAAATGGTTAAAAGGGTGAATTTAATGTTAGGTGAATTTCATCTCAATTTAAACAAAAACAAAATCTTTCTTAGTTTTAATGGTCCATTACATATAGTCTACTGTACCTTAATTTATTTAACCAGTTCCCTGTTGATGCATATCTTTTCCACTCTTTTGCTATTATGAACATTGTGGCCACAAATATCCTGGTACATGCACTTTTGTGAATATGTGTGAGTATAGCTATAGGATAATTTCCTCAAAGTGGAATAGTTGGGTCAACGCATATGTGTCTTTCTCATTTTGATAGAACTGCTAAATTGCCTTCCATAAGGGATGGGCAAACTTACATTCCTATCAACAGTATATGAGGGTGCCTATTTCCCTACACCTTTGCTAACAGTGTTCTCCGACCTTTTGATCTTCACCCTTCTGATTATAAAAAAGTCATACCTTATAGCTTTCTTTTGCATTTCCCCTGAGAGTAATTCTTCACTGAGACAGGTGAAGGGCATTCAAGGGGAGGAGAAGGGTGTTGTTTTGGAGGCAGAGAAGGAGGCAGTTATCTGCCCACGTTTCTCTTCTAGCTTAGGGTTAGCTTTGAACAAGTTACCAGAAATCCCAAGAATTCTTAACTGAATATTAAGGTGTCTTAAATGGCTTTCTTAGGTCAGACCTCCCACATGAGCACCAGACTTTTTTATCAAGGACTGCTGAAAATATCCAAAAGAAAAGTTAAGTATTCCCAGCCCATATTCAAACCTGATCTGTCTCAGTCTTCCCCATCTCTGTAATTGGCACCACCATCTACCTAGCTGCTCAAGCTCAAAACCTAGAAGCTGGAACATTGTCTCTTCTCTGTCCTTCATCCAACCTATGTCTTGCCAGTGGGTTTTGGCCCTGGGAAAGTTCACTCTTGACTCAGTGTCTTGCCAATGGGTTTCAGCCCTGGGCAAATTCGCTATGGATTCAGTGTGACCAAAGAAATTGACAGCAAAATGTTCTTGGGGTGAAAGGGTTATACCCAACTTTATTTCCAGGTGGCAGGTCAGTCACTAAAATCCCATTCACTCAGAGCGAGTCTGCATGCAGCAAGCCAGTCTCTGCCTCTGGGCCCCTCTGTCCTCACAGCTGTTCTCTGGACATCTCTGTCCAGACAGCCATCCTCTGGGCCTCTCTGCACAGTCATCCCACACAGCCATTCTCTGGGCCTCTTTCCTCGGTGCTGCCACCACTCCAGCCTCTGCTCTGCTCTCCTTCAGCCTTGCAGCCCTGCCACCATATCATGCCCAGAGCACTGGGTGGAGCTCTTTTTATAGAGTCAACAGCCACGTATTGCCCACAGGTGTGCAGTGAGCTAGTTAACCACGACCAGGTGAGAATCCTGGCCACAAGAACTCTCATTTTATCCACACTCCACCCCTCCAGGATTCTCTCCTCTCAATCTATGTGCCCTTAGTCCTCTGCAATGGTCCCTGTGCAAGGAAGCTCAAACATTGTTCTCCAGCCTCTCCAGCAAAAAGTCTTGCACACACAGACCAGACACGTGGCTCTGTCTCTGACCTCTGCCTCTTTGGTCTTAATGACTGGAACTGCTGCTCTGGTTTCAATTCTTGCCATAGATCCAGTAAGATCCTATTTGGCTTCCCGTCTAATTTCCTTCCATCTACTCCTGCCCGTATCAAATCAACCCACATCTGGGTCTTCATAACCCTCATGAGGCCCCTCAAATTCCTCCTGTAACAGGTCTTATTTCTTTCTGGGTTCTCATTGCTTCAGCTACTGTACATGTGTCTTGCCAATGGTTTTCAGCTCCAGGCAAGCTCACTATGGATTCAGTGTGACCAAAGAAATTGACAGCAAAACGTTCTTTGGGGTGAAAGGTTTTATTACCCGGCTTGTTCTCTGGTGGTAGGTCGAGCACTAGCATCTCTGCCTCCACCCAGAGCACTGGGCTGAGCTCTCTATATAGCGCAATAATAGCTTATTGCCTAAAGGAGGGTGGAAACAGCAGCCCAGCAACAGGCCAGTTACATCATCAGGTGGTTTAAGTTCAGTGAGGATCCTGGCCATAGGAACCCCAAGTTCCCCACACTTCACCCCTCCATGATTCTTGCCTTACAATCTACATGCTTTCAATCTTCCGCAATGGTCCCTGTGCGAGAAAGCTGGAGCAGTGTAACTAGACTCAACAATTGCAACAGAGGATAACAACAACTTAGAGATAATAAAAATGAAGATACAGCAAGATTTTGATACAAAAATTATAATAATCCTCTAGCCAGAGGAGGTTCCTAATAATAAAAATTATAATAATCCTCAAGCCAGAGGAAGTTCCGAATCCACAAAGACTTTAGGGGCAATAAGACACATATTTTAATGTCACCAAATAGACAAATCTTGTCCATCAGATAGGATGCATGCAAAGAGCGGTCCTGTGATAGGACTGTAGTAGGAAAGGGGTCCATTCCAGGTCTAGTACACCAAACTTTTACTCCTTTCCCCGTGGGGGTTACTGAAGGGTCTATGTATAGTGCTACTGGAGGTGCATGCACTGGCCACAATGATAAAACAAAACACCCCGGTAAGATGTTCTTACTTCTGGCCGTTCAGGATATACTACTGTAAACTTTGGCAGCCACTCTGCCATTATTCCAGGAATACACAGGAGGCCAGCTTCCAAGCCTTGTCCCCAAGGTGCCAGGAGAGCCAGCCATCATTGGTCCATGTGTCAAAAGGTCCAAGACCACATCCATTCAATGGAGTCTCCGGGGTTCAGTGCAGTTGGTGCTGGCAGCAAGATGTTATTCTGGTGGCCAAACCTCAGCTTCAGTGATTCTTCCTTGGTTTGTACTTGCAGTTGTATAAGGGAGGCAGCCATATGTGTTAACATGTCTATGGGGCTCAGAGCTCCCTTTTGGGGTCTCTCATTCAAATGCCATAGCACGGTCCATAAGCGGACTGACCATCCCCACAGACTATTGGTATGTGACTTTAGTCCAGATTTTAACAAACCATTGTGCCTCTCTATCATGCTTGCTGCCATAGGATTGTATGGCACATGAAACTTCCACTTGATTCTCAGCTGATGTACTCATTCTTGCAGTGTATGTCCAGTAAAATGAGTGCCCTGATCACTCTCAATCACCTGTGGTCGGCCCTAGGCAGCAAAGAGATGCTCCAGGCCTCTTTTGGTCATCTGCTGGTCTGCACAATGGGTAGGAAAAGCAACCAAAAGTCCAGTAGCTGTGTCCACACAAGTCATCGCATACTGATAGCCTTCTGACACAGGTAGATGCCCAATATAGTCAATCTGCCACCTAACGAAGGGTATAGGCCCCTTAGCTATTGTCCCATGTTGCTGTGGAACTCGGTGTAAGTCCCTTTGGAGCACACGACACACTTGTGCCAGGCTCTACTAACTTCTTTGAAGGTCAAAGGCAAGCCCCACTGACGGGCTACAGCTGACATTGTCTTTTGCCCTGCATGCAACAAACACTGATGCAGCCATTGGGCTACATCAGAGGCAGGCTTTCCTTCTAACCAACGTATTTGGGCCAATTTATCTGCCTCATCATTTCCTGGGGATGCCAGTGGCAAATGACCTGTCACATGGCATACTGTAATTATTTTAGTCTGACCACAGGCCCATAAGTCTTGCCACAGTTCTTGCCCCTAGAGGGGTTGGTGATCAACCAGCCAGTTGGCATGGTACCAGGTTGGTAGCCATAGGGTCAAGCCCCTATAGACAGTGCAGCTATCAGTGCAGACAACTATAGGGAAGGGCTCCTTGCTGATCACAAGCCACAGAGTCTGCAACTCTGCCCACTGGCTGCTCTTCCCCTCACCATCTTCCATCCATATTGTCTCAGTCTTAGGATGGAAAGCTATGGCCCTCCATTTTGGGGGGCTGCCCACGGCTGGAGCCATCTGTGTACCATGCGTCTTTGGGTAGAGGGGCTTTTCCCTCCTGATAGGGACTCTCTGCTGCTAATGGTTCAAAAGCAAGTTCTTCCTGCTTTTCACTAGTATATAACCACCAGCCCCAACAAGCATTGGAGTTCTTCACTCAAGGGGCTACTAGAGAGGGCACTACGCTGCTCTAGGTAAGCACCCCACTTGGCTAGTGTGGGTGTTTGTGCCACACCACTCCTTGGCTTTTGGGTCCAGTCTCGTACCCACCCCAGGATGGGATAGGTGGTTATTACCTTTATTGGGGCCATTTCAGTGATGGGTTCTGTAGCCAGCAAGGCATGATACATGGCAGCCAGTTGTTTTTCTATCAAAGTGTATCGTACCTCTGCCCCTTTCCAGAGTTGTGACCAGAATCCAACGGGTTGGCGAGTTCTCCAGCAGGAAGTCTTGCAAACACACAGGTTGGACTCGTGGCTCTCTCTCTGACCTCTGCCTCTTTGGTCTTAATGGCTGGAACTGCTGCTCTGGTTTCAGCTGTTGCCACAGCTCTAGTAAGATCCTATATGACTTCCCATCTAATTTCCTTCCATCTGCTCCTGCCCGTATTAAATCAACCCACATCTAGGTCCTTGTAACCTTCATAGGGCCCTGTAAATTCTTCTTGTGAGTAACAGGCCTTATTTCTTTCTGGATTCTTATTGCTTCTGCCTCTCCTAAGTCGGCTACTGTACATGTCACCTCGCTTACGGGATGCCCTAAGTAAGGGGAAAGAATGGCCACTAGAGACCCACAGAGGGATGTAGGAGCTGTTTGAAGTACAGTATTTCTCATCCCAGGAATGAAAATCTCTTCACCTGGGTTATAATTCTCTGGACTATAGATGGCATTTCTTATGCCTAGCTCTCGTAGCACCTGTTGGAGTTCAGCATATGTCTGCCATGTAACAGGAGAGGATGGCAGATCACCCGGATTGGGCCACACAGCACGAAGTGCAGCCATAAGCCAATTGAGGAGGGATTGACTCCCTGGGGTCTGATGTGCATTTTGTAATCGCTGCCTCAAGGCAGGTTGCACTGTCAGGGAAGACAGCTTTCCCATCTCTGATCCTGAAAGAACAATTCCATCCACCCCTAAGTCCCACAGATGCAGGGTCCAAGCTGATATTGACTCCGAGGGCTTCTGCCTAAACCAGGAGCCCAAATCCACCAGCTCAGCCTGAGTATAGGGATGGACCATAGAGTGCTCCATGACCTGTGGAGTAGGATGCTCCTCTCCTTGGGGAACTACTGAAGTTTGCAGCTCGTGTTCTTGTGCCACCATTTCTTGGGTCTTCTCTGTAGACCTTTTTAAGACTGTGAGAAGCAGCCAACCCACAGTCCCCACTGCCTCATGGACACTCTGCTTCTCAAAGGATCTGCTCACTCTACCAAGAGCCACCCCTGCTTCCTCAGGTGTCACCTCCACTTGCCTCTAGCCCTGGGGTGGGGCCCAGTCCTCTAGGAGGCAAGCCACCTCAGACCACATATTCATTGGGGGACGATCCACTGTTTCCCCATTCACAGGGGCAGCCCGCTGAAGCACCCCTCCCATAAGCGCAGCCTGTCTTTTTCCTTGGTCAACAATGAACCCTGCCAACTTTCACCAATTGTCTTGCCAATGGGTTTCAACCCTGGGCAAGTTCACTATGGAGTCAGTGCGACCAAAGAAAATTACAGCAAAATGTTGTTGGGTAGAAAGGGTTATACCCAACTTTATTTCCAGGTGGCAGGTCAGTCACTAAAATCCTGTTCACTCAGAGTGAGTCTGCATGCAGCAAGCTGGTCTCTGCCTCTGGGCCCCTCTGTCTGCACAGTCGTCCCGCACAACCATCCTCTGGGCCTCTCTGCACAGTTGTCCTGCACAACTGTCCTCTGGGCCTCTATCCTAGTGCTGGCACCACTGCAGCCTCTTCTCCTCTCTCCTAGAGCCTTGGAGCCCTGCCACTGTGTCATGCCATAGCACTGGGTGGAGCTCTTTTTATAGAGTCAACAGCCATGTATTGCCCACAGGTGTGCAATGAGCTAGTCAACCATGGCCAGGTGAGAATCCTGGCCATAGGAACTCTCATTTTATCCACACTCAGTGAGACTGAGAAATAACAATGGAACGTTCTTGGGGTAAAAGTGGTTATATCCAGCTTTGCTCTCCTGGTGGTAGGTCACATGAGAATCACATCTGCATCCAGCAGTCTGCAGATCTGTAATCCACTTCCGTCCCCGCCTCTGCACAGACCACTCAACAGAGCTCTCTATGTAGTGACTCAGTCAATAACAGCTTATTGCCTAGGGTGTAGAAGCAGTAGGCCATTTATATCATCAAGTAGTTCAGGGTCAGGTGAGGATCTTGGCTGTTGGAACTTCCATTTTCCCCACACTCATCAAGCCCTGTGGGCTCTACCTCTAAAATATATCCTGAATCTCTCTACTTCTTCCCAACCAACTGCAAGCATTCAAGCCTAAGCCACCTGGCATTTACCAATGGCTTCCTAACTGGCCTCCCTACTCCCATTGTTGTCTCCCAGTCCATTTTTCTTATTAGGAAAATCGAATCCATTCTTCACATAGTAGCCAATAATCTTTTTAAAGAAATAGGAAGCAGATCACATCACTCCTTGCTTAAGACCTCCCAGTGAGTTGACAATGAAACTATGTCCAAACTTCTTACCTGTGGCCTGCAAGTCCTTAGTGACCTGGCCCATCCAATCTCATGTTGCTTGCTTATTTCACCTCAAGCACTTTGTCTTTCTTTTTCCTCTTGGAACAACCAATACCATTTCCACCACAGCGTCTCTATTTGCTATTCCCATGGCCAGGAACACTTTTTCCTAAAATCTTAGTATGACTGACTACTTATTATTCCAATCTCAGCCATCTCTCCTGGTCTCCTGTGAGACCTTTCCTGACCCATTTTCTCATCCCATTTATATCCTGTAGAGCTCTTGCTACTATTTCAAAGTATCTCCTTTCTCTGTTTATGTCCATATGGTCTGTTCCTCCTCTGGAGTTTTAGCGCTATGTCTGTATCTCCAATACACACAATAGTTCTGGTGCATAGTAGGTGCTTAAAAAATATTTGGAACCAGTGAATAGTGCAATAGTGCTTTCTTGTTTTCAAAGCCTTCTCCTGGTGGGGATCTCATGTTTAGAGAGGGAGGGGGCAACTGGAGAAGAAATGGTTGCTTTTCAAGTCATTGAAGGCAGCAAAACCGATTGTAAGGGCTTGAGGTGTGCTCTATCCAAATAATTAGCAAAAAAGTCTTACCTAGTCACTGACCACAGCTGTCCTTGGAAACACTAGGGAAGCCTCCTTTGAATTATAGCATATCATCCCAAGCAATAAAATGGCCCTCCTTTGTCAATATTCTCTGCCTCAAATTTGTCACTAATTCCTGCTGGCCTCCTCCCAACCAATCTGAATGACCAAAAGGCAGACTGAATACAATTTAATCAGTGGCTTGGCCTCCATAGCATGAGCTGGCGGTGTCTCCGTGAGCCTCATCGCTAAAAGGTGTTCCAGGAGCCATGATTTCAGCACTAAGGAGGGCCAGCAGGAGGGCCAGTAGGAACCCCACGCCAGCGGCGGGGAATCTGGCAGGTGCTGGCTCCTGGCAGGGGCGAGGCGGGCAGGGGGGAGCCAAGGAAAGGCAGGGAGAAGAGGGAAAGGACAGTGCCACGCAAAAGAATAGTCATTGAGCTAATAGCCAGCCCTGGGTTTCCAGTTTTACAAACTGTTCAAGCCATTATCACATTTCTGCCCCACAACAGCCTGCGTGCGCGTGGTTATTCCTGTGCTGCCACAGGGGAAACCGAGCCTTGGAGAGGTGGCGGCTGAGAAGGCACTGCCTGCCCGTGCCCAAGGTGTTGGCCTGGGGTGCGCCCGCTCCCTGCTCACCTCCTGCAGTCAGTGAACCCGGCACTGCCGGGCCGTTGCTATGGCATTTCTGGAGTGTCACAAATACCCAGGAAGCACACAAATAGACCTGCGTGAGACACAGCCCTGTGCAAAACAACTTCCAATTTACTCGCAATAATTACCACCCCCAGATAATCGCCTCTACCCAGGCGGGCGAGGAGCTTGGGTGGGGGATGGAGGAAAGAGGTGAGAAAGGGAGGGAGGGACAGAGGCAGAGCATACCAGGCAGGCGGCAGCCGTGCCAAGGTGGGGGTTGCAGCGAGGGCAGGGGAGCAGAGAGGTGGTCTTCCTGAACTAGGTTCTGAGGAGGGTTCTGTCCTGTTTGGTTCTGGACATTCGAATGTTCTGAATGGATATCAAAACATTTCATTCAATATGCACCAGGCACCTTTGGGGTGGGCCCTTTGCCTGACCTTAGGGATGCAAAGGCCGGTTCTTGTGGTAGACTTTTGGGAGACGAAAAGCAAGACACAGAAACAAGGTACAGTTATAAGGGCCACCACTCATTCAATAATCATTTATTAAGTACCAACTATATGCCAGGCATTGTGCTGAGGATACAGCAGTGAACAACAAAAATCTGTCTAATGAACTTCACGTTGGAGTGAAGGAAAATAACAAAAGTATAGTGTTAGTTGGTGGACTTGTCTGGATTCTCCAGAGAAATAGAACCAGTTGAGTACATATGTATGCATAGAGATTAACTGTAAGGATTTGGCTCATGCAATTTCAGAGGCTGAGAAGTCCAAGATGTGCAGTAGGCAAGCTGGAGAGCCAGGAGAGCCAATAGTATATCTAGCTCCAGTCCAAGTCCAAAGGCTTGAGATCCAGCAGAGGCAATGGTGTAAGTTCCAGTCTGAGTCCGAAGGCAGGAGGAAACTCATGTCCCAGCTCCAGGACAGTCAGGCAGAGACAAAGGTTTCCAGTTCAACCTCTTATTGGATTCAGGCCTTCAATGAATTGAGTGAGGCCCACCAATACCAGGAGGGCAATCTGCTTTCCTCAGTTTATAGGTTCAAATGTAATCTCATCCTGAAACACCCTTACAGACACACCCAGAAATAATGTTTACCTGAATATGTGGGCATCCCATGGCCCAGTGAAGTTGACACATAAAATAGACCGTCACAGTTGGTGATAAGTACAAGCAAGGGAGAAACATAAAACAGGAGAGTAGGAATAGGAATTGTTGGTGGGGTAGGGGTTGCACATTTAAACAGACCCTGAGGCAGGAGCATGACTGGTGTGTTGGAGGAACAGCAGTGAGTCCAGGCTAGCCAGAGCACAGTGAGCAAGGGAGAGAGGTCTAGGAGAGAGGCAGAGACAGAGCACACAGGCCATATAGGCCAACGTAAGGAACTGCAAACGAAATGGGAGCCATGGCAGGATTTTGAGGTGGACACATGACATGATTTGACTTGCTTTAATAAGAACCCTTTGGCTTCTGTGTGTGAACAGACCTTGGGGGAAGGGGTGGTGGTGAGGGGCAAGGGTGAAGCAGCTAGGAGCACTGGTAAGAGTGAGAATGGCAAAGGAGCTGTTCAGGTACTGATGCAGTAATCCAGGTGGAAGATGATGGGAGCTTAGCCCAGGCTGACCCCTGTGGCTCTAGATGGTGAGAAGTGGTGGATTCTGGATCTATTGTGAAAGTGGAGCCAACAGGATTTGCTGATGGATTTGGCCATGTGATGGGACAAAAAGAGAGGCATCGAAGGTGATCAAGGAGGAACATGTCTTGAGAGCAGGCAGTGTGGTAGGAACTGGAGAAAGTCGATTTCATATGGACTTGGGGGTTAAATTGAGTTACACCCCTGCCTTCTCAGCTGTGTGACCTTTGGCAAGTTGCTTTCCATCTCTGAACCTGGGTTCCCTTACCTGTAGAACCTCACTGGGCTATTGTGAAGATTTAATGAGGTGAGGTATGTAAAGCCCCCAGTTCAATGGCTGGCACAGAATGGGTGCTCTCTGAGTGAGCACTTGCCCCCTTGTCCTTTCCTTTCTGAGGAAGCCGGAAAAGCTTCACAGCAGAGCCAAGATTGGAGGGGACTGAAGGATGAGTGGAACTTTGTTAGGCAGAAAAGAGGAGCTCATCCTTCACAACAGGCAGGAGGAAATGAAGTTAATGGCAGGCAGGCCTTAGTGCAAGTCCCTGAGTGAGCAAGGCTGCAGGACAGGGAGTTTCTGGGAGTGGAGAGTGTGTGAAGGAAAGAAAGCCATATGCCAGGAAAGGGACCCCAACAGGGAGGTGTGAGTCCCAACCTCCTGCCTCCCTGGCTGTGCCTTGTGCCAACCTCAACCCAGAGGACCTATGAAATTCTGAGTTACAGAATGAAGCTGGTCGTAACTATGGCATACAACTTACCCACACGATGAGGGGTTACTGAACTCTGTGATGTGTGGAGTCACACAACAAACATCTGGCTTGGCCATTGGCCAGGACAGCCTCCACCTACCCTGGCTGTACACACTGATTGAGAACATATGGCCTCCAAGGAGGGGGCTTTCCAAAAAGGCCATCTTTGCCTTCTGGCCTAAATCACTCCAGCCTGACACCTGCCACCAGCTCCCCAACCCTTACTCCCTTACTTCTTGCACAAAAGCATGAAAGCCCCTTCCATGGGGCCAATAAGTCCACGCTGAGGAACCCCTCCAGAACTATGAACGCCAGTCCACCACCTCGTGGGAAGCTCCAGCAGCATCCACCTGGGTTCCCATCTAGCCCTGTCCCTTTTAGTTGTGTGAACTTGGGCCAGGTTCTTGACCTCTCTGAACCTCTACAACTGACACCCCCTTCACAGGCTTGATGAGAGGCTCAAACAGAATTATCTGAGACTATGACTTACAGCTCTAAGTACTGAAAAGATATGAATGATACCTCCAACCCCCACCACTCCACACTCAATACTACTACTATCATTAGGTGATTCAGAGTAAAAATTACACCGAACTGCCAAAGGGAAAGTCCAATCAAGTTCTTATTTTTCCTGTGGTGACTACTTTAATGGAGGCCTTTGAAATATCAACTACCATATACTTCTCCCAACACTTTTGGGTTGCTTTATGTTGTGCCTGCTTGAGGAAATGCCCTAAACATTTTTAGTGAGCAATTAAATCCAGGAGAATATGGGTTCAGAAACTGTAATGGGTCAGACACATTATTGCTGGCCAGGATGAGCTAACACTCCAGAGAATTTACTACCTGCTAAGGAATATTCTAGTTCATTTTATCCTCAAACAAACCCTGTGAGGTTGGTACAGTTGCAATCCCCTTTTACATATAGAAAAGCTAAGAATCAGAGGTGGGGATGAATTGATTTGCTCAATATCAAACAGCTAGTGAATGTTGGTGGAGGCTTTGAACACAGACAGTCTTACTGCAAAGGCCATATGCTTAATCATTATGCTATGTTGCTTCAAATGGCGGACCGAACTTTTGTCACACAGGTGTCAGGTCCCTTCCCTGTCTCTGACCTGCAGATGAGGGAAGAGATGCGATTAGTTGTCAAAGACCTGAAAGGACCAGCCAGGGGACTCAAGGCGTGACAGCACAAGAGTGGTGCTCAGAGGCACCTCTCATATTTATTGATTAAATGGTTGTTAACAACAATAATATTCTGTATAGGGGCCTCCATGCACAATCATTAATCAAGTCCAACTCTCAACAGTTTCCAACCTTCTGAAACATAACAAACAAGTCCTCATAGTGAACAATACAAGAGCACTCGTATCACAGAAACTGTTTCTGTCTTGGCTACTGTTTCTGTCTTAATTATGAATCATAAACTATATAAACAAAAAATCAAGTCAGATATGATTATTCATATGATTTTTATGCTTTATATATGAATTCCCACATTTCCTCCCCTTTTTTTAAATTAAAGAGCTTCAAAGTAATGATTGTTGTAACTCAAATGAAAGGTCTGCTTTTATTTTTTTTAAGTATTAACCTAGCTGGACAAAAGCAGCAGAGAATGCCTCATATAAATGGGGGGATGAGGTTCTAAGCCTCGCCTCAGTTGGCCCCCACCTCCTCACCTGTTGGCCCTTTACAACTGTGCCTGTCTTAGGTTGTTCCTCCCATGAGGAATCTTACCCATCTCTGGCTAACCAGCCATCTCCTGGGGCCACACAGGGGTAGAACATATGGAAAAAGGAGACATAAGGAGTTGATTGATGTTTGGTTTCATACTCTCACTCTTATGTCCAGCCTTAATCATAGAAATCACAAAATACAAAGATTTGGTACACGGACCTTCATGAGTAACAAAAGAGCAATCATTTTTTAGACATCATTTCTAGGAAAGTAGCATAAGCATGTATTGGTTTCAATAAACTGGCAACTATATGACGCATTCAGGCTATCAAGATAGGAAGGCAAATACCTAAAAGGAGCAGGTCTGCAATTACTGGCCATATCCAGTGAAACCAAGAAAACCAGTTAGGTAACTCAGGCATTTAAGAAAATTTATCAATAATATGATGAATATTATCTAATTGATTGTGAATAGTTTGAGAAAAGTCAGACAAATTAAAACAACACATGTCTGGAAACTGTTCACATCCCATATGTTCTTTTAACAAAAGATAGTCTATAGTAGCACGATCTTGAAGTACTGCAACTCATACTTCTAGTTCTTGGTTGAGTTCAGATAATAAAGAAGCAGTCAGATTTGTTGTTTTACTGTATGCACAGGCCATCTTGGATATTTTGTTCTGCATTCCTACAACAAGTCCTGGAACTGGCAAGATGAATGCAGCAGCGGCAGCTACAGCAAGAGAATCCAACAACTTCAAGTTGTCGTCACAATCAGGTGGCAGGGCTCGAGAAACCTGTTTGTATTTATATCCAGGATGGTCTATAAGAGCAGGAAGAATAAGTCCCACACCACAAACACCTTGATAATGTGAAGAAAAAGCTCGATATGTTTTGTTATTGCATAAAAACACCCAGCCATTCAGAAGTCTATATCCAAAGGGCCATTTTACATGAATGGTAGAATTGCAGTAGGACGGAATATGAGTGCAATTAATACATATACATTCAGAAACTATAGTAGTATTGACAGGTAAATTCAATTGAACTTCACGAGTAAGAACTTTAGGAGAGTGAGTAATGTTTATTCCTGAAATATTAGTGAAAACAGAAAAAGGGAGTCCTATACCTATCAAATTTTTCTTTAATAATCCACTAATAGAAGAATCTTCTGCTACATAAAAAGATGACTTGTTCAATCCCTGACTTGTGAGTTTAGGCGAGGAAAACTCCCTAAAGAGAGTGATATGTCTAGGTAGACATAACTACTTTTATATAATATATCAGGAGTTCCTTCTTAATATTTCTCGCAAGAATAATTGCCAATATCATTTCGGGTCAAAACTATTTTATAAATGTCATAACGAATATTATTTCTTTTAGACTGATTAATTGCATTATACCATCCAAGTTTTACTCCATACTTTTTTTTCTTTGAGAGGGCATCTCTCATATTTATTGATCAAATGGTTGTTAACAACAATAAAATTCTGTATAAGGGAGTCAATGCTCAATGCACAATCATTAATCTACCACCAGCCTAATTCTCATCAGTCTCCAATCTTCTGAAGCATAATGAACAAATTCTTACATGGTGACCAAATTCTTGCATAGTGAATAAGTTCTTACATGGTGAACAGTACAAGGGCAGTCATCACAAAAACTTTCGGTTTTGATCACTCATTATGAACTATAAACAATCAGGTCAAATATGAATATTCGTTTGATTTTTATACTTGATTTATATGTGAATCCCACATTTTTCCCTTTATTAACATTATTTTTTTAAATAAAATGCTGAAGTGGTAGGTAGATGCAAGATAAAGGTAGAAAACATAGTTTAGTGTTGTAAGAGAGCAAATGTAGATAATCAGGTGTGTGCCTGTAGACTATGTGTTAATCCAAGTGAGACAGGGCATTAAAACATCCACGGATGCAGAAGATTTCTCTCAAAACAGGGGGGGTGGGGTGTGAGGTTCTAAGCCTCACCACTGTTGATCCCCAATTTCTCACCTGATGGCCCCCCTGTGACTGTGCCTGTCTTAGGTTGTTCCTCCCTTGAGGAATCTTACCTGTCTCTGGCTAACCAGTCATCTTCTGGGGCCATACAGGGAGATGTAAAGCTGGTAAGTGAGAGAGAAGCCATATTGTTTGAAAGGGATAGCTTTTTACTTCTTTGCAGATTTATGCCCTGTGGCTTCTATGCCCAGCATTTGTCTTGAGGTATCTTTACCACTTGGAGGAGTTATGATACTCGGTGAATTCGATATGAGGCACGAATTCTATTTAAGGGTTGTAATTAGGAAGGAAGAAGAAAAGCTATAGAGGTAGCAGATGGAAGAAAACATGGGAAGATTGATTATTTCTTTGACATATCTTCTTGTAGAGTAATGTAAGCCTGTATAGGTTTTAAACTACTAATTAAATTGCACACACATATTAACATAATAGGAATACAGTTACATAACCAAAGCAGATCTATAATTACCAGCCATCTCCAGTGAAGCCAAGAAAACAAGTTAGGCACCCTAGGCATTTGTAAAAATTTGTTGATGATATAATGGATATTTTCCAACTGTACTTGAACAGTCTGAGAGAAATCAGACAAATTAAAACAACCCATTCCTGGGAACTGTTCACATCCCATATGATCTTTTAACAGTAATAGTCTGTAGTTGTAAGATTTTGAAGCGCTACAACTTGCACTTCTCCTAATTCTTGGTTGAGTTCCAACAGTATAGATCCAGTCAAATTTGTTATTTTACTGTATGCACAGGCCAGCTTAGATATCTCCTTCTTCATTCCCATGGCAAGTTCAGGAACCGGTGGGATGGATGCAGCTACACCTGTAGCAGCGCCTGGATCTTTGTTGAGGTTTTTTGATGATCATCTTCTGGTATGAGTCTTCCAGAGAGTGCTGATGTTGGAAGTTCTTTTTCATATCATATCTTAGTTCATTTTCTGGGTAGCCAAATTAGGCTTTGATCCTCTGTATAAACACAAACAGACCCTTTGCCCACACTTTGATATGCCCTTTATACCATTGTGTAGAACTCATTGGAGGTCACCACACAGGAACTGCTTTTTTTTTTAAGAGAAAAGAATATTATCAGAAAAGCGTACATCCATAGCCGATCACCTGACACCCTGTAATTGATGAAAATTAAGGATATTTAAAGCAAGCATTAATCGTTGATTTACAGTTAGTTTTATCCTATCAGGGAGTAATCCCCCTTCTCTTTCTTTCTTTTTATCTTTAATCTACACTTACATGAAGAATATTATGTTTACTAGGCTCTTCCCTATACCAGGTCCCCCCTATAAACCCCTTTACAGTCACTGTCCATCAGCATAGCAAACTATTGTAGAATCACTACTTGTCTTCTCTGTGTTGTACAGCCCTCCCCTTTCTCCCTCCCCCCTATGCATGCTAATCTTAATACACCCCTTCTTCTTCCCCCCCTTATCCCTCCCTACCCACCCATCCTCCCCAGTCCCTTTCCCTTTGGTACCTGTTAGTCCATTCTTGGGTTCTGTGATTCTGCTGCTGTTTTGTTCCTTCAGTTTTTCCTTTGTTCTTATACTGCACAGATGAGTGAAATCATTTGGTATTTCTCTTTCTCTGCTTGGCTTATTTCACTGAGCATAATACCCTCCAGGTCCATCCATGTTGCTGCAAGTGGTAGGATTTGCCCTCTTCTTATGGCTGAGTAGTATTCCATTGTGTATATGTCCCACATCTTCTTTATCCATTCATCTACCGATGGACATTTAAGTTGCTTCCAATTCTTGGCTATTGTAAATAGTGCTGCGATAAACGTAGGGGTGCATCTGTCTTTCTCAACCTTGATTGCTGCATTCTTAGGGTAAATTCCTAGGAGTGGAATTCCTGGGTCAAATGGTAAGTCTGTTTTGAGCATTTTGATGAACCTCCATATTGCTTTCCACAATGGTTGAACTAATTTACATTCCCACCAGCAGTGTAGGAGGGTTCCCCTTTCTCCACAGCCTCACCAACATTTGTTGTTGTTTGTCTTTTGGATGGCAGCCATCCTTACTGGTGTGAGGTGATACCTCATTGCAGTTTTAATTTGCATTTCTCTGATAATTAGCGATGTGGAGCATCTTTTCATGTGTCTGTTGGCCATCTGTATTGCTTTTTTGGAGAACTGTTCAGTTCCTCTGCCCATTTTTTAATTGGTTTATTTGATTTTTGTTTGTTGAGGCGTGTGAGCTCTTTATATATTTTGGACGTCAAACCTTTATAGGATCTGTCATTTACAAATATATTCTCCCCTACTGTAGGGTTCCTTTTTGTTCTATTGATGGTGTCTTTTGCTGTACAGAAGCTTTTCAGCATAATATAGTCCCACTTGTTCATTTTTGCTGTTGTTTTCCTTGCCTGGGGAGATGTGTTCAAGAAGAGGTCACTCATGTTAATGTCTAAGAGGTTTTTGCCTATGTTTTTTTCCAAGAGTTTAATGGTTTCATGACTTACATTCAGGTCTTTGATTCATTTCGAATTTACTTTTATGTATGGCGTTGGACAGTGATCCAGTTTCACTCTCTTACATGTAGCTGTCCAGTTTTGCCAGCACCATCTGTTGAAGAGATTGTCATTTCCCCATTGTATGTCCATGGCTACTTTATCGAATATTAATTGACCACATATCTTTGGGTTAATGTTCGGAGTCTCTATTCTGTTCCACTGGTCTGTGGCTCTATTTCTTGTGCCAGCACCTAATTGTCTTGATTACTGTGGCTTTGTAGTAGAGCTTGAAGTTAGGGAGTGAGATTCCCTCCACTTTATTCTTACTTCTCAGGATTGTGTTGGCTATTCGGGGTCTTTGGTGTTTCCATATGAATTTTTTAACTATTTGTTCCAGTTCATTGAAGAATGCTGTTGGTAATTTGATAGGGATTGCATCGAATCTGTATATTGTGTTCGGAAGGATGGGCATTTCTACAATATTATTTCTTCCTAGCCAAGAACATGGGATAAGTTTCCATTTGTTAGTGTCTTCTTTAATTTCTTTTAAGAGTGTCCTGTTGTTTTCAGGTTATAGGTCTTTCACTTCTTTGGTTAGGTTTATTCCTTGGTATTTTATTCTTTTTGATGCAATTGTGAATGGAATTGTTTTCCTGATTTCTCTTTCTATTAGTTCATTGTTAGTGTATAGGAAAGCTACAGATTTCTGGGTGTTAATTTTGTATCTTGCAACTTTGCTGTATTCTGATATCAGTTCTAGTAGTTTTGGGGTGGAGTCTTTAGGGTTTTTTATGTACAATATCATGTCATCTGCAAATAGTGACAGTTTAACTTCTTCTTTACCAATCTGGATTCCTTATATTTCTTTGTTTTGTCTGATTGCCGTGGCTAGGACCTCCAGTACTATGTTAAATAGCATTGGGGGGAGTGGGCATCCCTGTCTAGTTCCTGATCTCAGAGGAAAAGCTTTCAGCTTCTCACTGTTCAGTATAATGTTGGCTGTGGGTTTATGATATATGGCCTTTATTATGTTGAGGTACTTGCCCTCTATTCCCATTTTGCTGAGAGTTTTTATCATGAATGGATGTTGAATTTTCTCAAATGCTTCTTCAGCATCTATGGAGATGATCATATGGTTTTTGTCTTTCTTTTTGTTGATGTGGTGGATGATGTTGATGGATTTTCGAATGTTGTACCATCCTTGCATCCCTGGGATGAATCCCACTTGGTCATGGTGTATGATCCTTTTGATATACTTTTGAATTCGGTTAGCTAATATTTTAATAAGTATTTTTGCATCCACATTCATCAGGGATATTGGTCTGTAGTTTTCTTTTTTGGTGGGTTCTTTGCCTGGTTTTCGTAATAGGGTGATGTTGGCTCCATAGAATGAGTTTGGGAGTATTCCCTCCTCTTCTATTTTTTGGAAAAGTTTAAGGAGAATGGGTGCTCTGTCTTCTCTGTGTGTCTGATAAAATTCCTAGGTAAATCCATCCAGCCCGGGTGCTTTGTCCTTGGGTAGTTTTTTGATTACCGTTTCAATTTCTTGGCTCGTAATTGGTTTGCTTAACTTTTGTGTTTCTTCCTTGGTCAGTCTTGGAAGGTTGTATTTTTCTAGGACGTTGTCCATTTCTTCTAGGTTTTCCAGCTTGTTGGCATATAGGTTTTCATAGTAGTCTTTAATTATTCTTTGTATTTCTGTGGAGTCTGGCGTGAGTTTTCCATTCTCATTTCTGATGCTGTTGATTTGTGTTGTTTCTCTTTTTCTCTTAATAAGTTTGGCTAGAGGCTTATCTATTTTGTTTATTTTCTCAAAGAAGCAGCTCTTGGTTTCATTGATTTTTTCTATTGTTTTATTCTTCTCAATTTTGTTTATTTCTTCTCTGATCTTTATTATGTCCCTCCTTCTGCTGACTTTAGGCCTCATTTGTTCTTCTTTTTCCAATTTCCATAATTGTGATGTTAAACTATTCATTTGGGATTGTTCTTTCTTCTTCAAGTGTACCTGGATCGCTATATACTTTCCTCTTAGGACTGCTTTCGCTGCATCCCACAGAAGTTGCGGCTTTGTGTTGTTGTTGTCATTTGTTTCTATATATTCCTTGATCTCTATTTTAATTTGTTCATTGATCCATTGATTATTTAGTAGCATGTTGTTAAACTTCCATGTGTTTGTGAGCCTTTTTGTTTTCTTTGTAGAATTTATTTCTAGTTTTATACCTTTGTGTTCTGAAAAATTGGTTGGTAGAATTTCAATATTTTGGAATTTACTGAGGCCCTTTTTGTGTGCTAGTATGTGGTCTATTCTGGAGAATGTTCCATGTGCACTTGAGAAGAATGTATATCCTGTTGCTTTTGGATGTAGAGTTCTATAGATCTCTATTAGGTCAATCTGTTCTACTGTGTTGTTCAGTGCTTCCGTGTCCTTACTTATTTTCTGCCTGGTGGATCTATCCTTTGGGGTGAGTGGTGTGTTGAAGTCTCCTAAAATAAACGCATTGCAGTCTATTTCCCCCTTTAGTTCTGTTAGTATTTGTTTCACATATGCTGGTGCTCCTGTGTTGGGTGCATATATGTTTAGAATGGTTATGTCCTCTTGTTGGTCTGAGCCCTTTATCATTATGTAGTGTCCTTCTTTATCTCTTGTTACTTTCATTGTTTTGAGGTCTATTTTGTCTGATATTAGTACTGCAACCCCTGCTTTCTTCTTGCTGTTGTTTGCCTGAAATATGTTTTTCCATCCCTTGACTTTTAGTCTGTACATGTCTTTGGGTTTGAGGTGAGTTTCTTGTAAGCAGCATATAGATGGGTCTCGCTTTTTTATCCATTCCATTACTCTGTGTCTTTTGATTGGTGCATTCAGCCCATTTACATTTAGGGTGACTATTGAAAGATATGTAATTATTGCCATTGCAGACTTTAAATTCGTGGTTACCACAGGTTAAAGGTTAGCTTCTTTACTATCTTACTGTCTAACTTAACTCGCTTATTGAGCTGTTATATACACTGTCTGGAGATTCTTTTCTTCTCTCCCTTCTTATTCCTCCTCCTCCATTCTTCATATGTTGTGTGTTTTGTTCTGTGCTCTTTCTAGGAGTGCTCCCATCTAGAGCAGTTCCTGTAGGATGCCCTGTAAAGGTGGTTTGTGGGAAGCAAATTCCCTCAGCTTTTGCTTGTCTGGGAATTGTTTAATCCCGCCATCATATTTAAATGATAGTCATGCTGGATACAGTATCCTTGGTTGAAGGCCCTTCTGTTTCATTGCATTAAATATATCATGCCATTCTGTTCTGGCCTGTATGGTTTCTGTCGAGATGTCTGATGTTAGGCTGGTGGGTTTTCCTTTATAGGTGACTTTTTTCTCTCTAGCTGCCTTTAAAACTCTTTCCTTGTCCTTGGTCTTTGCCATTTTAATTATTATGTGTCTTGGTGTTGTCCTCCTTAGATCCTTTCTGTTGGGGGTTCTGTGTATTTCTGTGGTCTGTTCTATTATTTCCTCCCCCAGTTTGGGGAAGTTTTCAGCAATTATTTCTTCCAAGATACTTTCCGTCCCTTTTCCTGTCTCTTCATTTCTGGTACCTCTATAATACGGATATTGTTCCTTTTGGATTGGTCACACAGTTCTCTTAATATTGTTTCATTCCTGGAGATCCTTTTATCTCTCTCTATGTCAGCTTCTATGCGTTCCTGTTCTCTGGTTTCAATTCCATCAATGGCCTCTTGCATCTTATCCATTCTGCTTATAAATCCTTCCAGAGTTTGTTTCATTTCTGTAATCTCCTTTCTGGCATCTGTGATCTCCCTCCGGACTTCATCCCATTTCTCTTGCGTATTTCTCTGCATCTCTGTCAGCATGTTTATGATTTTTATTTTGAATTCTTTGTCAGGGAGACTGGTTAGGTCTGTCTCCTCTGGTGTCTCTGTGATCTTGGTTTGCCTGTAATTTTGTCTTTCCATGGTGATAGGAATAGTTTGCAGAGCTGGGACTAGTGACAGCTGGAAGAACTTCCCTTCTTGTTGGCTTGTGGCCTTCCTCTCCTGGGAGAATAGCGACCTCTAGTGGCTTGTGCTGGGTAGCTGTGTGCAGACAGGGCTTCTGCTTCCTGCCTGGCTGCTATGGAGTTTATCTCCACTCTTGCTATGGGTGTGGCCTGGCTCAGGCTGCTGCTCCCACGTGGTGGAGTTGCATTGGAGGGGGAGCGGCCGGGAGGCTATTTATCTCCGTAAGGGGCCTCCATGCTCCCTGTAGCCCAGGGGATTAGAGTGCCCAGAGATCCCTGGATTCCCTACCTCTGGACTAAGTGTCCTGCCCTGCCCCTTTAAAACTTCCAAAAAGCACCCACCAAAACAAAACAATGACCACAAAAAAAAAAAAAATGTCTGCTCGTTTTTCTTTATTCTCTGGTGCCAGCCTCGGGCACCCACTCACCGGACTTGTTGCCGTGTTTCCCTAGTATTGGGGTCCCTGTCCCTTTAAGACTTCCAAAAAGCACTTGCCACAACAAAACAACAACAACAACAAAAAATAAATAAAAATAAAAATAAAAAAAGGTGGCACTCCGGTTTCTTTTGTTCTCTGGTGCTGGTCTCCAATACCCGCTCGTCGCTGTTGCTGCCCTGTTTCCCTAATATTGCGGTCCCTGTCCCTTTAAGACTTCCAAAAGTCACTCTCCACAACAAAACAACAACAACAACAAAGATGGCCGCTCACTTTTCTTTTGTCCTCCAGCACCGGCCTCCGGTACCCGCTCTCTGTTCTTGCTGCCCTTTTTCCCTAGTATCCAGGGCCCTGTGCATGCACTGTGTCTGTGCTCTGGTCAGGATGGCTGGGGCTGGGTGTTCAGCAGTCCTGGGCTCCTTCTCCCTCCCACTCAGACCTCTCTCCTCCCACCATGAGCTGGGGGGAGGGGCGCTCGGGACCCGCCGGGCCGGGGTTTGTATCTTACCGCCTTTGTGAGGCGCTGAGTTCTCGCAGGTGTTGATGTGGTCTGGATGTTGTCCTGTGTCCTCTGGTCTTTATTCTAGGAAGAGTTGTCTTTGTTATATTTTCATAGATATATGTGGTTTTGGGAGGAGATTTCTGCTGCTCTACTCATGCCGCCATCCTGGCTCCGCCTTTACTTCATACTTTTGTCTATAATCTCTTTGCCATCTTTTTTCCATACTATAGGACCACAGGAGTAGATCATGTGGATACACAATGAAGGACTACTCCTCAGCCTAATTATGGAGGACTGCTCACACTCGCTCTAATAGTGCAAGCTTGTGCAGTGTGTATATGTATGAATGCTATCACCAAAAATAAAAGTGGAAACTTCATTATCCAGGAAGCTTCATTCCAGTGGTGAAGTTTGTTGGTGGCCATCCTCTGGAGCAACTCTTCCGGAGGATGTTGATGTTGGGAGTTCTTCTTCATATCGTATCTTTTTCTGGGCAGCCAAATCAAGCATTGATCCTCTGTAACAACACAAACAAACCCTTTGCCCCACACTTTGATATGACCTTTTGTACCACTGTGAAGAACCTATTGGAGACCACCATACAGGAACTGCTGTTGTTTCAGGAAAAGAAATATTGTCAGAAAAATTTATTTCCATAGCTGATTGTCTATTACCTTTTAAGAGATGAAAATTGAGAACATGTAAAGCATGCATTAATCGTTGATTTGCAGTTAATTTTATCATATTGGGGAGTAATCCCCCTTTTTGTTTTAATAAGTAGTGCTTAAGAGTAAGATGACGATGTTCAATTAGAGCTTGACCTGTAGAATTGTAAGGAGTGCCTGTTTTATGAGTAGTATTATACAGTTGAAAAGTTTCTTTAGCTTAGAGGAGAGATAAACTGGAGCACTGTTAGTTTTTATGGTGGCAGGAATGCCTAGTACTGCAAATGCTTGTAAAAGATGAGTAATAACATGATGAGATCGTTTTCCTGTTAAAGCTATTGCCCACGAAGCGGAAGAATAAGTATCAATAGAAACACGAACATGTTTGAGAGTTCCAAATTCAGCAACAATAGTAACATCCATTTGCCATAGGACATTGGGGCATGTTCTCCGGGGAACGGTTCCTGCTTGTAAATGAGGAGAATTAATTTGAGAACAGGTTTGACAAGAATTCAAGATATTTTGAGCTTTAGATGCAGAGAGAGAAAAACGCTTCTGTAAGGTGAAGGAAGGATCATAAGTTAGGTCGTGATATCCTTGAGCTGGTGAGTGATTAACTAAATAAACAAGCTTATCTACTTTATCGTTATAGTATGATAAAGGACCTGGTAAATTAGAATGTGATCGTATATGAGTGATGAAAAAGGGATATAGATATTGATGGATACACACCTGTAATTGAGAAAATAAAGTGTTAATAGGAGATTGTATGGTGCCCAATGTTGCAGTTTCTAATAAAGGAACAGAAAAGACAGCATAAGCAGAATCAGTAACAATATTGAGAGGACCTGGAAAATCTTGCAGAGCTTGCAATACAGCATATAACTCATTTTGTTGTGCAGAACTAAAAGACGTTTGAAAAGTTTTTGCCAAACCAGAACAAGGTGTATAGGCTGCTTTAAAAGATTTTTTTACCATCTGTAAAACAGGTAACAGTATTTGATAATGGATTAGAAGTTTTTTGAGGAAGGATTCATTGATGGCACTGAAAAAAGGAAAATAATTTATTCTTAGGGTAATGGACGGTCAATATTTCCTAAATAATCTGAAAGTGAAATTTGCCAATGAGTATTTTCTTGAAGTACTTGCATAATATTTTGTTTAGATAAAGGAAGAATAATGGAGTGAGGGTCTTGACCAATCATCTGTCTTAGTCTCTGTCGTCCTTTAAGGATAATGGAGGCTACGTTGTCAATGTAAGGTTGTGACGAGGGTTTTAGTTTGATACTGCAAAAATATCCATTCTAACCAACGGTCACACTGACAGAGCAATCCTGTAGGAGAATGAGGAGTAAAGTAAATTAATAAAAGTAATGGTTTGGGTAAGTCAATTCTTGATAATTGAGCTTTTTGAATGTGTTGTTCTATCCTCTTAAGTTCTTCCTCAGCTTTTGAGGTTAAGTCTGTAGGACTATTAAGATCTGAGAGTCCTTTTAAAGTATTGAAAAGATGTTGTAACTTATAAGTTGGAATTCTTAATAATGGTCAGATCCAATTAATATCTCCTAAGAGCTTTTGAAAATCATTTAAAGTTTTAAGATGATCTCTCCTAATCTGAATTTTCTGAGGGATTATTGTATTTTCTTGAATTTTATTCCCCAAATAATTCATTGGGTATTGCATTTGTATTTTATCTGGGGCTATTTGTAATCCCCATTGTTTTAATTCACTTTCAGTCTCATTGAGAATATTGGTAAGAGATAAATGCCTAGGTAGGGGGCTATGAGAATATCATCCATACAATGAATGATATAAGTTGAGGGCCATTTTTCACATATAGGCTGAAGAACTCTGTGCACATAATTTTGACAAATTGTAGGGCTGTTTAACATTCCTTGAGGAAGTACTTTCCATTGGAATCTTTCTGAAGGTGCCTGCAAATTTAAAGAAGGGACGGTAAAAGCAAACTTTTCTCTATCTATTATGGCTAAAGGAATTGTAAAAAAAACAATCTTTAAGATCAATTATAGCCATGTTCCAGTCTTTTGGAACCATAGCTGGAGAAGGGAGGCCTTGTTGTAAAGGTCCCATAGGTTTAAGAACTGCATTAGTTTGTCTTAAGTCTTGTAAAAGTCTCCAATTTCCTGATTTCTTTTTTACAACAAATACAGGAGAATTCCATGGGCTTGTGGAAAATTCTTTTAGTGTCTAACTACTACGTGTCATCGTACCCAGCTTGTCTTTCTATCTGCAGCCAGTCTCCTTGTCCTGCTAGTTGTTCAGCAGTTATAAGAACTGGAGGATTGGCATGCTGATTTCTCAAACCTTGTGCTTTTGCTTCCTCATACCACCACGTTTTAAAATGTAAAAACTCTGAAGAGTCTAGACAAGTAAGAGCCAATAAATCCCAATCATGAGGAATCATCCTTTCCTGTTCTGCCAACCCCCTCAAGAGACCCACAACATATGGAGAATTAGTGCCATAAGAGGAAACAGCCTGTTTAAAGTCTTTTAATGTCTTGTAAGGAATAGGTGTATAAAGTGCTTTGACCCCTCCCTGCGGAAAATCAGGATCCTCACCTGGCCCAAAAGGAGTTATATTAACTGGTGCTACTAAGGGTGTCAGATAAGCATCTATATCACCCTCCCTCTGGGCTTTACTTATTCCTGCACGAAGGCAGACGCAGCAGGAACAGAGACTGAGGATTTTTTTTTGGCATCATTAATCTACAATTACATGAAGAACATTATGTTTACTAGGCTCCCTCCTTCACCAAGTCCCCCCCACATACCCCTTCACAGAGACTGGGGATTTTTTATGATGAGAGGAACGAACAGAACTCTCATCATCAGTCTCTCTGAAGAAGAGGAAGAGGAGGATGAAGAGGAGTCAGACGGATGTGGGGATTAAGATCGCTTACTTGATTCCACCACATCATCTAAGAGTTCTCTCTCACACTCTTGTGTGTCTAACTTGGTTTCAGACAGTGGGGGAGTTTGCAAAGGCTGCAAGGCCAGAGTGATCAAATTACATAAAGACCAAACAGGCACAGGGATGACGTTTCCCTGTCTGTGAGCCTTTTTAAAGTCTCTTAATACATTATCCCAATCAGCCTGTTTAAGTGTCCCTTGTGGTGGTAACCAATAACAATATTTTTTAATATATTTGTGAAGTTGAGCAGAGTCCTTTTTAGAAGTTTTCACTCCTGATGTTTTTAGGAGGGCACGGAGTAATTTTAAATAATCATCCGGTTTAGTTGCTTTAGTTTTGTTTTGGCCCATTATAGTGTCCCTGATGTCTCGATCCTGTCCCCTATGCGCACTTTCCCGGGAATCTTACCGGATCGACGATCTTCGGAGCTTTTTCCCGCCTTTGAAATGCAAGTGCTGCCAAGCGGAGGTTCTCCGCCCTGAGTTCTGACGGTCTTTCAGGTCCCTGTTCGGGCTCCACTTGTCGGGTCCCTTCCCTGTCTCTGACCCCGCAGATGAGGGAAGAGATGCGATTAGTCGTCAAAGACCTGAAAGGACCAGCCAAGGGACTCAAGGCGTGACAGCGCAAGAGTTGTGCTGAGAGGGCACCTCTCATACTTATTGATTAAATGGTTGTTAACAACAATAAGATTCTGTGTAGGGGTCTCTATGCACAATCATTAATCAAGTCCAATTCTCAACAGTTGCCAACCTTCTGAAACATAACGAACAAGTCCTCATGGTGAACAATACAAGAGCACTCGTATCACAGAAACTGTTCCTGTCTTGGCTACTGTTTCTGTCTTAACTATGAATCATAAACTATAAACAAACAATCAAGTCAGATATGATTATTCATATGATTTTTGTACTTTATATATGAATTCCCACACACATGTGAGAGCCTTGTATTCCCTGGGGCACTGGGATGGGTTGTGAGAGTGGGATTGGCTCTCGGGAGCCCACCCCATGGCTGAAGACCAGACCCAATCCCTCACCCTCGCTGCAAAATACATGAGTGCTCAAACTGGCAATGGTGCTGCCCAGTGTCCCTCATTGGAGAGGCATCTCTAAGTGAGAGGTTTGAACCAAACACCTTCCAAAAGTCCTTTCAGTTCAAGGAGTTGATGTCTGAGTTCCACCTCAGGCCTGCTAGCTGTCCCCTCCCATAGGAGCAGCAGACCCTTTGCAGTTTCTGGCAGACCCTTTTCACTTGGTCCTTCCTCAAATGCTTGTGTGCATCTACCCTTGCCTTTCTTGCTCTGCACACCCGGAAGACCTCACCTGTCCATGCCTAGAATCACCTTGATCCTGATGCCTGGTGCAGGCCTCTTCTCTGAGCTCTCAAACCATCTCTCCAGCTGCTTCCCAGACCACTCCTCCTCAGTGTCTCTCATGGACCGTGTGCTCCACCTGCAGTGTGAACTCTTTGTCTTCTCCGCTCAGAACCTCTTCCTCCTCCTGTGTTCCTCTCCTCTCTCAGCCTATCCCAGTGCCCCATGGGATACAAGGCTTTCACATGTGGGACAAGTGTTTGATCCAACCATTTGAAGAGACATAGCGTAGTGATTAAGCATATGGCCTTTGCAGTAAGACTGTGTTCAAAGCCTCCACCAACATTCACTAGCTGTTTGATGTTGGGAAAGTCATTTATCCATCTGCTTAATCCAGAACCCTGGGAATCATCTTTGCCTTCACTCCTCACATGCCTTTAGGCACTAGGACCTGTCAATGATACCTTCTATGTATCTCATGAATCCACTCCCTTCTCTTCATCCATACCTCTACCTCCCTAATCTGAGTCACCACCATCTGAGAGATGAAGAAAAGGCAAAAGCCTTTCCCTACTCCTTCTGCCTCTATTTCCCCCCATCCAGTCCATCCTCCAGGGCAAGCAGCCAGGGTGAGCTTTTTAAAACAAATCTGGGTGTCTCTTCCCTGCCCAAAATTATTTGATGACTTCAGTTCTGTTAGGATTAAGTCAAAATTCTCATACATGTCTGATGAGGTGCTGTGTTATTAAGCAAACCATTTTCCAAGATGGGTTCATTACAGTGTTTGATTCCTGCAAATATATTCTATAGAGACATAGTTAAGCTTCCATATTTTAAGATTTTTCAAGCTCTATTCTTCTTTCAAAGGAAATATGTGAGAAGTTAACAAATGTTTTATTATTTCCATTTTATGGCAGCACCCATCGAAACTGAAAAATACTGTGGAAAGAAACAGTGTTTGAATTGGGTAAGAAAAAAAAAACCTTGCTGCCAGACCAGCCACCTAAAAGCCAAAGTGATCGGTACATTTCTTAATCTCTCTAACCTGCAATTTTTTTATTTGTGCAGTAGGACAATCACAATACCTACCAGCACTGAGCTCCAAGCCCTGTACCAAGGTGTTGTAATCATTCACTGCAAGTTAGATCTTAGGATTATACACTTTATCAGTATCAGCCATATCAATTATTATTGATCTAATAAATTAATGATTAATAGTTGTGATTAATAGCATTATGGATCTTGTTATATTGCATTATACATTATTATCATGAGGTTATTATTACATAAATTTCGATTTTATGATTATCTCTCTAGCCTCACCTCTTACAACCCGTCCACCATCTGCCTTCCCTGGCCTTTTATTGCCACACACTGTCACCCCCCAGCTTTCTCACTCTCTTACACTGGAAAGTTTTTTTCTCCCCATCCTCTGATTCCTGCAGCCCCCTTTTAGATCGCTAAGTCTCTTCCAGGATCAACTCGGGTATCAACTCCCCTGGGAAGCCTCCCCAGCCCCTCCCCCAGGCTCCCATAGATGGCTCTTCTATGGTCCCTGAACACCCTGTGCTTCTGCCCTCAGAGCTCTAGTGCACCATGCTTATCATCTGAGTAGTCCCCTCTTACCTGAGCTTTCACTTTCTCTCCTTTGGTTGCCGTCAGTCAACTGCAGTCTGGAAGCAGATGATATCCTTTCGACTTATCATCAGAAAGTCAACAGTAGTCCAACACGACATCACAATGCCTATATCACTCGCCTCACTTCATCTCAGCATGTTGGCATTTTATCATCTCACATCACAAGAAGGTCGAGTATAGTACAGTAAGAGATTTTGAGAGAGAGATCACATTCCCATAACTTTTATTACAGCATATTATTATAATCGTTCTATTTTATTAGTAGTTATTGCTGTTAATCTTATGCCATGCCTAATTTTTTTTTTGAGAGGGTATCTCTCATATTTATTGATCAAATGGTTGTTAACAACAGTAAAATTCTGTATAGGGGAGTCAATGCTCAATGCACAATCATTAATCCATCTCAAGCCTAATTCTTGTCAGTCTCCAATCTTCTGAAACATAATGAACAAGTTCTTACATGGTGAACAAATTCTTACATAGTGAATAAGTTCTTACATGGTGAACAGTACAAGGGCAGTCATCACAGAAACTTTCGGTTTTGATCACGCATTATGAACTATAAACAATCAGGTCAAATATGAATATTCGTTTGATTTTTATACTTGATTTATATGTGGATCCCACATTTCTCCCTTTATTATTATTATTATTTTTATTTTTAATAAAATGCTGAAGTGGTAGGTAGATGCAAGATAAAGGTAGAAAACATAGTTTAGTGTTGTAAGAGAGCAATTGCAGATGATCAGGTGTGTGCCTGTAGACTATGTGTTAATCCAAGTGAGACAAGGGCATTAAAACATCCACAGATGCAGAAGATTTCTCTCAAAACAGGGGGGGGGTGAGGTTCTAAGCCTCACCACTGTTGATCCCCAATTTCTCACCTGATGGCCCCCCTGTGACTATGCCTGTCTTAGGTTGTTCCTCTCTTGAGGAATCTTACCCGTCTCTGGCTAACCAGTCATCTTCTGGGGCCATACAGGGAGATGTAAAGTTGGTAAGTGAGAGAGAAGCCATATTGTTTGAAAAGGTTAGCTTTTTACTTCTTTGCAGATTTATGTCCTGTGGCTTCTTAGCCCAGCATTTGTTTGAGGTATCTTTACCACTTGGAGGAATTATGATACTCGGTAAATTCGATATGAGGCACGAATTCTATTTAAGGGTTGTAATTAGGAAGGAAGAAGAAAAGCTATAGAGGTAGCAGATAGAAGAAAACATGGGAAGATTGATTATTTCTTTGACATATCTTCTTGTAGAGTAACTTAAGCATGTATAGGTTTAAAACTACTACCTAAATTGCGCACACACATTAACATAATAGGAATACAGTTACATAACCAAAGCAGATCTATAATTACCAGCCATCTCCAGTGAAGCCAAGAAAACCAGTTAGGCACCCTAGGCATTTGTGAAAATTTGTCTATGATATGATGGATATTTTCCAACTGTACTTGAACAGTCTGAGAGAAATCAGACAAATTAAAACAACCCATTCCTGGGGACTGTTCACATCCCATATGTTCTTTTAACCGTAGATAGTCTGTAGTCGTAAGATTTTGGAGCGCTACAACTTGCACTTCTCCTAAGTCTTGGTTGAGTTCCAACAGTATAGATCCAGTCAAATTTGTTGTTTTACTGTATGCACAGGCCAGCTCAGATATCTCCTTCTTCATTCCAATGGCAAGTCCAGGAACTGGTGGGATGGATGCAGCTACAACTGCAGCATCGCCTGGATCTTTGTTGAGGTTTTTTGATGATCATCTTCTGGTATGAGTTCCAGAGAGTGCTGATGTTGGAAGTTCTTTTTCATATCATATCTTAGTTCATTTTCTGGGTAGCCAAATTAGGCTTTGATCCTCTGTATAAACACAAACAGACCCTTTGCCCACACTTTGATATGCCCTTTATAATGTAGAACTCATTGGAGGTCACCACATAGGAACTGCTTTTTTTTTTTAAGAGAAAGGAATATTATCAGAAAAGTGTACCTCCATAGCTGATCATCTGACACCCTTTAAGTGATCAAAATTAAGGATATTTAAAGCATGCGTTAATCGTTGATTTACCATTAGTTTTATCCTATCAAGGAGTAATCCCCCTTTTCTTTCTTTCTTTCTTTTTTTTTTTAATCTTTAATCTACACTTACATGAAGAATATTATGTTTACTAGGCTCTCCCCTATACCAGGTCCCCCCTATAAACCACTTTACAGCCATGCCTAATTTATAAATGAAACTTTATCCTAGGTATGAGTGTATAGGAAAAAACATAGTATATATAGGGTTCAGTAATAGCCACAGTTTCAGGCATCCACTAGGGATTTGGAATGTATCTTCCTTGGATAAGGGGGGACTACTACTATATTTCTTGTCAGACTTCTGAAATTAGGCCATCAGCTTGGCAAGGAGTTCTGTGTCTCACTCAGTACATCCCAAACTCTTAGCACTGCTGGGCACACAGTAGTTGTCCAATAAATGTTTGCTGAATGAACAAGAAACCAGCCTGGCAGCAATCCTGCCCCGCCCCCTCCCTCCTCTCTTCAGGGGGTCCAAGGCCCTGAGCCAGACCTCTTCAAAGCCAAAAGCTGCTAAATGAGCACAGAATCACCCTGAAACACAGTGGCTGGGTTGACCACCTCTTGGTCACTGCAAGAATTTTCTGTCTCTGCCCTTCTGTCCTTGGGTTCCTAACTTTCTTGCTCCCTGTGGGCTTAGATGAAGACGTGTTAGCAGTGGGTGGAGGGTATTCGGGGCAAGTTGATTCACCTCCCTGAACTTTATTTTTGTTGTCTGTAAAATGATAAATAGGGCCCACTTGGCAAGATCATCATGGAGATTCACTGAGGTAATACATGGAGGTGCTTTAAAACAGCAAAGGGCTGCACGTAACACTTGATGATGATCAGACACAGAAAATGTGTTGCTCTTTGGCTCAACTCTTTCTAAGACCCCATGCAGACAAGGGCCCTCCTGCTTATACCGATTATGTCTAGCAATCAGGTTACAACTGATTGACATTATTGCTTTCTTTATATTTGGCAGATTCTCAGCCTGTGGCAACATGCTGGTCACCATAGAGACCTGAGAAGCACCCTTGTGTCGTTGGTACCACATTTACAAGCCAATGCTTAAAGTGGATTATTTTGCAGATGGCTGATCTCATCTATTCAATGTTGATTCTATTAGTTGCAATTTCAGACAGTGATATTTGCAGAACTTGTACCCTAAAGCACAAGCAGAAAGTATGGCTTCTTTTTTAAAGTGAAAAAGTACAAGGTATGCTTAGAGAACAGTGATGAAAGAAAACAGATGGAGAGGAGGGTTTGTAGGGGAACTATAGGATATATCTTTCATTCATTCATTCATTCAGCCCCCACGATGTGCCAGTAACTGGAGTAGATACTGGAGACACAGTGGTGAGCAAGAGTAACATTATGGACCTCCCAGTTTCCTGGAGGAGAAAGGCAATTGAATAGACATTTTTAATACAGCATGGTAAATTCTATGATGGGAAGAATAGGGAAATGGTGTGCTGTGTGCCCCTAACCTTCTCAGAGATTTCTTAGAAGAGGGACTACCTCAGCTAGACCTGAAATATGGGTTATAGTAGCCAGAAAAAAGTTAGGGGAGGGGGCAAGTAGGGAGGTAGAGTGGGAACAAAATGTTCCTGGAATTTAAAAAAGTGTCCTAAGAATATGATGAGAGCAGGGAACAAGGTAATTTGAGGGCTGAACAAAAACCAAGAACTACAGTAATAGAAGCACTGTGGGGGTGGGAGGGAGAGGAAAAGGAGAAGCTGTTTGGGCCATGCTGAGTTTGAGATGTCTGGGGAATACCAGGAGGAGATGTCTAGGTGGCAAATGAGTGTGAGTCTGATGTCTAAGAAAGAAGTTGTGATTAGAGACCCAAGCATGGGGAACTACTGTGTCATCCTTCTATTGAGAAAATAACAGGACCACATTGGGAAAGGTTTGCAGGGTTAGTCTGAAGAATTTGGACTTGATTTTACAGGCAATGCATTTGAACAAGAGTTTTGAAGAGGAAGTGACACAATTCAAGCTGGACTCTAGGTATTGGGCCGCAGTGTGTGGAGAGACTAAGGTGGGAGCCAAGGAAGCCATCCTGTGGCAGTGGTGGCTGAGGAGGATGGAGAAGGAGTGCATATGGGAGAGGTGCTGAGGAGGCACAGTTAACAGGACCAGGGCAGCCAGTGGGGTCTCACAGCATGACACAAGGTGGTGTGCTAGAACCAGCTCATACAAGTTCATGAGAAACAATTATTAAATCTTCAGGAATTTTCTGAGCCACTTGTTAAAAAGCAGCCATTATTAAAAATGTAGAAATACTAAAAATACTTGAAATGTTAACATATAAACTTATAATTAAGTATATTAAATGCAAAGGTAATAAGTAAATACTTCCTAATTACTTTACCACACTTCACTATTATTTATGCCCTTGAGGTTATTTATGCCTATCATATCTGCATGGTGGGGATGCTATGTAATGACTCACTACTGGTTATCTCTTCCCAGCTCCCTGTTCAGTGACATGGTGGTAGCTTGAAATCGGCTGTAGAAATTGGTAAGCACTAAAAATCAGGACTTGTTTCACTGATCGTCTAGCATTAAGGAAATGATGGGGAAAATGCTGAAATGCAGATTAAATTTAGAAGTGTGTTTTGTCTTGCAGCCATTACATTGTGAATAGTACAAAAAATTAAGGAAATATTCTTTCAGTACCCAAAGAACTATTATCTGATTCAGCAAAGAAGTTGCATCAGACAGACGAGTAAAGTGAGAGTGAAATGCTATTATGTCTTTGTTGTTTCACTTTTGTCTTTGTTAGTGAACAAAGGTATCAACCAACACTCTTGTCAGAACTATGTTTCTTTGTCGATTGCAACCATAACCATAGGTTGTTATGGATACAAAAGTTTGGCAAAAATCAGTGAAAGCATTCTGTGAGAATCAACTGGCTATATGGGATTCACAATAAAGTGTACTGCCTATTTTATTATTTGCAAATTGTATTATACAGCCTTTATACCAGTAACACACACATGCACGCACACACACACACATTTCTTTCCAGAGAGCTGGTTATTAAACGTTTACCAGCACTCTGTTGATTACACATGTTCACCATTGCTATAGCAAAGCTAAGAATACATGAGCATATCCCTAGGAAAGCCCCAGAAATAAACTAAAAATCTTTTGGCACTTGGTGGCCAGTACCTTGTTGTTGCTATCATTATTATTAAAGTTTGTTTGTTGTCTCTTGGGAACATTCTTTGCTATTTTATTATTATTTATTGTCCAAACAGTACATTCTCAGAAGTCAAATGGTAGAGAAAATTGGCCCACAGATTCCTGCCCCATGATCTCTTTGGGCTGTAGGATTTATTTTGGGGCTTCGGTAATTTTTCAGTTCCCACAACCCTGGGCAGATGTATAGATTTCCCTGATTCAGGGTGGGAAAGCCCTACCTGAAAAGATAGCATCTCTCTTGGGTATCTAGTTTCTACCCAAGGTAACATGGAAATTAACTCCTAAAGTGGAGCCCCTGAGAGCCAACACTTGACATCTCTTGGCACCAGGAACCCAAGGTCATGATGTTAACAACGTACTTTCAAAGGGTTCAGAAAAACAGGTGTGCACATGTGTACATGTCTACATAGAGAAATGAAGCAAATATGGCAAAATGTTAATATTTATTGAATCTAGCTGGTGTCTATATAGGTAGTCATTGTACTACTCTTTCAGTTTTGCTATATATTTGAAAATGTTCCTAGCATAAATGACATATAAAAAAAGGAGTCAGTGTAAGGTGCTAAGACAGGAGAGTACCTCTCATGTTCAAAAACAGCAGGCCAGTGTGGCTGGAACAGATTGAGCCACAGGGAGAGTAGGGAGGTAAGGTCAGAGGCCAGATTGTGGGCACCTTGTAGGGTCAAGTGATGACTATGTCTTTAGCCTGAGTGAGACAGGAGCCATTTGGGAGCTCTGAGCAGAGGAGTGACCTGACCTGATTTAGCCAGGAGATGAGTCAGGGGGTCAATGCTATAATCTATAACATAGGCAAGAGTTTTTGGTGGCCCAGGCCAGGGTGTTAGCAATGCAGGTGATGAGAAGTGGCCTGATATTATTGGGGGTGGGGTGGGGTGAGAGCAGACATCATACTATTTATCTATTTGTCCTTTTGTAAGTTTATTATAAAAAATGTCAAGTATACACAGAAGTAGAGCAACTAGTGTAATGAACCCCATGTATCCATCACCCAGTTTTAACATTATGAGTACATGGTCAGCCTTGTTTCACTGATCTTCCTCGCCCAGATTATCTTAAAGCAAATTTCAGATTGCTTGTCACTTCTTCTGCAAATCCTTGAATATGCATCTCTGAAAGATAGGGAATTTCATGGTCACCACACAAAAAATTAACAGTAATTTCTAAATATCACCAAAGATGGATTCTGGGTACATTTTGAAGGTGGAACCAACAGGATCTTCTAATAAAATTATATGTGGAACGTGAGATAGAGATGAATCAAGGACACATCCAAAGTATTTGGCCTGACTGTTAAGATGGAAATTGCCACGACATGAGACAGGAACACTGTAGATAGAATAGAATGGATGGGTATGGGGCAGGGGGCAGTGAGGTGGCTGTCACTCAGTAACATCTGGTGTAGAAAGAACACAGGATTTGGGTATCACAAAGGCAAGATGGCTCCTGTAAACTATAAAGCACTATCCAAGTCCTAGCTGTTTCTATTCCTTTTCTCAAGGCTGTGCTGTGCTGACTGCAGTGAGGCCCAGCCTACCGAAGGCCTAAGGGAAGAAAACCAAGCCCAATGACGTTATGCTGGCCTCAGGGTTTCACCTGGGAACCATTTGTCTGCCTAACTCTTATGTTTCCCTCCAGCTCTTAGGTCTAATGAATCAAGCTGGAATCCTTAAAAAAAAAAAAAAAAAAAAAAAGCCCCACGAAAGGCACAAGCCATTTTATTTGGAAACTGGTAGCTTACTCCAATGATACAGGCTGCTTTGGCTAAGTCCACTGATATAATCTTTTATTAGGATGGAAATCTTCCTCACAAGGGGGCTAACTGCTAACAAAAAAAAAATTTCCTGTGCTGGTTTAACAATAAAAAAACCGAACTACATTTAAAAAGCGTCAAAAAAATTCTGGTCATGTGAGGAGATTGCAGCCAAACACACCAACTGGGCTGCTGTGAGCTGGTGGCCAGTCAGCATCCAGGGAACCACTGTGCTTGGGCTGCGTAGAGGCCTCATTGATTTGCTTTGGGTCCTTAGGTGAAATCAAACTATTTCTATCATCTGCTGAGTGGAGACTTAACACAAACCTGGAAAGGACCACACAGCCACAGGTCACGTGAGCAGGGTGGCAAGAGAATCCACCAGCATCCAGGACTCCCACCCTCTGTCCTTTCATCCTCAACTCCCTTTTTCTCAAGGGGCACTGTAAGATTACTTCTGAAGTGGCCCCTCAGCAGAACTGCTTGTCTCGATGAATTCCACTCTTGGCAAGAGAACCATGTGGAAGCAGTGTCTGGAGAGCTGACTTGTATGCTCCTCTCCCATCTGACTTCGTTGGATCTAGTTCCCACAGAAATTCCTTCTGCTTAAGCAGAGGACCTGAGGCCCCAGGTGATTGCACTTGGGTGCCCATCAGCAGTGCTCTGAGTCTGCAATGGGGAAGGCAGTGCAGCCCTGTGGGGCCGAACCTGGGCTATGGAGCCCCCTGGGCCTATCTCCTTTAGCTTTTTAGTTTGGACACTGCCATTCTGCAGCAAGACAGGTATTCTGTGGCTCCTGACTGCAAGCCCAGTACCCAGCTAAGTGTGCAGACACTGCCACAGGGCCTTGGCAGGCCCCCTCCACTGCTGGCCCAAAGGCCTGGGCACCAGAGCTCATTAGATATACTCTGTTAAATAGGCAAAGTGATTTTACACAGGTTCACCATGCTTCAGATGGAGAAATATGTCCAATACTGTTTTTTTTTTACCCCAAAACCTGTCATGGTAGGATGACTTAGTAAGCTTGAATGGTCTGCAAGCAAGTGAAGGCGTTAAAAGTGATGGTGAGACAGGAGTATCTACAAGGCATATTTGCTAATTCCTGGAGTTGTTTCTGGTTATCACAACTGGGCAGTGGGACGGCATGCTGTAACATCTGGTGGGCAGAGGTCAGGGATGCAGATCAACACCCTACAAGTCACACAACAGCCACTCACAAATTCTCTGGCTCCAACGTCTGAAGGGCAATGAACCCTGGCATAGGAGCCAAAGGTGGCTCTGGTTTGTCAGGAAGATACCTATTATAAGGCAACAGGAATGAGAATTGACTGAGGTGGTTGGTATCACAAGGCAGGTTAATTGATATTCTTGGGGTACCCAGGGCTTGACACGGTGAACAGGTCCAAGAGCTGGCTTCTTGTAGCAGGGATACCTCTTCTTGAGATTGACAGGCAGGTCGGACATGACACTACAAATTCAGGGAACAAGCTGATTTTTTACATGATGGTTTCTGTTCTGCTGAGTCCTAAGGATCAGTGGCTACTGGGGAAAGGCCTAAGTCCAAGTAAGCACACTGCTTTGGGACATCAACAGCCCATACATTTACAATGACCCATATCTGCAGGTGGAGAATTTCACCCTGGGTTTGGCAAACTGGGCACAGGAATGGGAAAGAGATTAGCCAAGGCATGCGGATGGGCTGGTGCAACTGAAGACGAGAGAAAGGCAGGCACTATTTTTTTTTAAGCCAAGAGGACATAACGGTAGATTTGTTCTCAGCCAACATAAGGGAGCTCAACACTCTGGGCTTCCCTGGCTTTCCATGCTGGGTTACTTGCTATTCCTTCATTGCCAAATCTGGTGTGTTTTCCCACCAAATCTGCTCCTCCACCATGCACACACAGCCTTATATGTGAGAAGATTCACGTCACAGAAGCCTAAACCTGCTAGAAAACCCAATCTACTTTCATTGTGAACTAAAGTTATCAGGAAACTAAATTTAAACAAACCAAACTGTAATATACACCAAGAGGCAATTAATTATGTTGATTAACTTTAATGAAGTATTAACTCTTCCAATTATGTCACCTAGAGATCATTTCACCCACTGCTCTGCTTGGCCGCCAGTCTCTTGTCTCTCTCTTCCGCAATAGTGAGGCGGATACCCTTTCCACGGGGAAAAGAAATCCATGGTTTGTTGCCCTGGAGGAGAAAACGAGGAGACTTAAAACCTGCTACACATGAATTGCATTAGCAGCTTGGCACACGCTATATTTGTCCACCCTCCGTTTAAAGGAACAGAAGCCTGCTTGTGAAAGCACTCAGCAACAGCTAGGCAGTCTTAGGACACACAGAATGCTGGTTTATCAGAAATACCCTCTGCCTGAGTGCTAGGGCTATTCCATTAGCCTTGCTGCTCATTTACAGATATGAACTATCTAATACCCTTTGCAATTATTGTCTTAGAGTGGTGCCCAAGGGTGATCATTAGTTTCCCCAAAGAAACCACAGCAACAAAGTGAAGAACCTAACTCTAAGGTCTATTTACTCCATTTCCCCCAACTGAAGTGATCAGGTCCCCTGCTGCTTCTGTGGTATTGACCCAGCACAGGTTTGCCCAGTCCCGCCGTGGGAGCCCTATTCCCAAAGAGGCTTGACACTGGGTTCAGCTAGGTGCTGCAATACCAGCAGTTATCTGCACCTACAGGTTTCCCGGTACTAGAGAGAAGGGAACTCAAACTTACTTTGCCAATAACAAAAATGTTGGAGAGCCGGGTAGCAAAGCTGTTGCCATTGGCATCCTTCACATGAACTACATCAAAAGAACCAGGATGTCTCTCTCTGTTGGTGATCACACCAATTCTTCCTAAGTTAGCACCTCCAGTCACCATACACAGGTTACCTAGGTGGGCAGAAGATAATAATCTGCTCAGAGCAACAGTGCAAACTAATACCCCAATGTAACAAATGACATAGATAGATCTAGAACAAATTAATTCTTTTTTCCCATTTGAATTTACTCCTACAGCTGTTACCCAAGCTACGACTCTCAAGACCTGCCCCCTCCCTTCTATACACCGGCAAATGTAAGCCCCACCCTACCCACCCTCACCAGGTCTGCAGTCCTCACCATGTCCTGCCTAGACTACGGCTGTTCATCCAAGGTACAATGCTCTAGTTATTAAGGTATCTAGAGCAGGCCTGAGACATCTCATACCTGACCTCACCTCAGCCACCCAGAATATTCTTCTGAGCATTTGGGCCCCTGGAAGTAAAAATACTATATATACCTGGGTGTTGGAGCAGATACACTTTCCAGTTATTTTTTATCCTTCACCCAAATACAAACCTGTTCAACTTCTCATGAATCCCCCATCAAAGCCACTCATAACTGTCTCCTCCCATTCAGAATACACTATCTCTAACCCTTACTGCAACTGCAAGCCATGTTGAAATGAGACACCATAAGGTTTCACACACTCCCTGAACATTTCTTAAAACTATTACGAGTTGCCCTCTTCAGATACCTTACTACATCATCAAGACATCTTGCTTTGGTTGCTAAGCAGCCTGATAATCAGAATCACCTGGACGGCTCAAAAACCAAACCTAACCCTGTACTAGTTAGTCATCATGCTCAACCTAATTTCAAGTAAAAGAGACAGAATGAAAAACAAAGAACAGCTTTTATACCTAAAAAAGTGCCCAGGTAGCACAAAAGCTGCTTACCAGTGTCAAACTTGATGAAATCAGTAATCTTGCCAGTCTCCAAATCAATCTGAATGGTGTCATTCACCTTGATGAGAGGATCAGGGTAGCGGATGGTGCGAGCATCATGGGTCACCAGATGAGGGATTCCTTTTGTGCCCACAAAGATCTTCCTCACCTTGCACAACTTGTACTAGAAGCAAGGGTCACCCACATTTAATCTAGCATACACACACTGTGCTCCAGTGGCTGAAAACGTTCTTTCAAAACCACAAGTCACTGGCTTAAAAATGCCATCAGCAGCTAAAGGTCAACAGCTCCACACAGGAATGCTCTCCTTCCCCAACTGCATAGAGTAACGGTGTCCCTGTCTTTTTCCTGTCCTCCATTAACTTATACTGCACACTACTTCTCTCTAGACTAGTCTTCCTATTATGCATTCTCCCTGTAGCACCATATCACCTGTTAGAAGGCCCCCAACCGCAAAACTGGAACCAGGATCTCTCCCCTCCTCCAGTGCAAATCACCCTCCTTTCACCAGGCTATTTAAGCCTCATGGGCTCTCTGAATTCTTTCAATACACCCTGCTGGCACTTACTCCTAAAAAGCAACTCTTAATGGCTCTCCCATCACTTGAGTTTTGTCTCACCAGCTGCAACCATATTACCAGTTCATCTAACCAACAAATATTTCAGAAAGCATTTCAACTTTGGATTTTTCACTCCCTGACATCCTTGAAGTAAATCAATCACCTTGATGCCATTAAACACGCTCTACAGCCTGCTGATAATGCAGCTAAGCAAATTAGGGGCCGAATCACCCAAGTGAATCAACCTGCATTTATAATCAATAATTTGAGAGTCCTTAAACTTCCATGTAAAACCAAAACCATCACAACAAACTGGATTAAATAATCAGTATTTAATCTGTAATCTTTTTTTTGAACGATCTCAAACCAGTGCCCCAAGGATTATCAGCCTCCTCCAGTAACACCTTTCCACTTCCCAGAGTAAAGGTAGATACACAAATGGAGACCTATGACAAAGGGCCAATTGCATCAGATTAAATATTGATTTTCTTGTCCAGTGGTTTTCTGGTCTCTTACCCTAAAAGGACCCATACTTCTGGCACTCAAGCATTCCTAGAAATCATTCTCCTTGCTTCTAAAAAAGGCAAGCAAGAAGTCACTGTTCAACTGGAATTTATTTCTGCCAGAACACAATCAAGAAAACACAATCTGTTGAGGATGTTAACTTCAAATGGCATCAATTATTAGATACCCAGCAATGGACTGCTGTATAGATACTAGCAAGACTTTTAATGAAAGAATTGTACATACAACAGGATCTCACCAAATAGTTAACTGGCTATTTCCAATTAACTTTAATATAAGTGATTTTAATCTACTCACCTCATCTCAAGGGACCAGCCCACACATTTAATTCAGACTTGAGCTTAGAACCAAGTGATTTTACTGAACAAAGACCCAGGCTGCTGGTAACACTCACCTTGGCCTCCTCAGGTGTGATACGATGAACAGCAAAGCGACCCTTGGTGTCATAGATCAGACGGAAATTCTCTCCAGTCTTGTCAATGCTGATGACATCTGATATCAAATACTAATTAAGGTTATTTACTACAGTGACCCCCTACTACTCCAAGTTCAGTTACCACAGTGTTATACCAAAAAATCCAAGCAAGCCCTCATACTTCCCATTTTGAATACCAGTAAGGATTACAAAGATTAATGATAGTTAATCTGTAATGTTTCAAAACCTGTTTTTTTATGACATGTAAAATCTGAAGTCAACTAAACTTTCAATACAACCACCATTTATTTTGGAGAGGGAGCTAAAACATCAAAAGGAAATCACCACCAACTGCCCTTCATGAACCACTTACCCATAAAACCAGCAGGATAGGTTATATCCGTTCGGACCTTCCCATCAATCTTAATGAAACGCTGCATGCAAATCTTCTTCACTTCATCTCCAGTCAGAGCATACTTAAGTCTGTTCCTCAGGAAAATGATGAGAGGAAGACATTCTCTCAGCTTGTGTGGGCCGGTAGATGGACGAGGAGCCTGTAAAAAAAAAATGATCAAGAAGAAAATTCTCCCAAACCATTGTTGGGACTCACTCAAATCCACTTCCCAAGTCCTGAGATGTCTCATGAGACTGTCCATGACCCCACCCGTCCCCATCCTGTTGGGTAAACAAGAGGTGTTCAAAGCTTATAAAACTATTCTGTTCCTGTAAGTTTTACACTTTCCCCCTCCAGAGGACCCGACCCCTTTAAGAACATTTGAGTCCTGAGTCTGTGTAAGTGTACCATGTGGTACATAGAATATATCAGGCACAGAGAGAGGTGGGGCGCAGCTAGACAGCACAGGGAATTCAAGAACAGAAGCCAAGAACACTCATTCCCTAGCACTGACTTACAGGAGGCAAGAAAAATTATGGATATACTTATCAGGGATGCCTGTCATATAAAGGAGCAGTATAAAACGGCCCCCTTAAATATGTCAATTTTATTGCAGTAAACTGGAAAAAAGTGTCCTTCAAGATACTTACCAATACGAAATGTGACATAAGCATACTTACAAACACACCAGTCAGTTTATCCAGCATCCAATGCTTTGGAGCTGCTACACGCTTCAGATGCTTCTTGGGACCACGAGCCTAAAGAAATTTTAGAGTTTTACATTTTGGTGCTGTTAAACAATTTCAAACAGCTTACACCATCTAGTGACTTCTTCAAAGAACCAAGTCTCCGGTTTCCTCTTTAGCAAAATGTGGATTTTAAATAAAAAACATGGGGCTGTGATAGGTAAAAAAGCACAGAAACAAACAGTTTCTAGAAAATACTATAGGCTCCATAACTCTAACTTTTTTGAAGCGAGAACAGTCACTGATTATTATCTTTGAGAACTGCGCAAAGTATTTTCACGTTATTGCTTCTAAGTGTGTGTGTTTCTAAAGGCTTTTTCTAGGACACCATGCTGGTTGAACGGCCAGGAGTTGGACCTCGTGACACAACGCCAGCCGGCAACAGAAACAGACCAGGGCCCACCCTGTGCTTCTACTTGTTAATCAAATATAAAAGTTTTCACAAAATAACCGTGTGATTTGGAAGTGCCTGGTGCGAAATCCGACCTCAGCACAACCACGTGCCAACAGCTACTCCCTCAAACTCTTAAAGCCAAAAGCTGAAACCAACTTTCACCTTAAAACGCGGAAGCCTTTTTCACGCTGTGCACACACACTTACCAGCCACACTGCACACAGGCCATGCCTAAGACAGCAACGGAGAGCGCTCCTCCGCCGGACAGACCTGGCGCCCACCCACCCCAAGCCCGAAGTCAGCCCCTCCCAGGGTCACAGAATGCGTGGCCCGGCCGGAGACTGACGCCTTCCCGCTAGCGGCACCGATTCCTCCAACCATGGCCGGCGTTCGCCCGCGCCGTCGGCTTGAGCCCGCCTGGGCCAACGCCGCAGGCTGCACTCCCTTCGGCTCCGCCCGGCCACCCCCTGCGGGAGCTCTGAAACCTCGGGCAGCCTCGATCCTGAGAGGATGGAGGCTGATACAACACAAGAGCCCGCAAAGAAGCGACCTTACCATGGCTGCGCTAGGCACGGAAAGAGGACCAGCACCTTCCGGTGCGCCCAAAAAAAGAGGCTTGGAGGCTGCGCGCACCGGTGTCTCTGTTGCTCCGCCCAGCACTTCTCCTTCCGGGTGCGCGACATTCTGTCTTGCCACCTGCTGGTGGGAGGTCAGAGGTCCGGAGCTTGGGAAACGGCGCCGAAAAAGCGTCTCCTAAGGGCAATTTCCTCCCTCCTTTTCCCCGTCCCCCCTGCTCCAGCATAGCTGAGCGCCTCTGGAGTGCCTGAGTCTGTGTTGTGCTGAAAATACAAAGACGAGTTAGCCAAGTTCCCAACCTTCGAGAAGAGTGCACAAGGGAGGCTGTTCTCATACACATGATTATACAGTCAATAGAATGCATTTTACTATTTAATATTGTGTCTTAAACACATTTTGTCTGTTCCATCTTCCATGTTCGCTCGAGCAGGCCAAGCTGCCCATACTATAAGTTGGGAAGAACTAACATTTCTTTTCCTCTCCTCTCTGCAGATGGCAGGGGGTGGGGTGGTGGAAGGGTTAGAATTCCTGCTTGAACCTCGGCAGCCTGCCTCTCGCTTCCTGTACAACGTACTCGACACTTACCATAAAGTCTCAGGGAAGAGAGGGGACATTGGTGACCATCCGTTTATCTAACTTCCCTCAGCCCTCCTACCTGGCCCCAACAGGTCCCTCTGCACATCACCTGTGGTCTCTTATGCTTGGACACCCATTGCTCCTTTCCCCCATCCCGAAATCTCAAAGCTTAAGCCAACTCCAAGCTGCTCTGAGAAGCCACCTCATTCAAGCCTCCTGCCTGTGGACCTCATGATTCCTCAGCTTGGAACTGCCATGGACAGTCCAAGCCCCTTTCTGGGCAACTAATCCCACTCCTCAGCCTTGGGAATACACACCTCTCAGGTTCCCCTGGTTCTGTGAGCCCCCAGCCCTCTCAACAGGGTCAGTCCCACAATCTTCAGCCTCAAAGGCCACCAGTTCAAATTTGATGACAGCACTTAGCACGTTGGATTGTAATGACTAGTTTCCTTGTCTGTCCTCTGCTAGACTGAGAGCATCTCCATGACAGACAGAGCCTGCCCTAATTCATCTGGGCAGGCTCTCTGCCACCTAACAGAGAGCTTGGTGATGTATCCAGCACTTGGTAAATACTTGTTGAATGAATAAATTGAATCAACATCCTGATCGTTGTGCCAAGTTATACACTACTCTCCCTGAGAGCATCTAGCCTGTGCCTGAACTCTTCCCATCCTGGGGTCAAGCTCCTAACTCAGGAGGCTGCACTTTACAGGTCTCTGTCTCTACCCTCCACTTCACCCCTCATCAGTCTGCAGAGGAGCAAGCAAGAAAAAAAAAATGTTGGCCCTTCTCGACCAGACAGTATTAACTAGGAGGGTGGGGACTCCTTGTCTGAAACTAGGTCCATGGTAAAGCATGCTATAAATGATGACTAGAAAGAAGGGACGATTGATTGGAGGTGGGGATTAGAGAGACAGTCAAGGTAATGAGGCAATGGAAGGTGGATCCTGAGGCTTTCATTTTGAGGGCACTGCAGGCAACAGAAATGATGGGGATTGACTTGGGAGTGAGCAATAACCATGGGACTTCCAGATTGAGAGGACAGGAGAAATGGCTGGCTAGAGCTGCAGACTTTATTTAACCAAGATCATACAGCCAATTAAGGGGTTGAGGGCTTGGAGGTTGGTCTCTGCCTCCCAGGTCAGTGGTTGGTTTGCTTTTTGTTCCACAGCTTGTCCAAGGATTTGAGGGAAACAAAGCACCTTATTTCAGTATACTTTTTTTCTGTCAGTTTGTATTTATGCACAAATGACACCCTAACTACAATAAAGGGAATTTGGAAAGATCATGAGAAAATCACAAACAGTACTCCCCAAACACCCTAAACACATCATCCGTATTCATTTGTTCCTATTCCTGTTCTCATTCGGACTGGTTTGTGTGCATGCATACTTTTACATAATTTTAGTCCTAGCAGAGACACCATTTTGTATTCTGCTTTTATTAAATTATGAACACTTTCTGAGTTGCTACATAATCTTCATAATTATTATTTTAACAGCTGCATCATATTCTATTCAATGGATGTCCCACAATTAATAAAAGTTCTCTATTGAACATTTAGTTTTTTGCCCTTTTTCTTTATTATGAATGTTGCTCCAGTGAACAGTTTCTTTCATATGGCTTTTTCCTTCAGTTGAATGATTTCCTCAGAATAAATCCATTCCTTCACCCAACATTTATTGAGTGCCTACTCTGTGTCAAGCCCTGCATTATGAACCGGGGATGCAGAGATGATTAAGATCCCTGCTCTCAAGGAATTCACATTACAATGGGAGAGGCAGGCTAGGAGGAGGGGACAGAAAGCCAGGAGAAACTCATCAGAGAAAAGATGGTGGCAAGGCAGTTTGGAGCATAGAGGGCTGCTAAATCTTAAGAATCTTGGACTTTAGCCTGTAGGTAGACAATGGGCAGCTGTTGAAAGATCTGAGGGGAGCAAGATCACCTTTGTGCTTTAAAAAGATAACACTGAACTGGATAATTATCTAACTCCATACACAAAAATAAATTAGAAATGGATCAAAGACCAAAATGTAAGCCATGAAACCATAAAACTCTTAGAAAAAAACATAGGCAAAAATCTCTTGGACATAAACATGAGCGACGTCTTCATGAACATATTTCCCCAGGCAAGGAAAACATAAGCAAAAATGAACAAGTGGGACTATATCAAGCTGTAAAGCTTCTGTACAGCAAAGGACACCATCAATAGAAAAGGTATCCTACAGTATGGGAGAATATATTCATAAATGACATATCTGATAAAGGATTGACATCCAAAATATGTAAAGAGCTCATGCACCTCAACAAACAAAAAGGCAGGCTGAAAAAAGCAAGTATCAAATGATTTCACTCATATGTGGAGTATAAGAACAAAGAAAAAAACTGAAGGAGCAAAACAGCGGCAGACTCACAGAACGCAAGAATGGACTAACAGCAAAGGGAAAGGGACTGGGGAGGATGGGTGAGAAAGGAGGGATGGGAGGGGGGAGAAAGGGCGCACTATGATTAGCATGTAAAATGTGGGGGGGGCACGGGGTGGGCTGTGCAACACAGAGAAGACAAGTAGTAATTTTACAGCATCTTACTACACTCATGGACAGTGACTAATGGGGTATGTGTGGAGGGCTTGGTGAAGGGGGGAGTCTAGTAAGCATAATGTTCCTCATGTAATTGTAGATTAATGATACCCCCCAAAAAGATAACACTGACTGCTCCCTGTAGAATGCTTTGAGGGAAGTGCAAGTGGCTTGGAAGAGACAGGTCAGGGCTGTTTCAATGATAGAAGCAACAAACACAAGGGGGGGACCCAGGCCTGTGACCATGGGGTGCAGGACGAGAGGGCAGATTCAAAAGACATTGCAAATGGAGTATTGGCATGATGTGGTTGGGAAGTGATGAATGTGCAGGGGTGAGGGACAAGGAGTTAATTAGGATGGTTTCCAGGTTTCGGCTTGGTGACTCAGTGGTGCATTCACTGGGAACAAGGAGGAGGCTTGCTTGCTGCGAGACATGGAGCTGAGGAGGGAGGACATCAGACTGGAGACGTCTCATAGGCACAGGTCTGAGCTCATGTGCAAGAACTGGGTTGGGGATTCGCATCTGAAAGAACTGGTACGTCTGTGCTGTCCAAATGAGTGGTTGGCAGTAACTGTTTGGAAGGGAAACACTATGTTAAGAGTCTGAACACTTTGACAGTAGTATATATGTGTTGCCAAAAACCCTTCTCAGAGGATCCTTGCAATTTTACTATACTCATGCCAGCCTGGTAATTACTTATTTTTAACTTTTATGAATGTAATTGTTTTAATCTGCACTTAAAAAAATCACTAGTGAGGTTGGACATTTTGCTATATGTTTGTTTACTCATTCCACTTCCTATTGTGTGAAGTGTCTCTGCCCACTTATCTTTTGGGGGACATCTTTTTCTGATTGATTTGCATGAGTGCTTTAGAGAACATAGAAGTTCATCTTTTGTTGTATTTAAGGCAGATATTTTTACCAATTGGTTATTTTCCTTTGGTTATATTTTCCTATGTACAAAAATTCAAAATTTTATATAGCCAAATCTGTTGATCTTTTCTCTCCCTTTTTTTTGTAAGAACAGCCTTTCATTTCTTATAGGATATGAAATAAAAGCACATTTTGTGTAGATCAAGTTATCCTAAATTTCATAAATATGCATTTAAAAATAATTGTTTCCTTGAATATAATTCACAAACCATATAATTCACCCATTTAAAGTGTACAATTCAGTGGTTTTTAGAGTAGTCACAGAGTGGTGCAACCATCATCATAATCAATTTTAGAATTTTCATCACCCCCCCAAATCCTTGTGCCCATTAAATATGCTTTTTTTCAAAGCTTTTTAAAATCGAAGTATCATTGATATACAATATTATATTGGTTTCAAGTGTACAACACAGCAGTTCAACAGTTATCCATATTATTAATTCCTCACCCTCATTAGTACGGTTACTACCTGTCAACATAGGAAGCTACTACAGAATCACTCACTATATTCTCCATGCTGTACTACTATCCCCATGACCAACTTATTGTTGATCTTCTCTCTTGTAATTTCTTCTTGTGAATTCAAAGCTTAGAAGACTGCCATCAGCTCAAAGATCTGCAACTCAATTCTATTTAATAATACATATTTAATTCTTTATCAACTTAGGGTTGATAAAGATAAATAGACTAAATAAATAAGTAGAAAAAAATTCTTTTTCCCCAAGTGGTTAACCTATTTTCTTTCTGTAATATGTTGAATGATCTTTCACTTCTCTTGTTGTTTTGTAAGAACTGTGTTAGCATACAATCAATGAAATCAAACAGTACACAGTTCTCTTTCTGTAAGTGTGGCATAAGAGATGGAGTCTATGGTGAATAGGAGAACTGAGATGTATGTCCTCAAAATCCTGTCCCAGTTTATCAGAAGGAAGGGATGAGTAGGCATAGTTCATGGTCATTAAGTCAGTGCATGAGTGGAGCAGTTCAAGCCCCACATTTTAAATTACATTTAATTCCCCATTTTAAAGAGTAATTTTACATGCCTCATATTTCTGGATAATTTATTTTCAGCAATTAATGAACCAGCACAGCCTACTCCTCCATTTCTTACATTCCTGGGAGATGGTGAGGCAGAGTGGACAGAGCACAGCTTGAATCTGTCTTCCTGTGCCCTTGAGTAAGTGGCTTCACCTCTCTCACCACAGGTTCTGTATCTGGAAAATAGAGATAACAATACTTACTCCTCAGTTTGTGGTAAGGCTCAGACAGGATATAGGAAATGCACAGAACATAGTAGTGACTGAATTGATGAATTAGTGCTCCAATTCCCTCCTGGCCACTTTTGGCTACTCCCTTCTTAAACTTATTTTTTAAACAGCTTTATTGAGGAATAATTGACATACAATAAATGGCACATATTTAAATACACAGTTTGACAAATTTTGATGCACTTGTACACCCAACTGGTGAAATCATCACCTCAACTAAGATAATAAACACATCCATCACTCCCAAAAGTTTTCTCATGTCCCTTTGTAATCTCTCATTCCAGCCTCTCCCCATGAATTCCCAGGCAACTACTGATCTGCTTTCTCTCGATATAGATTAATTCACATTTCTAGAATTTTAAATAAATGGAAATCTCACAGTATATGCTTTTTTGGTCCAGCATCTTTTTTTTGTTTTGGTCCAGCAACTTTTGCTCAGCATAATTATTTTGAGATTCATCCATGCTATTGCACGTATCAGCAGTTTACTCTTTTTATTGCTGATTAGTACTTCATTGTACAGCTATTCTGCAATTAGTTTATCCATTCACCTGTGGATAGACATTTGGGTTCTTTCCAGTTTGGGGTGATTACAAACATAGCTGCTATGAACATTCCTATACAAATCTTTTTATGGGCAAGTGCTTTCATTTCTCTGGCAAATACCTACAAGTGGACTGGCTAGGTCATACAGTAGAGGTATGTTTAACTTTAAAATATTGGCAAACTGTTTTCCAAAGTGGTCGTATTATTTTACATTCTTGTTAGCAAGAATGTTCCAGTTGCTCTATATCCTTGCCAACATGTGTTAAGGTCAGTCTTTCTGAAAAAATTTTATTGTGTATAAGATACTCTGAAAACTATAAGACACTCATGAAAGAAATTGAAGAAGGTACCAATAAATGTAAATTTATCCTATACTCATGGATAGGAAGAATTAATATAATCAAAATGGCCACCCCGCCAAAAGAAATTTACGGATACAATGCAATCCTTATCAAAATACTAACAGTATTCTTCAATAAGCTAGAAAAAATAGTTCTAAAATTCATATGGAACCACAAAAGACCCCAAATATCCAAAGCAATCTTTAGAAAGAAGAACAAAGTTGGGGGGATTATGCTCCCTCACTTCAAGCTCTAGTACAAAGGTACAGTAATCAAAACAATTTGGTACTGGCACAAGAACAGACCCATAGATCAATGGAACAGACTAGAGAGCCCAGATATAAACCCATGCATATATGGTCAATTAATATATGATAAAAGAGCCATGAATATAAAATGGGGAAAAGACAGCTTCTTCAACAAATGGTGTTGGGAAAACTGGACGCCTACATGTAAGAGAATGAAACTGTATTATTGTTAAACTCCATACACAAAAGTGAACTCAAAATGGATCAAAGGCCTGAATGTAAGTCATGAGACCATAAAACTCATACAAGAAAACATAGCCAAAAAATCTCTTAAATATAAGCATGAGCAATTTTTTCATGGACACATCTCCTTGGGCAATGGAAACAAAATAAAAAATGAACAAGTGGGACTACACCAAACTAAAAAGCTTCAGTATAGCAAAGGACACCATCAGCAGAACAAAAAGGCATCCCACAGTATGGAAGAATATATCTGTAAATGACACATCTGACAAAAGGTTAACATCCAAAATATATAAAGAAGTCACATGCTTCAACTCAAAAACCAAATAACCCATTTAAAAATGGGTAGAAGACCTGAATGGACACTTTTCCAAAGAAGAAACAGCTAATGGTAAACAGGCACATGAAAAGATACTCCACATTGCTAATCATCAGGGAAATGCAAATTAAAATCACAATGAGATACCACCTCACACCAGTTAGGATATCCACTATCCAAAAGACAAGAAATAACAAATGTTGGTGAAGATGTTGAGAAATGGGGAGGAACAATGTTGGTGGGGATGTAAATTGGTGCAACTGCTGTGGAAAGCAATATGGAGGTTCCTCAAAAAACTAAAAATGGAAATACAATTTCATCCAGTAATTACACTCCTGGGAATTTATGAAAGAAAACAAAATCCCTCATTCAAAAAGACATATGCAGAAAGGAGGCAGAGCCAATATGGCAGCATGAGAAGGACTGTCATTTTGGGAATCTCCTCCCAAAAACGTATATATTTTTGAAAATATAACAAATACAACTATTCCTAAAAGAGAGACCAGAAGACACAGGACAACAGCCAGACTATATCCACACCTGCGAGAACCCAGTGCCTGGTGAAAGGGGTAAGATACAAGCCCCGGCCCAGCCAGATCCGAGGCCCCTCACCCCAGCTCCCGGCGGGAGGAGAGGAGTCAGAGCGGGGAGGGAGAGGGAGCCCAGGACTGCTAAACACCCAGGCCTAGCCAGCCGCACCAGAGCACAGACACACAGTGCATCCATGGGGTGCCAGAAACCAGGGAAGCAGGACAGTAAGACCTGTGAGCAGGTCCTGCAGTTGGCACTCCTGGGACAAAGAAAAGTGAGTGCTTTATGAAAGTCTTAAAGGGACAGGGACCCCACAGCTGGATGGAAGCATCCCAGGCCACAGTCCAGCAGCTGGAAATTCCAGGGAACTCTGGGTGCACTAACCCCCTGGGCAACAGCTCTGAGACCCCTCATGGAGGTAAACAGCCAAACAGCCCCCAACAATTACCCCGCCGGGGCCCCACCATAGCAGAGAAGCAGCCTGAGGCTGGCCACGCCCACAGCAAGGGAGCTTCCTCCATACCAGCTGGGCAAGATACACAGACCCAGTCTACACGCAATTGCCCAACAAGAGCTACTAGGGGTTGCAGTTGTCCCGGTAAAGAAAGGCCAGGAGCAATTGGAGAAAGTCTAGGCTCTCCCAGCTGACAGACACTTCAATCTGTCAATCCCAGCACCTATCAACACAAAAAGGCAAAAAAATTTGATCCAGACAAGACTAAACCAGACAGCTTTGACATATTCTACATCTTCCCCTGAGAAGGAACCTGGGGAGATAGATTTAATCAGTCTTCCTGAAAAAGAATTCAAAACAAAAGTCATAACCATGCTGATGGACTTGCAGAGAAATATGCAAGAACTAAGGAAGGAGAATACAGAAATAAAACAAGCTCTGGAAGGACTTCAGAACAGAATGGACGAGATGCAAGAGACCATTAATGGACTAGAAAACAGAGAACAGGAATGCAGAGAGAGATAAAAGGATCTCCAGGAATGAAAGAATTCTAAGAGAGCTGAGTGACCAATCGAAATGGAACAATATCCACATTATAGGGGTACCAGAAGAAGAAGAAGAGAGAAAAAGGGATAGAAAGTGTCTTTGAAGAAATAATTGCTGAAAACTTCCCAAAACTAGGGGAGGAAATGGCCTTTCAGACAACAGAGGTACCCAGAACTCCCATGACAAGGGATCCAAGGAGGGCAACACCAAGACACATAATAATTAAAATGGCAAAGATCAAAGACAAGGACAAAGTATTAAAGGCAGCCAGAGAGAAAAAAAAAGGTCACGTACAAAGGAAAACCCATCAGGCTATCATCAGACTTCTCAACAGAAACCCTATAGGCCAGAAGAGAATGGCATGATATACTTAATGCAATGAAACAGAAGGGCCTCGAACCAAGAATACTGTATCCAGCACGATTATCATTTAAATATGAAGGAGGGATTAAACAATTCATAGACAAGCAAAAGCGGAGGCAATTTGCCTTCCACAAACCACCTTTACAGGGCATCTTACAGGGACTGCTCTAGATGGGAGCACTCCTAAAAAGAGCACAGAACAAAACACCCAACATATGAAGAATGGAGGAGGAGGAATAAGAAGGGAGAGAAATAAAGAATCATCAGACCGTGTTTATAATAGCTCAATAAGCGAGTTAAGTTAGACAGTAAGATAGTAAAGAGGCTAACCTTGAACCTTTGGTAACCACAAACTTAAAGCCTGCAATGGCAATAAGTACATACCTTTCAATAATCACCCTAAATGTAAATGGACTGAATGCACCAATCAAAAGACCCAGAGTAATAGAATGGATAAAAAAGCAAGACCCATCCATATACTGCTTACAAGAGACTCACTTCAAACCCAAAGACATGCACAGACTTAAAGTCAAGGGATGGAAAAAGATATATCATGCAAACAACAGAGAGAAAAAAGCAGGTGTTGCAATACTAGTATCAGACAAAATAGACTTCAAAATAAAGAAGGTAACAAAAGATAAAGAAGGACATCACATAATGATAAAGTGCTCAGTCCAAGAAGAGGATATAACCATTATAAATATACATGCACCCAACACAGGAGCACCAACATATGTGAAACAAATACTAACAGAATTAAAGGAAGAAATAGAATGCAATGCACTCATACTGGGAGACTTCAACACACCACTCACTCCAAAGGACAGATCTACCAGACAGAAAATAAGTAAGGCACAGAGGCACGGAACAACATACTAGAACAGATGGACTTAATAGACATCTATAGAACTCTACACCCAAAAGCAACAGGATACACATTCTTCTCAAGTGCACATGGAACATTCTCCAGAATAGACCACATACTAGGCCACAAAAAGAGCCTCAGTAAATTCAAAAAGATTGAAATCCTACCAACCAACTTTTCAGACCACAAAGGCATAAAATTAGAAATAAACTGTACAAAGAAAGCAAAAAGGCTCACAAACACATGCTCCTAAATAATCAATGGATCAATGACCAAACCAAAATGGAGATCCAGCAATATATGGAAACAAATGACAACAACAACACAAAGCCCCAACTACTGTGGGATACAGCAAAAGCAGTCTTAAGAGGAAACTCTATAGCAATCCAGGCATATTTGAAGAAGGAAGAACAACCCCAAATGAATGGTCTAATGTCACAATTATCAAAATTGGAAAAAGAACAAATGAGGCCTAAGGTCAGCAGATGGAGGGACATAATAAAGATCAGAGAAGAAATAAACAAAATTGAGAAGAATAAAACAATAGAAAAAATCAGTGAAAACAAGAGCTGGTACTTCGAGAAAATAAACAAAATAGATAAGCCTCTAGCAACACTTATTAAGAGGAAAAGAGAGTCAACACACATCAACAGAATCAGAAATGAGAAAGGAAAAATCACGACGAACCCCACAGAAATACAAAGAATTATTAGAGAATACTACGAAAACCTATATGCCAACATGCTGGGAAACCTAGGAGAAATGGACAACTTACTAGAAAAATACAACCTTCCAAGACTGACCCAGAAAGAAACACAAAATCTAAACAGACCAATTAACAGCAATGAAATTGAAGCGGTAATAAAAAAACTACCCAAGAACAAAACCCCCGGGCCAGATAGATTTACATCGGAATTTTATCAGACATACAGAGAAGAAATAATACCCATTCTCCATAAAGTTTTCCAAAAAATAAAAGAGGAGGGAACACTCCCAAAGTCATTCTATGAAGCCAACATCACCCTAATACCAAAACCAGGCAAAGACCCCACCAAATAAGAAAACTACAGACCAATATCCCTGATGAACATAGATGCAAAAATACTCAACAAAATATTAGCAAACCAAATTCAAAAGTACATCAAAAGGATCATACACAATGACCAAGTGAGATTCATCCCATGGATGCATGGATGGTACAACATTCGAAAATCCATCAACATCATACAGCACATCAACAACAAGAAAGACAAAAACCACATGATCATCTCCATAGATGCTGAAAAAGCATTCGACAAAATTCAACATCCATTCATGATAAAAACTCTCAACAAAATTAGCATAGAGGGCAAGTACCTCAACATAATAAAGGCCATATTTGATAAACCCACAGTCAACATCATACTGAACAGCGAAAAGCTGAAAGCTTTTTCTCTGAGATTGGGAACAAGACAGGGATGCCCACTCTCCCCACTGTTATTCAACATAGTACTGGAGATCCTTGCCACGGCACTTAGACAAAACAAAGAAATACAAGGAATCCGGATTGGTAAAGAAGAAGTTATACTGTCACTATTTGCAGATGGCATGATATTGTACACAAAAAACCCTAAAGCCTCCACTCGGAAACTACTAGAGCTAATATCGGAATTCAGCAAAGTTGCAGGATACAAAATTAACACACAGAAATCTGTGGCTTTCCTATACACTAACAATAAACTAATAGAAAGAGAAATCAGGAAGACAATTCCATTTAGAATACATTCAAAAAGAATAAAATACCTAGGAATAAACCTAATCAAGGAAGTGAAAGACCTATACCCTGAGAACTATAAGGCACTCTTAAGAGAAATTAAAGAGGTCACTAACAAATGGAAACTCATCCCATGCTCCTGGCTAGGAAGAATTAGTATCATCAAAATGGCCATCCTGCCCAAAGCAATATACAGATTCGATGCAATCCCTATCAAACTACCAAACAGGATTCTTCAGTGAACTGAAACAAATAGATCAAAAATTCATATGGAAACACCAAAGACCCCAAATAGCTAAAGCAATCCTGAGAAGGAAAAATAAAGTGGGGGGGATCTCACTCCCCAACTTCAAGCTCTACTACGAAGCCACAGTAATCAAGACAATTTGGTACTGGCACAAGAACAGAGCCACAGACCAGTGGAACAGATTAGAGACTCCAAACATTAACCCAAACATATATGGTCAACTAAAAAATATTTGATAAAAGGGCCATGGACATACAATGGGGAAATGCCAATCTCTTCAACAGATGGTGCTGGCAAAACTGGACAGTTACATGTAAGAGAATGAAACTGGATCACTGTCCAACCCCATACATAAAAGTGAATTCGAAATGGATCAAAGACTTGAATGTAAGTCATGAAACCATAAAACTCTTAGAAAAAAACATAGGCAAAAATCTCTTGGACATAAACATGAGTGACCTCTTCTTGAACATATCTCCCCGGGCAAGGGAAACAAAAGCAAAAATGAACAGGTTGGACTATATCAAGCTGAAAAGCTTCTGTACAGCAAAGGACACCATCAATAGAACAAAAAGGCATCCTACAGTATTGGAGAATATATTCATGAATGACAAATCCAATAAAGGGTTGACATCCAAAATATACAAAGAGCTCACGCACCTCAACAAACAAAAAGCAAATAATCCAATTAAAAAATGGGCAGAGGAGCTGAATAGACAGTTCTCCAAAGAAGAAATTCAGATGGCCAACAGATACATGAAATGATGCTCCACATCGCTTTTCATCAGAGAAATGCAAATTAAAACCACAATGAGATATCATCTCACACCAGTAAGGATGGCTACCATCCGAAAGACAAACAACAACAAATGTTGGCAAGGATGTGGAGAAAGGGACCCCTCCTACACTGCTGGTGCAAATGTAAATTAGTTCAACCAATTTGGAAAGCAATATGGAGGTTCCTCAAAATGCTCAAAATAGACTTACCATTTGACCAAGGAATTCCACTTGTAGGAATTTACCCTAAGGATGCAGCACTCCAGTTTGAAAAAGGCAGATGCACCCCTATGTTTATCGCTGCACTATTTACAATAGCCAAGATATGGAAGCAACCTAAATGTCCATCAGTAGGTGAATGGATAAAGAAGATGTGGTGCATATACACAATGGAATATTACTAAGCCATAACAAAAAAGCAAATCCTACCATTTGCAACAACATGGATGGAGCTAGAGGGTATTATGTTCAGTGAAATAAGCCAGGCAGAGAAAGGAAGTACCAAATGATTTCACTCATATGTGGAGTATGAAAACAAAAGAAAACTGAAGGAACAAAACAGCAGCAGAAGCACAGAACCCAAGAATGGACTAATAGTTACAAAAGGGAAAGGGACTGGGGAGGACGGGTGGGAAGGGAGGAATAAGGGTGGGAAAAAAGGAAAGGGGGCATTACTATTAGCATGTATAGTGTGTGTCGGGGCATGGGGAGGGCTGTGCAACACAGAGAAGACAAGTAGTGATTTTATAGCATCTTACTATGTTGATGGACAGTGACTGTGAATGGGGATGTGGGGGGGGGGACTTGGTGAAGTGGGGAGCCTAGTAAACACAATGTCCATCATGTAATTGTAGATTAATGATACCAAAATAAAATTTAAAAAAAAGAAAAATGAACAAAAGTAAACTGAAGGAACAAAACAGCAGCAGAAGCACAGAACCCATGAATGGACTAACAGTTACCAAAGGGAAAGGGACTGGGGAGGACGGGTGGGAAGGGAGGGATAAGGGTGAGAAAAAAGAAAGGGGGCATTATAATTAACATGTATAGTGTGTGTGGGGGCACGGGGAGGGCTGTGCAACACAGAGAAAATAAGTAGTGATTTTACAGCATCTTACTATGTTGACGGACAGTGACTCTGAACGGGTATGTGGGGGGGACTTGGTGAAGGGGGGAACCTAGTAAACATAATGTCCTTCATGTAATTGTAGATTAATGATACCAAAATAAAATAAAAAAAAAGACATATGCACCCTTATGTTTATTGAAGCAGTACATACAATAGCTAAGATGTGGAAGCAACCTAAGTGTCCATCAGTAGATGAATGAATAAAGAAGATGTGGTACATATACACAATGGAATATTATTCAGCCATAAGAATAAAACAAATCCTACCATTTGCAACAACACAGATGAAGCTAGAGGGTATTATGCTCAGTGAAATAAGCCAGGTGGAGAAAGACAAATACCACTTATTTGTGGAGTATAAAAACAAAGCAAAACAGAAGGAACAAAATAGCAGTAGACTCACTGAGAAGGGACTAGTGGTTAACAAGGGGAAGGAGTTGTCACAGGTCGTGGGGGGAGGGTGAAGGGGATAAAGGCGCACGATAATTTGCAATCACAATATAAGTTGGTCATGGGCACTGTAGCACAGAATGGAGAATATAGTCAATGATTCTGTAACATCTTACTACTTTGATAGTAACTGCACTAGAGGGGGTGGGGATTTAATAATATGGGCAACTACTGAACCACTGTGTTGTATATTTGAAACCAACATAAGAATGCATATCAAAGATACTTTAATAAAAAATTTTATTGTGGTAAAACATACATAATGTAAAATCATTTTGACTATTTGTAAGTGTACAGTTAAGTGTCATTAAGTACTTTCACAATGTTATGCTATCACCATTATTCATTTTCAGGACTTTTTCATCTTCTCAAACAGATACTTTGTACCCATTAAACAATCGCTCTCCATCTCCCCACCTGCCCTAGCCCCTGGTGGTGTGTCTGTTCTACTTTCTGTCTCTATGTGAATTTGCCTATTCTAGTTACCTTATATAAGTGGAATCATACAATATTTGTCCATTTGTATACGGTTTATTTCAGTTAGCATAATGTTTTCAAGTTTTGTCTGTGTTGTAGCATGTTTCATATTTTTACTCCTTTTTAAGTCTGAATAATAGTTCATTGTATGCATATAGCACATTTTGTTTATCCATTCATCTGTTGATGGACACTTGGGTTGTTTCTACCTTCTGGCTATTGTGAATACTACTGCAATGAATATGGGTGTATAAGTATCTGAGCCCCTTCTTTTCATTTGGTTCTACACCTAGAAATAGAATTGCTGGATCATATGGTAATTTCATCCTTAACTTTTTGGGAAACTGACAAATTGTTTTCTACAGTGGCTGCTCCATTTTACAATCCCACCAGCAATGCACAAGAGTTCCAAGTTTCTCCACGTCTTTCCCAATACTTGTTATATTCTATTAAAAAAATAATATCCATTCTAATATATGAGAAGTAGTATTTATTCTGTGGTTTTGATTTGCATTTCCCTAATGATTAGTGATGTTGAACATCTTTTCACGTGCTTATTGGCCATTTGCCTATCTTCTTTAGAGAAATGTCTATTCAAGTCCTTTGCCTATTTTTGAATTAGGTTACTCATCTTTTTGTTGTTGAGTTGTAGGAGTTACTTATATAGTCTGGATATTAATCGCTTATCAGATATATGATTTGCAAATATTTTCTCCTATTCTGTGGCTTGTCTTTTCACTGTTTTGCATCCTTTGATGTACAAATGTTTTTAATTTTGATGAAGTGCAGTTTTTCTGTTCTTACTTTTGTTGCCTGTGGAAGATCAGTCTTTAATTTTGGCCATTTGTTTAGTGGTACATCATTGTGGTTTTATTTTGCATTTCCTTGATAGCAGGTGATGCTCAATATCTTTTCATGTGCTATTTTGCTATTCATATATCTTCTTTGGTAAAACATCTGTTCAAATGTTTGGCCCGTTTTTCAAAATTGAGCTGTTTATTTCTTATTATTGCATTAAGAATTCTTTATATATTCTGGATGAAAATTCCTCTTCAGTTTTGTAATTTGCCAATATTTTTTCAAAGTCTGTGCTTTGTCTTTTCGTTTTTTAAACAGTGTTTTTCAAAAAGCAGAAGTACTTAATTATGATGAAGCCCAATTTATCAATTTTTTTTCTTGTGTGGATTGTGCTTTTGGTATTGTATGTAAGAAATCTTTGTCTAACTTAAGGTCACATAGATTTTCTTCTATGACTCCTAGACATTTAATAGTTTTAGGTTTATGATCCATTTTGTAACTTTTGTGTGTGAGACAAGGTATGAATAGAGGGCATTTATTTCTTGTGAATATCCAACTGTTACAGAACCATTTGTTGAAAAGATTATTCTCTTCTGGCTACTTCCTCATATTAAAAAATTATTTTTAATCACATAAGTCACAGATGACTATATCATCCTTGTAAAATATAAAATCATTTTTGAGCACTTTTACATCCAATCATGCTTCCCCCACCACTGCCCATCAGGTAACAACTTTAATGACATTGATTTGAGGTATACCCTTCCAGATCTTTTTCTACATATGGATATGTACAGATAATAATGTATGTTTTGTGTTGATAGGTCATTCTACATGTATCATTCTGGGTCTGGCTTTTTTGGTTCATAATAACTCTCAGAGATCTTTCCATGTCAGAACTTAAAGATCTGTTCCATGGTCTTTAGCTGCTTCATAGTATATCATAGAATGATTAACCTTACTTTAACTGGCAGCTAATTGGAGTATTTAGGTAGTTTCCATTTTTTTCTAGTACTGTAAACAATGCTGTGGATGAGCACCCCTGAGCCTGCTTTTGGTGCACATGTGTGTTTCTCTAGGTAGATACTGAGAAGCAGAAGTTACACAACAAATACATATAAAACATCATATGCTAAGTGCTCTTCTAAATGTTTTATATATATGTATTCACTTAATACTCACAACAACCCCATGTTTCATTTTTAATTGTTTTTAATTTTGTTATCATTAATCTACAATTACATGAAGAACATTATGTTTACTAGGCTCTACCCTACCCCAAGTCCCCCCCCACAAATCCCATTACAGTCACTGTCCATCAGCATAGTAAGATGTTGTAGAATCACTACTTGTCTTCTCTGTGTTGTACAGCCCTCCCCTTTCCCCCACACCCCACATTATACATGCTAATCATAATACCCCCTTTCTTCTTCCCTGCCCTTATCTCTCCCTACCCTCCCATTCTCCCCAGTCTCTTTCCCTTTGGTAACTGTCAGTCCATTCTTGGGTTCTGTGATTCTGCTGCTGTTTTGTTCCTTCAGTTTTTCCTTTGTTCTTATACTCCACAGATGAGTGAAATGATTTGGTATTTGTCTTTCTCCACTTGGCTTATTTCACTGAGCATAATACCCTCTAGCTCCATCCATGTTGTTGCAAATGGTAGGATTTGTTTTCTTCTTATGGCTGAATAACATTCCATTGTGTATATGTACCACATCTTCTTTATCCATTCATCTACTGATGGACACTTAGGTTGCTTCCATTTCTTGGCTATTGTAAATAGTTCTGCGGTAAACATAGGGGTGCATCTGTCTTTTTCAAACTGGAGTGCTGCATCCTTAGGGTAAATTCCTAGAAGTGGAATTCCTTGGTCAAATGGTAAGTCTATTTTGAGCATTTTGAGGAACCTCCATATTGCTTTCCAAATTGGTTGAACTAATTTACATTTGCACCAGCAGTGTAGGAGGGGTCCCTTTCTCCACATCCTTGCCAACATTTGTTGTTGTTTGTCTTTCAGATGGTAGCCATCCTTACTGGTGTGAGATGATATCTCATTGTGGTTTTAATTTGCATTTCTCTGATGAAAAGCGATGTGGAGCATCGTTTCATGTATCTGTTGGCCATCTGAATTTCTTCTTTGGAGAACTGTCTATTCAGCTCCTCTGCCCATTTTTTAATTGGATTATTTGCTTTTTGTTTGTTGAGGTGCGTGAGCTCTTTGTATATTTTGGATGTCAACCCTTTATTGGATTTGTCATTCATGAATATATTCTCCAATACTGTAGGATGCCTTTTTGTTCTATTGATGGTGTCCTTTGCTGTACAGAAGCTTTTCAGCTTGATATAGTCCCACTTGTTCATTCTTGCTTTTGTTTTCCTTGCCCGGGAAGATATATTCATGAAGAAGTCACTCATGTTTATGTCCAAGAGATTTTTGCCTATGTTTTTTTCTAAGAGTTTTATGGTTTCATGACTTACATTCAGGTCTTTGATCCATTTCAGATTTACTTTTGTGTATGGGGTTAGACAGTGATCCAGTTTCACTCTCTAACATGTAGCTGTCCAGTTTTGCCAGCACCATCTGTTGAAGAGACTGTCATTTCCCCATTGTTTGTCCATGGCCCTTTTATCAAATATTTTTTAGTTGACCATATATGTTTGGGTTAATGTTTGGAGTCTCTAATCTGTTCCACTGGTCTGTGGCTCTGTTCTTGTGCCAGTACCAAATTGTCTTGATTACTATGGCTTTGTAGTAGAGCTTGAAGTTGGGGAGTGAGATCCCCGCCACTTTATTCTTCTTTCTCAGGATTGTTTTGGCTCTTCGGGGTCTTTGGTGTTTCCATATGAATTTTAGAACGATTTGTTCCAGTTCGTCGAGGAACATTGTTGGTAATTGCATAGGGATTGCATCAAATCTTTATATTGCTTTGGACAGGATAGCCATTTTGTCAATATTAATTCTTCCTAGCCAAGAGCATGGGATGAGTTTCCATTTGTTAGTGTCCAATTTAATTTCTCTTAAGAGTGTCTTATAGATTTCAGGGTGTAGGTCTTTGACTTCTTTGGTTAGGTTTATTCCTAGGTATTTTATTCTTTTTGACGCAGGTGTGAATGGAATTGTTTTTCTGATTTCTCTTTCTATTGGTTCATTGTTAGTGTTTAGGAAAGCCACAGATTTCTGTGTTAATTTTGTATCCTACAACTTTGCTGAATTCCGATATCAGTTCTAGTAGTTTTGGAGTGGAGTCTTTAGGGTTTTTTATGTACAATATCATGTCATCTGCAAATAGTGACCGTTTAACTTCTTCTTTACCAATCTGGATTCCTTGTATTTATTTGTTTTGTCTAATAGCCGTGGCTAGGACCTCCAGTACTATGTTAAATAACAGTGGGGTGAGTGCGCATCCATTTCTTGTTTCCGATCTCAGAGGAAAAGCTTTCAGCTTCTCGCTGTTCAGTATGATGTTGGCTGTGGGTTTATCATATATGGCCTTTATTATGTTGAGGTACTTACCCTCTATGCCCATTTCACTGAGAGTTTTTATTATGAACAGATGTTAAACTTTGTTGAATGCTTTTTCAGCATCTATGGAGATGATCATGTGGTTTTTGTCCGTCTTTTTGTTGATGTGGTGGATGATGTTGATGGATTTTCGAATGTTGTACCATCCATGCATTCATGGGATGAATCCCACTTGGTCATGGTGTATGGTCCTTTTGATGTACTTTTGAATTTGGTTTGCTAATATTTTGTTGAGTATTTTTGCATCTATGTTCATCAGGGATATTGGTCTGTAGTTTTCTTTTTTGGTGGGGTCTTTGCCTGGTTTTGGTATTAGGGTGATGTTGGCTTCATAGAATGAGTTTGGGAGTATTCCCTCCTCTTCTATTTTTTGGAAAACTTTTAGGAGAATGGGTATTATATCTTCTCTGTATGTCTGATAAAATTTCGAGGTAAATTCATCTGGCCCAGGTGTTTTTTTGGGGGTAGTTTTTTGATTACCACTTCAATTTATTTGCTGGTAATTGGTTTGTTTAGATTTTGTGTTTCTTTCTGGGTCAGTCTTGGAAGGTTGTATTTTTCTAGGAAGTTGTCCATTTCTTCTAGGTTTTCCAGCTTCTTAGCATATAGCTTTTCATAGTAGTCTCTAATAATTCTTTGTATTTCTGTTGAGTCCATTGTGATGTTTCCTCTCTCATTTCTGATTCTGTTGATGTGTCTTGATTCTCTTTTTCTCTTAATAAGTCTGGCTAGAGGCTTATCTATTTTGTTTATTTTCTCAAAGGACCAGCTCTTGGTTTCATTGATTTTTTCTATTGGTTTATTCTTCTCAATTTTATTTATTTCTTCTCTGATCTTTATTATGTCCCTCCTTCTGCTTCTTAAGGCCTCATTTGTGCCTCTTTTTCCAACTTTGATAATTGTGACATTAGACTATTCATTTGGGTTTGTTCTTCCTTCTTTACATATGCCTGGATTGCTATAGAGTTTCCTCTTAAGACTGCTTTTGCTGTGTCCCACAGAAGTTGGGGCTTTGTGTTGTTGTCATTTATTTCCATATATTGCTGGATCTCCATTTTAGTTTGGTCATTGATCCATTGAGTATTTAGAAGCGTGTTGTTAAGCCTCCATGTGTTTGTGAGCCTTTTTGCTCTCTTGGTACAATTTATTTCTAGTTTAATACCTTTGTGGTCTGAAAAGTTGGTTGGTAGGATTTCAATCTTTTTGAATTTACTGAGGCTCTTTTTGTGGCCCAGTATGTGGTCTATTCTGGAGAATGTTCCATGTGCACTTGAGAAGAATGTATATCCTATTGCTTTTGGGTGTAGAGTTCTATAGATGTCTATTAGGTCCATCTGTTCTAGTGTGCTATTCAGTGCCTCTGTGTCCTTACTTATTTTCTGTTTGGTGAATCTCTCCTTTGGAGTGAATGGTGTGTTGAAGTCTCCTAAAGTGAATGCATTGCTGTCTATTTCCTCCTTTAGTTCTGCTAGTATTTGTTTCACATATGCTGGTGCTCCTGTGTTGGGTGCATATATATTTATAATGGTTATATCCTCTTGTTGGACTGGGCCCTTTATCATTATGTAATGTCCTTATTTATCTCTTGTTACTTTCTTTGTTTTGAAGTCTATTCTGTCTGATACTAGTACTGCAACACCTGCTTTTTTCTCCCTATTGTTTGCATGAATATCTTTTTCCATCCCTTGACTTTTAGTCTGTGCATGTCTTTGGGTTTGAGGTGAGTCTCTTGTAAGCAGCATATAGATGGGTCTTGTTTTTTTATCCATTCAGTGACTCCATGTCTTGTGATTGGTGCATTGAGTCCATTTACATTTAGGGTGATTATCGATAGGTATGTACTTATTGCCATTTCAGGCTTTAGATTCGTGTTTAGCAAAGGTTCAAGGTTAACTTCCTTACTATCTAAGAGTCTAACTTAACTCACTGTTACAAACACAATCTAAAGGTTCTTTTCTGTTCTCCTCCTTCATTTTTTGTATATTAGGTATCAAATTCTGTACTTTCTGTCTATCCCTTGATTGACTTTGGGGATAGTCAGTTTAATTTTGCATTTGCCTCACAATCAGCTGCTTCACCTTCCCTACTGTGCGTGATTTTACTACCTCTGGTGACAGCTATCCACCCCTAGGAACACTTCCATCTATAGCAGTCCCTCCAAAATAGACTGCAGAGATTGTTTGTGGGAGGTAAACTCTCTTAGCTTTTGCTTATCTGGAAATTGTTTAATCCCTCCTTCAAATTTAAATGATAATCTTGCTGGATGAATTAATCTTTGTTCCAGGCCCTTCTGCTTCATGGAATTTAATACATCATGCCACTCCCTTCTGGCCTGTATGGTTTCTGCTGAGAAGTCTGATGTTAGTCTAATGGGCTTTCCATTGTATGTGATCTTATTTCTGCCTCTGGCTTCTTTTAACAGTCTGTCCTTATCCTTGATCTTTCGCATTTTAATTACTATGTGTCTTGCTGTTGTCTTCCTTGGGTCCCTTGTGTTGGGGGATCTGTGGATCTCCATGGCCTGACAGACTATGTCCTTCCCCAGATTGGGGAAGTTTTCAGCAACTACCTCCTCAAAGACACTTTCTATCCCTTTGCCTCTCTCTTCTTCTTCTGGTATCCCTATAATGTGAATATTTTTCTGCTTAGATTGGTCACACAGTTCTCTCAATATTCTTTCATTTTTAGAGGTTCTTTTTTCTATCTGTGCCTCAGCTTCTTTGTATTCCTCTTCTCTAGTTTCTATTTCATTTATTGTCTCCTCCACCATATCCAACCTGCTTTTATTACCCTCCATTGTGTTCTTTAACGATTGGATCTGTGACCTGAATTCATTCCTGAGTTCTTGGATGTCTTTCTGTACCTCCATTAGGATGTTGATGATTTTTATTTTGAACTCCCTTTCAGGAAGAGTCATGAGGTCTATATCATTTAAATCTTTCTCGGGGGTTGTATTAACAATTTTACTCTGGACAAGATTCCTTTGGCGTTTCATGTTTGTATATGGCGCCCTCTAGTATCCAGAAGTTCTATTCTGGAGCTGCTGAGCCCCTGAAGCAATGTTGGGGGTCGCAGGGGAGCGGTACTGCTGCCTTGGGGTAGGAAAGAGCTGTTCCCCGCCTCCTGGCTGCTGTGCCTGTCTCCACTGCCTGAGCCAGTGGGCCGGTCACACAGGTAGAAGTTTTTGTCCCAGAGCAGCCAGATATGGATCCCTGCTTTCCGCAAGGAGCCAGAATCCCAGTCTCCCTGGGAACTCTGCCTGTGTTAACTTTCCAACCCAGTAGTCATGCGAGTCTCATGAAAGCACCACGAAATGTAGGTTTGTGCTCCCAGAGCAGATCTCTGGAGTTAGGTATTCATCAGTCACAAGCCTTCCACTCCATCCCTGATCTGTTTGTCTTCCTCCCGCTGGTGAACTGGGGTGTGGGAGGGGCTCGGGTCCCGCGGAGCCACAGCTCTGGTACATTACCCCATTCGCTGAGGTCTGCTCTTTTCTCCAGGTGTGTGCAGTCTGATGCCATCCTCTTTCCTGTTGCTCTCTCAGGATTAGTTGCTCCAATTAAATTTTCTAATTGTATCGAGTTTTAGGAGGAAGCCTCTGTCTCTCCTGTCACGCCACCATCTTTAATCCCAACTCCCAACCCCATGTTTTTATCCTTGTTTTACAGATGAAGAAAACAAGGCACAGAGAGGTTAAACAATTTATCAAAGGTCACACAGCTAGTCAATAGCAGAGCCAGAGTTTGAACTCAGATAGTTTGGCGCCAAGAGTTTAGTTTGCTGGGTCATATTGCATGGGAAATTTTAATTTTGAAAGACCTACCAAACAGTCTCCAAAGAAGCTGTATACATTGCCCCCCACCAGCAGTGTATGAGAGTATTCATTTCTCTTCATCCTTACTAACACTTCAACCATTCAAAATAGCAATCTTTCTGATTATTAAAACAATGTGTAACAACTAATATTTTTTTAACATTTACTGGGCTCTAGCACTGTGCTTAACACTGTATATGCTTTCTCTTCTTTCTCATCTCAACTTGCTTCACTTTTCCTAAGTGTAGAATCCCTGCTGATATATATTAATAGTGTGTTTGTTTATTGCCTTCCTACCCCCGCACTAGAATGTCAGCTCTATGAGGGTATATATTTTGTCTGTCTTGTTCACTGCTATCCTTGACGCCTGGAACTAAATGTCTGTTGACTGACTGACTGAATAAATGAATGCAAACTATTTTATGCATGAGGAAATCAAGGCTCAGGGAGATTGAGCAACTCAACCAAACTCCTGCTAGCACACGGTGGAGCTGGGTTTAGAAGCCAGTCTAATTTCAAACTTCTCTATGCTCTTAACAGTTTAGCCTTCTGTGGTCTGTTTTCCATTTCTACAATTATGTCATTTCACATATGTTATGTACATGGAATCATGCAGTATCTATCCTTCAGAGACTGGCTGTTTTTCACTCAGCACAATTTCCTTGATGCTCATCCAAGTTGTTCATCCTATTTATTGCTGAATAGTATTCCATAGTATGGATTTACCACCATTTATTTAACCCATGGAAACACATCTGGGAGGTTTTCAACTTGGGGCTTTGGGGAATAGAGCTGCTAGGAACATTTGTGTACACGTTTTGTGTGGACATAGTATTCATTTCTCTGAGGCAAATGCCTTAGAGTGCAATTGCTGGGTTGTATGGTAAAAGCATGTTTGCTTTGATTAAGGTGCCATATTCTGTACCACAGTGGCTGTACTATCCTACATTCCCACCAGCAATGTGTGAGTGATCCAGTTCCTCTGCATCCTTGTCAGCATCTGTTTTTGCAACTTTTTTTTTTTTAGCCATTCTGGTAGGTGTGTAGTGATATCTCATTGCAGTTTTAATTCAATTTCCCTAATGGCTAGGTGATGTTGAGCACCTTTTCATGTGCTTATTTATTTGGCATCTGAATGTCCTCTTCAGTGAAATGTCTGTGCATATCTTTTGCCCATTTTCTAATTGGTTTGTTTTTTCTGCTGGTGAGTTGGAGAATTCTTTATATACGTTGTTTTTCAGAGTGCTTTCTGTATTCTAGATACTAGTTCTTTGTCGGAGAGGTGGTTTGGAAATATTATCTTCCCATCTATAGCTTGTCTTTTCATCCTTTTCACATAGGCTTCCTTAGAACAAAAGTTTTTAATTTTGATGAGATTAAATTTATCAATTTTTCCTGTTATAGATCATGCTTTTGGTGTCAAGTCTAAGAATTCTTCACCTGGCCCTAGGTTTTGAGGATTTTCTTCTACGTTTTTATCTTAAAAGTGTTGTTTGACAATTAAATCAATAACCTTTTGAGTTATTTTTTATATATGATGTGAGATTTGGGTTGAAGTTCAATTTTTTTTTGGCTATGGGTCCAATTGCTCCAGCAGCATTCTTTGAAAGAGCTATCCCTTGTCCTGTAAATTGCTTTTGCAAATTTGTCAAAAATCATTTGGTGGGATTTGTATGAATCTATTTCTGGGTCCTATATTCTGTTGCACTGATCTATGTGACTCTCCTCCACCAGTATCTTACATTTATAGATCAATTCAGATGTTCTGATTTCTTTCATCAGTGTTTTGTCATTTTCAGCATACAGATTCTTGACCAGGTTTTGTACATAGGCATGTGTGTGTGTCTGTGTGTTTGTGTGGGTGTATATTTATGTGATTGTAAATGGTATCATGTCTTAAATTTTTATTTCCATGTATTCATCACTAGTATATAAAAATACCATTTTTTTTGTATGTTGATCCTGTACCTTCGAACTTGCTGAACCCACTTAATAGTTCTTGGAGTGTTTTTGTCGATTCCTTGGGATTTTCTTTGTAGACAATCATGCCATCTGCAAAAAGAGAATGTTTTCATTCTTTCTTTCCAATCTGTATGCTTTATATGTCTTTTTCTTGCCTAGGACTTCCAGTGATATATTGAATAAGAATGATGAATGTGTATCCCTGTATTGTACCCAAGTTTAGAAAGAAAGAATTTAGTTTTTCTCCATTAAGTGTAATGCTAACTGTAGGTTTTTTGAAGATGTTTTTTATGAAATTGATAAAATTCTCCTCTATTCCTAGTGTTTTGAGAGTTTATTTTTTAATCATGATTTAGTGTTGGAAACTGTCAAGTGTTTTTCCTGCATTAAGTGATATGATCATATATTTTATTCTTTAAGTCTGTTGATATGCTAAATTATATTGATTGAATTTTGAGTCTTGAACCAACCTGCATACTTGGAATAAATTCCACTTGGCCATGGTATATTATCCTTTTTATATTTTATTATCTTCAATTTGCTACATTTTTGTTTAGAATTTGTGCACCTAATTTCAGGAGAGGCATTGGTCTGTAATTTTTTCTTCTTCTGTGTTGTCTTTGTCTGGTTTGGGGATCAGGGTAATACTTGGGAGGTGTTTCCTCCTCTTAGTTACCGGAAGACATTGTGTAAAATTCACATTAATTCTTCTTTTAATATTCCATAAAATTCTCCAGTGAAAAAACTTGGACCTGGAGATTTCTTTTCTGGCAGCTCCTTAATTATGCAAATGCAATTTTTTTTACTAGTTACAGGACTGTTCAGATGATCTATTTCATCTTGGTAGAGTTTTGGTAGCTTCTGGGTTTTAAGAAATTGGTCTATTTCTTCTACATTGAATTTATGAGCATGAAGTTGTTTGTGGTATTTCCTTATCCCTTTAACAGCTGTAGAATCAGTAGTGATGTCCCCTCTTTCATTCCTGATATTGCTTATTTGTGATTTCTCTCTTTTTATTTGTGTCAGTCCCGCTAGAGATTTGTCAATTTTATTGATTTTCTTTTCTGAAGAACCAGCTTTTTGTTTCATCGATTTTCTCATTGTTTGCTTGTTTTCAGTTTCATTGATTTCTTTTATTTCCTTCTTTCTGCTTGGTTTCGGTTTATTTTGCTCTTCTTTTTCTTGGTTCTTCGGGTAGGAATTTAAACTGTTGTTTGGGGGCCTTTCCTCTTTTTCTAATGCAAGTATTTAGAGCTATAAATTTCCCTTTCTGCCTTAACTGCATCCCACAAATTTTGATATGTAATTTTCTCATTTTTATTCAGTTCAATATATTTTTTAAAAATTTCCTTTGAGACTTCCTTTTTGACTCATGCATTATTTAGTTTCCAAGTGTTGAGAGATTTCCCTGGAATCTTTATGTTACTGAATTCTAGTTTGATTTCATTATAGCCAGAGAGTATACTCTGTATCATTTCAGTTATTTTGCATTTCTTAACGTTTGTTTGATGACCCAGGGTAACTGTTGGTGAGCGAGGTGTTTTATAAATTTCAATTAGATTCTCTTGGTTGACGGTGCTGTTAAGTTCTTGTATATCTTTGCAGAATTTGTTTAGATGTTCTGTTAGTTGCTGAGAGAGGGTGTTGAACTCTGCAACTCAAATCGTAAATCCATCTGTTCTACCTTACAGAACTCTCAGTTTTGGTTTCACATATTTTGAAGCTTTGTTGTTGGTGCACACACATTCAGGATTGCTGTCTTCTTGGTGGATTGACCCTTTTAACATTATGTCATGTCCCTCTTGTCCCTGGTAATTTTCTTTGCTCTGAAGTCTATTTTGTAGGATATTAATGTAATAACTTCCGTTTTTTAAAGAATAAATGTTTACATGATCTTTTTTTTCATCCTTTTACTTTCAATCTACCTATGCTGCTGTTTGAAGTGAGTTTCTCATAGGCAGCATATACTTGGGTCATGTTTTCTTAAACCCACTTTACTTATCTCTTTCTTTTAATTGCTATAGTTAGTCTACTTGCATTTAAGGTAATTATTGATATGTCAGGGCTTAAGCCTACCATTTTATTATTTGGTTTCTGTTTCTCATTCTTTTGTTTATTTTTGTTTGCATTCCTGTGAGTTACCTGAACATATTTTGGAGTTTCATTTGGATTCATATATAGTGATCCTGAGTTTATTGATTGTATAGTTTTCTTAATGCTTTCTTGAGATACTATCATATACATATGTACCTTATCACAGTTTACTCGCATTCAAGTGAGTTCAGATTGACTAAATTCTATTAATCTGTTTCCTGTTCATTGATTCTATCTTCTGTCATCTTCACTTAATAAATTATTGAGGTTAAAGATGGTGGCATGAGAGCGAGACAGACAGAGGCTTCCTCCTAAAACCACATATAATATGAAAATATAATTAATATGACTAATTCTGAAAGAGCAACAAGGAAAGAGGGCTGCACCAAACTGCATACACCTGGGAAAAAGAATAAACCTCATGGAACAGGGTAACGTACCAAAGCCATGGCCCAGCAGGACTTGAACCAAGAATATTTTATCTGGCAAGATTATCATTTAAATTTGAAGGAGGGATTAAACAACTTCCAGATAAGCAAAAGCTGAGAGAATTTACCTCACACAAACCATCTCTTCAGTGAATTTTGGAAGCACTGCTATAGATGGAAGTGTTCCTAAGGTTTAATAGCTGTCAGCATAGGTAATAAAACCACAGTGAAGAAAGTAGAACAGTTAATTACTAAGCATATGAAAAATTAAATCAACTATCCCCAAACTCAATCAAGGGATAGACAAAGAGTACAGAATATGATATCTAATATAGAAAGAATGGAGGAGGAAGAAAAAGGACGAGGAAAAAAGAACATTTAGATATTGTGTTTCTAATAGCATACTAAGTGAGTTAACTTAGACTCTTAGATAGTAAGGAAGTTAACCTTGAACCTTTCGTAACCACAAATCTAAAGCCTGCAATGGCAATATGTACATACCTATTGATAATCAACCTAAATGTAAATGGAATGAATGCACCAATCAAAAGACACAGTCACTGAATGGATAAAAAAACAGGACCAATCTATATGCTGCCTACAAGAGACTCACTTTAACCTAGAGACATAAACAGACTAAAAGTGAAGGGATGGAAAAAGATATTTCATGCAACTAATAGGGAGGAATAAGCAGGAGTTGCAGTACTAATATCAGACCAAATAGACTTCAAAACAATGAAAGTCACAAGAGACAAAGAAGGACATTACATAATGATTAAGGGGTCAGTCTAACAAGAAGATATAACCATTATAAATATCTATGTGCCCAACACATGAGCACCTACATATGTGAAACAAATATTAACAGAATTAAAAGGGGAAATAGAAGGCAATGCATTCATTCTAGGAGACTTCAACACTCCACTCACTCTGAAGGACAGATAAACCAGACAGAAAATAAGTAATGAGACAGAGGTACTGAACAAGACATTATAACAGATGGACCTAACAGACATCTACAGAACTCTACACTCAAAAGCAGCAGAATACACATTCTTCTCAAGTGCACATGGAACATTTTCAAGAATAGATCATATACTAGGCCACAAAAAGAACCTCAGTAAATTCAAAAAGATTGAAATTCTACCAACCAGTTTCTCAGACCACAAAGGTATGAAACTAGAAATAAATTACACAAAGAAAGTGAAAAATCCCACAAACACATGGAGGCTTTACAACATGCTCCTAAATAACCAATGGATAAATGACCAAATAAAAACAGAGATCAAAGAATATATGGAGACAAATGACAACAATAATTCAACACCACAAAATCTGTGGGATGCAGTGAAGGCCGTGCTAAGAGGAAAGTATATTGCAATACAGGCCTACCTAAGGAAAGAAGAACAATCCCATATGAACACTCTAAACTCACAATTAATGAAACTAGAAAAAGAAGAACAAATGAGGCCCAAAGTCACAAGAAGGAGGGACATAATAAAGATCAGAGCAGTAATAAATAAAATCGAGAAGAATAAAACAATAGGAAGAATCAATGAAACCAAGAGTGGGTTCTTCAATGAAATAAACAGAATAGATAAACACCTAGCCAGACTTATCAAGAAAAAAAGAGAGTCTACACACATAAACAGAATCAGAAATGGGAAAGGAAAAATCACTACAGACACTGCAGAAATACAAAGAATTATTAGAGAATACTATGAAAAATTATATGCCAACAAACTGGATAACCTAGGAGAAATGGACAACTTTCTAGAAAAATAACACCTTCCAAGGCTGACCCAGAAAGAAACAGAAAATCTAAACAGACCAATTACCAGCAAGGAAACTGAATTGGTAATCAAAAAACTACCCAAGAACAAAACACCTGGACCAGATGGCTTCACCACTGAATTTTATCAAACATTTAGTGAAGACTTAATACCCACTCTCCTTAAAGTTTTCCAAAGAGTAGAAGAAGAGGGAATACTTCCAAACTCATTCTATGAAGCCAGCATCACTCTAATACCCAAACCAGGCAATGACACCACAAAAAAAGAAAATTACAGACCAATATCCCTGATGAACATAGATGCAAAAATACTCAACAAAATATTAGCAAACCAAATTCAAAAATACATCAAGAGGATCATACACCATGATCAAGTGGGATTCATCTCAGGGATGCAAGGATGTTACATCATTCGAAAATCCATCAACATCATCCACCACATCAACAAAAAGGACAAAAAGCACATGATCATCTCCATGGATGCTGGCAAAGTATTTGACAAAATTCAATATCCATTCATGATAAAAATTCTCAACAAAATGGATATACAGGGAAGTGCCTCAACATAATAAAGGCCATATATGACAAACCCACAGCCAACATTATACTTAACAGCAAAAAGCTGAAATATTTCCTTTAAGATCAGGAAGAAGACAAGGATGCCCACTCTCTCCACTTCTATTCAACATACTACTGGAGATCCTAGCCACGGCAATCAGACAAAACAAAGAAATAAAAAGCATCAAGATTGGCAAGGAAGAAGTTAAACTGTCCCTGTTTGCAGATGACATGATATTGTACATAAAAAACCCTAAAGAATCCATGCCCAAACTACTAGAACTAATATCTGAATTCTGCAAAATTGTGGGATATAAAATTAATACACAGAAATCTGCTGCATTCCTATACACTAATGATGAACTAGCAGAAAGAGAAATCAGGAAAACAATTCCTTTCACAATTGCATCAAAAAGAATAAAATAAGAATAAATCTAACCAAGGAAGTGAAAAGAGCTATACTCTGAAAACTACAAGACACTCATGAGAGAAATTAAAGAAGATACCAATAAATGGGAACACATCCCATGCTCTTGAGTAGGAAGAATTAATACTGTTAAAATGGCCATCCTGCCTAAAGCAATCTATAGATTCAAAGCAATGCCTATCAAAACACCAGCAGCATTCTTCAATGAACTAGAGCATATCATTCTAAAATTCATATGGAACCACAAAAGACCCTGAATAGCCAAAACAATCTTGAGGAGGAAGAATAAAGCAGGGGGGATCTTGCTTCCCAACTTCAAGCTCTAGTGCAAAGTCACAGTAATCAAGACAATTTGGTACTAGCACAAGAACAGACCCATAGACTGATGGAACAGACTAGAGAGCCCTGATATAAAGCCAACCATATATGGTCAATTAATATATGATAAAGGAGCCATGGACATACAATGGGGAAATGACAGACTCTTCAACAAGTGCTGTTGGCAAAACTGGACAGCTACATGCAAGATAACGAAACTAGATTATTGTTTAACCCCATACACAAAAGTAAACTTGAAATGATCAAAGACCTGAATGTAAGTCATGAAACTATAAAACTCTTAGAAGACAACATAGGCAAAAATCTTCTGAATGTAAACATGAGGAACTTCTTCCTGAACGCATCTCCTCGAGCAAGGGAAACAAAAGCAAATATGAACACATGGGACTACATCAAACTAAAAAGTTTCTGTGTGGCAAAGGACACTATCAATAGAACAAAAAGGCATCCTACAGTATGGGAGAATACATTTGTAAATGACATAACCAACAAGGGATTAACATCCAAAATATATAAAGAACTCACATGCTTCAGTCCCCAACAGCAAATAACCCTCTTAAAAAATGGGCAGAGGATATGAAGAGACAATTCTCCAAAGAAGAAATTCAGATGGCCAACAGACATGTGAAAAGATGCTCCACATCACTAATCATCAGGGAAATGCAAATTAAAACCACAAGGAGATATCACCTCACACCAGTTAGGATGGCCACCATCCAAAAGACTACGAACAACAAATGCTGGTGAGGATGCAGAGAAAGGGGAACCCGCCTGCACTGCTGGTGGGAATGTAAGCTAGTTCAACCATTGTGGAAAGCAATATGGAGGTTTCTCAAAAAACTAAAAATAGAAATACCATTTGCCCCGGGAATCTCACTCCTTGGAATTTACCCAAAGAATACAACTTCTCAGACTCCAAAAGGCATATGTACCCCTATGTTTATAACAGCACTATTTACAATAGCCAAGATATGGAAGCAACCTAAGTGTCTATCAGTAGATGAATGGATAAAGAAGATGTGGTACATATACACAATGGAATACTATTCAGCCATAAGAAAGAAAGAAATCCTACCATTTGCAACAACATGGATGCAGCTGGAGGCTTTGCTCAGTGAAATAAGCCAGGCGGAGAAAGACAAGTGCCAAATGATTTCCCTCATTTGTGGAGTATAACAACAAAGCAAAACTGAAGGAACAAAATAGCAGCAGACTCACAGACTCCAAGGAAGGACTAGTGGTTACCAAAGGGGAGGTGTGGGAGAGTGGGTCGGGAGGGAGGGAGATGGGGATTGAGGGGTATTATGTTTAGTACACATGGTATGGGGGGTCACAAGGAAAACAGTGTAGCACAGAGAAAGCAGACAGCGAGTCTGTGGCATCTTACTACACTGATGGACAGTGACTGCATTGAGGTATGGGTGGGGACTTGATAATATGGGTAAGTGTAGTAACCACACTGTTTTTTCATGTGAAACCTTCGTAAGAGTATATATCAATAATACCTTAATAAAAAATTTTAAAAAAATTATTGAGTCCACCCAGTGAGTTTTTTACCTCAGTTATTTTTCTTTAATTCTAAAATTTTCATTTAGTTCTGTTTTATAACTTGTCTTTATTTGTTGAGATTTTCAATTTTCTGTTTATGATTTTCAAAATTTCATTAATTTGTTTTGCTTGTTGAAGTATTTTTATGATAGCTGCTTTAAAATCCTTGTCAGACAATTTCAACATATGATTTCTCTTGGTATTGGTGTCAGTTGATTATGTTTTCTCACTCAAATTTTGTTTCCCTGGCTCTTGTTTGTTATGGTGACTGATTTTCTATTGTATCCTGGCCATTTTGGTTCTCTTAGGATTCCCATTTTAGTCTTCTACTTTAGCAGGCACTCACTCTGTTTAGGTACAGCATGTATGTGCTGGTCTACTTCGGAGGGCTGTAGTCCCAATGCCAGCCTTGTTTTCCAAGCCTTTGCAAGGCTATTTCAGTTGGCTTCATTTTTCTGTTCTCCCTGTGGCTCCTGTTCAGTCTTTGCTGGTACATGTCTACAGGGGCAAAAGTCACTTCCCTAAAATGCTTGTTTTTGCTGGCTGATCTGGGTGTGGGAGAAGCTGCTGAAAACATTGTGTCTGGTTCTCCTTACGCCACTAGGTGGAGGGTAGGGAGCTATAAGACTTAGTTACTGCTACTGCTGCCTGTGGTGTCCCCGTTCTGGGGTGGAGACTGAGACAGCCTGGGGCTTTGCTGCCGCTGGGAGATCAGAACACCCCCTGCAGCAGCTTGGGGACCCCCATCCCCACTGGGCCTCTGGTGGGCGTCTCCCTCCTCAGTCCGTGTGTGTAAGTGTGTATGGCTGTTGGTGATTTGGGGTTGCAGGCCTCTTTGGCACCCAGCATAGGGGTGTATGGCAGACAACAAGAACACTGAAGAAAGTACCATGTGGTCACTCCTGGAGTCCTGAAGTTCCCAGGCAGTTCATCTTCTTCTGTCCTGCTTTCAGAGTCCTTTCATCATTGTCTGTTGAATAATTTCTAGGGTATATACTCGTATTTGAAGGAGAACAGAAGGGAAATGTGGATCTACATCATCTTGTTCCAGAACCAGAAGTTTCCTAGTATAGTTTTAAAGTACATTTCTTTTTTCAGAGTGAATTTGAGCATCTTTTTGATAAGTTTTAAAGCCATTTTAATTTCCTTTTCATATTTCATTTTGATATTGTTTATTGAAAACAGTTGCCCATTTTTATATTGGGCTGGTGGTCTTTGACATATTGACTTGTAAGTGTTGTTTTCATACTATGAATTGCAGGTATTTCCCCCAGCTTATTGTTTATCTTTTGATTTTGCCTTTTTTATGTTATTTTTTTGCCATGCAGTTTTAAAAACTGTAGTTGAATATATTAATATTTTCCATAGCTTCTGGGTTTTGTGTCATTCTTGGAAAGGCCTCCTAACTTCATGATTTTCTTTTAAAATCCCTCATATTTTCTTCTAGTATTTTCATGGCTTCATCTTTTAGTTTTTGAATCTTTCATCCATCTGGAATCCATTTTGGTGTGAAGCATGAGGTAATGTTTACAGTTGTCCCAAAGCATTTATTGAATAGTCCATGATTTCCCCCCTACTTTAAAATGCCATCTTTAAAAAACATTGTGGTAAAAAACATTACATAAAATTCACCATCTTCACCATTTTTAAGTGTATATTTCAGTAGTGCTAAGTTATTCACACTGTTGTGCAACAGATTTCTATAACTTTTTTATCTTGCAAAAGTGAACTCTACTTATTAAACAACTCCCCATTGGAATGCTACCTTTTCATCATAGACAAATTTCCTGTCTTTGTTACCTCTTGCCTGGACCGCTGTAATGGCTTACTTGCATCACTGTAATTCCAATCTGTCTTGTACACTAGAGCCTGATTCCTTTTCCTTGTGCAGGCCCTGACCACAAAACTCCTTTATTCAAAACCTTCAGAAGGCCTCCCTGATACTGCAGTTGAAATTAAGCCACCCATTACACCCTGTCATAGTACTTGTACCTTTTTTCCATTACTTCTCATGATTTGTAGTTTTAGTTATCTGCATGATTATTTTACTGTTATCTCTTTGCTAAACTTCAAGCTTCATGAGAGCAAAGGCAATGTGCTCACCACGTATTTCCAGTGTTTAGTGAGCACCTGGTACATAGCAGGTGCTCAGTGCATGTTTGTGGAATGATGGGCTCTCCCTGGCCTGTGGAATAAAGTAAAAATGACTGCAAGATGTGGTTCCAACCAGATCTTTTCTCTCAACCCACTGCCCTTCAAGAAAGTCAAGCTGCTGGACTTTCCATCCTTCCCTGGAAGAGCCATAGGCTTTCTAAGGCTTGGCTGTAGTTTACTTCATGCCCTGATTTTATCTTTTTATTTGTGCTTCAATTGCTCCCTATGCTTGAAGGCCATGCCCTCCCCTCAGTTCCCCACCAGCATTACTGTCTTATAGAAATCCAATTCATCCTTTAAGACTATGGCAGTCTCTACCACTGGACTTTGAATTTCTTGAGAGAAGTGATAGGGTCCCCCTAATTTGTCTCTAGGGACCAGCATAACTCCTGGTCTGTAGGAGGTGCTCTTGTTTACATCTTTCCACCCACTCCCTGGCTACAAACTCCTTGAGGGCAGACAGTGCTCCTTGCCTGCATACCTCTGGGAGCCTTGCTTCCTAGTCCCGGGGGATCAGCCCTGGGCAAGACTTCAGGCATCTTCTGAAAACTGAATGAACATGTCTTGTGCTTGAGAGGATTGAACAGGAAATGGTGGGGCAGGGGTGGAGGCTTCCCTGACTTTCCCCAGGTTCTCTTGTTCCCACCCTTCTCTAGCAATAACCAATCATCACCCCCACACCCTCCCCTCCTTACCCTTACCGAGCAGAGCCCAGGCTGTCCCTAGAGGATGCTCCCTGCTGCCCTCTCCCTCCAAGCCCTGTGGAGAGGAGTCTGCTTAGTCACTCTTTGGGCCCCTGGCATCAGCAGGCACAGTTGCTATGCCCAAGTCCCTGTTCTCCCTCCTCATTCAGAAGCACCTTCTCCAGCGATGTCCAGGCCATTTCTCATCATCAGCTGCTTCCCAACTGTGCCTCTGTCACCTCTATGACTCCAAGGCAGCCCGTCCTCCTCACAGAGGCATTAGCTCCTGGCTTGGGCTTCCTCCCACCCCAAAGGCTGCTGGTATCCTGGGGCTCCCGGGTTCACAGAGGTCAGGGGTGGCAAGCTTGGGACTAGGTGCCAGATCCAGCCTGCCGACCTGTCTTTTTGGCCAGAATCATGTTTTATAAAGGCCCCAGCGGGGGAAGGATGCCAAGCCCTCCAGCCTTTGAGGGTCTGGGCTCCTTTCACATCCTGCCATTCTGCTTTAGACCTCACTCCTAAGCCCACCCCTGCCCTGGGTCACTAGAGCTATTCAGATTCTGAAATCCTCCTGCCCTCCACAGCATCCCTCCTTCCTCTTCACTTGGCGCCTCCCCCAATCCTGGTCTCTCCTCTGAATGCTGGCCCTCGAGTCCACCCTGTTCTTCCACCTGCTCTCCAGCTTTTTTTCTTCCCTTTTCATTTTCCTACCACTGCTTCACCAGCCCCCTCAGAATCCCATGTCTCCCTGTTTACAGACTTAGGTGAATCTTACCATCCACCTTCAGTGGGACCATCCTAAAAATCAAAGTGGGTTAATTCTTTGCTTTCCTACAAACTTCCAGAGGTCCTCCACAAGCCACAGGGCTGGTGGTTCTGTTCTAAGGGCCACTCCAAGAGAGAATAAAAGCACACTCCCCGTTTGGCCCAGAAGGCCCTTGTGTGCTCTGTCTCTTGCAACCTTCTTCCACAGCACCTCCTCCCAAACCCCCCACCAGCCCTATGACCTTGCCTGCTGCACATCTGTTTTTTAGCCACTGCAGCTCCTTTCAGGAACCTGCACCTGCATAACAGCCGCTCTCCCCACTCGTTTTTTCCTGGGTTGACTCCAGCCTTCTTCTAAAACCCACTTGTTTCTATGAGTAGATATGTCTGTGTGTAAAGGTAGAGCAAGGCCAGTGAAGATATGCCAGAGATAAACAGTTGCTACCTCTGTGGAGGGTGAGAGGCAATCAGGGTTGAGGGAGTGTTGGTCAAAATGTACTTTCGCCTTATCTGTAAAGTTTCTGCTTTTCACAAGGAGATTATATCATGTACTTATTACTTGTGAGATATAAAAACACAAAGGAACCAGTTTAATACCAGCAAGCCTTCCTCAGACTTCCCAGGCAGATGGAGCTGTTTATTTTTCTGGGTTCGAATAGTACCTTCCCCCTGTGTTAAAGGAAATGCTGTTTTATTGTGATTTCTTGGTGCCTTCTAGATGGGGCACCCTGTCAAAGGTACAAACTGTACCTAATTCATGCTCCCAGTGCCTAGCAAGTGTCAGGGAGTGCTGAATCCAATACCTTCCCTCTGCCAGGGGCACCTTTGAATGTGCTTGTTATGGGACAGACCTAATGCTAGTCCTGAGAAGCTAATTCGTTTTCACAATATCCAAGGAAGAATGCCTCTGGGAATCTGAAATGTGGGCAGAGGAGTCTCCAGGCTCTTGGGTTGTGTCAACAAAAGGATGAGGCTGGATTGTCCTCCACTCCTGGGGCCAGGATCCAGTTCAGTGCCACTCTTGTGTCATCTGGCATGCTTCTGAAGCCACTGCCTCCTGGGCAGGTAATCTAAGGGCAAGGGCTGCTATATCCCCGAATGATAAACTTGCCAAGCCCAGCCCTGATCTGTATCTCTAAGATGGAGATGCCAGTTCAAAGAAATAGGCTGTCCCCATACCAGGTGGGCCAGGAAGGCTGGAGTTAGGGGACACTTAAGAGGAGCTCAGAGCATCCTAGGCTTAAAGGGGAGGATTGAGCAAAACTGTCTGAGGGACTTGAAAAGGCACATACAATCCTGGTTTAATGGTGGGAGTCTGTAGCTTGGCAATTTTCCAAGCAAATCTGAGCTCCCAGGTCATAGTAGTAGTCTTAAGTCCCATCTATTGCCCATAGGCAAAAGGGCAAAGGGGTGGTTTTGATGGGTCAGTTGGACTGGGACTAGAGAATGGGTGTGAGTGGCTTTTAGAGTTGGAGCAGTGTGTGCCGTGGGGCCAGGGCAACCCTTTAGACCTGGATGTGCAAGTGATGAGGAGGCTGCAGAAGGGTCTGGATCAGTGTTTCTCTCAAGAATGCCCCCAACCAGCCTCTGTATTCAACCTTGCATAGGACGGTGTTCCTGGGGCCTTAGGGCTATGAGGCTAGGTACCTGGGCTCCTGAAGAGATAAGGGCAGTGGCAGTGGCAGTAGGAATGCAGTGAGCAATACTCCTCAGCCCTCCCCTTACATCCCATGCCAGCCAGCTCCCTCCCAGCTGTCCACCCACAGCCGTACCGTAGGCCTCAGAATTACTAAAAGGATATTATACTATGCCACACACCTTCAAACCTCAGTGAAGAGTGCTTCCAATTGGCCCATCTCTTTGTAAGTAACCTTTATTTTTATTTACAACAGAATTGGTGGCTTTATTCCTCCATCTTTAGGGACAGCTGGCATCAGCAGCTAGATGGAAAGTCCGCAGTGAAGTCAAACTCATTCTGCCCCAGCCACAGCTCCGGAAGCTCATTGGCTCGGTCCAGTCCTAGTTCCACCACCAGCGACATCAGCACTTCCTCATCGACCGGGTCCGAATCAATGATAGCAGGGCTCTGGGCACCGGTAGAAGGAGGCAGTGGCCCCACCCCTCCTGCCTGTGCCTCAAAGCCCCAGTTTTGCAGGGGCCCTGCCTCCCCAGTTTGGCCTGGAGTGGTGGCAGACATCCCATGATACTGGCTATTAAGTTTCTGCAGCTGCATACTGGCCAGCAGGTGAGGGGTGGGGTGCAGGTTGAAGGGAGGGGGTTTAGTGGGAGGGGTGGGAGAGCTTATTGGAGACGGAGAGTCTGAGGAACTAGTGGGAGCCCCACTGGCCTTGGTTCCATTTGGGGCTACCCCAGGGTAGTGCAGAATGGCCACTGCTTTGCGATCTTTCATCCCCAGGTTAGGGTAGGCCAGAGAGCTCATCTCTTGGCTGGCATCCTAAGAGACAGAGAAAGGCACAGCATAGTTGTCTTGCTCCTGGCTTGTCCCTCAGCATTCATCAGGCCCAGAAAGCTCCTCTATGTACTTCATCTGGGGCCAGTAGTGGGGAGGCAGCAAAAAGGCCCCCTGGGAGTTAGGTTCCCAGCTCAAGGATCCCAGCTCCCTTTTGCTACCATGGTTCTGAACACTGAGCTCAGACCCAAGTCCTTGTGCTGGGCCCCTACCATCCTAAATGGGTTCCCTGTTTTCATCCCTACCTCACCCCCATCCCTGCCTTCCTTTCACTTCACCATTCAGACAAGGGCATCTCATTCTCAGCCTGACTTCGTTCTTTTCAATGGAGGGTCTTCTGGCAATTTCTCTTCTCTACTTCCAACCCCACCATCTTTCAACATCCCTAGTGGGATTGATTTGCCCACATTTAGGCAGAAGCTACTCTCATTCTCCCCATAGAAAGCTCTGCTGTCTCCTCTCTGCTCAGGGACACCAGACACCACCCTGAGGGCCTACCACATGGCCCCACACGGGTTTGTCTTTCTGTGCTTCAGTGTCTCCATCTGTAAAATGGCAAAAGTTACCTCCTTCACAGGTGAGGTGCCACCCTTGACATCAAGTGCAGGCCTCGACATAGTTGGCATTTCAGAGCCTTGGCAGAAGTTGGGTAAATTGGTGGGAGGTGATGCTGCCAGCTGGAGCTGTTGTGCTGTACATGAAGGAGAAGAGGTAACAAGAGCAAAGGCTTCATTGATGGAGAAAGACTAGCAAAGCCCGAAGCAGGGCAGCTCCACACAGCTACAAGGCAAGTATGGTGATGGGGTTAGACCCAAGACCAGAGACCACCTTCACAAAGGGAGGAGATCAAGCTAGAACATGTGCCTGAGGCAGGAAAGGCACTTGATTCAGGCAGGTGCTGTCTAGGCAGCCAGCTATCCACATCACCACAAAGGGACACATGTGACTGTTTCCTCATACAAGTGATTTTAGAGCCCCAAATGTGTTGGGGGGGAGGGGGGGAGGCAGGGCACTGTTCCTGATACTGAGGGCAGGAATGTCTCTGAGTAAGTAGCACACTGTCTCAATGGGCCACTGGCATCTGGGCTGGAGAGCTGGGACCTCCATGGGACTCGGAGGAAGGAGTCAGGGCAAGGAAGACCTAGAAAGCCAGAGCCTTCAGCCCAGGGAGGGAATAAATCCCCAGAGCAATTGTCACGGGGCTCCAAAGCCCTGCCCTGGGCATGGGTGTGAGAGAAGCCGGGGTGATCAGAGTGGTCTGGGGACTCTGAGGCAGCCAGAGAGCAGCTAGGAATGTCTCAGATTCCTCCATGCCTCAAGCCTCCTGCAAGACAGCTCTAGCAGCACTGGGCTTTTCCAGTAGCCCAGCCACCCCAGTCTGTAGTGACAAGTGAGAATAATTCTCCTTGGAGGAAAACTGAGGCACAGAGCTTCAGCAGCTTTCACATCACATCAGTCAACAGTGGTTCTGGAAGCAGGATCTAGCACTCCTATGTCCACATGCCTCACCTGACCACTGGCCAAGTCATCATACCTGAAATTATTCAAATGCCTCCTGAAGAAATGATTCCCTAGCTCAAGTGCCAAAGGATAAGGGGAGGAGGGGAAAGGAATACCCCCACCCCACCGCCAAACCAGGAAATTAAAAAAAAATATCTGAAGACTATCAAGTCAGTTTCCTAGGAGCTTTTTTTTTAAAGCCCCATGTATTCTAGCTTTCATAATGAATTAAGAGATGTTTAATTTTATCTTTACATATACTCCTTGGCTCAAAGAATCTTCAGGACCTTAAAAGAGTCTCTAATCTTTTCAAAAAGGCAAGAATTTTCTACTACATCTCCTTCTGCCTGTGGTCATTGAGAATCTGAACAGACACTTCCAGAAAGCAGCCACTTACTACCTCCCTATATCATTTCTGCACCACTTACTTGTTGGGGAGGGAGGTCAGAAAATAAAGAAAGGAAGAAAGTGAGGAAAAAAAGAAAACATGATTTAAAAAATCAGTTGCTGTGTTTGTCACCACTGCTTGATTGGAGCCCTGTTTCATCTCTGAGGCAACCCGAGAATATTTCAAGCCGGTGATCACAAGACAAGGAGTCTAATCCATGTCGTCTTTAAGAGCCCGGCACCTTTTCATGTCCTAAGAAAAACGTCTGGGTGGCCCTGCCCCTTTTTTCCTGTTCCTATCCAGCCTTCCTTCTATATGTCCCCTGATACCCGAACGTACAAAAGAAAAAACAATAGCAGCAACACAATAATAAAAAGAAACAGAAAGAGGAGGGAAAAAAAGAAATAGAAAAAATGAGAGAATGGGAAAAACTCTCTCTGTTCTGGTATCAGTTCCTGGGGAGGATCATTTCCTCATGTCTCCCCTTTCAGGTTAGGAGCTCCTCTAGGCGGGACCCCGTTCCCATTCAGGTCCATGGCCTCCCATCTCCGCCCCTGACCCCCGGCCCGGGTCTGTGCTCCGCAGGCGCTCAGTAAGTGTTGCTGAATCCGTCTGAAGAGGCAATCGCGTTTCGATCGGAATCCCTGTCCCTGCTTCCCCAATTTGCTGTCCCCAGTCTGCCATCCAGCCTATTCCAAGGTAAAACTTGGCAGCGCGGAAACGTCCCAGCCGGGCTGACCACTGAGAAACGGCTGCGAGAGGCGGCTGGGCACGCAGAGCAACAAGTGCCGCCTCGCCCACTGGTGCCTCGCGGACCCCGGCCACCAGTTTCCGGTCCTGTCGCCCGTCCTTCGCTACAGACCTTCCCCTGGGCCGGCAGCCCCCTCCTGCTTAGATGGGGGTGGGGACGAGAGAGGAAGAAGAGAGAAGGGAGAGGCAGGTAGGGGGCCGCGTCTTTGACCTGTTGGGGGACCAAAAGTTAAAATGGCACCAACCGGATGGTTCCAACTCGATTGCTATTTTCTCACTCAGAGGGAGAAATTTAAAAATCCAAACAGTACTGCAGCTTGGCTTGGACGCGCTCTAACCAGACCAGTCAGTTTCGCCACCTGAAAACTAAAGGCCCGTTGTTTGCGGATAGCTCGGCCGCCCTCCTCGCCGCAGCCCAGGTGGAGGCGCCGGAGCTGGGGCGGCCGAGAGCATCCCTGCATGGTGGGCGCGAGCACCCAGGCGACCACAGGGCCCCAAGCGTCCGCTCCCGCAAATGCTGTACGAGGCACCTTTCGTAGAGACACGACAGACAGGCGGGTTGGGGCTCAGGGTCTCGGCCACAGAGGCGAGTTTGGGGCCCTGTTGTGTTTCCGCGCGCGGGGGCGCACTCGGGCGCCGGCGGCGGCCACTTCCGCGCCTCACCAACACTTACTGAGCGCTCGCTGAGTATTCGACGCGGCCGCAGGCTGAGCCTACCCCCTAGCCAAGCCGCCCATGGTCACTGCAATAACCCCGCTGCCGGCAGAGCGAGAAAGGCTAGGAGAGGTTCGGTAACTTGCCCATGGTCACAGCGCTACAAAGTGGCGGAGCCGGAGTTCGCAGCCAGGTCTGTGTGCCTCCAAGTCCCGCTCTCTGCGAGTCAGGGGCTCCGTGCGCGGCCGGGCCTCGCCGCCCTGGTTTATAGGGAGAGGGGTGTGTGCATGGGTGTGCGGGTGTGCGTGGGGTGGGGGTAAGAGCAGAGGTCGGCTGGGTAGTAGAGGCAAGTTGCCCAAATTCGCTAACTTCCATCCCGCAAATCCGCCGAACTCGGCCCGAAAAGCCCCTCTTGCCTCCGGCCCCCGAAGGAAACCTGAGCTTTGTGTAGCCCTGGAGCCAGAGGGTCCAGATGCGGTGTGGGCGATCAGCAAAGTCGGTGGCCACCAAGCTGGAGAAAGCGCGGGCGCGGGGAAAAAAGGTGCTGCTGTCTCCCAAGGAGAAGCGGACGCTTGGCCTGGCTGGCCCGCAGGCGGACGCGCTGGCGAGCGAAGCGACTCGCTGGCTGGAGGGCTGGCGGGTGGGCAGGCGGGGGCGCCTCCGCCCCCAGCCGAGCAGCTTTCAAACAGAAAACAAGTCCTTCGAAGCCCCCCGCCGCCTGCTCCCCACACCCGCTCCTCTGGAGTCCACGGCCCCGCAGCCCCGTCCAGCGTCCTGCCCGGCGGCCTGGCTTACCTCCACGAAGCCGCCTACCCTGGAGAGAGGGAATCGCGGAGCCGGGTGAAGCCGCGGGCGAAGCGGCGGAGCCCCCGGTCCCTGGCACGCACACCGCCACCACCGCCGCGAGCTGGTCGCGCTCCGTGCCCCCCTACCCCGGGGCGCCTGGGTAAAACCCGCACCGCCGCGCCGCCGCCGCACCGCACCGTGCCGCGCCAAACAGCCCCGGCTCGCGCCCGTTCCCGCCTGCCCGCCCGACCGCCCGCAGCTACGGCGTCTGACTCCGGGGCGGTGGCGGTAGTGGCCACCGCGCTCCCTTCCCGGGGCTGGCGACCCGGCTGTCAAGCCCCCACTGCCGCCCGGAGAGCCCTGACGCACACGCACACAGCAGCAGGCTGGCCTCGGCTGGGAATCCCAGGAAGGACAGACCCTTTTCCCCTTTTTTTCTCTCCCCCTAATTTCCACGTCTTTATAACCGGCTTAGGGCATTATTAGCACATGTCCTGGCTCGTGAGCGAGTTGGTGGCAAAATCTGAACTGGATACTCACCGAGGGCCAGAGCGAGTGGTGTGCCTTCCTCAGGCCTCTTCCTCTTCGCGGGGAATGACCCCTCGCAGGCGGACTGCGGGCGGGCACCCGGGCGGAGCGAGCCTCCTTTCGGCAGCTCAGCGGTGACCCTTTTGCAGCTCTGCCGCCGGGAGCATTTTATAGCGTGGCCCTTTAAAGGCGCTCGAGCTGGTGTAGTCACCGCGGATCGTGTGAAAGCGAAGGGCCGGCTGGGGAACGGAGTCAGAGAGGCCCCGCGGGTCCGGGAGCACCGGGGACTGGCCACAGCTCCCGGCGGGAGCTGGGTGGGCGCTGGCGTGCCCAGGCAGTGAGCACCCTGAGCCGTGAGCAGGCCGACGCCTGCGCTTCTAAAGCTGGCGGGGGCCCGGGCCCGGGACGCGCTCTCTCCCCACCGCCCTGCATGGACTTGCCCAATAAATTCCACTTAGTAATTTCGCTGAGGCGAGGGAGAACTGTTAATGTCTGTTTTCTGACCTAAATATAGCGGGTGGCCAGAGCGGGCTTCAGAGGGTTGGGGGGAGAACTACAGGCTGAGAGAATGACCCAGAGGAGGGGGACGAAGACGGGACGCGGTCCGCGGGGCATAGTTCGGGTTTTCTGCAGGGCTCTCTCCGAGCCTGTCTGTCCCCTTTGGGCTGCACCATCTCCCTTGTTGAAAGGCCGAGGCTGGGGGCGTTCCTTTCCCCTTAAAAGTCGCTGGATTCTGGGCAGAGATTTATGGAGGGCCGATCTGGCGGTTGTGGCTTCCCTCGAACACCTGAGCCAGGTTGGGTTCGAGGGATTCTCTCTTGTGGTCATCCAGGGCGGAAGGAGGCTGGCGGGATGCGATGCAGAGATCTGTTGTCCTCCCGGACGGCGGGGCCAGGTGCAGCTCACTAGACAAGCTGAAAAGCCACGAACCGGCAGCAGGGAACAAAGAGCGTACTCCAGCACTCGCGGATTCCTCCTACGTTCCCATCGTGCCAGGTTATCTTACTAAGATTATATAATCATTCCCATCTAGCAAGGATAGCATTTTGCATCTGGAGCACATCTTCCTCAGGTTGGGACACTATTTTACAAACCTTTATGGGAAAGAGGTCCGTGTCTTCATCTTGGTTCGAGTTCCTTGTGGCCAACAAACTCCCATCTCACCTCTTACAGGAAGGCCATCAGGATTATCTCTTTACCAAACTCCCTTTTTTGGCCCCTGAAGCAACAACTACTCAGTTTACACTGTTTATAAAACATTCTCTTTATAAAGAGTCCTGATGTTAAGGAAAACAGTGGGGGAGGGAATGTCATGAAGTCATTTTCACTATGTATGTGTTCTGACTTCTTCATTGGATTTGAAACCTAAGAGTCTTCCCTCCCTCCCTCTCCCCTCCCCTTCCTTTAATTTCCTTTCTTCTTCTTCTTCTTCTTCTTCTTCTTCTTCTTCTTCTTCTTCTTCTTCTTCTTTTTTTTTAAGTATCCCCACGTGCCCTGCATTTTGTTCTTCTAACAAAGTTCTGTTTGTTGACGGACTGACCGGCTTACTGACGTAAAGATGCTGTGCAGAGGGACTGATCAAGGCCCTTCCTTGACACCTGGAGGAAGCCGGGGCGAATGCTCTGGACGTCATGTAAACCCATTGCCCAACCCCTAAAGCTGCCTTGTCCGTCTCCATTGCCTCCCCTCACTCTGTCCCAACACAAACTCCAGTAATGACCACACCTCACACATCATCGCTGCGTTTTCTCACTTTGCCCAAAGATTGTGGGTCGTGCCCCGTTTCCCTGATAAAAAGTGAGACCTGTCAGGACCCTAAAATGCTACAGAGTTTGCATGTGAAAAACCAAACATCTTTGGTTTGCATGTGAAACACCAAACATTTTGGTGTTTGCCTGAAGTGAACGACCCTAGGCTTTATAACTGTAAGTTGCTAATTTGGACCTCCGACCTACCCTCCCCCTCCGAGTCCCCCGCTGCGGAGCCGCTCTAGAAACGGCGGCTGCTGCTGTGCTGCAGGCTCCGGATCCGGGAGGCGGCGGATCCGCCCTCCATCTATTGGATGGTTCCCAGGCCAATTGTTAGAAAGAGGCATATGTTCTTCTCTGCTTCTGGAGTGTCTCCGGAGCAGTTGCTCAACAGCCAGCCCCCTCCCCCATCCGGACCATTGAAGGGCAGAAAAAGGAGTGCCCTCCGCCACATTTCTCTGTGCCCACATGCCAGAAAGGGTCTCGCACTGGTAGTTTCCTGTCATCTTCACGGTCTACCTCCTGGGGAGCAGGAAAGTGAGGGGCTTCAAGCATTCAGCTTTGGAGCACAAAAGCCATCTCTTTCCTTTTGAGGGAGATGGGAGAGGTTAGCAAAGAGGCAGGGAGAGAGCAAAGGAGACATTTGCATTTTTCTGCAAATATGCTCTGGATCACAGACTTCTCATTAGGCTATAGCCCAGCTCAGAGCTCTCCGCTGAACTCTTATCTCCAACTTGGCAACTAGACCAGGAGCTCCACAGGAAAGGAGAGGACAGAGATGGTCACACAGCAAGAACCTTCTATGCACCAGAATTGGGCCTGGCATGTTCCCAACCATCATGTCATTTAATTCCCACGACAGTCCTGTGAGGTAGGGTTTACCAAAGGTGACATGAAGTCCCAGAGATTTGCCCACGTGCACACAGCCAGGAGGCCAGATGTTGGAATCCAGTCAGGCTGACTGTAGAGTCCTTACTCTCACCCCTTCAACTTGCTGCCTGGGACCGTGCGGAGATCCTCTAGACTGGTGGTCAAGAGTACAGGTTCAGAGGTCAGTCCACTTGAGTTTAAATTCCTACTCTGCTACTAGCTTTATAATCGTAGGCTAAGTGGCTTCATTCTTTGGGCCTCGGTTTTCCCATTTGTTAAATGGGGATAGTAATGGTAGCAACTCTGGGGGTCGTTGCAAGGATCAGAAGGAAAAGCTTAGCCTGGTTGGTGCCTGCTGTGTAGTAAGAGGTCAATAATGCTGTTATTGTGCCTTTTGGTTCTTTTCCTTCAGCTTTGGAGCACAAAAGCCATCCCTTTACTTTTGAGGGAGATGGCTTGCCTTGCCTTAGCTCACAGACTTCGGGTTCAAGAACACTTGCCAAGACTGATTACTTTAAAAAACCAGGTTGAGAGGGGATGAAGGAGGTAGGTCTATAAACTCAGGAAGGGGGCAGATAGGAAAATGCAGATTTATTCTCAAAATTCCATCTTCCTGAACCAAGGGCTGCCTTAGCCATATGACAGGAGTAAATTAGGGACCAATAAAAGATGGTCACTTTTTACAGGAAATCCCATAAACATACAGAGTGGTCTCCAGAAACATAGACAATATGTGTGTAGAAAAGTTAAAAAGCACAAGTCTTTGTTCAAGAATGTTTGGAGCAGAATTTTTCATAATACTGAGAAATGGAAAGCAATCTAAATGTCCATTTAAGGGAGTATCCTTTGGTACCTTGACACTAAAATAAATAAATAAATAAAATCCTGATTTCAAAACCTCTTTTATTCATGGGAAAATGCTCACAACAAAATACTTCAAAAAATGCTGGGTACAAAGTTGCATATATATGATGCCAAGTCGCAAAGGGCAGGAAGAGTAGAAAATGAAATACTTTGTTTCTAGCCATGTATGACTATAAGGAAGCAGTTAGTCAAACCAATAATAGTATTGGTAGGGTGGTAGAACCATGAGTGATTTTTGTTTCTCTTTTCTCCATGTTATGCAATATCATTATATTATTATTATAAATTAAATGTAACTTCATAGTTAATGAACTGCATAAGCAGTATGCTCCCACTTCTGTTAAAATTATATGTGTATAGAAAAAATTTTGGAAGTAAATACACCTAAATGTTCACAGAGATTATAATGGAGTAGTGGGATTACGGGCGGTATTTTTCTTTATTATTTGTGATATGGTTATATTGATTTCTTACAATTAAAACATTCATAATTTGAAAAATTCATAATGAGAATAATCCCATGTGTATTAAAGTATGTACGTAAGTTGAAAAAAATGGAAAGGAAATATATTAAAATATTAACAGTTTTTATACTAGGTGGTAAAGGATTATGGGTAATTTCCCCTCTTGATTTTTCTGCAGTATGATTTTCTTACTTTTATAATTAAAATAACATACCGGCAAATGGCACATACAATAGAATTCTACTTTGGATAAAAAATATATGTATGTGCATAGAATAAATAATAAACTTCTCCAAAATGTGATTATCTTTGGGTGGTGGGGTTATCGGTGACTTCTGTTTTCTTCTTTATACATGATTTTCTCATTTTACAAATTTGCTAGATACCATGTATTATTATTATTACTTTTTATTTTGGTATAATTAATCTACAATTGCATAAGGAACATTATGTTTACTAGACTCCCACCATCACCAAGTCACCCACACAAACCCCATTACAGTCACTGTCCATCAGCGTAGTAAGATGCTGTAGAATCACTACTTTTCTTCTCTGTGTTGCAGTTCTCCCCATGATCCCCTCCACATTATGCATGCTATTTGTAATGCCCCCTTTCTTTTTTTCCCCCCTTATCCCTCCCTTCCCAGCCATCCTCCCCAGTCTCTTTCCCTTTGGTAACTGTTAGTCCATTCTTGGGCTCTGTGTTTTTGCTGTTGTTTTGTTCCTTCAGTTTTTTCTTTGTTCTTATATTCCACATATGAGTGAAATTATTTGGTATTTGTCTTTCTCTGCCTGGCTTATTTCACTGAGCATAATACCCTCTAGCTCTATCCATGTTGTTGCAAATGGTACAATTTGTTTTCTTTTCTATGGCTGAATAATATTCCATTGTGTATATGTACCACCTCTTCTTTATCCATTCATCTACTGATGGGCACTTAGGTTGCTTCCATTTCTTGGCTATTGTAAATAGTGCTGCAATAAACAAAAGGGTCCATATGTCTTTTTCAAACTGGGCTGCTGCATTCTTAGGGTAAATTCCTAGAAGTGGAATTCCTGGGTCAAATGGTATTTCTATTTTGAGCTTTTTGAGGAACCTCCATACTGCTTTCCATAATGGTTGAACTAATTTACATCCCCACCAGCAGTGTAGGAGGGTTCCCGTTTCTCCACAACCTCACCAACATTTGTTGTGGTTTGTCTTTTGGATGGTGGTGATCCTTATTGGTGTGAGGTGATGTATCATTGTGGTTTTAATTTTCATTTCTCTGATGACTAGCGATGTGGAGCATCTTTTCATGTGTCTGTTAGACATCTGAATTTCTTCTTTGGAGGAGTGTCTGTTCCATTTTTAAATTGGATTATGTGCTTTTTGTTTGTTGAAGTGTGTGAGCTCTTTATAAGTTTTGGATGTCAACCCTTTATCAGATGTGTGATTTATGAATACATTTTCCATTACTGTAAGATGCCTTTTTGTTCTCTTGGTGGTGTTCTTTGCTGTACAGAAGCTTTTCAGCTTGATATAGTCCCACTTGTTCATTTTAGATTTTGTTTCCCTTGCCCAGGGAGATATGTTCATGAAGAAGTCACTCATGTTTATGTCCAAGAGATTTTTGCCTATGTTTTATTCCAAGAGTTTTATAGTTTCATGACTTACATTTAGGTCTTTGATCCATTTTGAATTTACTTTTGTGTATGGGGTTAGACAATGACCCAGTTTCATTCTCTTACATGTAGCTGTCCAGTTTTGCCAGCACCAGCTATTGAAGAGGCTGTCATTTCCCCATTGTATGTCCATGGCTTCTTTATCATATATTAATTGACTGTATATGTTTGGGTTAATATCTGGACTCTCTATTCTGTTCCATTGGTCTGTGGGTCTGTTCTTGTGCCACTACCAAACTGTCTTGATTACTGTGGCTTTGTAGTACAGCTTGAAGTTGGGAAGCAAGATGCCCCCTGCTTTATTCTTCTTTCTCAGGTTTGCTTTGGCTATTCGGGGTCTTTTGTGATTCCATATGAATTTTAATACTATTTGTTCCAGTTCGTTGAAGAATGTTGTTGGTATTTTGATAGGCATTGCTTTGAATCTGTAGATTGCTTTAGGCCAGATGGCCATTTTGTCAATATTAATTCTTCCTAGCCAAGAGCATGGGATGAGTTTCCATTTGTTAGTGTCCTCTTTAATTTTCCTAAGAGTGTCTTGTAGTTCTCAGGGTATAGGTCGTTCACTTCCTCAGTTAGGTTTATTCCTAGGTATTTTATTCTTTTTGATGCAATTGTGAGTGGAATTGTTTTCCTGATTTCTCTTTTTGTTAATTCATCATTAGTGTATAGGAAAGCAATAAATTTCTGTGTATTAATATTGTACCCTGCAACATTGCTGAATTCAGATATTAGTTATAGTAGTTTTGGAATGGAGTCTTTAGGGTTTTTTATGTACAATATCATGTCATCTGCAAATAGTGACAGTTTGACTTCCTTTTTACCAGTCTAGATGCCTTATATTTCTTTGTTTTGTCTGATGCCATGGCTAGGACCTCCAGTACTATATTGAATAACAGTGGGGAGAGTGGGCATCCCTGTCTTGTTCCTGTTCTTAGAGGAAAAGCTTTCAGCTTCTCATTGTTAACTATGATGTTGGCTGTGGGTTTGTCATATATGGAATTTATGATGTTGAGGTGCTTGCCCTCTATACTCATTTTGTTGAGAGATTTTATCATGAATGGATGTTGAATTTTGTTGAATGCTTTTTCAGCATCTATGGAGATGATCATGTGTTATCTGTCCTTCTTTTTGTTGATGTGGTGGATGATGTTGATGGATTTTCGAATGTTGTACCATCTTTGCATCCCTGAGATGAATCCCACTTGATCATGGTGTATGATCCTCTTGATGTATTTTTGAATTCGGTTTGCCCATATTTTGTTCAGTATTTTTGCATCTATGTTCATCAGGGATATTGGTCTGTAATTTTCTTTTTTGGTGGGGTCTTTGCCTGGTTTTGGTATTAGGGTGATGCTGGTTTTATTGAATGAGTTTGGAAGTATTCCCTCCTCCTCTATTTTTTGGAAAATTTTAAGGAGAATGGGTATTATGTCTTCTCTGTATGTCTGATAAAATTCAGTGGTGAATCCATTTTGCCCAGGGGTTTTGTTCTTGGGTCATATTTTGATTACTGATACAATTTTGTTGCTGGTAACTGGTCTGTTTAGATTTTCTGTTTCTTCCTGGGTCAGTCTTGGAAGGTTGTATTTTAGGAAGTAGTCCATTTCTTCTAGGTTTTTCATCTTGTTAGAATATAGATTTTTGTAGTATTCTCTAATGATTCTTTATATTTCTGTGGGCTCCGTTGTGATTTTTCGTTTCTCATTTCTGATTCTGGTGATGTGTGTAGATTCTCTTTTTCTGTTGATAAGTCTGGCTAGGGGTTTATATGTTTTGTTTGTTTTCTCAAAGAAACAGCTCTTGGTTTCATTGATTTTTTTTCTATTGCTTTATTCTTCTCAATTTTATTTATTTCTTCTCTGATCTTTATTATGTTCCTCCTTCTGCTGACTTTGGGCCTCATTTGTTCTTCTTTCTCCAATTTCAATAATTGGGACTTTAGACTATTAATTTGGGATTGTTCTTCCTTCTTTAAATAGGCCTGGATTGCTATATCCTCTCCTCTTAGAAATGCCTTCACTGCATCCCAGAGAAGTTGTAGCTTTAGGCTGTCAGTGTCATTTGTCTCCATATATTGCTTGATCTCTGTTTTAATTTGCTCATTGATTCATTGATTATATAGAAGCATGTTGTTAAGCCTCCATGTATTTGTGAGCCTTTTTGTTTTATTTGTACAATTTAGTTCTAGTTTTATACCTTTGTGGTCTGAGAAGTTGGTTGGTAGAATTTCAATCTTTTTGAATTTACTGAGGCTCTTCTTGTGGCCTAATATGTGGAGAATGTTCCATGTGCCCTTGAGAAGAATGTGTATCCTGTTGCTTTTGGGTGTAGAGTTCTGTAGATGTCTGTTAAGTCCATCTGTTCTAGTGTGTTGTTCACTGCCTCTGTGTCCTTACTTATTTTCTGTCTTGTGGATCTGTCCTTTAGAGTGAGTGGTGTGTTGATGTCTCCACAAATTCATGCATTGCATTCTATTTCCTCCTTTAATTCTGTTAGTATTTGTTTCATATATGTTGGTGCTCCTGTTTTGAATGCATATATATTTATAATGGTTATATCCTCTTGTTGGACTGGCCCCTTTATCCTTAAGTAACATCCTTCTTTATCTCTTGTTACTTTCTTTGTTTTGAAGTCTATTTTGTCTGATACTAGTACTGCAACACCCACTTTTTTCTCCCTATTGTTTGCATGAAAGATCTTTTTCCATCCCTTGACTTTTAGTCTGTGTATGTCTTTGTGTTTGAGGTGAGTCTCTTTTAAGCAGCATATAGATGGGTCTTGCTTTTTTATCCATTCTATTATTCTGTGTCTTTTGATTGGTGCATTCAGTCCATTTGCATTTAGGGTGATTATTGAAAGATATGTACTTATTGCCATTGAAGGCTTTAGTTTTGTGGTTACCAAAGGTTCAAGGTTAGCTTCTTTGCTATCTAACTGTCTAACTTAATTTGCTTATTAAGCTATTATAAACAGAGTCTGATGATTCTTTATTTCTCTCCCTTCTTATTCTTCCTCCTCCATTCTTTATATGTTAGGTGTTTTATTCTGTGCTCTTTTGTGTTTCCTTTGACTGCTTTTGTGAGTAGTTGATTTTATTTTTTGCCTTAGTTAGTATTCGGTAGGTCTGCTTTCTTTGTTGTGATTTTATTTTCTCTGGTGACATCTATTTTGCCTTAGGAGTGCTTCTGTCTAGAGCAGTCCCTTTAAAATATCCTGTAGAGGTGGTTTGTGGGAGGCAAATTCCCTCAACTTTTGCTTGTCTGGGAATTGTTTCATCCCTCCTTCATATTTAAATGATAACAGTGCTGCATACAGTGTTCTTCATTCAAGGCCCTTCTGTTTCATTGCATTAAATATAACATGCCATTCTTTTCTTGCCTGTAAGATTTTTGTTGAGAAGTCTGATGATAGCCTGATGGATTTTCCTTTGTAGGTGACCTTTTCCCTCTGTCTGGCTGCCTTTAATACTCTGTCCTTGTCCTTAATCTTTGCCACTTTAATTATTATGTGTCTTGGTGTTGTCCTCCTTGGGTCCCTTCTGTTGGGAGTTCTGTGTACTTCTGTGGTCTGAGCAACTATTTACTCCCCCTGTTTGGGGAAGTTTTCAGCAATTATTTCTTCTAATACACTTTCTGTCCCTTTTTCTCTCTCTTCTTCTTCTGGTACCCATATAATATGGATATTGTTCCTTTTGGATTGGTCACACAATTCTCTTTATATTGTTTCATTTTTGGAGATCCTTTTGTCTCTCTCTGGGTTAGCTTCTCTGCATTCCTACTCTCTGTTTTCTATTCCATTAATGGCCTCTTGCATCTCGTCTATTCTGCTTTTAAGTTCTTGCAGACATTGTTTTATTTCTGTAGTCTCCCTCCTAACTTCATCCTTTAGCTCTTGCATATTTCTCTGCAGGTCCATCAGCATGGTTATGACCTTTATTTTGAATTGTTTTTCAGGAAGATTGGTTAAATCTATCTCCCCAGGCTCCCTCTCAGGGGTTGTCTGTGTTATTCTGTACTGGATCAAATTCTTCTGCCTTTTCATGGTGATAGACATAGTTGTGTGCAGTTGGTGCATTTGTTGACTGGGAGAACAAAGTCCCTTCCTTCTTGCTGATCACCTTGTACATCCTCGGTGCAGTTTCTGGTTTTATTTCCTGAGCTGCCACGGGCAGGGCAGCTCTTGGGGCAGCCCAGAGCCCTGCAGGTTGCAGCAGGTGCACCAGGTGTCCCCTCCTGTGAGAACGGTGACTCTTGGAGCCTTGTCCTAGCTTCCTCTGTCTGTGTGCGCTGGTAGGGCCTCTGAGTCTGGCCCAGGGGCTGTGGAGGATGCTCTGGGTGGCTGCTGTGGGCGCAGCTGCTCCTAGGCTGCTCCCCTGCTATGGTGGGGTCACACTAGAGGGGGGAATGGACAGGAGGCTGTTTATCACCATGAGGGGTTTCATAGCTGTGCTGCTGCCCAGGGGGTGATGGCGCTTGAATTTCCCTGGGATTCTCAGCTGCTGGGCTTACTATGCCAGGATGCTGCTGTCCAGCTGTGAGGCTCCTGTCCCTTTAAGACTTTCAAAAAGCCCTCGCTTTTCTTTTGTCCTGGGTTCACCATCTGCGGGGAACCTACTCGCAGGTTTTACTGTTTTGTTTCCCTGATATCCAGCACACCATGCAATGTGTGTCTGCGCTCCTGGTGTGGATGACTAGGACTGGGTATTTAACAGTCCTGCACTTCCACTCCCTCCCTGCTCCAACTCCTTTCCTCCTGCCGGGGAGCTGGTGGGGGGGGCGCTTTTCTCCCACCGTGCTACTTCTTGTATCTTACCCCCTTTGTGAGGCAGTGAGTTCTCACATATGTAGATGTAGCTTGGCTGTTGTACTGGATCTTCTGGTCTCTCTTTTAGGAATAGTTGTATTTGTTGTATTTTCAAAAATATATATGGTTTTGGGAGGAGATTTCCACTGCCCTAATCACACTGCCATCTTGGCTCCTCCTATCAAGATTATTGCCTATGTTCTTTTCTAAGAGTTTTATGTTTTAATGACTTACATTCAGGTCTTTGATCCAATTGTGAATTTACTTTTGTGTATGGGGTTAGACAATGATCCAGTTTCATTCTCTTACATGTAGCTGTCCAGTTTTGCCAACACCAGCTATTGAAGAGGCTGTCATTTCCTCATTGTATATCCATGGCTCCTTTATCATATATTAATTGACCATCTATGTTTGGGTTAATACTTGGACTCTCTATTCTGTTCCACTCGTCTGTGGGTCTGTTCTTGTGCCAGTACCAAATTGTCTTGATTACTGTGGCTTTGTAGTAGAGCTTGAAGTTGGAAAGTGAGATCCCCCTGCTTTGTTCTTCCTTCTCAGGATTGTTTTGGCTGTTTGGAGTCATTTATGGTCTCATATGAATTTTAGAAATATTTGTTCCAATTCGTTGAAGAATGCTGTTGGTATTTTGATAGGCATTGCATTGAATCTGTAGATTGCTTTAGGCAGGATGGCCATTTTGACAATATTACTTCTTCCTTGCCAAGAGCATGGGATGAATTTTCATTTGTTAGTGTCCTCTTTAATTTCTCTTAGGAGTGTCTTGTAGTTTTCAGGGTATAGGTCTTTCACTTCCTTGGTTAGGTTTATTCCTAGGTATTTTATTCTTTTTGATGCAATTGTAAATGGAATTGTTTTCCTAATTTCTCTTTCTGCTAGCTCATTGTTAGTGTGTAGGAAAGCCACAGATTTCTGTGTGTTAATTTTGTATCCTGCAACTTTGCTGAATTCAGATATTAGTTCTAGTAGTTTCGGAGTGGAGTCTTCAGGGTTTTTTATGTACAGTATCATGTCTTCTGCAAATAGTGACAGTTTACCTTCTTCTTTACCAATCTGGATGCCTTGTATTTCTTTGCTTTGTCTGATCGCCATAGCTAGGACCTCCAGCACTATGTGGAATAGCAGTGGGGAGAGTGGGCATCCCTATCTTGTTCCAAATCTTAGAGGAAAAGTTTTCAGCTTCTTGCTGTTAAGTATGATTTTGGCTGTGGGTTTGTCATATATGGACTTTATTATGTTGAGGTACTTGCCCTCTATACCCATTTTGTTGAGTGTTTATCATGAATGCATGTTGAATTTTGTCGAATGCTTTTTCCTCATCTATGGAGATGATCATGTGCTTTCTGTCCTTCTTTTTGTTGATGTGGTGGATGATGTTGATGGATTTTCCAATGTTGTACCATCCTTGCATCCCTGAGATGAATCCTAGTTGATCATGGTGTATGAACCTCTTGATGTATTTTTGAATTTGGTTTGCCCATATTTTGTTGAGTATTTTTGCATCTATGTTCATCAGGGATATTGGTCTGTAATTTTCTTTTTTCGTGGGGTCTTTGCCTGGTTTTGTTATTAGAGTGATGCTGGCTTCATAGAGTGAGTTTGGGAGTATTCCCTCCCCTTCTATTTTATGGAAAACTTTAAGGAGAACGGGTATTATGTCTTCTCTATATGTCTGATAAAATTCAGTGGTGAATCCATCTGGCTTGGGGTTTTTGTTCTAGGGCAATTTTTTGATTACCAATTCAATTTCGTTGCTGGTATTTGGTCTATTCAGATTTTCTGTTTCTTCCTTGGTCAGTCTCAGAAGGTTGTATTTTTCTAGGAAGTTGTCCATTCTTCTAGGTTTTCTATCTTGTTAGCATAAATAATTTTTAACAAGCATTTTCCCATACATTATCTCTAAATCTGCTGCCAAACTCTGGGTGCCAATTCTCGGCATTTGATAGAGGGCTGAAATTCAAAGAGGTGAAGTCACTTGATCCTGGTCACACCCTGGGATATAAGAGAGGGGCTTGACCTGGGGCTCCTCACTCCAAGCCCAGGGCTTGGCCACCACATCCCAGTTGCTTCTTTTTAATAATTAAAAATAATTAACATTTTGTCTGGTCCTAAGTGTCGTAATTGCTCCCTGCACAGAATTTGGAAATAACAGAAAAGCACTAGGTGGAAAACATAATAACCCAACTGCATCTTAGTTAACCTTTCTGTGTCCAGCCATGCAGACTATCTCCACTGCATCTTATTCCAGAGGCAATGAGGGGGGGAAACATCTTCTCAGTAAGAGTGGCTTAAGTCATTCCTCATGGGCTAGGGAGAGAATTTGCAGCCATTTGCGGGGCCCTTTCAAGTGCTCCGGAGATGGAGGGTCCTAGCCATCTCTTCCATTCTTCCCTGGTGGTCCCCCTCAGATACTGCAGCTTGGACCACAGTTCTTTCCTATAACCTTCCTTATCCTGTACAGTCTCAAGGAATAGGAGTCCATTTGGGGAAGTCTGGGTGTCCTTTCTCCCCTTACCCCTTCTAGAGATCCTGCCCAGAAGTCCTCTTGGGGCCCCGTGAGACTTCACCCACCCTGAGTGTGGTTGTGCCTCCATTTCCCCATCTGCAGGATGCTAGTGAGACCAGCAGACTGGTCGGCCTCTGCCAGGGAGTGATGAGCTAATGTCTGTAGTGCTTTCCAGCCTCTCAGAGCAAGGTGCCGGCAAGCCTCCCCTGCTCTGCACGCTGGCTGCTGCCAGCCTGAGTGAGCACAGGTGGCTCGTTGCCCCTCAGAGGGAGCAGCGGCATTCCTCTGTCCCAGGCCAGCAGGCTTGGACAGGCACTCCCTTCTGTTCCCGTGTAAAAAAAAAAAAAAAAAAGAGGAGAAGGAGGAGGAGGAGAAACTGAACAGAAGAAGAGAGGAGAACATGATTAGTACTGGGGAAAGGGCCTTAAGAAACAAAACTGAAAGCAGAGATAACAGGGCATCCTCGGGCACTCCAGTCAGCCTTGGAGAGTATAGCCTTGATTTCCTGTTTACACAAGGGGGTGGGGGAAGTTTTGGAAAGGCCCAAGACTTGGGTCCAGTTGAATTGAATCCCTACTTGATTTCCTGTTATTTATACATAATGGGAAAACTGCAAATATACAAACAGCTCCAGCCACCCATCCTCTCGTGTCCTTGGGGACCATCTCCCCGGCTGTGCCTGTACCAGCCTTTGGGGACGTCATTCCAGTGTGTGCCCCTTCTGGCACCCAGCTTCACAAGAATTCTAGGAACTCAACATTTTCATCTCCATTTTAGAGAGAAGGGGATTGAGGCACAGAGAGGTGAAGTAACAAGCCCTGCATCACACAGCTAGTAAGAGGCAGACCTGGGACTTACAGCCAGGTTTGACTCATTCCTCAGGCAAGCTCTGCCCGCTAGGTTACCTGCTCCTCTGCTACCTGTGTCCAGGCTTTTCTTTCTGTTGGAAGGGCTGCTCCACCCCATCCACTGCAGTGGATGGTCAATGTGTGTGGCCAGAACATATGCCTGGCTCAGAGAGACCCTGAGTGAGGGAGCCCAGTTTGGTGCTGAGGCAGGAAGCTCCAGGGTTGTGGTGCAGGGTGGGAGAGGACTGCAGCCTGGGGATGGCAAAGATGACTGAAAAATACCCCTAGGGAAAAGCTTAAGGTTCAGACGCAGGGAGGGAAAGAGAAGTTGCCAGGCTGGCCAGGCCCTGGGCCTTTTGGGTGTCCATCATTAAGAAGGAGGCCTTGGGAAGGTGTGAGGCTTTGTGGGGGAAGAGAAACTCTGCTTTAAGCATGTTTAGTTTAAGCTTTTGGCAGAACATCCAAGTGGAAATAGCTTGCACACAGCCAGGAATATAGGACTGGAAAGAAAGTGTGAGGCTGTGTCAGAAAGAGCAATTGGCAGGATGACTTTCAGCCAAAGCATGGGGAACTTTTCCCTTCCTCTCTCCATCGGCACAGAGAGGGGCTTGCTCCACAGGTCCCGGGGATGCTGAGGTTTCACCACAGCTCTCCCTTCCTCTTTGTTCTCCAGCCCCTTCAGCCCAACACAATCATGGACAAAGGCTTCAAATCCCAAAAGGGCTGGGTGAGATCTCTGTCCATAAATTTCCCTGCACCAGGGAGAGACAGGGGCCTCATCTCACTCCGCCTCAAGAATGCCAAGCCTTACCTAGTTTCTCTTCAGCATCTAGAACACAAGGCTTCGGGGCCTTGTTTGCTCTCCCTTTCCTGCCACCTGCCACTCTCAGGGCCAGTGCAGTGTCTCTCAGCTCTCTCCATCTCTAAAAAGGTGAGGCCATTTTAGTCTGGCCCTGCTCCCTGCAGTGTCAGGCTGAACTCCCCCTTACCTGAGCCCTGAGGGGGCCTGGCAGTCCCTTGGTCTCCTGTCACATCTTCAAGCTGGGAGAATTTCCTTGCACTCACATCTCTTAGGCTCTGCCCTCCCCACCTCCCAATCCCACTCCACCTGAGGCCTCAAATTTCCATTCATCATCCATCCATGGACCCCAGTTTGCCTCCATTCAGAGTCCCCACCGTCATGCAGAAGTCTTGACTTGTGAGCCAGTAGTCCCTCTTGCCTCTAGGTCAGGGGCTGGCTCAGACAAACATGGCAGCAGGAACATGGTTAGGATTCATTTCGCATGTACAACCTGGAGGACTGGAAATATTTCCCCAGGCTCCCACAGCCACAGCCACTTGTCCTTCTCGGGATTAGCAATCAGAGCTGGAGATGGATTGAGGATCCAGAGAACCTCAGGGGGTCAGGGTGCTGCCTCTGCTGCCAGCCACAAAGAGAGGCCCCCAGGCTGGGTTACCCAAGGTCCCTCTCCTACCCTGGCAGGGAGACAGTGCCCCTTAGCTAGCACAGATACTCTCCTTGTGCTAATCACAAAAAGGCACCTCCTTGGGGAGGACTAATTAAAAACAGGTGCTACTCCGTCCAGGCTTCACAAGCCTCACCTCAGGACACTCGGCTTGGCCAGAGGAACACAAGCCCCCCATGGGGGACACAACCTGTGTAGGCACACTTACTGGAGCCAGGGTCACCCCAGGGCTCAGGGTCCTGCAGTGGCCCAGTACCCCTAAGAACCCTTCCTCAGGGGAGTTTTATTCCTACTAGCTCTGATTTAAAACATCAGTGCTAATGTTTTCTGAACACTTGCTAGGTGGCGGGCCCTCAACTCTTCTTAGTGTTCTATACCTGTTCTCTCATCTAATCCCACAGCAACTGGAGGTGGCAGGGCTGTGCTATGATTACCTCACCCCTATTTTGCTGAGAGGGAAATTGAGGCACAGTGTTATTAGGCAGCTTGCCAGCACTCTACTCCCTGTGCATTTTGGGCTGAGGATTTGAACCAGGCAAATGGGTCCCCAGAACCTCTGCTAGTGGCCACAGGGCCTCACTGCCTGCAAAGTAGTACCTGTTGGGACCTGCCACTTATGATTCACAAAGGCCTTCCCTATCCATGAGCAAGGTCAGTTCTCAGGCGCCCCCCACCCCCTTGGGAGGTTGTCACTATTATTGTCAATCCCATTTTACAGATGAAGGAAGGAGGCTCAGAGAGGTGAGGCAACCTTGTGGAGGTCACACAGGTAGCAAGCGAAGATGCTGGAATTTGAATCCAGTTCTGCCTGGTTCTAGCTCCCTTTCCTGCTCTCTAGCTATCCCCTCCCAAGGTTCTTGCCTTTCCTCAAAACTGAATGTCAGAGCCAGTGGGAACTGGAGAGATGACTTCATCTGAGCCTCTCACTGTTACAGAGAAGGAAGCTAGCACTGGACTGATACCTGATGATACCTGGTTAGAATCAGGGGAAAACAGACAGACAGACACACAGAGCAGAAAGGAACATACTCAGTGGAGAGACAAAATGAATGAGTGTGTGAGAAAGAGCAAAAGAGTGAGAGAGCTAGGGCTTGGGAAGAAAACAAAGCAAAGAAAAGAAATCAAATGAGAAAGAAAAAGGCCCAAAGTAGGGTGAAGGCACAAGTGACTGGCCATCTGGAAGCAGCGCGGAGCTCTGCGGGGGCGTGTGTTTGTGAAGCAGGGGAGATAGACTGACAGGTGCAAGGGCCCAGCTGTTGTCAGCCAAGAAGCATCTGGGCCCAGGGTCCAACCAGAAAGAAGACATGGCCCCCGCAGAGACCTTTCCAGGGGGCCTTTGGCTGAAAGAATAGTGGGGAGCTGCCCTCTCCTAGGGGCAGGGCAGACCCTCAGCAGGCCCAGTGGGGCTTGTCACAGAAGAGCTCCTGGGGGAGGAAGGTTCCCACAACCTCTCTTCGCACTTCTTGTGCATTTTCTTCAAACCTCCCCCAAGAATTACCTTTGGGGACTCAAATATGGATGATACCTTGCTATGTTTGAATCCCAGGTTGCCTGGCCCTGGCCTTGCCTGGTCTAAGCGAATGGATAAATGCCATTTCGTGCTACCATAGGCTAGAATGCAAGAGGGGCAGGGAGGGAGGGGATAGTGGCTGCCCATACCTGATTGGTCACCTTCCCAGCCAGCTCAAGGCATGGCCTGGTCAGATATGGCTAGCATGGGGCTCTGCCATCTGATTGACCTTGATTCAAGTCCCATGGCTGCCACTTCCTAGCTGTGTGACCTCGGGCAAGTGACTTCAGGTCATTGGGCCTCAGTTTCCTTAGATGTAAAGTGGGGAAAATAGGAATACCTACCTCATGAGGCTGTGCCAGTGTTGAATGAGATAATGTCTGTGACTATAAACTCTCAAGTGCTGTACATATGTGAGTAGTTGCTTTTCCCAGATCCCTGCTCCCTGCTGCTTCAGGGATGGAGTCAGCTTTCCAGTCCAAGTCCAGTTCCAAGCCTGACTTCACTTCCTTGGCCCTGTTTTCCTCATTGTCACATATGACTGTGCGGGAAGTCAGGCCTCCCAACCCACTGGGGTGGGCTCAGGGCTGGCTGTTAGTCCCATGCATATGTTCCTTTAGGCCACTGATGTGAGTTGAGCCCCTGCTTGTCCCTGCTCTGGTCACCAAGGCCTCAGAGGGAGGGATCAAGATGCCCCTTTGACCCTCAATTCAGTAGGGGGATTAGAAGAGCAGATACTAATAAAATCAAGTGGGAGATAGGAGGAGGTGACACCTGAGCTGAGGGCCACCATTCACCAGGTATTGGGGACAGTATGTGCAAAGGCATTAATGGAAACTAGGAGACCAGCACGGGATGGGGTTGGTGAGGTCACAGGAGCCAGACTTGGATGCTAAACTAAGAAATTCAGCCTTGATGTGCTCACTGAAATTGACATGAGCAGATAAACATAGAGCCCAGTACAGCATGCTCATGGTCAGCCTTCTCTGTCTACCCTCTACTCCCACCACCAAGCAATCAAGCCAAGCCCTGAGCTTCTGGGAGAGATCCCAGTCCTCTCTCCTGACCTTGGCCAAATAAAGCACTTGATACCCTGTGCCTCATATCCACGCCCCCCGCCCCAGCTTCCCAAGCTTGGTAATGTCACCTCTATTCACCCAGTTTCTTAGGCCAAAAACCTCGCCCTCATCTTTCTCTTTCTCCCTCATGCCATGTCCAGCTGATTAGCAAATTCTGTCCGCTTTCTCTTTAGAATACATCCAGGATTGGAATTGCTTTTCACTCCTTCCACAGCCACTACTCTGGTCCAAGCCACTGTCATCTCTTACCTAGATCATGGCCACAGCCTCCTGACTGCTCTTTTTGCCCGTCCCCCTGTGCCCTGTCCCCTAAAGTCTGTTTATATAGCAGCCAGAAGAATTTTGTCCTTCTCTTCTCAGGAGCCTCCAACTGCTCTCCATTCACCCAGGGCAAAAGCCAAAATCCATACAGCAGCATTATATGACCTGGTCCCTCTTCTCCACATTCTTTTCCTCCCCAACTGCCCCTCATTCCTGCAGCTTCAGGCACACTGTCCTTGCTGTTTCTTGGGTGAGACAAAATGGTTCTTGTCTCAGGCTCTTTGCATTTGCTATTCCCTCTGCTGGGAACATTCTTTCCCCAATAGCCACATAGCTTGCCATGTCAGGTCTTTGCTAAGTGTCACCTGCTCAAATGGCCCTTCCCTGGGCACCCTATCTAAAATAGCAACCCTGTTGCTCTCAAGATCGACTTTTGTTTAATTTTTCTCTGTAGTACTGATCTCCTCTTGCTTATATTTATTGTTCGCCTCCCCAGCTAGAAGGCACTCAACATAAAGGTAGGGCTTTTGTTCACTTCTGTATCACTGATGACTAGTACACTGCCTGGCAGATGCGTGCTGTCAAAAAATACCTGTTGAGTGAAGGAATGACTGAACCTGAGAGCCTGGATTCTGGATGTGGGAGAAAGAATCACAGGAGAGGCAGAGGTGAGATGCGGCAGAGATGAGCTAAATGGGCTCATGAGTGTATGAAACATTCTGCAGAATATTATTCAAAGGAGAAAAGATATGAGTGAAAGCCAGATGGAGGGTGGTGAAGAGTCCAGTAGCTCATGGGCAGACAGGGTAGGGTTGGAAGGATGGTGGTTTTCCCCTCCCTCCAGCCTTCTAGGCTGGTAACCCAAGGATCATACCCTGGAGCTGCCAGCCTCCTTCAGAGGCAGCCCAGTCTGGCAGGAAAGCTGCAGTGAGTGGTGCCACTAACCTGGCAGAGAAGCAAGCCCCACAAAACTAGAATTGACCTTGAGAAATGGTAGCTATCCTTGCACCCCATCCCCTCACCATAAACACATATACAGCTGTGATTTGGGTGGTTTCTCTTCTGCTTTTCTGCTTGTCTCCATGCACATGTACCCGTTGTTCCTACTCCCTGTTCAACCCTCATTCTCACCCTTCTGTCCATATCTCCACTTCCAACTAGTGCAACTCCATGCCCTCCATGTTACAGTGTGATTCCCAGCAGCACATTTCAAAAGGCATTTAGGTGAAATTTGGGGGAACATATGTTAGAATTGTACTGGATGTCTATAGCCAGCCTGGGTCCAGGGGAACCAGGAGGAGATTACAGTCACTGTTCTCCCTTTACTGCCTCAAAACGTTGACTGAGGCCCGACTGTGTGCCAGTCAGGACTGCTGACATGAAGAAGTGGGGAAGGTCTCGAGGGTAGTGGAGAAGGCAGATGGTTAAATCATAACGTGCTTAACACAGAGAAGACAAGTAGTGATTTTATAGCATCTTACTACACAGATGGACAGTGACTGTGAAGGGGTATGTGGGGGGGACTTGGTGAAGGGGGGAGCCTAGTAAACATAATGTTCTTCATGTAATTGTAGATTAATGATACCAATAAAAAATCATAACGTGCTTATAACACTTGTGCCAGAAAGAATGGCATATGAAAACACGTCCAACCTCACCAATAAAATCAGAGAAACGAAAATGCAAACAAGGAGCTACCTTTATCCCTTAGATGGACAAAGATGGAGTTCTAGCGGGCGGCGGGAGCAGACACAGGCAGTGCTAGTAGGACTGTGAATTGGGACAGCACTTCTGGAGATCAAAATCCATTCTCTGTTGTTTGTTTTTAATGTACATGTCCTTTGTTCCAGCAGTTCCACTTCAACAAATTCATTATAAGGAAGTAATACAACAAATGTGCAAGGGTGTAAGTAAAAGGATCTTCATTACAATGATTGCTTTTGAGGCAAAATTCACATAACATAAAATTAACCACTTTAAAATCAACAATTCAGAGGCATTTGGTGCATTCACAATGTTGTGCAACCATCACCTCTACCTAGTTTCAGAACATTTTCATTATCTCCGAATAAAATCCAAAGCCATTAAACAGTTACTGCCCACTTCCCCGTCTCAGGCTCTGACAACAACCAATCTGCTTTCTGTCTTTAGTCTTGCTTTTTCTGGGATCTCATATAAATTGAATCACACACTATGTGACTTTCGGTGTCTGGCTTCTTTTACTTAGCATGGTGCTTTTGAGTCCTGCATCATGTATCAGTTCTTCATTCCTTCTTATGGCTGAGTAATATTCCATTGTATGCATATGCCCCAGTTTGTTTATCCATTCATCAGTTGATGGACATTTGAGTTGTTTACACTTTTGGCTATTGGGAATAGTGCTGCTATGAACATTCCATGTATAAGTATGCAAACATCTGTTTTCAGTTCTTTGGGTGTATGTGCCTAGAACTGGAATTGGTGGGTCATATGGTAAATACTACATTTAACTTGTTGAGGAACTGCCAAACTGTTTTCCACAGTGGCTACACCATTTTATGTTTCCACAGCAACGTATGAGGCTTGTAACTTTACCACATCCTTGTAGGCTCCTGTTATTTTCTTTCTTTCTTTCTCCTTTTTAATTACAGTCATCCAAATAGAAATAACTGACAACTCATTGTGGTTTTGCTTTGAATTTCCCTAATGACTAATCATGTTGAGCATCTTTTCATGTACTTGTCCATTTGTTTATCTTCTTTGGAGAAATGTTTAATCAAGTTCTTTGCCCATTTTTAAACTGGGTTGTGTGTTTTTTTGTTCTTTATATATTTTGGATACTTTATTACATGATTTGTAAATATTTTCACCTGTTCTATGGGTTGTCTCTTGATAATGTTCTTTGCAGCACAAAAAATTTAAATTTTGATGAAGTCCAATCTATTTTTCTTTTTATTGCTTCTGCAATTTGGTGTCATATCTAAGAATGCATTGCCAAACTCAAGGTCAGAAGATTAACCCATATGTTTCCAAGAGTTTTATGGTTTTTACTCTTACATTCAGGCCTATGATCCATTTTGAGTTGATTTTTGCATATGGTGTGAGGTAGGGGTCCAACTTTATTCTTCTGCATGAGGAAATACAGTTGTCCCACTACTGTTGGTTGAAGATACTGTTCTTCCCTATTGAATGGACTTGGTACCTTTGTCCAAAATCAAATGGCCATAGATGTATGGGTTTACTTCTGTACTTTCAATTCTGTTCCATTGATTTGTATGTCTATATTCATGCCAGTAGCACACTATTTTGATTACCATAGCTTTGTAGTAAGTACTGAAATCAGGAAGTGTGGTATCTCCAACTCGTTCTTTTTCATGATTGTTTTGGCTAGTCAGCCTGATTTCAGATTCCATATGAATTTCTGGATGGATTTTTCTACTTGTGCAAAGAAGTCATTGGAACTGCATTGAATCTATCGATCACTATAGGTAGTACCGACACCATGGGAAAATTAAGTCTTCCAAAACATGAATACAAATGTCTTTCTATTTATTTGTGTCTTTTTAAATTTCGCTCAGCCACATTCTGTAGTTTTCAGCATACAAGAGTTTAATTTCCTTGGTTAATTTTTAAGTATTTTGCTCTTTTAGATCCTATTGTAAATAGGACTGGTTTCTGAATTTCCTTTTCAGGTTGTTCACTGATATAGAAACACAACTGATTTTTGTTTGTTAACCTTGTAGCTGCAACTTTGCTGACTTTGTTTATTAGCTCTAGCAGTTTTGTTGCTGTTGTTATTGTGTAATGTTTTTGTTTGAAAGGAAAAATGAGAGAATTCTGAATGTTCAGCATTAAGGGTAAGGTTAAACAAATTTTGGAGCATCCATAGAAAGTCACCACTTTAAGATATCAGTTGTACCATACTTTTTGGTATGTCTGAATGATGTCATAATAAAAGATGAATAAGGTAATTATGGATTGATATGGAATCCACATAGTATACAGTGAAGTGAGAGAATCAGGTTATGAAACAGTATGATTTCACTCATGTAAAAGTCAAACGATCATGTATGCATAATGCCAGCTCTGTGAGGGCAAGAACTGTTATCTCTTCTGGCCACAGATGAAATCCCAGTGCCTGGCACACTGCATGCTCCTTAATAAGTGCTCAATAAGTATTTATGGAATAAATGGAAAAACTCTTGAAAGATAAACGCCAAACAGCTAGTAGTGGTTATTGCTGAGGTGTAGGGTTATGAGGGAACCATTATCTGTATTTGAATGTTTTTACCTCAAGCATATATTGCAAAAAAAAAGAGTATTTCCATTAAACTCTCTCTCTCTCTCTCTCTCTCTCTCCATCTCTTGCCAAGTAGATGGTGAGAAGAAAGGCACTGTGGGCTGAGAGAGACAGGCGTTAGGATTTCGTCTGATGTAAACAGAGGCTTCTCATAGACAGCCACTTTGGAGCTGGGCCTCAGCAGGCTCATTTCTCTCATCCCAGCAGCTAGAATGATCTTTTTAAAATGTAAATGTGATCAGGCCACTCTTTAGCTTAAAACTCTTTGATGACTCCCTTACCTGCAGGATCAAGTCCAGCCTCCTCCACCTGGCACAGGAGGCCCTTTGTGATCTGGCTCCTGCTATTTTGCTTCCTGTCACTCACTAATATATCTCTCAACTTTTTATTATGGAAATTAAAAAGCACACAAAAGCAGAGGGAATAAGTATAGTCAACCTCCATGTGTCCATCAAACCAACTTCAACAATGATTACCATTTTTCAAATTTTGTTTCGTTTATCTCCACCCACCACCTGCTGCCACACACACATACACTTCTCCCTTTTTAGAATATTTTAAAATAAACCCAGAATATATTGTGTCACATGTAAATACTTTGTTTTGTATCTCTAATAGATGACGACTTAAATGAATATATAACTACCATGCTGTTATTGTAGTTAACAAAATTATCAATAATTTCTTAACATCACCTTGTCCTTGTCCAAATTTCCTCTATTGTATCAAAAATATCTTTCTATAGTTGGTTTGCTTGAGTACTGTCTCATATTATGTGTTCCAGCTTGTCATTTCCTAAATCTCATGTGCCGTTGCCTAGAACGCCCACCCTCTGGGCGCTTGGCCCAAGATCAGCTTGAGTGTCATCGCCAGCTTGTAGCCTTCATGGTTGCCCCACTCTAGTTGCCTGTCTCTCCTCTGTGTCCCATAATACTCAGAATGTAAGGCATCGCTTTGTCTTAGTACACAGGTCTACTATTTCATAGGTGTGTATTGAGTATTACAGGTACCATGCCAGGCACTGGGGATGCAGCGATGAAACTGCCAAAGTTTCCAGGCTTCTAAAGTAAACGTGGTGTGTGTGTGTGTGTGTGTGTGTGTGTGTGTGTGTGTGTGAATAAATAAATAAATAAGATAATGATAAATGGTATAAAAATACATGGCATTTTGGAACAAAGAGGGCTACTTTGGATGGGGTGGCAAGGGCATTTTACTGAGGTAGTGACATCATGGCTGAGAACTGGATGAGCAGGAGCCAGTCTGGGAAAAATCTGGGCATTCCAGGCAGAAGGACTAGCATGTGCAGAGACCCTGAGGTGAGGGGGCTTCTGCCTTAGGAGGCTCTATTTATGGCTGTTTTTACCTCTGCATCTGTAGATCACATTCTTTTGGGGATCATGAAAACCCTTTTGAGTGTTGAGAATTTGACAAGAGCTATTGCTCCTTGCCTCAGAAGAATGTACAAATGCACAGCCATGTGAATTTGCCTATTATTTCCCTGATTCCTGCAGCCAGGAAGCCTCAGGAAGATTCCCTGCCCAGACTGGGTTCACATTTAGGGCAGGAGCAATGTCTAATACTGGGTCTAATAAGTACTCTATGAGCTTTCCTTCATTATTTCTTTGATCTCTTAATACCTCTCCCCACACAAGAAATACATACTGGTATTATCCCCTTTTGATAGACGAAGAAACTAAGGTGCAGAAAGAGTGACTTACCTGGCCAACGTCACATAGCTAGGGAGTGACAGGGAAGGGACTTAAACCCAGGCAATCTGGGGCTGAAGTGCCCATGTTGCCTGCATGCCAAGGCACTGCTGTTCAGCTTGGGATGGGCACCAAGCATCGAGGTTTGGGGTTCTGTTCTGAGCAAAGGCAGGGGAGGAGCAGCTGTGGCACTTTCTGTGGAGGGGCTTAGAGATGTCAAGACCTGCTAGGGCTGCAGGGCTCTTGGCTTTCCTTCTTTCTCTTTCTCCTTGTCCACCTCTTCTTTCTTTCTCCTTCTTTCTTTGTTGAATGACAATATTTGATTTTCTTATAAACAAGTCTTTCTGCCTTAGAAAGAGTCTTTTAAATAAAGAATTGGAGATACACTGTGCTCTCTGTGATAGCTCACAATGAACGTAGCAGAGGCAAATCCATCTTAGGGAAACTGGCGTGGGATTTTTCCATTGGCTTAAAAAAATTATTTATTTACTTTTTTGGGGTCAGGTAATACATTCACATGACTCAAAAATCAAAAGGTACAAAAAGGAACACAGTGCAAGTCTCCCTCACTCCCCTGCTACCTGCCACCTGGTTCCCCTGCCTGTAGGCAACTGAGGTGCCCTAGTCTCTTGTGTATCTTTCAGAAGATGTTTTATGCAAATATAGACATCTCCAATATATATATATATCCTCTTTTAAATGGCTATTTTGTTAACTCTTGAGTTGCAGACACAGCCGCAACATCTCTTTTGGGCTCTTTGGCCCCTGTGCGTGCCTTGGAGATAGTGGAGGCCTGTGGGGCTCCTGGGAGTACTGCAGTTTCCTCAGACGTTCGCCTTTACAGGCCCATTTTCATGGCAGCCTTCCTGCACACAACACTTTAGACTCTTCAGAGTCCTTCCATCTGTGATAATTCATCAAGCACTCACAATAACCCATGAAGTGTAAGAATTATTCACCCCACTTTGTGGGTAGGAAACAGACCCTGAAAGGTCAAGTAATTTGCTGAAAAGCACCCAGCTAATTAATGATGTCATTGTGTGGTGAGGGCCTGGGAGCAGCGTGTGGCTTGGTCCAGCTTGGACTTTGGAAGCAAGACGAAACTTGTTTACTTCGAAGTCACAGTTTAAAAATACTGCAGTGGCAGTAGCTGTGGGCCAGTGGACAAAGCATGGGGAACTTGTAGCCGCCTGGGTTTGCTTCCTGGCTCTGCTGCTTACAACTGGGCAACTTACTTCCCAGTTTGTAACCTCAGTTTGCTAATCTATTAAGTGGGGATAATAATAACCACCCAGCAAGGTGGATCTTGACTTACTATAAGTGAAAGTGATTTGTGAAATGGGATTTACTCTAGTGTTTGCTTTGCATTGTTATTATGGTTATTGCAGCTGGTCTTAGTGGGCACAAAAGCAGCTGTTTCTTGAAGGGAAGGCAGGGTACAAAGTTGCTCCACCTTCAATCCACCTTCACTAAAAGGACCCTCTCAGCTTAGTGAATTGTGAATCAGGAGCCCTCCTGTTTGACCTCTCTTCCTAGCCAGCTCAGAATGGCTGGGCGGTTAGAACAGCCCTAGGGCTTGAGCACAAACTCTTCCTCTGTGGGTGTTTTGAATTTACTTTGATCTGTAACTTTCTCTGAAGATCAATTGCTTTTTTTAAAGAAAAGTTTATTTGTTTTTCCTATTAATAAAACTAGAACGTGCTCACTAGAGAAAATCCAGAAAATACTGAAAAGTACAAAGAACAAAACTTAAACCATCCTTATCTCTTCTTCCTCCACAGATGCCCAGCTCAGTTAATATTTTGGCGTATTTCCTTTCAGTTCACCCCTCTCCCACCCTGCCTCCGCCAGTCACTTGTGATTATTAACAAAATTTTTTACAGCTTTATTGAGGTATATGATTGATATTCCAAAAGCTGTCACATTCAATATGTACAATTTGATGAGTTTAGACTGAACAGAGTAACTCTTCATCTGTCTTGCTTGTTTTGTGAATGCCATGCCCACTTTTAGATGTTTGGATTTTAATTTTTAAAAATTTAAAGTTATTCCTAGTTCTACCTATGGGATTTTGGTTTTTCCCTAATAGTTTCGACAAGAATCAAAGGAAAAGTAATCCTGAAGGTCACTGAAGTGGTACCCTCTCTCAGGAACAAGCCTGGATGCTAGGAGGCCCAGCAATAAGTTAGTTCAGCAGCTTTTTGCCCTGCTACTCATGGGCCAGCACTGGGGCTCAGGCAGTGCCAGCCACAGGACAGGAGAGGTTGGCACTGGCTGCCCAGTGGGAAAGGGCTCCTTGTTTCTCAGGCCATTTCCCTTTAGTTCTCACCGCTTGACCAGGCCCTGCTTCTCAGGGGATTGATCCCTTCACAGGAATTTGGGTGATGACTTTGGGGGTGCGTTCCCTAGAAACAGTTGGGATGGGGAGCCCAAACTGGACCATTCAAGTCTTTGAGAAGAGAAGAGACCATACAGGTTTCTTGAAGGATGGAAATTCAGTTTCCATTTGCCTTCCTTGGCCCCTCCCAACCCCCAGCTGCCCCATTCAGCACCTCCCCATCTTCCATTTTTTAAAAATGCCCCTTCTTTTTGGTATAAGTAAAACAGCCCTCAAGCTGAGAGTGTATAATTAGAATAGTTGGCATTTGAAGTGACTGGTGTTCCTAGCCAACCAGGCATCCCGATGCTGTAATAAAAAGTTGGCTATTCCCATCCCAGGACAAGGTAAAGGTTTTCTCCACTCCCTTCTGCATAATGCTCTTTCACCCTTCAGAGGCTTGGAGAAATACAACTCACCCTACAAGGCCCGGCTCAAATATCATCCCCCTTGAAATGCCCCGGGATGCTGGCCTGGCAGGGGGAGTTGCTCTCTCCTTAGTGCTCCCCAGCTCTGGGTTCCTTTTGGTTCCAGTGTGAAACACGGTGCAATCTGGTTCTTTCCTCCCACCTTTGCCTTGTCTGGGAGTTTCTTGATGGCCAGGATGGGGAGGTCTCCTATCCTAGCCCCAGTAACTGGTGAATCAAGTTACAAAACCATGGTGTTTGGCTGTCCCTTCTGCTCCTCATCTCCCTGCTTATCTCTCATCCCTACCTTGCCATCTTGTCCCACCCGGCAAGGTTACAGGACTGCCAATGGATCATGACTGTATACCATTTTCATCAGGTGTGCTGTCTACATTTGACTGGGAAGTATACTCTCTGTTCACCGAAATGTCCCTTTAGATCTGACTTGCTGCCTGCCCTTCCCATCCCTGAGTGTCTCCCCAGGCAGGGATAGGTGCCCCTCCCGGGGTGCCAGCAAGACTCTACAAGGTTACAGTGCTTGCTTGTATTTCCATGAAACGTGCACAGACCCTAGGCACAGGACAGAGCTTGCCCTTCTCTGCTCAGAGCTTAGTGGGGGCACACTAGTTTCCCAGTGGGTCCGGCACCCAGAGTCAGCCCCCAAGGTAAGGCCAGAGCAGAACGTGGAAGCAGCCAGGTTATTCTTGATATTTCAATGAGAATAAACGTTCAGAAATGTGTGTGCCATCAGTGGCACTTCACAGGGAGGACATGGGACAAAGAGGCAGGTTTTCAGAGATTTTATTAAAAAACAAAATAGATCCATAAGCATAAAAACAATACAGGTGGACTTCTCCCTACCTCCCAGTCTGCTGACCAGTCCCCTTCTCCAAGGGCTCTACCCAGATGGTCCTGAGATCCAGACCCAGCCTCTCAGTTTCCTGCTGCCCCACCAACTGTTGGCCCAAGCTCCACACTTCCCTCCACCTTCTCCTTTAAGAAAATAAAAATACCCCATCCCCAACTTACTTAAAAATAATTTTCAAAGATTAGAAATGGCATTTGTGTATTTTTAAAAAATAAACACTTTAAATGTTGGAAATCTCCCTCTTCCCCCATACCTAGTTGAGGCCTCTGGGGTGCCTTCCTGCCTCACCCCAGGAGGCCAGATGCCACTTTGTGCCCCTTGGAAATTTTCAGGAAGTAATTTCTTCCAAATTTCCCCCGCAGTCACAAATTCCACACACTTTTCGCATAAACACGCTGTCTTCATTACAGGCACTGCTCCTCGGCTCTGGAAACCTGATCTCTTTTTGTCAACTAGACCACATGCTTCAGATTCCCTGCAAACAGGAGAGAAAACAAAATTTAAATTCAGGTAACATATGTGAATTATACCTCAAATCAAGCTGCTAAAAAAAAGCACTTGCATTTTGGGCCTTGTTCTTTTGCTGTTGTTGGGAACCCTGAGACCCCAACATATGAACAAGTCCAGGCTAGCCTTCTGGATGGTGAGAGACATATGGCCCAGTTACCCCAGCAACTAGCAGCCGACTTCCAGATATGTGAGCACATCCTTTGACAGCCAGTGGACTGCAGTGCTGGATGAACCCAGCCCAAACCAGCAGAAGAACTGCCCAGCTGAGCCCAGCCCAACTGCCAATCCAGGAGTCAGGAGCTAAACAAATGATTGTTTTAAGCCACACATACACACAAATTCAGGCAACTTTTCAGAACTTGTACTTTACTAACTGCACCAAATCTTCCCCCATCCCAACCTTCTTTGCCCCCTTAGCAGGGTACAACTCTCTCAGCATTTTCTCTCCTGAGTACTTGTGAAAAACAAATTGGGGATTTTCCCCTGCCCTCAGGCCCAAGAGTCTTTTAGGAAAAAGCGATTACTGGAAATCCTATAGGATGAGGCTCTAGGAATGAAAAGTTTGCTTACTTGGTCCCTCCGCAGGCTTCTCCTTGCCCCACTTCCCCAAGCAGAAACACTGGGCTCCCAACCTTACTGACCACTTCTCCTCTGAAACAGGAAGAAGGCTCCGTGAGGACAGGGATCTGGGCTGCTTTACTTTTGGATGATCTAGCACAGTGCCTCATACATAGTAGGTGCCCAATAAATGACAGAATGAATGGATGAATGGAAGATAGGAAGAAAGGAATGAAAAAGCCAATCAGCACCCACTTGCCCATCCAGTTTAATTTTTGATTTTTAAATTAACATACAGTAAAATTGAATTTTTTGTATGTGCAATTCTATGATTTTTAACATATGTCCAGATTCATGATGCAGAACAGTCTTATTAACCTCCAAAAGCCCATGTGCTATCCCTGTGCAGTCACATCCCTCCCTCCCCCTTACTACCTGGCAGCCACTGAGTTGTTCTCCATCACTGTATGTGTTGTCTTTTCAAGAATGTCACATAAATGGAATCAAGCAGTATGTAACATTTTAAGACTGGCTTCTTGCATGCAGCATAACACCTTCGAGTTTCATGCAAATTTTTAGATGTATCAGTACTTCATTTCTTTTCTTGGGTGTTTAACTTTTTAACTTTTAAATTAGTATAGATTTATAGGAAGTTGCAAAAAAATGTACCAAGAGGTACTCTTCACCAAGTTTCCCCAAGTAGCAGCATCTTACATGATCTTCATTTCATATCAAAACCAGGAAATTGACATTGGTATACTTCACAGACCATATTCAGATTTCACCAGTTTTATATACGCTGATTTGTGTGTGTGTTTAAGTGTGTAGTTCTGTGCAATTTTATCACATGTTCAGCTTTGTGTAACTCCCACTACAAGAAGATATAGAACTATCCCATCACCACAAAAGTCTCCCTCATGCTACCTTGTCACTGTGACCCAATCCCCAATTCCTAAACCCTGACAACCATTAATCTGGTCAGCAGCTCTATAACTTTGTCATTTTGAGAGTGTTACAGAAATGGAATCTTACAGTATATAAGTTTTTGAGACTGGCTTTTTTCACTCAGCATACTGCCCTTAAGATCCATGTGAGTTGTTGCCCATTGTTTGTTCCTTTTTATTGCAGAGCAACATTCCACGGTATGGATGTAGCACAGTTTGTTCAACCATTCCACCCACTGAAGGACATCTGGGTGGGTTCCAGTTTGGGCTATTATACATAAAACTGCTATGAACATTCACATACAAGTTTTTGTGTGACCATAGTTTTCACTTCTCTGGGATAAATGCCCGAGTGCAATTGCGGGGTCATATGGTAGATGCATGTTCAGTTTGATAAGAAACTGGCAAACTTTTCCAGAGTGGCCATACCATTTTGCATTACCATCAGCAAAGTATGAAAGATCTAGTTTCTCAGCATTCTTGTCAGCATTTGGTGGTATCACTGATTTTTGTTTTGGCCATTCCTATAGGTGTGTAGGGATCTCTCACTGTGGTCCAATTTGCATTTTCCTAATGGCTAATAATGTTGAACATCCTTTCATGTGCTTATTTGCTGTCTGTATATCCTTTTCATGTCTTGTGCTAATTGGATTTTTTTACCGTTGAATTTGGAGAGTTCTTAATATGTTCTAGATACAAATCTGTTGTTGGATATGTGATTTGCAAATATTTTATCTCAGTATGTAACTTGTCTTTTCATTCTCTTAACTCTTGTAAAGCAACAGTTAATTGTTTGGACCTTGCTTTTGGCATTTTAAACCCCTAAGCTTACAGTCCCTGGATAATTTTTTATTCTTCACCTCTTATTTCAAGCTCCCTCCACATTGTATGAGTCGCCAAGCTCTACTGCAAAGATGCCTCTCAAATCTGTCCTCTCCTTTCTGTTCTACCGTCTCCACCTTAGTTGCATCTCTTATCACTCAAATCACTGCAACAGCCTCTTACCTGCTGCTTCTGCCTCTGGAGCTGTCCCCACATAATTGCTAGCTGTTATTATATGCTGCTTCTGCTCGAAAAAAAACCTGAGCAGCTCCTGACTACCTATGAATGAAGTCCAACACCTTGGCTTAAATGTGCCCCATCCATAGTTTCCTATCACCACGTGGGCCTTTGCTTGTGTTGTTGCCTCTGCTGGGGAAAACCTACAGGGGCTCCTGGTGCTGAAGTTAGGGTCCTCCCATCTGTCAGTACAGTAGAGTTTGATGAATGAGTGAATGCATGGATAAACAACCTTCCATGTTCAAGTGTTCCAGCAACACGTGTTCACAGAAAGGAAAGGTGTGTGTACCGGATTATCTGCTGCTCTGTCTTACTCTCCAGTTACATTTGGAGGCAATTAAGAAAAAAAACAGAAATAAGTTCCACCAAAAGTTGCTGATGAAAAATACTGAATTTGGATAACGATAAAAATGTAAGCTTAAATAATGCCCATTGTTTTCCCCTTACATCTAGCTTCTCCAGCTTGGTCTGGGGACTGGCAAGACATGAGATACAGACTAGATGGGGCAAACTCAAATGCTTATAGAGGCAGAGAATGTACTGTATGTGAGGAGAGCAGACTGGGGGCAAGACATATGGAGCTTGCTTGAACCTTTTGTCTTTTTCCTAATTTGAATCATGACATGAGTAGAAAAAAAATAGTTTCCTTTTTTTCTTAACTCTATTACAAAAGAAAAAGCCAAAACAGTATGAGATAATAAATGTAAATGCACCTTTGGCCTAGAGTAGGAGACCAACAGGGAATGGTAGGGACTGTGGCAAACAGGAAGGCATATGTTCACAAAAGGGGCAGCTGCTACTCAGCCCCAGCCATTCATGACTGAGCAGGACTGTGAGCCCAGTGTGACCAGTCCTTTCCATTTTCCAACAGAAGTCAGACATTTACACCTTTATTCAAATTTCCACAGTGTTAAATCTGAATAGTTAATTTAAAAACTTTTAAGAATATTGTGTGGGACATCAATATGTAAGGCCAAACAAAGCAATTTTGGAGGCAAGGATGTGGCTTATGGGCTCCCAGTTTGTGATCTCTGGGTTATCTCTGGGACAGTTGTGACTTACGCCTGTGGCACCTTCTTTCACTTTCAAATACCCTGGTTTGGACAATAAATTATGTCATCCTCCTTCCTCTGATGTACAAGAAGGAGTATAAATTGCAACCCAGTAGACCTGGATTCTATTGATTCATCAACTGATGGACTTATTTGTTCATCCATTTATTTGATAAACATTTACGGGGTGTCTATTCCTTACCAGGTAGTAGGTGCTGATATGCACCCTCTTTAGTCTTTCTTTTTAAAATTAAAATACTTTATTTTTCAAGTTTTAGGTTTACAGAAAAACTGAGCAGAAAATGCAGAGAGCTCTTGTAGTCCTCCTGCCCTCTCCTCCTCAGGCAGGCAGTTCCCCTAGTATTAACATCTTGCATTAGAATGGTGCCTTTGTAATAGCTGATAAATGAATACTGGCACACCATTATTAAGTAAAGTCCGTCATTTATATTAGTGTTCACTCTTGGTGTTGCACAATTCTGAGTTTTGACAAATGTATAATGTATGCACTCACCATTACAGTAGCACACAGAATAGTTTCACTGCCCTAAAAATCCTGTGCTTCACATATTCATCCATCCCTTCCTTCCCCTAAAGCCCTGGAAACCACTGACTCTTTTACTGTCTTTATAGTTTTGCCTTTTCCAGAATGTAATACGGTTGGAATACTTTTCAGACTAGTTTCCCTCACTTAGCAACATTTAAGTTGTTTCCTTCACTTAGCATTTAAGTTTCCTCCATGTCTATTTGTAGCTTGACAGCTCATTTCTTGTTAGCACTGGAAAGTATTCCACTGTCTGGATGTACCATAGTTTATTTCTCCATTCACCTCCTGAAGGACATCTTGGTTGCTTCCAAGTTTTGGCAATTATCAATAAAGTGCTCTAAACCTTCATGTGCACGTTTCTGTGAGGACGAGTTTTCAACTTATTTGAGTAAATAGCAAGGAACACAATTGTTGGATTGTATTTTAAAACTGTTTAGCTTTGGAGGAAACCAGCAAACTGTCTTCCAAACTGGCTGTACTGTTTTGCATTCCCACCAGCAATGCATGAGAGTTCCTGTTGCTCTACATCCTTGTCAGCATTTGGTGTTGTCAGTAATCTGGTTTTTGTTGTTCTAATAGGTATGTAGTGGTATCTCACTGTTTTAATTTTCAGTTCTTAGTAACATTATAGGGAGCATATTTTCATATACTTCCTTATCATCTGTATATCTTCTTTGGTGGGGTGTCTGCTAAGGTCTTTGGCCCATTTTTAAATCAGATTGTTTGCTTTCTTATTATTGAGTTTTGAGAGTTATTTGTTTATTTTGGATGCCAGTCCTTTATTGGATATGTGTTTTGCAAATAATTTCTCCCAGTCTGTATGGCTTGTCTTTTTATTCTCATATCTTTAATCTTTTAATGTAGAGCAGTATTATCTGATAGAACTTTCTGGGATGATGGAAATGTTCTGTGTCTATGCTGCCCAATGTGGTAGCCACTAGTGACATGTGGCTATTGAGTACTTGAAATGTGGCTAGTACGAGTGAACAAGAAAATTTTAAATTCTATTTAATTTTAATTAACTTCAATTTAAATGGCCACATGTGGCTAGTGGTGCCTGTATTGGACAGCATAGATCCAGGATAGCTCCCTTGTGCTTTTTTTCTTTCATGACATTGACTAGGGGTCATCCTTATTTCTTCCTTCATTTACAACCTCCCTTTCAATACATTAACAAATCCTATCAGTTCTACCTCCATAATATATTCCAAAACCACCCACTTCCCTCCATTCTTCATTGCTATAACTTTACTCCAAACCATTGTCACTTCTTGCATGGATGACTCTAATAGCCTCAAAACTGGTCTTCCTGCTTCCATCTTTGTCTCCTACAACCTATACTCTACATAGAGCCAGAGTATTCAGTTAAAACTTAGGTCAGACCACATTACTCTCATGCTCAAGATATGGTATGGCTTCTAATTACACCTAGAATACAATCCAAACTATTTAGCTACCAAGCCCTGCAGGGTTGGGCCCCTGTCCTGTGTCTCCTATGACTGCCTTCCTTGCTCACTCTGTTCTAGCTACATGAGGTTTCTTTGTGCTGTGAGAACACATGAGTAATTTTTCCCTCTTAGGGCTTCCTCCTTCTTTGTACTTGCTGTTCCTGCTGCCTGGAATGCTCTGTGCCTAGATATCTCCATTTCTGACTCTTCTCATTGCTCAGGTCTCAATTTAAAAGTCACCTCTGAGAGGCCTTAAGATCGTGCAACGTAAGTGGCCACCCCTGTCACTCATTTTGTGCCACATCATCTTGTTTAATTTTTTAATGCACTTAGCACACTGAAAACAGCTTGTATATTTATTTGCTTCTTGTCTGTCTCCCCTCGCAAGCTCTATATGGGCAGGTACCTTGTCTGTCCTGCTCATCACTCTACTGTTAGTACTCAGCACTGCCTGGCACATAATAGTTGCTCTATAAATATTGATTGAAGGAATGAACATTGGTAGAGCTACAGGGAAGCTGAGAGAGCACTTTCCTGTTCAGAGGCTTAAACTTGGTCATTGCTCTTATAAATGTGGTTGAGGTGAGCCAACATGTTTACTCAAGCTACCAGGCCAAGTGGCAAATGAGGTCTGGAGACAGTTAGCATCATAGCAGTTTGGAGGAGTGCTGGGAGTGACTCCACAACACTTGGAGGCTGAGTGGCACCAGAGAGGAACAGAGAAGAGAATTTCGGATTGTTACAAGTGTTTTCAAAACTTTCATCATATGGGTGCTCCTTTCAGGAAATGTCATCATATCTACCTACTATCGAATTAATAGTAACACTATTTTCTTTATATCTACTCCCTTTTAAAAATTTAATACCTCTTTTAGCCTCATCTATCCTAAGCAATCATCATTATCATCATACTTGATGTGCTTAGTACATTTTAAGCATCCATTAAAACAAATACGATCATTAAAATGAAATATGTTTTTATGTCACCTCAAATTGGCTCTCATTCAGAGGTACATGAGGCACATTTGGGTAAAAATCATTGTAGGGATTGCCCTTGGACTGCTGGTGCCCAGGCTGCTGTTTTACTATTGGCCTCTAGTATACAAGAATCTCAGACGGTGCACTCCTGCCCCCACCACCCACCTCCCTCAGCCTAATCTGATTCCAGTCTCTGTCCATTTATTTCACAAGCCTTTACTGATGTCAGCAATGGAGTAGGCCCTGTGCTGGGTGCTGGGGTCACAGAGGACAAAACATAGTTCTTGCCCTCAAGGAGTTCTTAGTCTAGTGAGGAAGCCAAATATGGAGAAAAACACATCATTGTCCATAGCAACAAGGCAATAAAATACCAGTCTGTACAGAGATCTGACAGCATACAAAGAGAGGGTGTCGCAGGCTTTACAGAGGTGGCATCTTATAGGGCAAAAGGGAGAGAATGTTTGAGGCAGGAGGAATACAGAAGGATGCATGAAGGCAACTGTAAAGCTTTTGTGACCAGTACACAGGATGAGGGTTGGCGGGGTGGTGGTGGGGACAGTGGGGAGGGTGAGTCATAAAGCTGGAAAGGTGGCCAGAGGCCAGATCATCAAGGGCCTGGAGGGCCATAACCTTATCCTAGAAGCCATAGGAAGCCTCTGAATTATTTTAAGATGTGGATGAAGCCCTTCTATTGTGATCTAGGGCTAAAGGAAGTTTCCCAGCTCCTTGAGGGTCTCATTCTACCTAGAACAATGGCAGAACAAGGGATTTCTATGAAGCATTGGGCATGAGCTGATATGGATGATTGATTTAATTTTTAGCTCTTAACTGTGAACTATTTTGCTTGCCTTGGAATGTAGATCCTTCCTGTCATCAGAAAGCCTCTCAATGATAATTAAGTACAACCACCAATCACCACTTGTCTGCCTCTGACCTGAATTAGAACATGAGGCAGTGGATTAATCCCACCAGGTTCTGGCATTTACAGGATATCAACATTTAAAGGATATCACCCTGATGTTTAGGGTGCTCTGGTCTTAGCTTGCAAAGGACTAGTGCAGTCTCAAATGGAATCAAAGCAATTTCTAAAATAGCCTATGATTCATTTTTTCTCCCCTCCTGTGCCTAAATCTTCTGGCTCCATGTGGAGGGATAGGTACAAGTGACTGTAGAGGTGACGTCACAGGAGGGGGCTGCTTGCCTGCTGGCCAGCCAGCCAGAGGAGCTTGGCCTTGGGGTGGATCTATCTGCTGGGCCGTGCAATGCCTCCCAGCCATTTAGAGTCATGGCTCCGGGTTCTTTGGTCCATGTGTTTTCTCCTTCTTCTGCAGACAACAAAATTCTGGGCTGGGAAATCCAGGATAATGGGAATAGCAGCGGCAGGAAGCATAATACGGCCTTACATCTGTATAAGGCTTTAGAGTTGTGAAAGCCATTTGCTCCACCGAAACATGAGTGGGAAATAGAAGCTGGGATTTTTGGTCTGAACTGGAGACAAACTCTTGTTTTCTTGCAGAAAGGAGTTAATTGCTAACATTGCCTGTTTAACTCAAGGCACATCATGATGTCACCAGATGGTCAGAGAGACTCCTCTCAACTTCTAGGTGCTTCCTGGAAGATAAATTCACCGGGACAAATTGCCTGGCAGGCACAATCTATTAACCATACCATCCTGACTGAGCCAGCAGGTAGTGCCAGCCCCAGCAGTGCAAACTCCTTCTCACATCCTGATTTACAGCCCCAGTGGTCCTAAAGACCTTTACTGGGGCCAAAGGCATGGCCGCTAGCTGTGAAGCCCTGAAGGTAGGGTGTGCCACGAATATCTGAAAGTGCCAACAGCTGGCAGAGTGGTGCAAGGGCCTGTGAAAGGAAAAACCACAATTTAAGTCTCACCAGCTATCACTGCAGATTCTGAAGTGAAAGGCCACTGAGCTAAGTCATGAACAGCTGAGGAGTCAGGTGGAGGGATTCTTTCCTTGGAGAAGCTTTAAAAATATTTCTGCAGTGGTTTCATGTTTGCTCTATGATCTTCCAGTACCTGATCCTGGCATAGCTTGGTGTCCCCAGTGCTCCTGGCCTAGCTCCTTTCCCTTGATCCTCCCCAGCATCATGGCTGCCAGGCTGGAAACCAAAGGGGTGGCATACTCTTGCTTGGTCCTCTTGGTTTTAGATTAGATTTCATTGTGTGTGTGTGTGTGTGTGTGTGTGTGTGTGTGTGTGTGTGCGTGCATATATATGTGTGTGTGCGTGGGGATGGGGGATGGTAGCAGGGGTGGGGTGGGAATGACAGTGGAAGCAGTGAGCTAAGATGCTCAGCAGTATTTCAAGAGTGGCAGGTGCTCCTGCTCTTGTTGCAGCCATAACTGTTGCCACTGCTGCCACCTGCACCACGTGGCTTCAGAATGACCCTGTGCAAGATCATAGGTGCAGGTCAGTGCCATGAAAATGTCACCTTTGTAAACCAAGATGCTGTACTCAGGCATTTCTGTCTGTTGGGAATCTTGGCGGGGTATAAAAGCAACCCTTTTGAAAGTTGAATTTGTAAACCTATATGTGGAAAGTGACTGGCAGAACAGAACATAATCACTTCCAAAGCAGAGAGACCTCCTACAACTTGTTTTCTGTGGGATATGAGTGCCTATGAAAATAGATTAAGGATCACCGCCTCAGCCTGTTTTAGAGATGTGAATAAAAATCTCGGCTTGGGACTGACTCCTCTCTGGTTGACTGATTTTTCAATTGATTTGTATTTATTAGCTAATGAAATTAAAGTTGTAAAAATTATAACAGAAACACAATAAATCTCTCCCACAACTGGCTGTTTCTATGTCACTATGGTGCATTTCTCACTTTGATTACTTCAAACTCTATTATTTTGTTCTCAATTATTCTGTTTTTCTGGCACTGGAGAAAATCAATTTGTTTTATTTTCTCTTATTCATGCACTCAATTATGCTCTTCGGGCACATTTAATCACTTTGATGTTTTCATTTTATGGCCCGTCTCTAGGCACTTCAGCTGCATTGCTGCCAATGGGCAAACAGGACTAATTTGCATGTCACAATAGACTTGCAAATTCTAACTCAATTTAGAAATCTGTATGAAATCTCCCTCCAAAATATGCTTGTAGCTGCAAAGAGGCAGAATATAAGCCAGGAACCTATAAAGATGTGTCCCTTTCTCAAAACACCAAGAGCTGTTTGGTGGCCTGACTGTGGCTTGGGGATGTCCCTGACCAGGTTGAGCAGAGCAGTCCTCGGGATGGGATGTCTGCAGAGCTTCCTCTGAAACTTTGTGGTGAGAGTTCTGCAAACGCTCTCCATCAGCATCAAGGCCAGGGAGGCTGGGCCTGCTACTCTAGCATAAAACATCCCTCAGCCCTGCTGGACTTGGTTACTGTGCTAAAGACAGCACCCAAATCTCAGTTGGTTAAAGGGCCTCGGATAGGCTGAGAAAATTGTCAACAGTTAGGCATTCCAGAGCCTTGAGTGGTTTACCTTATTTTCTTCAATAAATTTCAGCTCCCTTTTTGCCCCTTGATTATTCTACAGCTAAAGGCTGGAGGGGAATAAGCAATAAAATTGTTTTAGGCATGTACTTTGGGCAAACCAACAAAAAATGCTTCAACACATTAGAGGTCTCCAACTGTTCTTCAAAAGTTCTTGGTTTGTTGTATGCAACAATCAGCAGCTCCACCAGGCAGAAGGAAAATTCTGTCTTTCCTCTTCTAAACTTTGGGCATGGTCTTCAGTTTCTCACGAGGAATCCCAGCTCCCTCACTTATTTGCTGTGTGACCTTGTACAAGCTAATCAACCTTCCTAAACCTCAGTTCTCTCATGTGTTAAATGGGACTAATAACAATCTATCTCAGCGACAGCTTTGTTTCCCAAACTTCAATATGTCAAGAATTTTACCATATTCACATACTGCTTAGATGGAAACCTCTCTTACACAGACTCTCCACTTTTAAAAAACTTGACCTCATCTTAAGCAATAATGTCTGTGAAATTAAAGAGTTTGATGTAATAGTTATATTTCTTTCCAATACACATTAAAACATATACACTAAGTACACCAAACCCTTTCCTGCCTTGGGGTCTTCCCTTCATCTGGAATGTTCACCCAGTTTTCACAAGGCTCCTTCCCTCACTTCATTAAACTCTATTCTCAAATGTCACCTCCTCAGGTGGGCCTTTACTGACCATCCTATCTAAAAGAGCACCCCCTCCAAACTTACCAGTAGTCAACACTAAATATTTACTTGCTTATTGTCTATCTTCCTCACTAGAATGTAAGCTCAATGATGGGCAAGGCCTTTACCTGTCCTATTTACATCTCTATCACCAATACCTAGAATAGTGCCTGGCACATATTAACATCAAATACATATTTACTGAATAAATTAAACATTAAAATTAACAATGAGCCTAGTAATAACCAAAATTCTAATCCACCTCACCAGCTGGTTGTCAGGAAAGACAGAATGGAAAAGCCAGGACTTTCATCCCTATCCAATGGCAAGAGGGCCCACCCCTGCTGTGTCAGTAGAGGCCACATGGGGAGGTATAACAAGGTGTCATTCCCATTCCTAGCCAGGGTGGTATCTGGAGGTGTAGTGGGGAGCCTGAATTTTCATTTCTCCCCAGCAGTAATGAGGTGTCCCTCCTCTACCCAGGCTGTCAATGGCAGCTGAGTGGGAAACCTAGACTTTTACCCCCAACTGGAGATAATGGGGGTGGTGTCTCTCCCCTGAGAGCATGGTGTTAGAGAAAGCCTGCTAAAACAGAAGATTTAAGTAAGATACAGGTTTCATAAAAATATCTAAAATGTTCAGAATACAATAGAAAGTCACTTATACCAAGAACAGGAACCACTCAAGTTGAAAGAGAAAAAGACAATCAATAGATGCCAACATGTAGATGACACAATGTTGGAAATATCTGACAAGGACTTTACAGCAGCCATCATAAAAACACTTCAGTGCGCAATTGTGGAAATGCTTGAAACAAATGAAAAAGTAAGAAGCCTCAGCAAAGAAATAAAGAAAAACTAAACAGAAATTGTAGAACTGAAAACTACAATAAGTGAAATAAAAAACTTAACAGATGGTCTCCATAGCAGAATGGAGAGAGTAGAGGAAAAATCAGTAAACTGGAATATTGAACAATAGACATTACTCAACTTGAACAAAAGACAATAGTCTGACAAAATGAGCAGAGCCTCAGGAACCAAGTTGGATTATGATAAAAGGCCTAACATTCATGTCACCATAGTTCCAGAGGGAGAAGAGAAAGAGGGTGGCACTGAAAAAGTATTTGAAGAAATAATGGCTAAAGATTTCCCAAATCTGTCAAAATACATAAATGTACAGATTCAAGAAGTAATTGAACTCTAGACTAGTTAAACTTGAAGAAATCCACAGCAAGGTCCATCATAATCAAATCAGTGAAAACCAAAGAAAAAGAAAAAATCTGGAAAGCAGCAAGCAGTAACAAAGCCTTGTCTACAAGGGAAAATAATTCAAATGACAGTGGTTTTCTCATCAAAAATCATGAAGGCCGGAAGGAGGTGGTACAACATTTTTCAGGTGCTGAAAGAAAATAACTGTCAACGAATTCTATATCCAGTGAAAATATCCTTCAGGAATGAAGGGAAAACTAAGAGAATTTGTTGCCATCAGACCTACCCTAAAAGAATTGCTAAAGGGAGTTTCTGAAAAGGAAAGAAAATAATAAAAGAAGGAATCTGGAACATAAGGAAGGAAGAAAGAACAATGGATAGAGTTAAAATACAGGTAAATACAATTTTCTTCCTTTGAGTGTTCTAAATTATTTGATGATTCAAGCAAAAACTACAATACTGTATGATATAGTTCTAAATATACATAGAAGAAATATTTAAGACACATAATGTAAATGGGGGAGGGGAAATGGACTTAAAGGTAGATAAGATTCTACATTTCACTCAAACTGGTAAAATCATACCGGTAGTCTGTGAAAATTACATATGTATAATATATGCCCCAAGCAACGACTAAAAAGGCTATGCAAGGAGACAAAATTAAAACCACTATAGATAAATCAAAATGGAATTTGAACAAAGGTAGAAGTCACCAACAATAAAGGAGGAAGAAGAAAACAGAAACAAAGAACAGAGGGAACAAAGAGAAAACAGGAAGTAAAATGGCAGATTTAATTTCTAGCCTAGTAAAAATCACATGGGATGTAAATGATATAGGTACACCCATTAAAAGACAAAGATTGGCAGAGTGGCCAAAAGAACGTGATTCAACAGTACGCTCTTTACAAGAAACTCACTTCAAATATGACATAAGTAGGTTGAAAGTAAAAGGACAGATTAACACATGCCATGTAACACATTAATCAAAAGAAAATAAGAGTGACTATACTGATATAATATAAAGTAGACTTCAGAGCAAAGAAAATTATCAAGGACAGACAGAGACATAATGGTAAAGGGGTCAAACTACGAAGATACAGCAATTTTAAATGTCCATGTTTTAAATAACATATTTTTAGAATGCATGAAGCAAAAACTGATAGAGCTATGAGGAGAAATAGAGAGATCCACAATTAGAGTTGGAGACTTCAACATTCCTCTCTCAGCAATTGATAATAGAACAACTAGACAGAAAGTAAGCAAGGATATAGAATAAATGAACAATGCTATCAATCAACAGGACCTGTTATCAACAGAACACTCCACCAAAGAACAGCAAAGTACACATTCTTTTCAAGCACCAATAGAACAAATACCAAGATTGAACATATGCTGGCCCCAAAAACAAACCTGAACAAGTTGAAAATAATTGAAATTATACAGAGCATGTTTTCAGACCACAATGGTCTCAAAGTAGAAATGAAAAATCTCCTTAAAAAGAAGTCTCCAATCCCAGATGGTCTCACTGAAGAATTCTACTAACAAGGAGAATTACACCAATTCCACATTATCTCTCGAAGAGGAGAGAACATTTCCAAACTCATTTTTTTATAAGACTGGTATTGTCCTGACACTGAAAGCAGATGATAACAATACAAAAAAGTAAACTATAGACTAATATCTCTCATGAATATAGATGCAAAATCCTCAACAAAATATTAGCAAATAGAATTCAGTAATATATAAATTATACACCATGACTAGGTGGGGCTTATTCCATGTATACAGAGCTGGTTCAATATTTGAAAATCAATCAAGGTACCCTACTATATTAAAAGGCTATAGAAGAAATATTACATCTATATCAGTATTAGTATCAACTGATGCAGAAAGAGCATTTAACAAAATTCAAAATCCACTCATGACAAAAACTCTCAGAGAACTAGGAATACAGAGGGGGTGCTGCCTGAAGTTGATAAGGAAAATCTACAACAACCTACAGCTAACATCATATTTAATGGTGAAAGACTGAATATTTTATCTCTAAGTTCTGAAACAGGGCAGGGCTCTCTGCTTTCAACACTTTTATCCAACATAATACTGGAAGTCTAAACCAGCATAATAAGGCAAGTAAAGGAAACAAAAAACACACAGATCAGAAAAGAAGCAATAAGCCATCTGCAGATGAATGTACAGATTTGTTGTGGAAAACACTAAGGAATCTATAAGAAAACAGAGCTAATAAATAAATACAGCAAGGTCACAGGATACAAACTCAAGACACAAAAACAGTATTTCTATATACTAGCAATGACTATATGGAAACCAAATGAAAATTACAATAACTCAAAAAATCCCTTAGGTATAAAACATGTTCAGGATCTGCATGCATAAATTAAAAATGCTGATGAAAGAAATTCAAGAAGATGTAAATAAATGGAGAGACACACCATGTTCATGGACTGGAAGACTCAATAAAGATGTCAATTCTCCCTATATTGCTATGCAGGTTAAACACAATTCCTAACAAAAGTCACATCAATTTTTTTTGTAGATACAGATCAAATTACTCTAAAGTTTATATGGAAATACAGAGGAGGAACTAGAATAGCTAAAATGATTTTGAAAAAGAAAGAGGAATCACTCTACCTGATTTTTTTTATTGTTGGTATAATTAATCTACAATTACATGAGGTACACTATGTTTACTAGACTCCCCCCATCACCAAGTCCCCCACACGAACTCCATTACAGTCACTGTCCATCAGTGTAGTAAGATGCTGTAGAATCACTACTTGTCTTCTCTGTGTTGCACAGCCCTCCCTGTGCTCCCCCACCACATTATGCATGCTAATCTTAATGGCCCCTTTCCCTCCATCCCTCCCTTTCCACCCATCCTCCCCAGTCCCTTTCCCTTTGGTAACTCTTAGTCCATTCTTGGGTTCTGTGATTCTGCTGCTGTTTTGTTCCTTCAGTTTTTCTTTGTTCTTATTCTACACATATGAGTGAAATCATTTGGTACTTGTCTGTCTCCACCTGGCTTATTTCATGGAGCATAATACCCTCTAGCTCCATCCATGTTGTTGCGAATGGTAGGATTTGTTTTCTTCTTATGGCTGCATAATATTCCATTGTGTATATGTACCACATTTCTTTATCCATTCATCTACTGATGGACACTTAGGTTGCTTCCATTTCTTGGCTATTGTAAACAGTGCTGTGATAAACATAGGGGTGCATGTGTCTTTTTCAAAGTGGGCTGCTGCATTCTTAGGGTAAATTCCTAGAAGTGGAATTCCTGGGTCAAATGGTATTTCTATTTTGAGCTTTTTGAGGAGCCTCCATACTGCTTTCCACAGTGGTTGAACTAGTTTACATTCCCACCAGCAGTGTAGGAGGGTTCACTCTACCTGATTTTAAGATTTATTATATAACTACAGTAATCAAGACAGTGGGGAGGAATAGACACATAGATTAATGGAGCAGAAGAGAAAGCCTAGAAAGTCTGAGACAGTTGCCTTCAAGTGACCAAGAATTTTGGAAAGGGATATGGTCCTATGGAGCTATCTGGATTTTCTGTTCTTGTACTAGACAGAAGAGGCTTTATATTGTGAGTCCAGGGAGGATCTGCTTTTCAAGACAAATGGAAGCACCCTAGAATTTCTAGAGGTACCTAAGAAAGGGAATAGCACCTGAGCCATGTAAACTACTCTCCAGTTCCTTATTTTTCCAGCAGTGTGAAGGTGCAGTGACCAGATTTTGAAAAGAAAAAATTGCATAATAAGGTCTGCTAAAAGATTGTTTATTGTCTTTTTCTTAAAAAACCCAAACATGTATTAACTTTTTTCTGACTATAAAAGTTATACACATTCATGGTAGAACTTTGAAAAATACATAAAAAGAATAAAGAACAGGGATCACGGGAAGATGGCGGTGTGAGTAGTTCAGAGGAAATCTCCTCCCCAAAACATATATATTTATGAAAATACAATAAATACAACTATTCCTAAAAGAGACACCAGTGGATGCAGTACAACAGCCAGGATACATCTTCATATGTGAGAACTCAACATCACATGAAGAGGGTAAGATACAAGCCGTGGCCAGGCGGTACCCGAACGCTCCCCCCCACCCCAGAACCCGGCGGGAAGAAAGGAGTTGGAATGGGAAGGGAGTGAAAGCCCAGGACTGCTAAACAACCAGCTCTAGAAATCTGCACCCAGAGCGCAGATACAGGGTGCACAGGGTGCTGGATATTAGAGAAATGGAAAAGCAAAACCTGTGGGCAGGCCCCCACAACTGGCGCCCCTGAGACAAAAGAAAAGTGAGTGATTTCTGCAAGTCTTAAAGAGGCAGGGACTCCATAGCTGGACGAAGTCGTCCCAGCACACGTAGCTAGCAGCTGGGAATCCTGGGGAAGCTTAGGCGCCCTAAACCCTGGGGTGGCAGCGCAGCTCTGAAGCCCCTCACGGCACTAAGCAGCCTGCCAGTCGTTCCTCCAACTGGCACGGACCCTGACACACCAGCCCAGTAGCGGGAGAGTGGTAGCATGTGCCGGGGGCGGCTGCACTGGAAGGGACTGGGAGCAGATTGCGTGTGCCAACAGCACCAGAGGAGACCAGGAGCAGATTGTGTGAGCCCGCAGCGGCAGCAACCAAACAGCCCAGGTACGGTTCGTGTGCACTGGTGGCAGTGGAGCCAGTGGAGCCCAGTAGAGACCCACACAGGACAGTCCTGCGTGCACCTGCAGCGGAGCCAGAGGGAGCAGGTGCACTCCCTGCAGCCGACCGGAATCACAGCCCAATGCAGAGCCACCTGGGCCAGACCAAAAGGCCGCTGCTGGCACACAGCTGCCTGGCAGGGGCACCGCTAACACGGAGGAGTGCACCTGGCATGCCTGCCACTCCCTGCAGGGCTCCGCGCTGCTCTGACGGAGACCCCTCCCACAGGAGCTTAGGGGACTAACCCGGTGGCTGCACCAGGAGTGCGGGTAACTAACACAGGCAGCGGAGAAGGGCAAGGCATCCTGCAAGCAGGAAAGGACTTTCTTCTCACAGCCGACACACCCACAACCTGCCTACAGCCACCACTATCACCATGAAAAGGCAAAAAAATTTAGTCCAGTCCAAGACCGTTCAGACAACACCTGAGAGAGGATCTGCAGAGACAGACCTAACTAGTCTCCCTGAAAATGAATTGAAAATAAAAATTATAAACATGCTGGCAGAGCTGCAGAGAAATATGCAAGAACTAAAGGATGAAGTCCAGAGGGAGATTACAGAAGTGAAACAAACTCTGGAAGGATATATAAGCAGAATGGATAAGATGCAAGAGGCCATTGATGGAATAGAAACCAGAGAACAGGAACGCATAGTAGCTGATGCAGAGAGAGATAAAAGGATCTCCAGGAATGAAACAATATTAAGAGAATTGTGTGACCAATCCAAAAGGAACAATATCTGCATTATAGGGGTACCAGAAGAAGAAAGAGAAAAAGGGATAGAAAGTGTCTTTGAAGAAATAATTGCTGAGAACTTCCTCAAAGTGGGGGAGGAAATAGTTGCTCAGACTACGGAGGCACACAGAACTCCCGAGAGATGGGACCCAAAGAGAACAACACCAAGACACATAATAATTAAAATGGCAAAGATCAAGGACAAGGACAGAGTACTAAAGGCAGGCAGAGAGAGAAAAAAGGTCACCTACAAAGGAAAACCCATCAGGCTATCATCAGACTTCTCAACAGAAACCTTACAGGCCAGAAGAGAATGGCATGATATATTTAATGCAATGAAACAGAAGGGCCTTGAACCAAGGATACTGTAACCAGTATGATTATCATTTAAATATGAAGGAGGGATTAAACAATTCCCAGACAAGCAAAAGTTGAGGGAATTTGCCTCCCACAAACCACCTCAACATGGTATCTTAGAGAAACTGCTCTATATGAGAGCACTCCTAAAAAGAGTACAGAACAAAATACCCAACATATGAAGAATGGAGGAGGAGGAATAAGAAGGGAGGGCAATAATCATCAGACTGTTTATAATAGCTCAATAAGTGAGTTAAGTTAGACAGTAAGGTAGTAAACAGACTAACCTTGAACCTTTGGTAACCACGAATCTAAAGCCTGCAATGGCAATAAGTACATATCTTTCAATAATCACCCTAAATGTAAATGGACCGAATGCACCAACCAAAAGACACAGTGTAATAGAATGAATAAAAAAGCAAGACCCATCTAAATGCCGCTTACAAGAGACTCACCTCAAACCCAAAGACATGCACAGATTAAAAGTCAAGGGATGAAAAAGATATTTCATGCAAACAACAGAGAAAAGAGCAGGTGTTGCAATACTAGTATCAGACAAAATAGACTTCAAAATAAAGAAGATAACAAGAGATAAAGAATGACATTACATAATGATAAAGGGCTCAGTCCAACAAGAGGATATAACCATTGTAAATATATATGCACCCAATAGAGGAGCAGCAGCATATGTGAAACAAATACTAACAGAATTAAAGGAGGAAATAGAATGCAATGCATTCATTTTGGGAGACTGTAACACACCACTCACTCCAAAGGACAGATCCACCAGACAGAAAATAAGGACACAGAGGCACTGAACAACACACTAGAACAGATGGACCTAATAGACATCTATAGAACACTACACCCAGAAGCAACAGGATACACATTCTTCTCAAATGCACATGGAACATTCCCCAGAATAGACCATATACTAGGCCACAAAAAGAGCCTCACTAAATTCAAAAAGATTGAAATCCTACCAACCAACTTTTCAGACCACAAAGGCATAAAACTAGAAATAAATTGTACATAGACAGCAAAAAGGCTCGCAAACACACGGAGGTTTAACAACATGCTCCTAAATAATCAATGGATCAATGACCAAATTAAAATGGAGATCCAGCAATATATGGTTACAAATGACAACAACACAAAGCCCCAACTTCTGTGGGACGCAGCAAAAGCAGTCTTAAGAGGAAAGTATGCAGCAATCCAGGTATATGTGAAGAAGGAAGAACAATGCCAAATGAATAGTCTAATGTCACAATTATCTAAATGGAAAAAGAAGAACAAATGAGGCCTAAGGTCAGCCAATGGAGGGACATAATAAAGATCAGAGAAGAAATAAATAAAATTGAGAAGAATAAAACAATAGAAAAAAATCAATGAACACAAGAGCAGTTCTTTGAGGAAATAAACAAAACAGATAAGCCTCTAGCCAGATTTATTAAGAGAAAAAGAGAGTCAACACACATCAACAGAATCAGAAACGAGAAAGGAAAAATCGCAACGGACCCCACAGAAATACAAAGAATTATTAGAGAATACTATGAAAAACTATATGCTAACAAGCTGGAAAACCTAGGAGAAATGGACAGTTTCCTAGAAAAATACAACCTTCCAAGACTGACCCAGAAAGAAACAGAAAATCTAAACAGACCAATTACCAGCAACGACATTGAAGCGGTAATAAAAAAACTACCCAAGAACAAAACCCCCGGGCCAGATGGATTTACCTTGGAATTTTGTCAGACATACAGAGAAGACATAATACCCATTCTCGTTAAAGTTTTCCAAAAAATAGACGAGGAGGGCATACTCTCAAACTCATTCTATGAAGCCAACATCACCCTAATACCAAAACCAGGCAAAGACCCCACCAAAAAAGAAAGCTACAGACCAATATCCCTGATGGGCGTAGATGCAAAAATACTCAACAAAATATTAGCAAACCAAATTCAAAAATACATCAAGAGGATCATACACAGTGACCAAGTGGGATTCATCCCAGGGATGCAAGGATGGTACAACATTCGAAAATCCATCAACATCATCCACCACATCAACAAAATGAAGGACAAAAATCACATGATCATCTCCATAGATGCTGAAAAAGCATTCGACAAAATTCAACATCCATTCATGATAAACACTCTCAATAAAATGGGCATAGAGGGCAAGTACCTCAACATAATAAAGGCCATATATGATAAACCCACAGCTAACATCATACTGAACAGCGAGAGGCTGAAAGCTTTTCCTCTGAGATCGGGAACAAGACAGGGATGCCCACACTCCCCACTGTTATTCAACATAGTACTGGAGGTCCTAGCCACAGCAATTAGACAAAACAAAGAAATAGAAGGATTCCAGATTGGTAAAGAAGAAGTCAAACTGTCACTATTTGCAGATGACATGATATTGTACATAAAAAACACTAAAAAATCCACTGCAAAACTACTAGAACTAATATCGGAATTCAGCCAAGTTGCAGGATACAAAATTAACACAGATAACAATTCCATTCATAATTGCATCAAAAAGAATAAAGCTAACCAAGGAAGTGAAAGACCTATACCCTGAAAACTATAAGACACTCTTAAGAGAAATTAAAGAGGTCACTAACAAATGGAAACTCATCCCATGCTCCTGGTTAGGAAGAATTAATATAGTCAAAATGGCCATCCTGCCCAAAGCAATATACAAATTTGATGCAATCCCTATCAAATTACCAATAGCATTCTTCAATGAACTGGAACAAATAGTTCAAAAATTCATATGGAACCGCCAAACACCCCGAATAGCCAAAGCAATCCTGAGAAGGAAGAATAAAGTGGGGGGGATCTTGCTCCCCAACTTCAAGCTCTACTACAAAGCCACAGTAATCAAGAAAATTTGGTACTGGCACAAGAACAGAGCCACAGACCAATGGAACAGAATAGAGACTCCAAACATTAACCCAAACATATATGGTCAACTAATATACAATAAAGGAGCCACGGACATACAATGGGGTAATGACAGTCTCTTCAACAGATGGTGCTGGCAAAACCGGACAGCTACATGTAAGAGAATGAAACTGGATCACTGTCTAACCCCATACACAAAAGTAAATTCGAAATGGATCAAAGAGCTGTATGTAAGTCATGAAAGCATAAAACTCTTAGAAAAAAACATAGACAAAAATCTCATGGACATAAACATGAGTGACTTCTTCATGAACATATCTCCCTGGGCAAGGGAAACAAAGGCAAAAATGAACAAGTGGGACTATATCAAGCTAAAAAGCTTCTGTACAGCAAAAGACACCATCAATAGAACAAAAAGGTATCCTACAGTATGGGAAATATATTCATAAATGACAGATCCGATAAAGGATTGACATCCAAAATATATAAAGAGCTCACACACCTCAACAAACAAAAAGCAAATAATCCAATTAAGAAATGGGCAGAGGAGCTGAATAGACAGTTCTCTAAAGAAGAAATCCAGATGGCCAACAGGCACATGAAAAGATGCTCCACATCGCTAATCATCAGAGAAATGCAAATTAAAACCGCAATGAGATATTGCCTCACACCAGTAAGGATCACCATCATCGAAAAGACAAACAACAACAAATGTTGGCGAGGTTGTAGAGAAAGGGGAACCCTCCTACACTGCTGGTGGGAACGTAAATTAGTTCAACCATTGTGGAAAGCAGTATGGAGGTTCGTCAGAATGCTCAAAATAGAAATACCATTTGTCCCAGGAATTCCACTTTGAGAAATTTGCCCTAAGAATGCAGCACTCCAGTTTGAAAAAGACAGATGCACCCCTATGTTTATCGCTGCACTATTTACAATAGCCAAGATATGGAAGCAACCTAAATGCTGTATAAAGAAATGTGGTACATATACACAATGGAATATTACTCAGCCATAACAAAAAAACAGATCCTACCATTCGCAATAACATGGATGGAGCTACAGGCTATTATGCTCAGTGAAATAAGCCAGGCAGAGAGAGACAAGTACCAAATGATTTCACTCATATGTGGAGTATAAGAACAAAGGAAAACTGAAGGAACCAAACAGCAGTAGAATCACAGAACCCAAGAATGGATTAACAGTAACCAAAGGGAAAGGGACTGGGGAGGATGTGTGGGAAGGGAGGGATAAGGGCGGGGAAAAAGAAAGAGGGCATTACTATTAGCATGTATAGTGCGTGGGGGGCATGGGGAGGGCTGTACAACACAGAGAAGACAAGTAGTGATTTTACAGCATCTTACTACGCAGATGGACAGTAACTGTGAAGGGGTATGTGGGGGGAACGTGGTGAAGGTGGGAGTCTAGTAAACATAATGTTCTTCATGTAATTGTAGATGAATGATACCCCAAAAAAAAGAATAAAGAAGAAAAAATTACCCATAATTCCAATGCCACCACCAGTGTTAACGACTGTTAGTATTTTTAGAAAATTTTTTTCTAGTTTTTTTATGCATATCCACACACTCACACATACACACATTATGTATCTTTACAAAACTGACACTGTATGGTATTAAGTCATTTTGTATCCTGGTTTTTTCACTGAACATTGTTATCATGAGCATATTGTTGTGTCATCAAATTATCTTTAAAAATTTTAATATGATGCAGCAAACTATTCCATGTAGATATACTGAGTCATTGTATCTTCCCCCAAATTCAACATATCAAAACAGAACATATCAAGTATACGTTTCTATAAAACACCCCACCCCCAACCCCCACCTTCAACAGCTCCCCATCACAGTTGGTATACAGGCTGGGAACCTCAGAGTCATCTTTACTCCTTCCTTTCTGTTTTATTCCCTATAAAGTGCTGATACTCTCTTCCAAACAGCTCTCAGCCATCTGGTTCAGGGTATCCTCCACAATCCTGCTCCAAATTCCTTCTAGGAAGCCCTGAAGCAAATGGGCAATCTGTCTTGGGATCAACCCTGCCTTTCAACTTATACTCATGGTTTCTCAGGAAGTAAGAAAAAGTGTGGAAGTAAGCCAGCCGCATTTCCATGGTGTGGAGGCCCACCAGGCAGGGGCACTGTGTCAAGCTTGGGGCTCCAGCAGGACCTGGACATTCCCAGACCTGACGCTGCAATTGCTAGTCCCTAGAAGAATGTCAATCCCAGGCTTTAGGCTGCCAGAGGACATGCTGCTTACATCCAGCACAGCGTTCTCCTGAGAATATTGCCATAGATACGCAAAGAGTCTCAGCTTGGGGCTGTGGAACTGTAAATGGCAGACTAGGGCTGGTGACCACAGTACACTTCAGGCAGCAGGAGTTTGGTGGATTGGCATCTTACACCTTCTGTCCTTCTCTTTTACTTCTCTACTCAGCTTCAAGTGGAGCTGACTGCTTGAGTTACAGTATTGTGGGGTGATGGGGGCATAGCAAGGGTGGGGGCTTAGGGAGGGCTCTAAGGCCTAGGTCAAGGGCCACAATTTCAAATTCTTCTCACAGCTGTCTGCCCCCTCTTTCCAGTGAGACATGGGATTTCAGGTGCTCTGCATCAATGCCACAGAAGGAGCTGGATGCATGGTGCATGGTGGGAAGAGGACAATTTACTAGGGGCGATTGGAAAAAGCAGGAGGATTTTGGAAAAATGGGATTGGATAAATGCAGGATGATGAATAGACTTGACAATGCAACACCGCAAAGAGAGGAGTGGTACTTGAAAAGGCCAAACAGCCTAATTCTAAAGCACCAGTTCAGACAAACCTCAGCTCATATGACTGCTCCACCACGTATTAGCACAGTGTGTGGAACATAGTAAGTGCTTAGTAATTACTGCTGAATGAATGAATATAGGTGACTTTGGCCAAATGACTTATCCTTTCTGAGCCTCAGTTTCCCCATCTGTAAGATAAATAATAACTATTACTGTTATTATTTCACCTGTGTTGTCTCTCCCCATACTTGCATCAGTTTCCTGCCACATCTCCCAAACCCTGTGCTTTAGAGGCTGCCATACTAAGCCTCCTTCATTAAGGTTCAGAAAAAGCAGATATACACAAAACCTTCTCTTCCCTCTTGTGTCCTCCCCCTCTTCCTTACCTCCTGGCCCCATTTGTTTCCTTTTCTATCCCAGGCAAACTTGGGGTACAGTCTGGGAACCCAGAGCAATTATAGAAACCTCCAGTTACAATCTCAGCACATACTCACATATGTACAACTCACCGTCCCTTCCCACTTTCCATACTCCTAAGGGTGGGCCTGTGCTACAGCATGAAGCTTTTGGCTCCCTAGGGACCCTGACTTGATTCAAACATCATCAGTACCAGCGACTAGAAGACGTCTACCTCTGTTTCTACCTCTGCAGAGCTAGCCAGGCTTGAGGAACTAGCCACCTCTGGGGACTGATCACACTGACACTGTTCCAGTGCTGAAAGGTCCACTGCAAGCTAATTCCTTTGGGGTATGTCAGCCAGAGTTAAAGCAAACTAGTTTGAGCATGTGAAGACAGTGTGAGAATGATTTGACATTAGTGATCATGAGCTAGGCTGAGCTATCCACTCTGTAACCCACACTTCCTTGTGAAAGATGACAGGTATCTTCAAGATTCATTGGCACGAGAAGAGCAATTTTGGGGAGCAAAACATAATAGTTTTTCTCTGTATAAAGCTAACAGCTTGAATTGACACTCCAAGGTTTTATTTTTGTCTTTTTTCCTCTCTGAAAGACTAATGGACAGCAAAGATGGGATAAGGTGAGGTCTAAATTTTCCTGTCCCTCCAGTCATCCTCTGGCATGTGGAATGCATCTTTATAAGATGAACCTTCTCAGGTTTGATCTCTGGTAGGTTAAAAACCCAGTTTTTTGTGTTTCTGAGGAATGTGGTGAGAGAGAGCAAAACCCCAAGCTCGAAGGCTGAACAAATTCAACTAGACATGCTAGCCGAACTTCCTCCCATAGAGTGGAGCTTAATCCACCCACTCCCTCACTGCCATCCCACCTCCCCAAATCAATCCGTGCCTCCCCCGCCCCAGCCTTTGTTTTTAATGTTGGGGAAGAGGGAAGGGAGGCACGGTGAGAAATAGCCTGCCTCACTGATGTTTTTATATGCAAGAACAAATGACAGTCTTGTAGGCAGGTTCAGGAAAATCTTTCAGAATGCAGAAAATTCAGCAGCCTTTCCACACTGACCATTGTCATGGCAACGCTCTATCTGATGGTAGCATGCGTCATCAGGTTGGAGGGGCACAGTCTCAGTATAGCAGGTTAGCCTGACCATTTTTAGCAACATTTGGACTTCTTTCTACTCTCATTTCTTCTAGTTTTAGCTGAATTTTCTTTTGGTTCTGGACTTGTGTCCTCTGCTTATTTGCATGGCTAGAACACAAGACTTTGTCAATATCAAAGGGATGACTAAATGGAAAATCTGAACATTTCTAGTATTCTACAGCCACTCGTCTTGCTGTCTGCCCTCCCTGGGTCCTCCCACTCCCCACTCTCAGCTGCTTAGTGTCTTCTTTTCCTCTCATCAGTTCTTTCCTATACACAGCATTACTTGCCCACCCACATCTACCAACCCCTGCACTATTACCATATTCTTTTTATTGTTTTTCTGTTTTCTCATTTTAATGTACAGCATGCTGGAATCTTAGGGTTAGAAGGAACTGTAACAATAATCCAGTACAATCACTCTCCCCTGGTGATGGGGCCCCTCTGCAGCATGATAGCTAAGTGGCTGTCTAGCCTCTGCTTTATGTGTCCAGCAATGGAGATGTCATTCCTTCCTGGGCAGCGTGTTCCACTTTGGACAGCTCTAGTTGTTAAAAAATTCTTCCTGCTACTGAATGAAAATCTGCCTTTTTAAAATATGTACCCATGGGTCCTAGCTCTTTGCCCTGTGATCACATAGACTCTGTCTATGCCCTCTGCTTCATGAAAGCCTCTCAGAGAGATGAAGCAGAGACCACATCCCCCTGGGTCTTCTTTTCTCCAGAAGTCCCAGCTGCTCCAACCAGACCTCTTGGAGCTTGGGCTCCAGTCCTCTTCCCATCCTGACTGACCTGGAGCATGCTCCTGTTTGTCTAGAGCTCTTTTAAAGTGAGGTTGATACTGCATCAGAATCTCTGGAGGCCACCTTGCCCTGATGACTCACACTGAGCTCCATGTTGACTAAAATCCCTAACTCTCTTCCAGACAAAATGCTACTAAAGCTACCTTGTATGTGTACAGTTGCTTTTGAGGAACAGATTCCTGGTTGATACATTTTTCTACCAGTTTAATTTCATTGTGTCAAAATCATAATATTGCTGTAACCTGTTAGGATATTTAAGAACTCTTGACTTCCATGTAACGTACATGTACTCTAAGATTTTCTACTATATTTTCACCAACCCTCAAACTGGTCTTTTATCTCAAGTCTCTTTAAAATTTATTCCTCTTTCGGGTTTCTTACCTTTCCTAGTTCTCTTCCCTTTAAATTACCTTCTTTATGTCTTCTCTCGCTTGTCATTTCAATTTCTTCAATAGCAAGATGTCACTACTCTCTGGAGATATGTATCTGGGTATGTGTGCAGGAAAGCATGAGGGCATACAGACATCTACACAAATGTAGGTGTGAGCAAGTAGCTGTAGAGGCTTGTATAGTTTCTTTGTTTCTATTGCTTTGTCTGTGCTCTATCAGGATTTAAAGCCTGGATGGGGGGAAAATGGCAAGGCTGAAAGAAGAAGGGTAAGAGAAGTTGGCCCAGGATCAGTCCCAGAGGAAATAGGAACTGTGTCCTAGGTCTGAGAGGGGCAGGAGGAAACTGGGGTAAGAGTGCTAGTGTTGATCAGGGCTGCAGCACAGTGAGAAGGGCTGGAGAAGGGCCAAGGATAGAAGGATCTGAAAGGCTTTAACGGTTGAACAAGGGAGGAGGACTTGGTTAGGAAGTGAAGATTTATGGCATTGGTAGCCATTGAGAGGCCAGAGTGAGGTGGCTTGAAACTAGGGTCAGGAGAAGGCTGAGGGGTATGGGACACCTTAGAGAAGCAATAAGCATTGCTGAGCATAACCTTATGACTGTATGACTTGTGAACTTAGAAAATGTTCTCTGCCCAACTGTTCTCTGTGACATGGAGTCCTTGCCTATGGACTTGGCTATTGTCACAGACTAGGCTCTAATAGAAGATAGGACCTTAATATAACCCTCAGCAAAGACCCCCCAGGACACAATGTGTTCCCTCTGATTAACTCCCATGCTGAACAGGCCTCCAATTCATGCTGGGTTCCACTTCAAAGAGGGAGTCAAAGGTAGCAGAATGGGTGTCATCTTGGTCATCATATGAATAAACACAGATATTTCACTCTCTAGAATGGGTGATATACCCTTGGCTTCTTAACTCTGAATAATTAGGACCCAAAAAGATATGCATGTGTACATACAAATTCAATTAAACAGGAAACTTGGTGCTGAAACTACTTTAAAAAAGTGGTAGATGAAGTGAGTTAAACTGTGAAGCAGTAGCTGGAGTTGGGAGGTGGGCTGTACCAGAAAGCTGAGGGCAGTGTCCCCCAAACCTAGTGGACAGTTGTGATCAAGAAGGCAGTAACCTGATGACAGCCATTTTCCCTCTGTTCAAAGGCCAGAATAATTGTTGGCCAGACCTAGGGAAGAGGAGGATGGGGAAGCAGCTCTATCTCTGGTGCCCTGGGTGAGACTGGGGTCCCCATTCCCAGGCCATTGGAATTCCTGACTACTCATTGTAGGCCCACAGTCTCTCAAGGCTCTACTGGACCAAGGAACCTCCCTGGAACAGAATGTGTGAGAGCCCCTCCTCTCGCCACCACAAGTCTTGATTTACTTGAACTTCTGTCATCTTAAAGAGGGTTTAACTGTTGCCCTTTTAAAAGAGAAAGTGTTCAGGGCACACATTAGAACTAGTTTTCCACTGGAGGTGCCTAAAGTTGAACCTTTTGTCCCCCTGAAGGTGACATTAGCTGGCCAAATGACAATCTTGGCCAGAGTGGCCAGTGTGGAATTCTAACTATAAGCTATCAGGCCAAGAAAAGGTTTCCCTTCCAAGTCAGTGAAACGATTAGCCACCAAAAGACAAATGGTATTTGTGGAAGCCCCCACTGATGGGCCGCCACAAGCTGGGTGGAATGAGGAGGACAGGACTCAAGGGTGGTGCTCACCTTTGATGTAGTTGAGGGTTTGCTGAACTCGGTGGGGCTCATTGCGGTCTGGTCGGCAGCTTGGTGTGATTTCCAGCACATAATCAGGGCCATATGCTGTGAAAAACTGCAAGGCAAAGGGAAAGGCCAAAAAAACAAACTAAACCACAGAAAGCCTCTAAACCACCACATACAAACAGAACAATCACAAGAAACCCACTACTACCGACAAGATAGGGGAGGCCCAGGTGGGCAGGGCTGGGTGCCACAGCAGGAAGCCCTGTCTTGGTGGTACCACTGCCCTTGTTCAAAACCTCTAGTGACAGTGACTGTTAAATTCTTTAGCTTGCTGTTCAGGGTTCTCTCTGCTCAGCTCTCAACTTCTCTCCCTAGTCTTAGCTCTTACTGCTCCTGTTCTCTAGCCACACTGGCCCACTATGGGCTGTCCCAAATCATACTATACTTTGCCCCCTCCTAGGCTCTTCATGATTGCTCTTCCTTGGGGCCTGCAAAGTCCATCCCCCAATCCTTGCTGCCTGGGAAAACTTCCCCATCCTTCCAGGCACTGCTCAAATGTCACCTCCTTCACAAAGCTGTCCCTCATTTTCCACCAACCTCCAGAGTATTCTGTTGGTACCTCTCTTATGGCCCTTGTTCAAGAAATAGACAGTGCTTGCCTGCCTTTCACATCTGGGTCACTGTGCTGGCTTCTTGGGGGCTCTGAAGATGGATAAGACCTTTTCTGGGGTCCCCTAGGTGTTCACAAGCCCATTCTAGATTGGACAGAGATTTTGCAACAGTGATCTGCACTCCCCACACTGGGTCATCAGCTCTTTGAAGGCAGGCAGCACCTTTGTCTTACTTGTCATCTTGGTTTTCACAGCCCATGGCAGCTGCCTATTAGTTTTGGTTGCCTTAAATTCCTGACCCAGGAATGTCAAACAAGCTTAGTTTCTCTACTTTTTCTTTCTCTATAGTAGAGTTTATTTGTTTTTAGATCCAAGGAATCAAAATAAAGGTTTTTGGATTCTATTTCTAGCTCACTAGATGACTCTTTGTGACCTTTGGTAAGTCACAATATCTTATTCAGCTCCTTCATTAGGGCCTGCTTGGGGAAAAGCACTCCATGACAAAGGGAATCATTCAGTTGGGATAAGTCTTTGAATGGGAAATACGCAGAGCTACTATTTCTATTTAGTTTCTAACAGAAATAGTATTTGTGCACACTCTCTGGAGAGAGAGCATATGGTCCTTAACATTACGTGCTTTCAATAGTGATATTGTTAGATGGTAAGTAAGCCAGGGAAATTCAAATTCCATGGGAAAAATTAGTACAGAGGACATGAAAAAAGGGATCTTGATATGTGCCATGAATGTGATGTCATTCAAAGAGCCTCTAAAAAAATCCAGGGTTATTGCCATTGCCACAAAATTATCCTTGTTAAGAGTCTGGATGTACATGTGGGAGAAGTTGTGGAACAATTGCTAAGGATTCGAGCAGGGTCTTTGTGGAATCCACAAGAGTAATTTGATGGGGAGATGGCTTTTGCACATCCATGACAGAAAACTCTACACATTTAATTAAAAGGAAAGTGCTTAAGACTGTGCCAATGCTTGTGATACCTTTGTGTGTGTGTGTGTGTGTGTGTGTGTTTGTATACTGACCTAGAAAGGAGAGAGTGGCCTAATTCCTTCCTGCTGGAGTTATTACTCTGGTGCCTGAAGGTCCAAGTTCTGGAGATAGACGAGGCCTTGAACAGAGATTATCTTTACCAAACCCAAATGTGGACCAGACAAGTAAGGTTACCTGGGGGACATATCCAGAAGCTAACCTATGCCCCCAACATGATCAAAGAAACTTGAGAGATTTGTACTTTTAGCCAAGCAGGGCCCCTCAGTCCAAGCCTGAGGACCTCATGGACCTTGCCTCTGGAAGAGAAGGCTTCAAACATGTGTGGCCCTTTCTCCTTACGTGGCCTCTCCTCCAGAGGGTGTCAAGTAGCATGCTCATTTCATGCATATGGAAAGACAGGTTTAAAGAGAGCTATAGAAGGAAGGCAGCTGTGATGCAACAGTCACTCTAGGAGACCCAAACTCCTGGCATCAAAATACTATAAAAACCAGAGGCAGGGGGCCTTGTTGAGGTATGGAGGAGGGAATGTACTATCTCCATCTATGAAGGTAACACTGCTGACCATCAGTCAGCAAGACATAGTGTGAGCTATCTGTCGAGGGCTGAGTGTTGGGAACAACACATCCTCATTGTGAGTGCCTACCACATGGTTACCCACACTCTCCTACTTTTGTCCTCTCTTGGGTTTAACCAAGAGCATACAAACCCACAAATAACCCATTCTCTGCTGAGGCAGGCTGGCTGCAGGGAATAGTCAAGTCTGGGTTTCTAAACATTTATCCATCTTTGCCAATCACATATTACTTCCAGGATCTGCTTTTGTGCACTGTTTTCAGGCTAGGGGACACAGATGATTTAAAAAGGCCCCTGTTTTGTGATGCAGTTACACATGGTGCCTTGGCTGGTCCCAGCCTTGGGAAGCTGGCCTGGGGCTGAGGGGAGCGACAGGTCCTGGGAAAACAGACATAGTATCAAAGGCAAAAGTGGTGCCCTCTTTTCCTCTGGGGATCTTTCGTGGTATTTCTATGTTTCTATGTGATATTATGCTTTCTATTTTTGTGCTCATTATTTTCTACTGGATTATTCTGCAAAGGCAGAAACTTCTGTCTCATTCTCTTTGCATAGCCTGTAGAGTTGAACCCATCATCAAAGATTCTCCTTAAACCTTTATTTTAAAATTATGCTGATTGAAATTAATTCACAAAAGATTTAGCTGGCTGTTCAGTTAATTCTGTGGAATAATGCAACTCATAACATTATAGCTTCTCTAAACTCTTGAGGCAGCATGATGAGGTGGAAAGAGCACTGGCTTTAGAGTCTGGCAGAGCTGGGTTGTCATACTGGATTTAGCTGGGTGCCTCAGGCCAGCTTCTTAATCTCTGTTTCTCCAGTGCTACCAGAGGGATGATAAATGCCAATCTGGCTGGGTTTCTAGGAACCACTGAGATAATGTACACAAAAGGGCCTAGCACAGGACCCAACGCATAGTAGGACTTCAGGGAATGTAAACTCCTTTCTCCTGAGGAGAGAGGCCCTTGCCTAACTGGACCTCACCCATATCCTGGGGGGTGTTGGGGCAAGCCCTTGGGGCTGCAATGCAGAAAGATGAGCCTGTTCATCCTGCCAGGTAAAGCCCAGCAGCCCTAGTGTTCTCTCCATTTGCTTAAGTCATAAGCTCTGCCTAGAGCCTGTGGGGAAACTGACTTCTCCCACAGTCACCTGCCACTTGCTACTTACTGGCGAGGCAGAAAGGAAATCTGATCGCAGAAGGCAAAGGAGATGTTGGAGTGGAGGGATTTCACCAGCACTAGAAATAGCTCAAGGCTCCACCCTGAGGCTGCCCTCCAGCCCTGAAGAGGAAAGGAAATGGGCAAGCAGCAATCCCATTCACAGACAGGTGGAGCAGGCGGTGAAAGGGGCCAGCCAGCCTTCAAGTGAAAATGCTGTCCTTAATCTCAGCAAAAGGAGGGAGGTTCTAACCCTTCTCCACCCCGTCCCCTTTTCCTTTAGTACCTCTTTGGCTTTCCAGGTTTCAGTTTATACATTTTTTGAGCAAAACATGGTAGTGGGAAGGGGGCAAATGGAAAATACGAGGTGGGGCTGATGGACGGGAGCTGAAGGTAATGGTTGCTTGATAGTCCCTTCTGGACCCAAGAACCAATGAATAAAGAAATGGAAATAGCTCAGGGCTCATCTGGTACAGCTTGGTATCTTTCTTGCTCAGTGCTCTCCTCTCTTGTTCAAACAACACAAACAGCAAGCACTTAGGTATTTGGTCAAAGAGCTGTTCAGAAGGTGCCTTCAGGTTGCTGTTATTCCTTCACAACCCTATTCAGTCACAGGGAACCAGGCCATAAAACTGGACTTGCCAGTTCTTTCATCCTTCCTTCAACATTTCTTAAGTACCTACTGTGTGTCTGACTAGGAAAGTCACTGGAATACAAAGACAGTAAGACAGATTTCATAGGAAGGATTATAGAGCAGTGCGATGAGAGGTGTAATGATGACACTAAAGATAAAAGTTGGTAACAGTTAACATTTATTAAAGGCTTATTATATGTCAGGCACCTAAAGTGTCTCAGCACTTGTTATAGATTGACTAACAGAATTCTCACAACCAACTCATACCGACGTACTACAATTATTTCCATTTTAAAATGAGGATCTGAAACACAGAACAGTCAGATAACTTCACTGAGGTCACAGAGCTAGCACATGTGTAACTGAGACATTTGAACCCAGGTCATTCTGTAGGTCAGCACTACTTACAGGAACCTCCAAGCTACCCCAGAGGAAGTGACTGCATAGGTGGCTCTGCAAAGGGGATATGGCAAGTGGGAGGGAGGCATTTCCAAAAGAGCTGGGACAAAGGCAGGGAGTGTGGAACAGAACAGCACATTTTACGCAATTTAATGATTTGATGTGGCTCGAGTGTAGGGCATAAGGAGAATCAGGACACACAGCTGGGGAGGCAGGCATGAGTCTCATGTTAGGTGCCTGCCTGCTTCTCACACTAAGGCATTTGTGGGCTTTATCCCAGACTGGAAGGTCCATGAGGGCAGGACATGGTTTTGCTCCTTGCTGTATTGCCAGTTTCCCAAATAGTGCTTGCATCTAGTAAGTGGCAAATAACTATTTGGGGGCTAAGTGGGTGGAAACCTGGTGGAGCTTGTAAATGAGGGAATGAAGAGGTCAGCTGTACACTTTACAGGGCTCAGTGGCCACAGTGTGGAGAATGGTGATGGGAGGGATGCAAGCAGGGAGACATGTGAAAAGGCTGGTGCTTCAGTCAGTGATGAGGAACAGGCCTGAATGAGGATAGTTGTGGGAGGAATGGAGAGACTGAAAGACTGAAAATATAGCACCAATAGGACTAAACAAATGAATTGGATGTGGGAAGGTAGGAAGGGAGAGTCAAGGATTTCTGGCTGTGTAGGAGGATGAGGAATACAGGCAGAGGACAAGGGCTCAGGGCAGGGTGTGTGTGTAAGGTGGGGTTTCAGCAGGGGGCAGGTTGAGGGTCAGGATCATGATGATAGAGTGGTCTGGAGTTTCAGAGAGAGGTTGGGCCTAAGATACAGTATCTGTGCTAGAGATTTGGGAGCTATCAGTGATATGAGGGAAGTGGACGAGACTTGCCGGGAACTGCCGTTGTTGGCAGGGGAGGCTTACCACAAGGTGAGAAGAGAGGAGAGGCAGGGAAAGAGTCATGGGCGACCTCTACTGCTTCGGAGATGGATAGAGGGTGTGTAAATGGTTCTGGCAACAATTTGAGATCTGTAGAGAGATTAAATAAACGAAGGGGAGTCTTTTGATTTGCCCATGGTAAGGAGACCTTTGCTGAGGCAAAGTCAGTGGAGGGTGTGAACAAGGCCTGACTGCAGTGGGCTGAAGTGTCACATGGGAGGAAGTGGAGATGAGCATGATGGTAAGAACGCACTCTCTTTTTCAGAGTTTGACATGGGTGGGGCTGAGGTAGGGTAGGTGTTTTAAGATGGGAGGATCTTAAGAATATTTATAGACTGAGGGGAAGAGCCCATAGGAGGGGAATCTGAGGCAACCTGATAGGGATTTAGAGTTAGTTGTGCCTGCCTTTTTGGCCCCTTATCCAGAGCTCCATGGGGTAAGAACCCTGTTTTATTCATATTTATATTACTTACAGGTCCTAGCATAGGGCCTGGAAAACAATGGGTACTCAATTCATGTTTGTTGAACAAATTAAATAAAATGTGTTTGGGATTTTGAGGAGATTGACATCCAGCAGGGAGAATTAGGGTCTTGAAGGCTAGGGTGATTGCCAACAGGCAGGGATGGGGTGGGGTTGGGCATAGTCCATGGAGGCAAGAGAATGCAGGACAAGTCTGGGGAGCAGCAAGTATAGTAAGTTGGCTAAAGGTAGAAAAGGAGAGCATGGAGAGCCTTGAATCCCAGGTGTATGTGATAAAGATAAAAGTAATGACAGTTAACATTTATTAAAGGCTAATTACATGTCAGGCAGCTAAAGTGTCTCAGCACCTTTTATGGATTGACTAACTTAATTCTCACAACTAAGTCATACAGATGGGAGCTATTGTGACAGGCACCAGGGCAGTGTCTGGACTGGAGCTGTGCCTTTGGAAACTTGGGAGCAGTGTACAAATGCTGGGTGACCAGCGGGGAGGCTTCTGTAGTAGTTCAAGAGGGAGACAACAAGGGCTTGAACAAGGGTGATTGCTGTGGAGATGGAGAGGAAGGGAAAGGGCCATTGTGAAGGATGATTCCCCAGGACTTTGCTCACTGGCTGGCTGTGGAGGAAAAGAGAGAGGGGAGAAGTCACAGTTGACTCCTAGATTTTGAGTCTAGGTAAGTGGGAGAATCATAGTGCCATCAATGGAGTTGGGGCAAATGAACAGGAAGAGCTAGTGTGGCTATGGAAAGGTTTAATGTGGCTAAGGACTTGGGTTTAGTTGGGTCTGAGATGACAGCAGGGCATCTGGGTCACCATGCTTAGTAGGAGAAATGATGATGGTGTGTGGAAGTGAGGTCATGGCTGAGGCCTAAGGTCGTAGGGGCTTTTAAGAAAAAGGAACAGTGAACAGGCAGAAAAAGAGCAACCAAGAAAGAACTGCAGAGTGAAATCTCATGGCCTTTGGGCTTTAGAGATTGCTGCAGAGGTACATTTGCTACACTGGCAGTAGCTCCTGTGGCTAAACTAGCATTCCTCTCCTATGCAGTAGGCAATACAATGACACTGCTTCTAGAGAGCCCCATTTTTGTAATATTGTAAATAGCTCTCAGATTTTTTATTGTGAACTCAAGGTTAACCCTTTCCTAAAAATTAGACTTGATTCTATCAGGTAAGCACAACATCGGTGTCAATGCCTCTTACAGACCCCTGAGGCTTTGCTCTGTCTTCAGTTGGGGTGCTTGTGCGGGTGACTGTGATGTGGGCCCTGATCAGGAAGAGCATTTCTTGTATTGAGTCACTTAGTGAACACAACCCATCCAAACCAGAGAAGCAGCACCAGTGCTTTGAACTGTAACATGATCCTGTATGATGCTTCTTAATCTTTCCTATATCATCAATTACTCCATCGAAGAACTTGGGCCCCACTATGATAGAAACAAAAAAGGCCTTTTCCCCAGAAAAAAAAATTTGCATTTACAGGAAATTCAGTTGTTATATATATAATTTATGGTACATTTTAAGGACATAATATTGCAGCAGTATTATTGGGAATACATTTTTTTTTGCCATGGCTTTACAACACAAACAAAAATAATAACCCCATTAGTTAGTTGTTAGACTGCACTGGCAGGAAGTAGCACATCAAAGATGATGGCTTGTAGGCTGGGGAATGGGGAACTTGAAGTGTCCAAAGCATGACTGAGAGGGCAGGGAGATATGGGCTGCTGGAGATAAGGTGTTACATGTGGAGGTGGCCATGAGGATGGAAACCTGGCATCTCCTCTAGACCACATCTGTGTCCTGCCTGTGGTACTCATCTTAGCCCTTGAGCAGAGTCAGTACTGAAGAACTGCTTCATGGTGGGGCTCATATACCAGTGCCAAGAACTATTTGAATGACTGAGTGGATGAATGGATAGGCCATGGAAATAGATTTATTATTCATAAGTTTTAATGGTATTTTAACTATTGGCATAGACAAAAGTTCATTAAGCAAAATAATCAGGTAAACCTGGGAAATGTTAGCTTCTTTGAGCACCAATTGTACTTAAGCAAAGAATATGCCCAATATTCTCTTGTCTTATTTCATTAGCTAACGTACTTAGAGATGTCATGCACACACATATACATAGTCCTTTAGTGTATCATCATTCAGGAAGGTCAATTCACAGTAATTTGTATGTGCTTATGGTGTGTATGTGTGTGTGTGTATGTGTGTGTGTGTGCATGCATATGTTCTTTAGGTGCTGAGCATCATTCTTGGTTCTGGGAGAAAGCTGAGTCCAAAAAAATAATAAGATCTGGTGATTGCTCTCAAGGAGATGAAAATCTAAATAGATACAACTACAGGAAGAGCAGAGGAATAAATCTAAGCTTAACTGTGTGGTATTGGCTAGAGTACAATAAAATGCCCTCACATGCATGGGGCCCTGGATAAGTGAGGTGACTTGTCTAAGATCATTGCGCTCAAGTACCAGATGTGAACTTTAACCTATGGCTTCATGCTTTCAGCCCCGTAGGCTTTCCATTACATCATGAAGCAAAAAGCAAGGTGGTTAAAGAGTGAGATTTCTGGAGTCTTATGAGATGAGCCCTAAATCTTTGCTCCATCATTTACTAGCTGTGTGACCTTTGGCAAGTTACTGAACTGTTCTGTGCCTTGGTTTTCTTGTTTGTAAAATGAGGATAATTGAACATGTCTTATAGAGTTGTTGTGACAATAAGTGAGTTAATTCATGTAGAGCCCTTAGAACAGTGCCTGCAGCAAATGCTCTGTAATTGCTCTCATTAAATTCTAGATATTGTTTTTTTGTGCTTTTATCAGCTATACAAAGAAACAGGAGTTCTGCATGTACTGGACAGTAGTAAAAGTGGATTTCTATACAAACGTCCATTCAGACTGAATGAGGGTGAATTCCGAAGAGCGTACCCTGTATCTGAAAACTCTGAAGCCAGAAAGAGGGCAGAGGAATCAAGAAGAGAAAGACCCAAATGGAAGGGACTAAGAAAGGTGGAAGACAGGAGGAATGAGAAATTGGAAGTGGTGGGAAAGAGAGGCAGGGGGACAGAGGTGATAGAAAGGAGAGGAGGTAAAAATTGAGGGGGTGGTGCAAACAGGCTAGGGAAGGAAGGAGGTACAGAGGAGGTGGCAGGAGAGACAAGGGCAGAGTGGCCACCAATTTGTTAGGGGTCTCCCTGCAGGCCATGGTTTTCCCTTAGGGTGTGGCTTCAGGGGCTTGGGGGAAAGGCCTGGCCAAGACTAATACCTTCCCCACATCACTGCTGACCCTCAAATTTCCACTATTAGAATTCCTCCTTCATAAATATATGCAGGGCCAACTCTGGTTATACCATATGTCTCTGTTAATCAAATGAATATTTTGGAAACAAGCCTATAACATGAAGCTTTTTTCATCAGTTTTCTCCTAAGCCAAGGGTGAAGATGGAAGAAAGGAGAGTGAATGTAGGGATATTGCTTTACCTGGCTTGCTGCTGGACAAGTAGGAAGATGACTTTGAAAATGGGTTCTGCTGGAGGATCAGTAAAGTGCTGCCTTGGCTTGATCCTTGTGCTACTCCAAACAATTGCCCCCTCTCTGTTCCTTTACTGCTAGTCTTTTTAAGACCTCTCTTTTCTTCACCACCTCGACCTCTTCATTTCTCAGATAGTTCAACCAACGGCTGTCTGGCTTCTTTCCCATACCTCCACTGAGATGACTTCTAGAAGAAGGTTGGCAAAGAGAATTAAGCTTGTTAGCAATTCTGATTGATTGGTAGTAGGCTGCTTGGGGGTACTGTGTTGAAAAGGATGCTGAGGCTGTGTTTAGGTTCAGCAGAAAAATGTGCCAAGATCAGTTTGACAAGTAATCTGTGGGAGTACATGGTGGGCAGGGTAGGGGCTGGAGGGATGGAGACATCTGTGCCCTGTATTTGCTATTCCTGCTTTAGGACCCCAAGAGTGACCTCCTAATTGCCCAACCTGATGTCTTCTCAGTTACCACTTGTCGTATGTGATGTCTCTCTGGCATATGTCAGCAACTACCCCTCTTTTTGGCACTATCTTCTCTCTCATCACCACTCCTTTCGTAGCTCCTTCTCAGTCTCCTTCCCTGAGTCCTCTTCCTTCACCTGTTTCTCACATGTGGGTTGTATTCTCAGCTCTTTTCTCTCTCTCTGTGAGAGTTCATTCTCTCCACTGTTGTTTTAATCACTTCTATGCAGAGGTCCTACATCTCTGAGTCCAGTGTTTATCTGCAGCCTCTGACTTGAATTTATAATTATCTGCTGGACATTTCTACCTAGGACACTTGAATTCTTTGTACTTGATGCTCAATGTGTTCCAAGTAGTGCTATTTCAGAATAAGTCCTTCCAAAGAGAATGTTCATTTTCTTTTTTGTTCACTCAGCACCATAAGCTCCTCAGCAAAGATTTGAACTTATGACCTTGAATGGGTCAGTGTACTTATGCTTTGTTTAGAAGCACTGGATTGGGTACTTTCAAAATACTTGAAATGACATGGGATTAAGCAACAGAGATTAGGGGAGCTCTATCTTTGTGAGATATTCCTATTGTTTGATGAGCAATGATTTTTTTTCTTGCCATTTGTCAGAGGAAGAAAAGCATTTCTAACCATGTGCAAGAAGATAGACAGAGGCAGAGGGTACTCCCAAGACTGGCATTATCTTTTAGGGGACAGCTGAACAACAAACAATACACCTTGGGTGTTACTGAAAGCACTCACAGGCTATCTGCTGAGATGGGCTGCAGCGTGGGAGGTGCTGGGAGGCAGATAATCCCTGCACTTGAGGAGCTTACAGTATGGTAGAGAAGGCAGACAGGCAAAGGAATAACTATAATGAGATGAGTGTTAGAGGTGAATCATTTCTTTAGAGCTAAGGGAATTCAAGTGGGAATTCTTAATTCTGGGTGTGGGGGCCAGGTAATGGATAAGGCTTCATGGAAGAGATGGGAAGCCACTGAACTGGTCTTGAAAGATGAGTAAGATTTAAACAGGAAGGGAAAGAAGGTAAGAAAGGCCAAAGGAGCAGAATGAGGACAATGAAAATACAGTCTAAACAAACCATCAAAAATTAATTTCTGAGAAAGAATAGAGTACTGTGTCATAACCCACACCAGCACAGTTTGTGAGTAACCATCTCATCTTCTCAGCACAGGCATATCCTTCCTTTATGATAGTGGTAGATTGATGGGCTTGGCAGCGGCAGGGGAAAAGTCATGGATGGACTTGATACTCCAGCAGAGCAGGATTTATCTCTGATACATCCATTAGAGTGGTTACTTGGGGAGCAGATCGGAGTTGTACTTGCTTAGAACCTATGGATTAATTTCTTCCCTCATTCACTTGATGCCAATGTCTCCTGAGCTCTGCTATGTGCCAGGCTCTGGGTGCCAAGAGATGAATGAGACTCAGCCCTTGCCCTCAAGGAGGAGATGGAGAGACAGCTGTGCAAAGCCTGACTCTTATGCACTGTGGTAAGTGCCATAACAGATGCGCAGGCAAGGAGGTCCTGGAATCTAGAGGGAAGACAAACCAAAGCCATGTTCTGAGTTAGCCTTTAACTGATTTCTCTATCTTCTTTCCCTCTCTGAGTTTTCAGTCAGAAAGTCAGCTCTGATCATGTCATTCCCCTTGCTTCAAAACCGTGGTTGGCTCCCTACTGACTGTACGATCAAGTCCAAACTCTAAAGCAGGATATACAAAGGCCTTCACAGTCTTATTGCTCAGCACGGTCTGGGATCTGGCCCCTAACCTGCAGCTGCACTGAACTCTAGTGTCTCTCCCTGCTCCTCTTTATCTGGTCAACGCTTCTGCATCCCTGAGCCCCTGCTAAATGTTGCTTCTCTCCTGCACTGGCCTCAACTCCCCGAGATGGACTAAATTCCTCCTGTGTGTTCCCACAGGCTGCTGTCCAATCTGTTGTAGCACTTACCACAGTATAGTGTCATTGTTTGTTTATGTGCCTGTCTCCTCAACTAGGCAGTGTTCTTCTCAAGGTTGGGAACTGGGACTTATTCTTTTCTTTATCCTTGAGATTTGGTATGTGCCTGGCACATAGTAGGTGCTCCATCCATCTTTGCTGAGTGAGTGAATGACTCTGACATTTGGCCACTTGGGCTACTTGGACTTGGTTGTTGTCAGCAGCTGGCATTACCTAACTTTAGAGATGCAAAATGAAGGGCAAGCCAGGGTAGCTGAAAAACAGGCAGCTCTAGTGACATCATGAAAAAAAACAAAACAAAACTGGAGAAGGCTGAGATGACGCTTCCACTTAGGCTTTAACAATGACTCTCCCTTCTGAGCAGCCCCTTTTTGTCTGCTCTCCCATTAACTTTGAAAACCCAGTCATTGAAATTATTTTAATTATTCATGGTCAGTGGCATACCCAGGAAACATTTAGTTTACAAGCAATTAAAATACACTAAAACAGATTTATGCAGGTTGAATCTGATCCTGCTGGTAAGAAGGGAGTAAATGACTTAAAACTTGGAGAGGTATCTGCTTCCAGAGGTTGCTCTTTATCACTCTGTATCTATTGTACTAGTTTGGTGCTAACATGGCAAACATCTGGAGGTCCTTCTTAAGGTGAGTGTGCTGTGGACGGTGCGATGAACCTGTAGACTGCATGGTAAACAGCAACCAGCTGTCCTGTAAATGTGTGAGTGCTGCCTTTGCCCACATTCACCCCACCATAGGGGCAAGGCTGGCCCAGCAGCAGGTAGCATGGGGCAGTAGGAATGCTCCCAGCACCGTGATCTGAGGCTTGGTTTCCAATAACATCAGAACCACCTGGAATCATGTAGCCCCTCAAGTCTCAGTCTCTGCATTGGTAAAATGGGGACACAAATGTCCACCCTGCCAACTTTAGTGGTGTGTTTATAAGGCTCAGTGGAAGAATTTTGTGAAAAGCTCTAGAGACTAGACAATGGAAGGGGTTTCACTTTCATTTCAAATACTCTAACTTGCGGCTGTTAGATCCTTTCATTACTCTAGATGTAGCTAATGCTTATCAGCAGATTAGTAAAGGTACTCTTGGGCTTGTCTGCTAATAGTTTATCTGAGTCCACAAAAGGACAATTCATTACTTTGACACACTCAAACCAACAGTGTTTTAATGTCCTTCAAAAGAAGATGGAGGTCAGTCGCTAAACAAACAGGCCATTTGGTTGAGAACTGGCACAGGGCAGCAAAGGCTTAGAACATGGAGTCCAGGTGTCCTCAGAGATTTGGGGCCACCCCTCCCCACAGCAGGCTCTGCTTCCTTGGGTTGACTCTTGGGAAAAAAGGCCTCCTTTTGCTGCCCTGAGAAACCTAGAATATGTAGTAAAGCCATTCTAGTTGGCCAGTGTGGTTGGTGCAAAATTTGGAATGAACAAATTGAAATGGCAAATTTAAGCATCAGCTTTTGAGCTAAGTGCAGAGGGACTGCAAAAAGCCCAAAAGGCTGGCACAAAAGCAGGGAGGGGAAGTAAAGGTCACGGGGAATCAGTAAACTGGAGTGATGGCCCACCTGGAAGTCTGACCTTAAATTATTAAGGCCTTGAGATATATCAGTAGGAAGTCATTTACTCTGCATCTGCTAAAGGACCCTGGGTTCCTTCCCACTCTGTCACACCTCCCTGCCTATCTGCTCACTGTTCCCTTTGCAGAGAATGCCTGGCCCTCCCTTCTGAGCCTACGCCATTCCTACTCATCCTTCAAGGACCAGCTTGAATGTAACATCTTTGAAGTTTTTGCTGACTCCCCAAAGGCAGAGTTCCTCCTTCCCTTCTCTCTTGCTCCATAAGGCCTTTTACAACCCGCTGGCCCAATCTGGCATATTTGTTTGCATGCCCTTCTTCCCCATGAGTGCAACTGTCAGGAGCAAGAAGCATATGGTAGCTTTACTTAGCACAGAGCAGGGCACAAAGATGACCCCCACTCAAGGCCAGCTGAACAAATGAGCATTGAGCATCCGTGCACCAAACTCATTTATTGGCTCTGCACAGGACCCAAAGGGAAGGCTCATTAGGTAGTGATCTGACATGGTACACATGCTTTTTCTACACTGGTATACCTGATCAGCAACTGCCTTGGTGCTGGCAAGTAGCAAGAAACCTGCTGGCAGAGCCAAACAAGGTACCCATGAGGTAAGGCCTGGGTGGCCTCCTGGTTCAGGCTATTGATTTGGTTCCCATGACCTGCAAACGTGAGTTGGAAAACTGCTACTCTCCAGCCCCACCCCTCAACTCTCATGTGCTTGCTTCTCAGAAAGTTGTCCAGCAGCACAGGTAACATCACTTAGTACATTTGAAAATTGAAAATGCATCCATTACTAAAGAGGAATGCCCAATGGATGGAGCCTGACCTGGCCTGAGCTCTCATAGACACTCTGGCTCAGTGGCCACACCCTCTGGTTCTCCTTCTGGTTCTGCTAATGATGAACTCGATGACTTTGGACACATCAGCTCATCTCACATTTCCCATCCCCCAAATGGGGGGAATAATAAAGATGTTGCAAGAATTTAGTCAATAAGAAGCTTGACCAAGATCCCTGTGGACAGGGGAAGCAGTAGTTGATGCTGGCAGAGCCTGCAGGGTTTTGTTGTTTTGATTGTTTCTGTTTGTGAGTGTGAATCATTCTGCCTCAAGCCCAGATGTGCAGCCCGAGGAAAGGAAGAAAGGAAGGGCAGGCAGGCAGGCACCACCGGCCTGGGCTGTAGCACAGCAAGTACACACGGATGTGGAGAGGACAGGATGGGACAGGATTGGATGCTCAGCAGCTGGCTTGCTGACAGCTGGTCTCCTGCTGTGTGGTTCCAGGACCAGGAGCAAAAGCTCTGAAGCCTGTGTATGCTGGAGCGGTTTTGTACTGCAATCAAATAAAACTTGTGACAAAGTCAATCTGACACATCTTTAATGATATACATAATGAGTATTATGCTGTACTCTATTTAGGCATAATGGTAAGCAGTTCCTAGAAACGACTGCAATTATGATTACTTTTACACAGCTGAATCAAACACTTCTGAGGTCAGGATGGAATTGGGGGCTGGGGGTGTCTGGGCAGGAGGCAGAGCAGAAAGCTAATTACAAGGCATTTCTCTGGTTTTCTTTCCTCTCCCCTCCTCACCCCACTCTGAGGTGCCAATCCCTCTACCTCTTAATGGAGAACAGAACAAAGGTCTGATAGGGGCTTGGATGGTTGCTCCTTTCTCTGGCTGGGGAGAGGCCACCCTGAAGCCCCTAGGGCTAGGGAATCTGGGGTGCTCACAGAGGCTTTGGGTGATTAGTCCCCACTTCTCCATGCAGCTTGAAATTCTACCAATAGGCCTTAAACCTAATAAGTAGGTGCTTAATGTGTGGCCCATGTTTGGATCCTGTTTTGAACAAATCTGTGCAGAAAGATCTTTTGAGACAAATAGGTAAAACTTGATAATGGTATTATGGTTATGTCAGGAGAAGGCTCTTATCTGTTGGAGAAACATACTGAAATATTTGCAGGCCAGTCATTGTGGAATGGTACGGTACCTGGGATTTGCTTTAAAATACTTCAAAAAAACATGGGCATAGAAGAAATAAGAATGATAGAATATTGATAATTGTTGAAGTCTGGGTGATGGGCATATGGGGGTTCTTTTCTCCTTCTCATTTTCTTTGCTGTGTATGTTTGAAAGTTGCCATAACAAGAAGTTTTTAAAAATCATACACCCTAGGCTTCTCTGCTAGTGATTCATACATTAGTGAGAATCATGTTAACAACACATAGCAGACTGCACAAAGCTATCAGGGATGGGATTTTGGATAGGCAGAGCCATGAGGGTGGGCCAGTATATGTTGGAGCATGGACTGCTGTTGAGAAATGCAAAGTTCTGCATGGGTTAGAGAAATGTATGTGAGGGAATAGGAAATTTGAGTGGCCAGAGGACAGTCTGAAAGTTCTAGGAGAGGAGGCAGGAAGTGAAGGAGGAGACAGGGTGTAAAAGTGTTCATGTCCACATGTTAGGTAACCCACCAGCCTGTAACGTCCTGGGGGTTGGGTCTGTATCTTAATGCTCTCTGCCTTCCCTTGAGCTTCCAGGACATTAGTTTATTCATTATGTTTCACTCATTCACATATTTAAGAGTATTTGTTGAGTGCCTACTATAGCCAGGTAATACAAACATGTGCATGTGGTAGACAAAGGAGACAGAGCAGTGATCAAAATAAAGTCCCTGCCCTCAGGGAGCTTACATTCTCATGGGAGGAGACAGACAGTAAGTTAACAGCAAGGATATATGTCAGATGGTGATAAGTGCTGCAAGTTAAAATAATGGAAGGTAAGGAGGCTAGGGAATGCTGGGTAGTTGCCAGGACCAAACCTGCGTGGCACTGAGGCTTTTCCAGGACCACCCCCCAACCCCTGCAGCCTGGCCTTCAGTCATGTTGGATGCCGTGCCTGGGTTTCACCAGGGGCTCCTGGGCCTCTTGACCTGTATATATACTTTAACCTCATTTCAGATTTAATTGTCCCTTCCTTTACCTGATTAATCCACATTCCTCTCTAGCTACCACTTTCTCCAGGAAGCTTTCACAGGTCCTTCCTTCTTCTCATCTCCACAATATCCTCTGGGTCTTCCCTGCTTCCACACTATCCTTGTGTGAATCTCTCATATAGCACTAACCATCTGGATTATAATTATCTTCCCCACTAGACTTTGATTCTTTGAGAGTAGAGAGTATGCCTTCGTTTTTTGAGAATATGCCTTCTTATATCTATACAGTACAGGGCCTAGAACATAGTTGGGATCTTGTACATGTTTAATGAACACACGAATGAATGGCTGGATGAAAGAATAAATATGCTCCCCAGAAGAACACTGGTTCATTGATGCTGTAGCATGTATCAGAATTTTATTCCTTTATATGGTTGAATAATATTCCATTGTATAGATTATACCACATTTCATTTATGCATTCACCAGCTGATGAACATTTGGATTTCTTTTTGGATATTATGAATAATGCTATGAAATTTTGTGTACAAGTTTTTGTGTGAACATATGTGGTTATATACCTAGGAGTGGAATTTCTGGGTCACTTGGTAAATGTTTAACTTTTTGAAGAACTGCCAGACTTTTCCAAAGTGGCAGCACCATTTTATATTCCTATCAGCAATGTATGAGGATTTCAGTTTCTCCACACCTTTGAACACTTGTTATTGTCTATCATTTTGATTATAGTTATTCTAGTAAGAGTGAAGTGGCATTTCATGGTGGTCCTCATTTGCATCTCTCTAATGACTAGTGATGGTGAATATTTCCCCATTTGTTTATTGGCCATTTATATATCTTCTTGGATTCACATTCTTTTGCTCATTTTTAAATTGGGTTATTTTGCTCTTTGTTATTGAGTTGAGGAGTTTTTAAAATGAACTGTGAATACAAGTCCCTTAACAGATATATGATTTGCAAAAATTTTCTTCCATTTTGTGGGTTGTCTTTTCACTTTCTTGATAGTGTTCTCTGAAGCACAAAGGTATTCAATTTTGATGAAGCCCAATGTATCCATTTTATTTTTTTATTGCGGTAAGAGCAAATTTAAGTTTTATTTCAGTAGCCTGGCTATTTGGCATCATATCAAAGCAACAAATCCAAGGTTATAAAAATTACCCTTACATTTCTTCTAGGTGTATTATAGTTTTACCTCTCACATTTAGGTCTTTAATCCATTTTGAGTTAACTTTTGTATATGGTGTGAGGCAAGGGTGCAACTTCATTTTTTCTATTTTTTTATTTTGGTATAATTAATCTACAGTTACATGAGGAACATTATGTTTACTAGACTCCCCCCATCACCAAGTTCCCCACACAAACCCCATTACAGTTACTGCCCAGCAGTGCAGTAAGATGCTGTAGAATCACTACTTGTCTTCTCTGTGTTGCAGTTCTCCCGTGGCCCCCCGACATTATACATGCTATTTGTAATGCCCCCTTTCTTTTTGTCCCCCCTTATCCCTCCCTTCCCAGCCATCCTCCCCAGTCCCTTTCCCATTGGTAACTGTTAGTCCATTCTTGGGTTCTGTGTTTCTGCTGTTGTTTTGTTCCTTCAGTTTTTTCTTTGTTCTTATACTCTACATGTGACTGAAATCATTTGGTATTTGTCTTTCTCTGCCTGGCTTATTTCACTGAGCATAATACCCTCTAGCTCCATCCATGTTGTTGCGAATGGTAGGATCTGTTTTCTCCTTATGGCTGAATAATATTCCATTGTGTATATGTACTGCATCTTCTTTATCCATTCATCTACTGATGGACACTTAGGTTGCTTCCATTTCTTGGCTACTGTAAATTGTGCTGCAATAAACATAGGGGTGCATATGTCTTTTTCAAACTGGGCTGCTGCATTCTTAGGGTAAATTCTTAGAAGTGGAATTCCTGGGTCAAATGGTATTTCTGTTTTGAGTTTTTTGAGGAACCTCCATACTGCTTTCCAGAATGGTTGAACTAATTTACATTCCCACCAGCAGTGTAGGAGGGTTCCTGTTTCTTCACAACCTCGCCAACATTTGTTGTTGTTTGTCTTTTGGAAGGTGGTGATCCTTACTGGTGTGAGGTGCTATCTCATTGTGGTTTTAATTTCCATTTCTCTGATGATTAGCAATGTGGAGCATCTTTTCATGTGTCTGTTGGCCATCTGAATTTCTTCTTTGGAGAACTGTCTGTTCAGCTCCTCTGCTCATTTTTTAATTGGATTATTTGCTTTTAGTTTGTTGAGGTGCATGAGCTCTTTATATATTTAGGATGTCAACCCTTTATCGGATCTGTCATTTATGAATATACTCTCCATTACTGTAGGATGCCTTTTTGTTCTCTTGGTGGTATCCTTTGCTGTACAGAAGCTTTTCAGCTTGATATAGTCCCACTTTTTCATTTTTGATTTTGTTTCTCTTACTCAGGGAGATATGTTCATGAAGAAGTTGCTTATGTTTATGTCCAAGAGATTTTTGCCAATGTTTTTTTCCAAGAGTTTTATGGTTTCATAAGTTACATTCAGTTCTTTGATCAATTTTGAATTTACTTTTGTGTATGGGGTTAGAGAATGTTTCAGTTTTATTCTCTTACATGAAGCTGCCCAGTTTTTCCAACACCAGCTGTTGAAGAGGCTGTCATTTCCCCATTGTATGTCCATGGCTCCTTTATCATATATTAATTGACTGTATATATTTGGGTTAATATCTGGACTCTCTGTTCTGTACCACTGGTCTGTGGATCTGTTCTGGTGCCAGTACCAAATTGTTTTTATTACTGTGGCTTTGTAGTAGAGCTTGAAGTTGGGAAGTGAGATCCCCTCTGCTTTATTCTTCCTTCTCAAGTTTGCTTTAGCTATTCGGGGTGTTTTGTGGTTCCATATGAATTTTAGAACTATTTGTTCCTGTTTGTTGCAGTGCTGTTAGTATTTTGATAGGGATTGCATTGAGTCTATAGATTGCTTTAGGCAGGATGCCCATTTTGACAATATTAATTCTTCCTAGCCAAGAGCATTGGATGAGTTTCCATTTGTTAGGGTCCTATTTAATTTGTCTTAAGAGTTTCTTGTAGTTTTCAGGGTATAGGTCTTTCACTTCCTTGGTTAGGTTTATTCCTAGGTATTTTATTCTTTTTGATGCAATTGTGAATGGAATTGTTTTCCTGATTTCTCTTTCTGCCAGTTCATTGGGAGTGTATAGGAAAGCAACAAATTTCTGTGTATTAATTTTGTATCCTGCAACTTTGCTGAATTCAGATATTAGTTCTAGTAGTTTTGGAATGGAGTCTTTAGGGTTTTTTTATGTACAATATCATGTCACCTGCAAACAGTGGCAGTTTGACTTCCTCTTTACCAATATGGATTCCTTTTTTTTCTTTGTTTTGTCTGATTTCCGTGGCTAGGACCTCCAGTACTATATTGAATAACAGTGGGGAGAGTGGGCATCCCTGTGTTGTTCCTGATTTTAGAGGAAAATCTTTCAGCTTCTGGCTGTTAAGTATGATGTTGGCTGTGGGTTTGTTGTATATGGCCTTTATTATGTTGAGGTACTTGTCTTGTATACCCATTTTGTTGAGAGTTTTTATCATGAATGCATGTTGAATTTTGTCTAAGGCTTTTTCAACATCTATGGAAATGATAATGTGGTTTCTGTCCTTTTTTTGTTCATGTGGTAGTTGTTGATGGATTTTCGAATGTTGTACCATCCTTGCATCCCTGAGATAAATCCCCCTTGATCATGGTGTATGATCCTCTTGATGTATTTTTGAATTCGGTTTGCTAATATTTTGTTGAGTATGTTTGCATCTGTGTTCATCAGGGACATTGGTCTGTAATTTTCTTTTTTGGTGGGGTCTTTGCCTGGTTTTGGTATTAGGGTGATGTTGCCTTCATAGAATGAGTGGAAGTATTCTTTCCCCTTCTATTTTTTGGAAAACTTTAAGGAGAAAGGGTATTCTGTCTTCCCTAAATGTCTGATAAAATTCAGCAATGAAGCCATCTGGACCAGGGCTTTTGTTATCAATTTTGATTACCAATTCAATTTTGTTGCTGGTAATTGGTTTGCTTAGATTTCTGTTTCTTTCTGGGTCAGTCTTGGAATGTTGTAGTTTTCTAGTAAGTTGTCCATTTCTTGATTTTGATTACCAATTCAATTTTGTTGCTGGTAATTGATTTGCTTAGATTTTCTGTTTCTTTCTGGGTCAGTCTTGGAATGTTGTAGTTTTCTAGCAAGTTGTCCATTTCTTCTACATTTTGCAGCTTGTTAGCATATAGATTTTCATAGTATTCTATAATAAGTTTTTTGTATTTCTGTGGGGTGTGTTGTGATTTTTCCTTTCTCATTTCTGATTCTGTTGATGTGTGTCGATTCTCTTTCTCTCTTAATAAGTCTGACTAGGGGCTTATCTATTTTGTGTATTTTCACAAAGAACCAGCTCTTGGTTTCAGTGATTTTTTTCTAGTGTTTTATTGTTCTCAATTTTATTTATTACTTCTCTGATCTTTATTATGTCTCTCCTTCTGCTGACTTTGGGCCTCATTTGTTCTTCTTTTTCCAGTTTCAATAATTGTGACTTTAGAGTATTCATTTGGGATTGTTCTTCCTTCTTTAGATAGGCCTGGATTGCTGTATCATTTCTTCTTAGAAATGCCTTCACTGCATCCTACAGAAGTTGGGGCTTTAAGCTGTCAGTGTCATTTGTCTCCATATATTGCTTGATCTCTGTTTGAATTTGGTCATTGATCCATTGATTATTTAGAAACATGTTTTTAAGCCTCCATATATTTGTGAGCCTTTTTGTTTTCTTTGTACAATATATTTATAGTTTTATACCTTTGTGGTCTGAGAAATTGGTTGGTAGAATTTCAATCTTTTTGAATTTACTGAGGCTCTTCTTGTGGCCTAGTATGTGGTCTATTCTGGAGAATGTTCCATGTGCACTTGAGAAGAACGTGTATCCTGCTGCTTTTGGATGTAGAGTTCTGTAGATGTCTATTAGGTCCATCTGTTCTAGTGTGTTGTTCATTGCCTCTGTGTCCTTACTTATTTTCTGCCTGGTGGATCTATCCTTTGGAGTGAGTGGTGTGTTGAAGTGTTCTAAAATGAGTGCATTGCATTCTATTTCCTCCTGTAATTATGTTAGTATTTGTTTCACATATGTTGGTGTACCTGTGTTGGGTGCATATATATTTGTAATGGTTATATCCTCTTGTTGGACTGAGCCCTTTATCATTATGTAATGTCCTTCTTTATCTCTTGTTACTTTCTTTGTTTTGAAGTCTATTTTGTCTGATACTTGTACTGCAACACCTGCTTTTTTCTCCTTGTTGTTTGCATGAAATATCTTTTTCCATTCCTTCACTTTTAGTCTGTGCATGTCTTTGGGTTTGAGGTGAGTCTCTTGTAAGCAGCATATAGATGGTCTTGCTTTTTTATCCATTCTATTACTCCGTGTCTTTTGATTGGTGCATTCAGTCCATTTACATTTAGGGTTATTATGGAAAGATATGTACTTATTGCCATTGAAGGCTTTAGATTTGTGGTTATCAAAGGTTCAAGGTTAGCTTCTTTACTATCTTACTGTCTAACTTAACTTGCTTATTAAACTATTATAAACAGAGTCTGATGATTCTTTATTTCTCTCCCTTCTTATTCCTCCTCCTCCTTTCTTTATATGTTAGGCGTTTTATTCTGTGCTCTTTTGTGTTTCCTTTGACTGCTTTTGTGAGTAGTTGATTTTATTTTTTGCCTTAGTTAGTATTTGGTAGGTCTGCTTTCTTTGCTGTGATTTTATTTTTTCTGGTGACATCTATTTAGCCTTAGGATTGCTTCCATCTAGAGAAGTACCTCTAAAATACCCTGTAGAGGTGTTTTGTGGGAGGTAAATTCCCTCAACTTTTGCTTGTCTGGGAATTGTTTAATACCTCCTTCATATTTAAATGATAATCATGCTGGATATTGTATTCTTCATTCAAGGCCCTTCTGTTTCATTGCACTGAATATATCATGCCATTCTCTTCTGGCCTCTATAGTTTCTGTTGAGAAGTCTGATGATAGCCTAATGGGTTTTCCTTTGTAGGTGACCTTTTTTCTCTCTGGCTGCCTTTAATACTCTGTCCTTGTCTTTGGTGTTTTCCATTTTAGTTACTATATGTCTTGCTGTTGTCATCCTTGGGTCCCTTGTGTTTGGAGTTCTGTGGGCCTCCATGGTCTGAGAGACTATTTCCTCCCCCAGTTTGGGGAAGTGTTCAGCATTTATTTCTTCAAAGACACTTTCTATCCCGTTTTCTCTCTCTTCTTCTTCTGGTACCCCTATAATGCAAATATTGTTCCATTTGGATTGGTCACACAGTTCTCTTAATATTCTTTCATTTCCTGAGATCCTTTTATCTCTCTCTGCCTCAGCTTCTCTGTGTTCCTGTTGTCTGATTTCTATTCCATTATCTGCCCCTTGGACCTCATCCAGTCTGCTCTTAAGTCATTCCAGAGATTGTTTTATTTCTGTGTTCTCCCTCCTAAGTTTCTCCTTTAACTCTTGCATATTTCTCTGTAGATCCATCAGCATGGTTATGACCTTTATTTTGAATTCTTTTTCAGGGAGATTCATCAAGTCTATCTCCCCAGGCCCTCTCTCAGGGGTTGTTGGGGTAATTCTGGACTGGACCAAATTCTTCTGCCTTTTCATGGTGATAGAGGTAGCTGTAGGCAGGTAGTGCATGTGTCAGCTGGGAGAACAAAGTCCTTTCCTGCTTGCTGGTCACCTTGCCCTTCTCCGCTCTGTGTGTTGGATACCTGCACCCATGGAGCAGCCTCTGTGTTAATCCCCTAAGCTGTTGTGGGCAGAATCTCCATCAGGGTGGCACAGAACCCTTCAGGTAGTGGCAGTGCACCAGCTGCATGCTGGCGGCAGCTTTTATGTCTGGCCCATGCAGCTGTGCACTGGGAGGAGACTCTGCACAGCTGTGGGGCATGAGGCTGTTCCCGGACAGCTCGGTTGCCACCGCCACCTACTTGCCCGGGCCGCTGCCAGGCCACTCGGCTGCCGCTGACATGGGATTGCGCATGCTGCTCCTGGACCCCTCTGGTGCCACTGCCGCCAGTGTGCATGGGCCGTTCCTGGGCCCCTCTGATGCTGCTGCTGCCGGCATGTGTGGTTGCTCTCCCGCTACTGGGCTGGTGTGTTGGCAGTTGCGCCAGGTGGGGGAACAACTGTCAGGCTGTTTATTGCTGTGGGGAGTTCAGAGCTGTGCTGCTGCCCAGGGGGTTAGGTCACCTAGAGTTCCCCAGGATTCTCAGCTTCTGGGCTGAGTGTGCCGGGATGATTTTGTCCAGCTGTGCGGTCCCTGTCCCTTTAAGACTTTCAAAAAGCACTCGCTTTTCTTTTGTCCCAGGGGAGCCTGTTGCAGGGACCCGCTCACAGGTTTTGCTTTTCCGTTTCTCTAATATCCGGCACACCATGCACCGTGTGTCTGCTCTCCCAGTGCAGATTACTAGAGCTGGTTGTTTAGTAGTCCTGGGCTTTCCATCCCTCTCCACTCTGACTCCTTTCTTCCTGCTGGGGAGCTGGGGTGGAGGGGAGCTCGGGTTCCGCCGGGCTACAGCTTGTATCTTACCCCCTTCATGTGTTGCTGAGTTCTCAAAGATGTAGATGAAGCCTGGCTGTTGTACTGTATCCACTGGTCTCTCTTTTAGGAATACTTGCATTTGTTTTATTTTCAAAAATATATATGTTTTTGGGAGGAGTTTTCTGCAGAACTACTCATGCCACCATCTTGGCTCCTCTCCTCACAACTTCTTTCTTTTGCATGTGGATATCCATTTTTCCTAACAGCATTTGTTGAAAAGACTATTCTTTCCCCATAGAAGGGTCTTGGCACTCTTGTCATTTGGCCATAGATGTATATGGTTTTATTTCTGGACTCTCATTTCCACTACATTGATCTACATGTCTATCTGTGTGCCACTACCACTGTCTTGATCATTGTAGCTCTACAACTAAGCTTTGAAATCAGGAAATGTGGGTCCTCCAACTTTGTTCTTTTTCTGTATTATTTTGAATATTCTGGGTGCCCTGCATTTCAGTATGAATTTTCAGGTCAGTTTATCAATTCCTTAAAAGAATAGTTGAGATTTTGATAGGGATTATGTTGAACTGGCAGATCAGTTTTGGAAGTATTGCCATCTTAAGAATGTTAAGCCTCCCAATCCATGAACACAAGATGTATTTGCATACATATAGGTCTTCTTTAATTTCTTTCAACAGTGTCGTGTGGTTTTGGGCATACAAGTCTTACACTCCTCTTAAATTTACTTATAAGCATTTCGTTTTTTTGATGTACTTTAATAGGAATTGTTTTCTTAATTACATTTTTGGATTGTTCATTTCTATGTATGAAGATACATTTCATTTTTGTATATTGATCTTGTATCCAGCAAACTTGAACTCATTTTAAAAAATTTAATTTTTAGAGCAATTTTATGTTCATAGTAACATTGAGAGGAAGGTACAGAGATTTGCCATATACACCCTGCCTCCACATGTGCATACATTCCTTCATTATCTTCATCCCCCACCAGACTGCTACATTTGTTATAATTGATGAACATACACTGATGTATCATTATCACCCAATGTCCATAGTTTACCCTACGGTTCACTCTTGTTTTGGTTCCACAGATTTGGACAAATGTATCATGATACATATATTCATCATTATAATATTGTATAGAGTATTTTCACTGCCCTAAAAATCCTCTCTGTTCTATCTATTCTTCTCTCCCCCCATCCTCAACCTCTGATATTTTTGCTTGTCTCCAGAGTGTTTCCTTTTCCAGAACATCATATATCTGGAGCCATACAGCATGTAATCTTTTCAGAGTGCTTATTTCACTTAGTGATATACAGTTAACGTTCCTCCAAGTCTTTCCATGGTTTGAAAGCTCATTTCTTTTTAGTGCAGAATGATATTATATTATCTGGAAGTATTAGTTTGTGTATCCATTCACCTACTAGAAGACATCTTGGCTGCTTTCAAGATTTGGCAATTATGAATAAGACTGCTTGTTCTACACACCCATGTGTTGCTTTTTATGTGGACGGAAGTTTTCAACTACTATGGATGTATACCAAGGAGCACAGTTGCTGGATCTTTTGGTAAGAGTATGCTTAATTTTGTGAGAAACTGGTAAGCTGTCTTCCAAAGTCTCTGTACCATTTTACATTCCCATCAGCAGTGAATGAGAGTTCCTGTTGTCCCACATCCTTATCATCATTTGGTGTTTGCCAGTGTTCTGGATTTTGGCTATATGAACTCATTTTTTTAGCTCTAATAATTTTTTGTGATACTTTAGGATCTTCTATATACAAAATCATGTCATCTGAAATTGTCGCAGCTTTACTTTTTCCATTCTCATCTGGATGCTTTTATTTCTTTTTCTCCAATTGCCCCAGACAGAACCTCCAACCTAGTGCTGAATAAGTGGCAAGAGTGGACATCCTTGTCTGGTTTCTGATTGTGGGAGAGAAGCTTTCAGTCTTTTGCTATTAAGTATGATATTAGATAGACTTTTCATAGATGTCCTTTATCAGGTTAAAGAAGTTCCCTTCTATTCCTTTTTATTGAGTATTTTTATGATGAAAGAGTATAGGATTTTGTCAAATGGTTTTTTAATGTCTATTGAGATGATCATATTTTTTTTGCTTTTTATTCTATTGATATGGTATATTTCATTAATTGATTTACAGATGTGACAACAACTGCATTCCTCAGATAAATCCTACTTGGTCATGGTGCATGACCCTTTTTATATGTTGCTGGATTTGGTTTGCTAATACTTTGTTGAAGATTTTTGTGTCCATATTCATAAGAGATATTGGTTTGTAGTTTTCTTGTGTTGTTTTTGTCTAGCTTTGGTATCAGGGAAATACTGGCTTCATACTATGCATTGAAAACTGTCACCTCCTCTTATATCTTTTTAAAATGAAGGGTTGGTGTTAAGTCTTTACATGTTTGGTAGACTTAACCAGTGAAACCAGCTGGGCCTGGGGTTTTCTTTGTGGGATTAAAATTAATTAGTGCAATCTCTTTTGCTTGTTATAGGTCTATTCAGCTTTTCTATTTTTTTTCTTGAGTTAATTTCTATAGTGTCTTTCTAGAAATATGTCCATTAATCTAGGTTATGCAATTTGTTGACATACATTTGCTCATAGTACTCCCATATATTCCTGTTTATTTCTGTAAGATTGGTAGTAATGTCCCCACTCTCATTTCTGATCTTAATAATTTGAGTCTTCTCTTTTTTTCTTGGTCAGTCTACCTAAAGATTTGTCAATTTTGCTGATAATTTCAAAGAATCGACTTCGGTCTCTGATTTCCTCTATTTTTTTCTATTCTCTTTTTCATTTATTTTTGCTCTAATTTTTATTATTTTATTTCTTCTGCTTGCTTTGAGTTTAGTTTGCTTTTCTTTTTCTAGTTTCCTAAGATAGAAGGCTAGGTTATTGATTTGCGATCTTTCTTCTTTTTAAGTATAGACATTTGTAGTTACAAATTTACCTCTAAACACTACGTCCACTGCATTCAATATGTTTTGGCATGTTTTGTTTGGGCTTTTCATCCATCTCAAAGTCTTTTCTAACCTTGTTTGTGATATCTTCTTTAACACATTGGTTATTTAGGAGTGTGTTGTTTAATTTCCACATATTTGTGAATTTCCAGGATTTCCTTCTTTTACTTATTTCTAATTTCATCCCTTTCCATATAATTTCTTTCCAGGGTACTTTGTATGATTTCAGTCCTTTAAAATTTATTGAGACTTGTTTTGTGCTCTAACATACATTCTATCCTGGAAAATGTTCCATGTGCACTTGAGAAGAATGTGTATGCTGCTGTTGTTGGGTGGTATGTTTTATATATGCCTGTTAGGTCTAGCTGGTTTATGGTGTTGTTCAAGTATTTAGTTTCCTTGTTAATCTTCTATTTGGTTGTTTCATCCATTACTGAAACTGGTGTATTGATATCTCCAACTATTATTGCTGAATTGTTTATTTCTCTCTTCAATTCTTCAGTTTTTACTTTATGTATTTTGGGGCTCTGTTGTTATGTGCATATATATATATATATGCAATTGTTACATTTTCCTGAAGCCTGACATTTTATCATCATCAAATATCCTTTGTTGTCTCTAGTAACAATTTTTGTTTTACAGTCTATTTTGTCTAATATTAGCATGGCCACCCAGCTCTCTTTTGGTCACTGTGTGCATAATGTATCTTTTGCCATCTTTTTACTTTCAACCTATGTGTGACTTTGACTTTAAAGTATTCCTCTTACAGAAAACATACAGTTGGATCATGTTTTATTAACCCATTTTGCCGGTCATTGACTTAACTGGAATGTATACTTCATTTATATTTCATGTAATTACTGATAAGGAATGGCGTAAGCATACCATTGTTATTTGTCTTCTACATCTTATACTTTTTGTTCCTCTATCCCTCCATTACTGTCTTTTTTTACTAGATATCTTCTAGTGTACCATTTAAATTCCCTTGTTACTTTAAATATATTTAAATGTATTATATATAAGTGCGTGTGTGTGTGTGTTTATTTTTTTTCTCAGTGGTTGATCTGGGGATTACAGTTAACATCTTTACTTTTATCAATCTTGTTTGGACCAACATAACTCAGTATTATACAAACACTTTGCTACTATACAACTCCATTTTCATACAACCTCTTTTATGCTGTTTTTGTCATATTAATTGCATCATTATACATTTTGCACTTATCAAAGCAGATTTATAGCGATTGCTTTATAGTTTTCTTTTAAATCATATAGGAAAACAAAGCTACATGGAAAAATAAATTTGTACTTTTACATTTACTTATGTAGTGACTCTTACTGGTAGTCTTTATTTCTTCATACAGATTCAAATTACTGTCTATTTGCCTATATGAACTTTCATTTCAGCCTAAAGGATTCCCTTTAGTATTTCTTATAGGGCAGGTTTAGTATTTCTTGCAGCATTAAATTGTTGAAGTAAGCATTATCTGTGAAGGTGTTTATTTCCCCTTCATTTTCCATGAATAGTTTTGCCAGATATAGATTACTTTGGTTGACTTTATTTTACTTTCGGCACTTTGAATACCTGGCCTCCATCCTTTCTGGTCAGCAGCGAGCTGTTAACCTTATTGAGGATTCCTTATACATGATGAGTTTTCTCTTACTGCTTTCAAGTTCTCTCTTCATCTTTGTTGTCTGGCAGTTTATGATGTGTCTTAGTGTGAATCTCTTTGAGTTCATCCTGCTTCAAGTTTGTTGAACTTCTTGGATGTATAGATCAATGTCTTTGATCAAATTTGGGAAGTTTGGGGCCATTATTTCTTCAAATATTATTTTTGTCCCTTTAGCTCCTCTCCTTCTGGGACTCCCATTTATATATATGTTGGTACCCTTGATACTGTCACAGAGGTCTCTAATGTTCTGTTGATTTTTTCATTATTTTTGTTTTCTGCCTCTCAGACTAGATAATATCAATTAACCTATTTTCAAGTTTGCTGATTCTTCTGCTTGCTCAAGTGCGCTGTTGAGCTCCTCTAGTGAATTTTTCATTTCAATTATTATACTTTCTGACTCCACAATTTGTATTTGTTTTTAAATTTTATTTTTTAATTTTTGTCTCTTTATTGATATTCTTTGGTGAGAAATTGTTCTTATAATTTTCTTTAATTATTTGTACATATTTAAAATAGCTGATTTAAAGTCTTTATCTAGTAAGTCCAGCATGTCTGCAGGGACAGTTTATGTTGATTAATGTTTCCAGTGTATTGACAATATTTTCTTTTTTTCTTTGCATGTCTTATAATTTTTATTGAAAAGTGGACATTTTAAATTGTATAATGTAGTAACTCTGGGAATCAGATTTTACCCTGCTCCAGGGTTGATAGGTGTTGCTGGCAGTGTTTGTTTAGTGACTTCTAGTTTAATTCTGTAAAGTCTGTGTTTTTTGTCATGTGTGGCCACTTTAGTCTCTATTTGGTTAGCTTAGTAGGCTAATAGTTGGACAGAGAAGTCTTTAATGCCTGGAACCAGGAAGTCTCCCAGTCTTTGCCAAGAGATTTTGTGTGCATGTTGGGGGACATAACCTCAACATTCAGCCAGGCAATGGGATAACTCTGTCTTAGCACTTCATTTGTGCAGAGCTTGAAGGTCAGCCATGGGTGAGACCTTAGCCCTTTCTCAGGTCCTTTCTGAGCATGTGCTCTTCTAGATTCCCAGGAATATGTTGGAGCTTTTCAAAGCCCGTATGGACATCTTACTCTGTAGCTTTTCCTTTTAAGCTTTTTGGGTTGCCTGATGTTTGCCCTAACTATTATCTACTGCCTCAGGCAGCTGTGAAATTAATAATTTGCCTCTAATTGTTTTTGACAAGTGCCCCAGGGAAAATTTTCTTCACACTGAACAAGCTCTTGGGTCAGGTGTAATAAAGAAAGCCTTGCAAGTGGGGTCTTCCAGGGGACCACCAGACAGGTCAAATAATAATTCTCTGAAAATGAGGCTTTGAAGGAGCTCTAACACTGTTTGGCTCCCTCTGGTGGCTGCTAGGCCACTGGTTTTCACCAAGATTGTGGGCTGTTGGTTTTCAAGGCTATCACTTCTACTTGTTTTGGTAAATAAATTTTTATTGGAACCCAACCATGGTCCTTCACTTATGTGTTGTCTATAGCTGCTTTTGTGTTTTCAACAGTACAGCTGAATAGTGGGACAGAGAGCATACAGACTGAAAAGCCTAAAATATTTATGATCTGGCCCTTTACTGAGAGGCTTTTCTGTTACCTGCTCTAGATTATTGCTGGTAAGTAGAAACATAATGTGAGCCACATTTTCTGTTATTAAAAAATTTTTGACTAGCCACATTAAAACAATAAAAAGAAGGTGGAATTAACTTTAGGAATATATTTTATTTAACCTAATATATTCAAAATATTGTGATTTCAACATATAATCACTATATAAAATTATTAAGATATTTAACATTTTTTTCTTACTAAGTCTGCAATCCGATATGCATTTTACACTTATAGCACATCTCAGTTTGGACTAGCCATGTTCCAAGTGCTAATGGTTATCATATTGGACGACATAGCTCTAGGTCCTTGCTATTCAGTGTGGTTTCTAGATGGGCAGCATTTTATCACCTGGGAGCCTGCAAGAAAGGCAGTCTCAGACTCCACCCTAGACTTACTGAATCAGAATTTGGATGTAATACACCCTAGGTAATTCACATACATACTCAAGTTTGAGAAGTAAAGCTCTATACTACACTGTACTATCTGTCTTTGAGATAAAGGCCCAGGGTACCCAACGTATTAGTCTAATATAAAGTGTAACTCTTTGGTTATCAGTCTGGTCACTAGGTCATAGTTGAATTATCTGAAAATCAGTCAAGTAAGGTGACTGTGTGCCAGCTGCTGTACTAAGTAAGCATTGTGAAATTTGCTGAGTTGAAGAGGACATGGTATGGTTCCTGCTTTCAGGGAACTAACAACTGCCAAAGGATGCCTGGAGAATAATACCTTGCACAAGAAGTCCAGTCTTCTTCCCCACTAAATCCTCTAAACAACTTCTCTATCTCAAATGTAAAGGTGGCAGCTATTCACTGGATTGCTCAGGCAGGCATTCAACTCAAGAGGTTCATGGGACAGAATCAAAACAGTTTCACTCCATTTGAAATTGGCTCATGGCAACGGTCTGAAGCAAACACTCAGGCTTTAGGACATAAACTCAATGGGTTCTTCTGAAAGAGTAGCAATCCTGTGTTTGTATAACAGAGAAGTTACAACATTCATCATGCTCAGATTCAGGAACTGTGCACTGAAGTCAAGAGAAACCTGACAGTCTGATTTCCAGGTTCCAGTGACTTAGAATAGGAATTCCTATTTAAAGCAAAGAAAATAAGAAATGAGGAAGTGCCAGTCCTTGTTTCTCTGTGTAGGTGTTGACAAGCTATTAAATCATTAGGTTGTCCCTTGCCAGAAGCAGCAGAATAAATCTTGGAAGTTGACAAATGGTCAGCAGCTCTGTGTGTGCCTGCACACTTAGATGCACACACAAAGAGCACACTGTTTCCCTTGGTTTATCTCCTGGCTGTGTAAATATTTCATCTGACATTTGGATTGGATTCTGAGCTAGTTTCCCACCAAACTGATGGTTTTTTAATCTGCTTTCATCAGCCTACAATAAACTGTCTAACCTGTCTGTACAGTGCAGTGTACTCTGCCCACTGGCAAACAGAACAAATGGAACTATGAGATCCCCGACATACTTTTCTCAGATGTCTGACAAGGAATTGCACCCAACCTCTGCCCAAGCCAGAAACACAAGCTACGAGGCACTTGCCTCATCCAGTTACACCAGCACCCATGAGCCCTTCCCAGACTAGACCAGTGCCAGCAGGAGGTCACAACATATAAATTGGGCCTGCCGTCCTGTTAAGACAGATCTTTGGCTCAGCATAATTGTGCTATTGCCAAAGATGAGGATGGCTGTAAGCTCATTCATTCTGGGTTGTATTCATGCTGGCTTCTCGTCAGTTTTAAATGAACTCCTTTAGTTGTCTGAAATGTAGGAAATACTGTGATAATCTAAACCACAAACTACTGGCTCAGAAAGCTCCTATACAGTAATAAAAAGAAACTAAGTGCTGATAAATGCTGCAAGGTGATGACCTTTGAAAACATGATGCTAAGTGAAAGAAGCCGCTGATAAAAGACCACATATTACAGAATTCCATCCCTATGGAATGTCCAGAATAGGTGAATCTGTAGAGACAGAAGGTAGATTAGTTCTTGCTAGGGTTGAGGGGAGAGGAATGAAGATTGACTGCTGGTGGGTATGGGATTTCTTTTAGGGGGGATGAAAATGTTCTGGAATTAGTGGTAACGATCGCACAGCTTTGTGAATATACTGAATACCACTGAGATGCACACTTAAAATGGGTGAATTTTATGGTATGAGAATTGTATCTTGGTAAGTTGTTTCAAAAAAACTTAAGAGTCATTCAATGATTTCTTCCCTCTTCCCTGCCAAAAAGCTCCTGTAGATAATCTTCTCAGACTTGCTACTCTGTATTCTAAGTACAGGAGAAAGAAGCAAAAGAAAGGCATGTAAGCTGGTACTAGGAAAACTATAAGATCAGAAGCATCTATCCAGTCTACTGCTACCATCCTCTACAATTTATTAACCTATTCATTCATTAATTTGTTGAAAGTCTGGTATGTAGTGGGCACTGAGGAGAGATGCAGTATGAATAAACCCTGCCCTTTCTATTAGGAGCTTATGATAATGATGGTCTTAACATTGACCCAGAGACACGCTGGATTCACGAATTGCCTTTTGTATCCTCAAAGATTAAAATATGTTAATTACAATGTTAGTGGTATTCATATTCCAAATTTCTTGGAAATTGGGAATCCGTGGATGATATCCTTCTTTAAACGTTTCAATACCTAAAGTGTGAACCATACTGGGTAAATTATACTAATAGTAAAGCAAAGTACTTAAAGAACAAGGAAAGATGCAAACTTCTTGTTTTCCCAAGATGTTATAAGCAAGAGTACTTAATGAAAATAACCAAACCAGAAAGGTGCCAGCATATATTCAGCGGAATTCCTCATAAGGAATTGCTTTTGTGGGACCACAGGATTTATTCAGACGGAGCTTTTTCCTTTTCATATTAATGTAAATGAAGATGTGTATCTGTTAGTAACAGTTCTGCTCTTAGTGTAGGGAAAGCTGGTACAAAGGAACTCAATTGTTCATTTCTTTAGGCAGTGTGCTGTATGGAGAAATAACATTTTATCTTTGGAGTCAGGCAAGCCTGGGTTCAAATTCTAGCTTGCATTTGTAATTCAGGCTTTCATAATCTCTTAACAGCTTCTGAGTTACTCTTCCTATCTCTCAAAGCCATCCTTTGTACAGCAGCCCATGTAAACTCTCAAAAATACGAATTATATCTTGTTACTTTCTTACTATAAACCCTTTAGTGACACCACTTCTTTGATAGGAGGGTCTCAGCTACTTAGCATGACTCATAAAATGTTAGCTCCATAGCCTGGCCCCAACATACCTCTCTAGCTACATCTCTTACCATTTTCTGCCTTACATTTTTCACATAATTGTTTGTACTTGCACACAGACACACACATGCAGCCACACCTTTTTTCAGGCTGTTATGCTCTCCTAGAACTGCTTTCCAACCTTCTGCACCTGGCTAACTGAATCATTTGCACTAGAGGTGGGGTGGCAGGATAGCTGGTAAGAATATAGGCTATTGAGCTGGTTGCCAGGGCAAGTCAGGGCCCTGATCTAACCTTTTCCCTCTAACTTTGGATTAGATTAAAGGCAGTTGAGATATTGACAATAACAGCAGAAAGTCCATTAAATTCTAGCATATGCTACTTTAAAAGTACTTTATTTTAAAAATCTGAATAAGTACTAGATGTCTATGGTACAACATTTCAAAGATAGAAAAGTATATTTAGTACAAGAATAAATCTCTGCCATGCTTTAGACACCCAGTTCCCTTACCAGCATTTTTGTGATTCTTTCAAGAGATAGACTGCGTAAGTAAGCAAAAAAAAAAAAATGATTTTAATACAGTATGGTAACATCCTCTACACAGTGTCCTGTACTTGCTCTTTTCTCTTAACCATTTTATCTTAAGATCCTGCACAACGTACTATATTTAATCAATCCTCTATTGGTAGGCATTTAGATTGTTCCTTAATTTTTATAAAGCTACTCATTATACCTCTTTCATTATTCTTGTAGCAGTTCTGCTCCACAGATGGGAAATTCTTTTTGAAAAAAATCTCAACTCCTTTATATTTTTTTCCATTAAACTTGCATTTACGGTGCTTTTGTTGTCTAATTACAAAGGTAACACATTTCATTTGTAGAAAACTTGAAAGATATGAGAAAGTACACAGAAAAGAGATCACTCACATTTCTAACAATAGTTAACACTGAAATGACTATCCTAGTGTTTTTTCTATTCACACATCTATACTTTTCAAAAGGTCTATCCTCATATTTGAGGGGAAGATATTTGATAAAATATAGTAAAAAAGTATAATAGCTCACCCTGTTTTAGTTACTAAAGCACCTTGCATGCATTATTCCATTTAATGCACACAACAACCCTATGAGGTATGCACTATTCTCCTCATTTTACAGATAGGGAAACTGAGGCACAAAGAACTGCTAAATGTCACACAGCTTAGGAAATAATGGAACCGGGATATGAGCCTAGATTTATTGGACCGCAAGTCATGCTCTGGTTCACTGTGTTCTACTGCCTCTGCCAGCCTGCAGTGTCTAGGAAAGTTGTAAATGAATACACTATGACCAGCAATTCCATTTGTAGCTTTGTGCTTTACAGAAACTTGCACATATGCTCAAGGAGACAAGTGCAAGAACGCTCACTGCAAGTGACAATTCAGTGGCAAAAAATCAGGACTGACCCAAATGTCCCTACAGATGTGAATGGATACATAAAACATAGAATATCCACACAACAAGATACTATATAGCTATTAAGTGGACTGAACTAGATCTGTATGGATAGATCTCAAAAACACCATTGAGTGAACAAAGCAGGTTGCAAAATGATATGCACATTATAGTACCATTTGTGTAAATAAAAAAATAAACCACTCACCCCCCCCATCTTGTTTCTGATTACTGTGAAAATGGACTGGAAAGATACACATCAAATTTATGGCAATGGATGCCTTCAGGGAGCTGAGAGCAGAATAAGACTGAGGATGAGGGTCACAGAATATTCAACTTGTCTATAATAATTTATTTTTAAGAAAAGACATAAAGCTTAGATGAAATCTTAACCAATTTCAATTCTGAATGGTGGGAATATGTGCATTTGTCCTATTCTTCTCTGTCACTATACTGTATTTAAAAAATAATATCAGCTAATGTTTACTGAACACCTACTATGTACCAGATATAGTTCTAAGTGTTTCACATGAGTTGACTCATTGAATCCTTACAAACACCCTATGAAGTAGGTACTATACTAGATCCATTTTACAGATGAGGAAGTTGAGGCAAAGAGAGGTTAAACGACTTCCTTGGGTCACATAGTAAGTGCTGGATATATCTAGCCCCAAGAACCATGCTTTTACCTTCCATAACATTTACCCTTCTAAAAATTCTCAAAATCTAAACATAACAGCACAAAACCAGTTCCCTAAAACCTGCATTCCCTAAATGCTGAGGTAATGCGAAGTGGGGGGAGTGAACACAGCTGTGCAGTTGTTACCCTGCCTGCCTCTTTGTATTTGCTAAATACTAGGCTGGGGGTGGTGGTGAGGACCCCACCTGGGAGCTGAGTTAGCACTAACTCAGAGTTAAACAGCAGGGACCTCTCTCTCTTGAGGGACTCAGAACCAAAAACCCTGCTCCCCCTCAAAAACAAAACAAAACAAAACAAAATATCAGACAGAGCAAAATGATATAGGCTCAGCTGGGGGCATTACAGGGCACACACTCAATTTGAGTCTGTGTGTGAACTAGAGTTTGCAGAAGTTAGCTAAGCCTAGTTCCTATACTATAAAATGTTGGGCAGAGAGGAGCTGGAAGCCAAGTAGAGTTGAAAAGAAGACTAGGAGGAAAGAAGAAAATCCTTTGGCTTCTTCTAAGGCAGAAGGAAGCAGGTATGCAGTGCTTGAGGAGTGGGGCAGTTGGAGAGAAAGGAAAGATGGAATAGGAAGGGGGTGTTTCTGTAGCTCTCTTCCTGCTGTGTCCTCTAATTTTAGTGGAATAATCCCCCTACTCTCTGGTGTCATCATCATAGCAGCTCCCAGGATACAAGGAAATAACACAGGGAAACAGTGGGGTGAGAACAGATGAAGACTGCTTTGTTGGGAAGAGAGTCTGAAAAGTAACAGCCAATCACTTGAGCAACAACAGACACTGGGAAGCTGTGCAGTGCAGTGGTGAAGAGCTCAGACTCTAGAGCCAGCCTTCCTGGGTCTGAATCCTGGCTGTGCTACTTATTCATTCTGCCAACTTGGGAGAGCCATCTGTGAAATGGGGATAATAACAGAATTGCTGAGGATATAGATGAGGAAATGCATCTAAAGCATTTAGAATGTGCGAGGCACATAGTAATCATTCAATGAGTGTTTGATATTATTATTACCATCATTGTATTTGAGTACTTTCTTGTTTCCTGGCCCTGTGGATATGAATTTGGGCTGGGGAGAAGGATCAGAAACAGTTTTTACCCTTGCATTTAGTTTAGCTGGGGAAACAGATAAGTAAATGAATTACAAGCAATATGATAAGGTCTCAGATAACTCAATGTGTCAGGTACTAGAAGATCTCAGAGAAAGAAGTGATTAGCTTTGGAGGGGAGAGGAGGCCAGGGAGGATGTCACAGACAGATGAGGTGGGAGTTGGAACTTGAAGGAAGACTAGGACTTCATCAGGCAGCCATGTGGGAGGAAGGACATTCCTAGTAGAAGCAATATCTTGGTCAAAGGCTTGACTAAACCATGATTCAGGGCAGCGGTAGGGTGAGTATAGTGGAAAAATAGATTAGGGTCCAATCCAGAAGGATCTTGTGTACTTTTCTAAGAATTTTGGATCTGTAAGCTCTTGGAGGTATGTGTGTGTGTGTGTGTGTGTGTGTGTGTGTGTGTATCTATATTTGAAGCAGGGGGATAGCATGATTAATGTTGCATTGCTCAAAAATAACTGACATGAAGGATGGCTTATGGATGGAAAGACTGGAGGGAGGGAGACCAGATGAGCTGCCCTGATGCCTCCATTCCCAACCCATACCTCCTCCTCCGGTGTTCCCTTATACAATCAATCATTTACCCAGCTGCCCAAGAAAGAACCCTGAGGTCCTCCATGACACTTCCCTCTTTCACCCCTACATCTGATTCATCAACAAGCCTTGTTGGTTCTATCTTCAAGATATGTTTGGAATCCATACTACCACAACAGCCTCCTAACTGGTCTTTCTAGTTCCACTGGTACACCTTTTTAATCTACTGTCTATACAAACGCCAGAGTGATTAAATACACATACACACACACATACACACACACACACACACACACACACACACACACACACACTCTCTCTCTCTCTCTCTCTGCTATGGACTAAACTGTGTTCCCCTCAAATCATATGTTGAATCCTTAACCCCCCAATGTGACTATATTTAGAATGAGGAAGCAATTAATGTTAAATGAGGTCATAAAGGTATGGCCCTCATCCCATAGGGTTGGTATCCTTATATGTCACCCTGCAAAGTGCATATGAGGAGCACTGTTTTAGGGATAAGGAAACTGAGTTTGTGAGAGATGGGCAAATTACCCAAGGTCTCACTGCTAGTTAGAGGATCAAAGTCCCCAGCTGATTAGCTCAAAAGCCCATGTCCTTTCTGCCATACTACAGGCTCCAAAAGAGGATAAAGGTGAACATCTAGAAAGAATAACTTCCTACGCTGGCTCTCACCAGACTTCATTCATCAGGGACAAAAGTTCTCGCTTTTCTTTGGGGAAGCGGGAAGCCACCACCCTAATATTTAAGTAATACAGGGCCAGTTGGAATCAGGTTTTCAAAAGGGACCACGACCCAAAAGAGAGTCCGAGCCATTTCACTGGGCTGAGGGAGACATGGGGCAGGGCTGTAGCTATCTTATTTACTTCTGTATACATAGACCCCACCACTGTGCTTGGCTCTAGGAGGCACTCAATCATTTGTGGAAAGAATTTACTCAGTGTAGCACAGGGACCAAAAGATAGTACATTCTATGTCCTGCTATTGTGGCGTCTAGAAAGGTATGGCTATAGAAATCAGGCCTGAAAGAGCCAGTCACATAGCTCCCAAGATTTGGAACTAAAGAAGCATACTTCTGATACATTTTAGATTCACAGCAAAACAAGATTCCCTGGTGGGAATTTTCCCAAAGACTGGATCCAGAAACCCACTGAAAGGGTTACAAGTGTACTTGCATATGATTTGCAAATGTTTTATGTCTAACTACATTCTCTGTCATCTATTCTCTAGTGAATTTCAAGGCAAAAAATTTACTACTACTTTAAAGGTTATTGCATAATTTATAAAAATAATAAAAATTTATCTTCTCTTTCTTAACAAAAAAGAATAGGCAGTACCACGTTATGCTGTCAAGGCTGTTCAGTGCAGACAACTCATATCTTTATTATTGCCATGTAAAGTGTTCTATCAATCATGTTTAGGTTCTATTATAAAGTTTAAAATGGGAGGTGTACCTATCCATATTAGCCAGTATCACTGAAGTTCCTAGGATACCCACCCCTGTGTCATCAACATGAGGATTGTGCTGCTCAAATGGTACTTTTTTGGATTACAAATATATAGAGGCACTCCAAGTAGAAATCTGTGTTACTGAGGATTCAAAGTAAGGGCGGCCTTTCCTACTCATAAATGCAATTAAGGTCCAATGGCAGAGACATACTTCTCAAGAGTAGAGGAGGCTGGGGTGACAGCAGAACTGTGAACATCTATTCCTAAGTCACAGGCAGAAGCTTTCCTTTGTAAGCTGATCCTTGATAGAGTAGTAATTTATGCATGGAAAGAGATATGGAACTCATCATTCAGCAAGCATTTATTGAGGGCCTGCTATGTGCAAGACACTAGATAAGCATCACAGCATAAAGAGGAGAACTTCCAAACTATCAGGCCTTTTCTTGTCATTGCCTTAAAATATCATGTCTTATATTTAAAAAGGGCAATGTAATCCTGAGAATAAAATCCAAACTCAACATTAGTAAAACTTATATTTGCCCTCTCTATAATATGCTTTAGTGAGCTTTTGCACATGCTGTTCCCTCTGCTTGGGATCCTCTCCTGTCTGCCTGGTGAAATCCTACCCATCTTTTAGGATACAGGTTACGCTCACAAAACTCTTTGCAAGGAATCTGTACTCTCACACCCCATTGTAATTTTTTCTTTATCACACTGTACTCTGAGCTCTGTAAGTCAGGTAACACCTCCGATTCATCTTGGTATCCCCAGCACCATGCCTACATACAGTAGTAGTCAGTAAATGATTGATGAAATCCCAGAGCACTTGGAAAAATAAATCTATTAACACATTACAGAGAAAGTTACAGAAACCGAACAAGGCTTTGCACATAGCATGTGCTTAATGACTGCTTGCTGACTTTGGATGTAGTAAAAATGGAGCTTCCCTTAGGTCAAGGCTATAGATAGCACTGCTTGCTAGCCCCTTCATGGCGCCACACAGCGGGCAACAGCCCTACACAGACAGACATCCTTGTGATGTTTCAGGCACTGAATGGTACACGTGGCCCAAATCATCAACCCCACTGGCTTGCCAGAGGGCATGAAAAGTCCCATTACTAGTCATTTTTTTGGGTTAAAACATTTGCTATAGAAGTTCCCTGTTGGATTGCTTTCAGAGAGAGGAAAAATACATCAGAAGCCATCTGAAAGACTGCACCTTTCAGGGGACCTGTAGATCATTCACGCCTATCTTCTTCCAAGTACAATCTGTAATTCAGAGAGAATTTAGAACGCAGCGAAAGGTCTAAAAAAGAGTCAAGATTGAGCACAATTTAAATTGAACCTTATAATCACAGTAGAAAATCCCTGTCAGTTTAGAGTGACAAATTTTGCTATTTGCAAAGTTGTGTGAGCCACAATTCTAAAGAAGGCAAAAAAAATTAGTAAATATTAGTAACGTTTTTTGTATTAGAGCACTAAAAAAAAACAACCCTAAACTTTAGCTTTTAGTCATAGCCATTTGCAAAATCCTACTATCTTTTCCTGGTTCTGGGCAAGTAAAATCCTTTTTCTGTTCTGACAAGGAATGTGTAGAAGAAAACACATTTTGTAGTTTGAAAATTCCATTTTCATGGGAAATACACCAATTTTGTAAACCCCTTTGGTACATAATCACCAAGTATTTTTTTTTGGCCAACACAGGCCCCAAATGGTCAAGTTACTCCTGTGTTAGCTAGAAACCAGTTAGGCAGATACAAGATTCCTGGAGCATTCTAGTTAAGAGTAACTGAGATGATCTTTCCCTAATTTTGGAAAATCAGGATGTTTTATGACTCATCCATTACTTAGGTCTTATTCAGTGTTGATAGTTTAACAAATTACATAGAAGGACAAAGCTAAAATCTGTTGACTTTAGCTGGAACAAAGACTAATCTTGCTTTCAAATCATTGTTAGTGCTATTTGAACAGTGAAATAATCAAGAGCCCAGAGATAAGCAAAGTTTCTCAGCATAATCCTCTTCTCCCTCTGTTAGCTTGGGGAGGGATGGGTGAGAGAAGGACAATGCCAACACAAATGGAACTGTACAGGGAAGAAAGAAAAGGAGGGCCAGAACAGTGGGTGAAAAGTTAACTTACTTCACTTAGACCACCATATTAAAACCAGATGTGTTGAAAATGTTGGATGAGAAAAACTGGTGTTACTGATAGCGTGAACAAATGCTTTGTGCTTTCCTTCCAATACAGTATCATTGCAGGGTGCCAGAGGTATCATTTTATTTCATTTCACATGTAGCACATTCTCAACAAGTTAAACCGTTTCTAATTTTGTGTAATTAGATAGGCCTTGCTATATCCCTCAGTTGAAGGATTTTAAGAGCTGCCTTGTTCTGTCTCCCTTTTGTGACAGCTTCTTTGGGGCTGGAAACTAACATTTGGTAACATTTCTTGCCTTCTGGCACCTGTCAGCTGGATGGGCCCTGGGAAAAGGAGGGTAGAGGAGGGAAGGAGTGCAATGCCCCTTCCCCACCATGCCCTGGTATTAGACCCATCTTTGTCTCTACATGGGGATTACTTTGTTCTGGAAAGTGCTAGTAAGTACATACTCAAATAACCAGCAGATGAGTGAATGGAATGCTGAAGTTCTTTTTTTTTAATGTAATTTTATCACAAATTTCAAGTTCCTCTGTTTACTAAATGTAGAGCTTGGGTGAGGTGCTGAGGAAGGATAGCAGTCCTTTAATACAGCCCAAGGATGCCCTAGTCTGCAGAGTGGATGGTGCTTGGCTTTTCGATCTTGCTTTCCAGTCACTCTGGGCAGAGCACCTCACTGGCTATAGCACCTACAGCGTGACTGCCTTCTCCTCACTTCACGGCAGAGCCATGAGAAGTCATCAAATTTCTGACATTGGAATAAAAGGTTATATAAACACCAGAGTTTTTACTTCAGTGCAGAAGTAATAACAGCATGTTGAAATTGTGAGGTTTTCCTTCAAAAGGCTTTAAAGCTCTCCCCTCCACCAAAAGCTGTCTTAAGGCAATTAATGACCATTCTATGACATCTTTGTGAGGTTACTGATTGGCAAATGCTCTCCATGTGTAGACTGGGAAATCTAGAATTGAGGTCGATTTATGCTTCTATGCCTTGGGACTTGTGAATGAGTGATATATGCAGGGCCTGACCTCTCACCACAGATTTCTGTGGTTTTTGTCCAATAATGAGAGAAGACAAGTGAAGGAGTGCAGTATACAATAGAAATGGGCGAGTGACAGGGCCACCTGACATCCCCTAGTACTTTACAGTTTATAAATCACTTTCAGAGTGGTCCTTCATGGATAGGCATTGTACATTCCCATTTCACCAAAGCAACTGGACTGCAGAAATAGGAGGCAGGGTGCAGGCACAGTCACGGAGGCCCTGGATTTCTCATGCTGGGGGTAGGACAGTGCATGGGCAAGCACTTTGCCTTCCAGGAATAGTACTGCTCTGAGACTCTGTAGACTGACTGGAACGGAGGTTAAGCCCAGGGTTTTCTTTGCATTCCATTCAGCAGTTCGCTCATACTTCCACTACAGATCAGGCTCAAGAATTTCTTTGCCAGCTGAGAATCTGAACGTTGCTTTGGCTGTAAGACAGTATCTTATTTATTCACATAAATCCCTTCCTCTTCTTGTCCCTGATTATTTTCACCCTGAAATGGAAAGGGAGGCAACTTATGTGAGCATTTGGGTACTGGATTGCAGCCACCCTTGGCAATCTTTGTTAATCTTTCAGATTCTCACTAGCACTGACTGAAGAACAGTGACTCACCCAAAGAAACACATAGTCTCTCTTTCCTTTAGAAAAGAAGTTCCTCAAAAGTGCTGCTAAGAAAAGCAAAACAAAATAACTATAGCCCAAGGGAAAGAAAAAGCTCTAAGAGCAAAATATTGCTTTAAATAAGCCTAGAAGATTTTGGGGAAGGAGAGAGTGATTATTTGCAAGTGATGAAAAAATGACTTGTGCATTTTAGATTTCCTTTTCAGTTCCAAATTTGAGCCTGAAACATCTTTTGTCCAGGGGAAGTTAGGTTACCTCAGCCCCAGCTCACTACTTGGAACTTCCCAGGAGCCTGGAAAGCCTTGCAGCTCAGCACCCCTGGGCAGGGAGACAAACAGTGGGCAAGAATAAAAGTGAGAAGCAGCTGGCACAAATGCTGCTGTCCCTCCCCTCATTCTAGCCAGTTGTCTCTTTAATTTAACCCTTAGTCCAGCCCCCAAATGACAAAGCTCATTTTGCTTATTATGCAAGTCTCTTCTGGTTGAGATAGTGGTTGTTATAAAGCAGAGGAATACTGCAGATGTACGGGAGGGTTGGTGGGGAAAACTTGAAAAAGACAGGTTTCTTTTTTTCTCCCTCAAAATGTGCATGTAAGGAAGAACGCCTCGAGAAGGTGATGCACGAAGGGATTGAAACCTCTGTAATCAAAGGCAGTCTGGCGAAGGGGGACAAGCTGCACAAGCTTGAGGACAGTTTTACTCCTACTTCCATTTATATTCTTAGGGCTAATTGTGCAAATGGGAATTTCTTCCTCAAGAATGGCCATTTGTAGATGCACGTGTGTTTATTTCTCCACACTATCAGAGAACCAACTCAGCAATACCTCCAAAAACTCTGATCAATAGAGAGAAGCTTCATTATTCACCAGCCTGGAGACTAGCAATATGCAAACTGTTTTCCCCTCAAGTGGACCAAGAATCCTCGGGTGTCAGGCTGGAACCACCTTTAAAGTGCATTCTAGTTAACCCTGAAGAGGACAGGGGAGGAAGTGGAGCCTGGAGAAGGGAAATGAATTGCTAAGGGTCTCATGAGCTAATGTGGATGCCATTAGAAGGCAACCCGGTTTCTCTGGCACCAGTCCAGTGCCTTCTGTCCACCCTCCCACTTCCCACTTGCAGAGACCCCCACGGCAAAGTGTGTGGGTTTTTCTGCTGGCTCTCTCTATGGCTATCCCATGACAATGACGGCAGGCCCAGGGACCGAGCACACCCTTGATCGTGAGAGAGGGAGTGCTTATTTTTGAATTCCTGACCTAGCTGGAGAAGGGCCATACTGCCATTTGAAGCCTGCCTTTGGCTCCATGACCTTCAGTGTGAGGAGATCAGGAGAACTGTGTGTCCGAAGGCAACACTGCTGCTGTGAACAGATGCAGCAGCTGAAGAGTCAGGAGTGAGTTCTCCTGCATTCTTCCTTTAAAGAAATGATGCAATTGATGTATGTACAAAATGTTTAATATATGTAAATCATATTTGTATGTAATTTCTATATGAAAAAATACTTAACATATAAGTTATGAAGCAAAATAATAAAATAAATGCCTGTGAGCCTACCATCCATCTTATTAGAACATTTTCAGCACCACTGCAGCTCCCTGCTGCTTCTCTCCAGCCACCACCCTATCTTTTTCCCAGAAGTCCCCACAATAATGAACCTTTAAGTCACTCCCTTACATTTCCTTATAGTCTTCCTACACATATGCATATCCCTAAACAATAAACTCTTTAGTTTTGCTTGGTTTTGAACTGTAAATATTGGTATCATATAAATTATTCTGCAATTTGTTTTTACTCAAAATTGTGTCTGCAAATCTTTCACATTGTTACCTCTAGCAGTGGGTCATCCATTTTCATTGCTGCCTAATATTTCATTTTGTAAGTATACTACAAGAGAGAGATATTCTACATCTATTGTTTCTGTTTTTTTTTTTTTTTTTTTGCTATTCTGAGCAATGTTGCTATAAATTTTCTTTATACTACACTTGCCCAAGTTTTTCTAAGGTATGTTTCTAGGAGTGGAATCAATGAGCTGTAAAGTACACATATGTTCAAATTTGTTAGATAATGCCAAATTGTTTCCCAAATTGGTTGTCCCATATACACCCCTGCCAGAAGCATAAGTGTTCCGCATCCTCACTAACTTAGTATTGTTTAATTCACATTATTTATTTCAATCTGGTTAATTAAAATGGAATTTCATGTTTTGGGTGCAGGGTCATTCATGGTGGTATTAATTTGCATCTCCTTGATTAGTAATGAGGCTGAGCATCTTTTCATGTCTCTTGACACTCAAATTTCCTCTTCTGTGAAAGGACTGTTCATATCTTCTGCCCATTTTTCTTCTGGAATTTTTTTTAGGTATTGTCATATGAAGCTTGTATATTTCAAATACTAATACGTTGTCAGTAATATGAATGCTAAAAATGTTCTTCCACTTTGTGTCTTGTCTTTTCATTTTATGGTATTTTTTGGTAAACAGAGGCACTACATTCTAATGTAATTGAATTTATTACTCTTTTCCTTTATGGTTGGTGCTTTTTGCATTTCTTTAAAGAAATTCTCCCTATCCCAAGATTACAGAAATATTCTCCTATAACAGTGTTTCTTTGTGAGCAGGGAGATTACTGGCATTCAGGGTAAGGCAATTATTCTTTATGTGGGTCTGGCTCTCACTGCAGGACACTTAGCATCCCTGGACCCTGGGTACCAAATGCCTTTAGCACTGTTCCTGTCATTATAACAACCCAAATACTCCTGTACATTTTCAAACATCCCCTGGGTGGGGGTATTGCCAGTTGAGGATTTCTGAACTGTATTTTCTTCTAAAAGTTTAATGGATTTACTATATCCAGAATTGATTTTTGTTTACTATCTTACTGTCTGACCTCACTCGCTTATTGAGCTGTTATAAACACAGTCTGATGATTATTTCTTTCCCTTCTTTTTCCTCCTCCTCCATTCTTCATATGTTGGGTGTTTTGTTCTGTGCTATTTTTAGGAGTACTCCCATTTACAGCAGTCCCTCTAAGATACCAGAGAATTGATTTTTGTGTTTGATGTGAACTGGGAATATAATTTATTCTAATTTTATTATTTCTTTATGGGTAACCAATTTCCCCAACATCAGTTATTGAAAAGTTAACCCTTTCACCCATTAATCTGCAATGCTACTTGTAATACATCAAATTTCCAAATAGGTATAGGTCTATTTTTGAGTTTCTATTCTGTACCCTTGGCCTGTCTGTCAAACCTCTGTGCCAATATCACACTCTTTTAAGTGATATAGCTGTGTAGTAAATATTAATATCTGGTAGAGTAAGTTTTTCTACCTTGTTGCTCTTTGACTTTTCTTTGCACTTCCATATAAAGCTTAGAACTGGCTTGTCAGATTCCATTAAGAAACATTTGGGATTTTGATTGAAATTACACTATGATTGAGTCAGAGAGAAAGGATATCTTCACAATATTAAGCAGCCTGACAGAACATAGCTCTCCATTTCAATAAAGATTTATAATTTCCTCCATAAAGGGCCTCTGGCACATCTTTTGTTAGATTTTCTTCATAGATACCTTCTATTTTTATCTTTTTTTAAAAACATAGTTATAAATTTTTTTGATGAAGGCTTTTAAGATCCACTCTCTTAGCAACTTTCAAATATACAATATGGTATTATTAACTACACTCATGCTATACATTATATCCCCATGACTTACATTTATTTTATAACTGGAAATTTGTACCTTTTGACTTCCTTGGCCTGTTTCACCCACCCTCCATTCCCCTCCAGCAACAACCAATCTGTTCTCAGTATCTATGAACTTGTTTAGTTTTGTTTTTGTAGGTTCCACATACAAATGTGAACATATGGCATTTGTCTTTTTCTATCTTATTTCACTTAGTATAATGCCCTCAGGGTCCTTCCATGTTGCCACAAATAGCAAGATTTCCTTTTTATGGCTGAATAATATTCCATTGTACATATATACCACATTTTCTTACTCCATTCATCCTCTGATGGACACTCAGGTTGCTTACATATCTTGGCTACTGTAAATACCCCAATGCAGCAATGAATATGGGGGTGCATATATTATTTTGAATTATTGTATTTGTTTTCCTTGGATAAATACCCAGAATACCCATGAATTGCTGGATCATATGGCAGTTCTATTTTTAATTTTTTGAGGACCTTCATATTATTTTTCAGAGTGGCTGCCCCAATTTACAATCCCACCAACAGTACACAGGGTCCCCTTTTCTCCACACCCTCTTCAGCACTTTTTATTTCTTGTATTTTTGATAATAGACATCTTAACAGCTATGAAGTAGTATCTTATTGTGATTTTGATTTGCATTTCCCTGATGGTTAGTGATGTTGAGCACTTTTTCATGTATGTGGTAGCCATCTGTTAATCTTTGCCTATTTTTTAATCAGATTGTTTTTTTGCTATTGAATTTTAATACAATTCTTTTTATTTCTGTAAAATTGGTAGTAATGCCTCCATTTTCATCTGATATTAGTAATTTGTCTTGCCTTTTTTTCTTAGTCAACCTATCTGAAGATTTGTCAATTTTGTTGATATTTTCAAAGAACAACTTTTGGTTTCATTGATTTGTCTAATTTTTTTATTCTCTATTTCATTTATTCTTTCTCTAATCTTTGCTTTTTCCTTCTTTCTGCTTGCTTTTGGTTTAATTTGTTCTTTTCCAGGTTTTGTCAGGTGAAAAGTTAGGTTATTGATTTGAGATCTTTCTTTTTTATCATAGGTATTTCTAGCTACAAATTTTCCTCTGAGCACTGCTTTAGTTGTATTCCATAAGTTTTGGTATGTTGTTTCTTCATTTTCACTTATCTCAAAGTATTTTCTAATTTCCCTTGTGATTTTTTCTTTGACCCATTGGTTATTTAGGAGTGTGTTGTTTAATTTCCACATATTTGTGAATTTCCCAAATTTCCTTCTGTTACTGATTTCTACTTTCATTCCATTGTGGCCAGAAAACTTAATTTGCATGATTTCATTCTTCTGTGCTTTATTATCTAGCTTATGGTCTATTGTGGAGACTGTTCCATGTGCACTTGAGAAGAATGTATATTCTGCTGTTTTTCAGTGGAGTGTTCTTAGATGTATGTCAGGTCTAGTTTAGTTTTGTTCAAGTCTTCTATTCCCTTGTTCTTCTGCCTAGTTGTTATATCTGCTATTGAAAGTGTGTACTGAATTCTCAAATTGTTATTGTTTAATTGTCTGTTTCTCCCTTCTACTCTGTCCATTCTATCAGTTATTGCTTCATGTATTTTGGGGCTCTTTTGTTAGGTGCATATATGTTTATAATTATTGTATCTTCCTGATGGACCCTTTTATCATTATGAAATGTCCCTCCTCATCTTGTTATGATTTTTGTTATAATGTCTAGTTTTTGTATTAGTTTAGTCACTGCAGCTTTTTTATGGTTGTTTGCATGATATATTATTTTCTATCCTTTCACTTTCAGCCTATTTGTATCTTTGAATAAAAAGTATGCCTCATGTAGACAGCATATTGTTTTCTTTTTTACATTTAAAAATCAGCACATTTCATTTTCTTAGAGCAGTTCTAGGTCCACAGCAAAATTGAACAGAAAGTACAGAGAGTCTCTAACATATTATATATATATTTAAAGTTTTCTCTTAATCTCTTTTAATCCAAAGCACACTTTTTCTCAACAACATTACCATTTGATGAAAACAAGGTATAGAATGCTTATGGATTGGTTTGTCTGATTTCCAGTGGTATTTTGTAACATGTAACTCTATCTACCTTATTGTCTATAAAAATAAAACTAGTTTTAAAGGCTTGATTACATTTAAGTTAAACTGTTTTCACAACACTTTCTTCATAGGATATAACTTTGTAACTCGATCACATAAGGAGGCATATATGTCAGCTTGTCATGATATTAGTGATGCTAAGTTTGGTTACTTGTCTAAAGTGATAACTTGTTTGCAGTGATAAAGTTCTTCATTTAATGTACTTATTTATTTATTGAAGTGTAGTTGATACACAATATTGTATTGGTTTCAAGTATACAACATGGGATTCAACAGTTATCTACATTATTAAATGTTCACCCCAACTAGTGTAGTTAGTATCTGTCAACATAGAAAGATGTTAAAGAACTATTGACTATATTCTCTATGCAGTTCTTTTATCCTTGTGACTAATTTATATTATGATTGAGATTTTGTGCCTCTTTATCCCCTTCACCTGTTTCACCCACCCATCCCCTCCCCTCCCCCATGGTAACCACCAGTAACTTCTCAGTACCTATAAATCTACTGATGCTTTATTCATTTTGTTTTGTTTTTAGATTTTATATTAGGGAGCATATTGTTGGATCTCATCTTTTTTTAATCCAGTCTGAGAATATTTGTCTTTTGACTGTTTAATTCATTCACATTTAATGTTATTACTGATATGTTTGAATTTATACTGCTATTTTGCTTTATGTTTTCTATAGGTCATATGTCATTTTTTCTAAAGGCCATATCTTCCTTTGTATTAAGTGACTGTTTTCTCAAGTAACATTTTAATTATTTTCATGATTTTAAAATTATTTTTGAGTTATCTTCTAAGTGGTTTCTTTAGGGCTTGAAATATACATCTTATTAGAATCCCTTCAGGTGATTCACTGACTTAATTCCAGTGAAATTAAGACATTTAATATAGTTTCATTACCTCTCCTTCTTTTTAATATTATTATTATATGTACATAAAGACTTATATATGGTACAAATTCAACAATACATTGTTGTACTTATTAATTTATATAATTCTATGATTTTTAAAAAGGCTGAGAGAAGAAAAGAAAGCAAATATATATTTATAATGTTTATTAATATTCCTATTTACTCTTCTGCTTCTTCTCATTTCTTCCTGTAGAATATGTTACCAACTAGTGTCATTTCCTTATTCCAATGCAGCTTTGTTTTCATGCCTCTTCATTGTGCTGTTATTGTCAAATATGTTGTATTCTAGATATTATAGTCCCAATAATACATTAATATTCATATTATTTTATGCAACTGATTTTTAAATCAGTCAAGGGAGGAAAGAGGAGGAACTATACAATTATACTGTCTTTTCTAATTACTTAAATAATTACCTTCATCAGCTTTCGTTGTTTTTCATGTGGATTCAGATTACTGTCTGACATCACTTGCTTCCAGTCTGAAGAACTTCACTTAGTATTTAAGAAAGGTAAGCTAGGTATGCAATGAATTCTCTCAGTTTTTTTTCATATGGGAATATCTTTATTTCACTTTCATTTTTGGTAGCTATATGATTCTTGGTGCTTCTTAAAAAAACTCAATAGTTTGACTATATTATCCTGCTGCCTTCTTGCCTCCATTGTTTCTGATGGGAAGTCAACTGTTAATCTTATTAAGGTTCCTTTGGATAGATGAGTCTTTTTTTCTCCTCTTGCTTTCAAGATTTTCTCTTTGTCTTTCAACAATTTACTATGATTGCTCTGGGTACGGTCTCTTTGTGTTTCTTTACTTGGAACTAATTGAGTTACTGGGGTGTAGAGATTAATGTTTTACATCAAATTTGAGGGTTTTTCAGCAATTATTTCTCTGAATAACATTGTATGACCTTTTTGTGCATTCTTCTCTTTCTAGTGTTCCCATTTATGCATATGTTAGTGCACTTAGTTATATCCCACATTTCTCTGAGGGTTTGTTCATCTTCATTTTTCTCTGTTCTTCAGATTGCATAATCTTTACTGATATATCTTCAATTTGACCGATTCTTTCTTCTGCCATCTCAAATCTATAGTAGAGTTGCCACTAGCAAATATTCCTTTGTTATTGTACTTTTCAACTCCATAATATCTATTTGGACCTTTTAAATAGTTTCTATCTCTTTATTGATAATATATATCTGTTGAGACATTGCCATAATATTTGCTTCCCTTACATCTTTTTAAGCATGGCTACCTTTAGTTCTTTGAGCATACGTATAACAATTTTTGAAATCTTTGTCTGCTGAGTTTGCCATCTGAGCCCCTTCAAAGACTGTTTTTATTGTTTGTCTTTTGTTGTTGTTTTTGTGTATGGGTCACTTTCCTGTTTTTGTTTTTGCATGTCTCTCTTTTTTTTTTGTTGAAACATGGGCATTTTAGATACTATGTGGTAGGAACTCTGGAATACTTATTCCCTACCCACCCCAGGGATGGTGGCTCTTAATTGCTTGGTTATTTGTTTAATAACTTGAGTGAACTTTGTGAAGTTAATCCTCCCCACAGAGTGAAGCTTTTGATGTCCCTGCTCAGATTTTTTCCCTTGTTTTTATCTTTTAGCCTGACTACCCAGAGTTGGCACAAGCCACTTATTGTCAAGGTTATGCATAAGCTTCCTAAGCTGGTTAGATTTTTACCTTTATCAGTGGATATGTGTATGGTTTGGAGGCTGTTATCAAAATTGAGGGTGTTTATATTTTTTGTACCCTGTTCAGTCAAGGGACTAGAGAGTAAAATCTGAAGTTCTTTAAGTGGTCTGCATGGCCTTACACATCTGGTTCCCTTTTAAATCTCGGATCTTATCTACTACTCTTCCTCTCATTCACTCAGCTCCAGACACACTGTCCTCCTTGATATCCACTCAACAAGTCAGCACATTCCCAATACTGCCCTTGTGTGGTTTTAGTATTAAGGTTATACCAATCCCATACTATTGGCTTGGAAATATTCCATTTTTTTCTACTCTTAAGAAGAACTTTCATAATATTGGAATTAATTTTTCTTTGAATATTTGATAAAACCACCTAGATTTAGTGTTTTCCTTGTGGGAATATTTTAATTACTGACAGAATTTCTTTAATGGTTATGTAAGTACTTCTGTTTCCTGTTCTTGAATCAGTTTTGGTAGTTATCTTTTTCTAGTAATTTGTTTATTTGGTCTATACCTTTTAATTTATTGACATGAAATGGTTCACAGTATTTTCTTACTAAAATTTTAATCTACCACATCTGTAGGAATGTCTCCCTTTTCTAACAATGTTTATTTGGACCTTATTTCTTTTTTTTTTCTTGATCAATATTTTCTGAGGTTTGTCAATTTATCCTTTTAAATAACCAATTCTTGGTCTTGATCTCTTCTACTTATTTTCTATTTTAATAATCTTTGCTTTTATGCCTATTATTTCTTTCTTTCTGCTTTCTTTGGATTTATTCTGTTGTTCATTATCTAACTTCTTAGGTTGAATGCTTAGCTCATTAACTTTCAGCATTCCCTCCTTTTTAGTATATGCCTTTAAGGTGACAAACACTCTTCTAAGCACTACTTTAGGTGAAATACACAAGCTCATTTCTAAAAATTTTCTAATTTCCATTAAAATTTCTTCTTTGACCTGTATTTTAGGGAAAAAACTATGTATATGGATTTATTTTTATTGCCTTATTTTGTGCTATGAGTTCCATTTTGTTTTTTTCCCTTTTGAATTAATTGAGGTTTATTTTTCCTCATTCTATTTTTCTACTTATATTAGTTTGGAAGGTACTCATTCTTTTTCTTTTCTTTTAGTGGCTACACTGAGAATTCTAACATGCTTACTCAATTCATTAAAATCTAGAGTTAATTAATATATTTGCCATTTTCTCAAAGGGACCTTAGAATGCTTTGAGTCTAATCCTCAATAACATGAGTTGCTATTGTGAAGCCTTTAAATTCGGTGTTTTTGTCTTCTTTTATCCCACAAATAATAAATTACTAATATCATCCACATGTTTAACTTTTACTTACTTAAAGTTCTTATATTTCAGAACTTTATTTTTGGAAAACTTTACTTATTTAGTGACAAATGTTGGTAGTAAACTCTTTCAAAAATCTTTTATATTAAAAAGCGTTTATAGTGCCGTTTCCCTCCAAAGATAGCCTCACAGAATATATTATCCTAAGAGAAAAATAATCTTCTCTAAGCACTTTCAACATTATATTCTAATCTGGTTTCCATTGTTGCTATTGAGAAGTCAGTTATCAGTCTAATTGTTCTTTTATACATGATTGGTCTTTCCCTTCTAGGTTGTTTTAAGATTTTATCTTTCTCTTTGTTGTTTTGCAGTTTGACTATGACTCATGTTAATATGAATTTCTGTTTATTCATCTTGTTGGGAATTTATTAGGCTTCCTGAACCTGAAGATTTTTGGGTTTTTTTGCAAGTTCTGGAAATTCTTCAGCTATGATGTATCTGAATGTTTCTCTCCATTTTCTGTTATTTCTTTCTAGAATTCTGAAGAGATTAATGTTGGGCCTTCTGGCTCTATCCTCTATCTCTTAAAAACACTCATATTTTCTATCTCTTTGTAACTCTGTGCTATGTTGTGCAATTTCTTCCAGATCTACTTTCCAGTTTCCTAATTCCTCTTCAACTGATTCATAACCTTCACTGAATTTTTAATTTCAATTATTATCTCATTCATTCCTTGGCATTCCATTTAGTTCTTTTTCAAGATAGGTCATTTCTGATAGTCTCTTGCTCTTTGTTCTGTACTTTTTATTTCTTTAAATGTGTTTAACATATATATTTTATATTCTGCATGTGATAATTTCAATACTTAAGATCTTTGTGGGTATGGTTATGTTTTATCTTTCTTTTTTCACTGTTCTCCCTCCTGCTAATTGGTTTTGTTATATAAATTGTGATTTTGATTGTGAAATATTGCCTTTCACGAACCTTTGGGGGATTTCCATAAGGCCTAGGAGTGAAGGTGAATTCTCCAGTGAGAGATTTTCATTTTATTTTCCCTGCATTACAGATCTAGGTCTACTTTAAATTAAAATTCATGAGTGGTGGCTTTTTGGATCATTCACACAATATATATTCAGCCTCCAAACCTAGGTACCATAAAATTTTAGAGAGGTATTTTTTTGTTTGTTTTTAATTCAACCAAAGATAAGGCTTAGACAAAAAAAATTGTCTTATTATCTGTCCCTTACCCACAGCTCTAGGCCTGTGCTGTCCAATATAGTAACCACTAGCCACATGTGGCTATTAAATTTAAATTTAAATTAATTAAAATGAACTAAAAACTTCATTTCTTCAGTCTTACTAGACATATTTCAAGTGCTCAAGAACATATGGCTAGTGGCTACTATATCAGAGAGCGCAGATATAGAACATTCCCATCATCACACAAAGTTTTATTGACTAGTGCTCTTCTAAAACATTTGAGTCTGCATATGCCCCCAGGATGTGTGGTGGCTTTACAGCTTGGTTACATCCTTGAAAAAACCCTTGTCAACCTGCCTTTTATATGTACAACCCTGAAGATGTCCAAGTCCTAATATTCCCAGAACCTGTGACTATGCTACTTTACATGGCAAAAGGGTCTTGGCAGACATATTAAGTATCTTGAAGGAGGGAGATTATCCTGGATTATATGGGTGGGCTAAACGTAATCACAAGGATCCTTGTAAGGGAAATAGGAAAGCAGGAAAGACATATAGAGGTGATGTGGTGATGGAAGCAGAGGTTGGAGTGATGTACTTTGAAGATGGAGGAAGGATCCATGAACCAAGGAAAGAAGGAAGCCTCTAGAAGCTGGAAAAGGCAAAGAAACAGATTCTTCATTAGAACCTCCAGAAGGAATGTAGTCCTGTGATGCATTTTAGACTTCTGACCTCCACAACTCTAAGATAATAAATTTGTGTTGCTTTAAGCTACTAAGTTTATGGTAGTTTGTTATGGTAGCAATAAGAAACTAATACAAACTATGAATAGGGCCAGTTAAGAAAGGCTTTGCTCTAATATGCCAGAAATGCGTGGCTGCCAAAATGGCTCTAGTTATCATTCTTGAATGTTCTCAGTTCCCTTACCCTTATTTCTATTTGGCTCTGAGGTTAGAGGGCCCATGGCAAATAGAAATTTTGGGAGGGAGAATGATGCAGGAACCTATACCCTCATTCATTTATTGAACAGATATAAATATATACTGAGCACTTCCCATACTCCAAGCACTGTTTTAGATACTTGATATAGATTAGTGAACAAGAGAGAAAAATACGTGCTATTAAGAAGCTTACATACCAGAGGAACAGAGTTGGAAAAACAATAAACATAATAAATAAATAAATTACACAGTATGTTATCAGATGATTAATGCTATGGTGAAAAAAATAGAAAAAATGATTGTGAGGGGCCAAGATGGCAGTGTGAGTAAGACAGCGGAAATCTCCTCCCAAACTCATATATATTTTTGAAAATACAACAAATACAACTACACCTAACAGAGAGACCAGAAGATACAGTACAACAGCCAGGCTACCCTACATCTGTGAGAACTCAGCATCTCACAAAGGGAGTAAGATAAAAAGCCATGACCTGGTGTGATCCAAGCACTCCCCCCAACCCAGCTCTCTGGTGGAAGGAAAGGAGTTGGAGAGGGGAGGGACTGGAAGCACAGGACTACTAAATAATCAGCCCTAGTAATATGCACTGGGAGCACATACACACATTGCATGGTGTGCTGGATATTAAAGAAACGGAAAAGTAAAATTTGCGAGTGGGTCCCCATAGCCAGCTCCCCTGGGGCAAAACAAAAGCAAGTGCTTTTTGAAGTCTTCACAGCTGGATGGAATCATCCTGGCACACTCTGCTGAGCAGGGTGGGAATCCTGAGGAACTTCAGGCACCCCAGCCCCCTGGGTGGCAACACATCTCTGAGGCACCATGGTGATAAGCAGCCTGCCATTCATTCCCCCAGCAGGTGCTGCCCCTCCACGGCAGTGGAGCAGCTGGAGAGCAGCCCTGCCCAAAGCAGCAGCCCAGAGTCTCCTCCCAGAACGCAGCCACCAGGCCAGACCCAGAGGATGCTGCCAGTGCACAGCTGCCGGCACAGACAGTGGAGACTGGGGCAAGGCACGAAGAGGCACTGTTCTCACAGGAGAACACATCTGGTGTCTCTGCCACTCCCTGCAGGGCTCTGGGCTACCCCAAGGGCTGTGCTGCCCATGGTAGCTCAGGAGATTAGCCCAGAGGCGGCTCCTGGTGTGTGGGTAACTGACACAGGTAGCAGAGAAGGGCAAGGTGACCAGCAAGCAGGAAGGGACTTTGTTCTCCCAGCTGACACACATCCCACTTGCCTATGAACACCTCTATCACCATAAAAAGGCAGAAGAATTTGGTCCAGTCAAGAATCACCCAGACATCCCCCGAGAGAGGGCCTGGGGAGATAGATATAACCAATCTTCCTAAAGAAGAATTCAAAATAAATGTCATAACCATGCTGATGGAACTGCAGAGAAATAGGCAAGAGTTAAGGGATGAAGTCAGGAGGGAGAATACAGAAATGAAACAATCTCTGGAAGGACTTAAGGGCAGACTGGATGAGGTGCAAGAGACTGTTAATGGAATAGAGATCAGAAAACAGGAATACACAGAAGCTGAGGCAGAGAGAGATAAAAGGATCTCCAGGAATGAAAGAATATTAAGACAAATGTGTGACCAATCCAAATGGAACAATATTCACATAATAGGGGTACCAGAAGAAGAAGAAGAGAGAAAAAGGGATAGAAAGTGTCTTTGAAGAAATAACTGCTGAAAACTTCCCCAAACTGGGGGAGTAAATAGTTGCTCAGACCATAGAAGTACACAGAACTCCTAACAGAAGGGACCCAAAGAGGACAACACCAAGACATATAATAATTAAAATGGCAAAGCTCAAGGACAAGGACAGAATTTGAAAGGCAGCTAGAGAGAGGAAAAAGGTCACCTACAAAGGAAAACCCTTTAGGCTATCATCAGACTTCTCAACAGAAACTATAGAGGCCAGAAGAGAATGGCATGATATATTTAATGCAATGAAACAGAAGGGCTTTGAACCAAGAATACTGTATCCATCACGATTAACATTTAAATATGAAGGAGGGATGAAACAATTCCCAGAAAAGCAAAAGTTGAGAGAATATGCCTCCCACAAACCACCTCTACAGGATATTTTAAAGGGACCACTCAAGATGGAAGCATTCCTAAGGCTAAATAGATGTCACCAGACAAAATAAAATCACACCAAACAAAGCAGACCAACCACATACTAACTAAAGGCAAAAAATAAAATTAACTATTCACAAAAGCAGTCAAAGGAAACACAAAAGAGTACAGAATAAAACAGATAACATATAAAGAATGGAGGAGGAGGAATAAGGAGAGAAATAAAGAATAATAACACTGTGCTTAGAATAGCTTAATAAGCAAGTTAAGTTAGACAGTTAGATAGTAAATAAGCTACTCTTGAACCTTTGGTAATGAAGAATCTAAAGCATGCAATGTCAATAAGTACACATCTTTCAATAATCACCCTAAATGTAAATGGACTGAATGCTCCAATCAAAAGACAAGGAGTAACAGAATGGATAAAAAAGCAAGACACATCTATATGCTGCTTACAAGAGACTCACCTCAAACCCAAAGACATACACAGACTAAAAGTCAAGGGATGGAAAAAGTATTTCATGCAAATAATAGGGAGAAAAAAGCAGGTGTTGCAGTACTTGTACCAGACAAAATAGACTTCAAAACAAAGAAAGTAACAAGAGATAAAGAAGGATATTACTTAAGGATAAAGGGACCAGTCCAACAAGAGGATATAACCATTATAAATATATATGCATTCAAAACAGGAGCATCGACATATGTGAAACAAATAATAACAGAATTAAAGGAGGAAATAGAATGCAATGCATTCTTTCTAGGAGACTTCAGCACACCACTCACTCCAAAGGACAGATCAACCAGACAGAAAACAAGTAAGGACATAGAGGCACTGAACAACACACTAGAACAGATGGACCTAACAGACATCTACAGAACTCTGCACCCAAAAGCAGCAGGATACATGTTCTTCTCAAGTGTACATGGAACATTTTCCAGAATAGACCACATACTAGGCCACAAAAAGAGCCTCAGTAAATTCAAAAAGATTGAAATTCTACCAAACAACTTCTCAGACCACAAAGTTATAAAACTAGAACTAAATTGTACAAATAAAACAAAAAGGCTCACAAACACATGGAGGTGAAACAACATTCTCCTAAATATTTAATGGATCCATGTCCAAATTAAAACAGAGATCAAGCTATATATGGAGACAAATGACAACAACAGCACAATGCCCCAAATTCTGTGGGATGCAGTGCAGGCAGTTCTAAGAGGAAAGTATATAACAATCAAGGCCTATTTAATGAAGGAAGAACAATCCTAAATGAATAGTCTAAAGTTACAATTATTGAAACTGGAAAAAGAAGAACAAATGAGGCCCAAAGTGAGCAGAAGGAGGGACATAATAAAGATCAGTGGAGAAATAAATAAAATTGAGAAGAATAAAACAATAGAAAAAATCAATGAAACCAAGAGCTGGTTCTTTGAGAAAATAAACAAAATATATAAATGCCTAGCCAGACTTATTAAGAGAAAAAGAGAATCTACACACATTAACAGAATCAGACATGAGAAGGGAAAAGTCACAATGGACCCCACAGAAATACAAAGAATTATTAGAGAATACTATGAAAATCTGTATGATAACAAGCTGGAAGACCTAGAAGAAATGGACAAGTGCCTAGAAAAATACAATCTTCCAAGACTGATCAAGGAAGAAACAGAAATCTAAACAGACCAATTACCAGCAATGAAATTGAATCTGTTATCAAAAAACTACCCAAGAGGAAAACCTCCAGGCTAGATGGAGTCACCTCTGAATTTTATCAGACATATAGAGAAGACATGATACCCATTCTCCTTAAAGTTTTCCAAAAAATAGAAGAGGGGGAAATACTTCCAAACTCATTCTATGAAGTCAGCATCACTCTAATACCAAAACCAGGTAAAGACCCCAGAAAAAAAGAAAATTACAGACCAATATCCCTGATGAACGTAGATGCAAAAATACTCAACAAAATATTAGCAAACCAAATTCAAAAATACATCAAAAGGATCATACACCATGACCAAGTGGGATTCAACTCAGGGATTCACAGGTGGTACAACATTTGAAAATACATCAACATTATCTACCACATCAAGAAAAAGGACAAAAACCACATGATCATTCCACAGATGCTGACAAAGTATTCAACAAAATTCAACATCCATTCACGATAAAAACTCTCAACAAAATGGGGATAGAGGGCAAGTACCTCAACGTAATAAAGGCCATATATGACAAACCCACAGCCAACATCATACTGAACAGCAAGAAGCTGAAAGCTTTTCCTCTAAGATGGGGAGCAAGACAGGGATGCCCACTCTCCCCACTGTTATTCAACATAGTACTGGAGGTCCTAGCCACAGCAATCAGACAACATAAAGAAATACAAGGAATCCAGATAGGTAAAGAAGAAGTCAAACTGTCACTGTTTGCCAATGACATGATATTGTACACAAAAAACCCTAAAGACTCCATTCCAAAACTACTAGATCTAATATCTGAATTCAGAAAAGTTGCATGATACAAAATTAATACACATAAATCTGTTGCTTTCCTATTCACTCCCAATGAACTAGCAGAAAGAGAAATCAGGAAAACAATTCCACTTGCAACTGCATCAAAAAGAATAAAATACCTAGGAATAAACCTAACCTAGGAGGTGAAAGACCTATACCCTGAAAACTACTAGACACCCTTAAGAGAAATTAAGGAGGACACTAACAAATGGAAACTTATCCCACAGTCTTGGATATAAAGAATTAATATTTTCAAAAAGGCCATCCTGCCTAAAGCAATCTACAGATTCAATGCAATCCCTATCAAAATACCAACAGCATTCTTCAACGAACTGAAACAAATAGTTCTGAAATTCATATGCGACCACAAAAGACCCCGAATAGCCAAAGCAATCCTGAGAAGGAAGAAAAAAGCAGGGGCAATCTCGCTTCCCAACTTCAAGGTCTACTACAAAGCCACAGTAATTAAGACAATTTGGTACTGGCACAAGAACAGACCTACAGACCAGTGGAACAGAATAGAGAGTCCAGATATTAACTCAAACATATATGGTCAATTAATATACGATAAAGGAGCCATGGATAAACAATGGGGAAATGACAGCCTCTTCAACAGCTGTTGTTGGCAAAAGTCATCTCCTGATTCTGATTTCTCCCACAATACTCTGCCTAACTAGATACCCAACTCTGTCAGTTTTCCTTTTTTTAATTAAAGTATCACTGATACACAATTTTATGGAGGTTTCACATGGGCAACACTGTGGTTAGAACATTCCCCCATATTACCAAGTCCCCCCACATACCCCATTGCAGTCACTGTCCATCAGCATAGTAAAATGCTATTGAGTCATTACTTGTCTTCTTCGTGCTGTACTGCCTTCCCCATGACTTACCTATATTGTGATTGCTAATTATAGTGCCCTTTAGTCCCCTTCTCTCGCCCCACCCACACCTACTCTCCCCAACCGCTTCCCTTTGGGAACTGCTAGTCCCTTCTTGGAGTCTGCGATCTGTCAGTTTTACTTTAGATATAACCTCTTCTCTGTTCCCCCTACCATCACCTTGGTTAAAGCTCTCATCTCTCATGGGACCACTGTAATCACCTCCATGATTCTATAGCCTTCTACTAACTTCATTGTAGCTGCCACAGTGCCCAAACTCATCATATCGCTCCCTCCTTTAAATATCTCTACTGGCTTCTGCTGCTTGTAGAATCTTGTCCCAACCTCTCCTTCTAGCCTCATTTTCTAATATGCTTCCCTATGTACTGCATACTCCAGTCATACTGAATCTCTCACTGTAATCCAAGATAGTCTGCCCTATCACAAATGCACATGAACCTGAAAAAACAATACAAGCTAGCTGTTATCATCACATAACAATAGGTTCCTTCTTTCAGGAATGCCCTTATACCCTTTCTTCAACTGGAAAAATACTTATATACTTGTCTAGTCAATTCAAATGTCATTTCCTCTGAGGAGGCTTTCTTGTTTCCCTCAATAGGGTTTGTTGTTACTTCATATTTGTATCTCCACCATTTTTATCTATAGTCCCTGTAATGCACTGTTTATTTAATACAATGCATTGTGATTATTGGGTTACATATCTGCCTCCCCAACCAGACTGTAAACTCCTAATGATTTTTTATCCCCAGTAGCTAGTAGCCTCCAGCCCAAAGGTAGTACTCAATTATTATTTGCTGAGATAAAGAATGCCTAAAATGATTCAGAAAAAAGTACTTGACTGTATTAGTCAAGAAGAGAGAATAGATGAAGGGACAGAATTTCATATAGAAAGCAGCTAGCCTAAAAGCTCAGAGGTGGGAGAGGTAGCTACAAAAAGGCTGATATTGAAGGTGTAGGCTGGGATATAATGGGAGACAAGGGCAAACAGGAAGGATTGGGTGCAGATAGCTGGGAAAGTACTGTGAAGCCACTGCCCAAAGTCTGGGTTTTCATTTTGTATGAGCAGGGAGTTGCTGAAGAGTTATTAGAGACACAGATGAAGTAAAGTCATACAAAATGACCTGCACTGCAAGGCTGGAAGGCGGCAGTGAGGACAGCCAGGAGGCAGTCACAATAATCTAGAGCAGACTGGGCATGGCAAGTGTAGGTGGGAGATTTAGGGAGGCACAGAAAAACAGGGGGCTGGATTTGGTGAATTATTCCATATGGGAGAATACACAAAGGTAGTAGAATTGCTTAAGATTACAAAAAGTAGAGTAGGTTAAGAGAAATAACATAACACCAGGGATTAGGAAATCACAGTTCCAATATATTACAAAAATTATTCCCTATCAACTTGGCCTTTCTGTGCCTTACCTTCCTAACCAGTAAAACAAAGAGGTTCTACATTCACATTAGCAGAAAATCCTGTCAACTCTCCCTCAAAAATATCTCTTGAATCACCGTCTCCATCTTTATTGCCACCACCTTAGTCCAGGCCCCAGCAGCTCTCACCTGCACCACTGTACTAGCCTTGACAGTGCTCTCTGTGCACCCTCTCTTGTCCTTACACTCTGGTTTCCACACAACATTCAGCATCATCTTTTAAAAATGTCAGTTAGATTATATTACTCCTGTGCATGAAAACTCTTTGGCTTCCACTGCACTTAGATTCAGATCTCACTCCTTACTCTGGCTTACCAGGTTTCCACATGACCTCATCCCTTCCACTCACCCCTCACTCAAAACACCCTAGTCACATGACTTGCTTATTTTTCCTTGAGCATATCATCTATTTCCTACTTTTTCACATGCTATTCCCTGGAAAGCAGCTCTTTGGCAGGGTTCTTCACATCTTTGGTACTTCAGACCTAGATTTGATCCCCTCAGAGAGGTCAGTCCTGATCTCTGTATCATCTGTTTATTCTCTTCTTAGTACTTATTATAATCTGTAATTATTTTATTATTTGTTTACCTCTTATTTCCTAGGAGATTAAAAGTTCTAAAAGGTAAGGCCCCTCTGTCTACTTTACCATTGTATCTCCAGTGTCTAGCACATAGTGAGAGATCAATGAACATTTGTGAGTGAATGAATAAATGAATGAATGAAAGGGGAGATGGAGGCAGAGCTCAAAAATGGATAGTGAAGAAAAGGAAGGAAAAGACATTTTTGAAAAGAGTTCTATTGGATTTTGAAAACAGCATGTCTAGTTTCACCCAGCTTGTAGCATAAACTATTAAAAGGAATTGGAGACAGAAGCAGATAATTCAGGTACCAAATCATGTGAATCACAGACTCTTGGGCCAAGGGAATTCAGTTCCATTCACCAGAACTTTGTTGAGCACTCACTATGTTCCAGGCTCTACAGTGGGCACTCACTGTGGGGGATATAAAGATATGTAAGTATACACTTCAAGAGTTTATATTTAAGAAACCAGAAATAGGAGAGAAGGAAGTACAAATGATGAAAAATGGCAATATTAAATCAAAGGGCTCTGGGGGCTCAGAAGAAGGAGCTCAGGGAAGGCTTCAAGGAAAGTTTCTCTGACCCTGAAGTCAACAAGTTCTAGTCCACAATGAAATGAGAGCACTGACGCTTCCCACTGCTCTTCCCTGCAAAATATTTTTTAAAAGTAGGATGGAAAGCAAAATATTTTTAAAGCTGACTTTTGAGGCTCTGGGTTAGAGGGGCAACAAATAGGTGTGGAAGTTTTGGCCCTGTCACTGACTATTTGGGAGACTTTGGAGAATTTGCTCATTTCTTTACAAACAATTATTGAGGACCTACTATGTGTCAGGCTCTGTGCTAGGGACTTTCATATATATTATTTTATTGAATTATTTATCTTTTCTAAGCTTCACTTTTCTCACATCCCTTTGAACTTTAGCAGCCTAGATTTCTGGTTCCCAAATGATTGGTGCTGGGTATAGACCTGCAGGTATTCTTTTTTGCCTCCAGGTAGTGCCTTTTGATATCCTAAAGGCACTAGAATGCACTTTGGCTACTTATGAGATGGGGAAAATGGATGAGTAAGTTCAAAAAGCGAAGCGTAAGCTTCTTTGTGGCACTGGTGGATGAGCAAATTTTGAGGTAGTGAACTGGGGCCTGCCTGCCATGATGGCCCACTGAATATTGGGAAATGGCGATTAAAGTGTCAATAAATGACCACATGAAAATGTTACTATTGTTAAGATAAAGTGTAATGTGGGAAATTGTAACATGCTGTTAAAGACAGATGCTTTAAATGACTGGCAAAGTGAGATATGTGGAGAAGAGAAAATCTGTGTGTGAGAATCCAGGAATGACTATGAAGAGTACTATTTCTGGATGACTTCTTTTCTTCTTTCGACAGAATTCTTCCAATAATGGAGGAGGGCAATTTCTTAGGAACCTAGGTTTGATTAAAAAAAAAAAAGCTCAACTCTGGAGAATGTCGAATTCCTTTTGTTCTAATTATGTGTTCACCATACAGCTTTCTTTTGTATTTTTTATATATATAATTTTTTAATATAATTTTTAAAATAACTGGTCTCTTGACTGGGATGACCCACCAGCCAGGAGGGCCTTATATAGATGATGAAAGGCTTGTCTTGCCTGATATGTTGCCCATTATAAATTAATCTCTGTGGCTTTGACAGCATGGACTCACTCCCCAGAGACTAGTCATCCCATGGTGGGACTCAAAATGGGAGAGAAATGTGAAGTGGCAAAAGTACAGAGCAGACTGACTGGAGGATCCTCAAGTGCTGCTCTCCTATGAGTTCTGGCCTGAAGCAGCTTCTGGCTTCACTAATTAAATTACAGCAATAATAATTTCTCAAATTTTTCAGTACTTTTAACAGCAATAATAATTTCTCAAATTTTTTCAGTACTTTTAACGTTCAAAGCATATATATATATATATATATAAAATCTAATTTTATCGTTTAATCTGTTATACCTTCTTTAGCTCATCCTGCTTGGAAAATACATGTGTAGAGCAGTGGCAAAGACACCAAAAGAATCAGTAATATTGTCAATACCTTGTCAAAAAAATCTGTCTCTGATGGTACCTTGGCAAAATAAATCAAACTAAAGAAATGTAGTCACAGCCTGGGCTGCAGCAAGGTGACCTGGGAATTTTGAGATAGGCTTAGAAGAACTCTGAGAATGAAATAACACATGGTTGTAGATGTGTTACTGGTGGAGAACTGGGAAATATCCAAGTGTAATTAAGGTGATCGGCATATTTGCAGGACTGGAATGTATTGGAAGAAAGTTGCAAACTAATCAGCTTTACTGTAAACTGTCTGAAGAATAATGTATTATGGAAAGGTGGTTTATGAGTTATAGGAAAAAGAGGAAATAGACAGTAAAGAAATGATACTGTTTGTCTAGCACCCCCCTCTCCTTATTATGTAGAGGAGTGGGGAGGGATTAAGGGAGGGAGACTGTGCATCGGCTGGAGAACAAAGGGATCTGGGTAAACCATGCATATGATGGACACACATATGGTCCCTAAGGGTGTTGACTCAATTATGCATGGCCTTTACCATTCCACTTTCTTCACTCTGATTCCATGCTTAACCTTCTGACTTACTAATTCAGTTCCCTTCGTCCCTTGATCCTGGGAAAGAAATGCCCTTAGAGTAGGTGAGACTACTGTGGTTACCTGACAGGCATATCTTCCTCTATAAATTAATATAATTGTAATATATTTTATGTTTCTTCACAATGTTTTTTTTATTTTGAAAACTTTCAAACCTATAGAAAAGCTGTAAAAACAACACAATAAATTTCTGTTTCTTAAATCAAATTTAGCAGTTTGCTGATGGATGTCCAACTGCTCCAGTACTATTTATTAAAAAGGATGCCTTTCCTCCATTGAATCACTTCTGGACCTTAGTCAAAAATCAGTTAGCCACATTTGTGTGGGTCTATTTCTGAAATCTCTATTCTGTTCTCATAATGTGTCCATTCCTTTGCCAATACCACAGTCTTGATTACTGTAGCTGTATCAGTCTTAAAATTGGTAGTGATTCCTCCTAGTTTATCCTTTTATAAAATTCTTTTAGCTATTGTAGTTGCTTTTTTTCCATATAAATTTTATAATTATCCTGTCTTCAAAAAACATGCTGGAATTTTGATAGGAATTGTATTAAGTTTGGACACAAATTTGGCCTCACAGAATGAGTTGGCAGGTGTTCCATGTTATTCAATTATCAGGAAGGGTTTGAGAAGGATTGGTGTTAAGTCTTTAAATCTTCTATAGGATTCACCAGTAAAGGCATGCGGGCCTGTACTTTACTTTGTTGGGAGGTCTTTCATAACTAATCCAATTTCTTTACTTGTTACAGATATGTTGAGATGTTATATTTCTTCTTGAGTTAGTTTAGGTAATTTGTTTCTAGGAATTTGTTTCTAGGCTATCTAATTTGTTATGGTACAATTGTTAATTGTATTCTCTTATAATTCTTTTAAAAATTTCCATAAAGCTGGTAGTAATGTCCACTTCCATTTCTGCTTTTGGTTATTTGCATCTTCTCTCTCTCTTTTATCAGTCTAGTTTTAAGAGTGTGTTGCTTAATTTCCACATATTGTTGAGCTTTTTTATTTTTCCTTCTGTTGTTTTTTAACTATTTCATTGTAGTTGAAGAAGACAGTTTATATGGTTTCAATCTCCTTAAATTTATTGAAACTTGTTTTGTGGTCTAACATATATTCTATCCTGGGGAATATTCCATGTGCACTCGAAAAGAAGGTACATTCTGCTGTTGTTGGGGATAATGTTCTATATATGTATCTACTTGGTCTAATTGGTTTAAAATGCTGTTCAAGTTTTCTATTTTCTTATTGCTGTTATGTCTAGATGTTCTATACTTTATTGAAAATGGTTTATTGAAGTCTTCAACTAGTATAGTAAACTGTCTATCTCTCTTTTCAATTCTGTAAACATTTGCTTTCTATATTATGAGGGTTTGTATGGTGCATAAAGGCTTATAACTGTATCTTCCTGATGAGTTGATCCTTTTATCAATATATAGTGTTTTTGTCTCTTGTAAGAGTTTTTGACTTAAAGTATATTTTGTGTGAAATTAATATAGCCACATCAGCTGTTTTTGGTTATCATTTGCATGGAATATTTTTTTCTATCCTTTCACGTTCAACCTACTTGTGTCTTTGGATCTAAAGTGAGCTTACAAGCAGCATATAGTTGGACCATGGTTTCTTTTTTAAATTCACTCTCCCCAATTTCTCCCTTTGAGTGAAGACTTTAATCTATTTGCATTCAATGTGTTTATTGATAAGGAAGGATTTCTGCTGTTTTGCTATGTTTTCTCTTTAAATCTGCTTTTGTCCCTCATTTCCTCCATTACTGCCTCCTTGTAGTTGATTAGTTGAGTGAACCTTTTTGATTCTCTCTTCTCATTTCCATTTGTACATTTTATAAATATTTATTTTGTAATGACCATGCAGATTACATTTAACATACTAAATTTATTACAACCTAGTTTGAATTAAAACTTCAACAGTATATAAAAACTCTGTTATTATTTAGTTCTGTCCCTTTCTTTATGTTATTGTTGTCACAAATTATATGTTTAAATATTGTGTGCCCAATAGCATAGATTTATAGTTATTTTATGCATTTGTCTTTTAGGTAATGTAGGAAGCAAAAAGTGGGGTTTCAAACCCAAAATACAGTAGCACTACCTTTTATAATCGCCCATGTAGTTCCCTTTACCAGAGATCTTGATTTTCTTCACACAGCTTCGAGTTACTATCTAGTGCCTTTCATATCAACCTGAAGGACTTCTTTTAGCATTTCTTCTAGGGAAGGTCTAGGGGTAATGAACTCCCCCAGCTTTTGTTTATCTGAGAATGTCTTAATTTCTCCCTCAGTTTTTTTTCTTTTGCTATCATTAATCTACAATTACATGAGCGACATTATGGTTACTAGACTCCACCCATCATCAAGTCCCCACCACATACCCCATTAGAGTCACTGTCCATCAGCATAGTAAGATGCTGTAGAATCACTACTTGTCTTCTCTATGTTGTACAGCCCTACCCATGTGCCCCACCCCCTACATTATGCCTGCTAATTGTAGTGCCCCTTTTCCCCTCTTGTCCCTCTTTTCCCACCGATCCTCCCCAGTCCCTTTCTCTTTGGTAACTGTGAGTCCATTCCTGGGTTCTGAGAGTCTGCTGCTGTTTTGTTCCTTCAGTTTTTCTTTGTTTTTATACTCCACAGATGAGTGAAATCATTTGATTCTCATCTTTTTCCACATGGCTTATTTCACTGAGCATAATACCCTCTAGCTCCATCCATGTTGTTGCAAATGGTAAGATTTGTTTTCTTCTTATGGCTGAATAATATTCCATTGTGTATATGCCCCACATCTTCTTTATCCATTCATCTACTGATGGACACTTGGGTTGCTTCCATTTCTTGGCTATTGTAAATAGTGCTGTGATAAACATAGGGGTGCATAAGTCTTTTTCAAACTGGGCTGCTGCATTCTTAGGGTAAATTCCTAGGAGCGGAATTCCTGGGTCAAATGGTATTTCTATTTTGAATTTTTTGAGGAGCCTCCATACTGCTTTCCACAATGGTTGAACTAATTTACATTCCCACCAGCAGTGTAGGAGGGTTTCCCTTTCTTCACATCCTTGCCAACATTTGCTGTTGTTTGTCTTTTGGATGGTGGCCATCCTTCCTGGTGTGAGGTGATATCTCATTGTGGTTTTAATTTTCATTTCTCTGATGATTAGTGATGTGGAGCATCTTTTCATGTGTCCCTTGGCCATCTGAATTTCTTCTTTGGAGAAGTGTCTGTTCAGACCTTGTGCCCATATTTTAACTGGATTATTTCCTTTTTGTTTGTTGAGTTGCATGAGCTCTTTATATATTTTGGATGTCAATCCTTTATCGGATCTGTCATTTACGAATATATTCTCCCACACTGTAGGATGTCTTTTTGTTCTACTGATGAAGTCCTTCGCTGTACAGAAGTTTTCACCTTGATATAGTCCCACTTGTTCATTTTTGCTTTTGTTTCCCTTGCCCGGGGGGATATGTTCATGAAGAAGTTGCTTATGTTTATGTCCAGGATATTTTTGTCTGTGTTTTTTTCTAAGAGTTTTATGGTTTCATGACCTACATTCAGGTCTTTGATCCATTTCGAATTTACTTTTGTGTATGGGGTTAGACAATGATCCAGTTTCACTCTCTTACATGCAGCTCTCCAGTTTTGCCAACAACAGCTGTTGAAGAGGCTGTCATTTCCTCATTGTAGATCCATGGCTCCTTTATTGTATATTAATTGACCGTATATGTTTGGGTTCATATCTGGACTCTGTCTTCTGTTCCACTGGTCTGTGGCTCTGTTCTTGTGCCAGTACCAAACTGTCTTGATTACTGTGGCTTTGTAGTAGAGCTTGAAGTTGGGGAGAGAGATCCCCCCACTTTATTCTTCCTTCTCAGGATTGCTTTGGCTATCTGGGGTGTTTTGTGGTCCCATATGAATTTTAGAACTATTTGTTCCAGTTTGTTGAAGAATGCTGTCTGTATTTTGATAGGGATTGCATTGAATCTTTAGATTGCTTCCAGCAGGATGGCCATTTTGACAATATTTATTCTCCCTAGCCAAGACTGTGGGATGAGTTTCCATTCGTTAGTGTCCTCCTTAATTTCCGTTAGGAGTGTCTTGCAGTTTCAGGGCATAGGTCTTTCACTTCCTTGGTTAGGTTTATTCCTAGGTATTTTATTCTTTTTGATACAATTGTGAATGAAATTGTTTTCCTGATTTCTCTTTCTGCTAGTTCATTGGGAGTGTATAGGAATGCCACAGATTTCTGTGTATTAATTTTGTATCCTGCAACTTTGCTGAATTCAGATATTAGATCTAGTAGTTTTGGAGTGGATTCTTTAGGGTTTTTATGTACAATATCATGTCATCTGCAAACAGTGACAGTTTGACTTCTTCTTTGCCAATCTGGATTCTTTGTATTTCTTTGGGTTGTCTGATTGCCGTGGCTAGGACCTCCAGTACTATGTTGAATAACAGTGGGGAGAGTGGACATCCCTGTCTTGTTCCCCATCTTAGAGGAAAAGCTTTCAGCTTCTCACTGTTAAGTATGATGTTGGCTGTGGGTTTGTCAGATATGGCCTTTATTATGTTGAGGTACTTGCCCTCTATCCCCATTTTGTTGAGAGTTTTTAACATGAATGGATGTTGAATTTTGTTGAATACTTTGTCAGATCTGTAGAAATGATCATGTGGTTTTTTTCCTTTTTCTTGATGTGGTAGATGATGTTGATGTATTTTCAAATGTTGTACCACCTGTGAATCCCTGAGTTGAATCCCACTTGGTCATGGTGTATGATCCTTTTGATGTATTTTTGAATTTGGTTTGCTAATATTTTGTTGAGTATTTTTGCATCTATGCTTATCAGGGATATTGGTCTGTAATTTTCTTTTTTGGTGGGGTCTTTCCCTGGTTTTGGTATTAGAGTGATGCTGGCTTCATAGAATGAGTTTGGAAGTATTCTATCTTCTTTTATTTTTTGTAAAACTTTAAGTAGAATGGATATTATGTCTTCTATATATGTCTTTGAAAACTCAGCAGTGCATCCATCAGGCCTGGGGGTTTTGTTTTAGGTAGTTTTTTGATTACCAATTCAATTTCTTTGCTGGTAATTGGTCTGTTTAGATTTTCTGTTTCTTCCTTGGTCAGTCTTGGAAGGTTGCATTTTTGTAGGAACTTGTCCATTTCTTCTAGGTTTTCCAGCTTTTTAGCATACATATTTTCATAGTGTTCTCTAATAATTCTTTGTGTTTCGGTGGGATCCGTCATGATTTTTCCTTTCTCATTTCTGATTCTGTTTATGTGTGTAAATTTTCTTTTTATCTTAATAAGTCTGGCTACGGGTTTATCTATTTTGTTTATTTTCTCAAAGCAGCAGCTCTTGGTTTCATTGATTTTTTCTATTGTTTTATTGTTCTCAATTTTATTTATTTCTTTGCTGATCTTTATTATGTCCCTCCTTCTGCTCACTTTGGGCCTCATTTGTTCTTCTTTTTCCAGTTTCAATAACTGTGACTTTAGACTATTCATTTGGGATTGTTCTTCCTTCATTAAATAGGCCTAGATTGCTATATACTTTCGTCTTACAACTGCCTTCACTGCATCCCACAGAAGTTGGGGCATTGTGCTGTTGTTGTCATTTGTCTCCATCCATAGCTTGATCTTTGTTTTAATTTGGTCATGGATTCATTGACTATTTAGGAGAATGTTGTTAAGCCTCCATGTCTTTGTGAGCCATTTTGTTTTCTTTGTACAATTTATTTATAGTTTTATACCTTGGTGGTCTGAGAAGTTTGTTGGTAGAATTTCAATCTTTTTGAATTTACTGAGTCTCTTTTTGTGGTCTAGTATGTGGTCTATTCTGGAGAATGTTCCATGTGCACTTGAGAAGAACATGTATCCTGCTGCTTTTGGGTGCAGAGTTCTGTAGATGTCTGTTAGGTCCATCTGTTCTAGTGTGTTGTTCAGTGCCTCTGTGTCCTTACTTGTTTTCTGTCTGGTTGATCTGTCCTTTGGCGTGAGTGGTGTGTTGAAGTCTCCTAGAATGTATGCATTGCATTCTATTTTCTCCTTTAGTTCTGCTAGTATTTGTTTTACACCTGTTGGTTCTCTTATCTTGCATGCAAATATATTTATAGTGGTTACATCCTCTTTTTGGACTGACCCCTTTAACATTATGTAATGTCCTTCTTTATGTCTTGCTACTTTCTTTGTTTTGAAGTCTATTTTCTCTGATACAAGTAGTGCAATACCTGCTTTTTTCTTCCTATTGTTTGCATGAAATATCTTTTTACATCCCTTCACTTTTAGTCTGTGTATGTCTTTGGGTTTGAGGTGAGTCTCTTGTAAGCAGCATATAGATGGGTCTTGATTTTCTATCCATCCTATTATTGTGTGTGTTTTGATTGGTGCATTCAGTCCATTTACACTTAGGGTGATTATAGATATAAATGTACTTATTGCCATTGCAGGCTTTGGATTTGTGGTTACCAAAGATTCAAGGATAGCTTCACTACTGTCTAATTGTCTGTCTTTCTTAACTTGCTTCTTATGCTATTATAAACACAGTCTGATGATTCTTTATTTCTCTCCCTTCTTATTCTTCCTCCTCCATTCTTTATGTTAGGTGTTTTATTCTGTAGTCTTTGTGTTTCCTTTGACTGCTTTTGTGGATAGTTGATTTTATTTTTTTTCCTTTAGTTAGTATTTGGTTGTTCTGCTTTCTTTGCTGTCATTTTATTTTCTCTTTTAGTATCTATTTAACCTTAGGAGTACTTCCATCTAGAGCAGTCCCTTTAAAATATCCTGTAGAGGTGGTTTGTGGGAGGCAAATTCCCTCAACTTCTGCTTATCTGAAAATTATTTAATCCCTGCTTCAAATTTAAATGATAATCTTGCTGGATGCAGTATTCTTGGTTCAAGGTCCTTCTGGTTCATTGCATTAAATATATCATGCCATTCTGTTCTGGCCTGTAAGGTTTCTGTTGAGAAGTCTGATGATAGCCTGATGGGTTTTCCTTTGTAAGTGATCTTTTTTCTCTCTCTGGCTGCCTTTAATACCCTGTCCTTGTCTTTGATCTTAGCCATTTAATCATTATGTCTTGGTGTCGTCCTCCTTGGGTCCATTGTGTTGGGAGATATGTGGGGTTCCGTGGTCTGAGAGACTATTTCCTTCCCCAGCTGGTGAAATTTTCAGCAATTATTTCTTCAAAGTCACTCTCTTTCCCTTTTCTGTCTTCCTCTTCTTCTGGTACCCCTATAATGCGAATACTGTTCCATTTGGATTGGTCGCACAGTTCTCTTAGTATTCTTTCATTCCTGGAGATCCTTTTATCTCTCTCTGCCTCATCTTCTCTGTATTCCTGTTCTCTGATTTCTATTCCACTAACAGTCTCTTGCACCTCATCCAGTCTGAACTTAAGTCCTTCTATTGATTGATTCATTTCTGTATTCTCCCTCCTGTATTCATCCTTTAGCTCTTGCATATTTCTCTTCAGGTCTATCAGCATGGTCATGACTTTTATTTTGAATTCTTTTTCAGGAAGATTGGTTATATCTATCTCACCAGGCCCTCTCTCAGGGGTTGTCTGTGTGATTTTTGACTGGACCATACTGTCTGCCTTTTCATGATGATAGAAGTGATTGCCGGCAGGTGGCATGTGTGTCATCTGGGAGAACAAAGGTCCTTCCTGCTTGCTGGTTGTCTTGCCCTTTTCTGCTGACTGTCCCCATTACCTGCACACTGGGAGCAGTCTCTGGGATAATCTGCTGAGCTGCCATGGTTTGGAGGCTCTCGGTATAACCTAGGGCAGGGTGGTGTTTGCAGATGCGCTGGGTGTGTTCTCCTTTGAGAACAGCACCCCTTCCTTCCCTCTGGACCTTCCTCCAGCTTCCTCTGTCTGTGCTGGGTAGCTGTGCACTTGTAGCAGCCTCTGGGTCTGTCCTGGTTAGCTGCGATCTGGGAGGAGACTCTGTGTGGTTGCTGTGGGTGGGGCTGCTTCCTGGCTGCTCTGTATCTGTGGTGAGTCAGCTGGTTTGCTTGCAGCACTGGCAGGGAGGAATGAACGGCCAACTGCTTATTGTCATGAGGGGCTTCGGAGCTGTGTGGGCACTCAGGGGGTTAGGGTGCCTGAAGTTCCTCAAGATTCCCAGTCTGGTGGACTGAGTGTGCTGGGACAATTTTGCCCAGCTGTTAAGCCCTTGCCCCTTTAAGACTTTTAAAAGTGCCCACTTTTCCTTATTCCCAGGGGAGCCTGCTGTGGGGACCTGCTCACAGTGTATGTCTCAGATTTTACTTTTCCATTTCTCTAAAATCCAGTATACCATGCAGTGTGTGTCTGTGCTCCTGGTGAAGATTACTAGGGCTGGTTATTTAGTAGTCCTGTGCTTCCACTCCCTCCCCACTCTGATTCTTTTCCTCCTGCTGCTGACTTGGGGTGGGGTGAGTGCTCAGGTCCCACCAGGCCACAGCTTTGTATTTTATCCTTTTTGTGAGATGCTGAGTTGTCACAGATGTAAATGCAGCCTGGCTGTTGTACAGTATCTTCTGGTCTCTCATTTAGGAATAGTTGCATTTGTTGTGTTTTCAAAAATATATATCATTTTGGGGGGAGATTTCCACTATCCTACTCATGCCACCATCTTGTGTCCCTTCCCTCGAATTGCTAGTTTTGAAGGAGATTTCCTTGAATGCCAGAAACTTAAAAAAAAAGACAAACAACACACTTCTTCAAGGTCAAATCTAAATGTGCACCTTGTAATTAATCCTAGTCTACATGCAATTAAAGGAGAAAAAAACCCTAGCTCATGATACAAGTAAAAAGATACCTATGTTTTTTAAATGGTAGGAAAGCTTTCTGGCATTTTTACTCAGCCTTCTCCCACTCTCACTCTGGAAAGCTTTCCAGCAGTTTTATTCGCCCTTGTCTCATTCCCACCCTGGCTGCGCAGCATTCTTGAAAGCAATAGTCCCTGTTCCTAGTGTGGAAACCTAGAGCATGGTTCCAATGGGAATGGAACAGACCTTATTTGAAAATTACTGTGTTGATCTATTTTAACCTGTCAGGGGCTACTGAATGACAGATGAAGGGCACTCATCTCTGTTGCACATACTTGGAACTTGGCCAGGCCTGGAGAATGGCAGGCATTGTTTGAAAACATCATAAGGTTGATGAACAACCCACAGATACTTGAAGCAAAAGATAAGACATACAATAGATAGCCTAAGTCCTGGCAGGAAAAGCCAGGTAGAGTGTTTCTTTGGAAAATTAAGATTATCAGGAGCTGTGTATATGGGGAAATGTTTCCTATTTTGTGTCTGGCTTATTTGACTTAGCATAATGCTTTTAAGGTTCATCCATTTTGGAGTATGTGTTAGAATTTCATTCTTTTTAAGCCTGAATAATATTCCATTGTATGCATATACCATCTTTTGTTTATTTATTCATCTTTTGATGGATGTTTGGGTTATTTCGTTCTTTTGGCTTTTTTGAATAATGCTTTAATACACAACTATCTGCTTTTGATTCTTTTGGGTATATTCTAGAAGTGAAATTGTTGGTTCATATGGTAATTTTATACCTAACATTTTGGGAACTGTCAAGCTATTTTCCACAGCAGCTGCTTAATTTTACATTCCTACCAGCAATGTATGAGAGTTCCAGTTTCTCCATATCCTCACCAACTCTTGTTATTTTCCATTTTAAAAATAATAGTCATATTAATTGGTATGAAGTGGTAACACACTGTGGTTTATTACCATTTTTATGTAGACTTTTCCTTGAACTGGGATTTGCTTGTTTGTTGTGAACTTTTGATTGTTTTCCAGTGTTTTGGTAAAGTTGTTTCTGATAGTTTCTTTGTTTTTTATGTTCCACTGGGTGATGGGAACTTGATATTGCGTACTCCATTATTTTTGATATGGTCTATCTTGTATATGTTCAATGGGTGCTTAAAAAGGATGTGTATTCTGCTGTTGTTGAGTGGAGTGTTCTACAAATGTCAATCAGATCTTGGTTGATGGTGCTTTTGAGTTCTTCTATATCATTCCTGATTTTCTGTCTAATTGTTCTATCACACTCATAATAGGTACAGATAAAAATAACTTCTTCTCAGTGAGAGTTAGAGAACTTAAAGTAGCTTAGGCAAGGGAGGCGGAGCCAAGATGGCAGCATGAGTAGGACAGTGGGAATCTCCTCCCAAAAACATACATATTTTTGAAAATACAACAAATATAACTAATCCTCAAAGAGAGATCAGAAGACACAGGACAACAGGCAGACTACATCCACACCTGTGAGTGCCCAGTGCCTGGTGAAAGGGGTAAGATACAAGCCCAGTGGGACCTGAGTGCCCCTCACCACAGCTCCCAGAGGGAGGAGAAGAGTCAGAGCGGGGAGGGAGAGGGAGCCCAGGACTGCTAAACACCCAGCCCCAGCCATCCGCACCAGAACGCAGATACAGTGCATGCGTGGAGGGCTGGAAACTAGGGAAACAGGGCAGCAAGACCACTGAGTGGGTCCTGAAACTGATGCCCCTGTGACAAAGAAAAGTGAGTGCTTTTTGAAAGTCTTAAAGGGACAGGGATGCCACAGCTGGACAGAAACAACCCAGGTCACAGTCCAGCAGCTGGAAATTCCAGGGAAATCTGGGCACACTAACCCCCTGGGCAATACCTCTAAGACACCTCACGGAGGTAAACGGCCAAACAGCCCCCTGTCCATTACCCCTCTGGGGCCCTGCAAAAGCAGAGAAGCAGCCTGAGGCTGGCCATGCCGTCAGCAAGGGAGCTTCCTCCACACCGGCCGGGCAAGATACAAAGACCCAGTCTACACGCAACTGCCCAACACAAGCCACTAGGGGTCGCTGTTGTACCAGTAAAGAAAGGCCAGGAGCCAAGTGGAAAGCTGATAGACGCATCAATAGCACTAAACTGCACTGATCCACATGAAAAGGCAAAAAAATTTGATCCAGACAAGACTAACCCAGACAGCTTCGGCATCTGCTACATCTTCTCCTGAGAAGGAACCTGGGGAGATAGATTTAACCAGTCTTCCTGAAAAAGAATTCAAAACAAAAGTCATAACCATACTGATGGACTTGCAGAGAAATATGCAAGAACTAAGGAAGGAGAATACAGAAATAAAACAAGCTCTGGAAGGACTTCAAAACAGAATGGATGAGATGCAAGAGACCATTAATGGACTAGAAAACAGAGAACAGGAATGCAGAGAAGCTGATTCAGAGAGAGATAAAAGGATCTCCAGGAATGAAAGAATTCTAAGAGAGCTGAGTGACCAATCGAAATGGAACAATATCCGCATGATAGGGGTACCAGAAGAAGAAGAAGAGAGAAAAAGGGATAGAAAGTGTCTTTGAAGAAATAATTCCTGAAAACTTCCCAAAACTAGGGGAGGAAATGGCCTCTCAGACCACAGAGGTACACAGAACTCCCATGACAAGAGATCCAAGGAGGGCAACACCAAGACACATAATAATTAAAATGGCAAAGATCAAAGACAAGGACAAAGTATTAAAGGCAGCCAGAGAGAAAAAAAAAGGTCACCTACAAAGGAAAACCCATCAGGCTATCATCAGACTTCTCAACAGAAACCCTACAGGCCAGAAGAGAATGGCATGATATACTTAATGCAATGAAACAGAAGGACCTCAAACCAAGAATACTGTATCCAGCACGACTATCATTTAAATATGAAGGAGGGATTAAACAATTCCCAGACAAGCAAAAGCAGAGGCAATTTGCCTCCCACAAACCACCTCTACAAGGCATCTTACAGGGAGTGCTCTAGATGGGAGCACTCCTAAAAAGAGCACAGAACCAAAAACCCAACATATGAAGAAGGGAGGAGAAGGAATAAGAAGGGAGAGAAACAAAGAATCATCAGACCATGTTTATAATAGCTCAATAACTGAGTTAAGTTAGACAGTAAGATAGTAAAGAAGCTAACCTTGAACCTTTGGTAACCACAAACTTAAAGCCTGCAATGGCAATAAGTACATACTTTTCAATAATCACCCTAAATGTAAATGGACTGAATGCACCAGTCAAAAACACAGAGTAATAGAATGGATAAAAAAGCAAGACCCATCCATATGCTGCTTACAAGAGACTCACTTCAAACCCAAAGACATGCACAGACTTAAAGTCAAGGGATGGAAAAAGATATTTCATGCAAACAACAGAGAGAAAAAAGCAGGTGTTGCAATACTAGTATCAGACAAAACAGACTTCAAAAAAAAAAGTAACAAAAGATAAAGAAGGACATTACATAATGATAAAGGGCTCAGTCCAACAAGAGGATATAACCATTATAAATATATATGCACCCAATACAGGAGCACCAACATATGTGAAACAAATACTAACAGAACTAAAGGAGGAAATAGAATGCAATGCATTCATTTTGGGAGACGTCAACACATCACTCACTTCAATGGACAGATCCACCAGTCAGAAAATAAGTAAGGATAAAGAGCCACTGAACAACACACTAGAACAGATGGACCTAATAGACATCTATAGAACTCTACATCCAAAAGCAACAGGATACACCTTCTTCTCAAGTGCACATGGAACATTATCCAGAATAGACCACATTCTAGGCCACAAAAAGAGCCTCAGTAAATTTCAAAAGATTGAAATCCTACCAACCAACTTTTCAGACCACAAAGGCATAAAACTAGAAATAAACTGTACAAAGAAAGCAAAAAGGCACACAAACACATGGAGGCTTAACAACACGCTCCTAAATAATCAATGGATCAATGACCAAATCAAAATGGAGATCCAGCAATATATGGAAACAAATGACAACAACAACACAAAGCCCCAACTACTGTGGGATACAGCAACGGCAGTCTTAAGAGGAAAGTATATAGCAATCCAGGCATATTTAAAGAAGGAAGAACGATCCCAAATGAATGGTCTAATGTCACAATTATCAAAATTGGAAAAAGAAGAACAAATGAGGCCTAAGGTCAGCAGATGGAGGGACATAATAAAAATCAGAGAAGAAATAAATAAAATTGAGAAGAACAAAACAAAAGCGAAAATCAATGAAATCAAGAGCTGGTTCTTCGAGAAAATAGACAAAATAGATAACCCTCTAGCCAGACTCATTAAGAGGAAAAGAGAGTCAACACAAATCAACAGAATCAGAAACGAGAAAGAAAAAATCACGACGGACCCCACAGAAATACAAAGAATTATTAGAGAGTACTATGAAAACCTATATGCTAACAAGCTGGGAAACCTAGGAGAAATGGATAACTTCCTAGAAAAATACAACCTTCCAAGACTGACCCAGAAAGAAACAGAAAATCTAAACAGACCAATTACCAGCAACGAAATTGAAGCGGTAATCAAAAATCTTCCAAAGAACAAAACCCCCAGGCCAGATGGATTCACCTCAGAATTTTATCAGACATACAGGGAAGACAAAATACTCATTCTCCTTAAAGTTTTCCAAAAAATAGAAGAGGAGGGAATACTCCTAAACTCATTCTATGAAGCCAACATCACCCTAATACCAAAACCAGGCAAAGATCCCACCAAAAAAGAAAACTACAGACCAATATCCTTGATGAACGTAAATGCAAAAATAGTCAACAAAATATTAGCAAACCGAATTCAAAAATACATCAAAAGGATCGTACACCATGACCAAGTAGGATTCATCCCAGGGATGCAAGAATGGTACAGCATTCGAAAATCCAGCAACATCATCCACCACGTCAACAAAAAGGGAGACAAAAACCACATGATCATCTCCATAGATTGTGAAAAAGCATTCAATAAAATTCAACATCCATTCATGATAAAAACTCTGAACAAAATGGGTATAGAGGGCATGTACCTTAACATAATAAAGGCCATATATGATAAACCCACAGCCAACATCATACTGAGCAGCGAAAAGCTGAAAGCTTTTCCTCTGCAATCGGGAACAAGACAGGGATGCCCACTATCCCCACTGTTATTCAACATAGTACTGGAGGTCCTAGCCACAGAAATTAGACAAAACAAAGAAATACAAGGAATCCAGATTGGTAAAGAAGAAGTTAAACTGTCACTATTTGCAGATGACATGATATTGTACATAAAAAACCCTAAAGACTCCACTCCGAAACTACTAGAGCTAATATCGGAATTCAGCAAAGTTGCAGAATACAAAATTAACACACAGAAATCTGTGGCTTTCCTATACACTAACAATAAACTAATAGAAAGAGAAATCAGGAAGACAATTCCATTCAGAATACATTCAAAAAGAATAAAATACCTAGGAATAAACCTAACCAAGGAAGTGAAAGACCTATACCCTGAAAAGTATAAGACACTCTTACAAGAAATTAAAGAGGTTACTAACAAATGGTAACTCATCCCATGCTCTTGGCTAGGAAGAATTAATATCATCAAAATGGACATCCTGCCCAAAGCAATATACAGATTCGATGCAATCCCTATCAAATTACCAACAGCTTTCTTCAATGAACTGGAACAAAAAGTTCAAAAATTCATATGGAAACACCAAAGACCCCAAATAGCTAAAGCAATCCTAAGAAGGAAGAATGAAGTGGGGGGATCTCACTCCCTAACTTCAAGCTCTACTACAAAGCCACAGTAATCAAGACAATTTGGTACTGGCACAAGAACAGAGCCACAGACCAATGGAACAGAATAGAGACTCCAAACATTAACCCAAACATATATGGTCAACTAATATTCGATAAAGGGGCCATAGACATACAATGGGGAAATAACAGTCTGTTCAACAGATGGTGCTGGCAAAACTGGACAGCTACATGTAAGAGAATGAAACTGGATCACTGTCTAACCCAATACAGAAAAGTAAATTTGAAATGGATCAAAGACTTGAATGTAAGTCATGAAACCATAAAACTTAGAAAAAAATTTAGGCGAAAATCTCTTAGACATAAACATGAGTGACCTCTTCTTGAACATATCTCCCCGGGCAAGGGAAACAAACACAAAAATGAACAAATGGGACTATATCAAGAAGAAAAGCTTCTGTACAGCAAAGAACACCATCAATAGAACAAAAAGATATCCTACAGTATGGGAGAATATATTCAAAAATGACAGATCTTATAAAGGGTTGACATCCAAAATATATAAAGAGCTCACACACCTCAACAAACAAAAAGCAAATAATCCAATTAAAAAATGGGCAGAGGAGCTGAATAGACTGTTCTCTAAAGAAGAAATTCAGATGGCCAACAGACACATGAAAAGGTGCCCCACATTGCTTGTCATCAGAGAAATGCAAATTAAAACCACAGTGAGATATCATCTCACACCAGTAAGGATGGCTACCATCCAAAAGACAAACAACAACAAATGTTGGCGAGGTTGTGGAGAAAGGGGAACCCTCATACACTGCTGGTGGGAATGTAAATTAGTTCAACCATTATGGAAAGCAGTATGGAGGTTCCTCAAAATGCTCAAAATAGAAATACCATTTGACCCAGGAATTCCACTTCTAGGAATTTACCCTAAGAATGCAGCACTCCAGATTGAAAAAGACAGATGCACCCGTATGTTTATCGCTGCACTATTTACAATAGCCAAGATATGGAAGCAACCTAAATGTCCATCATTAAATGATTGGATAAAGAAGATGTGGTACATATACACAATGGAATATTATTCAGCCATAAGAAAAAAACAAATCCTACCATTTGCAACAACATGGATGGAGCTAGAGGGTATTATGCTCAGTAAAATAAGCCAGGCAGAGAAAGACAAGTACCACGTGATCTCACTCATATGTGGAGTATAAGAACAAAAGAAAGCTCAAGGAACAAAACAGCAGCAGAAGCACAGAACCCAAGAATGGACTAATAGTTATTAAAGGGAAAGGTACTGGGGAGGACGGGTGGGAAAGGAGGGATAAGGGTGGGAAGAAAAGAAAGGGTGCATTATGATTAGCATGTATAGAGTTTTGTGGGGCATGGGGAGGGCTGTGCAACATAGAGAAGTAGTGCTTCTACAGCATCTTACTATGTTGAAGGACAGTGACTATGAACTTGGTGACAAGTAGTGATTTTACAGCATCTTACTATGTTGATGGACAGTGACTGTGAACAGGGATGTGGGGGGGACTTGGTGAAGGGGGGAGCCTAGTAAACATAATGTCCTTCATGTAATTGTAGATTAATGATAACAAAAGAAAAAGGTAGCTTAGGGAATTATGTAAGCAGGCGTTTCCATTACTTTCCAAGAGTCTGATACCTTTCAGTTGCAGATCTGCCTGTGCTGTGTTATGTCCCACCATTCTCTCTGATGACCTATAGACATAATAAACTATTTGTAGTTACCCAAGACCCTGTGTTCTTTTACTCCTCTGTGGCTTTGTATATGCAATCACTTTTCCTGAAATGCCCTTCCCCTTAAGTACCTTTAAAGATTCAGCTCAAATATTACCACCTCCCTTGTGAAGCTTTTGCTGATCACCTAAAGCAACTTAAATATATCTTTCTTTGAAGGCTAATTTACCATGAAGTTAATCATAAATGCTCAAAGCCCTTCACTTGGATAGACCCTTTCTAAGGTCCTTGGAGGGGCCCTAACTAATTTTTAAAAGGTTATATGTTTCTATCTAATTTGCATAGTAAGATATTTAACCATGTTTGATTAAGGTTGTTTTCTCCAGTCTGACTTTTCCTCCATCAGAACTTTCCCTTGTGTTCGGTGGCACTAGAGTGACTAGGAGGAATTTGAGCTGTGGACAGGTTTACTTTAGGTTTAGTGGGATACATTTATGTGGTTGGCAGTGACTTAGGCGTATAGTTAATGTATTGCTAATGGTGTAGGAATGGTTTTAGGAAAGCTCCCAAACTCAATGTCCTGACATACTCAGCATCTTTACACAAAAAAGACAGAGCCAGAGGTAGAATTGTGATATGAATGTATCCCATAGTACCTGGTCTTAAACATATCAGGTAGCAGAGAAACAAAGTTTCAAATGTTTGAAGTCCAAAGTTAGTTTGTGGAAAATTCTCCTAATCATCACATGTAAATTTTAAGTGGAGGACTTGTGTTTCAATAATGCCTAGTCAAAATGAAAGCCTTCTCCTTTCAAAAATATAATCAATACATCATACACAACTCTAAAAGAAGCATAATATTTTTAATTTTTTCAAGGGAACTGTGCAAAATAGAACTTGTCAAATTCATATTTTTGAAGGACCCCAAACTCCTAGAACTGGCATTTGCTTGGTATAACTCCTAGTAGTATAACAAACAGCAAGTATGTCTGTGGGTACAATTACATGTTTTATGCACCCCATTTGCTATGGGTTGAATTGTGTCTACCCTCTCAAAATCATATGCTGAAGCTCTAACCTCCAATGTGAGTGTATTTGGAGATAGGGCCTTTAGGAACTAATTAAGGTTAAATGAAGACATAAGGGTAGGACTGTCGTCTGACTGGATTGGTGGCTTTAAAAGAAGCAGAAGATAGATCTCTCTCTGTCTTCCCATGTGCACTTAGAGGAAAGGCCATGAAAGGCTCTCACCAGAAACTGAATCCTGTTATACTTTGACCTGGGACTTCCAGGCTTCAGAACAGTGGGAAATAAATTACTGTTGTTTAAGTCACCCATTCTGTGGTATTTTGTTATGGTAGCCTGAACACATTAATACACCACCTATAAGTAATTAAAAACAAATTGTGATCAAATGTTTTTGACTACACTAGAGGAATGATTGAATTATCTTTCCATTCTTTCTATTGAAAATGACAGTACAAAATCATATGCAGCCAAAAAGTGTAGGAAAAAAGTACAATAGATGCATCACATGTTTAATCAATAAAATGTATGTTTGAATGGTTTTGCAGTTAGTGATGTTTGTAGTACCTTTTAGCTTTCTAAAATTTGTAAATTTTTGCAGTTTCTTTTATTATTCCAAATATTCATTTGTACATAATTTTATATTACTAATTTTATGTTCCTTTTCTTAAATAGTCCCCCACCCCCACCAAAAAGTTGTGTAAACTTCAGGCTTACAAAATATGGGTCTCCCATTGTGCTTTATCATAGAACCTGAACAAATGTTTCCATTCTATGGCCCCCTTTAGGTTGTGAATCTTTCTAGACCAGGAACCTAGTCTTCACGTTTGTTTTTCTAACACTTGGAAGAATACTGACACATATCAGTCATTTAATAAATTATTGTTGGTTGAACCAAGGAACTAACAAATGAGTAGAAAGAATAGGGGATGTATGTTAATTAGTTGAGTAAATGAGTAGTGAGTAGTCTAGATTAGCTTGGAGCATTTGAGAGAATGAACATGGAGGCAAGAGGGAAGTAGTCAAAGTGACTAAAGAATGCTAGTTCCTTTTTTAAAATGATGATTAACCTTCCAGTCTAGGGCTACTCCAGGAATAGAAAAGGGCTGCCCATCGATATAATAAGTTTCAAAACATACCAGTACTTTAGATTCAAAGTGTGGATACCAGGGATCTACTCTCTTGCCCAAGTATCATTGTGGATCTTCCCTTACTTCCTTTACTCCCCTCTACCACTTACTCATGACCAACCAGCTAACCTTGAGACAGAGCCTTTTCTCCTATAAATGTAGATAAATACCTCACAAGGTTGTTGTGAAGGTTAAATGACCTGAGGCCTGTGAAAAAATCTAGCACAGTACCTGGCATATAGTAGATATCTCAGTAACTGTTAGTTCCCTTTCTTTTTTGCTCCTTTTCAGTGAGGTCTGCTAATTCCCTCGAAGGAAATAGTCTCTTCACCTTCCTGAGCCCTCCTCCTTCTGTTGTACTGCTCTAAGGAGAAACTGTTCTCTTCACCACCTTGGAAAAAATTCTGTCTTTTTACAGGGATTGTCTTCGTCCCTTGGAATTTTTTCCTGGTTATAAAAAAAGGTCCTAAAGTTTACAAGGCCAGTGTGTGATCTAGCAGAAAATGTAGACATTTTTTCACATTAATAGTAAAAGGATAAGAAGTCTGGTTCCAATTTGTAGAGACATTTTGTTATTTTGACGTGTGCTTAGAGAAGAAGCAGGAAAGCAGCAATTAACTGAAGGTCCTACAATGCAGAGTTTTAATTAATTCTTCTGATTTTATTAAATGGTACAATTTGAAGAGGTATTAGTCATAAAGCAGCTGGTAAATTCCCAGTGCCTGGGTCTACCCCCTACTATGTTCCTAGTGGGGCTAAGCAGAGATATTAACCTTGTATTACTGCCAGCAAGCCTCATTCAAGTATACTTTTTGGAGGAACACACCAGTGAGAAGTAACTGTGGGATATTATCCCAGAAAGGGGAAGTCACTGGCTGCAGAGATCAAGAGTGAGCATGATATAGTCAAATGCTCTTGCGTCCATTTAGCCAGCACAGCTGATGTGTGGGCTGCGAATTCTATTCAGAAATGGGCAAAATTTAGGTTGGAAAATTTTTTCACGAGGTGTGCATATGTGTGGATTGGAGCAAAAGAAGATTAGAATGGGCAAATGGGCCTCATGTAGGAACTAGTTAAGGACTGAAGGTGCAAGTAAATGAGAGGAGGTTGCCGCTCCCTGTCACTGTCCTCCCCTGCTGTGGCAGCAGCCAGCACCCCCTTTTTCCAGGTGCATAAGGGAAGGCTTAAATTGTCTTCATTTCTATTGGTTCTATTTTACCAACAGTTGGCAGGTCCATCAGTTGTACGCATTAGTTCCTCAAGTTGGTTGTGAATACATTGAGAGTATATTCTTGGTTTACAAAAAACAAGAAAAAATGCATACAGATAGAATGCAATTTCCAGAAATTGACTTCTTTCCTATTTTTTTAGATGTAAATTATCTATGCTTTTTCCCCCCACCCTCATTTTAGAGGAAGGCGTTTTGATATCCTGTCCGGGAGTAAACCCCTAACCTGGGCTCCAGATTTTAACTCCTCTGGAAACTTGAACTCTTGATTGTTTCCTTTCCTATCAGTAATTGTAAATATGTGTCACTTCATTGCATATGTCTCAGTTAACAGACTTGCAGAGCTCATTTTCTTTAAACAAACACTTTCTCTTGAATCTGTTGCCCCTTAGAATACTATCTAGGAAAATAAAAGCAAATGCTGTTGTTCACCCTTAAAGTGTTATCTCCCCATTTCCTGCTACTTTAAAAAAATTTTTTTTGAACTATTTTTTATTTTATTATCATTAATCTACAATTACATGAAGAACATTATGTTTGCTAGGCTCTCCCCTACTCCAGTACCCCCCACAAACCCCACTACAGTCAGGATAGTAAGATGTTATAGAATCACTACTTGTATTCTCTGTGTTGCACAGCCCTCCCCTTCCCCTACCCCCCACATTATACATGCTAATCATAATACCCCCTATCATCTTCTCCACCCTTATTCCTCCGTACCCTCCCATTCTCCCCAGTCTCTTTCCCTTTGGTAACTGTTAGTCCATTCTTGGGTTCTGTGATTCTGCTGCTGTTTTGTTCCTTCAGTTTTTCCTTTGTTCTCATACTCCACAGATGAGTGAAATCATTTGGTATTTGTCTTTCTCCGCTTGGCTTATTTCACTGAGCATAATACCCTCTAGCTCCAACCATGTTGTTGCAAATGGTAGGATTTGTTTTCTTCTTATGGCTGAATAATATTCCATGTGTGTATATGTACCACATCTTCTTTATCCATTCACCTACTGATGGACACTTAGGTTGGTTCCATATCTTGGCTATTGTAAATAGAGGTGCATCTGCCTTTTTCAAACTGGAGTGCTGCATTCTTGGGGTAAATTCCTAGAAGTGGAATTCCTGGGTCAAATGGTATTTCTATTTTGAGCATTTTGAGGAACCTCCATACTGCTTTCCACAATGGTTGAACTAATTTACATTTGCACCAGCAGTGTAGGAGGGTTCCCCTTTCTCCACAACCTCACCAACATTTGTTGTTGTTTGTCTTTTGGATGGTAGCCATCCTTACTGGTGTGAGATGATATCTCATTGTGGTTTTAATTTGCATTTCTCTGATAACTAGCATTGTGGAGCATTTTTTCATGTGTCTGTTGGCCATCTGAATTTCTTCTTTGGAGAACTGTCTATTCAGCTCCTCTGCCCATTTTTTAATTGGATTATTTGCTTTTTGTTTATTGAGGTGCATGAGCTCTTTATATATTTTGGATGTCAAGCCTTTATTGGTCTGTCATTTATGAATACATTCTCCCATACTGTAGGGTACCTTTTCATTCTATTGATGGTGTCCTTTGCAGCACATAAGCTCTTCAGCTTGATATAGTCCCACTTGTTCATTTTTGCTTTTGTTTTCCTTGCCCAGGGAGATATGTTCATGAAGAAGTCACTAATGTTTATGTCCAAGATATTTTTGCCTATGTTTTTTTCTAAGAGTTATATGGTTTCATGACTTACACTCAGGTATTTGATCCATTTTGAATTTACTTTTGCATATGGGGTTAGACAGTGATCCAGTTTCATTCTCTTACATGTAGCTGTCCAGTTTTGCCAGCACCATCTGTTGAAGAGACTGTCATTTCCCCATTGTATGTCCATGGCTCCTTTATCAAATATTAATTGACCATATATGTTTGGGTTAATGTCTGGAGTCTCTAATCTGTTCCACTGGTCTGTGGCTCTGTTCTTGTGCCAGTACCAAACTGTCTTGATTACTGTGGCTTTGTAGTAGAGCTTGAAGTTGGGGAGTGAGATCCCCCCCACTTTATTCTTCTTTCTCAGGATTGCTTTGGCTATTCGGGACCTTTGATTTTTCCATATGAATTTTAGAACTATTTGTTTCAGTTCATTGAAGAATGTTTTTGGTAATTTGATAGGGATTGCATCAAATCTGTATATTGCTTTGGGCAGGATGGCCATTTTGACAATATTAATTCTTCCCAGCCAAGAGCATGGGATGAGTTTCCATTTGTTAGTATCCTCTTTAATTTCTTGTAAGAGTGTCTTATACTTTTCAGGGTATAGGTCTTTCACTTCCTTGGTTAGGTTTATTCCGAGGTATTTTATTCTTTTTGATGCTATTGTGAATGGAATTGTTTTCCTGATTTCTCTTTCTATTGGTTCATTGTTAGTGTATAGGAAAACCACAGATTTCTGTGTGTTAATTTTGTATTCTGCAACTTTGCTGTATTCCGATATCAGTTCCAGCAGTTTTGGAGTGGTGTCTCTAGAGTTTTTTATGACAATATCATGTCATCTGCAAATAGTGACAGTTTAACTTCTTCTTTACCAATCTGGATTCCTTGTATTTCTTTGTTTTGTCTAATTTCTGTGGCTAGGACATCCAGTACTATGTTAAATAACAGTGGGGAGAGTGGGCATCCCTGTCTTATTCCCGATCTCAGAGGAAAAGCTTTCAGCTTCTCGCTGTTCTGTAGGATGTTGGCTGTGGGTTTATCATATATGGCCTTTATTATGTTAAGGTACTTCCCTCTATACCCATTTTCTTGAGAGTTTTTATCATGAATGGATGATGAATTTTGTCAAATGCTTTTTCAGCATCTATGGAGATGATCATGTGCTTTTTGTCCTTTTTGTTGATGTGGTGGATGACGTTGATGGATTTTCAAATGTTGTACCATCCTTGCATCCCTGGGATGAATTCCACTCGGTTGTGGTGTATGATACTTTTGATATATTTTTTAATTCGGTTTGCTAATCTTTTATTGAGTATTTTTACATCTATGTTCATCAGGGATATTGGCCTGTAATTTTCTTTTTTGTGGGCTCTTTGCCTGGTTTTGGTTTTAGGGTGATGTTAGCTTCATAGAATGAGTTTGGGGGTATTCCCTCCTCTTCTATTTTTTAGAAAACTTTAAGGAGAATGGGTATTATATTCTCTCTGTATGTCTGAAAAATTCTGAGGTAAATCCATCTGGCCCGGGGTTTTTCTCTTGGGTAGTTTTTTGATTACCACTTCAATTTCTTTGCTGGTAACTGGTTTGTTTAGATTTTGTGTTTCTTCCTTGGTCAGTCTTGGAAGGTTGTATTTTTCTAGGAAGTTGTCCATTTCTTCTAGGTTTTCCAGCTTCTTAGCATATAGGTTTTCATAGTAGTCTCTAATAATTCTTTGTATTTCTGTTGGGTCCGTCGTGATGTTTCCTTTCTCATTTCTGATTCTGTTGATGTGTATTGATTGTCTTTTTCTCTTAATAAGTCTGGCTAGAGGCTTATCTATTTTGTTTATTTTCTCAAAGAACCAGCTCTTGATTTCATTGATTTTCTCTATTGTTTTTTTCTTCTCAATTTTGTTTATTTCTTCTCTGATCTTTATTATGTCCCTCCTTCTGCTGACTTTAGGCCTCATTTGTTCTTTTTCCAATTTTGATAATTGTGACATTAGACTATTCATTTGGGTTTGTTCTTCCTTCTTTATATATGCCTGGATTGCTATATACTTTCCTCTTAAGACTGCTTTTGCTGCATCCTGCAGAAGTTGGGGCTTTGTGTTGTTGTTGTCATGTATTTCCATATATTGCTGGATCTCCATTTTAATTTGGGCATTGATCCACTGACTATTTAGAAGCGTGTTCTTAAGCCTCCATGTGTTTGTTAGACTTTTTGCTGTCTTTGTACAATTTATTTCTAGTTTTATACCTTTGTGGTTTGAAAAGTTGGTTGGTAGGATTTCAGTCTTTTGAAATTTACTGAGGCTCTCCTTGTGGCCTAGTATGTGGTCTATTATGGAGAATGTCCTGTGTGCACTTGAGAAGAATGTGTATCCTGTTGCTTTTGGGTGTAGAGTTCTATATATGTCTATTAGGTTCATCTATTCTAGTGTGTTGTTCATTGCCTCTGTGTCCTTACTTATTTTCTGTCTGGTGGATCTGTCCTTTGGAGTGAATGGTGTGTTGAAGTCTCCTAAATTGAATGCATTGCATTCTATTTCCTCCTTTAGTTCTGTTAGTATTTGTTTCACATATGCTGGTGCTGCTGTGTTGGGTGCATATATATTTATAATGGTTATATCCTCTTGTTGGACTGAGTCCTTTATCATTATGTAATGTCCTTCTTTATCTATTGTTACTTTCTTTGTTTTGAAGTCTATTTTGCCTGATACAAGTACTGCAACACCGGGTTTTTTCTCCCTATTGTTTGCATGAAATACTTTTTCCATCCCTTGACTTTTAGTCTGTGTATGTCTTTGGGTTTGAGGTGAGTCTCCTGTAAGCAGCATATAGGTGGGTCTTGTTTTTTTAATCCATTCAGTGACCCTATGTCTTTTGATTGGTGCATTCAGTCCATTTACATTTAGGGTGATTATCAATAGGTATGCACTTATTGCCATTTCAGGCTTTAGATTCGTGGTTACCAAAGGTTCCAGGTTACTTTCCTCACTATCTAAGAGTGTAACTTAACTCAGTATGCTGTTACAAACACAATCTAAAGGTTCTTTTCTATTTCTCTTCCTTTTTCTTCCTCCTTCATTCTTTATATATTAGGTATCAAATTCTGTACTTTTTGTCTATCCCTTGATTGACATTGGGGATAGTCAATCTAATTTTGCATTTGCCTTGTAATCAGCTGCTCTACCCTCCCTACCATGGTTTTACTGCATCTGGTGACAACTATCCAACCCTAGGAACACTTCCATCTATAGCAGTCCCTCCAATATGGACTGCAGAGATGGTTTGTGGGAGGTAAGCTCTCTCAGCTTTTGATTATCTTGAAATTGTATAATCCCTCCTTCAAATTTAAATGATAATCTTGCCAGATAAAGTAATCTTGGTTCCAGGACCTTCTGCTTCATGGCATTAAATACATCATGCCACTCCCTTCTGGCCTGTATGGTTTCTGCTGAGAAGTCTGATGTTAGCCTCATGGGCTTTCCTTTGTATGTGATCTTATTTCTGCCTCCAGCTGCTTTTAACAGTCTCTCCTTATCCTTGGTCTTTCATATTTTAATTACTATGTGTCTTGGTGTTGTCTTCCTTGGGTCCCTTGTATTGGGATATCTGTGAATCTCCACAGCCTGAGAGACTATCTCCTTCCCCAGATTGGGGAGGTTTTCAGCAACTACCTCCTCAAAGACACTTTCTATCCCTTTCTCTCTCTCTTTTCTTCTGGAATCCTTATCATGCGAATATTGTTCCGCTTGGATTGGTCACACAGTTCTCTTAATATGCTTTCATTTTTAGAGATCCTTTTTTCTATCTGTGCCTCAGCTTCTTTGTATTCCTCTTCTCTAGTTTCTATTTCATTTATTGTCTCCTTCATCATATCCAACCTGCTTTTAATACCCTCCATCGTACTCTTCAACGATTGGATCTCTGACCTGAATTCATTCCTGAGTTCTTGGATGTCTTTCTGTACCTCCATTAGAATGTTGATGATTTTTATTTTGAACTCCCTTTCAGGAAGAGTCATGAGGTCCATATCATTTAAATCTTTCTCGGGAGTTGTATAAATAATTTCACTCTGGACAAGGTTCCTTTGGCATTTCATGTTTGTATATGGTGCCCTCTAGTTTCCAGAAGCTCTATTCTGGAGCTGCTCAGCCCCTGAAGCAATGTTGGGGGTCACAGGGGAGCGGTACTGGTGCCTGGGGGTAGGAAAGAGCAGTTCCCCACCTCCCGGCTGCTGTGCCTCTCTCCACTGCCTGAGCCAGTGGGCTGGTCACACAGGTATGTTTTTGTCTCAGAGCAGCCAGATATGGATCCCTGGTTTTCACAAGCAACCAGAGTCCCAGTCTCCCCAGGAACTCTGCCTGTATTAACTTTCAACCCAGTAGTCATGTGAGTCTCTGAAAGCACCATGAAATGTAGGTTTTTGCTCTCAGTGCAGATCTCTGAGCTAGGTATTCAGCAGTCTCAAGCCTTCCACTCCCTCCCTGCTCCGTTTCTCTTCCTCCCACCATTGAGCTGGGGTGGGGGAGGGGCTCGGGTCCCATGGAGCTACAGCTCTGGTACGTTACCCCATTCAGTGAGGTCTGCTCTTTTCTCCAGGTGTGTGCAGTCTGATGCCATCTTCTTTCCTGTTGCTCTCTCAGGATTAGTTGCGCCAATTAAATTTTCTAATTGTATCCAGTTTTAGGAGGAAGCCTCTGTTTCTCCTCTCATGCTGACAGCTTTAATCCTCCTGCTACCTTTTTTCAGGCAACATTAGAACTAAAAATTGGGCTGTGAATAGCTTTTCAGGTAAGTCTTCCCTTACTCCATCTGGCACTATTAGTCACACCTTCATTGGGTTCCTATAACACTGTGTTCATGCTGCTATTATTTCATTTAGCAGTAAGAATGCTAATTTATCTGTTTACATTGTACTATATTTTGCCTCTTTGTATTTTGTGTCACTCCTACTAAATCAGGAGTCTCTAAAAGGAAGTGAATTGACCTTCGTCTTGGTATCCCCAGAAAAGAATGTTTCATACTTGGTGCATGATAAATGTTGAGTGGCAGGGAAGGAAAGCTAATAACTCTTGAATGGTGACCATATACTAGTATTTCTGTGAGACAGATGTCATTATATTTACTTTTCACATAAGGAAACAGTAGTTTACAAAGTTCAAAGAGCTTGCCGAAAATTGTACAATTATTCAATATTGGAGCTTTGATTCAAATTACAATTTGCCTGATTTCAAAATCAATACCCTTTCTACCATGTTGCCTCCAACATATTGCACTCTGGTCCAAATTCTGGTCCCACCAATTCTATTATGCCTACACCTAACTCCCTGTCTTCTAGCCCCACAGAGACACCCATGTTCCCTGATATCTATTTTCTCCTTGTGTGTCTTCCTCCTTTTGGTCTCACATCCAGCCTAGAGCACATGATTATACACTTGAACTCTTGTCACCATCACCTTCAACCTCTGTCCTTTTGCCCCATCTGCCTGGAATAGTCACCACTCCAGATCAGTTTCTGCAATTTGGCTTCTCTGTTCTGTTACCATTGGAGACAATTGTACCTCTGGACAAATTGATATCACGAATCAGCGGTTTCCAACTTCTGATGCACTTTCCAGGCTTCTTCATTTTCCTTTCACTTGGCTCTGGTCAGGTACTTCTCCTATTCTCCTCAATTACTGTTCCTGTATTTACCATTTTCCCAAGCCCTGCTACTGACTTTTCATTCCCTAATTCTTGGACATTTAGGACAGTTCCATGTTTTTGCTATCATAAAAATGTTAAGGTTACATATTTGTGTTTTCACTTGAGATTTATTTCTTAAACAGAAAGTTTGTTGAAAGAGTTTTGCTTTTTTTTTTTTACCTTCTATTCACCACACAACTTACCATTGTCTGGCCTCTGCCCTTTCCAGTGTATTGAAATTCTTCTCATCAGTAGCCTCCATTTTGTCAAATCTAATTCATACTTGTAAGTCATTAACTTTTTGGGCCTCTCAGCTACCTCAGACACATCTCAGAATTTTCTTCATCTTTTAAACTTTCAACTTCTGGTTTCTGCGATCCTACTCTTGTTTTCTTCCTTTAAGTATTAGCTAATACTTACGGTGTGTTTATCAGGCACTATTCTAAAGGATTTACATGTATTACATATACTTTTAATCTTCAAACAGTTGAGGCTTAGAGGGGTGAAGTAACTTGCCCCAAGTCACCCAGTTGGTAAGTGGCAGAGTCTGGAGGATATAAAACCACACAGACTGGGTCCAGGGCCCATGATTCCAATCCTTTTGCTATACTGCTTATCCTTAACATACTTTTCCAGTTTCCTTTGTGAGCTCATTTTTGCTGGTCCCTTAAACTCTGAAATTCTCCAAGATTCCCTTGTTGGCACTATGGTCTCCCTCTTAAACACTCTCCATGGGTAGTCTCATTTACTCCTATGGTTTTCACCACATGCTCTTAATACTTAGATCTATATAGTCATGACTTATCCCCCGAACTTCAGACTCTTAGATCCAACTGCATCTTGCTCAGATCCACTTGGATGTTCCACTGGCACCTAGTTCTCAATGTAAAAAACAGTTCACTTGTAGTGCTCTGCCTCCTGTATTTGTCATATTGTAACATCATCCAGTCATCGAAACCAGAAAACATGGTTATATTCTAGATTTCTTCTTTTCTTTTGCCTTCAGAATCCAGTTAATTACCAAGTTGGGTTAATTTTGTTTCCTAAAAATTTCTTAAGTTTTTTTTGTTGTCTCCATCTGTTCTTCAAACTCTCTTCATCACTTGCCTGATGTACTGTAACAGTCTTCAGCCTGGCCTCTCTTAAATATATCCCCAGACATCTCACCCAAACACAGATCTGATCACTGCCCTTCCATGACTCAATATTGCCAACAGATAAATTCTCAGTTCTTTACCTGAAACAACTTTCTGTGGTTAAAAGCATGGGTTCTGGAGTTAAATTACCTGGTTTGAATATCAGCTCTGACAGAGTGTAATTTTGGGCAAGGTACCCAATCTCCTTCTGTCGTAGTTTTCATATTTGTATTATAATTTTGAGAATTACATGAGATTTTCATGTAAGGCACTTAGAACATTTCCTGGCATATCATAAGTTCTCAATAATTATTAGCTATTGTCAATATCATGCATGTAGTCTCATCCCCTCCCATTCCCTGCCTTTGAGTTTATGTTTTAGTAATACTGTATCATTTGTAATTCCCTAAAGGTGTCATGCTGTTTCATGGCTGTGTGCCTTTCTATTGCTGTTTCCCTAACCTCCTATGCTTTCACACACTTATTTTATCTGCCTAATACTCAGCTCCGTCTTTAGCTCAGATGTCATCTTCAGGATCCCCCACATCCCTGCCCAAGTCAAACTAATTGGCTCTCTTTTGTGACTTTTTTATAGACTCCATGCATGCCTCTAACTTGATACTTAACATAACCAATTGAAGTTGTCTGTTTAAGTCTGTGTCCCCTGCTGGGATGTAAGCTCTTTGAGCAGAGGGACATGTCTTTTACTTCCTTGTATACTCAGCACTTACCATGGTGCTCAGCATACACTAGGTGCTTAATGAGTCTTTGTTGAACTGAATTACTTCCCTTTTCACTGAATAACTAGTTATGTATCTACATTTATGGCGCATTTGACCAGGAAAAGAATGTCTTTACCAAGCTGGTCTCTCCCATTTCAATAAATCCCACCACCATCCACCTAAATGACTGAATCAGAAACCTTCTTTCCTCCATTTCTCTTACCCTCTACATCTAATCCCTTAGCATATTGCATCAATTCTGTCTCCTAAATATGTCATTCTTTTCACCTCCACTGCTGCCACCATCATCTCTCAACTGGCATCAGCATCCTAACTGGTCTGCGTACTTCCATTCTTGCCACCCACCCCCTACTTCACACAATAGCCAGAGTAGTTTTTAAATGTCCATCAAATCATGGTACCTCTCCTGGTTAAAAACCTCTGGTGCTTTCTCATTCTATTAAGAATGAGATCCAACTCCTCATCACAGCCTGAAGCATCCTGCAGGTTCTGGTCCCTGCCTATTCCACCTCATAGCCCATGCCCCTTACTCACTAGCACTAAGTCAGTGGCCTTTTTTCAGTACTCACAACACATCAGGGTCTTTGCACATGGGTGCCTGCTCTGCCTGGGACAACAGCTCTCTAAGTTGTTGTTGGTGGTGGTGTGTGTGCGTGTGCGTGTGTGTGTGTGTTTTAGCCTGGCTGGCTTTTTCTCACCCTTTGAGTTCTAGCTTTCAATGTCACATCTTCAGAGATGCTTTTCCTAATTACCCTAACTATATCCCATTCTTAGTCTCTATCTCTGCACTTTGTGTGCTTCCATCACGGTACTTATCGCAGTTCATAATTATTTTCATTTATTTTTTAATTGTTCTGCAGTCTGTCTTCCTCGCTGGATTGCACAGTCCATGATGCAGGGACCACAGCTACACAGCTGGCACAATGTCAGCATTCAATAAATATTCCTTGAATGATGGAATTACTTGATAAGTCAATCACTAAATCAATAAAGCAGGCAGCTTATAAATTTTCTTTTTGGCCTCTTAGGTAATAACAACTTCATCTAGCAATTAATTGTTAAGATGAATCATCTTTCTCAATCCAATTAATAAGCACTGTAGGAGACCTTAAGCAAGAAAAGGATATACTTTAAAAAATCTGGTTCTTTTACATAATCACTGCGAAGTGTACAACAACAAAAAATCTGGTTCTTAGGCCCTTTATGCTTGTGACTGTCTCAGGAGTGACAACTACAAACCAGTGGTTCTCTACAGGGGGATATTTTCCCTCCCCCAGGGGATATTTGTCAATACTGGGTACATTCTTGGTTGTGAAAACTGGAGGAGGCATCTAGTGAGAAGGGGCATGGATGCTGCTCTGTATCCTATAATGCACAGGACAGTCCCCCAACAACAAAGAATCATACCACCAGACATGTCAATAGTGCCAAGGCTGAAAGACTGAAAGAGAAACAGGACCACCATCTATTTTGTGAAACGTAATAGATGGCCAAATATAGGTGTTAGTGTCCTGGAGGACTTGTAAAACTCAATAATTGAAGCATTAATAAGCTTTCTTATTCCTAAGATTTAATTTTGTTCTTTAGAGCCAGTTTTTGTTTGTTTGTTTTAAACAAAGGGCCCATTGATGGGCTTTAGGTAATTGCTGAAAGCTCTGAAATTGTATCCAAAATTGTATAATTGTAAGCATTTATCTGGGAGGAGGGGTTGCCAGATTCTCAAAGGGGTCCATGACCACGCAAAAGATTAAAAAGCCACTAGTATGGACAGAACTTTGTGTTGCCTGGACTGTACTTTAAAAGTAATTTTTGTAGAATTCATATTCTGCAAAATGCTTAGAAATATGTGTCCTGCAGAGGTGTCCTTTAGCATTGCCTTGGAAGGCAGGCAAGCGTGGCAGAAGCTCAGCTTGGTTTCTTCCTAGTAGTGGGGATAATACATATATCACTGGGCTGTTAGAAGACCATGTAAGGTATTTTATATAAACCCTGCTGAAGTATTAGGTGCACAGCAGGTGCTCAAAAAATGTTAGTTTTATACCTTCTCATAGGGTTATTGTGAGGATTGAATAAAATAATGTTTTGAAACAGAAATGAAATAATGCATTTAACATGTAGTCTAGCCAGTAGTAGATACTTATAAATGTTTATTTTTCTCTCATGTATTCTTTACACTAAAACCACGGGTCTTGTCCACAGAAAGTAGGGAGAAAAGGACAAGCCTTGAAATCTGAAATTTTTGAGTTTCAGTCTTGGCTCTGCTTTTATACTAGCTGATCAAAACAAAACCTAGCAATCTTTGAGTACAGGAGACAGACTGGAGTTCAGAAAGGCCATGGTGTTTAGAAATTGTGAGAATGGAACTAAGCCAAAAAAAGAGAACTAGTGATATGCATAGAGGCCCCTTTGAGTCTTTTGATGAATTCCAATCTGAACATGTATAGGGTAAAACTTCACAAAGATAGTCTAGAAAAACTTCCAGGGAAACAATTTCTGAAGAGTTATAAGATGAACACTTCCTAGAGTTCACAACAGGCCAAAGTAGAGAAACCTCACTAAACACTTGGGACATTAGTAGAAATTTCAGAGGGGTAGTGCCTTCAAAATTGGCTAAATTAGAGTAAGAGCTAATTCAAGACCTAGCTTAAAGGAGCTTAAAAACAGACCTCAAAAGATCAAACTTATCCACAATAACTTGTCTATCAGAAAAAATACAATTCTCCCAAAATCAATACCAAAAAATCCAGCCCTCAACAATGTAAAATTCATGATGTTGGATATCTAATTAACATATTACTAAACATATAAGGAAGCCAGAAATCTTTGGAGAAGCCTTGAGAAAAATCAGTCAACAGAAACAGACTCAGAGATGACAGAGATAATGGAATTACTAGACAAGAACCTTAAAACAGCTATTATAAATATGCTTCATATGTTTCAAGGATGTACAGAAAATATAAATACAATGAGGATATAAATGGAAGATTTTCTTTCCTGGTTGGCTTTCTTAAAAGATTTTTTTTGGAAGATATTTTTAAAAATGGACATTCTAGAGATGAAAAATGTGATATCTCAAAGGAAAATTTCACTGGATGGGATTAATAGCAGTTATATATTGCAGAAGAAAATATCAATGTACTTGAAGGCAAAGCAATAGGAAATAGCCAACATGAATCAGAGAGAGAAATAAAAGGCTGAAAAAAACTCAAAAGGGTCTCAGTGAACTGGTCTAACATAGGTTTAACTAGAGTCCCAGAAGCAGAGGAGAGAAAAGACAGAAAAGAAGTAATGGCTGAAATATTTCCAAATTTGATTAAATCTACAAACTCTTAGATCCTAGAAGCTTAAAGAGAAAAACCACACCAGGGAAAACTATACTCAAGCTGCTGAAAACTAGTAACAAAGAAAAGTTAAGAAGCAGCCAGAGGGAAAAAGGCACATATTATACTCACGAACAAAGATTAGAGCAATCACAGACTTCTCTTGAGGAAATATGCAAGTAAGAAGACAATGGAATGGTATCTTTAAAGTTCTGCAGGAAAAATGTTACCAACCTAAATCTCTGCACCCAGTGAAAATTTCTTTCAAAAATTAAGACAAAATAAAGATTTCTCAAACAAGAGCTGGGAGAATTTTTTTTTGCTAGTAGACGTACACTATAAGAAAAATTTCCTGAAGTTCTTTAGGCAGAATATAACTTTTACCAGATGGAAACCTGGATCTACACAAAAGATTGAAAAATGCTGGAAAGGGTAAATATATGGATAAATATGAACGATATTTACTTACTCATCTTTTAATTTCTTTGGATGATAATTTTAGGGCCATGGTGGGGGTAGCAGGTTCAGTGGTGGCTGCATGGGTGCTGACTGCAAATGAGTACCATTGAAGGCCATGGAGGAATAAGGCAAGCTGTCAGACTGGTGGCAGAGTAAGTAGAGCAACACAATCCCCTCAAAAGGTGGCACAGCCCACCTGGGGGCATAGCGGGTGTGGTCTAGAGCTGCTGATAGCTGGTGCATTCTAGCCTGAGCACCACATCCTTTGGCTGGTATAAGTTGTTGTCTAATCTACCTACACCCGCTGCTGGGGCACTTGAAGCAGGTGCACCTACTATATATTTGAGGCTTCTTGCCTGGTTGGGCTCTGGGTCTTCTCTCTCATCTCTTTGTTTAAGCTTAGCAGTTCTCTCCTCTGAAGTACTGGTACCATGATCAGTGCTTGGACTCCCTAGCCACAAGAGGGTCAGGGAAAAGGTATCCTTAGTTATGCCTGCTATAATCTCTGTAACTTTATTATTGTTTAGTAAATCATTACTTAAAATCCCAGAATTTTACTCCCATCTAGATAAGAGCATTAGTGTTGGCTTAATAAAGGGAGATTAGAAGACTTGCTTACTCAAACCAGAGCTGCAACATCTATGTTTGAAGAAGCTTAAAAAGATGAAACTGAAGTATCAGTGAGGCCTCTGACTCATGAAAGGAAGACATTTACTTCAAAGACATTGGGTTTATAGCATTTGTAAAAGTAAAATATTTGACTACACTAGCACAAAGGAAGGAAAAGGGAAAAATGCACAAACAGTGTCATAAGGGTGCTGCATTATACAAGTAAGTAATGAAAATGTGATATAAATTATCTTTATACATGTCATTAATTTACCTTATTTTGTCTTATTCACAAACCTTTTCATATAGTTTCAAAATAATGCACTATGTAATTTTTGGCATCATTTTCAGATCATTCATTCACAGTTAAAGGGAAGGAAATTGAGTATTTTAAGTGTAGACATGATGGGCTTTCTAAAAACCAAAAATTTTTTTATTAGAGCTTTTCAAACTAGAAACAAAAAGGTCACTGAAGAATCTTATGCATAAGCTATTGAACTTCATGGGCTAGAGAAATGCACATAATAGCTTAGAGACCAATAAAGCCTTGGACAGCTAACATTGCTCAATACCTACTGGATAAAAAGTTAGTAAAATAACTCATAGCACTGCCTCTTTTCAATGGTATAGTCACTTGTTTATTTAAATATTTAGCTCCAAACATGAAGACTTAGTTATTATCTCACTTTCCAAATTGTATTTTCACCTAACAGACAGATAAGTCTACAAAGGTGGCTGGACTTGCTGTTTTGCTTATAGTCTTATGGTATCAGTAACTAATCTTTGAAGAATTTTTTATGTAAATGGATGCAAAGAAACACAAGTGGTACTAAAATATTGAAAGTGCTAAATAACTTGTTTGAATCTCACAGTTTATTCTGAAGTAACTTTATTTATATTTGCGTGGAGGTTCACAAGCAATGGTGGGTAAAACTGCTGGCACCATGGTATAAATTAAGGCAGTAATACCAAAGCATACTAGCAGTTACTGTATTCTCTACTGCCATGTACTCACAGTAAGAAAATAAATCCAATTTCACTTAAGCATGTCCTTGGTGAGGCACTAAAAGTAATTAAATCTTGATCCTGGATTTAATATTCTATATGACCAAATCGGGGGTATGCAGAAGGTGCTTGTTTCATAAACTATACTGTGGTGGTGTTCTGAGGAAAAGCACATCTGTGATTGAGTTGCAACTCTAATAGCCACTTTTCATGGAACACCATTTTTGATTGGAAGAACAACTGATGGAAAAACAATGATTAAATATTTGGGTGTTTGGCAGATATATTCTCAAAACTGAAGTGAGACTATCACTTTAAGATAAACAACTGACAAATATTTGTTGCCCATGATAACATTTTATGTTTTGAAAATTATAATTTTGAAAAGCTTTGTTCTGTCACTACAAGCTTAACAGTTTCCTAAAACTTTAGCTTTGTTCCAATGAGATCAGTGGTGATATCAATCAATGTGACTTTTTTGATACTGCATAAAATGTTTAATCATTTATAATATTTGCATAACTTAGTGAACCAATATTTTCCAAACAGCCAATATGTATAAGATGACTCAAATATCCATTCAAAGTACAAGATGACCAATGAATTTTAATGTAACAGTACATAAAAAGTTCAATGATACGATTTCAGATTCCACACAGAATTAACCCTTAAGAGACTTCCATTTGTAGAGTTTTTGTGTAGTATCAAAGAAGAATATCCATAATTATATATAAAGGTTCTTAACACATTCCTCCCTTTTCTAACTACATACTTATGTGAAGCTGGATTTTCTTCATATACTTTAACAAAAACAACATTACAACACTCAGGTATGAAAAATAAGCTATCATCCATTAAGCCAGACATTATATAGCAAAGTACAAAAATGTATATCATTGTCATTCTCAGGAAATTTCTTTTTGTTTTGGAAAATACAGTTATTTTTTTATCCAACATATTATTGATACTAACATGTACTGTATTTGTTATTCTTATTTTAAATGAATTAATAAATATTTTAAAATTAAAAATATATAATTGTTTAAAGCAAGATGATAACAGTGTATCATGGGGTTTATAGCATTTGCAAAAGTAAAATATTTGACTATGCTAGCACAAAGGAAGGAAAAGGGAAAAATGCATGAACAGTGTCATAAGGGTGCTGAATTATACATGAAGTAGTGTAATACTATTTGGAGGTAGACTGTGATAATTGAAAAATACATACTGTAAACCCCGGAGTAACCACAGAAAATCAAAACAAAGAGTTAGAGCTAGTAAGACGATAAAGGATATAAATGGAATCCTAAAATTATATTCATTTAATTACAAGAAGGCAGGAAATAGAAAGGAACAAAGAACAGATGGGACACATAGAAAACAAATAGGAAGATGGACTTAAACTTAAACATGTAAATAATATATTTAAACATAAGTGGTCCAAGTATCCGAACTATCAGACTGGATAAAAAATCATGACCAAACAATATTCTACCTACAAGAAACCCAATTCAAATATGAAGACAAAAGTAGGTTAAAAGGACAGAAAAAATAAGCCACAAAAAAATATAATTGTAAGGAAGCAGGTGTGACAGTATTAAAATCTGACAAAGTAGATTTCAGAACAAGGAATATTATCAGAGATAAAGAGGAATATTTCATAATAATAAAGGAGTCAATTCATCAAGAAGATAAAACAACTCCAAATGTGTATGTGTCTAACAACAAAGCTTCGAAAATACATGAACTCAAACCAGCATAACTGAAGGGGAAAATTGCCAAGTTTAAAATCATGGTTGGAAATTTCAACTCTCTCAGTAATTGACAGAACAAGCAGGCAGACAATAGGTATATAAAAGACATAAGCAATACTCTGAACCAACCTGACTTAATTGATAATGATAGAAGATGCTATCCAATAACAACAAATAACACACTCTTTGCAAATTGCACATGAAGTAATCACTAAGAAGATCATATGCTGGGCCATAAAACAAAATTCAATAAAGAGAAAAGGACTGAAATCATGCAAGTATGTTCTCTGAGCACAACAAAATTAAATTAAAATTAAAATTAGTATCAGTAGAAAAAAATCTGGAAAGTTCTCAAATATTTCAAAATTAATTTTTAAAAACCCACACTTCTAAATAACCCATCAAACAAGAAAATTAGAAAATGTTTTGAACCAAATGAAAATGAAAACAATATACCAAAATGTGTGGGATGCAGCTAAGAAGCATTTAGATGGAAATTCATAGCATAAAATGCATATATTAGAAAAGAAGAAAGGTTTAAAATCAAGGAACAAGTTTCTATCATAAGAAACTAAAAAAAGAACTAAAAATCAATATAAAGTAAGTAAAGGGAAGGAAATAACAAAGATATGAGCAGAAATAATGATATAAAAAGAGAAAAATAAAGACAGGCAAATTAAAGCTGTTTCTTTGAAAAAACGTTCCATAAAACTGATAAACCACAAGCTAAAATGATCAAAGAGAAAAAAGGAAAGAATTTAGCAGTATTAGCAATGAAAGCAGGGAAATCACTACAGCTCCTACAGGCAGTAATGCAGTAATAAGGTGATATTATGAGTGAGTAGGCAAATTCCTTGAAGACAAAATATCAACATGGAAGCAAGAAGAAACAGAAAATACAAATAGCCATATAACTAACAAAGAAATAGAATTTACAATTAAAAACCAAAGCTCAAATGTTTTCACTGGTGAATTCTATCAAATATTTAAGTAAAGCATATCACTTTTACATAACCTCCTTCAGAAAACAGAGGAGGCAAGGATACTTCCCAAGTTATTTTATAAGATCAGTATTGCCCTGACATTACGAGAAATGAAAACAATAGGTCAATATCCCTTATCGACATAGACACAAAAATCCTTGACAAAACTTCAGCAAACTGAATCCAGCAATATACAGAAGGGATAATATGACATGACCATGTAGGGTTTATCCAAGAAATGCAAGGTTAGTTTAACATAAAAAAGCAACAATTAATACAATTTACTCTATTAACAGAATAACAGAACAACATAAGATCATTCCAATAGATGAAGAAAAAGCATTTTGTGAAAACTCAACACCCATTTGTAAGAAAAATTCTCAGTAAATTAGGAATAGAAGGGAACTTGCTCAACCTAATAAAGGACATTTATGAAAAACCTACAGCTAACATCACACTTCATAGTGAAAGATTTAAGTGCTTTCCCCCTCTGATTGGGAACAAGACAAGGATGTTCACTCTCACCACTTCTATTCAACATTGCATTGGAGGTCCCAACGAGTGTAATAAGGCAAGAAAAAGAAATAAAAGGCATGAATATTGTAAAGGAATAAGTAAAACTCTCTTGATTCATAGATCACATGTTTGTATACATGGAACATGCTAAGGAATCTATAAAAAAGCTACTAGAGCTAATGAATATTGCAATGTTACATTATTTAAGATCAATATGAAAAATAAATTGTACTTCTATATTCTAGCAACAAACAATTGGAAATTGAAATTTAAAAATATCATTTATAATAACATCAAAATCATGAAAATACTTAGGGACAAATTTAACAAAATTGTGCAAGAACTGTCCACTGAAAAGTGTAAATTAAAAATTGAAATTAAAGACTTAAGTAAATGGAAAGATAGAGCAAATTCATGGATTGAAAGAGTAACTAATGTTAAGATGTTATTTCTCCCCAAATCAATCTACAGATTTAGTGCAAAGATTTGTTTTACATGAGTAACATATACTTGTATATAAATTGACTTAATTCTTTTCAGTGGCTACATAAATTCCCTCATATGAATGAGATATAGTTTATCCAACCAGTCCATTAAAAGTGGTCTGGTTAAGTAAATGTATTTTGTTCACTTAACTTTGTTAATAAACCTACCTGATGATTCACGTACATACATATACTTGATATGTCTGTATATATGAATACATGATATAATTTAACTGTCTTACTATAGCCTAGATCATAGGATCCGAAGAGTATTCCTGGGTTACAGCACATTCTTATGTATAACACCCATCAGCCTTATTACATGGAGTAGGTATCTGCTAAATTTGTCATGTACTGGTTGTTTTTATGGGACCCCATGTCACCTTTAGGCTTGCCCTATGATAGCAATACCAGGGTCAGTCACATGGGCAGGCTCCATTCCTCTCAGCTTTCCCAGTAGGGCCCAACTCTTCTTATAGCTGGGATTGCCTCCTTATTCCATGCCTGGCTGGCCAACCTGGCTCCCGGATTCCTGGGCTGTGATAACTCCCTGATCACTGACTTTAAGACATTAGAGTTTTTGTATCTCCTGAGGACTGTGATTGAAATCGTACCACTAATCACTTCTAATATTTGTGCTGGGCTTGCCTTCCCAACTCCCTTTCCTTCACTGGCAATGTAGTGTTTTCCCATAGATATATCTAGTTCCTACAGCTGTGATGCTTGGTACTTCCTACAAAGAATGGGTAGTTGCTGCTGGGGTTTAATTGTTTATGGAAAAAGGCTAGATTATACTTCTAATTCTTCCATCTTAAAAGTAGGTGTTTTCCAATGTGAATGTTGAGACACTTATTATTCAAACACTTATTTATTCAGCTGTGCCTTGGATGAACAAACACCAACTAGGTGGGTGGTTAACACTCTTCTAAGCACTGAGGGGGAAGGCAGACAACCAAAACGAATGATACAGACTATAAGTGCTATAGAACTGTACTGAGACATTTTGACAGGGTTGCCTTTCTCAAGTCTCTCTCTTTTGCAATCCACTGTGCTTTCCCAAGTGAGCTTTCTAAACATCAAAGCTCATCTGTTTTCAAGGAAAAAATTTCTGAACTCTTTAGTGCAACATTCACGGCTCTTCATAATGTGGCTTCAATTTCCATTCAAGCCTTAACCCTTCCCACACTCTTTCATGAACCCTATATTCTATCACGATATCAAACTTTACTGGTCCCATGAAGCACCAATGTCCTTTCCAATCTCTGTTCCCCCTGCCTAGAATCCTGTCCCTCTTCTTCACTTGGCACACTCCCAGTCAACCTCTAAGATTCAGTTCAAAGTCTTGGTGAAACATTTCCTCAATGCTTCTCATCTGTCCTGGATCTGTGCATATTATTCTGTCACCTTTATTAGATGATGAGATTTTTGAGGGCACTAGATTTATGTTAGTCATTGTACCACTGAATCTAGGTCTAAATAAGCCCTAGCAAGTAGTATAGGGGCCCAAAGAGTATTTGTTAAATGAATGAAGGAACAAGTGAATGTGAAGGAAGAACTCAGAGGGCTTTGGTATGTTTAGGTAAAGGACTTTTAAAGCCATAGGGCTTGAAGCTGGTTATAGAAAGACAGTAGAGAGATGGGAGAGGGCATTTGTAGGAGGAAGATTATTATCCTAGGAGACAGAAGAACAAAAGCCCAAGACTGAGAGTGAAAACAGTGAGGGGGGTCACCCAGACTGCAGCTGACTGCTGTACTGTCGTGACTTTTTCACCGTCTGGATTTCTCAATTACATTTTCAGCTCCCGAGGGCAGGATGTTTTGTATACTCCTATGTATGCCTTCTGGATTTGATGCACATCTCCATAGCTATTGTTCCTACTGTCCTGTGGTTCTTATTCTGCTCTGTAATATAATTATTTGTAAATCTACATAGCTCCCCAGCACTTACACTACCCTCTGTCCCAGGCTGCCTGAGGTAGGGGATGAAGTCTTAACGTCTTTGCATCTTCCAAGACACCTAGAATTGTGCCTGGCACACAATGGGTGTTCAGTAAATATTTTTTTATGTACTATTTTTGATCTGATTACAGAGGACAACAAAGATATTTGTGTGCAATGGTGTACTGTGGCATAAAACTTATATATGCCTTCACACTGTGTAGTCTATTTTTGGCAATTTTCATTAAAATGTTATCTTATTGTACCTGGAAGTCTGTCATTTCAATTTTCTTATTTGTTCCTTCTTGGATGACTCACATCTCTTACACCAGAAGGATATGACAGAAGGGATTCAAAAAGGGTTTGGACAAATTTATGAATGACAAAGTCATAAATGTTTGGGTAAGAGAAGTTCTTAGCATGCAAAGGGGAAGGAGAAAACTTGCATTTCAGAAGTGCCTATTATGTGCCAAGAACTCTGTGTTAGGCACTTGACATATTTAAGCCTCATTTAATCTGGCAGAAGATGCCAGTATAAAGACAGGACATGTCTATCTATAAGCCCAAGCCCACATTCATTCAGGCACATAGCTTCTCCAGGTACCAGAGACAGTACTCATCTTTATTAAAATTTTATCAACCTTTTAAGACAGATAAATCTACAGATGTGCATTATTTCCTAGGAACAGAACACTTATTTTCAATTGAGGCTTCTACAACTTAAAACTTTTTTTATCAGCTTTTAAAATCTCAGTGCTTTAAATTATAATGCAATCTGAGATATTCTCACAGCAGTAATAGCAACTACATTTGTTCATAAATGTAATTTTCTTGCTTACCTTTATATTTCATAATGATTCCAAATACTGAATAAAGGTTAATCAAATCAAGAAAAGAGACTTCTATTAACCCTGACACCAGCAAATTGTTTTAAATTATAATGTGCCTTCTATTTGCATTCTAGATACATTGAGTGGTTTTTCTGAGATACATAATATACCTCATGTGTGGTTAGAAGAAAACTGGAATGAAGTTAGTTTTAAGTTGTTTCTAATTTAAAAAAATAATAGTAACTGTAAAAAGCATAATGGTCCCAAGTATACAGCTTCTGCATCTAGCAGGCATCAAAATATTATAACCAAAGTACCATCTTTACTCCTTGGGAAATGGCTTGAGAAGGTGGGGTTGTAGGTACTGGTTCATTATAATAAGTCACACAGTATAAGGCCTGCAGCTATACATCCTGATCTGTTACAACATGCTTCCTGCCAAGTGTAGGTAGGGGAGAGTGGGAAGAAAAGGGGTACACCTTCAGAAAAGGGATTATCAGCATACTCACAGGTCTCAGATGGCTTTCTAGTAACCTGTTTCGGGAAAACTAGGACAGACTCCTTTGCTTTGGAAAACACATAACCATCTCATATGACTAAAGAAAATGGCAAGGGTTCAGACAATGTGTTTCATGATTTGGATGGTTCTGCCCCAACCTCTGTGTGCCACTAATCACTGGAAAAACATCAGATCTGTCTTTGTGGTGATTATGGGTTTTGTAAACTTTATATTAGTCAAAAAAATTTGAGAGACCAGGACTACCATCAACTAACATAGGTGTGACACGTCACCTATGGGACTTTTTAAAGATAGAAGAGAACCCAGCTTATACATTTAAAAAATTGTCCCTTGTATTTTGAGACTAGGGACTGAAAATATGCACATATTCCAAAGAGTTCTTTGTGTGAATAGGTGACCCCTTCCCACAGTCTCTGTAATTAATTGAGAAATTAAAGTTGGTTGGCCTTCGAGATCTCCTGTAAAAAAAAGGCAGAAGGTCTTGGATATTTTGGAACAAGAGTCCACTATTCTGCCAAGACAGTGTGTTATTGTTATTGGAGTGTCTCTCAACAAAACAGTATTGAGTGGTGAGGATGTGATTTTGATTAGGTGGAATGACTCAGCTCTTCCCCTTAAAGAAGAGAGGACTTGTCAGAGCCTTACTTACCTCATGATCTGGGATCTCAGAGGATAGTGTTTTCCCTAGGATGACCCCGGTCAAGTATGTCCAGCATCGAGCTGTGTTGGCAAGGTTATAGCCTCCTGTCTCCATCAAGAATTGTGAAGTTAGGAAAGAATAGTCACAAAACAGCAGGAGAGGGAAGGGGGGTAAGGAAGGAGAGAAAAATGTTTTAATAAAAGTGTGAAAAAGACAACTGCAACTTGCAGAATTTCACCAAACTATCCCTTTATGATATCTTGGATCACCTATTAGGCAGACTTTAGTGGACCAGTCAGATCATGCAGTGTGGAACTGGGAAGTCCAAGGCCTACAAAGATTAAAGAGGCCCTCATCTCTGAACAAATATGCACCTGAGGATTCCAAGCTCCTCAGTTCCATCAAGAGTCATCGCCAAGATTGAGATTCCTGGAACCCAGATTTCTTGAGGTGACCTAGCCAATGTGAAGATTTCTGTGATGAATTTTGCAACAATTGTACAAAATAACCATTGAATGTGATTTATATGCTAAAGCTATTGGCCGATAGATCCCTAGAAACATCCAGGAAAGAGAAAAGGAAAATGCAGACAGAAATAGACTTCCTTCTTTTACTATCAGCATTCCTTTTCTCCACAAAACACATGCCTTGTGGCAGAGGTCAAAGAGAATGAAACACGGAAGGGACTGTTGATTTGACACTCCAACCCAACTTGTCAGGTCCTGTCAGAGTCACCCAGCAGCCATATTATGCTGGCTAATAATCAGCATGTTTTTGTGCTGAATAGATGTGTTTTGCCATCTAAGTGTTAGAACATTGGCCTTTAGCTAAATTCCAAGAGTGTAAGGATAAAATGGAATATTTCCCAACCTCAGTGCAATCTGAGGGAAATAGAATCTGGTCTATTTTAGGTAGGGTGACCATAAAATGTATCATCCAAAATGGTATACTTTTAAGAGTAAAATGGGACACTATTACTAATTACAGTGAAATAACATGTACAAATTGGGACATACAGTTACCCTTTTCTTAAGCCTTTCTACTCCTTGGAAGGTCAGGGATGTTGAAGCTTCTGGAATGTGTCTTTTAGGGCTCAGTAGGGTCCACTGAAGCATGGGGACATGGCCATCTCCAAAAATAATTGTCCATTTTTTTATGGGGTTGAGAATTTAAGTGAACTAGTACAGGTATTACTTTAAATACCCCTGATGTGGAAAATCTGCATTTATAACATTGATCTACTGGACATGATTATTTGGTTTCAAAAATAATCACTATAGGTTATAAGTAGTAAGCTCTCTCTGGTGCACATACAATATGATTTGATTTGCAAAAATTCCATCTATGTGCAGGCATTTTCAGGAATATACCTATTGTATGAGAAGAATTATACTTATACATTCAAAAGCCAAAACTGGACTGAGAAAGCAAAGCAGCTTTGAATATTCTGAGTAAAGGCTGCAGCCTCAAACAAAAGTTGAATTTACACAAACGTATGCTGTGGAAAGGGCTCTTTCTTCCTCCTAGCTGTTCCTGTATCATAATCATCATCCTTAGTGACATCAAGAAAGTAATATATCACTCAGTATTTATCAACTTTATCTTTTCCCTGAGTTGAAGTTAAAACATTTATTGCCAGCTTTTCATAAAAGGTTATTTCTTGTAATCACCCTTAATTTTGACTCCTCTAGGATTTGAGGCTGCCAAGGGACCGGTCTGGTGCATTTGTGTTGAATGCTTACTCATTTTCATAAGGCCTCCCACGATCTTACATTGGGTTGATAAAACAACAGGTAACAACTATTAGCTGTTCTATAAACTATACATTTTAAGCTCAATTTGTTTGACCATGTTATTTTAACACATCAGTCCATCCAGTAAAATAAAGATAGTGCCACTGAGAGAGACAGAAGATTCTGAGCAAGGCCTCTTTTAAAGGTATTTTGAGGTTGTGAAAGGTCCCTTTCATAAATATGTAAATGCTTCTACTGAATAGACCCAGCTTTCCACTAGTTAAGTCATACAAAACATCAGTACACATTGAAGGCAAGAATGCCCTAGAGACTCATTAGAGCTCTCCATGTGGCTTTGTTGTAACAAATCCAGGTTTTTAAGTGGGGAAGGCAAAGTTCTTGAATTCACATTAGATATTTAAGTAATACGTGTATTCACTACTTACATATAAGTAGGGTTAAAATTTTAGTGGTGTTTTCTAAAGATGATTATTAGAACCGAGAATCAAAGACTACACTAAGAGAAGATAGAGTAAAGTCCACTGGGGTTAACATACTCAATTCTTAATGAGATCTATGTCTCCTTTAAGCAAAGGACCTTTGATTCAGGAATTAAAACTTAAGATTTCAGAGTGCCAAGGAGTCAATGCACATGCCAACCTGAGGAGGAAAAATTTGTCAGAATAATTCCTCGCGATGAACTGTGAAGGTAGCAGAGTTCATTGACTCAGGCTTCTGGACCACAGGCAGACTGAAATTATCCAATCTAAGAAGGCCAAGTGTCAATGGACAAAATGTGGAGGAAGGTCAACAAATTCTCCTGATGACCTCCTTTTGTACTCACCTCCTCCCAAAATGAGCGTTGCCAATTGCCACTGAAGGATGTACTTAAGACACTTGCCAAGTCCCACTGGAGTCATGTTAAAGGAGCACATGGGATCCCCAGCTATTGTATCAGCTCCCAGCTGTAAGACCACTGCTTTGGGACTAAAGGCTATGTATACCTCCTTTAGTACACTGTAGAAAAGAGAAAGGATACAAACTATCAGGAAAAGATAGGTCATTTTGGTCTAGGGGTGGTGGTGTTGGTGGGGCCAGTTGGAAGTACAGTCGAATCAGGAAATAGTGAATGGGAAAAAAATCAACTTGTCAAACTTGTCAAACTTTTCACCTAAAAAGGGTAAGTCTGACTATGTAAAATTTACCTTAATAAACCTGACTTACCAAAAAAACCCATCCCTCCACCCTCATCAAGGACTAAATTTGCCCTTCTGTTTTAGAACTCAGAATTCTTTAAATATTCATATTAATTTAACCTCAACAACCATATGACACATACTGTACACATTTGCCCCATTTTATAATCTGGGAAAATAAAACATATACATTAAATAGTTATTAAGGGTTATTTCTGATAATTTAGGATTGACAACATAATTGGAATTTATCATCTAGTTATTAGTGGGGCCTGGTTAGAAGAATTACATGCTATGAAAGCATAAATGTCATCAGCTAACATTTTACTATGCTAAAGGACTTTTGGGTTATGAAATGAAGCCCTCCCTCCCTAATTCATATGTAACCAGAGTACTATAGGGAAGGGAACCATAACAACTAATCCAAAATTATAAATCTGAAAGCACCCAAAAGAACAAATTGCAGTGGGTAATCAGGAGTGTAATCTTGGGTAGAATCATTCACTGTTATCAAATCAACCCAACAGCTTTATTCAACAGTTAGAAGCCTTATGACGAAAAGGAAATTGTCAGTGTGACAGATGACCTCAGACAGGCTTCCAGTATCATCATTAGTTCAACACTGACAATGTCCAGAATGCATTCCTAGGAGTTATGAGGCCCCTGCTCTCAAGGGGCTTACAATCTAGTTCCCAGACAAAACATATACCAGTCCTCGAGGGCCTGAGTAACTCTTACACAGACATATAAACAAGTGCAAATTAACATACTTCACAGTTGAGAAAGTGCAGAGTCAAAAAGTGATGAAAAAATGGAGGGGTTAATGACCCCTTCACAATCAACATGTCAAATTATACTAGTGCAGCCAAACCAAAAGATTACCAGATCCTTCTGCAACCACAGAAAGAATTCAGGGATATAAAATGTCATTCTCCCAAATTCACATGTAACCAGAGTGTTGAAACTACTGAAAAGTGCTCAGCTGCAGAAGCATTCTTTGACTCAAAAGACTGTTTTGTTTTGATTTCTCATATATACAGAAAAATATAGATTGTGGAGATTTTAAGAATACTGTAAAATTTATGACATATGATCCTTAATACAGCAATACTCGAGTCTACTGTCTCTTTCCTGTGCTTATCTCTTGGTGCAGAGGGAAGATAAGCCACCTGAATAGTTAGCCAACATTTATTAAACATCTACATGCATAGAGCACCCTATCAGCTGCTGCCAGGAGACAAAGAGGAAGGCATGATCTCTATTCTAAAAAGGTTTACAGCTTAATGAAGAGGAAAGCTAGACTAATGTTTTCTCATTCATTCTTTCCCTCACTTCACACACATTTAGTGTGTGTCCAGCATGCAACTAACTGTACTAGCTGCTACAGGAACGAAGATGAATATGGCAAAGCTCTTATCTTCATGTAGCTCAGAACAGAAGGGAAAACTCAGACTATGTCAATTAGTAATTAAAATGCACAGATACGACTTCTTCAGAGGAGCCAAGATGGTGGCATGAGTAGGGCAGCGGAAATCTCCTCCCAAAACCCATATATATTTTTGAAAATACAACAAATACAACTATTCCTAAAAGAGAAACCAGAGGATACAGTACAACAGAAAGGCTACATCTACATATGCGAGTACTTAACACTTCACAAAGGGGGTAAGATAAAAGCCGTGGCCCATCAGGACCTGAGTGCGCCCCCCACCCCAGCTCCCTGGTGGGAGGAAAGGAGTCACAGTGGGGAGTGAGTGGAAGTGCAGGACTGCTAAATAACCATCCCTAGACATCCGCACCAGGAGGGCAAACACACTCTGTACAGTGGGCTGGATATTAGGGAAATGGAAAAGTAATATCTGCAAGTGGATCCACGCAGCCGGCTCCTCTGGGACAAATGAAAAGGGAGTGCTTTTTGAAAGTCTTAAAGGGACAGGGGCTTCACGGCAGTAAGGAATCATCCTGAACACTCGGCCCAGTAGGCTGGGAACTCTGAGGAGCTTTGGGTGCCCCAGCCCTCTGGGAGGCAGTACAGCTCTGAAGACCCTCGCAACAATAAACAGCCTGCCATTCATTCCCCCTCCAGCATGGCCCCACTACAGAGGTCAAGCAGCCTGAAAGCAGCCATGCCCACAGCAGCTGCCCAGAGTCTCCTCCCAGCACACAGCCACCCAGGCCAGACCCGGGGCCACTGCTGGCATGCATCTTCCTGGCGAAGGCAGAGAAAGCTGGAGCAGGGCACGAAGGGGTGCTGTTCTCTCAGGAGAGAACACCCAGCACTCCTGCCAATCCCCACAGGGCAATGGGCTACCCTGAGGGCTGCTCCCAGTGTGTGGGTAACCAACAAAGGCAGTGGAGAGGGGCAGGGCAACCAGTAAGCAGGAAGGGACTTTGTTCTCCCAGCTGATATGCATGCCAACTGCCTACGACTACCTGTATCACCATGAAAAGGCAGAAGAAATTGGTCCAGTCAAGAATCACCAAGACAACTCCTTAGAGAGGACCTGGGGAGATAGATATAACCAACCATCCTGAAAAAGAATTCAAAATAAAGGTCATAACCATGCTGATGGAACTGCAGAGAAATATGCAGGAGCTAAAGGATCAAGTTAGGAGGGAGAATACAGAAATAAAATGATCTCTGGAAGGACTTAAGAGCAGACTGGATGAGGTGTAAGTGACCGTTAATGGAATAGAAGTCAGAGAAGAGTAATACAGAGAAGCAGAGGCAGAGAGAGATAAAAGGATCTCCAGGAATGAAAGAATATTAAGAGAACTGTGTGACCAATCCAAATGGAACAATATTCATATAATAGGGGTACCAGAAGAAGAAGAGAGAGAAAAAGGGATAGAAAGTGTCTTTGAAGAAATAATTGCTGAAAACTTCCCTAAACTGGAGGAGGAAATAGTCTCTCAGACCATGGAAGCCCACAGATCTCCCAACACAAGGGACCCAAGGAGGACAACACCAAGACATAAAATAATTAGAATGGCAAAGATCAAAGACAAGGACAGAGTATTAAAGGCAACCAGAGAGAGAAGAGTCACCTACAAAGGAAATCCATTGGGCTATAATCAGACATCTCAGCAGAAACCTTACAGGCGAGATGAAAATGGCATGATATAATTAATGCAATGAAACAGAAGGGCCTTGAACCAAGAATAATGTATCCAGCACGATTATCATTTAAATATCAAGGAGGGATTAAACAATTCCCAGACAAGCGAAAGTTCAGGGAATTTGTGTCCCATAAACAACCTTTACAGGATATTTTAAATGGATCGCTCTAAATGGAAGCACTCCTAAGGCTAAATAGATGTCATCAGAGAAAATAAAACCACACCAAAGAAAACAGACCAACCACATACTAACCAAAGGCAAAAAAATAATATCAACTATTCACAAAAGCAATCAAAGGAAACACAAAAGAGTACAGAATAAAACACCTAATATATAAAGAATGGAGGAGAAGGAATAAGAAGGGAGAAAAATAAAGAATCATCAGACTGTGTTTATAATAGCTTAATAAGCGAGTTAAATTAGACAGTTAGATAGTAAAGAAGCTAACCCTGAGCCTTTGGTAACCACGAATCTAAAGCCTTCAATGGCAATAAGTACATATCTTTCAATAATCACCCCAATGTAAATAGAATGAATGCATGAATCAAAAGATGCAGAGTAATAGAATGGATAAAAAAACAAGACCCATCTATATGTTGCTTACAAGAGACTCACCTTAAACCCAAAGACATGCACAGACTAAAAGTCAAGGGATGGAAAAAGATATTTCATGCAAACAACAAGGAGAAAAAGGCAGGTATTGTGGTACTAGCATCAGAAAAAATAGACTTCAAAACAATGAAAGTAACAAGAGATAAAGAAGGACACTACATAATGATAAAGGGCTCAGTGTTACAAGATGATGTAACCATTCTAAATATATATGCACCCAACACAGGAGCACCAGCATATGTGAAACAAATACTAACAGAATTAAAGGAGGAAATAGAATACAATGCATTCATTTCAGGAGACTTCAACACACCACTCACTCCAAATGACAGATCAACCAGACAGAAAATAAGTAAGGACACAGAGGCGCTGAACAAAACACTAGAACAGATGGATCTAAAAGACATCTATAGAACTCTAAACCCAAAAGCAACAGGATACACATTCCTCTCAAGTGCACATGGAACATTTTCCAGAATAGACCACATACTAGGCCACAAAAAGAGCCTCAGTAAATTTCAAAAGATTGAAATTCTACCAACCAACATCTCAGACCACAAAGGTACAAAACTAGAAATAAATTATAGAAAGAAAACAAAAAGGCTGAAAAATACATGGAAGCTTAACAACATGCACCTAAATAATCAATGGATCAATGACAAAATTAAAATACAGATCAAGCAATATATGGAGACAAATGACAACAACAGAACAAGCCCCAACTTCTGTGGGACGCAGTGAAGGCAGTTCTAAGAGGAAAGTATATAGCAATACAGGCCTATTTAAAGAAGGAAAAACAATCCCAAATGAATAGTCTAAAGTCACAATTATTGAAACTGGAAAAAGAAGAACAAATGAGGCCCAAAGTGAGCAGAAGCAGGGACATAAAAAAGATCAGAGAAGAAATAAATAAAATTGAGAAGAATAAAACAATAGAAAAAATTAATGAAACCAAGAGCTGGTTCTTTGAGAAAATAAACAAAATAGATAAATGCCTAGGCAGACTTACTAAGAGAAAAAGAGAACCTACACAGACATACAGAATCAGAAATGAGAAAGGAAAAATCACGACAGACACCACAGAAATACAAAGAATGATTAGAGAATACTATTAAAATCTATATGCTAACAACATTTATATAACCTAGAAGAAATGGACAAGTTCCTAGAAAACTACAACCTTCCAAGACTGACGAAGGAAGAAACAGAAAATCTAAACAGACCAATTACCAGCAATGAAATTGAAGCGTTAATCAAAAAACGACAGAAGAGCAAAACCCCTGGGCCAGGTGCATTCACCTCTGAATTTTATCAGACATATGTAGAAGATATAATACCCATCCTCCTTAAAGTTTTCCAAAAAATAGAAGAGGAGGGAAAACTTCCAAACTCATTCTATGAAGCCTGCATCACTATAATACCAAAACCAGGCAAAGACCCCACAAAAAAAAGAAAATTACAGACCAATATCCCTGATGAACATAGATGCAAAAATACTCTACAAAATATTAGCAAAGTGAATTCAAAAATACATCAAGAGGATCATACACCGTGATCAAGGGGGATTCATCTCAGGGATGCAAAGATGGTACAACATTCGAAAATCCATCAACATCACCCACCACATCAACAAAAAGAAGGACAAAATCCACATGATCATCTCCATAGATGCGGACAAAGTATTTGACAAAATTCAACATCCATTCATGATAAAAACTCTCAACAAAATATGGATAGAGGGCAAGTACCTCAATATTATAAAGGACATATATGACAAACCCAAAGCCAACACCATACTTAACAGCAAGAAGTTGAAAGCTTTTCTTCTAAGATTGGGACCAAGACAGGGATGCCCACTCTCCTCACTGTTATTCAACATACTACTGGAGGTCCTAGCCACAGCAATCAGACAAAACAAAGAAATACGCGCCATCCAGATTGGTAAAGAAGAAGTCAAACTGTCACTATTTGCAGGTGACATGATATTGTACATAAAAAACCCTAAAGATGCCACTCCAAAATACTAGAATAAATATCTGAATTTAGCAAAGTTTCAGGATACAAAATTAATACATAGAAACCTGTGGCATTCCTATACACTACTGATGAACTAACAGAAAGAAAAATCAGGAGAGTGATTCCATTCAGAATTGCATCAAAAAGAATAAAATACCTAGGAATAAGCCTAACCAATGAAGTGAAAGACCTATAATCTGGAAACTACAAGAAACTCTTAAGAGAAATTAAAGAGGACACTAACAAATGGAAACGCATCCCCTGCTCTTGGCTAGGAAGAATTAATATTGTCAAAATGGCCATCCTGCCTAAAGCAATCTACAGATTCAATGCAATCCCTATTAAAATACCAACAGCATTCTTCAATGAACTGGAACAAATAGTTTTAAAATTCATATGGAACCACAAAAGACCCCAAATAGCCAAAACAATCCTGAGAAGGAAGAATAAAGCAGGGGTTATCTCACTGACCACCTTCAAGCTCTATTACAAAGCCAAAGCAATTAAGACAATTTGGTACTGGCACAAGAGCAGACCCACAGACCTGTGAAACAGAATAGAAAGTCCAGATAATAACCCAATCATATATGGTCAATTAACATACGATAATGGAGACATGGACACACAATGGGGAAATGACAGTCTCTTTAACAGCTGGTGCTGGCAAAACTGGACAGCTACATGTATGAGAATGAAACTGGATCATTGTCTAACCCCATACATGAAAGTAAATTCGAAATGGATTAAAGATCTGAATGTAAGTCATGAAATCATACAACTCTTAGAAAAAACATAGGCTAAAATCTCTTGGATGTAAACTTGAGCAACTTCTTCATGAATATATCTCCCCGGGCAAGGGAAACAAAATAAAAAATTAACAAGTGGGACTATATCAAGCTGTAAAGCTTTTGTACAGCAAAGGACACCACCAATAAAACATAAAGGCATTCTACATTATGGGAGAATATATTCATAAATGACAGATCCAATAAATGGTTGACATCCAAAATATATAAAGAGCTCATGCACCTCAACAAACAAAAAGCAAACAATCCAATTAAAAATGGGCACAGGATCTGAACAGACACTTCTCCAAAGAAATTCAGATGGCAAACAGACACATGAAAAGATGCTCAACATCACTAATCATCAGAGAAATGCAAATTAAAACCAAAATGAGATATCACCTCACATCAATAAGGATCACCATCACCCAAAAGAGAAACCACAAGAAATGTTGGTGAGGATATGGAGAAAAGGGAACTCTCCTACACTGCTGGTGGGAATGTAAACTAGTTCAACCATTGTGGAAAGCAGTATGGAGGTTCCTCAAAAAACTCAAAATAGAAATACCATTTGACCCAGGAATTCCACTCCTAGGAATTTACCCTAAGAATGCATCAGCCCAGTTTGAAAAAGACATATGCACTCCTATGTTTATCGCAGCACTATTTCCAATAGCCAAGAAATGGAAGCAACCTATGTGTCCATCAGTAGATGAATGGATAAAGAAGATGTGGTACATATACACAATGGAATATTCTTCAGCCATAAGAAGAAAACAAATCCTACCACTTGCAACAACATGGATGGAGCTAGAGGGTATTATGCTCAGTGAAATAAGCCAGGCAGAAAAAGACAAGTATCAAATGATTTCACTGATCTGTGGAGTATAAGAAGAAAGAAAGAACTGAAGGAGCAAAACAGCAACAGATTCACAGAACCCAGGAATGGAGTAACAGTTACTAAAAGGAAAGGGACTGGGGAGGATGGGTGGGAAGGGAGGGATAAGGGGGGGGATGGAAGAAAGGGGGCACTATGATTAGCATGTATAATGTGGGGGGGGTTGGGGAGGGTTGTACAACACAGAGAAGACAAGGAGTTATTCTACAGCATCGTACTATGATGATGAACAGTGACTGTAATGTGGTATGTGGGGGGGACTTGGTGATGGGTGTAGTCTAGTAAACATAATGTTCCTCATGTAATTGTAGATTAATGATACCAAAAAATGCAATGATAAATTACATATGAGTGATGGCACAGAGGGAGTAATCAACTTTTTTCAGAGGATGTTAGAAAAGGCTCTATAGAGGTAACTTATGACTTAGGTCTTAAAAGATGAGAAGATCTACAGTGAGCCATCTGTCAGATGGCTAAAATGAAAAATAATGATAACATCAATTGCTGGTGAGGATGTGGAAGAACTACATCACACATACCTTGCAGGTGGGAATGTAAAATGGTATAGCCACTCTGGAAAATAGTTTGGCAGTTCCTGTCAAAACTAAAAATAGACTTACCATACAATCCAGCAATTGCACTCTTGGTCATTTATTTCAGAGAAGAAGTTAAGACTTATTTTCATAGAGAACTGGTATATGAATGTTCATAGAAACTTTGTTTTCAACAACCCAAACTGGAAACAACTGCATTATTCCACTTACATACCATTTGTTAACAGTTTGAGGATGGAGAACAGATTAGTGGTTGACAAAGGTTAGAGATGGGGTGTGGCTATAAAAGGGTAGCATGAGAAAGCCTTGTGGTGGGTGTTGGTATAGTTCTGTATCTTGATTGTGGTTGTGGTTATGTACATGTGATAAAATTCCATAGAGCTAGACACATGTACAGACACGGTGCATGTATACTGGTGAAAACCGAATAGGCTCTGTGGATTGTGTTAATGTCAACTTCTTGATTTTGATGTTGTAATTGTTCAAGATGTCAACATTGGAGGAGGCTGGAGCAAGGTGCATGGGACTTCCCTACACATTTCTTTGCAACCTCTTGTGAGTCTATGATTATCTCAAAATAAAAGATAAAAAAAGACTAGGACAAGTTTACAGGCATGTGGGCAAAGGCAGAGGAGTTGGAAGCAGGGATTGATGTTCAGGTTATTGGTAGGGGACTAGGTTTAGAGAAAGAACCATATACACAAAAGCACGAAGGCTTGAAACAGGGATGGTAAGAGTGAAGCTAGTAAAGCAAATGTGGGTTAGAGCACAAGGAGCCAGATATGCCAGGCAGGCTAATGAGTTTAGTCTTTTACTTAAAGATATGAGATGTCTCAAACCTTAATGTGTATGTGTGTGCATGTGGGTATTGGGGGCATGATTAGATCTACATTTTGAAAAGATACTCTGGCTGTATATAACAGCACACACTGAAGGTTATCAGTAGGGTTTTGCCACCATCCAGGTCAGTGGCAGCAAGGGTAGGGAGAAAAGTTGCATTTGGGAGATACTTCTATGGTAGAATTGATACAGCAACACATATTGACATACAAGGAAAGCATATACATACAACATTTCAGAGCGCCTGGTACTAGGAGAGAGGAGGAAGGATCCAGGAAGGCAGGTGTTTCTGGGTTAGTATTTTAATGATAGCCAGGAAGAGACAATGAATCCTCGGGGTGTTCTGATAAAGAGGGCTCTAGACAGGGAGAGAAAAGGGTCATTAGAAGCTTTGGAAAAGGTAGGGTATTTTGTACACCATGTCAGTGTCAAAGCAACTGAAAGCAAGGACAGCTCACAGAGGGCTATGTGGTGGATCCTCTTAAATGTAGCACTGGAAGTTTTCTTTTGGTTAGATGGCCCAATGGGAGCCACTGGAGAATTGTAAGGACTGATGCTGCTGAAAAACAAAGCTTAGGAAGTCTGACTTTTGCTGTTGCCTGTAAGGCCAAAAGAAAGTCTAGGTAGAGGTGTTGGCAAAAAGGGGATAGAAGCATTCTAGGTGCAACAGCAACAGGCAGCAAAGTAAGGTATATTTGGAAAAAATGGAGAGGGCTAGGTGACAGACTGGGTGGGTTAAGGGGGAGTCAAAGGGGAAAACACACTGTGCCCTTTCCTCCAGAATTCACGGGAGGGGTAAAGAGAAATTAGAATATTCCTTTCCTCTTGTGACTTCCAAATCCAGTGTTATTCTTTCTCATCAATCTCTCCTCCTTTGAGTAGTATTTGAGTAGTATAAGCAATTTTGCTTATACTACTCAAATACTATCAAAGTTCTTATCTGTAGTCCTACAGTGTATTCCTTCCCCTCCTCTGAGGATTTTAGCAATTGGTTTACAACTTTTCTCTCTCTCTTTCCTTGTCCTCATTCTCTGCAGTTCAGTGTTCATTCACTCACTCAGATCTTGATTCAAGCACCTACTCTTCCCTATGCTAGGCTCTAGAGATACAGAAATAAGTAAGACCCAAGGAGCTTATGGTCCAGTAGGGCAAGAAGAGAGGAAATCAAATAACTATGATAAATGCTATAATGTTTATTCATTCAGTCAAGAAACCTTAGCTGAATGCCTACCATATATCAGGCACTAGGTTGGGAAGTAGGTTTACTGTATGGAACAAAAGAGACCTTCCCCTTCCCCCTGTGACCCTTCTAATTCTCTGACATCACAGTTTCTTCAACTTTTGAGCAACAGTCATGTTCACCTGCATGCCACTTTAGTTATCTTTAGGCATGGCCATGCTTTCTGTGGGGCCTGACAAGGAAGTACTTAGAATTGCTCCACTTCTAAGACTCTGAAATACTTTTTCTGTGTACAATTTTATGTCCTTCCATGTTTCCCCCATTGAACTTGCTCTTTATTCTCACTTACCACTCCTATTTCCTAGTCTTTCTTCTATTTTTAAAGTCCACCGACCTATCTTTTGACCTCACTTGCTTCATTACTCATTTTGGGGAGTATGGTTAGTCATTAGAAAAACTCTTACTAGCTTGATTTCCTCACACTTTTGTTATTTTTGCCCTGTCAATCCTTAAGGCTTTGGATAATCCTCACTGTCAGAATTTTCTGCTCTGTTCTGCTGGAGAAAGTTGAGCAATCCAACCAGTTGCTTCCTTTAGTTTATGCTTACACTCCAATTCAACAAATTCCATAAACATTAATTGAGTGATTAACATGTGCCACGCCCTCTGGGCAGCCTGGCAATCCTTCACTTCACATCCAATTAGTAAACTATTGCATTTCTTGCAGCATTGAGTCTAATTTTTAAAAAATACAAATATGAAAGTACATTCTTGATACTAAAAAAAATCAAATGTCAAAGTCTATCAAATAAAAGTGAAAAATCTCCCTCTCTCCATCTCCACTCCCTCTCCAGAGGGAACTGCTGATTTGTTACACAAAGTTTCAACCAGCTGGGTCAAGTATGAAGCAGAAAAAGTTTCATGTGTACCTTTCCAGTTCAAACTTTTTCTGCCTTATACTTGACTGAGTTGGTTGAAGCTATGTGTAATGAATGCATTCCTTTACTTCTTTTTTACCTGACAAAGTCTCCCCTCATATACTTCCTGTTCCTTTAGGCTAAATTTCATTTCTTTGGGCGCTAGATCCCTTTCCTGTTGATCTTAGGCCATGTATCACCAGTGAGGTCTTCTTACATCTTTAGTCCCTGTCTTCCTACTGATTCCATTCCTTCAGGTTACAAGTTGCCTGTCTCCTCCTCCCTTCTTTTCACTGCCAAAGGTTTCCACTTACTGGCCACCTTTACATACTGCTTGCAATCTAGTATCTGATCTCAATGCTCTCCTGAAACTGCTCTCTTGAAGGGAGAGAGACCTCTTGGTCACGATATCCAAAAGTCTTTTCTCTGTTATCTTTTTCAGCTTCTATGCAACAACTGACAGTTGATAATATTCAAAAATCTGCAGCTGGTCATCAATGGCAAGAGCTCCATTAAAAGGTATTTTAAAAATCTTTTTTAAAAAGCAACTTGATTGAGAGAGGCTCAAGATAGCAGCATGAGGAGGGCAGAGGAAATTTTCGCCCAAAACCATATATATTTTTGAAAATACAAGAAATACAACTACGCCTAAAAAAGAGACCAGAAGATACAGTACAACAGCCAGGCTACATCTACATCTGCAAGAACTCAGCATCTCACAAAAAGGGTAAGATACAAAGCCATGACCCAGCTGGACCTGAGTATGCCACCCACCCCAGCTCACTGGCGGGAGGAAAAGAATCAGAGTGGGGAGGGAGTGGAAGCACAGGACTACTAAATAACCAGCCCTAGTAACCTGCACTGCAAGCACAGACACATTGCATGGTGCACTGGATATTAGAGAAACAGAAAAGTAAAATCTGAGACAGAGACTGTGAGTGGGTCCCCACAGCCAGCTTCCCTGGGACAAAAGAAAAGCGGGTGCTATTTAGAAGTCTTAAAGGGACAGGGGCTTAACAGCTGGATGGAATCATCCTGGCACACTCAGCAGAGCAGGCTGGGAATCCTAAGGAACTTCAAGTGCCCCAAACCCCTGGGAGGTAACCCATCCCCAAAACCCCTCACGGGGATAAGCAGCCTGCCATTCATTCCCTGTGGCAGTGCTACAAGCAAACCAGCTGATGCACCACAGCGACGGAGCTGCCAGAGAGTGGCCCTGATCAGAGCAACAACACAGAGTCTCCTCACAGCACGCCCCTAATGGTGAGAGACCGAGAGGCTGCCACCGGTGTGTAGCTGCAAGGCACAGACATTTGAAGTCAGAGCAAGGTCCAGAAGACACGAAGGGGCATCTGTTCTTCCAGGAGAATACACCCTACAGGTCTACCACTCTCTGCAGGGCTCTGGACTATCCCAAAGGCTGACCAACCATGGCAACTCAGGAGATTATCTCAGATACTGCTCCCTGTGTGTGGGTAACTAACACAGACAGCAGAGAAGGGCAAGGTGACCAGCAAGCAGGAGGGGACTTTGTTCTCCCAGCTGACACACACGCCACCTGCCTACGACCACCTCTATCACCATGAAAAGGCAGAAGAATCTGGTCCAGTCAAGAATCATTCAGACAACCCCAGAGAGAGGGCCTGGGGAGATAGATATAAACAATCTTCATGAAAAAGAATTCAAAATAAAGGTCATAACCATGCTGATGGTCCTGCAGAGAAATATACAAGAGCAAAGGGATGAAATCAGGAGGAAGATAACAGAAATGAAACAATCTCTGGAAGGACTTAAGAGCAGATTGGATGAGAAACAAGAGACTGTTAATGGAATAGAAATCAGAGAACAGGAATACAGAGAAGCTGAGACAGAGAGAGATAAAAAGGATCTCTAGGAATGAAAGAATATTAAGAGAACTGTGTGACCAATCCAGATGGAATAATATTTGCATTATAGGAGTACCAGAAGAAGAAGACAGAAAAGGGTCAGAAAGTGTCTGAAGAAATAATTGCTGAAAACGTCCCCAAATTGGGGGAGGAAACAGTCTCTTAGACCATGGAAGCCCACAGATCTCCCAACACAAGGGACCCAAGGAGGACAACACCAAGACATATAATAATTAAAATGGCAAAGATCAAAGACAAGGACAGGGTATTAAATGCAGCCAGAGAAAGAAAAAAGATCACCTACAAAGGAAAATGCATCAGGCTATCAGACTTCTCAACAGAGACCTTACAGGCCAGAAGAGAATGGCATGATATATTTAATGCAATAAAAAAGAAGGTCCTTGAACCAAGAATACTATCTGCAGCACGATTATCATGTAAATTTGAAGGAGGGATTAAACAATTCCCAGACAAGCAAGAGCTGATTGAATTTGCCTCCCACAAACCACCTCTAAAGGATATTTTAAAGGGAATGCTGTAGATGGAAGCACTCCTCAGGCTAAATACATGTCAAAAGAGAAAATAAAATCACACCAAAGAAAGCAAACCAACTAAATAATAACTAAAGGCAAAAAATAAAATCGACTTCACAAAAGTACTCAAAGGAAACACAAAAGAGTACAGAATAAAACACCTAACATATAAAGAATAGAGAAGGAATAATAAGAAGGGAGAGAAATAAAAAATCATCAGATTGTGTTTATAATAGCATAATAAGAGAGATAAAGTTAGATGGCTAGATAGTAAAGAAGCTACCCTTGAACCTTTGGTAAACACGAATCCAAAGCCTGCAATGGCAATAAGTACATATATATTGATAATCACCCTAAGTGGAAGTGGACTGAATGCACCAATCAAAAGACAGAGAGTAATAGAATGGATAAAAAAGTAAGACCTATCTATATGGTGCTTACAAGAGACTCACCTCAAACCCAAAGATATACACAGACTAAAAGTGAAGGGATGGAAAAAGATATTTCATGTAAACAATAGGGATAAAAAAGCAGGTATTTCACTACTTGTATCAGACAAAATAGACTTCAAATCAAAGAAAGTAACAGAGATAAAGAAGGAATAATGTAATGATAAAGGGGCCAGTTCAACAAAAGGATATAACCATTATAAAAAATATGCACCCAACACAGGAGCACCGACATATGTGAAACAAATACCAACAGAATTAAAGGAGGAAATAGAATGCGATGCCTTCATTCTAGGAGACTTCAATACACCATACACAGCAAAGGGCAGATCCACCAAACAGAAAATAAGTAAGGAAACAGAGGAACTGAAGAATACACTGGAACAGATGGACCTAACAGATACAGAACTATACACCCAAAAGCAGCAGGATATGCATTCTTCTCAAGTGCACATGTAACATTTTCCAGAATAGATCACATACTAGGCCACAAAAAGAGCCTCAGTAAATTCAAAAAGATTGAAATTCTACCAACCAACTTCTCACATTACAAAGGTATAAAACTAGAAATAAATTGTACAAAGAAAACAAAAAGGCTCACAAACACATGGAGGCTAAACAGCATCCTTCTAAATAATCAATGGATCAATGACCAAATTAAAATACAGATCAAGCAATATATGGAGACAAATGACAACCACAGCAAAAAGCCCCAACTTCTTGGGATGCAGCGAACACAATCTTAAGAGGAAAGTATATAGCAATCCAGGCATATTTAAAGAAGGAGGAACAATCCCAAATGAATCATCTAAAGTCAAAATTATCTAAATTGGAAAAAGAAGAACAAATGAGGCCTAAAGTCAGCAGAAGGAGGGACATAATAAAGATCAGAGAAGAAATAAATAAAATTGAGAAGAATAAAACAATAGAAAAAATCAATGAAACCAAGACCTGGTTCTTTGAGAAAATAAACAAAATAGATAAATGCCTAGACAGACTTATCAAGAGAAAAAGAGAACCTACACAGATAAACAGAAACAGAAATGAGAAAGGAAAAATCACGATGGACTCCACAGAAATACAAAGAATTATTAGAGAATACTATATGCTAGAAATATATAGAAAATCTATATGCTAACAAGATGGAAAACCTAGAAGAAATGGACAACTTCCTTGAAAAATACAACCTACAAAGACTAACCAAAGGAAGAAACAGAAAATCTAAACAGACCAATTACCAGCAATGAAATGGAATTGGTAATCAAAAAACTACCCAAGAACAAAATTTCCAGGTGAAGTGGATTCAATGCTGAATTTTATCAGACATATAGAGAAGACATAATATCCATTCTCCTAAAAGTTTTCCAAAAAATAGAAGAGGATGGAATACTTCCAAACTCATTCTATGAAGCTAGCATCACTTTAATAACAAAACCGGGGAAAGACGACACAAAAAAAGAAATTAGAGACCAATATCCCTGATGAACATAGATTCAAAAATACTCAACAACATATTAGCAGCAGAATTCAAAAATACCTCAAGAGGATCATACACCATGATCAAGTGGAATTCATCTCAGTGATGCAAGGACGGTACAGCATTTGAAAATTCATGAACATCATCCACCACATCAACAAAAAGAAGGACAGAAACCACATGATCATTTCTATAGATGCTGAAAAAGCATCTGACAAAATTCAACATCCATTCAACATCCAGATTGGTAAAGAAGTCAAACTGTCACTGTTTGCAGATGACATGATATTGTAAAAAAAAACACCCTAAAGACTCCACTCCAACAATACTAGAACTAATATCTGAATTCAGCAAAGTTGCAGGATACAAAATTAATACACAGAAATCTGTGGCATTCCTATACACTACAGATGAACTAGCAGAAAGAGAAATCAGGAAAACAATTCCATTCACAATTGTATCAAAAAGAATAAAATACCTAGGAATAAACCTAACCAAGGAAGAGAAAGACCTATACCCTGAAAACTACAAGACACACTTAAGAGAAACTAAAGAGGACACTAACAAATGGAAACTCATCCCATGACCTTGGCGAGGAGGAATTAATATTGTCAAAATGGCCATCCTGTGAAAGACCTATACCCAGAGAACTACCAGACAATTTGAAGATAAATTAAGGAAGATACCAATAAATGGAAACTCATCCCATGCCCATGGATTGGAAGACTTAATATTGTCAAAATGGCCATTGTGCCTAAAGCAATGTATAGATTCAGTGCAATTCTTATCACAATACCAACAGCATTCTTCAACGAACTAGAGAAAATCATTCTAAAATTCATATGGGACCAAAAAATACCTTGAATAGCCAAAGCAGTTCTGAGAAGGAAGAATAAAGCTGGGGTCATTATGCTCCCCAACTTCAAGCTCTACTACAAAGCCACAGTAATCAAGACAATTTGGTACTGGCACAAGAACATACCCATAGACTAGTGCAGCAGACTAGAGATCCCTGATATAAACCCAACCAGATATGGTCAATTAATATACAATAAAGTAGCCATGGATATACAATGGAGAAATGACAGTCTCTTCAACAGGTGGTGTTGGCAAAACGGGACAGCTATGTGCAAGAGAATGAAACTGCATCATTGTTTAATCCCATACACAAAAGTAAACTAGAAATGGATTAAAGACTTGAATGTAAGCCATGAAAGCATAAAACTTTTAGCAGACAACATAGGCAAACATCTCCTGAATATAAGCATGAGTAACTTCTTCCTGAATGCATCTCCTCAATCAAGAGAAGCAAAAGCAAAAATGAACTCATGGGACTAAATCAAACTAAAAAATTTCTGTACAGAAAGGACATTATCAACAGAACAAAAGTGCATCCTACGGTATGGGAGAAAATATTTGTAAATGACATCCGACAAGGGGTTAACATCCAAAATATATAGAGAACTTACATGCCTCAACACCCAAAAAGCAAATAACCCGATTAACAGATGGGCAGAGGATATGAAGAGACAGCTCTCCAATGAAGAATTTCAGATGGCCAACAGGTGAATGAAAAAGATGCTCCACATCACTAATCATCAGGGAAATGCAAATTAAAACCACAATGAGATATCACCTCCCACCAATAAGGATGGCCAGCATTGAAAAGACTAAGAACAAGTGCTGGTGAAGACTGGGAGAAAGTGGAACCCTCCTACACTGCTGGTGGGAATGTAAGCTACTATAACCATTGTGAAAAGCAATATGGAGGTTCCTCAAATAACTAAAAATAGAAATGTCATTTGCCCCGGGAATCCCACACCTTGGAATTTACCCAAAGAATACAACTTCTCAGACTCAAAAAGACATATGCACCCCTATGTTTATTGCAGCACTTTTTACAATTGCCAAGACATGGAAGCAACCTGAGTGTCTGTCAGGAGATGAATGGATAAAGAAGAGGTGGTACATATACACAATGGAATACTATTCAGCCATAAGAAAGAAACAAATCCTACCATTTGTGACAACATGGATGGAGCTGGAGGACATTAATCTCAGTGAAATAAGCCAGGTGGAGAAAGACAAATGCCAAATGATTTCCCTCATTTGTGGAGTATAACAATGAAGGAAAACTGAAGGAGCAAAATAGCAGCAGACACAGAAGCTCCAAGAAGGAACTAGTGTTTACCAAAGGTGAGAGGTGTGGGAGGGTGGTTGGGGAGGGAGGGAGAAGGGGGTTGAGGGGTATTATGTTTAGCACACACGGTGTGGGGGATCATGGGGAGAACACTGTAGCACAGAGAAGGCACATAGTGGACCTGTGGCATCTTACGACACTGATGGACAGTGACTGCATTGGGGTAAGGGTGGGGACTTGATAACATGGGTAAATGTACTAACCACATTATTTTTTCATGTGAAACCTTCATAAGAGTGTATATCAATCACATCTTAATAAAAAAAAGATGAAAAAAAATGGCCATCTGGCCTAACACAATCTACCAATTCAATGCAATCTCTATCAAAATACAGACAGCATTCTTCAATGAACAGGAACAAAAAGTTTTAAAACTCATATGGAATGACAAAAGACCCCGAATAGCCAAAGCAATCCTGAGAAGGAAGAATAAAGCAGGGGGAATTATGCTCCCTGACTTCAAACTCTACTACAAAGCCACAGTAATCAAGACAATTTGGTACTGGCACAAGAACAGACCCAAAGACCAGTGGAACAGAAGAGAGAGTCCAGATATTAACCCAAACACATATGGTCCATTAATATATGATAAATGAGACATGGACATACAATGGGGAAATGACAGTCTCTTTAACAGCTGGTGTTGGCAAAACTGGACAGCTACATGTAAGAGAATGAAACTGGATTATTGTCTAACTATATACACAAAAGTAAAGTCAAAATGGATCAAAGACCTGAATGTAAGTTGTGAAACTATAAAACTTTTAGAAAAAAACATAGGCAAAATCTCTTGGACATAAACATGAGCAACTTCTTCATTAACAAGGGAAGAACATGGGCAAGGGAAACAAAATAAAAAATGAACAAGTGGGACTATGTGAAGCTGAAAAGCTTCTGTACAGCAAAGGACACCATCAATAGGCATCCTACAGTATGGGAGAATATATTCATAAATGACATATCTGATAAAGGGTTGATATCCAAAATATATAAAGAGCTCTTGCACCTTAAAAAACAAAAAGCAAATAATCCAATTAAAAAATGGGCACAGGATCTGAACAGACACTCCTCCAAAGAAGAAATTCAGATGTCCAACAGGCACATGGAAATATGCTCCACATCACTAATCACCAGAGAAATGAAAATTAAAACCACTGACAATGAGATATCACCTCACACCAATAAGGATGGCCACCATTCAAAAGACAAACCACAACAAATGTTGGCGAGGATATGGAGAAAGGGGAACCCTCCTACCCTGCTGGTGGGAATGTAAACTAGTTCAACCATTGTGGAAAGCAGTATGGAGGTTCCTCAAAAAACTCAAAATAGAAATACCATTTGACCCAGGAATTCCACTTCTAAGAATTTACCCTAAGAATGCAGCAGCCCAGTTTGAAAAAGACATATGCACCCCTATGTTTATTGCAGCACAATTTACAGTAGCCAAGAAATGGAAGCAACCCAAGTGTCCATCAGTAGATGAATGGATAAAGAAGATGTGGGACATATACATAATGGAATATTATTCAGCCATAAGAGAAAACAAATCCTACCATTTGCAACAACATGGATGGAGCTAGAGGGCATTATGCTCAATGAAATAAGCCAGGCGGAAAAAGACAAGTATCAAAGATTTCGCTCTTGTGTGGAGTATAAGAACAAAGAAAAAACTGAAGGAACAAAACAGTAGCAGAATGACAGAACCCAAGAATGGACTAACAGTTACCAAACAGAAAGGGACTTTGGATGGTGGGTGGGAAGGGAGGGATGAGGGGAATAAAAAGAGGCATTATGATTAGCATACATAATGTAGGGGGGGCATGGGGAGGGCTGTGCAACACAGAGAAGACAAGTAGTGATTCTATAGCATCTTACTACGTTGATGGACAGTGACTGTAATGGGGTATGTTGGGGGGACTTGATGATGGGGGGAGTCTGGTAAACATAATCTTGCTCATGTAATTGTAGATTAATGATACCAACATAAAAAAATTAAGAAAAAAAGCAACTTGATTGATATTCATGTATTATACAATTCCCCCATTTAGAGCATACAATTCAATAGCCTTTAGTATATTCACAGAGTTGTGCAACCATTACCACAATGAATTTCAGAACACTTTCATTAACCCCCAAGGAAAGCCCATACCCATAGCAGTTACTATCCGTTCCTACCACTCTTCAACCCCTGGCCCCTGGCAAACAGTAATGTATATGGATTTGTCTAAATGGAATATTATAACACATGGTCTTTTGTGACTGGCTTCTTTCATTTAGCATAATGTTTTCAAGGTTCATCCATATTGCAGTATGTTTAGGTACTTCATTCCTTTTTATGGCCAAATAATATTCTAGTGCTTGTTTATACCACATTTCTTTATCCATTCATCAGTCGATAGACATTTATTTGTACTTTTTTTCTAATATGAAAAATGCTGTTAAAGGACATTCATGTACACGTTTTTGTATGGATATGTTTTCATTTCTCTTGGGTATATACTGAGAAGTAGTCTTGCTGGGTCATATGGGAACTCTATGTTTAACCTTTTGAGAAACTGCCAGACTGCTTTCCACAGTGGCCCCACCACTTTACATTATCCCCAGCAATGTATAATGTATGTAGATTCCAATTCTTCCACATCTTTGCCAACACTTGTTATTAAAAAAAATAATATTATAGCCATCCTAGCAGGTGCACAGTGGTATTTCATTGTAGTTTTGATTTGCATTTTCACTTGTGACTAATGATGTTGTGCATCTGTTTATGTGCTTTTTGGTCATTTGTATATCTTCGGAGCAAAGCCCATGCAAGTTCTTTGTCCATTTTTAAGTTGGATCACTTATCTTTTTAATATTGAATTATAAGTGTTTATATATTTCAAATACAGGTACCTTATCAGATACATACTTTGCAAAAATTTTCTTCTATTCTGTGGGTTATCTTGATAGGGTCCTTTGAAGCACAAAAATTTTTAATTTTGATGAAATCCAAGTTATCTGTGTTTTCTTCTGTTGCTTGTGATTTTGGTGCCATATCTAAAGACAGCATTACCTAATTCAAGGTCATGATCATTTACATCTATTTTCTTCTAAGAAGTTTTATAGTTTTAGCTCTTACATTTAGACTACTTGGACTTAATTTTTGTATATGGTGTGAGATAAAGGTCCAAATTCCTTCCTTTGTAAGTTGATATCTAGGTGTCCCAGCACCATTTGTTGAAAAGACAATTTCCTCCATTTAATTGTCTTGGTACCCTTTGGGTAAAATCAATTGACTCATATTTCTGGATTCTGAATTCTATTTCATTGCTGTGTCTAACCTCATGCCAGTATGACATTGTCTTGATTAGAGTAGTTTTGTAGTAGGTTTTGAAGTTGGGAATTGTGTCTTCCAAACTTGTTCTTCCTTTTCAAGATTGTTTTAGTTATTCCAGGTTGAATTTCCACATAAATTTCAGGATCAGCTTGTTGATTTCTACAAGGTTAGCTGTAATTTATAACTCTATTGTTGACCAGCCAAACCTGTCATTTTACCTCCTCCTCTATTCCCTGTCTTTGCTAATGATACCCCACCTTTCAGTCACCCATGTTCAAAGCTCTGAGGATCTTTGTGATACCTCTCATTCTCTGTTCCCCTTCAGTTACCAGTCTTGCACCAATCTCTTTCCATTCCCCCCTTTCAACTCTCACTGCAGTTACTCTAATCTAGCTCTCTGACTTCCTTTGTGGATTATACCAACAGTTTCCTAATTTATTTCCCTGCCTCAATTCTCTTGCCTCTCCAATCCATCACACACACACTACCATCAGATTAATTTTTCTTAGGGATGGTTTTTATCAAGTCACTTCTTAACTCCAAAACCTTTAATGTCCTTCTATTGTCCTTGGTAATGCTTAAAATTCTTAGCCTATGATTCAAAGTCTTTCATGATCTGACTCCAACCTAACCTTCTTATCTTATTTTCCAATTTCCCCTTAAACCGTATTATCCTTTAGGATAAAAATAATGAAGTGTCCATGGTTCACCTCACTTACCTTGCACTTTCTTACAAGTATGCTTTTTGCCATGGATTTCTCTGTGCCTGAAAGTCACCTTCCTACATGTCTACATCATATTTATTCTTTAAAGGCTAGCTCAGTGTCCATCTCCTTCATGAATAAAAAATGATAATAATAGCAGCTAATGTTTATTGAGCACTTTATTCAAACAAAGCACTGTTCTGTGCTCTTTATATGTATTAGCTTACTTGACTTTCCTGACAATTTTTAAGTATTTTTATTAATCTTTTATAGATGGGGAAACAGAAGCACAGAGAAGTTAAGAAATCTGTATAAGATCACTCAGCTGTTAAGTGTCACAGCTGGTTTTTGAACCCAGGCAGCTTGGCACCAGAGTCCGTGCTCTAAACCACTTCAACATACATGCTTCCATGACTTACTGAGCTACTAAGCATCAGGTGCTTGTGCCAACCACTATGTACACATTACTTAGTATAAGAGAAGTAGCAGCCATAGCATTATTATATTTTGAGTGCTAATCTTCCCAAGCCAGTTCTGATCATATTATGGCATCATTCTAAAACCTTCAGCAGCTCTTCGAAGGCTTACAGAATATGGTACAAATTTTCATAGCTAAGAATTCCAGTTCCTGCATGATGTTACTCCCACCCACTCTCCCAATCTTTGCGACTTGTCCTTCTCATGCACTTTACAGTACAGCCAAACTAAACCACTGCTGTTCTCTGTACATAGCTCACCTCCACCAGCATTGATCCTTCTGTACCCTCTGTGTAGAACATCCTTCCCTAAACTCTCTGTGTATTTAAATCTAACCAGATTGCACAAACACATACACATTCACACACTTTGTAAAGATATAGTAGTTACCCTTTAGAACCCAGATCAAATAGATCAAATATTACCTCCTCAAATTAAGCCTTTTTCTAAAATGTTTTCTCCCTTTGAGTACCTACAGCAAGTTATGGTTCATATAACTTTCCATACTTTACTTTATTCAAATGTGTGTGAATAAAAATATATAGGTATATTTCTCCATGTATCTATAATTTTTAAATTTCCACTAACATTGGATTATTTGCTTTTTGTTGAGGTGTGTGAGCTCTTTATATTTGGATGTCAACCCTTTATCGGATCTGTCATTCATGAATATATTCTCCCACACTGTAGGATACCTTTTTGTTCTATTGATGGTGTTCTTTGCTGTACAGAAACTTTTCAGCTTGATATAGTCTCACTTGTTCATTTTTGCTTTTGTTTCCCTTGCCCAGGGAGATATGTTCAAGAAGAGGTCACTCATGTTTATGTCTATGCTGATGGACAGTGACTGTGAAGGGGTATGTGGGGGGGACTTAGTGAAGGGGGGAGCCTAGTAAACATAATGTCCTTCATGTAATTGTAGATTAATGATACCAAAAAAAAATTTCCACTAACATCCTTGAGGGTAGAATCAATACGTTGTACAAAGTATGCCTTCAATAAATAGCCATTACATAACTAAATGAATGAAACATTACTCCAGATTGCTTTTGGGAATGTTTTCCTAACCACTGTAACAGTACTGTTTGCTACCCTGCAAATCATTAATTTTAGGTTTTGGGAAAGTATAAAATCTCTTACCCAGAAAGGAGGGGGAGGACAGGCATCTCATTACATCACATTAGTAACTTCCCTATAAACACACAAGATATTCATTTGAAATGCAGTTTTCTTGATGAGAAACCTGATCCCTCAGCATCCAGCCGTCTGGTTTTCAGAAAAGCCTATGCAAATGAGGAAGACAGGGTGCGGCAGCTGTTTCTACAGGCACTGATTTGTGGAAGGTGGTTGGAGCCTGAGGAGGATAAAAGCCAGGGGTGGGGACATTAATATGCTTTTAGATAAAAGGAAAAGCCCAAGAATTAAATTGTAGAGTTATTCCCTTTTCTTTTGCTGCATCAGGGTAGACCATAGCTTCTATGGTATCCCCTGGAGATCATTCCCTGGTGCCACTTTACCTCTAATACCAGGGGCAGACCTGGTTTTATTTTGTTTGTTTGTTTTTCAGTATCTGAAGTCCTAGAAGATCCATCTTAGGGGAATGGGATGCCAGAGAGATGGTGTTACAGTCACCCTTAATCAGTGCTGGTGGTAGGATCTGGTAAATCCAAACTTGTCCCTCTAGCCAGGCCTCTCTCTGATCAGTGCATGCTCCCAGTGGGTTCCACCTCCTGACTTTCTAGTTTGCAAACTAGCCTAGACCAGCCTTATCATGTCTATGTTTTCCAACAAGCATTCTCAGCACCCTATAGAGACTTCCCCAATGGGGATTAAAAAAATGAGGAATTCAAAGTCGAAAAATGAAGAAGGGTAGGATGTAGAGGGAGAGAAGAGAGAAATATTTGTTACTAATGCTGTGAGTTCCCAAAGCCAGTCTAAGAAAGTTATTGCCAGCAGCAAAACCCATTCTATCATATAAATTTTAAACCTATTACACTGGATAGGTTTCAGAGGAGGATTGTGTTAAGGACCCAGAATTTTCACTGATCAATCCCAAATAGGAGCTCTTTCAATTCTTCACAGGTATGATTTTTCTAACTTGCCTCAATCCTATCTCAATTTAGGTACTGCTGACTCATTATGAAAAAACTCAACCTGCCAGGGGAATCAGCGTATGGTAAATGCCTCAGTGATTCCTGAACATCTACCACAAATGGTTCAGGGATGCAGGGAATGGTGGGGGTAGGTTCCCTGCAGTGAGGATGACATGTTGTTTTGTTTGGGGCCATGGGTGCCTTTGGACATAAGCAAAAGACATTTTATTTCCTATAAGTGTCTCTTTCTGCTTTTAGCATCCAACAAGCTTTACTGGTTCCATTAACATCTTTAGTACAAAAAACAAACAAAAAAACCCAAACCACACACATGCGTGCACACACACACACACGCATGCAAAGAACCCTCAAATCCCTAAATCCCAACTCCCCCTAAACAAACTAAAAACCTTTGGATCCCTTTTGCTGTTTTAATTTTCAAGATGTAGTTACTGAACACTTTGCAGGGGCATCTTTTCTCTCATTGCTGGGTCACTATATAGAAACATAGATTCTAAATGGCATTTTTTTCTAATATGCCTTGTAGTAAGTAATTCTATTCATCAATTATACACCACCAAAAATTGGCAACAAAAAGGGTGTGTACTATTTTTAGTTTATTATTACTTATTTCTTTACCTCTTCGAATTAAACCATGCTCATTAATACAGGGGAAAGTGAGTCATCCAGAATTAAAGGACCTTAGCAGTGGCCTAGAGTGAATCGTCAGAGCTAGAATTAGAACACTGATTCTATTTCGACTCCAGTGCTCTTTTCACTAGACCCCAGTGCCCTTTGGCTTTCCTCCTGCTTCAAGGCCAGAGGCCCCAGTAAGCTGAGTATAGATTATCTGGGCAGGGGGTGTGGTGGGTGGAGAGGCAGGGTGGTTTGCAGAGCTGAGCTAAAAAACAAAACGGAACAAAACAAAAAAAAAAACCTAAAACGGAAGAAGACCTGAAGAATAGGAATCCTAAGACTAGCTGGACTAATGACTCTTCGCTTGGTCTGGGGTAGATTATTTCACTGCTCTGTAACCAGCAGAACCACTCGCATAGCCCAGATTGCATTCTGCCCTGTATCACGTTGTTTGGGCATATGTCTCAACCACTCCCTTTGCAGCCTCCACAGCACTGGGTTCAGGGATAATATTGCACATGGGGTCAAAGTTAGATCCAGGGCTTGCAATAGCAGCTCAGAGAAAATCACTTTACTTCTCTGAACCTCAGCTTCCTTCCCGGTAAAATAAGCATGTTTTCTCCCTCACATGGTTAGTGTGAGGATTAAATGACAGAACATTTGCAAAAGTGGGTTCTCCCAGCACCAGGCACATAGTAAGCACTCCCTAATGTTGAATGAATAAATGAATGGCCTTAAATTGGGCCCTTCAAGTGCTATGTTAATTCTCTTGGCCCACTAGGATACTGCTGAGTTCAGCACAGCACACCACACAGTAACTTCCTGAGTAGTATTCGAATGTTCCCCAAAGGCAGAGAAATTTCAGTGTCACTGCCTGGTTGTACCTGTTCTGGAAATACAGTAATTCCTGTTCCAGGGCTGCCAATCTATTACCTTTCACCAAATACAAAATTCACTTTAAGAAGGGACAGAAATACAAGTGCCTTTCTGTTAGATAGAGGTTGGGAGAATATATTATTAAAATTGAAAACAACTTCTCTGATTTCTTAGGTAAAAAATCAGATTGGAAGCCAAACAGCTATTTGGCCTGTGCAGGCCGTGGATAGTGATGCCGTTGGGGGAAAGGGGAGAGCTGCAGTCATTCCAAACTATACATACAACATTTGTGCTTATGTTTACTGCTTGTGCTTATGCTTCTCCTGCACTCAGTTTTTACTCGTTAAGCCTTGAAGAATTCACAATTTACCTAGAGCACAGTTTAACATGTACAGGTAGAAGTATAGGCCTGTATTTCTGTTTCTCATTTCCTAATCATATTTTTTACACTCCCTATGTACCTGATACTTCTTTTCCAATTCAGTTGCTCTGATTTTCGAACTTAGGTAGATAAGAATGATTTGTTAACAATAAACATGCCCCTAGCACTTCCCTCACACTACTTTAACCAGGAGGGCCTTCCTAAGAGTCAAAGCTGAAATCCTGCCATATAGTTAGCACCTGGTGTAGCTCATCAAAATAAAATATCCTTTCCCAGATGATTGGAAATATCTGCCATGACATCACACAATGAGATGTGCAAGAAAGAGTTTGGGGATTGATTTTCATTATTAACTTTACATTACATGGTTTTTGAGAGAATTTAAAAAGAAATGCATTTTTATTACTTTTAAGTCCTGCATACAGAGTTACTCCAACTTATCATATTTTAACAGCTATTTTTCTGGGGCAGGATGTATTTTAACCATGCCTATGGCTGGTGGATCATTTAGGATCAGTGTCCTGTTGCTTGATGAAATCCAGATCACTTCAATGAAATCCAGATGGGGAAACTGGGTCTCTGGCAATGGCTGCCAGATCTTCTCCATTTGAAATCTCTCTAGTCTGTATGCAAATGCAAAACTCCATAGCCTGGAAATCCCAAACCAATCAAGTGGCACTCTGCTTCTTAGTTACTGGACTAAACACAGGGAAGCGATTCATTCTTCCCTGAGGAAATAAGCATGACTTACATACATCTATCTTGGCACAAAAAGGGCTGGCTAAGCAAATTAATAGTGTAAACAGGACTGCACTGGGGAATGTTTGTCCTACTTAAGAGAATAAACTTTTCATGCACTTTGTGCACATCCACTTACATACAAATAATTGATACGCTAATTACAAATGATTCTGAGAGCCCTTTCCCCGAGGTGCTGCACAATGATGTTAGTCTAGTTTGAATCACTAGCGTTTCCAGTGCTGGAAAGTAACAAAAATGCATTTAAAAATATTCCATGATTCCGACTGGCTTTCCTCTAATTAGGCTGAGTTAGTGAGGCTTGCCTATATTTAAATAAGATAGATATTTTTCTACTTTCATCCCTATATATTTAATATGGTCTCTCCAACCCTTCCCCCTCCTCTTTAGGGTTCTTTGGCCTACAGCCAGCACACAGGAATCTATTCCCCTCTAGCTCCCTCCTCAGCTGCCCTTGCATGGTCTCCAGGAAAACACACTGCCTTTAGTGCCTGGTGCACATACAGAGCCTTTCACTGGTGAACTTGTTAGTTGCTTATTTGGTATGACCTTTTCTGAGGAGCCTTTCCTTTGGTGCTTCTTTAAGTACCAATAGGTATGGTTCCTTCCTGATAGCACAGTGGGTAACAGTGCACAGAGAGCAAAGCCCAGTCACACTTAGCATCGGACCTTTTCATAAGGTGGGGGACACCGGATTTAACTTGATCTCTGTACAGTCCATGCCAACAGAACACCACGAGGCAGCTCATCAGGGCTGGTGGCTGCCGAGTGAATGGCTGTGTCAGGCTCAGTCATTCAAAGCTGTAACATGTGAAAGCAGAGCCTAAAGGGGAGTTTTTCTAGGCTAGGCTAGAGGAACACAGCAGTGATGAAAGAACACAGGCTGGGAGGGAGTTAGGGTGGGGGCAGGGGGCACATGGTGGAGAGCAGCTGAGAGAAGTAATAGGAATTTTGATGTCAGAATGTTCTATCAAGCACAGATACAGTCAAGTTTAGGATTCTTTTCAGAGCAGCCCTATGTTACAGGGTGTAATTCTCAAGATTTCCATTTATGAGCAAGGTCTTCCTGTCCCTTGATAGTTTCAGAGCATGTTCTAGCTTCAGACCCTATTAAACTGCTGTGGAAGAATCAAGTCACATTCTCCAGGGGGTCAGGGATCATTCAGTACCAAGAAGAGAGCAGAGAAGGTGCACATTAGAGTTTCAGAACAAATCCAGAGCTCCCGGAGACTGTCCTCCTTGACTTAAATGAGAAAAATATCACCTATGAAGATTGTTGTGGGTATATGGCTGTCATGGTGTCAGGGCTACTTGGTGCAGGAGTTTAGGAACTAGTTATGAAAGACGGTGACCAAGAACTGTCCCTCTAACCACCTGAATTTAAGGCTCAATGGATAAAGTGAGGGGAAAAATCAGTTCTCTGCAACCCTAACCAAGTACTGTGAACAGGCAGGGCGAGCTCACTGACAGAAGGTTCAGGACAACTCAGATAATTAAGCACAGTATACCCCTCCATATTATCCTATATTCTCAGACACTTAATGTTTTTTGAATTTAGTTCTTTAAAAGATACATCAAACTAGGAACAATAAATGAACAGAGTGCATTGGCCTCATTTACACCCATGGCCAACATTACCAGGGAATTGAATTAGTCTGTGAGGCACCCATTTTCTAGAAACAACAGGCGATTTTACATCTGCCATAGCACATATGGGCAGAAGTTTATCAACTAGTATAAAAGCATTTAATACAAATATCTTACTTATAGAAGTCTGAGTTTGAACTGTAAGTCTTATAAAATAAATCAGCAGCTTCCATTGTGTTCATCTCTGAGCCAAAGCGAGCTGGTTGATGATCAAGGTGGTGTAGCTGTGATCCAATTCAAGACAGGCAGAATCATTCTGTAAAGAATTTTTCCAGCTCTCAGACTGGGATGAAAATGGGGGTAAAGATGGAAGCAAGGCTATATAATTATTTGTTCTCAAATGCAAATTGCTAGACTTCTTCCCTTCTCATCAAATGAAAGAGAATTTCAAAAAAATTTGTATTGCTCAACACAGTTATGTATGGATTTGTGTTTGTCTTGCTTTTGACACATCACCAAGCTCAAACAGCAGGCTGAGACTGTTGGGTTCTCTTTCACTGAGAATCTATCTGCTTCTAAAATGGCATGACAAAGTGTCTAGAGTCTCAAGTGGAAGATAAATTCTAGATGACTTATCATTATAATGAAAGAAAAACCTATCATCATCAAAACTCCTCCTCTTTAAATATTAACATAAAAGTCAATAGTGAAAGTAAACATTTCACTTAAATGTGCTTTAGTGATGTCCCTTGGTTCTCCTTTTATTCCACTGGTACTGGATGAACAGCTTATAGCATGGATGGAGAATTTCTAACCTTCTATGTAGATATGGCCTTCTGGCAGGAAAAGAGATGCCTACAGTATATTGTAGATGTCTCCAATCATGCCTACACTTGCAAAACTGCATAGTGTTAAAAATATTTAGCAATACTGGAATGACAAAAGACCCCAAATAGCCAAAGCAATCCTGAGAAGGAAGAATAAAGCAGGGGGAATTATGCTTCCTGACTTCAAGCTCTACTACAAAGCCACAGTAATCAGGACAATTTGGTACTGACACAAGAACAGACCCATAGACCAGTAGAACAGAATAGAGAACCCAGATATACACTCAAGCATATATAGTCAATAAATATATGATAAAGGAGCCATGGATATACAATGGGGAAATGACAGCCTCTTCAACAGCTGGTGTTGGCAAAACTGGACAGCTACATGCAAGAGAATGAAACTGGATTATTGTCTAACTATATACACAAAAGTAAAGTCAAAATGGATCAAAGACCTGAATGTAAGTCATGAAACCATAAAACTCTTAGAAAAAAATATAGGCAAAAATCTCTTGAACATAAACATGAGCAACTACTTCATGAACATATCTCCCTGGGCAAGGGAAACAAAAGCAAAAATGAACAAGTGGGACTATGTCAAACTAAAAACCTTCTGTACAGCAAAGGACATCATCAGTAGAAAAGACATTGTACAGTATGGGAGAACACATTCATAAATGACATATCTGATAAGGGGTTGACATCCGAATTATATAAAAAGCTTATGCATCTCAACAAACAAAGAACAAATAAGCCAATTAAAAAATGGGCAGAGAAGCTGAACAGACACTTCTCTAAAGAAGAAATTCAGATGGCCAACAGGCACATGAAAAGATGCTCCACATCGTTAATCATCAGAGAAATGCAAATTAAAACCACAATGAGATATCACCTCATACCAGTAAGTATTGCCACCATCCAAAAGACAAACAACAGCAAATGTTGGTGAGGATGTGAAGAAAGGGGAACCCTCATACACTGCTGGTGGAAATGTAAACCAGTTCAACCATTTTGGAAAGCAGTATGGAGGTTCCTCAAAAAACTCAAAATAGAAATACCATTTGACCCAGGAATTCCACTCCTAGGAATTTACCCTAATAATGTAGCAGCTCAGGTTGAAAAAGACATATGCACCCCTATGTTTATCGCAGCATTATTCACAATAGCCAAGAAATGGAAGCAACCTAAGTGTCCATCAGTAGATGAATGGACAAAGAAGATGTGGTACATATACACAATAGAATATTATTCAGCCATAAGAAGAAAACAAATCCTACCATTTGCAACAACATGGATGGAGCTAGAGGGTATTATGCTCAGTGAAATAAGCCATGCAGAAAAAGACAAGTATCAAATGATTTCACTCATCTATGTAGTATAAGAACAAAGAAAAAAGTGAAGGCACAAAACAGCAACAGACTTACAGAACTCAAGAATGGGCTAACAGTTACCAAAAGGAAAGGGACTGGGGAGGATGGGTGAGAAGGGAGGAATAATGAGGAAAAAGGGGCATTATGATTAGCACACATAATGTAGCTGCTGGGGGGGAAACACGGGAAAGGCAGTGTATGCAGAGAAGACAGGTAATGATTCTATAGCATCTTGCTGCGCTGATGGACAGTGACTGTAATGGGATATGTGGGGAGGGACTTGACATTAGGGGAGTCTAGTGACTATAATGTTGTTCAAGTAATTGTATATTAATGATACCAAAATACATATATTTAGTTATACTAATCTAAAAAAACACACATAAAAAAAGGATACAATTACATGGGAAGACGTCTATGAAATGAAATGTGATGCTTCACTTTCTAAAGCAGGAAGTCAGGATTTTCTCCATTGAAAATAATGGAAAAAGTGGGTTGATAGAATCTCGGTGTTTTTAAACATCAGTTAGCAATTTAAAACCTAAGAAGTAAAATCTGGCAAGATTTCTTCTTGTTTTCTATCCATAAAATGATTAAGTAAATCCTCAGGATTAATAGATTCTTCTTTTTCAGGGACAAAAATCAAAGTTTCACTTTCACAAACATAAACACAATGGATTGTGTATACTACAGATCATTTGGATCATTTGCATTAAATGGTTTCTTTTTTAGAGTTTTTCTGCAATCCCCTGAGAGAAAATTCTCCAAGGAGTCTTGGAGATGGTAATTTTTTCTTTGTGAAAAAATTACATACTTCCATATAACACTGGGGAAAATGTAGCCAATGGTTAACAGGCAGACAGACATGGGTCCAAACTCTGGTTTTGCCACTTACTAATTGTTTGACCTTAAGCAAATGAACCTTTCTAAGCTCCAGTTTTCTCATTTGTAAGATGAGAATGAGTCCCTACCTTGGCAGGTATTGTACGTTGTACATGGCTATAAGGATCAAATGAACACTATCAAATAAATGTTCAGTGAAATACCTGGAACAGGAAAGTACTCCCAAGTAGCTAAGCTCCAGGGTGCAGGTACCTCATCTGTCATGTTTACCACCACCATTACCTAGGTAAAATGCTGGCATAAAACAGACCTTCAATAAATATTTGTCGAATGAATGAATAAAATAGAATCACTATACTCAAAGATACATAAATACCTTATGTTGCATGGTAGTCCCCCTTTATTCTTGTCTGAATGTTTAGACAATACTACAAGGTGGAGGAAGATTAAAGATGATGGCATGAGAGGTGAGACAGAAACCTCCTCCCAAAAGCACATATAATACAAAAATATAATTAATACAACTAATCCTGACAGAGCAACAGGAAAGAAGGTTGTGCCAGACTTCATACACATGGAGAAAAGAAAAGACCTCACGGAACAGGGTAACATACCAAAGCCATGATCCAGTGGGACCCAAGCCCTTCCCCTACCCAAGCTCACTGGTGGGAAGAAGAGAAATGGAGCAAGGAGGGAGTGGAAGCTTGGGACTGTCGAACACTTAGCATTGGAGATGTGCTCTGGGAGCACAACCCTATAGTGCATGGTGCTCTGGTGATTAGTGGGGTTGGAAAGCTAAGACAGGTGGAATACCTGGAGAGACTGAGATTCCAGCCACTTGTGGAAAACAGAGGTCCATATTTACCTGCTCTGGGACAAAATAAAGGCAGGCAGTCTGAGAGACTTCCTAACAGTGAAAGGACTTCTAAAAGGGGGCAAGGATTGTACAGAGCTTACTGCTCAGGAGAAAGGACAGGTAGACAGAATTGTTTGGGTGCACTCTGCCCAGTAGGTTGGAAACATTCAGGAGCTTCAGGTGCTCCATCCCCCTGGCTGGTTACACAGCTCCAAGGACCCCCACCCTGATATGCAACCTGCTGTGCCTTCCTCCCTGCCAGCCCGCACCTGGCTAGCAAACTGGTGGCCCCGCCTATGGCAGCTACAAATGCAAAGCATAGAGGCTTACACCTGTGTGTTTGGCCCACTGGTTCTGGCAGTGGAGACAGACATAGCAGCCAGGAAGCAGGAAACAGCTCTTTCCTTCCCCCAGGCAATAGCACTGCTCCTCTGCGACCCCTGACATCACTCCAGGGACTAAGCAGCTTGAGAGAGGAGAGCTTCTGGGCATCAGAGGACACCACATACAAATATGAAATATCAAAGGCACCTGATTCAAACCAAAATCCCACAAACACTAGAAAAAGGGTAAAATGAAACAACTCATCAATCGTCCTGAAAGAGATTTCAATATAAAAATCATAAACATGCTCACGGATGTACAGAAAATTATTCAAGAACTCAGGGAAGAATTCTGAGTAGAGATCCATTACAATCATTACAGAATACAGTATCAGAAATGAAACATACAATGGAGGGATTTAAAAGCAGATTAGATATAGTGGAGGAGACAGTAAATGGAATAGAAATTAGAGAAGAGGAATATAATGAAGGTGAGGCACAAAGAGAAAAAAGGATCTCTAGGAATGAAAGAATATTGAGAAAAATGTGTGATGAATCCAAACGGAACAATATTTGCATTATAGGAGTACCACAAGAAAGAGAGAAAAAGGGACAGAAAGTGTCTTTGAGGAGGTAACTGCTGAAAACTTCCCTAATCTCAGGAAGGAGATAGTCTCTCAGGTCATGGAGGTGCACAGATCTCACAACACAAGGGACCCAAGGAAGACAACACCAAGACATAATAATTAAAATGGCAAAGATCAAGAATAAGGACAGACTATTAAAAGCAGCCAGAGAGAGGAAAAAGATCACATAAAAAGGAAAACCCATCAGGATATCATCAGACTTCTCAGCAGAAACCTTACAGGCCAGAAGGGAGTGGCATGATATATTTAATGCAATGAAGCAGAAGGACCTCGGACCAAGAATACTCTACCCAGAAAGATTTAAATTTGAAGGAGGGATTAAACAATTTCCAGATAAGCAAAAGTTGAGAGAATTTTCCTTCCATACACTGTCTCTACAGTATATTTTGGTGGGACCACTAGAGATGGAAGTGTTCCTAAGGCTAAATAGCTATCAACAGAGGAAATAAAAATACAGTAAAAAAAGTAAAACAATTAATTACTAAGCAAATGTAAAATTAAATAAAGTATCCCCAAAGTCAATTAAGAGATAGACAAAGAGTACAGAATATGATACCTAGTATATAAAAATGGAGGAGGAAGAAAAAGGAGGAGAAAAAAAGTACATTTAGATCGTGTTTTTAATAGCATACTAAGTGAGTTAAGTTAGACTCTTAGATAGTAAGGAAGTTATCCTTGAACCCTTGGTAACCATGAATCTAAAACTGGCAATGGCCATAAGTACATACCAATCAATAATGACTGTAAATGTAAATGGTCTGAATGCACCAATCAAAAGACATAGAGTAACTGAATGGATAATAAGACCCATCGATATGCTGCATACAAGAGACTCACTTCAAATCCAAAGACATACTCTGACTAAAAGTGAAGGGATGGAAAAAGATATTTCATGCAACTAATAGGGAGAAAAAAACAGGAGTTGGAGTACTTATATCAGATAAAATAGAATTCAAAACAAAGAAAGTCACAAGAGACAAAGAAGGACATTACATAAAGATAATGGGGCCAATCCAACAAGAGGATATAATCATTATAAATATCTATGAACACAACATAGGAGCACTTACACATGTGAAACAAATACCAACAAAACTAAAAGGGGAAATAGAATGTAATGCATTCAATTTAGGAGACTTCAAGACACCACTCACTCCAAAGGACAGGTCAACCAGATGGAAAACAAGGAAAGAGACAAAGGCATTGAACAACACATTAGAACAGATGGACCTAACAGACATCTACAGAGCTCAACAACCAAAGCAGCAGGATACACATTCTTCTCAAGTACACATGGAATATTTTCAAGAATAGATCATATACTAGGCCTCAGTAAATTCAAAATGATTGAAATTGTACCTACCAGTTTCTCAGACCATGAAAGTATGAAACAAGAAATAAATTACACAAAGAAAATGAAAAATACCACAAACACATGGAGGATTCACAACATGCTCCCAACTAACCAAGGGATCAATGACCAAATAAAAAGAGAGCTCAAGCAATATATGGAGACAAATGACAATAATTCAACACTGCAAAATCTGTGGGACCTAGCGAAGGCCATGATAAGAGGGAAGTATATTGCAATACAGGCCTACCTCAGGAAAGAACAATCCCATATAAACAGTCTAAACTCACAATTAAAAAAAAACTAGATAAAGAAGAACAAATGTGGCCCAAAGTCACTAGAAGGAGGGACATAATAAAGATCAGAGCAGAAAGAAATAAAATTGAGAAGAATAAAAATACTGAAAGAATCAATGAAAGCAGGAGCTGGTTCTTTGAGAAAAAAACAAAATAGATGACGCCCTAGAAAGACGTACCAAGAAGAAAAGAGAGTCTACACACATAAACAGAATCAGAAATGAGAAAGGAAATATCACTACAGAAATACGAAGAATTATTAGAGAATAGTATGAAAAATTATATGCTAAAAAACTGGATAACATAGAAGAAATGGACAACTTTCTAGAAAAATATAACCTTTCAAGGCTGACCAAGGAAGAAACAGAAAATCTGAACAGATTAATTACAATCAACGAAATTTAATTGGTAATAAATAACCTACTTAAGAACAAAACCCGTGGACCAAATGGTTCCCTGCTGAATTTTATCATAAACTTAGTGAAGACCTAATACCCATCCTCCTTAAAGTTTTCCCAAAAGTAGAAGAGGAATGAATACTTCCATATTCATTCTATGAATCCAGCATCACTCTAATATGAAAACCAGGCAAAGACACCACAAAAAAAGAAAATTACAGACCAATATCCCTGATGAACTTAGATGCAAAAATATTGAACAAAATATTAGCAAACCGAATTAAAAAATACATCAAAGAGATCATCCATCATGATCAAGTAGGATTTATTCCAGGGATGCAAGGATGGCACAATATTACAAAATCCATCAACATCATTCGCCACATCAACATAACGAAGGAAAGAAACCACATGATCATCTCCATAGCTGCTGAAAAAGCATTTGACAAAATTCAATATCCATTCAGGATAAAAACTCCCAACAAAATGGGGATAGAGTGCAAGAACCGCAATATAATAAAGGCCATATATGACAAACACAAAGCCAACATCATACTTAACAACAAGAAGCTGAAAGCTTTTCCTTTAAGATCGGTAATAAGACAAGGATGCCCAGTCTCTCCACTTGTATTCACAAGAGTTCTGGAGGTACTTGCCACATCAATCAGACAATACAAATAAATAAAAGGCATCCAGATTGGTAAAGAAGAAGTCAAACTGTCACTGCTTGCAGATGAGAGGATACTGTACATAAAAACCATAAAAAAACCACTCCAAACTACTAGATCTAATATCTGAATTCAGCAAAGTTGCAGGATACAAAATTAATACACAGAAATCTGTTGCATTCCTATACAGTAATGATGAGCTAGCAGAAAGAGAAATTAGGAAAACAATTCCTTTCACAATTGCATCAAAAATAATAAAATACCTAGGAATAAACCTAACCAAGAAAGTGAAAGACCTATACTCTGGAAACTACAAGACACTCATGAGAGAAATTAAAGAAGATACCAATTAATGGTAACATATTCTGTGCTCATGGATATGAAGAATAAATATTGTCAAAATGGCCATCCTGCCTAAAGTAATCTAAAGATTCAATGCAATCCCTGTCAAAATACTGACAGCATTCTTCAAGAAACTAGAACAAATACTTCTAAAAATCATATAGAAACACAAAACATTCCGAATAGCCAAAGCTATCCTGAGAAGGAAGAATAAAGTGGGGAGAATTATGTCCCCTGACTTCAAGCTCTACTACAAAGCCACAGTAATCAAGACAATTTGGTACTGGCACAAGAACAGACCCACAGACCAAGGGAACAGATTACAGAGCCCAGATATAAACCCAAGCATATATGGTAAATTAATATACAATAAAGGAGCAATAGACATACAATGGGGAAATGACAGCATCTTCAACAACTGGTGTTGGCAAAACTGGACAGCAACTTGGAAGAGAATGGAACTGGATCATTGTCTAACCCCATACACAAAAGTAATCTCAAAATGGATCAAAGACCTGAATGTAAGTCATGAAACCATAAAACTCTCAGAAAAAACATAGGACTGGAGATCCTAGCCACGGCAATCAGACAAAACAAAGAAATACAAGGCATCAAGATTGGCAAGGGAGAAGTCAAACAGTCCCTGTTTGTAGATGACATGATACTGTACATAAAAATCTCCAAAGAGTCCACGCAAAAACTAGTAGATCTAATATCTGAATTCAGCAAACTTGCGGGATACAAAATTAATACACAGATATCTGTTGCTTTCCTATACACTAATGATGAACTAGCAGAAACAGATATCAGGAAAACAAATCCATTCACAATTGCATCAAAAAGAATAAAATACTTAGGAGTAAACCTAATCAGAGAAGAAGTGAAAGACCTATACTCTGAAAACTACAAGACACTCTTAAGAGAAATTAAAGAGGACACTAACAAATGGAAACTCATCCCATAATCTTGGTCAGGAAGAAATAATATTGTCAAAATGGTCTTCCTCCCTAAAGCAATCTACAGATTCAATCCAATCCCTATCAAAATACCAACAGCACTCTTCAACGAACTGGAACAAATAGTTTTAAAATTGATATGGAACAACAAAAGACCCCAAATAGCCAAAGCAATCCTGAGAAAGAAGAATAAAGCAGGGGGGATCTCTCCTCCCAACTTCAAGCTCTACTACAAAGCTATAGTAATCAAGACAATTTGGTACTGGCACAAGAACAGAACTACAGACCACCGGAACAGAATAGAGAGTCCAGATATTAATCCAAACATATATGGTCAATTAATATATGATAAAGGAGCCATGGACATACAATGGGGAAATGACACCCCCTACAACAGCTCGAGTAAGCAAAATTGGACAGCTGAATTTAAGAGAATGAAACTGGATCATTGTCTAACTCCATACACAAAAGTAAATTCAAAATGGATCAAAGTCCTGAAGGTAATTTATGAAACCATAACACTCTTAGAAAAAAAATAGGCAAAAATCTCTTGGACATAAACATGTGTAACATCTTCATGAACATATCACCCCAGGCAAGGAAAACAAAAGCAAAAAATGAACAAGTAGGACTATATCCAGCAGAAAAGCTTCTGTACAGCAAAGGACACCATCAATAGAACAAAAAGGCATCCTACAGTATGAGAAAGTATATTAATAAATGACTGATCCGATAAAGGGTTGACATCCAAAATATATAAAGAGCTCATGAACCTCAACAAACAAAAAGCAAATAATCTAGTTTAAAAATGGGCAGAAGACATGAACAGACACTTCTCCAAAGAAGAAATTCAGATGGCCAATGGGCACATGAAAAGATGCTCCACATCACTAATCATTAGAGAAATGCAAATTAAAACCACAATGAGATATCACCTCACACCAGTAACGATGGCCACAATCCAAAAGGCAGACAGAAACAAATGTTGGAGAGGCTGTGGAGAAAGGGGAACCCTCCTACACTGGTGGTGGGAATGTAAATTAGTTCAACCATTGTGGAAAGCAGTATGGAGGTTCCTCAGAATGCTCAAAATAGAAATGCCATTTGACCCAGGAATTCCACTCCTCCTAGGAATTTACCCTAAGAATGCAGTATCCCAGCTTGAAAAGGACATAAGCACCCCTATGTTTATCGCAGCACAATTTAGAATAGCCAAGAAATGGAAGCAATTTAAGTGTCCATCAGTAGATGAATGGTTAAAGAAGATGTGGTACATATACACAATGGAATATTATTCAGCCATAAGAAGAAAACAAATCCTACCATTTGCAACAATATGGATGGAGCTAGAGGGTATTATGCTCAGTGAAATAATCCAGGCAGAAAAAGACAAGTATCAAATGATTTCAGTCATCTGTGGAGTAGAAGAATAAAGAAAAAGCTGAAGCAGAATGACAGAACCCAAGAATGGACTAACAGTTACCAAAGGGAAAGGAACTGGGGAGGATGGGTGGGAGGGAGGGATAAGGGAAAAAAAGGGGAGGGGGAATTACTATTAGCATATATAATGTGGGGGTGGCACAGGGAGGGTGGTACAACACAGAGAAAACAAGTAGTGATTCTATAGCATCTTAGTATGCTGATGGACAGTGACTGTAATGGGGTATGTGGGGGGGGACTTGGTGATGGGGGGAGTCTAATAAACATACTCTTCCTCATGTAATTGTAGATTAATGATACCAAAAAAAAAACACATAGGCAAATATCTCCTGAATATAAACATGAGCAACTTTTTCCTGAACGCATGTCCTCGAGCAAGGGAAACAAAAGCAAAAATGAGCACATGGGACTACATCAAGCTAAAAAGCTTCTATACGCAAAGGACAGCATCAGCATAACAAAAGGCATCCTACACAATGGGAGAATATATTTGTAAATGACATATCCAACAAGGTGTTAACATCCAAATATATAAAGAACCCACACACCTCAATGACCAAAAAGCAAATAACCCAATTAAAAATTCGGTGGAGGATAGGAACAGACATTTCTCCAAAGAAGAAATTCAGATGGCCAACAGGCACATGAAAAGATGCTCCCCATCACTAATTATCAGGGAAATGCAAATAAAAACCATAATTAGATATCTTTTTCCCCGCTCTTATCCCCCCCCTTCCCTCCCATTCTCCCCAGTTCCTTTCCCTGTGGTAACTGTTAGTCCATTCTTGGGTTCTGTGATTCTGCTGCTGTTTTGTTTCTTCAGTCTTTCATCCTAACCACACAGCAGTTAGGATGGCCAGTATCAAGTGCAATCATTGTGGAAAGCAATATGGAAGTCCTCAAAAAACTGAAAATAGAAATACCATTTGACCCCAGATTTCCACTCCTACAAATTTACTGAAGGAATATAATTTCTCAGAATCAAAAAGAAATATGAACCCCTATGTTTATTGAAGCACTAATTACAATAGCCAAGATATGGAAGCAACCTAAGTGTCAATCAGTAAATGAATGGATAAAGACATGGTACATGTACACAACGGAATACTATTCAGCCATAAGAAAGAAACAAATTCTACCATATGCAGCAACATGGACGGAGATGGAAGATATTATGCTCAGTGAAATAAGCCAGATGGATAAAGACAAGTACCAAATGATTTCCCTCATTTTTGGAGTATAACAATGAGGCAAAACTGAAGGACCAAAGCAGTACAGACTCAGACTCCAAGAAGGGACTGGGACTTACCAAAGGGGAGGGGTCTGGGAGGGTAGGTGGGAGGGGAGGGAGAAGGGGATTGAGGGGTATTAAGATTGGGACACATGGTGTAGGGGGTATCATGGGGAAGACAGTGTAGCATAAAGAAGGCAAATAGTGACTCTGTGACATCTTAGAAGACTGAAGGACAGTGACTGCAATGGCGTTTGGTGGGGCAGACTTGATAATATAAGTGAATGTAGTAACCACATTGTTTTTCATGTGGAACCTTCATAAGTTTGTATATCAATAATACCTTGAAAAAATACTACAAGTAACTTGAGGTGCTCAGTTCTTTTGTAGGAAGGTCAGAGTGGCTTCAGAGAGGTGAATTTTGGCCCCAGATGTGCAGGAATAAGTCCTGTGCTTAAAATACCACTGACTTGTATTTCTGAGGTTATATCAGGGTCTAAGGACAATTCTTCTTATTTTTTTTTGACATCTGAATTTTTATTTTATAATGTGTCAGCTCAAATCCTTTAACTATTTTTTTGTTATCATTAATATACAATTACATGAAGAACACTATGTTTACTAGGATCCCCCTTTCACCAAGTCCCCCCCACAAACCCCATTATAGTCACTGTCCATCAGCTAGCAAAATGTTGTAGAATCACTACTTGTCTTCTCTGTGTTGCACAGCCCTCCCCATGCCCCCCCCGACATTATACATGCTGATCGTAATACCCTCTTTCTTTTTCCCTGCTCTTATCCCTCCCTTTTCTCCCATTCTGCCCAGTTCATTTCCCTTTTGTAACTGTTAGTCCATTCTTGGGTTCTGTGATTCTGCTGTTGTTTTCTTCCTTCAGTTTTTCTTTGTTCTTATACCCCACATATGAGTGAAATCATTTGGTATTTGTCTTTCTCCACCTGGCTTATTTCACTAAGCATAATACCCGCTAGCCCCACCCATGTTGTTGCAAATGGTAGGATTTGTTTTCTTCTTATGGCTGAATAATACTCCTTTGTGTATATGTTCCACATCTTCTTTATCCATTCATCTACTGATGGACACTTAGGTTGCTTCCATTTCTTGGCTATTGTAAATAGTGCTGTCATAAAAATAGGGGTGCATCTGTCTTTTTCAAACTGGGTTGCTGCATTCTTAGGGTAAATTCCTAAAAGTGGAATTCCTGGGTCAAATGGTATTTCTATTTTGAGCTTTTTGAGGAACCTCCATACTGCTTTCTACAATGGTTGAACTAATTTGCATTCCCACCAGCAGGGTAGGAGGGTTCCCCTTTCTCCACAACCTCGCCAACATTTGTTTCTGTTTGTCTTTTGGATGGTAGCCATACTTACTGGTGTGAGGTGATATCTCATTGTGGTTTTAATTTGCATTTCTCTGATAACTAGCAATGTGGAGCATCTTTTCCTTTGTCTGATGGCCATCTAAATTTCTTCTTTGGAGAAGTGTCTGTTCAGCGACTCTGCCCGTTTTTTAATTGGATTATTTTTTTTTTTGTTTGTTGAGGTGGGTGAGCTCTTTATATATTTTGGATGTCAAGCCTTTATCAGATCTGTCATTTATGAGTATATTCTCCCATACTGTAGGGTACCTTTTTGTTCTATTGATGGTGTCCTTTGGTGCACAGAAGCTTTTCAGCTTGATATAGTCCTACTTCATTTTTGATTTTGTTTCCCTTGCCCGGGGAGATATGTTCATGAAAAAGTCACTCATGTTTATGTCCAGGAGATTTTTGTCTATGTTTTTTTCTAAGAGTTTTATGGTTCCATGAGTTACATTCAGGTATTTGATCCATTTTGAATTTACTTTTGTGTATGGGGTGAGACAGTGATCCAGTATCATTCTCTTACATGTAGCTGTCCAGTTTTGCCAGCACCATCTGTTGAAGAGACTGTCATTTCCCCATTGTATGGCCATGGCTCCTTTATCATATATTGATTGACATATGTGTTTGGGTTAACGCCTGGAGTCTCTATTCTGTTCCACTGCTCCGTGGCTCTGTTATTGTGCCAGTTCCAAATTGTCTTGATTACTGTGGCTTTGTAGTAGAGCTTGAAGTTGGGGAGCGAGATCCCCCCCACTTTATTCTTCCTTCTCAGAACTGCTTTGGCTATTCAGGGTGTTTGGTGTTTCCGTATGAATTTTTGAAGTATTTGTTCCAGTTCGTTGAAGAATGCTGTTGGTAATTTGATAGGGACTGCATCAGATCTGTATATTGCTTGGGGCAGGATGGCCATTTTGATGATATTAATTCTTCCTAGCCAGGAGCATGGATGAGTTTCCATTTGTTAGTGACCTCTTTAATTTCTCTTAAGAGTGTCTTATAGTTCTCAGGTTATAGGTCTTTCACTTTCTTGGTTAGGTTTATTCCTAGGTATTTTATTCTTTTTGATGCAATTGTGAATGGAATTGTTTTTCTGATTTCTCTTTCTATTCATTCATTGTTAGTGTATAGGGAAGCCACAGATTTCTGTGGGTTAATTTTGTATCCTGCAACTTTTCAGTATTCCGATATCAGTTCTTGTAGTTGTGGAGTGGAGCCTTCAGGTTTTTTTATGTACAATATCATGTTATCTGCAAAGAGTGACAGTTTAACTTATTCTTTACCAATCTGGGTTCCTTGTATTTCTTTGTTTTGTCTAATTGCCGTGGCTAGGACCTCCAGTATTATGTTGAATAACAGTGGGGAGGGTGGGCATCCCTGTCTTGTTCCCGATCTCAGAGGAAACGCTTTCAGCTTCTCACTGTTCAGTATGATGTTGGCTGTGGGTTGATCATATATGACCTTTATTTATGTTGAGGTACTTGCCCTCCATACCCATTTTGTTGAGAGTGTTTATCATGAATGGATGTTAAATTTTGTCAAATGCTTTTTCAGCATCTATGGAGATGATCATGTGGTTTTTGTCCTTTTTGTTTATGTAGTGGATGATGTTGAGGGATTTTCTAATGTTGTGCCATCTTTGCATCCCTGGGATGAATCCCACTTGATCATGGTGTATGATGCTTTTGATATATTTTTAAATTTGGCCTGCTAATATTTTGTTGAGTATTTTTGCATCTATGTCCATCAGGGATATTGGTCTGTAGTTTTCTTTTTGGTGGGGTCTTTGCCTGGTTTTGGTATTAGGGTGACGTTGGCTTGACAGAATGAGTTTGGGAGTATTCCCTCCTCCTCCAGTTTTTTTTGAAAACGTTAAGGAGAATGGGTGTTATGTCTTCTCTGTATGTCTGACAAAATTCTGAGGTAAATTGATCTGGCCCAGGGGTTTTGTTCTTAGGTAGTTTTCTGATTACCGCTTCAATTTCTTTGCTCATAATTGGTTTGTTTACATTTTGTGATTCTTCCTTGGTGAGTCTTGGAAGGTTTTATTTTTCTAGGAGTTGTCCATTTCTTCTAGGTTTTCCAGCTTGTTAGCATGTAGGTTTTCATAGTATTCTCTAATAATTCTTTGTATTTCTGTGGGGTCTGTCTTGATTTTTCCTTTCTCGTTTCTGATTCTGTTGATGTGTGTTGATTCTCTTTTTCTCTTAATAAGTTTGCCTAGAGGCTTATATATTTTGTTTATTTTCTCAAACAACCAGCTCTTGGTTTCATTGATTTTTTTCTATTGTTTTATTCTTCTCAATTTTATTTATTTCTCCTCTGATCTTTGTTATATCCCTCCTTCTGCTGACTTTAGGCCTCACTTGTTCTTCTTTTTCCAATTTCCGTAATTGTGACATTAGACTTTTCTTTTAGGTTTGTTCTTCCTTCTTTAAGTATGCCTGGTTTGCTATATACTTCCTTCTTAAGACTGCTTTCACTTAGTTGCACAAAAGTTGGGGCTTTGTGTTGTTTTGTCATTTTTTCCCATATATTCCTTGATCTCTATTTTAATTTGGTCATTGATCCATTGATTATTTAGGAACATGTTGTTAAGCCTTCATGTGTTTGTGAGCCTTTTTGTTTTCTTTGTACAATCTATTTCTGGTTTTATACCTTTGTGGTCTGAAAAGTTGGTTGGTAGAATTTTAATCTTTTTGAATTTACTGAGGCTGTTTTTTTGGCCTAATATATGGTCTATTCTGGAGAATGTTCCATGTGCACTTGAAAGAATGTGTATCCTGTTGCTTTTGGATGTAGAGTTCTATAGATGTCTATTAGTTCCATCTGTTGTAGTGTGTTGTTCAGTGCCTCTGCGTTCTTACTTATTTTCTTTCCAGTGGATCTATCCTTTGGAGTGAGTGGCATATTGAAGTCTCCTGAAATGATTGCATTGCATTCTATTTCCTCCTTTAGTTCTGTTAGTATTAGTTTCATATATGTTGCTGTTCCTTTGTTGGGTGCATATATATTTATAATGGTTATATCCTCTTGTTGAACTGAGCCCTTTATCATTATGTAATGTCCTTCTTTGTCTCTTGTTACTTTCTTTGTTTTGAAGTCTATTTTCTCTGATACTTGTACTGCAACACCTGCTTTATTCTCCCTGTTGTTTGCATGAAATATCTTTTCCATCCCTTGACTTTAGTCTGTGCATATCTTTGGGTTTTAGGTGAGTCTCTTGTAAGTAGCATATAGATGGGTCTTGCTTTTTTATCCATTCTATTACTCTGTGTCTTTTGATTGGTGCATTCAGTCCATTTACATTTAGTGTAATGGCTTTAGATTCGTGGTTACCAAATGTTCAAGGTTAGCTTCTTTAGTATCTTACTGTCTAACTTAACTCACTTATTGAGCTGTTATAAACACTGTCTGGTGATTCTTTATTTCTCTCCCTTCTTATTCCCCCTCCTCCATTCTTTATATGTTGGTTGTTTTATTCTGTGCTCTCCTGTGTTTCATTTAACTGTTTTTGTGGGTAGTTGATTTTATTTTTTACCTTTAGTTAGTATTTGTTTGGTCTGCTTTCTTTGCTGTGATTTTATTTTCTCTGGTGACTTCTATTTAGTCTTAGGAGTGCTCTCATCTAGAGCAGTCCCTCTAAAATACCCTGTAGAGGTGGTTTGTGGGAGGCAAATTCCCTTAACTTTTGCTTGTCTGGGAATTGTTTCATCCCTCCTTCGTATTTAAATGATAATCATGCTCGGTACAGTATTCTTGGTTCGAGGCCCTTCTGTTTCATTGCATTAAATATATCATGCCATTCTCTTCTGGCCTGTAAGGTTTCTGTTGAGAAGTCTGATGATAGCCTGATGGGTTTTCCTTTGTCAGTGTCCTTTTTCCTCCCTCTAGCTGCTTTAAAACTCTGTCCTTGTCCTTGATCTTTGCCATTTTAATTATCATGTGTCTTGTTGTTGTCTTCCTTGGGTCCCTTCTGTTGGGCATTCTGTGTTCTTCCGTGGTCTGGTTGATTATTTCCTCCCCCAGTTGGGGGAAATTTTCAGCAATGATTTCTTCAAATACACATATTATCCCTTTTTCTCTCTTCTTCTCCTGGTACCCCTATAATGAGGATATTTTTCCTTTTCGATTGGTCACACAGTTCTCTTAATATTGTTTCATTCCTGGAGATCCTTTTATCTCTCTGTGTCAGCTTGTCTCTGTTCCTGTTCTCTGATTTCTATTCCATTAACGGCCTCTTGCACCTCATCCAGTCTGCTCTTAAGTCCTTTCAGAGATTCTTTCATTTCTGTAATCTCCCTCTGGACTTCATCTCTTAGCTCTTGCATATTTCTCTGAAGATCCATCTGCATGGTTATGACTTTTACTTTGAATTCTTTTTCAGGGAGATTGGTTAGGTCTATCTCCACAGATTCCTTCTCAGGGGAGGATGTCATGGTTAGTCTGGTTTGTATCAAATTCTTCTGCCTTTTCATGGTGATAGAGGTAGTCATGGGGAGCTGCTGTGTGTGTTGGCTGGGAGAATGTCCCTTCTTGCTTGTTTGTGGCTTTCCTCTCCTGGGAGAACAGCAACCCCTAGCGGCTTGTGCTGGGCAGCTGTGTGCAGACAGAGTCTCTGTTTCTTGCCCAGTTGCTGTGGAGCTCTGCAGTTACTGTGGTCATGGCTGGCTTCAGGCTGCTGCTCCAATATGGCGGAGCTACATCAGAGGGGAAATGGGCAGGAGGCTGTTTATTGCCATGAGGGGCCTACGAGCTGTGGTGCCGCCCAGGGGGTTAGGGTGCCTGGAGTTCCCTGGGATTCCCAGCTGCTGGATTATGTGTCCTGGGACACTTCCATCCAGCTGTGGGGTCCCTGTCCCTTTAAGACTTTCAAAAAGCACTTGCTTTTCTTTGTCCCAGGCATGCCAGCTGCGGGGACCCTCCCACAGGTTTTACTGTCCCGTTTCCCTAGTATCCAGCACACCACGCACTGTGTGTCTGTGCTCCTGGTGCAGATGACTAGGGCTGGCTATTTAGTAGTCCTGGTCTCATTCTCGCTCCCTGCTCTGACTCCTCTCCTCCTGCTGGGAGCTGGGGTGAGGGACGTTCGGGTCCCACTGGGCTGTGGCTTGTATCTTACCCCCTTCATGAGGTGCTGTGTTCTCTCAGATGTAGATGTAGTCTGGCTGTTGTCCTGTGTCTCCTGGTCTCTCTTTTAGGAATAGTTGTGTCTGTTGTATTTTCAAAAATATATATGGTTTTGGGAGGAGATTTCTGTTGCTGTACTCATACCGCCATTTTGGCTCCCTAAGGACAATTCTTGTATGACAAACATATACTACAGAAACACTGCATTGAGTATTAGCGATATGTTTTTTCTTTGTTGGATAGTGGTAGAGCTCAGTGTATATGGAGAAAGGAATTTCCCACAGGAATGAAATAAAAGTTTAAATGAGCTGTTCCTTTAATGAGCTTACTGTTGTCTTTGAACAAGTTTTTCCTGGGTAGACTGCTCTAGTTAACCCCATGCACAGTAGAGTGAATGTTTCAAAAAGGAGTTAAAGAGATATAAAATCATTAAAAATAAAAAGTATAATATTTCTCTACTATAAGAAAAGAGCCAAAAATATTAAGTTTCCTTTTTTTAGATCTGGTATCTGAATTTTTCTTTAGGTTAGTGGTCTTTGATGGGGGAAAAAAGGTTTCTTTCAATTTTGAGATACAGAATATCAGCCATAGCACTGAAGGTAAACAGGCCAAGAACCAAATCCAGGTAGATTCTTATTTTAATAACTACCATTGTGAACCCCAGTTCACTAGAATAAGATTGTTTCTTTGGTTGGGCTCATAGCTCTAACTAGCAAAGTTTTGCATATGTGGATCTAAAGAATGTTATTGAATGAGTAGTCCTGTTTAAATAGAGCCTTTTATTAGTCTTGTTCATTAAGAAGTTTGTTCAACAATGTGTTTTCCTTTTGGTGAAATATTTATGCAGTGCTTGTACTTAATTATCTTACAGAGTTGAATACTTGAATATTCTTAGTAATATGTAAGGTTTTTTTTTCAAAGTGTTGAACTGTCAACGTCAGTATATTTTGTATCCATAGATACTATAAATACCATATATAGCTTTCCTATGAGATCATATTAATAATGAGACATTTAGAAAAGAATGTGTTTTGCTGTTAGGGTTGTAAAATCATAGGTAGGATACAAACTAAGAAGTTTAAGCACAACTCTGAATTTCTTTTTCAAACTTCACATATGTCATGACAGTTCATAATGGGCAAGTAGTATGGTCATCCTGAAAGATTTGGGTTTTCAGAGTGATACCCTACCATTTATCAAAACTTTTCTAGGATGAACAACAAGGAAGTACTTATCTTTCTCTCCCACAGTCCTTAACTATAAATGCCCAAAGTCATCAACATAGTGGTTTAGGTAAGAGCTTAGACATTATTAAGATTACCTTACATTGCAAATATAATTAGAGAGTAAACAGGTTAAACATAGGCAAAGCAGTATTTCCTCTTCAAGATGATGTAGCTTGGGAACTAGCACATCCTCCCTTTGGCAAAACAGCCTTCCCTTCCCATTAAACTTTGTGTATCTGTGCGCTTGTGGCCCAGCAGGAGGGGGGCACTTCTTGTAAATCTAGCATATAATATACCTTCATCATCTCTATGCTGGGTCCAAAGCTTCTATTTGAAGGAGCAGGTGTGCTTACAAGAAAAATGTTGATATTACTTTATGCTAGTTAAAAGAGGGTTCTAACTGTAATACCAACTCTAGTAGCTCCCATGGAAATTACTGGAAGCTTTTGGGAATCAGTGACCCTTGTCCTTTTAAATTAGTATTGAATGACCTAGGGAGCTCTGACTGTGAAATTGTCTTTTGTATAAAATGAAACCAGGGTCTTTTGGTGTTGAAAACATTCATGTAAAGATTCTATATCCAGTCTATTAAAGAAAGAAACCATAAGACAATTTTTTAAAATAAAGAGAGTGTGTTCAACCTTAAGATGAAACCAGTAAGTTCCTGCCTGACTAGCTGGCCAAGTCAAAAAGGCTATAGTAGAGGAAAAGGCCATAAAGGAGGGAAGGAAGGAAGGAGAAGAATGGAGAGGTGAGGAAAATAAATAGAATCCCATAGGGAGAGGTAGTTCAAAGGCAAACAAGAAATCAAGTGCAAACAAAAATTAGAACATTTTGTAAATGAACCAGCAGTAAGTAGTCCCTTATTTATCACAAGTAAGGAGTGAGCCAGAAAACTAGTGGGCTTATGGAACAAAAAGGATGAAGAGGAGATGGCAGATACACTGAATGGCTTTTTTCCATGTATAAACCATTCCTATGTCTATTATGTCTTTTGAGGGAGGCAGATAGGCCAGAGGTCATAATGGCAAATGAGCAAGAGACTCTGGTTCCAAGCAGCAAACTGGAAGTAGTCAAAAGCATAACGACTGGGGCTAAGTGATACAATCACCAGGGCTGACCCTTTGCACAACTATTTGGTTGGCAGAAATTGTCTCTTTTGGTGCCTCTTTCCCTGTACTGCTCCACTACCTAGTTCCTGCTTCTCTGAATGCTTGTGTTCATGCCCTAACCATTCCAAAAACTGCTGTCAGGAAAAGCTCTGGGAAACCAAACAGTTATGGCAGAGTGAGGGTGTGAAAGAGAGACTGTGCCAAAATTCCGGTTTAAGGCCTATTTCTAATTACAGAGTAAAAGTATGTGCCTTGTTAAAGGAATTTCAGATATTGGCTCAACAGATGAGAGAGATGTTTAGGTCAGGAAGCCTTCCTGGCACCCTTGGAATCAGAGGTGCCTTCCCATAATGCCCTGACTAGACTTGACTTCTGAAAGGAATCAAAAGGAAAAATGATGGTACTAATGAAAACCTGGAACCTGTTATTCTGGATGATCACTGTATGCATTGCTGGTGTGGCTCCACAGGCAAATGAGGCCCTGGGAACTATAAATTGATGAGTATCTGGTACCTTGATAGGCAAGCTGGAAGAATCTTTAATAAATGCTGGTCTCCTGTACACTGGGGTGGGGGCAGCACATGGTTTCCGTAAAGGGAAATCATGAGTGATCTTCATCTTTCTCTTGGGGCTAAACTCACTTTTTAAATGCTTCTAATTAAGTCTAATACCAGTGCTATTTTAAACAGGAATTACCATGGGATTTCAATAATTCCTTTAAATCATGTAGATGGAACTGGTTTGGCAAAAGAGAAAAAAAGAAAATACAGGGAGAGACAGACAGTTTTCTGATTGAATAAGGGTAAGTACTAGACTTTCTTGGGGGTGAGTACTGGGAAATCTTCAAGTGTGCAGATGATACTCAGCTTTTCCAGGCAGTGAAATGTCAGGTTGATGGCGGTTAAAGGACAATCTCAGGAGGTTTTATGATTGGCACATGAGCTTCCATAGGGGCATGTGTAAGGTAATTCATTCAGGGAGGGCCAAATATTACAAACTACACTTTCAGGATGATGGGTGCTGACCTTTCAATGAACACCCAGGATAAAGCTGTAGGAAACCCTGTGGACAGAGCCCTCAAGAGAACATCTAGTTTTCTGCTATGGCAAAGAAAAGGGCAACAAAACGTTGAATACTATTAAGAAGGGGATTAAAAAAACAAAACAAAATAAGTATCTTTTTACATAGAACCAAAGGACATCTTCATTGGTAAAGTTACATAAGCAGCTCTGATCTGCACACCTCAAGACAGATGGAACAGAGCCTAAGGGTAACAAAGAAGGGCAATTAAAATTATCAATAGCAGGCTCTGAAAAAAAAAAGGCCTTTTCAGTCTGAAAACACAGAGGTAGCCAGGGTACATGATCAAAACCATGAAGAGTCTAGAGCTTTTGCACGATGACTTGGCTTGCCAAATCTCTTGATCCAAGAGCCACCTCTGAAGCATAAAGTTTTTATTTTTTTAATACTTTGACTTTGTTTATACAACTTTCAGCAATGATGGCCAGTGTAGGCACCTTTGGGAAGTCCCTATTTCCACCAGAGGTTGGGAGAAATTTGAGCTGAAGTGGGGAAGGATCAAAAGCACCACAATCCCGATTACTTACCTTAAGAAATGTTGGCTTGCTAATTTCTACTCAGACTCACTTGCTCTACTTCCAGTCTCAGCAGTGAGTTTGTACTTGACCAATCTCAATTTTTATGAATATGAGTTCAGCACCCCTGCACCCCACCAATTCTGCAGGGCTTTTCAGCCCCAATGGTCTACACACTGGCATAGAGCTGTGTTGCCTACAAGTGGCTTTAATTTAATCCTTAACTGTTGTATAAAAAGAACAGATTTCTTTTTACACACAGACTCCATTTTGAACACAAAGGATAGAACTCAAGAACTTGTAGTAAAGAATTCTCTAATATTCACACCAATGTATGGCAGCAGATCTGAATAGAAAACCAAAACATTCAGACCATTCCAGGTTAATGAAATCACATACATGCAGGTTTTAGCTAGGAAAATAGCAGACAAGGGATTTCCCAGGATAGCACAGAAGCTCTGCTCTTGGGATGGCCTTAATCATCTAGGGTAGCAGGTAAGATGAAAGCAAGAGTGTGGCTATGGTCCCAATGCTTGGCTTTCCCAAACTGGATGGTTATATAATCAAATAAGTATAGCGAGCAGTACGCAAAAGCTACATAGGTATATAGTGGTTTTTTCTTTTTCAAATTGTTCTCTGAGAACAAGAATTCTCAATTTTTAAAGAATGGAGGCCATTTCATCCTACAGAAATGTAATCTACTTCATACTGGCTCACTGTTACAACCATACCTTTCACAGATGTGGTAATACTTCTCATCCTGGATACCATCCTGAATGGGCACATTTACACTGTAGTACCGTCCCTTCCCTAGGCCAACATCAGACACATCACCTGTTCCTGTAAAACAGAAGATCACTGTGAACAGTTTTAAGAACATCAGCATTGGAAACTTGAAGCATTCTCTGGCAGGAATTCATCAGACCAAAAGGTCAATTAGGAGAACAATCCTGAATTAGTGTTGGCTTCTAAGGGAATTAAATTAAGAAAAATAATATGGAAGTGTAACTGTTATAAATAATGTTGGGGAAGCAGCCAAACTATAAGAGAATGGAAAAACCTTGCTTTCCATCTTGCTGGAGCAAATGCAAAAGGAAAAGAGATTAATTCCTTTGCTTGACTTTTCATACATCAAGACTGACATAATAGACCAACATAATATTACTGTATGATTGCAATTTTAGGATGTTAGGAATTTTGCAGGATATTTGATAGTTCAGTCAGTGTAAGGGAGCTGCCTATTGACAGTTCATAAAAATCATCTGGAAAAACAAACACTATTACATTCCCTTTAACGCTGTCTCCTGAAATGACCTGTTAAAATTTTGCAGAGTAAGTAGTCAATAAAGTATTATCCACATGAAATGATCCAAATATAACACATAAGAAATGTATGGAAGAACTGCAGGATTTATTCCTCAAATGTAATATTGAGCACACAGGTCACTTGCCTGGGAAAAATCCTGGGGAGAATTTGTGCAGGGACACCGTCATGACTTTGGAGGTGAAACTGAAGGCATCTTCTACACCTACCAGAGAAATAAACAGCAGAAGAATCACTTCATACATGCAACTCCTGTTTCCAACAACTGAAACTCTAGAAAGCCACTGTGGGAATGAAGAAAGACGAGGAGGTAGCAGTGATCAAGCTAACAAGTGGAGGAATACAAGCAACAATACCCTCTGGTCCTCGATCTGTGTCATTATAGGATAAGGTAGAACTGTGGTCTTGAGTAAAGTATAGGGGGTTCCTTTTCAAATTCACAGCAAATTTTAACTGGATTTCCCCTTTTCAAGCCATGGATATCCAGGCTTTCTTTGATAACCTGTTCTAAAAGGTGGGCAAAGTCTTGAGCTCAGAATGGAGGCATTATCCACAGAGCTGAATAGAGGAAACTGGCACCATCTTGGAAGTTTTAGGTTTTGTTTCAGTGGTTCCAGTTAAATTCTTGGGATGTTTTTCCAAAGGAGTACAACGTGGCAACTCTTTGAAAAACATGATCAGAATAAACATTAGGCATTAATAGTGAAAACCTAATTACAAGTGCCTCTTTATGATACAGATTTGGTTATAAATGCAGTTCACTCCAAATCCCATGTGTGTAATAGATAATCTATAGTACATCTTTCTGGCTAAAACATGGAAGGCCCTGTCACCTAATAGTCACTTAACAACAGAGTTTTAAAGCCTGGAGAAAGATGGGGGACAAAACTTTTCTAGAAAGGAGTCCCCTTTCTATTTAAACATAATCAGAAAATGAACAGCGACCTGAGAGACAGAAGATGTAACTATTATGAGCTACTACTTATTCATACAAACACACTGCCTACCTCCACACTTTCCTCCCATAATTACATGTCAACATGTATTCAGATATTCCATCTGTAAAATGGAAGACTACTAGCAAATTCACACACTTCTTTTATGTTTCAAAAAAAGAGATAGTCTCTGTGTTTACTTAATCCTTTCAGTCTTCATTAGCGGCCAACAAAAATACCTTAAAAATTATTAACTCTATTTGTACATCAAGGCTATGTTTGAATTTCCCAAGCCTTATGTTTTGCCCTAGGGAGGCAGTTAAAACCAGTTAAGGGCTCTAGGCACAAAGTATTAAGTAAACAAAATAAAACAAAATAAATTGAAATAGCATTTTAACATCGAAACTGAAGTTAATAAACAAGGGTAATTCATGAAAATCCTGATAATTTGTCCATCCAGAAAGGCAGTACCAATTTTCACTTCTATCAGTGGTATGTAAGAGTTCCCATTTTCATACACCCTGAGTAGCACTGGCTATTATTACCCTTTTTAATCTTAGGTAGAAACAATGGTCATGTTCTAATTTGCATTTCTCTGTGTATTGGGCTATTGAGCACCTTTTCGTGTTTAGTGGGCATTTGTATCTGTTCTCACAGGAAATACCCTTAAGCATTGCAAGGAAATCCTACTTTAAAAAAGGACACATACAGATAGGTGGAGGGTATGGGGCTTGGTATGAAGGAGAAAGGTGGTTAGGTAGATGAAAGAAGGTGAGGACTGGGTAAGAGTGCTGGTGAAGCCAACATAGGATGCTAGTTATGGAATCATTGGAAATTTAAAATAAACCAAATGTGTAGGAGTCTGGAGGTGTTCAGGGGTCATTGGAAGGGAGGTGCTGAAGAGGGGAAATAACCTGAAATGAAACACACCATAAAAGTTGGCTAAAACAGGAAACTCTAAATGGTGTAGAAATAGCACTGTAAATGGAAAGAACAGTTTCAGTTGACAGTCTTATTTCATTCTGATGTGGATCAATAGAGTTGATTCTATTCTTGAACTCTAATATTAACAGTCTAATTTCATAATCATTCATTCAACAAATACTTTACTGAACCACTACTATAGGCGTAGTTCTGTTTGTTCAAGCCATTGTGCAGGACAGGAGTAAACAACTTAATCTCTGCTCTGAAGGAACTGAAAGTTTCTATGGGAGGAGAAGATACAGACACATTAAAAAATTAACTAACAATACAAGACAATATATAACTCAATATCAAATCAGTGATATAAACAATACAGGACTTGAGCAGGTGGAGAGAACCCTTGGGCTTCAGCGGTGAGGGCAAACCTGCTGCTATTGATGGGACTTGAGTTTCGGGGTTGAATGTGGAGATGCAACCGATGAGGAGAAAGCAAAACTAAGTCAGGAAAAAGTGATGCAGTCAGGGAGGTGGGAGCAGTGAGACATGTCTACAGATCACTGAGTAGTGTAGCCTGGATAGCAAGTAGTGGGAGAGAAGGCTGGAAAGATGAGTTGAGGCCTCTTTGAGACAGGCCTCAAAGGACAGGGTACAGAGCGTGGACTTTACCTTAAATACCACCGTTTTTCAAAGTGGGGTTTGTGAAACAACTAGGGTGTTGTTAAAAGATAGATTCCCAGGTTCTGTACCAGACCACTAAATCTGAATATCTGGTGGACGGGGCCCAGGAATCTGCATTTTAAAACAAGCCTCCTCAGGTCATTTTATTACAACTCCAAGTTTGAGAACCATCGCTTATAGGCAAAGGGTTAGCAAACCAAGTGGCTCCATAATAAATACTTTTGGCTTTGAAAACTACGTGATCTCTATTGCACATTTTTTTTCTTTACAACCTTGTGAAAATGAAAAAAAAAGACATTCTTAGCTTGCTGGCCACACACAAAAAAAGCCGTGGGCCAAATGTTACCCATGTTACAGGCAATTAAAGCACCTCTGAAGGTTTCTGAGCAAGGCTGTGTTTTGCAGTGGCTGACTATCCAGATATGCAGTGGACATGTTTCTCAAAGTTGTACAGTGGTTGTTTGAATCCTTTTCTGTTACCTTTAATCTTCTTGTCACAATTTCATAGTAGCATCTATCTAGGTGAAGTCCCCCAGGAGGTTTCCCCCACAATTTCTTCTTTTTCTGTTTGGCAGCAGAGCCAACCCTAGCCTCTGTGGTATACTATTCTTTTCCTCTCTTATGCCTTGATTATGTTAGTTAATCTTCCCAAATCCCTAGAAACAGGGAGGCAGCAGTTTCTGATAGCGGGGACAGAAGGGGATATCCTTAACTAATTTTACTGGGTTAGGTGTTCCTATGTCAGTGGAAATATGCATCACACACAGGGTTTACTAAAGAAATGGAATGTGGGCACTGTCACAGTTGCTCTAAATGGACTGTACATAGGAGAGGCTGGATATACCCTTTTGGCAAAGTCTTCTAAGAGAGGATTAATGGGCAATTTATTTCATTAATTAAGGCAAGCTGCTAAAGATTCTGCTGCTATTAAAAATTAGAGAAGATGCCCTGGGTTTGTTCAGGTCTAAATATTTTAGCAATACAAAGAAAGTAGCACAGATTCTGATCATTGCATGAGTTGGTTTCTCTATTGGTGAAAAATTCAGAATGTTAGTTCATCATCATGCACCCATTCTATCTTAAGAGATGCCTCAAGACTGTCACCTCTGTATAACTGAAACAAATATAATCTTATATATCAACTGTATTTCAATAAAAAAAAGACTGTCAGCCCTAACTTCAGATTTCACTTAGAACCTATGGAAGTGGCCTGAGGGAGGTTACTGAGCACTGGGGTAAACACCAAGTAAGAGTTCCACTTCTTAATGTTCTCTACTGGAGAGCTTTGCTATTGGAGGTGAGTGAGGGGTGGGAGAAAATTTACATAAACCTGGTATTTTAAAAGCATCTTGTTCAGCTAAGGAGGAATTGTATCAGTTAGAAAAATCTCTACCCACTTGAGGATTCCCAATTTGAAAAATTTCAATTGCAACAGGCACTTCTCTTTACCAATTGCCTAGAAGCAGCTTAAGTAAGAACCTGATGTCCTGGCAATGAAGCATCTTTGAAAGTGAAGGGCTTACCATCTCCATGGTGCAGATCCAAATCCACATAGAGAATACGGTCAAATTTCCGTCGCAACCGTAATATTCCCAGGACAGCATCATTGAGATAACAAAAACCAGATGCTTCATCTCTGCAAGAAAACAAGTTGCTACAGCCAACAGCCAAAAGCAATCCAAGGGAGTCTTTACAGCCAAAGATCTAACCCTTGAGGTCTATTCCCTTGCAATTTCCCCTTCTTTTAAGCAAAACAAAAATCTACCTACAAACATTATATAGTTAATGGCCAGATTGATCATGGCATGAAGTGTTTTGGTAAACTAAATATTCAGGTTGACTGATAACATTTTCCATTCAGGATCCCAGATTTTCAAAGAACTAGAATATTATAACCATATTAAACAAATCAGAACCTTTCTGTACTGATTCAGGAATAATTTAAAAAACTTTGCAGTCCCCTGGGTTCATCAAGATGAACCCTGATTATCATTTATAGGACCCTAAGAAAGCTAAAATTTAGAAGGGACCTTAAGACAATTTTGCTCAGCTAGATGTAAAAGCGGGAGATCGGATTCTCTGTACTGACCCCATGACATAACCTAAAAGTTTTTTTTTTTTTGAGTAAGTCTTGGCACTTGTTGTTCATAAAAGCTGAGTGTAGAACTAACAAATGCATAACCCCGTGGCAGTATAACATGGTTGCTTTTCTGTAAATGTTACTATTACAACATAGCATGAAGCAGCTTCTTCTAAAGTTATGTTTCCTTCACTAAAACTGTCTTCATTGACTTCACAGGTGTCCTTTAGCGTTTTTGCAATCAGCAATACTGTGTCACTTTAACCTCTTGTCAACATTAACCTACTCTTTTACTAGGTTTCCATTAAGCTTCATTGAGTTACTGTAAAAGAACATTCTTTACATAAAAAATGTATTAGAATTTATTTTTAAGGCCTCATCCTAAATGCTTCAGTTTCTCTTATTTCCACAGACACTTCAAATATCCAACCCACTTTTTTCTAAGTTCTCCCTGATGTTTTACCTGAAACAGAATTCTAGGCATGAACATCGCTTAAAATGGCATCTTTGCTACTCTGAGATTGTAAGATTTTTCTAGTGCCTATACAATGCATAAAGCTGTTCACGAAATCTCTTCCATAATAACGTTTCATATTCTGAACAATGCCCTGGTTTGCAGGCTGAATCAACAAGACAGTCACATTGGTGAGCAGGAAGTTGGTAAAAATATCACTAGACATTGACTTTCCTCAGGGGAACTCAGTGATCACTTAGCAAAAGAACAGCTTGGCCTTATGTACGTAACCTGGAAGAAGCCAATGAGAGAAAAAGATTTGCCCATCCATGAATTCTCTGAAAATAAAAGTTAAAAATGTGACTTCAAAGGTTCTTGGATGCTATTTTCCAATTAGGAAAAACTTACATTTTATAAGCCTACTGTCTTAGCACATCAAAAAAGAGATCATCTGTCTTCATATTGAACATCAGTAACTTTTGGGTAGGTGGGCAAAAAGCGGAGGGAGAAGGGGAGGAGGGGAAATACAAATCAATACAAGACATACTTCCTTCAGAGAGCCTACGGGTAAATTAGGGAGGTAAATTGTCAGCACAGAAAAACAAAACCAAAGGACAAACAAAAAAGGCAAGCAAAGATAATGACATGTAAATAATACAGGTAAATTCTATAGACAAAACTAACAGAGCAGTCATCTCACTGATAGTATTAAACTTCATCTGAGCCCCATGTTTCTACAAATGGTTATGAAACCCCTCACCCTTCTGTGTTCTAAGAAATGGTTAACCGCAAAGGACCACACGGCCTCTGAGAGTACCAAGGAAAGAACCATCTTTATGCTTCCTCGTGACTCCTGTAAGACTCTCAGATGTACTCCTTACCTACCTGCCTCTATGAAACTGCCAAGGCCCCCTTCCTTTTCTTTGAGATGTTTATTAATCAACATTTTGGCTTTGGTAATAGCCTGAATAATAATGATGACGATGTCTGTAGTTCAGAAAGGCGTTTATGAATGTGTTATATTTTCCTAATATTTTCTTTAATTAAAGGAGCTCTCATTGTTTTGTTAGAGAATACTATGAAAACCTATATGCTAACAAGCTGGGAAACCTAGGAGAAATGGACAACTTCCTAGAAAAATACAACCTTCCAAGACTGACAAAGGAAGAAACACAAATCTAAACAAACCAATTACCAGCAAAGAAATTGAAGCAGTAATCAAAAACCTACCCAAGAAAATAAAAAACCTGGGCCAGATGGATTTACCTTGGAATTTTATCAGACATTTAGAGAAGACATAATACCCATTCTCCTTAAAGTTTTCCAAAAAAGAGAAGAGAAGGGGATACTCCCAAACTCATTATATGAAGCTAATATCACCCTAATACCAAAACCAGGCAAAGACCCCACCCAAAAAGAAAACTACAGACCAATATCCCTGATGAACATAGATGCAAAAATACTCAACAAAATATTAGCAAACCAAATTCAAAAATACATCAAAAGGACTGTACACCATGACCAAGTGGGATTCATCCCAGGGATGCAAGGATGGTACAACATTCGAAAGTCCATCAACATCATCCACCACATCAACAAAAAGAAAGACAAAAACCACATGATGATCTCCATAGATGCTGAAAAAGCATTTGACAAAGTTCAACATCCATTCATGATAAAAAAACTCTCAGCAAAATGGGAATACAGGGCAAGTACCTCAACATAATAAAGGCCATTTATGATAAACCCACAGCCAAGATTATATTGAACAGCGAGAAGCTGAAAGCTTTTCCTCTGAGATCGGGAACTAGACAGGGATGCCCACTCTCCCCACTGTTATTTAAAATAGTAATGGAGGTCCTAGCCACGGCAATCAGACAAAACCAAAAAATACAAGGAACCCAGATTGGTAAAGAAGAAGTTAAACTGTCACTATTTGCAGATGACATGATACTGTACATTAAAAACCTAAACACTCCACACCAAAACTACTAGAACTGATATCGGAAGACAGCAAAGTTGCAGGATACAAAATCAACACACAGAAATCTGTGGCTTTCCTATACACTAAAAATGAACCAATAGAAAGAGAAATCAGGAAAACAACTCCATTCACAATTGCATCAAAAAAAATAAAATACCTAGGAATAAACCTAACCAAAGAAGTGAAAGACTTTTACTCTGAAAACGACAAGTCACTCTTAAGAGAAATTAAAGGGGACACTAACAGATGGAAACTCATCCCAGGTTCGTGACTAGGAAGAATTAATATCGTCAAAATGGCCATCCTGCCTAAAGCAATATACAGATTTGATGCAATCCCTATGAAACTACCAGCAACATTCTTCAATGAACTGGATCAAATAATTCAAAAATTCATAGGGAAACACCAAAGACCCCGAATAGCCAAAGCAATCCTGAGAAAGAAGAATAAAGTAGGGCGGATCTCACTCCCCAACTTCAAGCTCTACTATAAAGCCATAGTAATGAAGACAATTTGTTACTGGCACAAGAACAGAGCCACAGGCCAATGGAACAGACTAGAGAATCCAGACATTAACCCAAACATATATGGTCAATTAATATTTGATAAAGGAGCCATGGACATACAATGGCAAAATGACAGTCTCTTCAACAGATGGTGCTGGCAAAACTGGACAGCTACATGTAGGAGAATGAAACTGGACCATTGTCTAACCCCATATACAAAAGTAAACTCAAAATGGATCAAAGGCCTGAATGTAAGTCATGAAACCATTAACCTCTTGGAAAAAACATAGGCAAAAACCTCTTAGACATAAACATGAGTGACCTCTTCATGAACATATCTCCCCGGGCAAGGAAAACAACAGCAAAAATGAACAAGTGGGACTATATTAAGCTGAAAAGCTTCTGTACAGCAAAAGACACCATCAATATAACAAAAAGGAACACTACAGTATGGGAGAATATATTCGAAAATGACAGATCCGGTAAAGGCTTGACGTCCAAAATATATAAAGAGCTCACACGCCTCAACAAACCAAAGACAAATAACCCAATTAAAAAATGGGCAGAGGAACTGAACAGACAGTTCTCCAAAAAAGAAATACAGATGGCCAACAGACACATGAAAAGATGCTCCACACGTCTAATTATCAGAGAAATGCAAATTAAAACTACAATGAGGTATCACCTCACACCAGTAAGGATGGCTGCCATCCAAAAGACAAACAACAACAAATGTTGGTGAGGCTGTGGAGAAAGGGGAACCCTCCTACACTACTGGTGGGAATGTAAATTAGTTCAACCATTGTGGAAAGCAGTATGGAGGTACATCAAAATGCTCAAAACAGACTTACCATTTGACCCAGGAATTCCATTCCTAGGAATTTACCCTAAGAATGCAGCAATCAAGTTTGAGAAAGACAGATGCACCCCTATGTTTATCACAGCACTATTTACAATAGTCAAGAATTGGAAGCAACCTAAATGTCCATCAATAGGTGAATGGATAAAGAGGATGTGGTACATATACACAATGGAATACTACTCAGCCATAAGAAGAGGGCAAATCCTACCATTTGCAGCAACATGGATGGAGCTGAAGGGCATTATGCTCAGTGAAATAAGCCAAGAGGAGAAAGAGAAATACCAAATGATTTCACTCATCTGTGGAGTATAAGAAAAAAGGAAAAACTGAAGGAACAAAACAGCAGTGGAATCACAGAACCCAAGAATGGACTAAGAGGTACCAAAGGGAAAGGGACTGCGGAGGATGGGTGGGTAGTGAGGGATAAGGGGGGGGAGAAGAATGGGGGTATTAAGATTAGCATGCATGGGGGGTGGGAGAAAGGGGAGGGCTGTACAACACAGAGAAGACAAGTAGTGATTCTACAACATTTTGCTATGCTGATGGACAGTGATTGTGAAGGGGTTTATAGGGGGGACCTGGTATAGGGGAGAGCCTAGTAAACATAATATTCATCATGTAAGTGTAGATTAATGATAGCAAAAAAACAAAAAAAAAACAAAAAAGAAAGAAAGGGAAGGGGGATTACTCCCTGATAGGATAAAACTAACTGTAAATCAACGATTAATGCATGCTTTAAATATCCTTAATTTTGATCACTTAAAGCATGCCAGATGATCGGCTATGGATGTACACTTTTCTGATAATATTCCTTTCTCTTAAAAAAAAAAAGCAGTTCCTGTGTGGTGACCTCCAATGAGTTCTACACAATGGTATAAAGGGCATATAAAAGTGTAGGCAAAGGGTCTGTTTGTGTTTATACAGAGGATCAAAGCCTAATTTGGCTACCCAGAAAATGAACTAAGATACCATATGAAAAAGAACTTCCAACATCAGCACTCTCTGGAAGACTCATGCCAGAAGATCATCAAAAAACCCCAACAAAGATCCACGCGCTGCTACCGGTGTAGATGCACTCATCCCACCAGTTCCTGGACTTGCCATGGGAATGAAGAAGGAGATATCTAAGCTGGCCTGTGCATACAGTAAAACAACAAATTTGACTGGATCTATACTGTTGGAACTCAACCAAGAATTAGGAGAAGTGCAAATTGTAGCGCTCCAAAATCTTACAACTATAGACTATCTACTGTTAAAAGAACATATGGGATGTGAACAGTCCCCAGGAATGGGTTGTTATAATTTTTCTGATTTCTCTCAGACTGTTCAAGTTCAGTTGGACAATATCCACCATATCATAGATAAGTTTTCACAAATGCCTAAGATGCCTAACTGGTTCTCTTGGTTTCAATGGAGATGGCTGGTAATTATAGGTCTGCTTTGGTTATGTAACTGTACTCCTATTATGTTAATGTGTGTGCGCAATTTAATTAGTAGTTTAAAACCTATACATGCTGAAGTTACTCTACAAGAAGTTATGTCAAATAATCAAACTTCCCATGTTTTCTTCCACCTGCTACTTCTATAGCTTTTCTTCTTCCTTCCTAATTACAACCCTTAAATAGAATTCGTGCCTCATTTTGAATTTATCGAGTATCATAATTCTTCCAAGTGGTAAAGATACCTCAAGACAAATGCTGGGCATAGAAGCCACAGGACATAAATCTGCAAAGAAGTAAAAAGCTAACCTTTTCAAACAATATGGCTTCTCTCTCACTTACCAACTTTACATTTCCCTGTATGGCCCCGGAAGACGGCTGGTTAGCCAGAGACAGGTAAGATTCCTCAAGGGAGGAACAACCTAAGACAGGTACAGTCGCAGGGGGGCCATCAGGTGAGAAATTAGGGATCAACAGAGGTGAGGTTTAGAACCTCCCCCCCCCCTGTTTTGAGAGAAATCTTCTGCATCCGTGGATGTTTCATTGCCCTTGTCTAGCTTGGATTAACACATAGTCTACAGGCACACACCTGACCATATACATTTGCTCTCTTACAACACTAAACTATGTTTTCTACCTTTATCTTGCATCTACCTACCACTTCAGCATTTTATTGAAAATAATAATAATAAAGAGAGAAATGTGGTATCCACATATAAATCAAGTATAAAAATCAAATATTCATATTTGGACTGATTGTTTATAGTTCATAATGCATGATCAAAACAGAAAGTTTCTGTGATGACTGCCCTTGTACTGTTCACCATGTAACTTATTCACTATGTAAGAATTTGTTCTCCATGTAAGAACTTGTTCGTTATGCTTCAGAAGATTGGAGACTGACGAAAATTAGGCTTGGGGTGGATTAATGATTGTTCATTGAGCATTTACTCCCCTATACAGAATTTTATTGTTGTTAACAACCATTTGATCAATAAATATGAGAGATGCTCTCTCAAAAAACAAACAAAAAGTACAGACTTCCAATTGTAAAATAAATAAGTAACCGAGATGTAATGTATAGCATAAGGAATATAGTCAAAATATTGTAACAACTTTGTATGGTGATAGCTGCTAGCTAGAATTATCATGTATATAAATGTTGAATCACTGTGTTGTACACCTGAAACTAATGTAATACTGTGTGTCAACTACCCTTCAACAACAACAACAAAAAAAAATTTTCAAAAAAAAAAAAAAGAAGTGATGCTCAGCTTTCCCTAGGTTAAATTGGTATAGGCACAATGTTATTTATATAACTATTTCAGAAATTGTATGCTGTATAGGAAGTTCCTAGAGATGAATCAATGCCTTTTCTGGCAATGATATGTTCCTATTTGTCAGAGTCCTGGTGCTGTCTTGTCAGATATTAGATGACTAAGAGCATAGTACTTTCAGTCATAATTAAAAGAAAATTTTTTAATGCTAACTTGGTCTCAACTTTGCATCTTTATTTTGAATCTAGCAGTTGCTAGGTCATTAGTTTTCAATTGGGGACTCATATCACATACCTATGGATTTTTATTAATATATAAATGTTTAAGACCTACTCCAGTTTACAATTTTTTTTTCATTTTCTTGATATATTCTGGGTATATTCTAACTATATGCTTGGTATATCTGAGGTATATTATATCAGAATTATTACATGTTATATTTGAGGATTTTTGTCTCTATAAAGATTTGTATGTTCATTGATTTTTATAAATTGGACATAATACCCTCTCTTTGAAAAAAGGGTTAATCATCATGTTTATGGATATTTTGTCAAAAAATTTTCTGAATTGACTTTAATCTTGTTTTGTGTGTCACAGAAACAACCACATGTCCTTGTCAGTTGCATTATTATTCTTGTAATGAATTCTCATCAGATCTATCCCTTTTGAAAATAATCAGGAGCATGTTAACCACAGCTATTGTATGTCTTCTGCCATCTACCACCAGCTTTTTGTTTTAATCTGATGTGTCCCTGAAAGCACTTGCAATCAAGTACAAGTAGAGTTCTTCATCTTCAACAAAGAAAGACTGTTTCAGAGCCTCATGGAAAAGGATTATGCCAAATACTGTTGCGTACAGGCTTCTGATGGTATAAACAGCTTTGAGACCATGCCAGTGTATTGAGTCAGGATTTCAAGAACTCCAGTTGAGAAGCAGCTGTATTAATTAGACTGCTAATGGAAAGTCAAGTAGAACAAGAACTAATTATGTAGACCTGAATGAATTGATTAGGGATGAATGTGGTTTTTATGTAGAATATTGCCGATGTTTCAAAGTTCTGTTTTTCTGGATGTATAAGGAACTTATTTCTCATTTCTCTGACATTATCTATAGCTCATAATAATTTAGTAAACCATGCTTTTGTAAACAGAAATGGAATACATAAACAATATCTTAGTCCTCCTGCCTGAGCCCTTCAGAATTTGGAAACTTATAAAGTATCCTTATTTTCATAGCAATGTAATTATCTGCATTAAGTTCAGTAAGAAGCTTTCTGCTATACTTGTTATCAGGACATGATTGGAAACATTGGCGACATAACCAAGGCGCTGCTTGGAATGTCATATTTATGAATGATTCTCATTGAATCAGATAAAATCAGACACTTTCAAAGTACGAATCATTGACACTATTGAGCCAATGCATGCAAGCCTTCTTGGGAAAACTAGTCTGGTACATAGTTTATAGAGTTCCTAACCTTACAAGTGAGTAAGGAAGATTTGTTCCTGACAGGCCCTGGGCCCTGGAAAGGGGACCCCAGGAAGAGAGGAATTCTCCCAGATTTATAGGCATTGCAGTAAAAATATACTTAGTTTGGCTTCTGAGACTTAACAGGTTTAAAACATTTTTAAAGTGAGATTTCTTATGAAAACTTCCATCAAAGAAAGCTTAAGAAGGTTTATATGATAAATTATCATTCTTGCTATACCTATATAAATAACCAGGCTAAATTTAATGAGATCAATTTTTAATTTTCAATATTTTTTATTGAGGTAAAATACACACAGTAGAATAATAACTGAAGTATATAATTCAGTGGCATTCAGTACATTCATAATATTGCACGACTCGACCTCAATCTAGTTCTAAAACATTTTCACATCTCAAAAGAAACTGCACCAATAAAGCTGTCATTCCTTATTCCTCCCTCTCCCTAGACCCTCACAACCACCAGTCTGCATTCTGGCTCTATGGATTTACTTATTCTGGATATTTTCCATAAGTGGTATCATACAATATGTGATCTTTTGTGCCTGGATTCTTTCACTTAGCATGATGTTTTTGAGGATCATCTATGTCTTAGCATGCATCAGTACGTCATTCTTTTTTATGGCTGAGTAATATTCCATTATATAGGATGCATCACATTTGTTTATACATTCATCCATTGATGGGTATTTGGGTTACTTAGTTTGGCTTCTGAGACTTAACAGGTTTAAAACATTTTTAAAGTGAGATTTCTTATGAAAACTTCCAGCAGATGCACCATTTTACATCCTCACCAGCAATGTACAAGGGTTCTAATTTCTCCACATCTTCACCAACACTTGTTATTTTTGTTTTTCTTTTTTAAATTCTGGCCATTCTATAGGGCGTGAAGTGTTTCATGGTGGATTTGATTTGCACTTCCCTGGTAACTAATGATGTTAGACATCATTTTGTGTGCTTGTTAGCCATCTGTGTATCTTCTTTGGAGAAAAGTCTCTTCAGATCCTTTTCTAATTTTTAAATTGGGTTGCCTGTCTTTTTGTTATTGAGTTGTATGGATTTATATATTTTTGATATCAGACTATTATCAGATATATGATTTATAAATATTTACTCCTATTCTATAAATTGATCATTGTCTTGATAATGTCCTTTGATACACCAAAGTTTTAAATTTTCATGAACTCCAATTTATTTTTTCTTTTGCTGCGTGTGAGACCAGCCTTATTTTGAGTTCAAGAAAAATCTTTCTTGGAGATTACATTTGATCAAAAGGGGAGGGTGACTGTATAGAGAAATTCTGTGTTTCAAAGGAAAACTCTGTCTGATCTATAGCACACCACTCCAGGTTATCAGAAACTAGTTACTGTCTTTGAGCTAATTTTCATCTCTTTATAAATTGCAGATTATTGATGAATATGTGTACTTTGTCTTCTGGGGTAGAGATATAATTGACTTCCATCCTTATGTAGAAAAAAACAGTTTTGGTACCTATTTGGAAATCAGACTGAATCCTGCTACCTTGTTCAAATTGTTGATCCTTATCAAATTTTCAATTCTTTCAGTTTTCTTCAAAGTCTGGCTTATATCCTCCAAACTAACTTTTCCAATTTTTTCTCCTCCTGCCTGATTTGAGAGTCACCAAGAATTAAACCCTGACTGCCCGAATACCTATTGGTAGCCTACTTTGCCTTATAGCTTGCTCCCTTCTCTGGAATCTGAAGCAGCCCTGAAGCTAAAGCCCAGCAACTTGATAGACACCTGGAAGAACTCACCACCGTAGCAGACCAGGCTTGACTGGCATTCTTCTTGAACAAGCTGCTGCCTACACCACTAAGTTAGCCTGGAGAAATGCTCCAGGTCATGCATCTCCTTACATGAGAGGTAACCTAGGTTATAGACAATGTCATCATGAGCACTGACATCCTAACTCCACGAGTGGTGCTACAAAATGGAAAGATTTTCCTCTACTGATGTCTTGGAATCCACTTGACTGGCTACCTTCAGGGTTCAATTCTTGGCTCTTTACTATAGTACAACCTTTTACATTAATAAATATTTTTTTCATTTTAGTCTTCCCTCTTTCAAGATGCCTGATCTCCAAGACCCTAAAACAACTGACTTCTTCTACCACTTCTCAACATATGGTTCAACTGGTTTTACAGGAACAACACAGAGTCCTCAAGAGACTATTTCTTATGCCCTGCTTTACCTTACTCAGGGGGTTTATGATTGCCTCTGAGTTGCTTGGTAATGAATGATACTTGTCTTAAAAAAAGGGGGACATGATAATGTTGAAGTTTATCTGAGCCCTGTGCTTTCCAGAAATCAGTGATGGTTAAGAACTGCCTCCACTCCCCCACTTTTGTTTTCAGGAAAAGGCTAACTACAAGGGATCATCCTACCCTGGCTTATTATTTTGAGATAAGACCCATCTTCATCCTCCCTAATGACTTTCACAAGACTTGCAGATGACTCCCTCATTTACCTGCCTCTATAAAATCCCAGGCTCTCTTTCTTTTCTTTGAGATATTCATCATTAATAGATGTTCTCCTTTATGGTAAGACCTGAATAAAATCACTTCCTCAATTGTCCAGTGCATTTTTCTTTTACACATCAACTCAAAGGCATTTGAGGATTGACCAGGTTCAGGAAACACATTTCTGAAAACTTTTCAGAGATTTGTCTGCAGCTTTGTGGTTAGGCAATTTTATTCTTTACCAGAAACTTGTAGCTTTTGAAATGCCCTGGTGAACTGTAAACCACAAAGTCAGTCTTTTAAAAAAAGCACAGGGGGAGGGATTTCTCAAGATGGCGGTGTGAGTAGGGCAGTGGAAATATCCTCCCAAAACCACATATATTTTGAAAATACAGCAAATATAACTATTCTTAAAAGAGAGACCAGAAGATACAGCACAATATCCAGGCTACATCTACATCTGTGAAAACGCATCTCATGAAAAGGGTGAGATACATAGCCATGACCTAGCGGGACTTGAGCACTCCCCAGATCCCAGCTCACTGGTGAGAGGAAAAGAATCAGAATGGGGAGGGAGCAGAAGCACAGGACTGCTAAATAACCAGCCCTAGTAATCTGCACTGGGAGCAGAGACACACATTGCATGGTGTACTGGATATTAGAAAAATAGAGAAGTACAGTCTGAGACAGACTGTGAACAGGTTCCCACAGCAAGCTTCTCTGGGACAATAGAAAAGCTGGTACTTTAAAAGTCTTAAAGGGACAAGGGTTGAACAGGTGGGTAAAATCTTCCTGGCACACTCAGCCCAGGAGACTGAGCATCTTAAGGAACTTCAGACACCCTAACCCACTGGGTATCAAGGCAGCTTTGAAGCCCCTCATGGTGATAAGCAGCCTGCCGTTCATTGCCCCTCACCAGCACTGCAAGCATACTGGCTGAACCCCCATTGCTGCAGAGGAGCTGGGGAGCAGCTGCACTCACAGCAACCACAAAGAGTCTTCTCCTACCATGCAGCTAACTGGGCCAGACACAGAGGCTGCCCCGTGCACACAGCTGACCAGCACAAGCAATGTAAGCTGGTGCAAAGTCCAGAAGGCATGAAGGGGTGCTGTTCTCACAGGAGAACACATGCCGCTCGTGTGGGGCCCCTGCCAGTGCCCTAGGCTATGCCGAGGACTGCCTCACCCACGGAAGCTAAGGGGATTAGCCCAGAGACTGCTCCCTGTGTGTGGTTGGCCAGCATGGGCAGCAGAGAAGGGTAAGGTGACCATTAAGCAGGAGGGGACTTTGTTCTCATAGCTGACACATGTGCCACTTGCCAGTGATCACTTCTATTGCCATAAAAAGGCAGAAGAACCTGGTCCAGTCCAAATTCACTCAGGTGCCAGAGACAGGGCCTGGTGAGACAGATATAACAATCTTCCTGAACAAGAATTCAAAACAAAACTCATAACCATGCTCACGTAGCTACACAGAAATATGTAAGAGCTAAGGGATGAAGTACAGAGGGAAATAACACAAATAAAACAAACAGTGGAAGGAGGTAATAACAGACTGGATGAGGTGTAAGAGACTCAGTGGAATAGAAATCAGAGAACAGGAATATAGAGAAGCTGAGGCAGAGAGAGATAAAAGGATATCTAGGAATGAAAGAAGATTAAGAGAATAGTGTGACCAATCCAAACAGAAAAATATTCATATAATAGGGGTACCAGAAGAAGAAAAGAGAGAAAAGGGGACAGAAAGTGTCTTTGAAGAAATAATTGCTGTAAACTTCCCTAAGCTGCAGAAGGAAATAATCACTCAGACCATGGAAGCCCACAGATCTTTCAACACAAGGGACCCAAGGAGGACAACACCAAGACATATAATAATTAAAATGGCAAAGATCAAAAACAAGGAGAGGGTATTAAAGGCAGCTAGAGAAAGAAAAAAATCCCCAGCAAAAGAAAACGCATCAGGCTATCATCAGACTTCTCAAAAGAAACCTTTCAGGCCAGAGAGAATGGCATGATATATTTAATGCAATGAAAAAGAAGGGCCTTGAACCAAGAACACTATCTGCAGCATGATTATCATTTAAATTAGAAGGAGGGAGTAAACAATTTCCAGATAAGCAAAAGCTGAGGGAATTTACCTACCACAAACCACCTCTCCAGGGTATTGTAAAGGGACTTCTCTAGATGGAGGTACTTCTAAGGCTAAATAGATGTACCCAGAAAAAATACAATCACATCAAAGAAAGCAAACCAGCCAAATACCCACTAAAGACAAAAAAAATAAAATCCACAAAAGCAGTCAAAGGAGACACAAAAGAGTACAGAATAAAATACCTAACGTAGAAAGACTGGAAGAGGAAGAAGAGATAGAAATAAGAAATCATCACACTGTGTTTATAATAGCATAATAAGTGAGTTAAAATTAGATGGATAGATAGTAAAGAAGCTACTCTTGAACTTTTCATAACCACAAATCCAAAGCCTGCAATGGCAATAAGTACATATCTGTTGATAATCACCCCAATGAAAATGGACTTAATGCACCAATCAAAAGAGACAGTAATAGAATGGATGAAAAAGCAAGAACCATCCATATGTTTCTTACAAGAGACTCACCTCTAACGCAAAGACATACACAGAGTAAAAGGGAAGGGATGGAAAAATATATTTCATGCAAAAATAGGGAGAAAAAAGCAGGTGTTGTAGTACTTGTATCAGACAAAATAGAGTTCAAAACAAAGAAAGTATAAAGAGACAAACAAGGACATTACATAATGATAAAGGGTTCAGTCCAACAAGAGGACATAACCATTATAAATATCTATGCATCCAACACAGGAGCACTGATCTATGTGAAACAAATACTAAGAGAATTAAAGGAGGAAATAGAATGCAATGCATTCATTTTAGGAGACAGCAACACACCACTCACTCCAAAGAACAGATCAACCAGACAGGATATAAGTAAGGATGCAGAGGCACTGAACAACACACTGGAACAGATGGACCTAACAGACATCTACAGAACTCTACACCCAAAAGCAGTAGGATATGCATTCTTCTCAAGTACACATGTAACATTTTCCAGAATAGACCACATACTAGGACACAAAAACAGCCTCAGTAAATTAAAAAAGATTGAAATTCTACCAACCAACTTCTCAGATCACAAAGGTATAAAACTGGAAACAAATTGTTCAAAGAAAACAAAAAGGCTCATGAACACATGGAGGCTTAAGAACATGCTCCTAAATAATGAATGGATCAGTGACCTAATTAAGACAGAGATCAAGCAATATATGGAGACAAATGACAACAACAGCATGAAGCTCCAACTTCTGTGGGACATAGAGAAGGCAGTTCTAAGAGGAAAGTATATCCAGGCCTATTTAAAGAAGGAAGAACAATCCCAAATAAATACTCTAAAGTCACAATTATGGAAACTGGAAAAAGAAGAACAAATGAGGCCCAAAGTCATCAGAAGGAGGAACATAATAAAGATCAGAGAAGAAATAAATAAAATTGAGAATAAAACAATAGAAAAAAATCAATGAAACCAAGAGCTGGTTCTTTGAGAATATAAACAAAATAGATAAAACCCTAGCCAGACTTATTAAGAGAAAAAAAGAATCTTCACACATAAACAGAATCAGAAATGATAAAGGAAACATCACGATGGACCCCACAGAAATATAAAAATTATTAGAGAATGCTATGAAAATCTATATGCTAACAAACTGGATGATCTAGAAGTAATGGACAACTTTCCAGAAAATTACAACCTTCCAAGACTGACCAAAGAAGAAACAGAAAATCTAAACAGACCAATTACCAGCAATGAAATTGAATTGGTAATCAAAAAATTCCTGAAGAAAAACAATCCTGGTCCAGATGGACTCACTGCTGAATTTTGGCAGACCTTTAGAGAAGACATAATACCCATTCTCCTTAAAGTTTTCCAAAAAGTAAAAGAGGAGGGAATACTTCCAAACTCATTCTATGAAGCCAGCATCACTCCACTACCAAAATCAGGTGAAGAACCCACCAAAAAAGAAAATTACAGACAAATATCCCTGATGAACGTAGACGCAAAAATACTCAACAAAATATTAGCAAACTGAATTCAAAAATAAAAGAGGAGGAAAGGATTAAAGATGGCAGCATGAGAGGAGAGACAGAGGCTTCCTCCTAAAATTGGATACAATTAGAAAATTTAATTGGTGCAAATAATCCTGAGAGAGCAACAGGAAAGAGGACGGTGTCAGACTGCACACACCTGGAGAAAAGAGCAGACCTCAGCGAACGGGGTAACCTACCAGAGCTGTGGCTCCATGGGACGTGAGCCCTTCCCCCACCCCAGCTCACTGGCAGGAGGAAGAGAAACAGAGCAGGGAGGGAGTGGAAGGCTTGGGATTGCTGAATACCTAGTTCCGGAGATCTGCTCTGGGAGCACAAACCTACATTTCATGATGCTTTCATGAGACTCGCATGACTACCGGGTTGGAAAGTTAATACAGGCAGAGTTCCTGGGGAGACTGGGATTCCGGCCACTTGTGGAAAGCAGGGATCCATATCTGGCTGCTCTGGGACAAAAACTTATACCTGTGTGATTGGCCCACTGGCTCATGCACTGGAGTCAGGCACAGCAGCCGAGAGGGTGGGAGACAGCTCTTTCCTTCCCCCAGTCACCAGTACTGCTCCCCTGCAGTGCCCAACATTGCTTCAGGGGCTGAGCAGCTCCAGAATAGAGCTTCTGGACACTAGAGGGCACCATATACAAACATGAAACACCAAAGGAACCTTGTCCAGAGTAAAACTGTTAATACAACTCCCGAGAAAGATTTAAGTGATATGGACCTCATGACTCTTCCTGAAAGGGAGTTTAAAATAAAAATCATCAACATTCTAATGGAGGTACAGAAAGACATCCAAAAACTTAGGAATGAATTCAGGTCGGAGATGCAATCATTGAAGAGCACGATGGAGGGTATTAAAAGCAAGTTGGATACAGTGGATGAGACAATAAATGAAATAGAAACTAGAGAAGAGGAATACAAAGAAGCTGAGCTACAGAGAGAGAAAAGGATCTCTAAGAATGAAAGAATAATGAGAGAAATGTGTGACCAATTCAAGTGGAACAATATTTGCATCATAGGGATACCAGAAGAGAGAGAGAAAGGGATAGAAAGTGTCTTTGAGGAGGTAGTTGCTGAAAACATCCCCAATCTGGGGAAGGAGATAGCCTCTCAGGCCATGGAGATCCACAGATCTCCCAACACAAGGGACCCAAGGAGGACAACACCAAGACACATAGCAATTAAAATGGGAAAGGACAAGGATAAGGACAGACTGTTAAAAGCAGCCAGAGACAGAAATAATATCACATACAAAGGAAAGCCCATGAGGCTAACATCAGACTTCTCAGCAGAAACTTTACAGGCCAGAAGGGAGTGGCATGATGTATTCAATGCCATGAAGCAGAAGGTCCTGGAACCAAGATTACTTTATCCAGCGAGATTATCATTTAAATTTGAAGGAGGGATTAAACAATTTCCAGATAAGCAAAAGCTGAGAGAATTAAGCTTCCACAAGCCATCTCTGCACTCTATTTTGGAGGGACTGCTATAGATGGAAGTGTTCATAGAGTTGGATAGCTGTCTGTCACCAGACGTAGTAAAACCATGGTAGGGAGGGTGGAGCAGCTGATTGCAAGGGAAATGCAAAATTAAATTAACTATCCCCAATGTCAATCAAGGGATAGACAAAAAACATAATTTGATACCTAATATATAAAGAATGAAGGAGGAAGAAAAAGGAGGAGAAATAGAAAAAGAACCTTTAGATTGTGTCTGTAACAGCATACTAAGTGAGTTAAGTTAGACTCTTAGATAGTAAGGAAAGTAACCTGGAACCGTTGGTAACCACGAATCTAAAGCCTGAAATGACAATAAGTACATACTTATAGATAATCACCCTAAATGTAAATGGACTGAATGCACCAATCAAAAGACATAGAGTCACTGAATGGATAAAAAAAACAAGACCCATCTATGTGCTGCTTACAAGAGACTCACCTCAATACCAAAGACATGCACAGACAAAAATTCAAGGGATGGAAAAAGATATTTCAGGCAAACAATAGGGAGAAAAAAGCAGGTGTTGCAGTACTAGTATCAGACAAAATAGACTTCAAAACAAAGAAAGTAACAATAGATAAAGAAGGACATTACATAATGATAAAGGACTCAGTCCAACAAGAGGATATAAACATTATAAATATATATGCAGTCAACACAGGAGCACCAGCATATGTGAAACAAATACTAACAGAACTAAAGGAGGAAATAGAATGCAATGCATTCATTTTAGGAGACTTCAACACACCATTCACTCCAAAGGACAGATCCACCAGACAGAAAAAAAGCAGGACGCAGAGGCACTGAACAACACACTAGAACAGATGGACCTAATAGACATCTATGGAACACTACACCCAAAAGCAACAGGATACACATTCTTTCAAGTGCACATAGAACATTCTCCAGAAAGGACCACACACTAGGCCACAAAAAGAGCCTCAGTAAATTCAAAAAGATTGAAATTCTACCAACCAACTTTTCAGACCACAAAGGTTTAAAACTAGAAATAAATTGTACAAAGAAAGCAGAAAGGCTCACAAATACATGGACGTTTAACAACACGCTCCTAAATAGTCAATGGATCAATGAACAAATTAAAATGGAGATCAAGCAATATATGGAAATAAATGACAACAACAACACAAAGCCCCAACTTCTGTGGGATGCAGCGAAAGAAGTCTTAAGAGGAAAGTATATAGCATTCCAGGCATATTTAAAGATGGAAGAACAAACCCAAATGAATTGTCTAACATCACAATTAACAAAATTGGAAAAAGAAGAACAAATGAGGCCTAAAGTCAGCAGAAAGAGAGACATAATAAAGATTAGAGAAGAAATAAACAAAATTAAGTAGAATAAAACAATAGAAAAAAATCAATGAAACTAAGAGCTGGTTCTTTGAGAAAATAAACATAATAGATATGCCTCTAGTCAGACTTATTAAGAGAAAAAGAGAATCAACACACATTAACAGAATCAAAAACAAGAAAGGAAAAATCACGATGGACCCCACAGAAATACAAAGACCCCACGATAAAAGAAAACTACAGACCAATATCCCTGATGAACGTAGATGCAAAAATACTCAACAAAATATTAGCAATTCGAATTAAAAAATACATCAAAAGGATCGTACACCATGACCAAGTGGGATTCATCCCAGGTATGCAAGGATGGTACAAATCCGAAAATCCACCAACATCATCCACCACGTCAACAAAAAGACAGACAAAAACCACTCTATCATCTCCATAGATGCTGAAAAAGCATTTGACAAAATTCAACATCCGTTCATGATAAAAACTCTCAACAAAATGGGCATAGAGGGCAAATATCTCAACATAATAAAGGCCATATATGATAAACCCACAGCTAACATCATACTGAGCAGCGAAAAGCTGAAAGCTTTTCCTCTGAGATTGGGAACAAGACAGGGATGCCCACACTCCCCACTGTTATTCAACATAGTACTGGAGGTCCTAGCCACGGCAATCAGACAAAACAAAGAAGTACAAGAAATCCAGATTGGTGAAGAAGAAGTTAAACTGTCTCTGTTTGCAGATGACATGATATTGTACATAAAAAACTCTCTAAAGACACCACTCCAAAACTGTTGGAACTGATATCGGAATACAGCAAAGTTGCAGGATACAAAATTAACACACAGAAATCTGTGGCTTTCCTATACACTAACAATGAACCAATAGAAAGAGAAATCAGGAAAACAATTCCATTCATAATTGCATCAAAAAAATAAAATACCTAAGAATAAACCTAACCAAAGAAGTGAAAGACCTATACCCTGAGAACTATAAGACACTCTTACGACAAATTACAGAGGACACTAACAAATGGAAACTCAACCCATGCTTTTGGCTAGGAAGAATTAATATCGTTAAAATGGCCATCCTGCTCAAAGCAATATACAGATTTGTTTGAATCCCTATCAAATTAGCAACAGCATTCTTCAATGAACTGGAACAAATAATTCAAAAATTCATATGGAAACACCAAAGACCCCGATTAACCAAAGCAATCCTGAGAAAGAAGAATAAAGTGGGGGTGGGGATCTCACTTCCCAACTTCAAGCTCTACTACAAAGCCATAGTAATCAAGAGAATTTGGTACTGGCACAAGAACAGAGCCACAGACCAGTGGAACAGATTAGAGACTCCAGACATTAACCCAAACATATATGGTCAATTAATATTTGATTAAGGAGCCATGGACATACTATGGCAAAATGACAGTCTCTTCAACAGATGGTGCCTGCAAAACTGGACAGGTACATGTAAGAGAATGAAACTTGAACACTGTCTAACCCCGTACACAAAATTAAATTCAAAATGGATCAAATACCTGAATGTAAGTCATGAAACCATAAAACTCTTAGAAAAAAACATAGGCAAAAATCTCATGGACATAAAGATTAGTGACTTCATCAGGAACACATCTTGTTGGGCAAGGAAAACAAAAGCAAAAATGAACAAGTGGGACTATATCAAGCTGAAAGGTTCTGTACAGCAAAGGACACTATCAATAAAGCAAAATGTTACCCTACAGTATGGGAGAATATATTCATAAATGACAGATCCGATAAAGGCTTGACATCCAAAATATATAAAGAGCTCATGAACCTCAACAAACAAAAAGCAAATAATCTAGTTTAAAAATGGGCAGAGGACATGAACAGACACTTCTCCAATGAAGAAATTCAGATGGCCAATGGGCACACTAAAAGATGTAGAGAAATGTAAATTAAAACCACAATGAGATATCACCTCACACCAGTAGTAATGGCCACAATCCAAAAGGCAAACAGAAACAAATGTTTGCGAGGTTGTGGAGAAAGGGGAACCCTCCTACACTGATGGTGGGAATGTAAATTAGTTCAACCATTGTGGAAAGCAGTATGGAGGTTCCTCAAAAAGCTCAAAATAGACTTACCATTTGACCCAGGAATTCCACTTCTACGAATTTACCCTAAGAATGCAGCACTCCATTTTGAAAAAGACAGATGCACCTCTATGTTTATTGCAGCACTATTTACAATAGCCAAAAAATTAAAGCAACCTAAGTGTCCATCAGTAGATGAATGGATAAAGAAGATGTGGTACATATACACAATGGAATATTATTCAGCCATAAGAAGAAAACAAATCCTACAATTTGCAACAACATGAATGGAGAAGAGGGTATTATGCTCAGTGAAATAAACCAAGCGGAGAAAGAGAAATACCAAATGATTTCACTCATCTGTGGAGTATAAGAACAAAGGAAAAACTGAAGGAACAAAACAGCAGCAGAATCACAGAACCCAAGAATGGACTAACAGTTACCAGAGGGAAAGAGACTGAGGAGAATGGGAGGCTAGGGAGGGATAAGGGTGGGGAAGAAGAAAGGGGGTATTATGAATAGCATGTATAATGTGGGGGGTGGGGGAAAGGGGAGGGCTGTGCAACACAGAGAAGACAAGTAGTGATTCTACAACATCTTACTATGCTGATGGACAGTGACTGTAATGGGGTTTGTGGGGGGGACTTGGTAATGGTGGGAGTATAGTAAACATAATGTTCTTCATGTAATTGTAGATTAATTATAACAAAAAAGATACTAATAATCGAACCATAATAAATTTGGAAACAATGAGTAAACAAAAAAGAGAAACAAGATCTGAAAGCAAAGAACAGTAGAACAGCCGAAACAGGAAAAAAAAATCACAAGAGGAAATTCAAGATGGCGGCATGTGAGGTGAGACAGAGAACGCCTCCCAAAACCACAAATACTACAAAAATATAGTTAATTAATACAACTAAGCCTAAAACAGCAACAAGAAAGAAGGCTGGACCAGACTGCATAAAGAATTCAAGAACAGAGAAGACCTCATGAAATGGTAATGTATGAAAGACTTGGGGTCTGGTGGGACACAGGCCCTACTCCCACACAAGCTCAATGGGGTGGAAGACTGGGACTGATGAACACCTGGCCCTGGAGATCTGCTTTGGGAGCAGAAACCTATATTGTGTGGCGCTATGGTTGTTGGGGAGCTTAGACAGTTTGGAGTGCTTAAGAGACTGAGATTCCAGCCATTTGTGAAGTAGGGGATTCACATCCAGCTGCTCTGTGTCAGAGGAAAGTCAGGCGGTCTGAGAGGTTTCTGAGCAGCAAGAGGCCTGCTGAAGGGGCGGGGTTTGCAAGGAGCTTACTGCACGGAGGAGGGGAGAGCTGGACAAGGTTCTCTGGGTGTGCTCAGTCCAGGTGATTCGGAACTTTAGGCACTCCATCCCCCTGACTGCCTACTCAGCTCTGAGGCCCCCCTTTGTGACATGCAGCCTGCTACTCCTTCCTCCTAGCCTGCTGGCAATGGTTTACAAACTGGCAGTCACTGTGCTGGTGTCAGGCTAGCCAAAGGGGAGGCCCCACATACAACAGTTAGAGATGCAAACCACAGAGACTTACACCTGTGTGCTTGGCCCACTGGTTCTGCCAGCAGAGACAGACAATGCAGATGGGAATCTGGAAACAGATCTATCTTGCCCCCAGGCACTAGCTCCACTCATCTATGAGCTCCAACCTCACTCTAGGGTCTGAGTACCTCCAGAAACTGGAGCTTCTGGGCACTAGTGGACACCACACAGAAATATGAAACATCAAAAGAACATGGTTCAGAAAAAAAAATATCACAAACCCCAGAAAAAGGGTCAAATGAAACTGAACTCACCAGCCTGCCTGACAGAGAGTTCAAAATAGAAATCATGAACATGCTTATGCAGGTACAGAAAAAAATTCAAGAACTCAGGAATGAATTTAAGTCAGAGATTCAATCATTAAGAAATTCCATACCTGAAATGAAACATACAATGGAGGGATTTAAAAGCAGATTAGCTGTAGTAGAAGAGAAGGTAAATGGAATAGAAATTAGAGAGGAGGAACAGAAAGAAACAGAGGCACAGAGAGGAAAAAGAATATCTAAGAATGAAAGAATATTGAGAGAACTATGTGACCAATCCGAATGGAACAATATTCACATTATAGGGGTATGAGGAGAAGAAGAGAGAGAAAAAGGGGTTGAAAGTGTCATTGAAGAGATAATTGCTGAAAACTTCCCAAATCTGGGGAAGGAGATAGTCTCTCAAGCCATGGAGGTGCACAGATCTCCCATCACAAGGGACCCAAGGAAGACAAAATCAAGACATATAATAATTAAAATGGCAAAGATCAAGGATAAAGACAGACCTTTAGAAGCAACTAGAGACAGAAAAAAGATCACGCATAAAGGAAAACCCATCAGGATATCATCAGACTTCTCAACAGAACCTTACAGGCTAGAAGGGAGTGGCATGACATATTTAATGCAATGAAGCAAAAGGGCGTTGAACCAAGAATACTCTATCCAACAAGGTTATCATTTAAATTTGAAGGAGGGATTAAACAATTTTCAGATAAGCAAAAGCTGAGATTATTTATCTCCCACAAATTACCTCTACAGTGCATTTTGGAGGGACACCTATAGATGGAAGTATTCCTAAGGCTAAATAGACATCACCCAAGGGATAGACGAAGAGTAAAGAATATGATTCAAAATGTACAAAGAATGGAGGAGGAAGAAAAAGGAGGAAATAAAAAGAACCTTTAAGTTGTGTTTGTAATAGCATACGAAGTAAGTTAAATTAGACTGTTAGATAGTAAGGGAATTATCCTTGAACCTTTGGTAACCATGAATCTAAAGCGTACAATGGCAATAAGTACATACCTATCGATAATTACCCTAAATGTCAATGGTCTGAATGCACCAATCAAAAGACATAGGGTTACTGAATGGATAAAACAAGAAGAACCATCTATATGCTGCCTAGAAGAGACTTACTTCAAACCCAAAGACATACACAGAGTAAAAGTAAAGGGATGGAAAAAGATATTTCATGTAACTCACAGGGAGAAAAAAGCCGCAGTTGCAGTATATGAATCAGACAAAACAGACTTCAAAACAAAGAAAGTAACAAGAGACAAAGAAGGATATTACTTAATGATAAAACGGTCAGTCCAACAAGAGGATATAACCATTATAAATATCTATGCACCCAACACAGCAGCACCTACATATGTGAAACAAATACTAACAGAATTGAACAGGGAAATAGAATGCAATGTATACATTTTAGGAGACTTCAACACACCACTCACTCGAAAGAATAGATCAACTAGACAGAAAATAAGTAAGGACACAGAGGCATGGAAAAACATATTAGAACAGATGGACTTAACAGACATCTACAGAACACTCCATCCCAAAGCAACAGAATACACATTCTTCTCAAGTGCACATGGAACATTTTCAAGAACAGATCATATACTAGGCCACAAAAAGAACCTCAGTAAATTCAAAAAGATTGAAATTGTACCAACAATCTTCTCAGATCACAAAGGTATGAAATGAAATAAATTTCACAAAGAAAATGAAAAAGCCCACAAACACATGGAGACTTAATAACATGCTCCTAAATAATCAATGGATCAAAGATGAAATTAAAACAGAGATCAAGCAATATATAGAGAAAAATGACAACAATAATTCAACACCACAAAATCTGTGGGATGCAGTGAATGCCATGCTAAGAGGGAAATATATTGCAATACAGGCCTACCTCAGGAAAGAAGAACAACCCCAAATGAACAGTCTAAACTCACAATTAATTAAACTAAAAAAGGAAGTACAAATAAGGTCAAAAGTCAGTAGAAGGAGGGACGTAATAAAGATTAAAGCAGAAATGAATAAAATCGAGAAGAATAAAACAATAGAATCAATTAAAGCAGGAGCTGGTTCTTCGAGAAAATAAACAAAATAGATAAACCCCAGGTGAGATTTATCAAAAAGAAAGAGAGTCTACACACATAAACAGAATCAGAAATGAGAAAGGAAAAATCACTATGGACACCACAGAAATACAATGAATTATGAGAGAATACTATAAAAAAGTATATGGCAACAAATCTGATAACCTAGCAGAAATGGACAACTTTCTAGAAAAATAAAACCTTTCAAGGCTGACCCAGGAAGAAACAGAAAATCTGAATAGATCAATTACCAGCAAAGATTTTGAATTGGTAATGAAAAACTACCTAAGAACAAAATCCCCGGACCAGATGGTTTCACTGCTGAATTTTATCAAACATTTAGTGAAGACCTAATATCCATCCTCCTTACAGTTTTGCAAAAAGTAGGAGAGAATACACCCAAACTCATTCTATGAGGCCAACATCACTCTAATACTAAAACAAGGCAAAGACACCACAAAAAAGAAAATTACAGAGCAATATCCCTGATGAATATAGTATAGATGCAAAAATACTCAACAAAATATTAGCAAACTGAATTAAAAAATACACCAAAAACATCATCCATCATGATCAAAGTGGGATTCATCCCAGGGATGCAAGTATGGTACAACATTCAAAAATCCATCAACAACATCCACTACATCAACAAAAAGGACAAAAACTACATGATCATCTCTATAGACATTGAAAAAGGATTTGATGAAATTCAACATCCTTTGATGATAAGAACTCTCAGCAAAATGGGTATTCTGAGAAAGTACCTCAACATAATAAAGGCCATATATGACAAACCCACAGCCAACATTATATTTAACAGCGAGAAACTGAAAGCTTTTCCTTTTAGATAGGGAACAAGACAAGGATGCCCACTCTCCCCACTTTTATTCAATATAGTTCTGGAGGTCCTAGTCAAGGCAATCAGACAACACAAAGAAATAAAAGCCATCAAGATTGGCAAGGAAGAAGTAAAACTGCCCCTGTTTGCAGAGGACATGATATTGTACATAAAAAACCCCAAAGAATCCACTCCAAAAACACTAGATCTAATATCTGAATTCAGCAAAGTTGCAGGATACAAAATTAATACACAGAAATCTGTGGCATTCCTATACACTCCCAATGAACTAGCAGAAAGAGAAATCAGGAAAACAATTCCATTCACAATTGTATCAAAAAGAATAAAATACCTAGGAATAAACTTAACCAACGAAGTAAAAGACCTATGCCCTGAAACTGCAACACTTCTAAGGGAAATTAAGAAGGATAATAACAAATGGAAACTTGTCCCACAGTCTTGGCTAGGAAGAATAAATATTGTCAAAATGGCCATCCTGCCAGAAGCAATCTAAAGATTCAATGCAATCCCTGTCAAAATACAGACAGCATTCTTCAACAAACTGGAACAAATAGTTCTAAAATTCATATGGGAACAAAAAACACCCCAATTAGCCAAAGCAATCCTGAGAAGGAAGAATAAAGCAGGGGGATCTCGCTTCCCAACTCGAAGCTCTAGTCAAAGCCACAGTAATCAAGACAATTTGGTACTGGCACAAGAACAGACCCACAGATCAGTGGAACAGAATAGACAGTCCAGATCTTAGCCCAAGCATATATGGTCAATTAATATATGATAAAGGAGCCATGGACATACAATGGGGAAATGACAGTCTCTTCAACATCTGGTGTTGGCAAAACTGGACAGCTACATGTAAGAGAATGAAACTGGATCACTGTCTAACCCCATACACAAAAGTAAACTCAAAATGGATCAAAGACCTGAATGTAAGTCATTAAACCATAAAACTCTTAGAAAAAAACATAGGCAAAAATCTCTTGGACATAAATATGAGCAACTTCTTCATTAACATATCTCCCCAGGCAAGGGAAACAAAAGCAAAAATGAACAAGTGGGACTATATCAAGCTGAAAAGCTTCTGTACAGCAAAGGACACCATCAATAGGCATCCTACAGTATGGGAGAATATATTCATAAATGACATAGCCGATAAAGGGTTGACATCCAAAATATATAAAGAGCTCTTGCACCTCAACAAACAAAAAGCAAATAATCCAAGTAAAAAATTGGCAGAGGATCTGAACAGACACTTCTCCAAATAAGAAATTCAGATGGCCAACAGGCACATGAAAAGATGCTCAACATCCCTAATCATCAGAGAAATGCATATTAAAACCACAATGAGATATCACCTCACACCAGTTAGGATGGCCACCATCCAAAAGCCAAACAACAACAAATGTTGGTGAGGATGTGGAGAAAGGGGAACCCTCTTACACTGCTGGAGGAAATGTAAACTTGTTCAACCATTGTGGAAAGCAGTATGGAAGTTCCTCAAAATACTCAAAATAGAAATACCATTTGACCCAGTAATTCCACTCCTAGGAATTTACCCTAAGAATGCAGGAGCCCAGTTTGTAAAAGACATATGCACCCTTATGTTTATCACAGCACTATTTACAATAGCCAAGAAGTGGAAGCAACCTAAGTGTCCATCAGTAAAATGAATGGATAAAGAAGAGGTAGTACATATACACAATGGAATATTATTCAGCCATAAGAAGAAAACAAATCCTACCATTTGCAACAACCATGCTCAATGAAATAAGCCAGGCAGAGTAAGACAAGTATCATATGATTTCACTCACCTGTGGGGTATAAGGACAAAGGAAAAACTGAAGGAACAAAACAGCAGCAGACTCACATGACCCAAGAATGGACTAACAGTTACCAAAGGTAAAGGGACTGGGGAGGATGAGTGGGAAGGGAGGGACAAGGGGAAAAAAGGGGCATTATGATTACTAGACATATGTAAGGTGTAGGGGTCATGGGGAGGGCTGTACAAAACAGAGAAGATAAGTAGTGATTCTACAGCATTTTACTATGCTGATGGGCAGTGACTCTAATCGGGTATGTGGTGGGAACTTGATAAAGGGGGAAGTCTAGTAACCAAAATGTTGCTCTTGTAATTGCACTTTAATAATACCAAAAAAAAGAAATAAAGAAAAAGCACAGAGTTCAGTCAAGCACGTCTGTTTATATGCATCTGCTGTTTTTATGTCCATCACACCAGAAATCATGGATTCTTGGTTCACAACATCAAAACATTTTTCTAAATATCCAGTGGCTACCTCAGCCAGTCAGAGCCAGATACCTGACCTGCACTTTTCAACAGCTAAATTTTTACTGGGAAAGATTTTGTAAGAATCTGCTTTTTCTCTCAGTCCTGGTATCATAAGTCAGCATTATGGATTTAGAGTATTTTCTTATTGGGACATTCCTAAGATTTCCTCAGATGTCAATTTTCTTTTTTAAGATTAAGATAAGTCTCATAATTCTTTACTTTCATTACAGCTGTTTTGGAAGCAGCTGGTAGTATGGCTTGTCTTTTCTCTATTGTTGGCATATAATAAAAATAATAACCAACATATATTCTGTGATTACCCTGTGGCAGGAACCATACTAGGTGCTTTCAATTTGTTAACTCAATCAATTTTCACAACAATCCTGTGAGGTAGGTACTATAATTACTTCCATTTCACAAATGAAGAAACTAAAACATAGAGGGAGTAAATAACTTGTCCAACATCACAGAATTAAGAAATAGCTGATCTTGAATTGGAATTTAGGCGGTCTGGCCCGTCAGCCCACTAGTTTAATTACTTTGCTAAACAGTTTTGGTATCATTCTAGTAACATGTATTGCTTTTCCCCTTCCTCATAATTTCTTCCACCTTTCCTTTATGTCTATTCTCTTTTTACCATTTCAATTTCATAATGTTGGAGAAGTCACTTTCCTTGCCATTTCACTTGTCTTTCCCTATTTACCACTTTACTACTTTTTCTGTTTGCCAATATCCCCTTTGCTATTTTCTGATTTGGATTTAAGAACTTTTTGGTTAAAAAATGACTCCACCACAGATTCTTCTAGGAGCAACTTTTCTCTCCAGATCTCTGTTACAATAACCTACCAAACTTCAACCATTTCAACTTTTGGACTATTTGATTCGGAATAAATGGGCTTTTATATATCCCCTCAAAAGGTAAGTAAATAACCCAGGACCAAATTTGCACAAATTGACTTTGTGGTGATCCTTTCCTCAATAAATCCAAGTTCACTATTGACCGAGCACCTTTAGATTTAGAATTTATATCAGAATATGTGTGAAAAAGGATTAGGTCAAGAAGGCCCTACTTGGTAACAGAAACAAATCCATTTACTGTGTGTGACAAAACTAAAAATGTTATCCAGGAAACAAAATAAACATAACAGCAGCATAATTCTACACAGTTCTCACTCTCTCCACACCATTTGGCATAGTGAGCAGTCACTACTGAAGACAAATGAAGGCTAAGGAGAGTAAAAATAAGGTAAAATTTGCTTGAAAATGAATCAAGAAAACATACTATGAAGTCATTATATTGGAAAGTGCCAGAAGATCACTTTAAGAATCCATGGGCCAAAAAAAATGTACATGCTCCTGACAGAGATTCAAGATGGCGGCATGTGAGGTGAGATGGAGAACTCCTCCCAAAACCACAAATAGTATGAAAATGTGGTTAATTGATACAATTAACCCTAAAACAGCAACAAGAAAGAAGGCTGCACCAGATTGCATACAGACCTCACCAACAGACCAGACCTCATGGACAGGGTAACGTCCGAAAGCCTTGATCCAGTAGGACCCAAGCCCTTCCCCCACCCAGTTCACTGGAGTAAGGAAGAGAAATGGAGCAGGGAGGGGGTGGATGCCTGGGACTGCTGAACACCTAGCACTGGAGATCTGCTTTGTGAGCAGAAACCTATATAGTGTGGTGCTCTGGACGTTGGGGAGCTCAAACAGGCGGAGTGCTTGAGAGACTGAGATTCTAGCTGTTTGTGGAGGATGGGATCCACATCCTGCCACTCTCTGTGTCAGAGGAAAGGTGGGAGGTCTGAGAGGCTTCCTAGCAACAAGAGGGCTGCTGAAGGGGCAGGTATTGAACAGGGCTTGCTGTGTGGGGGAGGGGAGAGCTGGACAAGGTTTTCTGGGCATGCTCTGTCCAGCTGGTTGGGAACTTTGAGGTGCTTCAGGCGCTCCATCTCCCTGACTGGCTGCCCAGCTCCGAGGCCCCCTTTGTGACACGCAGCCTGCTGCACCTTCTTCCTAGTCTGCCGGTACTGGTTTGCAAACTGGCAGTCACTGTGCTGGCATCAGGCCCACCAGAGGGAGGCCCTGCCTACAACAGCTAGTGACGCAGAGCACAGAGGCTGACACCTGAGTGCTGGGCCCACTGGCTCTGACACTGGAGACAGGCACCACAGACGGGAATCAGGAAACAGATCTTTCCTCCCCCAAGGCACAAGCTCCGTTCTCCTACGCCCCCCAACCTCACTCTAGGTGCTGAGCTCCTCCAGAGACTGGAGCTTCTGGGCACTAGTGGGCACCACACAGACATATGAAATATCAAAAGAACATGGTTCAGACAAAAATCTCACAAACCCCAGAAAAAGGGTCAAATGAAACTGAACTCACCAATCTGCCTGAAAGAGAGTTTAAAACAAAAATCATAAACATGCTTATGGAGGTACAGAAAAACATTCAAGATCTCAGGAATGAATTTAAGTCAGAGATTCAATCATTAAGAAATTCCATACCTAAAATGAAACATACAATGGAGAGATTTAAAAGCAGATTAGATGTAGTAGAAGAGATGGTAAATGGAATAGACATTAGAGAAGAGGAATACAAAGAAACTGAGGCACACAGAGAAAAAAGAATCTCTTAAGAATGAAAGAATATTGAGAGAACTGTGTGACCAACTCAAACAGAACAATATTTGCATAATATTGGGGGGCACGGGGAAGGCAGTATAACAGAGAAGACAAGTAGTGATTCTATAGCATCTCACTACACTGATGGACAGTGACTGTAATGGGGTATGTAGGGGGGACTTGATAATATGGGGAGTCTAGTAAACATAATGTTGTTCAAGTAATTGTACATTAACGATATCAAAATAAAAAATAAAAAAAGAATCCATGGGCCATATTTCCCTTTGGATAATTAAATTATCCAAGGTAAACTAATGAAAACATGTAAAGCAGTCTGTTTTCCACCAGGAATCTTAGATAGTTTATAAACAGTACCAAATATTTGCATTAGGGAAGAGTCAAAGAGGTCAGTGGATCCCTGATAATTGCTGTGAGACTAATTCAGCTAGAGAATAAACTGAATGGATAGATCATGATGAACTAAATTCATTTGTTGTTTCTTTGGATGAGTAAGGTCTCACTTTTCTGGATCTGAGCTTCTTCATCATATTTTTCTCAGATGATGTAGATTTTTCCTGCTCTAAAATGTTTTCATTCAGTAAAATATAGATTAGCAAATGAATCTTCACTCATATAGTGAATTTTTTTTATAATCTCTGCTTTTAGGGAAGTAAGTTAATGAATGAGAAGAAATCAGACACATTTCCAAAAGCAATTTCACAGCGTGTACCTCAAATTCAGCCCAGATTTAGTCAGTATCTGCTACCTCCAACAATCTTACCCAGTTAGAATCTATAGTACAGAAACACAGTGTAACTCCAAGTGATAGTAGCAAGAGTTAACCACGTCCAACCAACTGTGCTTACTAAGGCAGAAATGTATAGATACATTTGAAAGGAGGTTAAAGAATATGTATAAAACAACAACAAAAATGTCTGTCTGGTGGAAGTCCTTTAAGCAAGAAAATTAAATTAACCAGAATATTCCATCCCTGAGCATTCTGGTTAATCAAAAATGTCACCTTTTACTTTAAACCCTCATTGAATGAACTTAAAAACCTCAATGACTTAGACATCAACACTGGATTGAGGAATTAAATGTACCCTCTTCCTTCATAAGAAAAACAACATTTCACATATAACTGATGGAAATCACGCCTGCTCAACCCTCCTAGTTAAATAGAGAAACCCAAAAGCACTGGCAAAGCAGTTGTCCCAGGCTTACTATCTATGTGTTTGTATTTCTATACCTGGTCCTGGCACACAAGGTGAGTGTCTCAAAAGCCAAAGACTTTATATGCTTGCATCCCCAACCTATGTAATAGATCCCATTAAATTGGCTGGAGTTTATATTAAGTGTGGATAGGAGGAAATGCCATTGTGTTCTGTGAACTGATCACAACTTCTGCTCAATCAGGAGAGAGAGAAGACTGCTTGCTTTAAAAACGCACAGAATGCTCAATCTTCCTGGGCTTCTGCTGATGCAAATCTAGGGTAATTTCTGACATACAAGAAAAACATATGGATGCTCCTAATACCCTTTTGGCCACAGGATTAAGCCCCTCTACAGAGTCTGAGCACATATTCCTGAAGTTGTTCAAAACTTGGATTAAAAACACCGAGGTCATTAGCATGTTATATCTACATTAATTATATCACCAGGAAGACAAAACATGCCATTTTGAGCATCATTTTGACACCTTTTCTGCAAATAACTAGCTAAATTCTGAAATATTATTCACAATTGTAATATGCATATATTCTACTCAACATCTTTCACCTGTAGATTGTGACTTCCTAGCAAAATGGTAATTATTTCTACTTTATACAAAGGGAACTTCCGTGATTTACCTTTTATATTTATAAGGAGGCATCCTGCCCAAGGCAGGCATGCCCTTTCTGGCTCTGAACGAAGCTTGGAATCTTTGGCCTAGAGGAGGAGCCCTGAAATAGAACATTACTACTAGTCCCCAGTAGCACCACGGCCTTCCTCTGATGCTTCCGTCTCACGCAGTCTCTCTAAGAGGAGACACTGTGTGCAATCGGCCTGCAGGTAAGTACTAAGGACTCATTCTGTGCTCTGTCTCTGTACTAGAGGTTGTATACAATGCAAGATGGCCTCCTGGACCCTGCCCTTGAGGAGCTTATGATTGAGTTGAATTGAGCTGTAAGAAAAGACAAATTATGTTTTAAAAATACCTAACATGTGCATGAGTAAGTGTTAAACTATGCGGCATAGACTATGCTTGTCTCCACTTCCAACCACCTACCCTTCACCTGTAAGCTTTTTTCTAAGAGGCTAGGGGACGTATGCTCTCATTAGCTCCATGTGAAGTAGGGAAAGCAAAGGCTTTCCTTTTTTACAGTTGAGAAACAAAAGTGATTCTGTCCCGGGGTACTTAAGGAATTGGCCACATACTGCAGAGCCTTTAGCAGTCCTGTATTCCTTCTACTGTTCCCTCCTCTGATGCACATTTTATACTACTCATAACTTTCTAAAGCACGATTCTCACAATACCACTACCCTGCTTCAAAACCCCTCAATGAGTCTCCATGCCTACAGGAAAAAAGATCCTTTTTTTAGTACACAAGGCCCTTTGTAATTTTGTCCCTGCCTATTTCTCAGGCCTCTTGTCTCACCATTACCCTCAAGTACCCACAACTTAACTGCATCAAACTTTCCTTCCTATCCCAAACATAATTTATTTTTCAAGTCTCTGAGGCTTTGCACATATGCTTTTGGATGTAGAATGACTTCCACCTCCTCTGCCCGGCAACCTCTGACCCACCCTTTCAGATCCAGCTGCAAAGACATTCCTGAAGGTCCACCTTTCTTTCCCAGGCAGAGAAAGTTGATTCCTTTTTTGTGCTCCAGCAGTTTATTCGAACCTCTCCCATAGTACTTATGAAACTGGCTTGCAATGATTACTTTCTGTACCTGTCTCTTCCACTAGACTGTAAACTCTGTGAGAGCAAGGAGTATATGTTATTTATCTTTATACCGTCAATAGCTAGGACAGTGCTTGGCACATGGTAGGCTCTGAAGAACATTTCTTTTTATTTTAAAGAATTTATGGGAATGGGGAACCATCTAAAGAATGGAGAAAAGGATTCATATTTACTTCAAAGAAAACAGAAAAATAACCTTCAAATTATACATTTACAAATTCCAACGTGATAAACTAGAAAAACACTGGAACAGATTGCTAAGAAATGGACTTGTCCGTGCCCAAATCAGGAAGCTTTAAGGGCCCAAGACTCACTGCCCTGCCTCCCTGCTCCACCAGAATAAATGGGCAAACAGAGAAACAAAGCAGGGATTTGTGCAGAGACTGGTTCTGGATCTAGAGACATGTCATTAGCTCTTTTTTTTAAATGTGTGACAGAATAGAGAGCTCTGCACTAAATATATCCAAAAATAGAGTTAAGAGGTGGCAGTATTGTTTGATAGACACACTTAAAATCAAAATGAATCGACTGGCAAAGTGGGTTGATATCATTAGCATGAGATTTAATATTGAAACACAGAAGGTAATTCACTGAGGCAAAGCAAGTCAGGAGCTGGAAGATACACTGTAAGGTCATATTTGAAGTGGCTCTGAGTGCCGCAGCCCAGCTACAGAATGCTGAGAGGCCACACAGGCCACCTGCCATCTGGATGTGTAGAATCAAGATGAAACAAACTGCTCCTTCAGCTCATGGCTACTGCCTCAGATCAAAGGACAGGCTTTAAATGTAGAAAGAACTGTTTGGCAATACATTTGTCTTTGTAGTAGTGAGCATGTGCATCAGTAGTGACTGCTGTCAGTAGTATCATCTTTACATATTAAAGCCAGAGCTGTGAAAACAGCACAAAGGAATATCAAGATAGTGCATTTCTAGTCACTGAGCATGTTCAGGAGTAGGTCAGATCATCCATTTTTAAACTTTTTTAAGCAGCAGAATGTTTTTTTCAGATGAAACTTCATGTGGCATCCCAATATATAAAACAAAACCAGCACTTCTCTGGTTAAACTGTGAGTAGGGGGTGGACACTTGGGGACCCAGCACCCTATGTGTTTAGCCACCCCTTTACTTTCTGTATTTGGCACTGAGGCACCTCTAAGGAACTCCTGGCATTGCGGCTGTGGAAAAGGTTTCCATACGGAGAAAGAGGTTTGAATAGATGACTTCTAGTTCTTTCTGACTCTGCAAATCTTTAACATGATAACCTACTCTCTAATATTCCAAATCAGTCAGGAAACCAGGATTTTATTCCACATACAGAACAGTCCAGTGGAGAGCAATACAAATAACTAAAGGCTTGAGAAACAATCTTCATGAGGGATTACTTATTGGGTGAAGGTAACAAAAGAGGTTCTCCCTTCCTTCTTCCCTCAGCATACAAATTTGTGTATTGAGCACTTACTCTTTTCTGTAGTCTGGCATAATAATGAACAGATAATACAGACAATAGCTAATTCTCAAGGATCTCACAGTGGAGCAGGGCAGGGGGGCCATGGCGGCAGATGAAAAATACAAAAACAAACAAGAAAACAGCATATTGTGACAAGCAATATTACAAAAAATAACACACAGTAATGAGAGAGTAATGGGGGTGGGGTGGGGCGACTGCTTGAGAAAGGTTGGTCAGGGAAGCTTCTCTGAGTAGGTGACATTTAAACAGAGACCTGAAAAGTGAGAAGAAACTCACCCAGACTGAGATGGAGAAGTCTTCCATGCAGAGAGAACAGCACTGCAAAAGCTCTGAAGCAGGAAAGAACTTCCTTGGCCTATTGAGAAGCTGAAAGGCCAGTGTGGCTAGAACATAGTTAATGAAGGAGAGTGGTACAAGATGAGTTCTGATGGGACCAAATCACACAGGCTATCACAAGGAGTACGGACTTTATTCTCAGTGAGATGGGAAGCTGTTGGAGGGTTTCGAGCAGAGGAGGGATAGGATCAAATTTAAACGATCATTTATTCTATGAGGGGATATGGTATAAGTGATCTTTAGTAGAAGGTAGAATGGGTTAAACTGCATCAGGAGAAATTTGGCAAGACAGAGGAAATTAAGGAGAATTGTTGCCAAGAAAGGTTGAAGAATTTTATTTAATGGCATAAAGCTAATTTCTTGGTATGATTTCACAAGTTGCCAGAAAGATGATTTCTTTAGTCTTCTCACCAATTTGCCCTTGGTGTTAGTCACTGGGAAAGCTCAGGCTCATATTTAAGTCTTCTGACTCTCAAAGCTGTTCTCACTAAATTAATTGCTTCTAAATTGTTCACAGTAAAGCAGTGAAAGATGGCAGAAAAAGGTAGAAACACAGCACTTCCTTTCTTAAGGGCTCCTGAAAATTCGATTTTTCTATGTAATTACCTACCTGAACACTTACTTAGGAGTTAGTTTACCAAGGCAAACTACCTCAGCCAGTTTCCTGCTGGTATCTGAACCTCAAATTCCAACTTTAAATCAGTCTGACCACCCATTTTTTTTGTGCTCCTAAAGATAGGATGGCCAAGTGCTGTTGGAACAAACCACATAACTGCAGATGTGCACCATTACACACTTATGGTTCCCAGTTGTGGATGGGCCTTCAAGGCTGCTCAGTAATCACTGACTTTTCTCTAAGTGTCTCTTTCTCATGCCTTAAAATGCATACCACAAACTTACTAAGACCCAGGACCTCCTACTACAAATTCCATCGTGTTCACAATAAAATCCAAAGTCCTACCATTGTCCACAAGGCCTTGCATGATGTGGCCACTGTCAATTCTCTGTCCTCTCCTGACATTGTCCCCCTAACTCACTTTGCCCCAGCCACATGGCCTTCCTGCTGCTCCTAAGAAACATCAGTGGATAATGGTATGCGTCTGCAGTTACTGGCTTGCTTTTGAGGAACTGCCAAACTGTTTTCCAAAAAAGCAGCTGCACCATTTTGCATTCTCACCAGCAATGTATGGACATTCTAATTTCTCCCTGTCCTCATGTGCCTTTGTTATTAACTCTCGTTTGATTCTAATCATCCTAGTGGGTGTGAAGTGGTATCTCATTGTGGTTTTGGTTTGCATTTCCCTGATGACCAATGATGTTGAACATCTTTTTATGTGCTTATTGGCCATTAGTATATCTTTTCTGGATAAACATCTATTCATATACTTTGCCCATATTTTTTTAATTAAGGTATTATTTATATACACTCTTATGAAGGTTTCACATGAAAAAACAATGTGATGACTACATTTACCCATATTATCAAGTCCCCACCCATACAACAATGCAGTCACTGTCCATCACTGTATTAAGATGCCACAGATTCACTATTTGCCTTCTCTGTGCTACACTGTTTTCCCCATGATCCCCCACACCATGTGTACTAAACATAATACCCCTCAATCCCCTTCTCCCTCCCTCCCCACCCGACCTCCCACACCCCTCCCATTTGGTAACCACTAGTTCCTTCTTGGAGTCTGTGAGTCTGCTGCTATTTTGTTCCTTCAGTTTTGCTTCTTTGTCATACTCCACAAATGAGGGAAATCATTTGGCACTTGTCTTTCTCCGTCTTACTTTGCCCATATTTTAATTGTTTTTTTGTCTTTTTATTTCTGAGTTGAAAGGGTCCTTTATATATTCTGGATGCAAACTTCTGATTAGGTATATGATTTACAAATGTTCTTTCCTATTCTCTTGGTTTCCTTTTCACTTTCTTGATGGTGTTGTTTGAGGCCCCAAATCATGTAATTTTGATGAAGTCCAATTTATTAATTTTTTTCTTTAGTTGCTTGTGCTTGTGGTGATATATCTAAGAAGACATTGCCTAACCCAAGGTTATAAAGATTTACTCCTATGCTTTCTTCTAACAGTTCTATAGTTTTAGCTCTTATATTTAGGTTTATGATCCATTTTGAGTTACTTTTTATGTATGGTATGAAGTAGAGGTCCAAATTCATTCTTTCGCATGTGGATTGAGTTGTCCTAGCATCATTTTTTGAATAGACTATTCTTACCCTATTGAAGTATCTTAGTGCTTTTGTCAAAAAACAACTAACCATAAATGTGAGGGTTTATTTCTGGACTATCAATACTATTCCACTGATCTATATCTATCTTTATGCCAGTACTACACTGTCTTCGTGTTGTCCTCCAACTTTGTTCTTTTTCAAGATTGTTTTGGCTGCTGTTAGGTCTCTTGCACTTCCATACGAGTTTTTAGGATCAGCTTATCAATTTCTACAAAAAAATATCTGGCATTTTGGTAGGGATTGTGCTGAATCTGTAGCTCAACTTAAGAGTACTGCCATCTTAACAATATTAAGTTTTCTGATCAAAGAACACAGGATCCTATTACACATTATTTATATGATTCACAGTGTCAGGAACTAATGTATTAACAGGCAATTTTCCAATGTGAAATAAAATGAATTTTTGACACTTTATTGAGGTACAATAATTTAGATACCATAAAATTCAGCCATATTAGGTATACAATTCAATGATTTTTAATAAATTTACTGAGTTGGGTAACCATCACCACAATCCAGTTTTAGAACATTTTCATCCCTCTAATAAGATTCCTATGCCTGTTTACAGTTAACCCCTGTTCCTACCCCCAGAGCCAGGTAATCACTAACCTACTTTCTGTCTCTATAGATTTGTCTTTCTGGATGTTCATATAAATAGAATTATACAATATGTGTTTTTTTTCTATCTGGTATCTTCTACTTGATATACTTTTTTTAATTAACAGAGTTTATTAGAACAGTTTTAGAATTACAGAAATTAAGCAGATAGGAGAGAAAGTTCACATATACCCCTCTGCAGCGTATAGTTTCCTCTACTAAGATCTTGCTTTAGTCTGGTACACTGTTACAATATTGATACATTATAACTAAGTCCACAGCTCACATTAGGGTTGCTCTTAGTGTTGGACAGTTAGATGCATGTTGACAACTGTATGTCATTTATCCACCATTACAGAATCACAGAGAATAGTTTCACTGCCCTAAAAATCCCATGTTCCACCTAATTATTCCTCCCCTCCCTTCCAAGCCCCTGGCAATCACTAATCACTGTTATTACAGTTTTTCCTTTTTCAGAATGTCACACAGCTGGAATCATACATTATGTAGTCTTCTCAGATTAGCTTCTTTCACTTAGAAATTTGCATTTAAAAGTTTCCTGCATGTCTTCTCATGACTCCACAGCTCATTAAAAAAATTCAGCTTTACTTACTAGGGTATAATTGACATATAAAATTGTAAGATATTTAAAGTGTACACCATGATGATTTAGTATATGTATACATTGTGAAAGGACTGTCCCCATCTAATTAATTAACACATTTAACACCTCAAATATTATCTCTCTTTTTCTTGGTGAAAATATTTAAGTTCTACTCTCTTAGCTTATTTTAATTATACAATACAGGATAGCTCATTTTTAAAATGGCTGAATAATATTCTATTGTATGGATGTACCACCGTTTGCTTATTCATTTACCTATTGATGGACATTTTGGTTGCTTCTAGATTTTGACAATTATGAATAATGCTGCTATAAACATTTTGTGTGCAGGCTTTTGTCTGGGCATAAGTTTTCAACTCAATGGGTGAATACCTATGTGCATGATTGCTGAGCACAATGTTTTTAAGGCTCATTCATGCTGCAGCATGTATCAGCACTTCATTCCTTTTTAAATTGCTGAATAGTATGCCATTATATAGATACACCACATTTTGTTTGTCCATGCACTAGTTGATAGACATTTGGGTTGTTCTTACTTTTTGGTTATTCTGAATAACCAAATAGAACAGAACAGAACAGAGCTGCTATGAACATTCACTGCAAGTCTTCATATAGACATATTCTTTTATTTCTATTGGGAGTGAAATCGGTGGGATGTACAATGAATTTAACTTCTTAACAAACTGTTTAACTGTTCTCCAAAGTGTCTGTACAACTCTATATTCCTACCAGCAATTTATCAGGATTTCTATTTTTCAACATCCCTGCCAGCATTTATCATCTGTCTTTTTATTATAGCCATTCTAATAGCTCTGTAATGGTATCTCATATTGTGGCTCTAATTTGCATTTCCCAAATGATTAATGATATTGAGAATCTTCTCATGTGTCCATTAATTATTCATATATTTTCATTGGTGAAATGTCTATTCAAATCTTTTGCCTATTTTGAAATTGTGTTTTGTTTCATTACTACTGAATTTAAAAAATTCGTTGTATATTCTGGATACAACACCTTTATCAGTTGCAATCTGCAAATATTTATCCAGTTTACAACTTCTTTTCATTCTTATCATGGTGTCTTCTGAAGTACATACAACCTTTTGCTTTTCATGAGGTCCAGTTTACCAACTTTTTGTTTTGTGGATCATGATTTTTTTGTTGTATCTAAGAAATGGATGCCTTACCAAGGTCTCAAAGATTTTCTCTTATGTTTGCTTCAAAGTTTTATAGTTTTAGCTTTTATGTTTAGATCTCTTATTCACTCTGAGGTAATTTTTGTGTATGGTATGAGATAAGGTCTGATTTCATCTTTTTGCATGTGTGTATCTAATTGTCCCAGCTCCACTTGTTGAATCTCAGTGATACATTTCAAAGGCTTTGAAAAGAAGTTTTTCTAATGGTTTTGAAAACTTTTAAACCTACAGAAGAATTGAAATAATAGTACAGTCACATATCTTTCACCTAGATTCACAAATTCTTAATTTCCCACATTTGTTCTATCTCCAAATACACACACACAGACACACAGACACACAGACACACACACACACACACACACACACTTTTTGCTGAGCCATTTGAAAGTAAGCTACAAATACGAGGACACTTCACTTCTAAATACTTCAGTATGCATCTCCTAAGAAAAACAAGTCTTCCACATTATCATACCTAAGAAAATCAAAATTAATTCAATAATATAACCTAATATGTGGTCTATATTCAAATTTACCAAATTTTTCCAAAATGTCTTTCATAGCTGTTTTTTTTTTTAATGATCCCCACCTCCAACCCACAATGCGGAATCCATTCAAGTTTGCACACTGCACTTGATTGTTAGAATTCATTGTATTCTTTCAATCTAGAACAATTCCTCTACCTTTTTTTGTTTTTCATGATAACGGATTTTTGAAGAGTCCAGGTCAGCTGACTTGTTGGATGTCTCACACTAAAGGTTTGTCTAATTGCTTCTTTATATTTAGATTCAGGTTAAAGATTTTTGGCAAGAATACTTCATAAATGATGCTGTGTCCTTCTTATTACATCACATCAGGAGGCACAATGTCAGGTTGTCCTGCTATTGACAGTGGTGGGGTTTAATCACTTTTTTTAACCTAGTGACTGCCAGATTTTCCCTTGTAAATACATCTCCCCCTTTGGAATTAGCAAGGAATCTATGGGGTGATAATTTGAGACTGTGTGAATATCCTGTTCCGCAAGAACATTTTACTTGATGGTTTTAGCATCCACTTGATGATCTTTGCCAAAATCAATCATTATACTGGGGGCTGCAAAAAGGTGATTTCTAAGTTTTATCTTCCATTTACATTTATTAGGTACCATTTTGCTAGAAAGTAGATCTTTCTCCTTTTCATCCACTCTGTCTTTGAAATATCACTATGGACTGATGGATGATGATTGCACTATAATCCATTTCCATTAATATTTTCACAGTTTCTAAAAGTATATATATATATTTCCTAACTCAGTCTACAGAGCAGGCCTAAAAGCAATGCACATCAGTAGCACTGCACCTACCCAGTGCCTAGATTGTGGTACTGAAATATCATTTCCTACTAACGGGAACCAGGGCTCCTGAGATAAATGGCTGCTTTCAGGACTGGGGCAGAGGAAGGTCAATGTGAACTGGGGAAAACTTGTTCACCAGAAAGTAAAGATGCAATAAAGAACTGACAGTGTCATGTAAAAAATACATAAGAGTTGGCTTGAAGGGTGGTTCTCACTGGCCAAATTTGGAATAATTTGAGCATAATAAGAAGTGCTTTTAAAGTTACCCATACTTTACTAGGCCTCATCTATAACTCTCCCCCTTTTTTTCTCTCTACTGCCTTTATTTTGTCATTGTTCATTTGCTCCTCAGTCTGCTCTTTTAACACCACTGAAAATATCCTAGTAATCTTTTGATTGCTAAATCCAACAGTCTGTCCTCAGTTCTTAACATACTCAGCTTCATTGTCACTAACAACCACTTGCCCTCCCATGCTAGGCTTTCCTTCTCTTTTCATCCCAAGCAGAGACAAACAATCCACATCCAGGTTCATGGGTTACCATGGCCTGCCCAGAACAAGCAAAAAAAAAAGAACATAAAACCACACGAGGGAGGAAAACCCAGGTTAGAGAAGTGATGGAATGTAAGCTAGTGGCCACATTTTACGAACCTTGGTATTTTCAGGGCTTAACCAGTGGGTGGAGCCCCACAGGCACACACCAATGGCTCATTCTCTGTGACACCTGGGGCCAACCCATTTCATCTTTCTGAGCCTCAGGTTCCCCATATACACAATGGGCCTGACAATACCACCAACCCTAAGGGTTGTTACAAGAACATTCATGTGCCTGTTATGGCACATTCAAAGTTTATATTATCTCTGTGTGGTATTTCTTCTTCCACCCCCACCAAATTAAACTTCCCTTGATTCTATATCTCATTCAAGCAATTTTTTCTTTCCTTCTGCTTTCTATAAAATTGCTTGTTTTAATCCTGAGAAAGAAGAAGAATGTAGGGGGGATCTCACTCCCCAACCTCAAGCTCTACTATAAAGCCATAGTAATCAAGACAATTTGGTACTGGCACAAGAACATAGCCACAGACAAATGGAACAGACTAGAGAATCCAGACATTAACCCAGACATATATGGTCAATTAATATTTGATAAAGGAGCCATGGACATACAATGGCAAAATGACAGTCTCTTCAACAGATGGTGCTGGCAAAACTGGACAGCTACATGTAGGAGAATGAAACTGGACCATTGTCTAACCCCATATACAAAAGTAAACTCAAAATGGATCAAAGACCTGAATGTCAGTCATGAAACCATTAAAATCTTGGAAAAAAACATAGCAAAAACCTCTTAGACATAAACATGAGTGACCTCTTCTTGAACATATCTCCGTGGGCAAGGAAAACAACAGCAAAAATGAACAAGTGGGACTATATTAAGCTGAAAAGCTTCTGTACAGCAAAAGACACCATCAATAGAACAAAAAGGAAACCTACAATATGGGAGGATATATTTGAAAATGACAGATCCGATAAAGGCTTGACGTCCAGAATATATAAAGAGCTCACAGGCCTCAACAAACAAAAAACAAATAACCCAATTAAAAAATGGACAGAGGAACTGAGCAGACAGTTCTCCAAAAAAGAAATACAGATGGCCAACAGACACATGAAAAGATGCTCCACATCGCTAATTATCAGAGAAATGCAAATTAAAACTACAATGAGGTATCACCTCACACCAGTAAGGATGGTTGCCATCCAAAAGACAAAGAACAAAAAATGTTGGCGAGGATGCGGAGAAAGGGGAACCCTCCTACACTGCTGGTGGGAATGTAAATTAGTTCAACCATTGTGGAAAGCAGTATGGAGGTTCATTAAAATGCTCAAAACAGACTTACCATTTGACCCAGGAATTCCACTCCTAGGAATTTACCCTAAGAACACAGCAATCAAGTTTGAGACAGACAGATGCACCCCTATGTTTATCGCAGCACTATTTACAATAGCCAAGAATTGGAAGCAACCTAAATGTCCATTGATAGATGAATGGATAAAGAAGATGTGGTACATATACACAATGGAATACTGCTCAGCGTAAGAAGAGGGCAAATCCTACCATTTGCAGCAACATGGATGGAGCTGGAGGGTATTATGCTCAGTGAAATAAGCCAAGCAGAGAAAGAGAAATACCAAATGATTTCACTCATCTGTGGAGTATAAGAACAAAGGAAAAACTGAAGGAACAAAACAGCAGCAGAATCGCAGAACCCAAGAATGGACTAACACGTACCAAAGGGAAAGGGACTGGGGAGGATGGATGGGTAGGGAGGGATAAGGGGAGGGAAGAAGAAGTGGGGTATTAGGATTAGCATGCATGGGGGGGTGGGAGAAAGGGGAGAGCTGTACAACACAGAGAAGACAAGTAGTGATTCTACAACATTTTGCTATGCTAATGGACAGTGACTGTAAAGGGGTTTATAGGGGGGACCTGGTATAGGGGAGAGCCTAGTAAACATAATATTCATCATGTAAGTGTAGATTAATGATAACAAAAAAAAAGAAAGAAAGAAAAGGGGGATTATTCCCTGATAGGATAAAACTAACTGTAAACCAACGATTAATGTATGCTTTAAATATCCTTAATTTTGATCCCTCAAAGGGTGTCAGATGATTGGCTATGGAGGTACATTTTTCTGATAATATTCCTTTCTCTTAAAAAAAAAAAGCAGTTCCTGTGTGGTGACCTCCAATGAGTTCTACACAATGGTATAAAGGGCATATCAAAGTGTGGGCAAAGGGTCTGTTTTTGTTTATACAGAGGATCAAAGCCTAATTTGGCTACCCAGAAAATGAACTAAGATATGATATGAAGAATAACTTCCAACATCAGCACTCTCTGGAAGACCCATACCAGAAGATGATCATCAAAAAACCTCAACACATATCCAGGCGCTGCTACAGCTGTAGCTGCATTCATCCCACCGGTTCCTGGACTTGTCATGGGAATGAAGAAGGAGATATCTAAGCTGGCCTGTGCATACAGTAAAACAACAAATTTGACTGGATCTATACTGTTGGAACTCAACCAAGAATTAGGAGAAGTGCAAGTTGTAACACTCCAAAATCTTACAACTACAGACTATCTACTATTAAAAGAACATATGGGATGTGAACAGTCCCCAGGAATGGGTTGTTTTAATTTTTCTGATTTCTCTCAGACTGTTCAAGTTCAGTTGGACAATAGCCACCATATCATAGATAAGTTTTCACAAATGCCTAAGGTGCCTAACTGGTTTTCCTGGTTTCACTGGAGATGGCTGGTAATTATAGGTCTGCTTTGGTTATGTAACTGTACTCCTATTATGTTAATGTGTGTGCGCAATTTAATTAGTAGTTTAAAACCTATACATGCTAAAGTTACTCTACAAGAAGATATGTCAAAGATATAAACAAACTTCCCATGTTTTCTTCCACCTGCTACTTCTATAGCTTTTCTTCTTCCTAATTACAACCCTTAAATAGAATTCATGCCTCATATAGAATTTACCGAGTATCATAATTCCTCCAAGTGGTAAAGATACCTCAAGACACATACTGGGCATAGAAGCCACAGGGCATAAATATTCAAAGAAGTAAAAAGCTAACCTTTTCAAACAATATGGCTTCTCTCTCACTTACCAATTTTACATTTCCCTGTATGGCCCTGCAAGATGACTGGTTAGCTGGAGACAGGTAAGATTCCTCAAGAGAGGAACAACCTAAGACAGGCTCAGTCGCAGGGGGGCCATCAGGTGAGAAATTGGGGATCAACAGAGGTGAGGCTTAGAACCTCACCTCCACTGTTTTGAGAGAAATCTTCTGCATCCGTGGATGTTTTATTGCCCTTGTCTAGCTTGGATTAACACATAGTCTACAGGCACACACCTGATCATCTACATTTGCTCTTTTACAACACTAAACTATGTTTTCTACCTTTATCTTGCATCTACCTACCACTTCAGCATTTTATTAAAAATAATAATAATAAAGAGAGAAATGTGGTATATACATATAAATCAAGTATAAAAATAAAACGAATATTCATATTTGAACTGATTGTTTATAGTTCATAATGTGTGATCTATTTTTAGTTTTTTGAGAAACCTCCATATTGTTTTCCACAATGGAATGAACTAGCTTACATTCCCACCAGCAGTGTAGGAGGATTCCCCTTTTTCCACATCCTCACCAGCATTTGTTGTTCTTAGTCTTTTTGATACTGTCCATCCTTACTGGTGTGAGGTGATATCTCATTGTGGTTTTACTTTGCATTTCCCTGATAATTAGTGATATTCAGCATCTTTTCATGTGCCTGTTAGCCATCTGAATATCTTTTATGGAGAATTGTCTGTTCATATCCTCAGCCCTTTTTTAAATCAGGTTATTTGCTTTTTGGGTTTTGAGGCATGTGAGTTCTTTATATATTTTGGATGTTAACTCCTTTTCAGATGTCATTTACAAATATATTCTGCCATACTGTAGGATGCCTTTTTGTTTTGCTGATGGTGTCCTTTGCTGTACACAAGATTTTTAGTTTGATGCAGTACCATGTGTTCATTTTTGCTTTTGTTTCCATTGCTCGAGGAGATGCATTCAGGAAAACCTTGCTCATGTTTATATTCAGGATATATTTGCCTGTGTTGTCTCCTAAGAGTTTTATGGTTTCATGACTTACATTCAGGTCTTTGATCCATTTCGAATTTACTTTTGTGTGTGGGGTTAGACAATAACCCAGTTTCATTCTGTTGCATGTAGCTGTCCAATTTTGGCAACACTAGTTGTTGAAGAGGCTGTCATTTCCCCATTGTATGTCCATGGCTCCCTTATTGTATATTAATTGACCATATATGCTTGGGTTTATATCTGGAATCTTTAGTCTGTTCCAGTGGTCTATGGGTCTGTTCTTGTGCCAGTACCAAACTGTCTTGATTACTGTGGCTTTGTAGTAGAGCTTCAAGTTGGGAAGTGAGAGCCCCTCTGCTTTATTTTGAGATAAAAATCTCAGGATTGCTTTGGCTATTTGGGGTGTTTTGTGGTCCCATATGAATTTTAGAACTATTTGTTCCAGTTCGTTGAAGAATGCTGTCTGTATTTTGATAGGGATTGCATTGAATCTGTAGATTGCTTCAGGCAGGATGGCCATTTTGACAATATTAATTCTTCCTAGCCAAGAGAATGGGATGAGTTTCCATTTGTTGGTGTCCTACTTAATTTCCCTTAGGAGTATCTTGCAATTTTCAGGGCAGAAATCTTTTACTTCCTTGGTTAGGTTTATTCCTAGGTGTTTTATTCTTTTTGATGCAACTGTGAGTGGAATTGCTTTCCTATTTTCTCTTTCTGCTAGTTCATCATTAGTGTATAGGAATGCAACTGATTTCTGTGTATTAATTTTGTATCCTGCAACTTTGCTGAATTCAGATATTAGATCTAGTAGTTTTGGAGTGGATTCTTTAGAGTTTTTTTACGTACAATATCATGTCATCTGCAAACAGTGACAGTTTAACTTCTTCTTTACCAACCTGGATGCCTTTTATTTCTTTGTGTTGTCTGATTGCCATGGCTAGGATCTCCAGTACTATGTTGAATAAAAATGGGGAGAGTGGGTATCCTTCTCTTGTTCCTGATCTTAAAGGAAAAGCTTTCAGCTTCTTGCTGTTAGGTATGGTGTTGGCTATGGATTTGTCATATATGGCCTTTATTATGTTGACGTACTTGCCCTGTATACCCATTTTGTTGAGTTTTTATCATGAATGGATATTGAATTTTGTCAAATGCTTTTTCAGCATCTATGGAGATGATCATGTGGTTTTTGTCCTTCTTTTTGTTTGATGTGGTGGATTTTCTAATATTGTACCATCCTTGCATCCCTGGAATAAATCCTACTTGATCATGATGGATGATCTTTTTGATGTATTTTTGAATTTGGTTTGCTAATATTTTGTTGAGAATTTTTGCAACTATCTTCATCAGGGATATTGGTCAGTAATTTTCTTTTTTTTGTGGTGTCTTTGCCTGGTTTTAGTATTAGAGTGATTCTGGCCTCATAGAATGAGTTTGAAGTATTCCCTTCTCTTCTACTTTCTGGAAAACTTTAAGGAGGATGGGTATTAGGTCTTCACTAAATGTTTGATAAAATTCAGCAGTGAAGGTATCTGGTCCAGGAGTTTTATTCCTAGGTAGTTTTTTGATTATCAGTTCAATTTCACTGTTGGCAATTGGTAGGTTCAGATTTTCTGTTTCTTCCTGGGTCACCCTTGGAAGGTTGTATTTTTCTAGAAAGTTGTCCTTTTATTCTAGGGTATACAGTTTGTTAGCATATAATTTTTCATAGTATCCTATAATAATTCTTTGTATTGCTGTGTTGTCTGTAGTGATTTTTCCTTTCCCATTTCTGATTGTGTTTATGCATGTAGACTCTCTTTTCATCTTGATCCATCTGGCTAGGGGGTTATCTATTTTGTTTATTTTCTCAAAGAACCAGATCTTGCTTTCATTGATTATTTCTATTGTTTTATTCTTCTCCAGTTTATTTATTTCTGCTCTGATCTTTATTATGGCCCTCTGTCTACTGACTTTGGACCTCATTTGTTCTTCTTTTTCTACTTTTGTTAATTGTGAGTTTAGACTGTTTATATGGGATTGTTCTTCTTTCCTGAGGTAGGCCTGTATTGCAATATACTTCCCTCTTAGCACAGCCTTCACTAGGTCCCACAGATTTTGTGGTGTTGAATTATTGTTGTCATTTGTATTCATATATTTGCTTGATCTCTGTTTTTATTTGGTCATTGATCCATTGATTATTTAGGAGCATGTTATCAAGCCTACATGTGTTTGTGGGATTTTTCATTTTCTTTGCGTAACTTATTTCTAGTTTCATACCTTTGTGGTCTGAAAAGTTGGTTGGTAGAATTTCGATCTCTTTGATTTACTGAGGCTCTTTTGTTGGCCTAGTATATGATCTCTTCTTGAAAATGTTCCATGTGCACTTGAGAAGAATGTGTATCCTGCTGCTTTGGGGTGGAGAATTCTGTAGATGGCTGTTAGGTCCATCTGTTCTAATGTGTTCTTCAGTGCCTTGGTCTCCTTACTTATTTTCTGTCTGCTTGATCTGTTGGTTGGAGTGGGTGGTGTGTTGAAGTCTCCTAAAATGAATGCATTGCATTCTATTTCCCCCTTCAATTCTGTTAGTATTTGTTTCATATATGGAGGTGCTCCTGTGTTGGGTGCATAGATATTTATAATGGTTATATCCTCTTGTTAGACTGACCCCTTTATCATTACATAATATCCTACTTTGTCTCTTGTTACTTTCTTTGTTTTGAAGTCTATTTTTTCTGATGTAAGTACTGCAACTCCTGCTTTTTTCTCCCTACTAGTTCCATGAAATATCTTTTTCCATTCCTGCACTTTTAGTCTTTGTATGTCTTTGGGTTTGAAGTGAGTCTTTTGTAGGCAGCATATAGATGGGTCTTGTTTTATTATCCATTCAATGACACTATGTCTTTTGCTTGGTGCATTCAGACCATGTACATTTAGGGTGATTATCAGTAGGTATGTACCTATTGCCATTGCAGGTTTTAGATTCATGGTTACCAAAGGTTGAAGAGTAACTTCCTTACAATCTAAGGGTCTACCTTAATGCACTTATTATGCTATTACAAATGCAATCTAAAGATTGTCTTTTTACTCCTCCTTTTTCTTCTTCCTCCATTCTTTATATATTAGGTATCATATTCTGTACTCTTTGTCTATCCTTGTCTAATATTGGGGGTAGTTGATTTAATTTTGCATTTGCTCAGTAATGAATTGTTCTACTTTCTTTACTGTGGTTTTATATCCAGTGGTGACAGATGTTTAACCTTAGGAACATTTCCGTCTACAGCAGTCCCTCCAAAATGCACTGTAGAGGTGGTTTTTGGGAGGTAAATTCTCTCAGCTTTTGCTTCTCTGGAAAATTTTTAAACCCTCCTTCAAATTTAAATGATAATCTTGCCAGATAGAGTATTCTTGGTTCAAGGTCCTTCTGTTCCATTGCATTAAGTACATCATGCCACTCTGTTCTGGCCAGTAAGGTTTCTGCTGAGATGTCTGATGATAGCCTGATGGGTTTTCCTTTGTATGTGATCTTTTTTCTCTCTCTGGCTGCTTTTAATAGTCTGTCCTTATCCTTGATCTTTGCCATTTTAATTATTATATATCTTGGTGTTGTCTTCCTTGGGTCCCTTATTTTGGGAGACCTGTGCAACTCCATGGCCTGAGAGACTATCTCCCTCCCCAGATTAGGGAAGTTTTCAGCAATTACCTCCTCAAAGACACTTTCTATCCTCTTTTCTCTCTTCTTCTGCTAGTAATCCTATAATGCAAATATTGTTCTGTTTGGATTGCTCACACATTTCTCTCAGAATTCTTTCATTCTGGGGGTAGAGCCAAAATGGTGGTATGAGTAGGACAGTGGGAATCTCCTCCCAAAAACATATATTTTTGAAAATACAACAAAGAAAACTCTTCCTAAAAGAGAGACCAGAAGACACAGGACAACAGCCAGACCACATCCACACCTGCGAGAACCCAGTGCCTCACGAAGGGGGTAAGATACAAGCCCCAGCCTGGCGGGACCCAAGCGCCTCACACCCCAGCTCCCGGCAGGAGGAAAGGAGTTGGAGCGGGGAGGGAGAGGGAGCCCAGGACTGCTAAACACCCAGCACTAGCCATCCGCAACAGAGCACAGACACAGTGCATGCGTGGGGTGCTGGAAACTAGGGAAACAGGACAGAAAGACCTGTTAGCAGGTCCCAAAGCTGGCACCCCTGTGACAAAGAAAAGTGAGTGCTTTTTGAAAGTCTTAAAGGGACAGGGACACCACAGCTGGACGGAAGCATCCCAGGTCACAGTCCAGCAGCTGGAAATTCCAGGGAACTCTGGGCACATTAAACCCTTGGGCAACAGCTCTGAGACCCCTCACAGTGGTAAACAGCCAAACCGCCCCCCATCCATTACACCTCAAGGGCACCGCCATAGCAGAGCAGCAGACTGAGGCTGGCCATGCCCACAGAAAGGGAGCTTCCCCCATAGCAGCGGGGTAAGATACAAACACCCAGTCTACACATAATTGCTCAACACAAGCCACTAAGGGTTGCAGTTGTCACAGTAAAGAAAGGCCAGGAGCAAGTGGAAAAAGGCTTGATTCCCCCAGCTGATAGACACGTCAATAGCACTCCACCGCACCTATCAACATGAAAAGGCAAAAAAATTTGATCCAGACAAGACTAACCCAGACAGCTTCGACATCTTCTACATCTTCTCCTAAGAAGGAACCTGGGGAAATAGATTTAACCAGTCTTCCTGAAAAAGAATTCAAAACAAAAGTCATAACCATGCTGATAGACTTGCAGAGAAATATGCGAGAACTAAGGGGGGAGAATACAGAAATAAAACAATCTCTGGAAGGACTTCAAAACAGAATGGACGAGATGCAAGAGACCATTAATGGACTAGAAAACAGAGAACAGGAATGCAGAGAAGCTGATGCAGAGAGAGATAAAAGGATCTCCAGGAATGAAAGAATTTAAAGAGAACTCTGTGACCAATCCAAAAGGAACAATATCTGCATTATAGGGATACCAGAAGAAGAAGAAGAGAGAAAAAGGGATAGAAAGTGTCTTTGAAGAAATAATTGCTGAAAACTTCCCCAAACTAGGGAAGGAAATAGCCTCTCAGACCACAGAGGTACATAGAACTCCCATGACAAGGGATCCAAGGAGGGCAACACCAAGACACATAATAATTAAAATGGCAAAGATCAAAGACAAGGACAAAGTATTAAAGGCAGTCAGAGAGAAAAAAAAGGTCACCTACAAAGGAAAACCCATAAGGCTATCATAAGACTTCTCAACAGAAACCCTACAGGCCAGAAGAAAATGGCATGATATACTGAATGCAATGAAACACAAGGGCCTCGAACCAAGACTACTATATCCAGCACGATTATCATTTAAATATGAAGGAGGGATCGAACAATTCCCAGACAAGCAAAAGTGGAGGGAATTTGCCTCCCACAAACCACCTCTACAGGCATCTTACAGGGAGTGCTCTAGATGGGAGCACTCCTAAAAAGAGCACAGAACAAAACACCCCACATATGACGAAGGGAGGAGAAGGAATAAGAAGGGAGAGAAATAAAGAATCATCAGACTGTGTTTATAATAGCTCAATAACTGAAATAAGTTAGACAGTAAGATAGTAAAGAAGCTAACCTTGAACCTTTGGTAACCACAAACTTAAAGACTGCAATGGCAGTAAGTACATACTTTTCAATAATCACCCTAAATGTAAATGGACTGAATGCACCAATCAAAAGACACAGAGTAATAGAACGAATAAAAAAGCAAGACCCATCCATATGCTGCTTACAAGAGACTCACCTCAAACCCAAAGACATGCACAGACTTAAAGTCAAGGGATGGAAAAAGATATTTCATGCAAACAACAGAGAGAAAAAAGCAGGTGTTGCAATACTAGTATCAGACAAAATAGACTTCAAAATAAAGAAACAAAAGATAAAGAAGGACATTACATAATGATAAAGGGCTCAGTTCAACAAGAGGATATAACCGTTATAAATATATATGCACCCAATACAGGAGCACCAAAATATGATAAAAAATACTAACAGAATTAAAGGAGGAAATAGAATGCAATGCATTCATTCGGGGAGACTTTAACACACCACTCACTCCAAAGGACAGATCCACCAGACAGAAAATAAGTAAGGACACAGAGGCACTGAACAACACACTAGAACAGATGAACCTAATAGACATCTACAGACCTCCACATCCAAAAGCAACAGGATACACATTCTTCTCAAGTGCACATAAAACATTCTCCAGAATAGACCACATACTAGGCCACAAAAAGAGCCTCATTAAATTCCAGAAGATTGAAATCCTACCAACCAACTTTTCAGACCACAAAGGCATAAAACTAGAAATAAACTGTACAAAGAAAGCAAAAAGGCACACAAACACATGGAAGCTTAACAACACGCTCCTAAATAATCAATGGATCAATGACCAAATCAAAATGGAGATCCAGCAATATATGGAAACAAATGACAACAACAACACAAAGCCCCAACTACTGTGGGATACAGCAAAAGCAGCCTTAAGAGGAAAGTATATAGCAATCCAGGCATATTTAAAGAAGGAAGAACAATCCCAAATGAATGGTCTAATGTCACAATTATCAAAATTGGAAAAGGAAGAACAAATGAGGTCTAAGGTCAGCAGATGGAGGGACATAATAAAGATAAGAGAAGAAATAAATAAAACTGAGAAGAATAAAACAATAGAAAAAATCAATGAAACCAAGAGCTGGTTCTTTGAGAAAATAAACAAAATAGATAAGCCTCTAGCCAGACTTATTAAGAGGAAAAGAGAGTCAACAGAAATCAACAGAATCAGAAACGAGAAAGGAAAAATCACGACGGACCCCACAGAAATACAAAGAATTATTAGAGCGTACTATGAAAACCTACATGCTAAAAAGCTGGAAAACCAGGACAAATGCACAACTTTCTAGAAAAATACAACCTTCCAAGACTGACCCAGAAAGAAACAGAAAATCTAAACAGACCAATTACCAGGAACGAAATTGAGGCGGTAATCAAAAAACTACCACATAACAAAACCCCTGGGCCAGATGGATTTACCTCAGAATTTCATCAGACATAGAGAGAAGACATAATACCCATTCTCCTTGAAGTTTTCCAAAAAATAGAAGAGGAGGGAATACTCCCAAACTCATTCTATGAAGCCAACATCACCCTAATACCAAAACCAGGCAAAGACCCCACCAAAAAAGAAAACTACAGACCAATATCCTTGATAAATGTAGATGCAAAAATACTCAACAAAATATTAGCAAACCGAATGCAAAAATATAGATTCCTTGTATTTCCTTGTTTTGTCTAATTGCTGTGGCTAGCACCTCCAGTACTATGTTGAAGAACAGTGGGGAGAGTGGGCATCCAATTGGCATTCATCCAAGGGATGCAAGGATGGTACAACATTCGAAAATGCATCAACATCATCCACCACATCAACAAAAAAGAAAGACAAAAACCACATGATTATCTCCATAGTCGCTGAAAAAGCATTCAATAAAATTCAACATCCATTCATGATAAAAACTCTCAACAAAATGGGTATAGAGGGCAGGTTCCTCAACATAATAAAGGCCATATATGATAAACCCACAGCCAACATCATACTGAACAGCGAGAAGCTGAAAGCTTTTCCTCTGTGATCGGGAACAAGACAGGGATGCCCCCTCTCCCCACTGGTATTTAACATAGTACTGGAGGTCCTAGCCACGGCAATCAGACAAAACAAAGAAATACAAGGAATCCAGATTGGTAAAGAAGAAGTTAAACTGTCACTCTTTGCAGATAACATGATATTGTACATAAAAAACCCTAAAAACTCCACACCAAAGCTACTAGAACTAATATTGGAATTCAGGAAAGATGCTGGATACAAAATTAACACACAGAAATCTGTGTATTTCCTATACACTAACAAAAAACTAATAGAAAGAGAAATCAGGAAGACAATTCCATTCACAATAGCATCAAAAAGAATAAAATACCTAGGAATAAATCTAAGCAAGGAAGTGAAAGACCTATACCCTGAAAACTATAAGACACTCTTAAGAGAAATTAAAGAGGTCACTAACAAATGGAAACTCATCCCATGCTCCTGGCTAGGAAGAATTAATATCGTCAAAATGACCATCCTGCCCAAAGGAATATACAGATTCGATGCAATCCCTATCAAACAACCGACAGCATTTTTCAGTGAACTGGAACAGATAGTTCAAAAATTCATATGGAAACACCAAAGACCCCGAATAGCTGAAGCAATCCTGAGAAGGAAGAATAAAGTAGGGGGGTATCTCACTCCCCAACTTCAAGCTCTACTACCAAGCCACAGTAATCAAAACAGTTTGGTACTGGTACAAGAACAGAGCCACAGAACAATGGAACAGAATAGAGACTCCAAACATTAACCCAAACATATATGGTCAACTAACATTCGATAAAGGGGCCATGGACATACAATGGGGAAATGACAGTCTCTTCAACAGATGGTGCTGGCAAAACTGGACAGCTATATGTAAGAGAATGAAACTAGATCACTGTTTAACCCCATACACAAAAGTAAATTCGAAATGGATCAAAGACTTGAATGTAAGTCATGAAACCATAAAACTCTAAGAAAAAAACATAGGCAAAAATCTCTTAGACATAAACATGAGTGACCTCTTCTTGAACATATCTCCCTGGGCAAGGGAAACAAATGCAAAAATGAACAAATGGGACTATATCAAGCTGAAAAGCTTCTGTACAGCAAAGGACACCATCTATAGAACAAAAAGGTATCTTACAGTATTGGAGAATATATTTGAAAATGACAGATCCAATAAAGGGTTGATATCCAGAATATATAAAGAGCTCACACACCTCAACAAACAAAAAGCAAATAATCCAATTAAAAAATGGGCAGAGGAGCTGAATAGACTGTTCTCTAAAGAAGAAATTCAGATGGCCAACAGACACATGAAAAGATGCCCCACATTGCTTGTCATCAGAGAAATGCAAATTAAAACCACAATGAGATATCATCTCACACCAGTAAGGATGGCTACCATCGAAAAGACAAACAACAACAAATGTTGGCGAGGTTGTGGAGAAAGGGGAACCCTCATACACTGCTGGTGGGAATGTAAATTAGTTCAACCATTATGGAAAGCAGTATGGAGGTTCCTCAAAATGCTCAAAATAGAAATACCATTTGACCCAGGAATTCCACTTCTAGGAATTTACCCTAAGAATGCAGCACTCCAGATTGAAAAAGACAGATGCACCCGTATGTTTATCGCTGCACTATTTCCAATAGCCAAGATATGGAAGCAACCTAAATGTCCATCATTAAATGATTGGATAAAGAAGATGTGGTACATATACACAATGGAATATTATTCAGCCATAAGAAAAAAACAAATCCTACCATTCACAACAACATGGATGGAGCTAGAGAGTATTATGCTCAGTGAAATAAGCCAGGCAGAGAAAGACAAGTACCATATGATTTCACTCATATGTGGAGTATAAGAACAAAAGAAAACTGAAGGAACAAAACAGCAGCAGAAGCATAGAACCCAAGAAAGGACTAATAGTTACCAAAGGAAAGGGACTGGTGAGGACGAGTGGAAGGGAGGGATAAGGGCAGGAAAAAAAGAAAGGGGGCATTACGATTAGCATGTATAGTGTGGGGGGGGGCACGGGGAGGGCTGTGCAACACAGAGAAGACAAGTAGTGTTTTTACAGTATCTTACTATGTTGATGGACAGTGACTGTGAACGGGGATATGGGGGGACTTGGTGAAGGGGGGAGCCTAGTAAATATAATGTCCTTCTTGTAATTGTAGATTAATGATACCAAAATAAAATTAAAAAAAGAATTCTTTCATTCCTAAAGATGTTTTCTCTCTCTGTGCCTCAGCTTCTTTTTAGTCTTCTTTTTAAATTTCTATTCCCTTTACTGTCTCCTCCACTATATCTAGTCGGCTTTTAAATCCTTCCATTGTATGTTTCATTTCTGACACTATATTGTGTAATGATTGGATCTCTGTCTGGAATTCTTCCATGAGTTTTTGAATAATTTTCTGTACTTCCATGAACATGTTTATGATTTTCATTTTCAAATCTTTTTCAGGAAGATTGATGAGTTCAGTTTCACTTACCCTTTTTGTAGTGTTTGTGTGATTTTGGTTTGAACGAGGTGCCTTTGATATTTCATATTTGTAAGTAGCGCTCTCTGGTGCCCAGAAGCTCTAGTCTCTGGAGTTGCTCATTCCCTTGAGTGATGTCAGGGGTTGAAGGGGAGCGGTGCTGGTGCCTTGGGGAATGAAAGAGCTGTTTCCTGCTTCCCGGCTGCTATGCCTGTCTCCACTGGCAGAACCAGTAGACTGAGAACACAGGTGTAAGTCTCTTTTGCATTTGTAGCTGCAATAGGTGGTGCTTCCCTCCCGGCAGGCCTGATACCAGGGCAGGGATTACCAGGTTGGAAAGCCATTGTGGGCTGGCCATGAGGAAGGCACAACAGGCTGCATATCACAGTGAGGGGCCCTGAAGCTGTGCAGCCAGCCAGGGGGATGGAGTGCCCCAACCTGCTGGGCAGAGTGTGCCTGGACAATTTTGTCTACCTGTCCTTTCTCCTGAGCAGTAAGCTCTGTGCAATCCTTTCCGCTTTAGCAGCCCTCTGACTGTTAGGAACTCTCTCACACTCCCCGCCTTTCTTTTTTCCCAGAGCAGCTGGATGTGGATCCTTGTTTTCCACAAGCGGCTGGAATCTCAGTTTCTCCAGGTATTCCACCTGTCTTAGTTTTCCAACCCCACTCATCTACAGAGCACCATGCGATGTAGGTTCGTGCTCCCAGGGCAGATATCCAGGGCTGCGTGTTCAGTAGTTCTAGGCCTCCACTCCCTCCCCCCTCAATTTCTCTTCTTCCCACCAGTGAGCTGGGGTGGGGGAAGGGCTTGTGTCCCACCAGGTCACAGCTTTAGTATGTTACCATGTTCCATGAGGTCTGTTCTCTTCTCTAGGTGTATGCAGTCTGGCACAGCCTTCTTTCCTGTTGCTCTTTCAGGATTAGTTGTATTAGTTATATTTTCGTATTATACATGCTTTTGGGAGGAGGCCTCTGTCTCACCTCTCATGCTGCCATCTTTAATCTCTTCTCTCTGGATTATTTTCAACTTTTAGTTTTGGTCTTTAGTCTTGGCCCCTCACATAGGTCCTTTTATTCAACAAGTATCTATTAAGGACTATTAGATGGTCCCTGTTCTAGGCACTGAGACAAAAATCCTTTTCCTCATGGAGCTTGCATTGTAGCAGAGGGAAACACAACCATCAGAATGATCCACACATATGCAGCTCTGACCAAGTCAGTCTTCTTAAAACCTTTGCTGGCTCTTCCCACTTGTTTAGAGTCCAAACAACCTGAACTTGGCACATGAGGACCTTCTATGATCCAGCCTTTATGTACTCTAGTTTTATCTCTTGTATTTTGTACTCTAGCAATACTGATATGCATATACCATTTTTTTTTCTGGTCTCCCTTACTTTGCTTTTGCTGTTCCCTTAACCCTTCCTTTTTTTTACATGGTTAACTCCTATTGCCTTTCCAAGATTCAGCAGAGATAGCATTTAATCCAGGAGGCCTTCTCTCTTCTCCCTCAGGTTAGGTGCTTCTTGTCAGTGGCCCCTTAAGAACGTCTTGTGCAGATCTCCGTTGTTGTGTTTCTATGCTGCCTTATTATTTTTTGTTTCTACATCTGTTTTCCCAACACAGCAGAGTTCTTGGAGGCCACAGACTGCCTTATGCATCTTTGTGACTCCAGGAACCTCAGGAATGTCCTTCAGTCTATGACGTATATGAATACTCAAAAATATTTGTTGAATTAAGAACTGTTATTTCAACATGCCATTCTCGTTCATTACCAGACCCCTTTGCTGCACTCTAGACTCTTAAAACCAGTGGCTTACCAGGCAGCTTTCTACCTCTCAGGTACCCTGGAGATAGCATGACCAACAATGAACTCATCATCACCCTTGAAACCTCCTCCTCTTCCTGTATTCCTACCACCATTTTCACACTGGCAACCTGAGTGTCAGTTCTGATTATTCTGTCTTCCTCTCCCTGATGATTGTACTTTATGAATCGTCTCTCTGCCCCCATCCCCTTTCTGTTTCCTCTGCCACTGCCCTCATTAGCAACCCCCCTGGATGACTATACCAGCCTTTTACCCAGTATTCCTGCCTCTAGTCTGCGGCCAGAGTTATTTTTGTCAAAGAAAAAAAATCTGATTGTGTCACTTCCCTGCTTAATGATCTTTTATGGCTCCCCACTGCCTTTAGGAAAGAGTCCAAATACTTTAGTACAGTACACACGGTCCTTAAGGATCTGGCCTCATCTAAATTTCCAGCTTCATCCCTTGTCACTGGCCCATACAAACTTTCTGCCTCAGCCACACTTAATTCTTGACACCTCTCATCATAAATATTACTCTCTCATGCCTTCTTACCTTTGCATGTTCAGTTCCATTTTCCTTATCCTCCTTCCTGACACCTGTCCAGCTTATGCTTCTTTGCTCCTGAAGACTCAGCTCAAGCATCATGACAGCCTCAAAACTTCAGAAAAGCCCAAACCCCTGCAGAGCTGAGTATCCTCATTTATGTGTGTCCCTAGGAGTCTGTGCTGATTCCAGCCGTTAATCCCATTATGCCCGAATGCTAGTTTCCTTGTCAGTATATTTTCCAGTTGACCACAAGCTTGTTGAAATCAGGGCCAGTGTCAGTGTGGTTTATCTCTGTATCTCCAGTGTCTAGCATCTTTACGTGGAACGCAGTAAAAACTCAACAACCGAAATAAATGTTTAAATAAGTGAAAGCCTTTTTGCCTTTGCAAATGTTGATCCCTTTGCCTGGCACACTCTGCCTGGCAAATTCTTAGAGCCATGATTATTTGGAGAAGATGCAGTTAGTACCTAAACTCCTAGGTACTCCTAGCAGAGAATCTGACACAGTCAGTACTCAATAAATAATGAATGAATGAGCAAGCCCAAGCCCAAATACCACCTTCTTGACCTCTTAAGAGTCCCAGGTGTAGCTGATTGGTCTCCACCCCATGTTCCCAAAGCATCATTATATTTTCTTTGCCCAGAACCCCTGCCATGTAGCACTATTCACATGGCTGCTTCCCTGCTAGATTAGGAGCTCCTTGAGGACAGGATTTTGTCCTGCTCATTTCTGTATCTCCCATCTCTGCACCATGGCAAGCATATGAGAGATGTTCAGAAAGTACTTGTTGAAATAATAAATGGATGAATAGGAAGATAAGACTTAGGGGAGTGCCTAGAAATATCTGAATGGCTGTCCTGGCCAGAGAAAATAGACTTCTGTGTGGCTGCAGGAGGCAGAAAAGCCAGGAAGAGCAGTGACATTATTTTAGCTCAATGGAAGAGAGAATTTTTTAAAACTTTTAGAATGGCTTGAGGATCAAATGGGCTGCCACTAGGAAAAGAGAGCTTCCTCTGGTAAGAGGTGTCCAATTAGCAGCTGGAGAACTCCAGGAGAGGGAATTTCAATAGCAGATAGGGAGGTGATGGTGAGGTGATGGTGGTGGTGGTGCTAGATAGCCCACAGGGTCCCTTCTAGACAGGGCATCCATTAACCTGCACCCCTCAGAGATGCCTGCTGATTGGGATGCAGCTTCTCCACCAATCAGGCCTTTCTGAGCCAGCCCGGACACACTTAGCTGCTCACTATTTCTCCTCAGCAGCAGGCTCACCTTCCTCCTGTCCTTATCTTTAGTAACTAGTAAGGTAACTGGTACACAGTAGAAGCACAACAACTGTTTGCTGGATTATATCTACTATCCAGATATCAAAGACTCTTCCCTTCTCTGACTCCATAAGTATTTTTTGAATGAAGTTAATTTAAATTCTTCTGTGTGACAGGGTGTTGCTCAGAGCATTCATTAATGCTTTCCTAGGTATCTATTATAAGCTACAAGCAAGTCTACATGCTGGTTATTGTAAGACAGAAAGCAACATGGACTCTCTCTTCCAGGAATTTACACTGTAGCAGGAGAGAGAAGCTAATGAATACAGTAAGGGTAGCAAAGGTACAGAGTGCCTAGCACTGTGCCTGCTATGCAGTAAGTACTTATGGAAGGCTGCATAGTGGCCCCCAAAGATGTCCATGTCTTAATCCCCAGACCGGTGTACATATGCCACACAACAGGGCCAGAGAGACTTTGCAGATGTGATTAAATTAAGGATCCTGAGATGGGGCGATTATCCTGGATCATCCAGATATATCCTTCATGCAATCTCAAGTGTCCTTCTAAGAGGGAAGCAGGGGGAGATTTGACACACAAAAAAGAGGGTCACATAAGGCAAGCAGAGTTGGAGAGAGAAGCAGCTATGCTGCCAGATTTGAAGCTGGAGGAAGGTGTCATGAGCAAGGAATATAATTCTAGACACTGGAAAAGGTGAGGAAACAGATTTTCCCTGAGAGCTTCCAGAGGGAGTGTGGCCCTGCTGACAGCTTGGTTTTAGCCCTGTAAGACTCATTTTGGACATGGCCTCCAGAACTATAAGAGAATAAATTCCTATTGTTTTAAGTCACTAAATTTGTAATAATCTTAGAGCAGCAATAGGAAAAGAACACACTATTCAATAATTATTTGTGATTAAGTGGATTTTTTAAAAAAATTCCATAAAAGAGGTAAAGGTACAGGGATTCCAGTGAGTGGCAGAGGGCCTAAAAGCTTTAAAAATGCTCCAAGGAGCCAGGGCTTATTTCTCCCTTAACTAGGCTGGCTTGAGGAATATGCATATAGTTTACTGCTTGCCTACCATGGTGCTGGTAGCTGATAGCCTTCTGTTGCCACTTTGGAAATCTACTTGCGGGGACCCTCCTAAGGGCCCTCAATTGTCCAAAAGGCTGTGCTATGTAGCTCTAACACCTAAGAGTAGGAACAAGATAGTTTCTTTTTCACTGAATTCTGATAGCAATTATAATCTGCTTACATTGTTGAACACTCAATTATATGCTATTTTTTGTTTTCTAGTTGCATGATACATCTGAGTCTTATCTCTTTCATTACAGAAGATCCTTAAGGGCAGGGACCATAATGACTTAAATATATATATTTCTGGATCTTCCATATTAGACATTCCAGAAGGACTTAGGAAATACTTACTGCAGATAATCAAGAAGCTGGGTATGGGGAGGAGTGTTATCTTATGCTACCTTTTCCAGACCACAACAAGCAAGTAGACTCAATTTTTCTATTTAACTCTCTATCCATTTATCCATCCATCTGTCCGTCCATCTGTCCATACATCAAACACTGATTATTTCCTTACCATGGGCCAGGCATATACTTGCTACATTCAGTGGGTACAGAAGTAAACACTTAGTTTCTGTTTTTGAAGGCTTGGCTGACAAAGACTGCTAAACTAATACTTATAACTTGATATGCTGGAGGCAAAACGAATACTAGTAAAAGAGGCAAGTGCAATTAATTCTGTCTATGGGAGTCAGGAAGAACTCTAGGAAGGTAACAGTTAATCTGTGCCTTGGAGAAGTGGTTTTTCAGAAAGAGAAAAGGGGTATAGAGTATTCTAGATAGAGGGGGCACATGGGAAGGCACAGAGGAGTTATGGAGAGAAGTGCCTAGTGCAGGGAATGGCAGTTGATGAGGCTAGAAAGGCAGGCTAAGGCCAGACTTTTAAAACCACCCTGGCGAGTGTCTGGATTTGTACTGTATGTGAGAAGGGTAAGTAGTGGATCTGATCTGTATTTCATGTGAAAAGCACCTCCTAATAGGAAATTTGTACTGCAAAGAGGATGTTTCAAGTGTGAAATTACTCTGTAAAATCTATATTATTTGAAGAAGCAAAACAATGATAAGAATCATTTTCTGAAAAGTGCAAATTTGGAGGGATCCCTGAATTAATTACTCGGGTTCCCCATCCTCTTCTTCCACTGAACATAAATACACATTGATTTCTTAGAAAAAAATTTCTTTTCTGCTCACTAAAATGCACTAGTGCAAGACCCGTAAGTTCTGGTTCTTAAAAACAAAACAAAACAGCTTTAGTGAGCTGTAAATCACATGCCATACAATTCACCCATTTAAAGAGTACAATTCAATGGCTTTTAGTATGTTCACTAAGTGGTGTGTCCATCACTACAATCAATTCTACATCATTTTTTATCACCCTAAAAAGAAACTGTACGCATTAGCAGTCACTCCTCCTCAATTTTCCTGAAAGCTCTTGGGCCCTGGCAGCCACTAATCTATGTTCTGTCTCTATATATGTAACTACTCTGGATATTTCATATATGGAATATATAATATGAGGAATTTTGTGACTAGCTTCTTTAACTCAGCATAATGTTTTCCAGGTTCATCTGTGGTGCTTATGTCAGAATTTCTTTCCTTTTTTGGTCAATATCCCATTATATGGATATATGACATTTTGAATTCATCAATTAATGGACATTTGTTTTTTTCTAGCTTTTGCTTGTAGGGAATAATGCTGCAATGAATATTAGCATAAATTTTTTTGTGTGGACATATAGTTTTAATTTTCTTGGGTATATACCTAAGAGTAGAAGTTCTGTGTCATATCGCTTCAGTCTGTGTTTATCTATGAGGAACTGCCAAACTGTTTTCCAAAGTGGCTGTATTACTTTAGATTTTCACCAGCCATGTATAAGAGCTCCAGTTTCTCCATCTCCCCTTTAACATTTGCTATTGTCCATCTTACTGAAGACAGCCATCCTAGTGGGAGTGAAGTTGTATTTACTGCAGATGTGATTTGCATTTCCTTAATGACTAGTGATGCTGACATCTCTTAACATCTTTATTGGCCATTTATTTCAAGAAATGTCTGTTCAAATCCTTTGCACATTTTTTCAATTGGGTTATTGTTCTTTTTATTTTTATGTTGTAAGCATTTTACATATATTTTGGATACAAGATCCTTATCAGATATATGCTTTACAAATATTTTCTCACATTTTATGAGTTGTCTTTCTACTTACTTGAAGATACCATTTGCAGTGCAAATGTTTTAAATTTTGACAAAGTCCAATTCAACTTTTCTTTTGTCACTTGTGCTTTTAGTGTTGTATCTAAAAAACCACTGCCTAATCCAAGGTCATGAAGATTTACTCCTAAGTCTTCTTCAAAGAGTTTTATCTCTTACAGTTAGGTCTTTGATCTATTTTGAGTTAATTTTTATATGTGATGTGAGGTAAACGTCCAACTTCATTCTTTTGCGTGTGGTTATCCAGTTATTGCAGACCTATTTGTTGAAAAGACTATTCTTTCCCCACTAAATTGTCTTGGTTTCCTTGTCCAAAATCAATTGTGCATGGATGTACAGGCTTCTTTCTCTATTCACAATTCTATGTCGCTTACCTATATGTTTTTCCTTATGTTAGTAACAGACTTTTTATCATCACAGCTTTGTAGTAAGTTTTGAAATTGGGAAGTATGAGTCTTCCAAGTTTGTTACTCTTTTTCAGGATTGCTTTAGTCATTCTTATGAATTTAGCCAGTCCATATGAATTTTATGACCACCATGTCAATTTCTGCAAAAAATCCCAGGCTTAAATGGTTTCACTGGTGAATTCTACCAAACATTTAAGGAATAGAAAATACCAATTACCTATAAGGTCTTCCAGAGAACAGAAGCAGAGGAAATTTTTCCCAATTCATTTCCTGAAGCTAGTATGATATTATCTTGTATATAGAAAATCCTAAGGATTCTTCTAAAAAATGATTAGAAGTAATAAGTTGAGCAAGATTTTGGGATACAAGATCAGAATACAAAAGCAAATTGTATGTCTATAGCAATGAACAATCCAAAAGTGAAATTAAGAAAATTCTACTTATCTATTATAGCATCAAAAAGAATACTAAGAATAAATGTAACAAGAGAAGTGTAAGACTGGTATACTGAAAACTACAAAATATTGTTTGGAGAAATTAAAGATCTAAAGAAATGGAAAGAAGTGATGCTTCAAATGCACATTTTCAAGGGGCCTGTCCTGGTAGAGCCAGGGATAGTTATTCCAGAACTTGATACATGCTGATTATTACATGAAAGGATGAAGAAAACTGCTGATGCTTTTTATGATGTGGGAAGATGCCCTTTGGAAATTTATTTACTTTATATATTTGGGTATTTAACTGCAATTAGCTAGAAGTTCTGAAATCTGTTTTTATAATTCTGTCCACCATTTTCTACAGATTTGCAGCTATTGGAAATTCTGTAAATTTCCACACTTGCTGGCAGTTCAGGATAAGGGAACTTTTCTGTAACTCTGGCATTTAAGGGCATCCCCATCCAAGCCTGTAGCCTTTATGATCGGGGGTTGCACTTAACAAGTTGCATTCTTATTTTCAAATGAGGTACTTTTTTCCTCATTTTCAGTACTAGATGATCAAACCTCTTATCCATTTTGAGAATGGTTGTGGCTTCACTAAATGATGCTCTTTGTATCTTTATGGATAACTTTTATGTTTTATAGCTGGAATGGTTATAGATTAGCAAGAGAGAAAAATTCAACTAATTGGTCAGGGGTGAGAGGCATACCAGAGATGGATGGAAAGCAAGATGGCTTTCCCAGAAATGAGAAATGGCCACAATCATCAATGCTCTTTCCTTTTTAAATATCTTTTGCCCATGTAATTCTAATCCTCTCTTAGTACCTTGTATTTCTCCGTCTTTCTAGAAAGCACTCACAATCCTGTTTTGCTTTGGCCTACATATAAATCTAAATAAGTCATACACTACTATGAAAATTCAGGAAAATAAAACTGTATGGAATCTGCTCTTTACTTCATGTTGGTACATAGATTATGCATTATGAACATATATATTTTACAAATAGTATATAGTAAGCCTTGTAGCAGACACATTGCTAAAAAGTTATGTGATAACTGACTCTTGGCAAATCAAATCTTGAATTTGCTAGAGGAATTAATTTAAGGAACTCTGTGAATCCTGTTATAGTAAAGTCTCCTTATATAAAATGAGTTCTCTATCCAACCACTGTATCCCTCCATTTGGCAATGTGTATTTTTTTTTATTTTCTGAGTTTCCTTTTTGTTTTTTAAGTGATGAATTTTTTATTAATTTTTTCACTAAAGTATAGTTGATATATAATATTATATTGGTTTCAAGTATACAACATACTAATTCAGTAGTTACATATATTATTAAATCCTCACCCCAACTAGTGTAGTTACTGTCTGTCAACACAGGAAGATGGTTCAGAACTATTGACTATATTCTCTATGCTATACTTTCATCCCCATGACTAATTTATGTTATGATTAATATTTTGTGTCTCTTTATCCCCTTCACCTATTGTACCCACCCCACTCCAACTCCTCCTCAATGGTAACCACTGGTCACTTCTCAGTGTCTATGAGTCTATTGCTGTTTCGTTTTGTTTTGTTGTTTTAGATTCCACATGTAAGTGAAATCATATGGTACTTGTCTTTCTCTGCCTGGCTCATTTCACTTAGCATAATACCTCCTAGGCCCATCCATGTTGTCACAAATGGCAGGATTTCTTTATTTTTTATGGCTGAATAATACTCCAGTGTGTATATGTACCATACCTTCTTTGTCCACTCATCTACTGATGGACACTTTGGATGCTTCCATATTTTGGCTATTGTAAATCATGTGGCAGTAAACATAGGGGTGCATATTATCTTTCGAATCAGAGATTTTGTTTTTTTCAGAAATTCCAGAAGTGGAATTACTGGATCATATGTATTTCTATTTTTAGTTTCTTGAGGACCCTCCATATTGCTTTCCATAGTGGCTGCACCAACTTACATTCCCACCAACACTGTAGGAGGGTCCCCTTCTCTCCACATGCTGATCAACACTTATTATTTCATGTCTTTTGGATAGTGGCCATTCTGACTTCCTGAGTTTTCTTAAATTACAGCATACATGTACTTGATCTTTAGGACAGGGCTGAAATCACTATTAGAACACATTAGGTTTCCTTTCCCCTCTGCTGGTTATAGTGATCTAGGGAAGGAAAAATAAGCTAAGAAGTCCCAGCTTGTGTCATTATAGTTTATGACTGATTAACATATTGTATAATCAAATTTCCATGCCTAATGTCCAAACCTGGTCATAATGCCTTTTGTGGGCTCCCTTTCCTAACACCCTGTTCACTACTCCTGCAGCCAGTTCATGTTGCTGTCTTTTGTGAGAACTGACTCAATGACTTCTACAGATTAAGTTTCTGTGTTTATTTATAACACCATTGATTCCTTTACCAAAGAGGGAAACTTAAAAACAAGAAATTCTTTGTAATCTGATTCCATAGGTATGTCCAACAAGTCCTCTTAGAGACTTATGTGTTCCAATGATAGAAACTGGGGTAGGAACCAAGAGACCGAGGTCCCTCAGCTTCAGTTTTTTGATTTATCATAAAGTTCCTATCTACCTACTTCCTTCATAAGAGTGTTGTCATGATAAGTTTAAATAAAGGCATTTATTTTAAAAAATTTCCAAGTACTAACTATCCTGATTATCCAACTCACAATTTTTTCTCTCACTGAGACCCCAGTTCTCATTTAGTATAGCTAAATAAATCAGTTTTGTGCACACCTGCTTTTCTCCACATAAAACATGTACAACCAAATGCATGCACCTGACTGTGGGAAGCCAGAATGAATTCCACATAATGGATTTTCTTTTAACCACTACATTTACAGTCCACTTTAAGGGCTCTGTGCCTAGAGTTGGCAGCTCTAAGAACAGTGAGATCAGTTTGTCTACAGTTGTTCACAACCTTTTTTGGCTCTGGTACACCTACACTTGCTTACAAAAATATACCCCACAGTCTGGTGTTCAATGGAATGAAAGTCATTCCTGAGATAATAGAATATGAAACCGAGAAGGCAATAGACATAGTTCTGTGTTTTAGAGAACTCATAACAAGGCGAGGCAAACCAGCAGAAATTACACAATTGGCCCTGCACCGAGAGAAAGGGGGCTTTGGGCTATTTTCTCAAAGGTGGGAAAGATTTACACTTACCATTTCTGCATACCCCAGCATGGCCTCCCTTGTGATTTGGGATATGGGTTGAAGTGATGGCTGGCCAAGATGAATGGTGCAGCCGGTGGCATGAGAATTAGCGAAAATGTACTGGTTTGTATCAGGATGAAAATCATGATCTTGGCCTTATTAGCACTACATTCTAACTGCCTGAGCCAACTAGCAAGAAAACCAATTTTTATCAGAAGCAAAATACACTTGAGTACTTCACAGACCAATCATTCAGTCCTTGTGACCTGCAGTCAACATCAAGCCTACTCGAAAGTTGCCATCTAATAAGGTGGAAAGACCTCTTACCTTACCAGTTCTAAAAGTTCCACAGTTGGTACAATTACTCCCAATAATTAATTTTATTTAATGTGAATGGCTTGAATTCCAACTATTCACATCAGATCTCCTATAATTAGCATGCATGATAAATTTTTAATAAATATTGATATTGTTTATATGAAATAAGCTTTGAAGGGCAAACAGAAGTCTCTAAAGTTAATTGGAGTATCTTCTTTATGGATGTATATCTCTCCTACAGGAAATTCACAGGTAGGGATTCCCGGCCAAGGCATTAATAAGAGCTTAGCAACCTTCAAGATACTTCCTAAGGGAAGCTGTAATAATCTCTTAGAGGGCATTTGTTAGTTGTCTGGAATAAAGTCCATAATTACCACTTGACTTAATCCACCTTGTATTAGTACTGTTATAGTAAAGTACATCAGGCAAGATTAGTGATTTTAATTCCTCTCAATTTATACCTTATCTTGATTTGCCCCCAGTCTCCAGGAGAGTTTTAAGAGCCATTTTTACTAAATTCCAAAGACAGTACATAAAATGCATAACAAATAAGGATTCTCAGAAGAACAATCCACCAAACTCTAGCAAAGACCAGCTAGGAAGTGAATGCAGCTTACTAGCATTCCAATTAAATTTAGTGGTATCAATTATATAAGAATCTGTATGGATAGTTGTATTAAATATTTGAAAATATGCTGGAAAGAAAAAGAAAGCTGAGTTTTATCTTGGTGATAACACAGCTTATGTTAAAGAAAGGTTGGGGTGGAAATTCAAATAAGGTAAAGCTGTGGAACAACATGTGGCTCTTTCCAGCTCTCATTCCTTCCTCTTTTCCTCCACAGAGCTCTTGGTTCTTACAGTTAAACAGTAAAACTGAAAAGGAAGACTCTCCTTATAGTTCAGACATTAGAAAAAATAGAAAGTAAGCCCAAGTAGTTCTAAGTACACACTTTGAATTTTCACCTTCAATTTCCATTTAAGTTTCCTGAGAAAAGATGATACCAGCATGGGTTTGATGGCTACAGACAATAGAAAAATTCACTCTTGAGTGTCAACTGTATTAGAAAAATTCACCAATGCTGTACTCACCTGCCCACTCTAGCAAGAACCAGTTTCAGAAATTGTTCAGATTTACTATAAAAATAGGTGCTGGGAAGAGCAATAAAAATAAGTGTATTTATCAGGCTATTTGAAATGAGTCTATTAAATAGGGTGAAAAACACATAGAAAGACATAAAATAGACTGAAAAATACATAATACTGAGTATTATGACCAGTACTTCTCAAAACAGTCATAAAATATAAGGAATGTCTGAGAAAATAGCACAGCCCAGAGAAGCCTAAGAAGACATGACAAGTAAATGTGACGTGGTGTCCTGGATGGGATCCTGGGGCAGAAAAAGGACATTAGGAAAAAATAAAGAAATTTGAATAAGCTATGAACTGTAGTTAATAATAATGTATCAATATTGTATCATTAATTGTAACAAATGTATCATATTCATAGCAAGGTATTAATGAACAGGGGAAACTGGGTATAGGTAATATTGGAACTCTCTGTACTATCTGCTCAATTTTTCTGTAAATCTACAACTTTTCTCAACAGTAAACTTTATTAAAATGAGTTATACTTCTCAGGCTATTTGAAATTATTCCACTAATGAAAGTACCTAATACTGAGGGCCCAGCTCATGGGCCTGGATCAAGGACACACAGAGACGTCAGCCATTAGATGACAACAGGACAAGGACTCCACACACACACAGGATACTCCAGCTCAGATAGCTGCAAACCCAGGCACCCAAAAAAACACTTCTGAGAATTTCAATGGGGACAATAGATAATTAAGACAATAAGTAAAGCCTGTTTAACTTTATCCCAAACTACCCTAGAGCTCTAAAACACATTGTAGACAGCAGGTTTCAAAAGGAGTGAAATCTCCACTTGCAGAATTTGAGCTAACAATTCTGGGGGAGAGTGGTGGAAGGGTGGGGGCAGCCAGCCCAGCCCAGGTGACCTGAATCCTTCATCAGCTGCCGGCCCCTCCAGAGCGAGGGAGGAGCTGGTGTGGGGAGAGAGGCCTCCCGGGTCTCTAGCGGCTCCTAGCTCAGATGTTACCAAGTGTGTAGTTGTCTAACACAATCACTTACACAAATAAAGCACACAAACTCCAAGTTAGACTCTTGCCCTCCTCTTGTCTAAGGGTTCTTTAAGCACCAAGCACCAAGGACTCTATTTATCAGCCAGATTATAAACTCTGAAGGATAGTTTCCTCATGAAAATGCTGACCAGTTAATCAGTAAAACACAAACTTCAAGGTGAAAATCTCTTGATTCTAAATATTCATTCTTTCATTCAAATTATAAATATGTATTGGAGACCTGTTATGAACCAGATACTGGGCTGATGAAAGAAATTAGCTCAGGAGAACACTCTGAACTGATGAAACAGTTTAGATGAACATCAGATATCAGTAAATAGAAATGTGGATGATGTTAATAAAACCTCAAGCAAAGAACTCTTGATTTAACTTTGCGCGCCCTCTAGTGGTCTCATGGTTAAAAACGCAAGGCTTATATAACAGCCCACAATTTGGTCATGTTCAATATGCTGGAACTCTGACATGCTGACTGCTTCTTCAACTTTGTGAACATTCAAACCTCCAACTGCTGTGTGGAATCTCTTCTGTCTCCCTCCCTCTCTCTTTATGTATCTCTCTCTCTCTCCTGGTTCTGATAATTTCATAATATCTGTGAAGATATTACCACTGATTCATTCAACAAACATTTATTGAGGGCCTACCTTGAGATGGCCCTAGTTCATCTTCCCAATTTAATAACTTTATTACATTTTATTCTTTATTTTCACAAGTCAACCTGTAGCACCAAGAGGGACATACTCCCAAAGGATCAGGAATCAATGTTTCCCTCTCATCTCTCTCCTGTCCATCTCATTTCAACTTTCACATTCGATTGTTCACTCAACTAAATTTTACTCAGGGTTTACTATGTGCCAGGTAGAGTTCTAGCCAGTGGAGCTATACTAATGAACAAAACATGTAAGAATCCCTATCTCCTATGAAATTTATATTCTAATGGAAGGAGGGAGAAGATATAAATAATTAGTAAGTACATTAAACCATTTTTTAGATGATCAATAGTATGAAGAACACTCAAACAGGGAAACAGCAATGGGAAGCTTTCTTGCAGTGCAAATTTTAAAACGTGGTCAGCAATGGCCATACTGAGAAAGTGGTATTTGAGCAAAGACTCGAAGGAGGTAGACAGGTACACCTGTGGGAAGTGTTTCACGCAGTGGGAACAGCAAGAGCAAAGGTGGAGAGATAGAAACATGCCTGGTATGGTCAAGAGACATGAGGGGCCCAGTGGCCAGAGAACAGCGAGGAAAGGAAGAAGAGAGAGGTAGTTCTAAAGGGGGAAGGGAGGAGGGGGAGGGGATGGTGCTGGGCTTTGTAGGCGATTGTAGCGACTTTGGATTTTACTCAGAGTGAAACAGGGAGATACTGCAGGGTTTTGAGCAGAGGAGAAATGAGATCTGACTTCTGTTTTAACAGGATCATGATGCCTACTACGGAGTACAGATCAAAGACAGCTAAGACAAGAAGCACTAGTTGGGAGGTGGTTGCAATAATCCAAGAGAGAGATGGTGACAGCTTGGACTAGGATCGTAGTGCTTGAGGTAGTGAAAATTGGTCAGATTCTGGATGTATTTTGGAGGCTGAATTGATGGGGTTTTTTACATACTGAATGTGGGGTGTGACAGAATGGAGTCCAGGATGATTAGAACATGTTTGGCTTGAACAACTGGAAGAAGAAGGCTGCCATATGGGGGTTAGTGCCTGGTAATACTAGGAGTTAGGTTTTGGTCATATTAAGTTTGAGATGTCAGTCAGACATCCACCAACCAATCTATTTTCTGCCCTCATTTCCTACCTATCCATTTACCCAGACTTCTGTGTCACAAACCCTCGATATCTCAGTATGTTTTCGGTGTGCCATTTCCAATCTTAGTAACAACACTGCCACCTACTTACACAAGAAACTCGGTATTTTTGGTATTTCCCTTCTTATCCTCAATAACCAACTGATCGCCAAGTTGTGTCAATTATGCCTCTAAAATAATTCTCAAGTGCTCGCCTTCCCTTAATTTCCACTGTCACTTCCTTTGTTCATACTTTTCCTTTATTAGTGAGACTGGGTAGAGGAGTCCAGCTGATCTGGGGTCATGAGGTGGAGGTGGAGCCAAGGGGGAGGGCATAAATGAGAGTGTAATTTACTCCCAGTATTGGTACCATGACCTGAAAGTGAACACCAGGATTACATTTAAGAGACTGCTGAGGTTGAGCTGAAAAAGCACACCTGCAACTGGGTCATGAGATCAGGTCCCCTGTGTGGTCCCCCAAACTATTTCCTGATTAATTACCTTCCAGTGAATCAGGCAGTGGGCCAACCATGACGTCGCTGGAAAGTCAGCACCTCCGGCATGTTGAAACTTGTCTCTCAGCCTTAGGCTGCTCAGCTAACAGCAGGGTACAAGGTAGACAAGTTCACAAGGAGTAGTGAAGTACTGGATGTGTGATCATGGAGTAGGAAGGGCATGAAATTCTATGAGTTGCTGATGTAGGAGGTCTACAGGTGGATGACCAAATTTCACTTCAAAGGTTTCTCAGTAAGAGTCCTCCAGTGTCTGGCAAAGGCAGATGGGTCTGTGCCAAAAGGAAATCTAACTGGTGTCTTACATCTGAATGATCCAGTTAGTGTAATCCATATGCATTCAACAGCAAACACTTTTTGTATGTACCAGGCATCATTCTGTATACTTTATACACATTAGTTGATATAACAGCTTTGTGAGGTAGGTACTATTATCTCCATTTTATAGGTTAGAAAATCAAGGAACAGAAAGTTTAAGTAAGTTGTTCAAGGTCATGTAGAAGGTAGTAGTGCTGGGATTCAAACCCAGGCAATGTAATTTCAGAATCTCTTCTCTTAACCCTTTTGCCATGTTGTGTGGTGAAGGCTAATTGAATGTGCCTTTGGGTATTCCATACTTGGGTAGCCAATGCTCAAGGATGTCAATGGTCCCAGCACCTAGACAGAGCTAGAAGCAATTACTGCCATGAAAGGAAGAGGTTTACATGGAGTGCTGTGTAAAGAGATACAAATGAATTTTGAGGAGGCTGGGACAGAAGACCACGTGTATTATGTGCTGGAGGTGTAGCAGCACCTGGTTAATCCGAATGGCCTGGCAGGTTGTCTTCTGTATACAGTGGTAGGGTGGACTGGTGAATGTGGAGGACTTTGAACAGCATTCTCAAACCTAGTTAATGAACTGGGAGCTGTGGTTGGAGAGCAGATGGTCATGGAACCTGTGAAAGTGGAAGACATTTTTGCTGCATGGGAACCAATGGCTGGTGTGAACTGGGGTAACAGGCAAGAGGGATCCACCACTAGTAAGAAGGTGTTACAGATGTGGGAGGATGTAAAACCTGCACTGAAGTTCATTGGGATGATGTCTCAAGGGCCTGGAGGTTACCTTGGTCTGTCTTTACTTCAATTAACAGGAATCATACAGGCATATACTAGAGGTAGAACCCTTAAACCAAGACTTTTCAAACTGTGCATCAGAATCACCTAGGGAGGCACTGGTAAAAAATGAATTTTCTTGGGCTCCACCACTAGAGGGTCTCTTTCAGGAATGTTTACTTTAGGATTCAGATACAGGTGGTCTGCAGACCACAGTATGAAATATGAGATTATATGCAATTTGAATAGGTTGTGTTGGCCTGTTGGAGTGGTGTCCATGAGCAAGGGCAACTCCTGATCCTAACTGAATGGGGCACCTTGGAACAACATAAACCTCTGGGCTGCCCCAGGTGAGACACCTGGATCTTTATGTTCTACATGTGCATCCGCCTGTTCCCCATGCTGTGGCTGGGGTAAATAGCTGTGACATTCTCAGCCTGGAGCCCATTTTCACTGCCACTTGATATTCTGTATTCTGAAACACGATGGGTGCTCTGGGAAGGGTCTACTTTACTTGCTATGGGCTGAGTGTACAAGAAAGCCCTGGCTGCTCTGGGCTCTAATGGCTTGAGTTTGAACTCATGATCACAAACTGCTTGTCCCTCTTAAAGGACATGTCTCCCCATCTTGAAAGTAGACTCAATCACAAAGAGCTCTCATTCCCACTTGGGGTAACTGGCCTTGGTTAGGGCCAGCTTCCTGGAGATGTGGGTTCAAGAGTAGAGATCAAAGTACCCAGGTCTTCCTGTGACAAGGTAACTTCCCCCACTCAGCACATGGAGTTTTGAAGTCACCAGTCAACAGTACAGGCTAGGGTAGGGTAGAAGGCCTTCAGCTACTGGAAGGTCATTTTTATGTGGGGGACCAAATTCCTTTGTCTTAAGGAGAAAGGATACTGGGGTAGGGAAGATGCAGAGGTAGTAGAGGAATTGCTTGTGGTATTAAGGGCTTCTTGGCATCTTAAATTATCCTGGGGGACTTCATTTCAGAAAGGTTTATATCTTACCCAGCACTGTGTAACTCTGTCCAGAAACACTTTTACACTTCGGGGGCTGGCCTGGAGGTCATATTAGTACAATCATTACATTACCATGCAGTTCAGAGATTCTGTGAAGTCACATTAAATAAATTTTATCAAAATACCGCCCAGGTAAATAGTTGTCTGAGGAGGTGGAATGTGATCTCATTTGCTGGAAAAAGGTGGGGCACCATGCAGGAGTTTGCCACTAAGATCTTTCTTGGTCTAGATGAGGTTGTAGGAGACCCTAAGGGACAGACATCTCTGTGAGGGCCAGAGCCTTGTGCAACTGAGTTAGGAGGTTCCAGAGTAACAGAAAGAATCATGAATACTGATTACACTAAGGATAGAATATCTCGACAAGAACTCGCTTTTTATTTTCAGAAAGAGTCTCAAGATCAGTGTGGAAGAGATAGGGAATCTCATGAAACCTGCTGCGAGCTACTGTCCAAAGCTTTTATTTTATAGAAGGTCTTAATTTTAGACTCAGAAAGAACCCACTGCATTGTCAGTAAGCAAAGCCCTGGGTAGGGTATCAGCTCCATTGCAGTCATCCTTGCCACCTAAGGGTGGTCCCTCTGTATCTTAGTGGGTAGTATCTTCATTTGCTTTATGACTCCAGGTTAGACCTAGCAGCATGAGGGGTGGGTCAAACAGGGAATTCCATGTGCTGTTTGGGAGGAGTAGGGATAGAGAGAATGCTGGTATTGAAACTCTGGTAAAGCAAAGGACAAGGATCCTTTCACCTTTCAATAGTGTACAGGCTACTGTCGGCCAGGAACAGGGACTGATAGGCAGTGGGATATGCTGGACCAGGGACTTACCGGAGAGGACACATAAGACCCTAAGAGGACACATGTGACCCAGTCTGGATGTAACAACTTTTATCAAACATTCACTAGGCATCAGGCTCTTTGCTAAGCTCTTCAATGTAATTGTTAGATTTAATCCTTATAACCCTGTGAGCTAGGTTCCATTATTATCTCCAATTTCTAAATGAGGACACTGAGGCACAGAGAGGTTTTAAAGCTAGTAAGTTATGGAGCTGGGATTCTCTGTGTGACACTGAATCACTGTGATACACCATATTCCCAAGTGTGACAGGAACCAGAGGAATACATATACCCTAGCGATTAGAGGTGGGGATGCCATAGGGACAAAGCATGTCTTAACTGGTTCCTACTTTGCTGGCTAGCCAGGCAGTTTTCTGATGGAGGTGCCTGGTGTCTGGTGGGCTGGACATGTATGATCAGAATTATCTGGGCTACTATGGGAAAGGCCTATTTTGTCTGGTGATGTGCCTGTTCTGCAGGTGCCAGCAGGGAACAGGTATGAGGAGGAAGTGACAGGGGGGTGCCCTTGGTGGATGAAGGAGGAGGCTGCATTGGTGGTGAGGTGATGTGCCCAACACTGAATCCAGGCCTCCATTTTCTTGCAGGCATCTGTTTATGAAGGCTAGAGGTGGTGGTGGCACAGGTGGAGGGAATGTGGCTGCTTGCTGAACAAGTTATACTGCACAGAGCCCTGTGCGGAACTGGAAATGTAATGCAATTCCCTGTCATTCACTCTCTCTCTGCATAAAGAACTGGAGCGCTTGACAACTCAGTTTTGATCCTAACTGCCAGGGAGGTAGTAACTAAGAGTTGGAGGTAGAGTTCTACATTCTTCTTGTACAGCTTGCCAAGAAACAGGGCAGTTTAATGGCTCTACCATTCACTGCCTCCTGGTGGCAGCATTCTAGGACAATGATCTCTCCCACTCCTGGCAGGACAGAGGGGGCCCAGCAAAAGATGGTGTGTTGCCAGGTGGAAGGCTGAAGTATCATGGGACAAGAAGGCAAATAAAAGAATTGCGGGAGGAAGAAGGGCATGGGTGAGCTAGAGATGTAGGTCTTAAATGGATTATTGGAATGAGATAAAGGAAAATATTGGGAGCTGAGATACAGAGTCAAACAGGGTAAAACAACTGAAGAGGTAAGAATGAGGAACAGCCAAAGTGGAGAAACAAGATGTGATCTTGACAAATTCTGGAGGTTAGGAGTCACTGTCCTGTGTTGGATTTTAATACCTCCTAGCATATGCTTACATGGACAGGGTGAGTTCCATTTAAGGGAATCTGGATGGAACAAGATGATTTCCTAAGAGACAGACTACAAAAAGCAGAATTAAAGGATTCAAAGAGGCCTGTGAGCAAGCAAGAGAAGAGGACATAAGTCATTTCAGAGAGAAAGTAGAGGCTACTGGGGGGACACTCCCTCTGTTCACTAGTAAGCAACCCCCACACTTCTTTGTTGTGCCAATCCCCACCTTTGCTTCTTTAGTTCTGGCTTCAGAAGAGATGGTTTTCCTCCCCGCAAAGCCACTCAACCCACCCTCTCCTGCCTCCTCTGAGACTTTGCTCCATATCTTATCCTTCTCATACTTCCAGTATTTCCCTCATAGCCCATACATATTCTTAAATCTCTTAAAACAGAACAACACAACATGCTACTCCTCAACCCTTCCTTTCCCTTGGCCACTGTCCTCTTTTCTTTCTCAAACTTTCGGACAGATTAATGGTCTTTTCCCATCCATTTCCTAAGTTCCCACTCACCCCTCAACAGTTTGTATTCCCACCACTCTCCAAAACATTATCTTACCAAGGTCATTAATGACTACATTAATTGCCAAATATGACTGACACATTAGTACCTCTTTGGATTGGGCTCTCCACAGCACAGGACACTGTTGAGAGCTCTTTTCTTCTTTAAACTCTTCTGCCCCCTTGAGATTCCAGGGTCCCTTTCTACTTTCATTATCTGGCTACCCCTGATTGCTGCTCTTCAGCTGAATTTTCTGGGGCCTCTTCTGATACTTGTCTATTATAAGTTGGTGTTTCCTGGGGCTCTAGGCTCTACTATTTTTTCTCTTCACTCTCTGCCTTTCCCCAGAGTAATCCCACCAATTTCCATGGTTTGCACATTATGTAATGGCAATGCATCCCTATGTCCAAATCTGTATCCCTATGTTCCACTTCCATCTCCAAATCTGAGTATCCTAAGTTCCTGGGTATCACAACCTCTACTGCATACCACCACCCACTTCTGTTTACTGAGGTAGTGTAACACAAAGGTTAAGGGCATAGGTTGAAGAATCCGAGCTCTAAATCCCAATGTGGCCACTTACCAAACTACAAGAAGCTGTTTAAATTCTCTGTACTCCCATGTGTAAAGGCGAGAGAATAACAGTATGTGAGAAAATGAGAAATATGAGAAAAATGCATGTCAGGTAACATCTGGCACAGAGCTCAACATATATTAGCTATTGTGATTAATTCCTATCTTGTTTGGGACTCTGCTTAAGCAAGCCAGAAAGCTGAGTCATCTTCCTCATCTTTCATCTCCTCCCATACCCTCTCAATCACAAACACTTGATTTTCTTTTTAAGCTGCCTTCACTGTTCTCTATGCCCCAGTAGCACTGCTCTGCCTTAGTTCAGGTTCTTGTCACTGGTCAGGGGGACTGCTGATACCCTCAGCATTCTCCTGGCCTCCAGTCTTTCCCTACCTCCCATCCATCCTCTATTACTGCAGTCAGAGTTACTGTACTAAAACACAAACCTAATCATGTTACTTCCTAACATGTTTTCAGTGGCCTCCCACTTCCTACTGCAGACTTTCTGAAAGTCTGTGCATCAGAATCACCCCTCGAGTTTGAAAGTACAGGTTCAGGCACACCACTCCAAACCTACCTGATCAAGATCTCTGAGAGACCTAGAAAACTGCATTTTTCAGTTGGGTGATTCTGGTATACACAAAGCCTTCCATGACCCATTTCCTAATTTTCAGCCTCATTGTGGATAAAGTGAAGATTCTAGTGATTAATCTGCCACAGTGGGAATAAAGTTGGGTATAAACCCTTTCACCCCAAGAACATTCCATTGTCATTCCTTGGTCTCATTGAATTCATAGTGAACTTGCTCAGGATTGAAACCCACTGGCAAGACAACTGGCATAGTTGGCAGGATTCACTGTTGACCAAGGAAAAGAAAAAGCTGCCTTCATGGAAGGAGTGTTTCAGTGGGCTGCCCCTATGGATGGGGAGACATTCAAGTGTCCCCCAGTGGACATGTGGTCCAATGTGGCTTGCCTCCTAGAGGGCTGGGCCCCACTCCAAGACTGGAATGGGTGGAGGCCACACCTGAGGCAGTAAAGTTGGTCCTCAGCAAAACAGAGAATTTCTTAGAGAAACAGAGTGCCTGTGAGGTGGTAGGAATGGTGGGAAGCTTTTTCCTTACAATATTGATAAAGGCTGTAAGGGAGAAAGACACCCTCCTGCAGGAACCAGGAGATGAGGCAGCATGAGAATGTGAGCTGCAAGGTGCGATTGAGGAGGTAAAAAATTTGTTGGTGAATGCAATGGTATCACTAGGAGGTGCTGTGGAAATGGTAAAGGATGTCGTGGTGGCCCAGGAGGAAGCAGCATGAGAGGAAACAGTGGTCTAGGAAGCGGTAGCCTGGGAAGAGGCAGCACAAGAAGTGGCACAAGAGTGCAGGCTGCCAGGTACTGTGGGGAAAGTGAAGGATGTAGTACAGCCATAGCCCCAGAAATGGAGGAGCCGAGGTTTGAAGAACAGGTGGGGGTGGAGGTCCTGCTGATGCCACAGGCATCAGCTCCTCCTCGGTTGAAACCACCTGGTTGAAAGCCCAAAAGAAAATAAGGACTTGGCAACTGCGGGTTCCTCCAGGAGAGGTGCAGCCCGCTCCTCAGGTTGTGGAGCACTCTATGCTCTACTCCTATCCTCAGTCTCAAGCAATGAAAGTACAAAAGGAAATACAGTCTGCTACTTGAAGGAAGAATTTAAAGGGCCCCGTGAAGGTCATGAGGACCCAGATGTGGGTTGGTTTGAAAAGGCAGGAGCAGACAGAAAGAAATTGGATGACTGGAGCTGTGGCAACAACTGAGTCTTGAGCAGCAGTTCTGGCTGCTGAGGATGAAGCAGAAGGCAGAGATAAAGAAACAAGATAGGCCTATGTGACTGCAAAACTTTTTGCTGGACAGGCTGGAGAAGGGGGGTATTGTAAGGCACACCCACAGCCCTTTCGGTTAACTCATTTGAGTAGAACTGGTTTGAATACAGCCAGGATGACCACTTGGTGGCAATGGATCTCCTCAGGCTTGAGAGTTATTATAATTTGTTATTTGTATATTGTATTAAGTTCTTATGGGATTTGGTTACAATATTCCAGCTTCCTTGCACAGGGGCCATTGCAGAGGATTGAGGGCACATAGATTGAGAGGCGAGAATCTTGGAGGGATGGAGTGTGGATAACGCGAAGGTTCCTATGACCAGGATTCTCACCTGGCTGTGGTTGGCTTGCTCACCACACATGTATGGGCAATACTTTGTTATTGACTCTATACAAAGAGCTCCACCCAGTACTCTGGGTGACACCCAGCTCTGGCATGGCTGCACAACTGCAGGAGAGCAGAGCAGAGGCTGGAGTGGTGGCAGTCCAAGGACAGAGACTGAGATGGCTGAGGGGGTCAGAGAGGACCAGAGGCAGAGACAGGCTTGCTGCATGCAGACTTGCTCTGAGTGGATGGGATTCTAGTGATTGACCTGTCACTGTGGCAATAAAGTTGGGTATAAACCTTTTCACCCCAAGAACATTCCATTGTCACTCCTTGGTTTCATTGAACCCATAGTGAAATTGCCCAGGGTGGAAACCCACTGGCAGGCCACTCATCTTCTGCCATTATCCACTTTGTACCTTAACTTCCAGCAATACTGGACTATGTGTAGTTCCTCAAACCTGCCAAGAGATTTTATATTGCTCTGCTTTTACAGGGCCATTGTGGCCATCTGAAATGCCCTTTACTTCCTTGTCTCCCTGGCACACTCCTTTTCATCCTTTGAAGTCTTCAACCATAACTACCTTACAAATAGGTCTCTACAGCTCTGTTTCTCAATCACATTTCAATTATCACTCACCAACCCAAGGAGCCTTTTTAGAAACTTTTTCTTAATTGACACCTCCATGAAATTATCTTTTTTTATTTTGGTATCATTAATCTACAATTACATGAGAAACATTATGTTTACTATACTCCCACCATTACCGAGTCCACCCCACAAACCCCATTACAGTCACTGTCCATCAGCATAGTAAGGTGCTGTAGAATCACTACTTGTCTTCTCTGTGTTGCACAGCCCTCCCCGTGCCCTGAACCACAATATACATGCTAATCATAATGCCCCCTTTCTCACCCCACACCTTAACCTTCCCTTCCCACACACCCTCACCAGTCCCTTTCCCTTTGGTAACTATTGGTCCATTCTTGGGTTCTGTGATTCTGCTGCTGTTTTGTTCCTTCACTTTTTTCTTTGTCCTTATACTCCACAGATGAATGAAATCATTTGGTACTTGTCTTTCTCCACCTGGCTTATTTCACTGAGCATAATACCCTCTAACTCCATCCATGTTGTTGCAAATGGTAAGATTTGTTTTCTTCTTATGGCTGAATAATATTCCATTGTGTATATGTACCACATCTTCTTTATCCATTCATCTACTGATGGACACTTGGGTTGCTTCCATTTCTTGGCTATTATAAATAGTGCTGCAATAAACATAGGGGTGCATATGTCTTTTTCAAACTGGGCTGCTGCATTCTTAGGGTAAATTCCTAGAAGTGGAATTCTTGGGTCAAATGGTATTTCTATTTTGAGCTTTTTGAGGAACCTCCATACTGCTTTCCACAATGGTTGAACTAGTTTACATTCCCACCAGCAGTGTAGGAGGGTTCCCCATTCTCCAGAAGCTTGCCAACATATGTTGTTGTTTGTCTTTTGGATGGTGGCGATCCTTACTGGTGTGGGGTGATATCTCATTGTGGTTTTAATTTGAATTTCTCTGATGATTAGCGATGTGGACCATCTTTTCGTGTGTCTATTGGCCATATGAATTTCTTCTTTGGAGAACTGTCTGTTAAGCTACTCTGCCCATTTTTTAATTGGATTATTTCCTTTTTGTTTGTTAAGGTGCATGAGCTCTTTATATATTTTTGAAGTCAACCCTTTATCAGATCTGTCATTTATGAATATATTCTCCATTACTGTAGGATGCCTTTTTGTTCTCTTGGTGGTGTCCTTTGCTGTACAGAAGCTTTTCAGCTTGATATAGTTCCACTTGTACATTTTTGCTTCTGTTTCCATTGCCCAGGGAGATATGTTCATGGAGAAGTCACTCATGTTTATGTGCAAGAGATTTTTCCCTGTGTTTTTTTCTAAGAGTTTTATGCTTTCATGACTTACATGCAGGTCTTTGATCTATTTTGAATTTACTTTTGTGTATGGGGCTAGACAATGATCCAGTTTCATTCTCTTACATGTAGCTGTCCAGTTTTGCCAACGCCAGCTGTAGTAGAGGCTGTCATTCCCCCACTGTATGTCCATAGCTCCTTTATCATATATTAATTGACTGTGTACATTTGGGTTAATATTTGGACTCTCTATTCCATTCCACTGGTCTGTGGCTCTGTTCCTGTGCCAGTACCAAATTGTCTTGATTACTGTGGCTTTGTAGTAGAGCTTGAAGTTGGGAAGCGAGATGCCCCCTGCTTTATTTTTCCTTCTCAGGATTGCTTTGGCTATTCTGGATCATTTGTGGCTCCATATTAATTTTAAAACTATTTGTTCCAGTTTGCTGAAGAATGTTGTTGGTATTTTGACAGGCATTGTGTTGAATCTATAGATTGCTTTAGGCAGGATGGCCATTTTGACAATATTAATTCTTCCTACCCAAGAGCATGGGATGAGTTTCCATTTGTTAGTGTCCCCTTTAATTTCTATTAAGAGTGACTTATAGTTTTCAGGGTATACGTCTTTCACTTCTTTGGTTACATTTATTCCTAGGTATTTTGTTCTTTTTGTTGCAACTGTGAATGGAATTGCTTTCCTGATTTCTCTTTCTGTTAATTTGTCATTAGTGTATAGGAAAGCAACAGATTTCTGTTTATTAATTTTGTATCCTGCCACTTTGCTGAATTCAGATATTAGTTCTAGTAGTTTTGGAATGGAGTCTTTAGGGTTTTTTATGTACAATATCATGTCATCTGCAAATAGTGATGTTTGACTTCCTCTTTACCAATCTGGATTCCTTGTATTTCTTTGTTTTGTCTAATTGCCATGGCTAGGACCTCCAGTACTATGTTGAATAACAGTGGGGAGAGTGGGCATCCCTGTCTTGTTCCTGATCTTAGAGGAAAAGCATTTAGCTTCTCGGTGTTAAGTATGATGTTGGCTGTGGGTTTGTCGGATATGGCCTTTATTATGTTGAGGCACTTGCCCTGTACACCCATTTTGTTGAGAGTTTTTATCATGAATGGATGTTGAATTTTGTCGAATGCTTTTTCAGTGTCTATGGAGTTGATCATGTGGTTTGTCCTGCTTTTTGTTGATGTGGTGGATGATGATGTTGATGGATTTTCGAATGTTGTACCATCCTTGCATCCCTGAGATGAATTCCACTTGATCATGGTGTATGATCCTCTTGATGTATTTTTGAATTCGGTTTGCTAATATTTTGTTGGGTATTTTTGCATCTATGTTCATCAGGGATATTGGTCTGTAATTTTCTTTTTTGATGGGGTCTTTGCCTGATTTTGGTATTAGAGTGATGCTGGCTTCATAGAATCATATTGGAAGTATTCCCTCCTCTTCTATTCTTTGGAAAACTTTAAGGAGAATGGGTATTTTGTCTTCTCTATATGTCTGATAAAATTCAGTGGTGAATCCATCTGGACCAGGAGTTTTGTTCTTGGGTAGATTTTTGATTACCAATTCAATTTCTTTGCTGTTAATTGGTCTGTTTAGATTTACTGTTTCTTCCTTGATCAGTCTTGGATAGTTGTATTTTTCTAGGAAGTTGTCCATTTCTTCCAGGTTTTGCAGCTTTTTAGCATATCGTTTTCCATAGTATTCTCTAATAATTTTCTGTATTTCTGTGGGATCTGTCATAATTTTTCCTTTCTCATTTCTGATTCTGTTGATGTGTGTAGATTCTCTTTTTCTCTAAATAAGTCTGGCGAGGGGCTTATCTATTTCATTTTTTCAAAGAACCAACTCTTGGTTTCATTGCTTTTTCTTATTGTTTTATTGTTCTTAATATTATTTATTTCTTCTCTGATCTTTATTATGTCCCTCCTTCTGCTGACTTTGGGCCTCATTTGTTCTTCTTTTTCCAGTTTCAATAAGTGTGACTTTAGACTATTCATTTGGGATTGTTCTTCCTTCTTTAGATAGGCCTGGACTGCTAAATACTTTCCTCTTAGAACTGCCTTCTCTGCGTACCACAGAAGCTGGGGCTTTATGCTGTCAGTGTCATTTGTCTCCATATATTGCTTGATCTCTGTTTTAACTTGCTCATTGATCCATTGATTATTTAGAAGCATGTTGTTAAGCCTCCATGTGTTTGTGAGCCTTTTTGTTTTCTTTGTACAGTTTATTTCTAGTTTTGTGCCTTTGTTGTCTGAGAAGTTGCTTGGTAGAATTTCAATCTTTTTGAATTTACTGAGGATCTTGTTGTGGCCTAGTATGTGGTCTATTCTTGAGAATGTTCCATGTGCACTTGAGAAGAATGTGTATCCTGCTGCTTTTGGGTGTAGAATTCTGTAGATGTCTGTTAAGGCCATCTGTTCTAGTGTGTTGTTCAGTGCCTCTGCGTCCTTACTTATTATCTGTCTGGTGGATCTGTCCTTTCGGGTGAGTGGTGTGTTGAAGTCTTCTAGAACGAATGCATTGCCTTCTATTTCCTCCTTTAGTTCTGTCAGTATTTGTTTAACATATGTTGGTGCTCCTGTATTGGGTGCATATATATTTATAGTGGTTATATCCTCTTATTGAACTGGCCTCTTTATCATTATGCAATGCTCTTCTTTATCTCTTGTTACTTTCTTTGTTTGGAATTCTATTTTGTCTTATACCAGTACTGCTACACCTGTATTTTTCTCCGTATTGTGTGCATGAAATATCTTTCTCCATCCCTTCACTTTTAGTCTGTGTATGTCTTTGGGTTTGAAGTGAGTATATTGTAAGCAGCATATAGATAGGTCTTGCTTTTTTATCCATTCTGTTACTCTGTGTCTTTTGATTGGTGTATTCAGTCCATTTACATTTAGGGTAATTATTGAAAGATATGTACTTATTGTCATTGCAGGCTTTAGATTTGTGGTTACCAAAAGTTCAAGGTTAGTTTCTTTAGTATTTAACTGTCTAACTTAACTTGCTTATGAAGCTATTATAAGCAATGTCTGATGATTCTTTATTTCTCTCCCTTCTTATTCCTCCTCCTCCATTCTTTATATGTTAGGTGTTTTATTCTGTGTTCTTTTGTGTTTCATTTGACTGCTTTTGTGAGTAGTTGACTTTATTTTTTCCTTTAGTTAGTATTTGGTTGGTCTGCTTTCTTTGCTGTGATTTTATTTTCTCTGGTGACATCTATTTAGCCTTAGGATTGCTTCCATTAGAGCAGTCCCTCTAAAATACCCTGTAGAGGTGGTTTGTGGGAGGCAAATTCCCTCAACTTTTGCTTGTCTGGGAACTGTTTAATCCCTCTTTCATACTTAAATGACAATTGTGCTGGATATGGTATTCTTGGTTCAAGGCCCTTCTGTTTCATTGCACTGAATATATCATGCCATTCTCTTCTGGCCTCTAAAGTTTCTGTGGAGAAGTCTGATGATAGCCTAATGGGTTTTCCTTTGTAGGTGACCTTTTTTCTCTCTGGCTGCCTTTAATACTCTGTCCTTGTCTTTGGTCTTTGCCATTTTAATTATTATGTGTCTTGGTGTTTTCCTCCTTGGGTCCATTGTGTTGGGAGTTCTGTGGGCCTCCATGGTCTGAGAGACTGTTTCTTCCCCCAGTTTGGGGAAGTTTTCAGCAATTATTTCCTCAAAGACACTTTCTATCCCTTTCTCTAGAGCTCTTCTTCTTCTTCTGGTACCCCTATAATGCAAATATTGTTCCATTTGGATTAGTCACACAATTCTCTTAATTTTCTTTCATTGCTGGAGATCCTTTTATCTCTCTCTGCCTTGGCTTCTTTGTGTCCCTGTTCTCTGATTTCTATTCCATTAATGGCCTCTTACACCTCATCCAGTCTGCTCTTAAGTCCTTCCAGAGATTGTTTTATTTCTGTATTTTCCCTCCTAACTTTCTCCTTTACCTCTTGCATATTTCTCTGCAGATCCATCAGCATGGTTATGACCTTTATTTTGAATTCTTTTTTGGGAGATTGGTTAAGTCTATGTCCCCAGGCCCTCACTCGGGGGTTGTCTGGGTAATTCTGGACTGGACCAAATTCTTCCGCCTTTTCATGGTGATAGAGGTAACTGTAGGCAGGTAGCGTGTGTGTCACCTTGGAGAACAAAGTCCTTTCCTGCTTGCTGGTCACCTTGCCCTTCTCCGCTGCCTGTGTCGGTTACCTGCAAACCTAGAGAAGCCTCCAGATTTATCCCCTAAGCTGCTGTGGGTGGGTTCTCCGTCATGGTAGTGCAGAGCCCTGTGGGGAGTGGCAGACGCACCGGCTGTGCTCTCCTATGAGAGGGGTGCTCCTGCCGGGCAGCTACACTCTGGCAGTTGCCTTCGGGTTTGGCCTGGGCAGCTGTGTGCCAGGAGATTCTGGGAAGCTGATGGAGGCACAGCCGCTCCCAGTCTCTTCAGCCATCGCTGCCACGGGCTCACACAGGTCATTCCTGGGCTGCTTGGATGCCACTGCCGAGGGCTTGCACAGGACGCTCCTGGGCCCTTCTGGCACTGCTGGTGCACACAGGTCACTCCTGGGCAACTCTGGCACCGTCCACATGCGCCAGCTGCTTCTGGGCCTCTCGGCTGCCACCACCACTGGCTTGCACAGGCTGCTCCTGGGCCCCTCTGGTGCCACTGCTGTGGGCATGCACAGCCGTTCTCCCGCTACTGGGCCAGTGTGTCAGGGTCCGTGCCAGCCGGGGGAATGACTGGCATGCTGCTTATCGCTGTGAGGGTTTTCAGAGCTGTGCTGCCACCGAGGGGGTTAGGTCGCCTGAAGTTCCTTGGTATTCCCAGCTGTTGGGCTTAGTGTGCTGGATGATTTCATCCAGCTGTGAGGTCCCTGTCCCTTTGAGACTTTCAAAAAGCACTTGCTTTTCTTTTGTCCCAGGGGAGCCGGTTACAGGGTCCTGCTTGCAGATTTTGCTTTTCCCTTTCTCTAATATCCAGCACACTGTGCACCATGTGACTGCACTCCTGGTGCAGATTACTAGAGCTGGTTGTTTAGCAGTCCTGGGCTTTCACTCCCTCCCTGCTCTGACTCCTTTCTTCCTGCTGGGGAGCTGGGGTGGGGAGGCGCTCAAGTCCTGCTGGGTCATGGCTTGTATCTTACCCCCTTTGTCTGATTCTGAGTTTTCACAGATGTAGATGTAGCCTGGCTGTTTCCCTGAATCCACTGGTCTCTCTTTTAGGAATAGTTGTATTTGTTGTATTTTTAAAAATATGTTTTTGGGAGGAGATTTCTGCTGAACTATTCACGCTGCCATCTTGGATCCTCCTTTCCATGAAATTTTATTATCACAGATATACCATCCATTTGTTTATGTGCTGCAGCCCTTTGGACCACAAACCATGTAACATCTGAATTTTATGCCCCAACTCCATGTAATATCTGAGTTCTATGCCCCAGCAAAAAATCAATTTTTGCTCTCTTGGGGGCAATATGGCCCCTGTTGAGACTGTGTGCTCTGCAGTGGTAGCCATTGTATTCAAACTGGTCTTTTTGAGGCTCATCTTTAATTTCTGTGACAAGTCTTGTCTGATTCTCTCCCACTGATCAGTCCCTCCTAAGACTTCTTTGTAGGTCTTTTTAGTTCCACCTGCCCTGTATACACTGGCATTTCACAAGTCTCAGTATTTTTATTCTGTCTTTCTATATTATTCTACACATGCTTACCAAGTGATTTTTATCTATTTCTTTAGTTTTAATGACTATTATTCCATTGACTCTCCAAATCTGTATCTTCTGTGAAGATGAATCTGCTGAGCTCCAGCCTCTTGCAAGACCAAGTACGGTCCACAAACTGGCAGCATTTAGTATCACCTGGGAGTTAAAAACAGATTCTCAGGTTCCACCCCAGACCTCCTGCTCCAGAATCTGCAGGATACCTGAGATATTTCATGTGAGCTGGGCCCTTTTACCAGCTCTCTAATAGACACCTCTGGTAGATGTTCCATAAGCCTATCAGCTCTCATTCCCTATTCTTCATGATTAATGGTAATATAATTTACTCAGTCATCTGCACAAGAAATTTGGATTACTTTTCTTATAATTATACCAAACTGATTACCATTCATTTCCTACCTGCTAAATGGCTCTTGAGTTTATTTCCTCTTCTATGCTAATCACCACTGCTTTCATATCCTTTGGGGTAGATTATTTCTGTAAGGTCTTAACAGATTTCTCTATCAACATCCCCCCCCCCACCCAACTTATCTGCCCACTCTTGCTAGAATCATATTCCTAAAATGCAAATCTGATGTTATCTCCTCCCCACTAAAAATTCCATCAGTGATTCCTCATTATCTGAAGCCAAGGTTCTTAACCAGGGATCCATATATGGGCTTTAGGAGATCTTTATACTTTCTCAAATTATAAGGAAACATTTGTATATATCCATTTCTCTAGGGACAGTGTATATAGTTTTCATCAGATTTTCAGATGGGTCCATGACCAAAATAGATCAAGAACCACTGCCCTGAAGCTTCAAGTCCAAGCTACTTAGCCTGGCATACAAGGACCCTTCATACCTCTTCCACCTTACCTCTCCAGCCACTTGAATATAAGAGCCCTTGGTTGCAGCTTTAATTATAGACTTGGAAGTTCCCTCAGTTTTCACTCCTCTGTGCCTATGCACATGCTGTTCTTGGACTAGCCCTAAGGTTACATACATGGTCAGTAAGTTGTACAGCCTGGATTTGCATCTAGGTCTTACTTGAAAGTTCACAGTCATTCCACTCTACAGTAGCTTGACATTTTACACTGTGATCTAGGACACAAAAATAGACACACATACGCTAGAACATGTTTCATGAAATCCACATTGATATAAAAGAATGCTGGTTGCAGCCCCACTGAATTGATACAATGTTCTATTAATGAATTATAATCCTGTTTGAAAATATTGCATTAGACCTTTGCTGATACAGGGAGCTCTGATTACTGAGAATTTATCTTAGCCCCAGAAGTTCCAAGGTTTTGTGGTTTCCTAGCGATAAAAAAGCTGTCATAACATGAAAGCATTTGCTAATGAACTGACCACTTGCATCAGTCCCCATTAAAACAACCTACTCCTTTAAACACTAGCATCTACTGCCATCCATCTGTTCAATTACTTTGTGTCTCATGGACTGTCAGAGATATCAGCAAGCAATTTAATGCAAATCTACCATAAAGAGAAATTACAAGTCTTATAAATAGATGCAGGATATCATGAAGTCAATATACAAAACTTACAAGGATTTGGTAGACTAGTTTACAACTGAAGAGGAGAAAAATAAATAAGGATAATGATTTTAAAAGTGGTTCAAAAGAGTGCTTTTAATACCAAATGATTAAGGAGAAGCCCTTGTGAAAACTGATGAAGTTCTTGAATATTTGGCAATATTGACCCTCTTAAAGTCTTGCAGAGAATGAAATGTACCATGATGAAATATCAGGCAATTTTGTTAGAAAAATTAGGCCGCAAACAAAAACAACCAGTCCTTGATACATTCTTTGTTATAAGAATTACTTAGCATTCATTTTTATTTAAAGAGGCAAAATGAACTTATTTTAATAGCTTTTAGTTACTCAAGTTAAATATCAATCAAGCCATATGTCCTCTACTATTTACTCTAAAATTTTAGTCCTCCTTTTAAATGGATTCACTTAGTGGCCTTTTATCTGATATCAAATGCCCTCAAATAATGAGAACATCCTATATCCATTCTCTTTGTCTCCTCATCACCTGGCATATTGCAGGAGCTTAATACATTTTTTAAATGAATAATTGTAATAGCTTTCTCCTCTGCCTCCAGTTTTAGTTCCCTCTGATACAATCAGCACATTGCCACCTTCTCTAAAATTCTTCAGTAAATCCCCACCAGCCCCAGAAAAAAGTCCAGCTCCTCAGTGTGGCTTATAAAACCTTCATAATCTGGTCTCACTCTATTTGCTCTCATATTCTGGCCACAATGAACTACATGTATTTCTCCAAATGCCCTCATACTCTCCTGCTGCCATGCTTTTATACTCCCTCTGCTTGGATTTCTCCATCCCCATCAGTGGGAAGGCAAACACATTCTCCTTCTCCTGTACACCTCACTACCCTGCACATAACTGTAGTGTACACCACCACATTGTGCCTGTACTGAAACCACTTCTAAACTTGCTTCAAGCTGTTTTTATCATAAAAGTTTTATTGATAATAGTATCATTAGAGAAAAGAGGAAACAGAAAAAGGTGCATGTATATGTATGCACGTGTATACACAAACACATACACATATCTCACAATATCATCACCCTCACAAAGTCATTGGTACCATTTTTGGGGGGCTTTTAAGCTTTTTTTATTTTTTATTTTTGCTATCATTAATCTGCAATTACATGAAGAACACTATGTTTACCAGGCTCTCAGCAAGTCCCCCACCACATCCCTCTCACCAAGTTCCCCCCACACACCCCACTACAGTCACTGTCCATCAGTGTAGCAAGAGGCTGTATAATCACCACCTGTCTTCTGTGTTGTACAGCCCCCCTGTACCCCCCACAACACTATACATGCTAATTGTAATGCCCCCTTTCTTTTTCCCCGCCCTTATCCCTCCCTTACAAACCCATCATCCCCAGTCCCTTTCCCTTTGGTAACTGTTAGTCCATTCACGGGTTCTGTGATTCTGCTGCTGTTTGGTTTCTTCAGTTTTTCTTTGTTCTTATGCTTCACATGTGAGTGAAATCACTTGGTACTTCTCCTTCTTCGCCTGGCTTATTTCACTGAGCATAATACCCTCTAGCTCCATCCATGTTGTTGCAAATGGTAGGATTCATTTTCTCCTTATGGCTGAATAATATTCCATTGTGTATATGTACCACATCTTCTTTATCCATTCATCTACTGATGGACACTTGGGTTGCTTCCATTTCTTGGCTATTATAAATAGTGCTGCAATAAACATAGAGGTGCATCTGTCTTTTTCAAACTGGACTGCTGCATTCTTAGGGTAAATTCCTAAAAGTGGAATTCCTGGGTCAAATGGTATTTCTATTTTGAGCATTTTGAGGAACCTTTGAACTGCTTTCCACAATGGTTGAACTAATTTACATTCCCACCAGCAGTGTAGGAGGGATCCCCTTTCTCCACAGCCTTGGCAACATTTGCTGTTGTTGTCTTTTGGATGGAAGCCATCCTTATTGGTGTAAGGTGATATCTCATTATGGTTTTAATTTGCATTTTTCTGATGACAAGTGATGTGGAGCATCTTTTCATGTGTCTGTTGCCCATCTGAATTTCTTCTTTAGAGAACTGTCTATTTAGCTTCCCTGCCCATTTTTTAATTGGATTATTTGCTTTCTGTTTGATGAGGTGTGTGAGCTCTTTATATATTATGGATGTCAACCCTTTATCAGACCTGTCATTTATGAATATATTCTCCCATACTGTAGGATACATTTTTGTTCTATTGATGGTGTCCTTTGCTCTACAGAGGCTTTTCAGCTTGATATAGTCCCACTTGTTCATTTCTGCTTTTGTTTTCCTTGCACGGAGAGATAAGTTCAAGAAGAGGTGACTCATGCTTATGTCTAAGAGATTTTTGACTATGTATTTTTCTAAGAGTTTTATGGTTTCATGACTTATGTTCAAGTCTTTGATCCATTCGGAATTTAATTTTGTGTATGGGATTAGACAGTGACTCAGTTTAATTCTCTTATTTGTAGCTGTCCAGTCTTCCCAGCACCATCTGCTGAAGAGATTGTCATTTCCCCATTGTATGTGCATGGATCCTTTATCATATATTAATTGACCATATATGTTTGGGTTAATGTTTGGAGACTCTATTCTGTTCCATTGGTCTGTGGCTCTGCTCTTGTGCCAGTACCAAATTGTCTTGATTACTGTGGCTTTGTAGTAGAGCTTGAAGTTGGGCAGTGAGATCCCCCCCACTTTATTCTTCCTTCTCAGGATTGCCTTGGCTACTCGGGGTCTTTGGTGTTTCCATATGAATTTTTGAACTATTTGTTCCAGTTCACTGAAGAATGCTATTGGTAATTTGATAGGGATTGCATCAAATCTGTATATTGTTTTGGGAAGGATGGCCATTTTGACAATATAATTCTTCCTAGCCAGGAGCATGGGATGAGTTTCCATTTGTTAGTGACCTCTTTAATTTCTCTTAAGAGTGTCTTATAGTTCTCAGGGTATAGGTCTTTCACTTCCTTGGTTAGGTTTATTCCTAGGTATATTATTCTTTTTGATGCAATTGTGAATGGAATTGTTTTCCTTATTTCTCTTTCTATTAGTTCATTGTTAGTGTATAGGAGAGCCACAGATTTCTGTGTGTTAATTTTGTATCCTGTAACTTTGCTGAATTCCGGTATTAGTTCTAGTAGTTTTGGAGTGGAGTCTTTAGGGTTTTTTATGTACAATATCATGTCATCTGCAAACAGTGACAGTTTAACTTCCTCTTTACCAATCTGGATTCTTTGTATTTCTTTGTTTTGCCTAATTGCCATGGCTAGGACCTCCAGTACTATGCTAAATAACACTGGGGAGAGTGGGCATCCCTGTCTTGTTCCTGATCTCAGAGGAAAAGCCTTCAGCTTTTCGCTGCTCAGTATGATATTGGCTGTGGGTTTATCATATATGGCCTTTATTATGTTGAGGTACTTGCCATCTATACCCATTTTATTGAGAGTTTTTATCATGAATGGATGTTGAATTTTGTTGAATGCTTTTTCAGCATCTATGGAGATGATCATGTGTTTTTTGTCCTTTTTGTTGATGTGGTGCATGATGTTGATGGATTTTCGAATGTTGTACCATCCTTGCATGCCTGGGATGAATCCCACTTGGTCATGGTGTATGATCCTTTTGATGTATTTTTGAATTCAGTTTGCTAATATTCTGTTGAGTATTTTTGCATCTATGTTCATCAGGGATATTGGTCTGTAGTTTTCTTTTTTGGTGGGGTCTTTGCCTGGTTTTGGTATTAGGGTGATGTTGGCTTTATAGAATGAGTTTGGGAGTGTTCCCTCCTCTTCTATTTTTTGGAAAACTTTAAGGAGAATGGGTATTATGTCTTCTCTGTATGTCTGATAAAATTCTGAGGTAAATCCATCTGGCCCGGGGGTTTTGTTTTTGGGTAGTTTTTTGATTACTGCTTCAATTTCATTGGTGGTAATTGGTCTGTTTAGATTTTCTGTTTCTTTCTGGGTCAGTCTTGGAAGGTTGTATTTTTCTAGGAAGTTGTCCATTTCTACTAGGTTTTCCAGCTTGTTAGCATATAGGTGTTCATAGCAGTCTCTAATAATTCTTTGTATTTCTGTGGGGTCTCTCGTGATTTTTCCTTTCTTGTTTCTGATTCTGTTGATTCTCTTTTTCTCTTAATAAGTCTGGCTAGAGGCTTATCTATTTTGTTTATTCTGTCGAAGAATCAGCTCTTGGTTTCATTGATTTTTTCTATTGTTTTATTCTTCTCAATTTTATTTATTTCTTCTCTGATCTTTATTATGTCCCTCCTTCTGCAGACTTTGAGCCTCATTTGTTCTTTTTCCAATTTCGATAACTGTGATGTTAGACTATTCATTTGGGTTTGTTTTTCCTTCTTTAAATATGCCTGGATTGCTATATACTTTCCTCTCAAGACTTCTTTTGCTACTTCCCACAGAATTTGGGGCTTTGTGTTGTTGTTGTCATTTATTTCCATATATTGCTGAATCTCCATTTTAATTTGGTCATTGATCCATTGATTATTTGGGAGCATGCTGTTAAGCCTCCATGTGTTTGTGAGCCTTTTTGCTTTCTTTGTACAATTTATTTCTAGTTTATACCTTTGTAGTCTGAAAAGTTGGTTGGTAGAATTTCAATCTTTTGGAATTTACTGAGGCTCTTTTTGTGGCCTAGTATGTGGTCTATTCTGGAGAATGTTCCATGTGCACTTGCGAAGAATGTGTAGCCTGTTTCTTTTGGATGTAGAGTTCTATAGATGTCTATTAGGTGCATCTGTTCTAGTGTGTTGTTCACTGCCTCTGTGTCTTATTTTCTGTCTGGTGGATCTGTCCTTTGGAGTGAGTGATGTGTTGATGTCTCCCAAAATGAATGCATTGCATTCTATTTCCTCCTTTAATTCTGTTAGTATTTGTTTCACATATGTTGGTGCTCCTGTATTGGGTACATATATATTTATAATGGTTATATCCTCTTGTTGGACTGAGCCCTTTTTATCATTATGTAATGTCCTTCTATATCTCGTTACTTTCTTTGTTTTGAAGTCTATTTTGTGTGATACTAGAACTGCAACACCTGCTTTTTCCCTCTGTTGTTTGCATGAAGTATCTTTTTCCTTCCTTGACTTTAAATCAGTGTATGCCTTTCGTTTTGAGGTGAGTCTGTTGTAAGCAGCATATAGATGGGTCTTGCTTTTTTATCCATTCTATTACTCTGTGTCTTTTGGTTGGTGCATTCAGTCCATTTACATTTAGGGTAATTATTGAAAGATATGTACTTATTGCCATTGCAGGCTTTAAGTCTGTGGTTACCAAAGGTTCAAGGTTAGCTTCTTTACTATCTTACTGTCTAACGTAACTCACTTACTGAGCTATTATAAACACTGTCTGATGATTATTTCTCTCCCTTCTTATTCCTCCTCCTCCATTCTTCATATGTTGTACGTTTTTTTCTGTGCTCTTTTTAGGAGTGCTCCCATCTAGAGCAGTCCCTCTAAAATACCCTGTAGAGGTGGTTTGTGGGAGGCAAATCTCCTCAACTTTTGCTTGTCTGGGAATTGTTTAATCCCTCCTTCATATTTAAATGATAATCGTGCTAGATACGGTATTCTTGGTTCAAGGCCCTTCTGTTTCATTGCATTAAATATATCATGCCATTCTCTTCTGGCCTGTAAGGTTTCTGTTAATTCTGATGATAGCCTGATGGGTTTTCCTCTGTAGGTGACCTTTTTTTCCTCTGCGGCTGCCTTTAATACTCCGTCCTTGTCTTTGATCTTTGCCATTTTAATTATTATGTGTCTTGGTGTTGCCCTCCTCGGGTCCCTTGTTATTGGAGTTCTGTGTGCTTCTGTGGTGTGATAGGCCATTTCCTCACCCAATTTGGGGAAGTTTTCAGCAATTATTTTTTCAAAGACATTTTCTATCCCTTTTTCTCTCTCTTCTTCTTGTACTCCTATAATGAGAATATTGTTCCGTTTCAATTGGTCACACAGTTCTCTTAATATTCTTTCATTCCTGGAGATCCTTCTCTCTCTTTCTGCATCAGCTTGTCTGCATTCCTGTTCTGTGATTTCTAGTCCATTAATGGTCTCTTACATCTTGTCCATTCTGCTTTGAAGTCCTTCCAGAGATTGTTTTATTTCTGTATTCTCCCCCCTTAGCTCTTGCATATTTCTCCGCAAGTCCATCAGCATGGTTATGACATTTATTTTGAATTCTTTTTCATGAAGATTGGTTAAATCTATCTCCCCAGATTCCTTCTCAGGGGAGGATGTGGAGGATGTCTGGGTTAGTCTGGTCTGGATCAAATTTTTCTGCCTTTTCATGTCAATAGATGCAGTGGTATGCTGTTGGCTCGTGTGTCAGCTGGGAGAACCAAGACCCTTTCCACTTGCTCCTGGCCTTTCTTTCCTGGGACAACAGTGACCCCTAGCAGCTTGTGTTGGGCAGTTGCACGTAGAGTGGGTCTCTGTTTCTTGCCCAGCCACTATGTAGGAAGCTCCCTTGCTGTGGGCGTGGCCAGCCTCAGGCTGCTACTCTGCTATGGCAGGGCTGCACCAGAGGGTGAATGGTCGGGGGGGCTGTTTATCGCCGTGAGGGGTCTCAGAGCTGCGCTGCTGCCCAGGGGGTTAGGGCACCTGGAGTTCCCTGGGATTCCCAGGTGCTGGGCTAAGTGTCCCGGGGATGCTTCCGTCGAGCTGTGGGGTCCCTGTCCCTTTAAGACTTTCAAAAAGCACTCGCTTTTCTTTGTCCCAGGGATGCTGGCTGCAGGGACCCGCTTGCATGTTTTACTGTCCCGTTTCACTAGTTTCCCGCACTCCTTGCACTGTGTCTGTGCTCCAGGTGTGGATGGCTTGGGCTGGCTGTTTAGCAGTCCTGGGCTCCCTCTCCCTCCCCGCTCTGACTCCTCTCCTCCTGCTGGAACCTGGGGTGAGGGGCGCTTGGGTCCTGCCGGGCCAGGGCTTGTATCTTACCCCCTTCATGAGGTGCTGGGTTCTCGCAGGTGTGGATGTAGTCTGGCTGTTGTCCTGTATCTTCTGGTGTCTCTTTTATGGATAGTTGTATTTGTTGTATTTTCAAAAATATATATGTTTTTGGGAGGAGATTCCCACTGTCCTACTCATGCCGATATCTTGGCTCCACCTTCACTGGTATCATTCTGTTGTATTTCCTTCTATGATTTTTTCCATATGCGTGTATTTACTAAATGATATATATATTTGTTACAAGGTTGCAGCTACCTGTCCTTTAAAAGCAAAGGCAACATTATAGGATATGCATTTTTTTCTTATTATGTAATCATCCTAACCACCATTTTTAATGGTTCTGGAATAGCCCACCAAGTGGATATGCTGCTGTATACTACCTAACCATTCTGCTATTGAATATGGAGGTCCCCCTCCCCCACTTCTTTTTGCTATTACAGATTAGGTATAGGAATTATCATCTTTGTATATACACAGCTTTTCCATATTTTGGATTGACTTATTTCCTTAGATTACCAAGAGTAACAGATGTATTAAAGATCTTTCTTCTGTTGGCTCAAATTTGGTAGGAGGAAAATATACACATGTATATATAATGTTTCCATTTCTCTTCCTCTCATTATTAGCAATGCTAAATACTTTTTCATGTTTATTATTTGTTTCCTTTTTTGTGAATTGTTCATGTCTTTTGCCCATTTTCTGAATACTAGTGTTTAAAAAACTTAATGAGAATAAAGATTTTTAACTCTGTTATATTTGCCATGACTATTTTCTTGCCTGTTTTTGTTGCTATTTTAGCACAAAAGTAATAAAATCTCATTACAGAACTCCTGAAAACCAGAGAAATACATTTTTGAAAGTCATCAATATTTCTGGCACCCTAACATAACCACTATTATCATTCCCACTAGGTTTTTTTATGTGTTTCCTAAGTTGTAATTGCAGTGTGCAAAGACCTGCTTTTTAATGAACACAAAAGTATTTTCCCAAATAGCCCTATACTCTTCATAATCATCATTTAAAATCATATTCCATGGAGTAGATTCACCATTTCCTTATTGCTAGAATTCATGCTATTTCTAATATTTTTGATTTATAAATAACACTGATAAACACCATCATGCAGATAGTTCTTTCCTTATTTTGGATTAGTTTCTTAGGAAACATTCTCAGGAGTCGAATTACTTGATATAAGTACATTAATACATGTTGGTTACTGGACTTCTTTCTTAAGGGGTTGAGGCAAACTACAGTATTACTAGCAAACTGAGTACTCTCCTTTTCAATTGTTATAAAATTATAACAGAAGAGGCTACCTACTTATTTTAATTTCCATTTCTTTGGCTAGTAATGATGAACATTATCCCATATTCTCCAGTTGTACTTAAACTCTTTTTCAAGTAGTTTATTCATGTTTTTTGTATTTTTTCCTATATGTAATACTGTATGAGTACTTTAAAAAATACACACCTATCACTTCATATTTACATCAAATATGCCTTTTTAGTCTGTGTTTAAATTTTATTTTTTAAATGGCCACCAAACTTATTTTTTGTTTTAAAATTTTATATAGCCAAATTTGTTGATCTCGTTCTTTATTTTTCTATTACTTCCTGAGCTTAGAAAACTATTCCCCTTCAGAAGCTTGTAAACATTCATTCATTCTAGATTCTAGTTCTTTTTTTAATTTGCTATTTTATACTTAACTCTTCAACCAGCTCCACTTAGTTTATTACAGGAGATGAGGGTATAAATGCTACAAGCTGTCACAACATCATTTACTGTACAATCCTTTCCTGCCATTCAATTGTAATACATCCTCTTTAACAGACTGAACTTTTATATATATCATTCTCGGGGAGTGTACTATAACATTGTCCAATCTTAGACCAGTCATACAGGTGTTTTCATTACTCTAGTTTTGTATGTTTAATATCCAATAGCATTAGTCCCTCACTTCTTTTGCAGAATTTTCTTTGAAAATCACTCTTCCTTGGCTTTCAAATGCACTTATTTGGTTTCTTACTTCTAAGATATGGATTTCTTGAGGACACGACTGGTTTTTTCCCTTATAATAGACTGCTAAGCATAGTATTACTTGGTCAATAGGCATGAATGTTTCCCTCACTCTCTTAACACTGATTTCCAAAGTTTTCAAAAAGAGTGTGCCAACTTCTCTCTAATCCTGCCAGCACCTGAGTATGATGAACTTTTTTTTCAAAATTGGTAGTATATAAAATATACAATGCTTCAAATTTTATATCTCTGCTTATTAATGATGATAAACATGCTTGACATACAGTAGGTGCTTAATCAGTGCATATTGAATAAGTTACATGTATGAATCTATACATGTTTTGGGGGATGGGGAAGTTTAAGCAAATATTATGGTTATAATAGATAACTTAGATAACTGCTGGATAGATGTGAGTTTGTAGCCTAAATGCCTGTAGTCCATCTGTAGAGAGATTTAACAGGTGCCAAGAACCCTCTAGAATTTGGACCTAAATTGAGGCAATCCCTAGAGACTCTCTGTAATTTATATTCCCCACGGGCGTGTCTGTTTCTAGGCAAGATAAGCTGAAAGCTGTCTGAAATGGGTAAGGTAATAGTGTGTGGGTATGCCCACACCTACTGGCAGACCAGAAGCAGCCATGGTTAGCTCAAGATAGAGTATGCTTCCTTTGGCAGCTAAATAGTCATAAGAAGTTGCAGATATCTGGGTATTCCACTAGAAACTGACCCAGGCCCTACCACGCCTTAAGCAGTGAATTTAAACACATAAGATTCTCCAATGCTCTGTGCAGAAACTAGATCTGATTTGTATGAACAGGCATTTTCCATGAAACCACACTACTTTTCTTTTCACCTTGCTAAGCATATCAAGGCATAGAAGTCCTTAGTTTGAATAAGCTTGGTTTTTCCCCTTTCATCTGTAGTGTATAGGAAAGAGATTATTTTTTTCTCCTAGGGATCATGTCTTTATTTTGAATTGTTTTAATAGAGCAAAGGCTAACAAAGGGCAGGTGGTTTCTCTTGTTTTTAAGGCCATGCAAAACTCTTTACTAAACACTGTTTCTCTTTGCTCCATTTCCTCAGTAGTAGAGTCTACTAGTAAACTCTTTTTTTTTGGTCATGAAATCTGCTGCTTTGATGAAAAGAATTCCATGTTATTATCTTAACCTGCATATGCTGAAATTGTGCTCAAGGTTTTATTCTGAAAAATAAAGTGCGGTTTTCTCTAGACTCAAGAGCACCAGAGTATCAAGGTCATGGCCAATGGTATGAACAACTGGTGCGTGAATGATGCATCAGTAGTTCGTACCACTGCTGCTTCATTTCATTCACACAGCACATTGATAAAGTCAGAGTTTTAAAAATCCTTCCCGTCCAACATGTATTAAGTACTACAGACATATTGAGCAAGAAGCAAAATGCTGAATAAGGCCCAGCAGTCCTTGTCAGACAGAGTACTGCTATTTGAAACATTAACACAAAACTCCAAAAGGACTTCTCCTCTAACTCCAAGTAGCACCTAAGAACAGATGTTTCATAAGCCTAACTCTCGGTTGGTTGCCACTTTCCTTAGAGACAGCAGAATAACCCTTTGTTAATTCTTCAGCATTTTGCTTTAAATCTATACTCATCAATTCTCCACCTATTCAAAAACCTGCTTACCACTTCTTTCAAGAACTCGCTTTAAAATTCACCTCTTCTGAGACTTCCATGATTAATTTCTTCCTCCTGCTAAAACTCCAGCTCATATGTGCATTCAATTGTTATCAAAATTGATGTTGCTCCCTAATTATTCTAGTTTTGTTAGTGTTTCTAGAGTCCTCTGAAGACACGGGAATTTCCAGAAAGCTGAAAAAGAATTTAGAGATTTTCTAGTTATATCCTTTGCCACACCCATTTTCCTTATGAAGAAACTGAGGCTTAGAGAGGTTAATTTGTCCAAGTCAGTTAGCCAAGTTCGTAGGAAAACTAGGCACAGAGCCCAGATGTCCTGACTTTTAATAGTGTGCTTTCCACAATTTTATGCCATTTTCTATGTCTCTTGTATCTCTTCAGGATGCCTAGGAAAGTGACACACACACACACACACACACACACACGTCTTTCAGTAAGTACCAATTCAATAAGCATAAGAGCTTACGTAACTGAGAACCTGACTCAAGAAACGAGACAGAAAGCAGAAAGGTCATTTTCTTACTTCTTTGCATGATGCCACCCTCCGGACCAGTTAATCGCTACTTTGCACATTCCATCAATCAGGCATTGGGCCGCTGTGATTGTAGCCCCTCCTACAGCAGCTGCGTAGTCAAATATCCCTTCGGTCGCTGGGCAGTCATAACCTTTGGGCAAATATCAGAAGAGTTTGTTAAAAGAGGAAATGGAGAAATAGGAGGTATGACATTGTGATTTATAATAAGAAATATATATTTGGTTTCTGGACAGAGCACTTAAAAGTCTTGGAATTTTCCAAGTGATGACAGCAATAAAGCTATCTTTGTTAGGTTAATGGAGGTGACTTGCTGCACCTAAGGTTGGAGTTTGCCAGTGGATCCAACCAGGTGATTAGAGGGTTAGAAAAACCAGTCCCAACACTCCTGACGTCCTGTAAGGGGTGAGGAGCTGGAGATTGAGCTCAGTCATCAACGGGCCCGTGATTTAATCAATCATGCCTATGTAATGAACTCATGTTCATAACACCAAAAGGGAAATGTTCAGACAGCTTCCCAGTTGGTGAACACATAGAGATGCAGGGATAGGGGCACGCCTGGAGAAGGCATAGAAGCTCCACATCCTTTTTTCATATCTTCCCCTATGCATCTCTTCCCCCTGGCTGTTCCTGAGTTATATCCATTTATAATTAACCCATAATCTAGTGAGTGAATGAGTTTCCTGAATTCTGTGAGCAGCTTTAGTAAATCAGTTGAACCCAAGGAGGGGGCTGTGGGAACTTCTGCTTTGCAGCCAGTTGGACAGAAGGACAGGTAACAACCTGGATTTGCGATTGGCATCCTGAGTTGGAGGGGGTCGCCAAAACCTCCAATCTCTAACCAATTACTCAGAAGCACAGGTAACAACCTGGACTTATGATTGGCATCTGAAATAGGGAGTGGTCTTAGGGGACTGAACCCTTTACCTGTGGATTCGGATGCCATCTCTGGGTAGTGTCACAGTTGAGTTGAATTGTAGGACACCTAGCTGGTGTCCTGAGCATTGGTTTGTGGTGGTGGTCGGGGGGGAGGAAACACCCCTCCACAGATTGGAAATGGGTCCAAAACCCTACCAGGAGGAATAGGTTAAGAGGTAAGAACAACACACCCTACCAAAACCTACTGTGCTAACATCAACTCCAAATGAGAGATAAACATTTACAGTATTTGGGAGAAAATTTTGTTAGAGCTAGAAATGCTAAACCTTTGAGATGATCTAGTCACATTCTACAGATGGGGAAAGAAAGGCCTAGGAGATGATGTCTTTCATCTATGGTCACTCAGAGCCAGGCCTGGGACCCAGGTCTCTTGACTCCCCTGCCATCCCTCCAACCCAGTCCAGAGTTCTACAAAACCATGCTGTTTCTCTAGACTGTCCTACTGGCCACTTCAAAAAAATTCAGCTGGCCAACATTCAAGACAAGAAACAACAAATGCTGGTGAGGATGCAGAGAAAGGGGAACCCTCCTATACTGTTGGTGGGAATGTAAATTAGTTCAACTATTTGGAAAGCAATATGGAGGTTCCTCAAAAAACTAAAAATAGCAATACCATTTGAGCCAGGAAGTCCACTCCTAGGAAATTTTTTATTATTAAGGTATCATTGATATACAATCTTATGCTCAGGTTTCCCATGAACAAAACTGTGGTTACTACATTCCCACTCCTAGGAATCTACCTAAAGAAAACAAGATCCCAGATTCAAAAAGACATATGCATCCCTATGTTTATTGCAGCACTATTTACAATAGCCAAGATATGGAAGCAACCTAAGTGTTCATTAGTATATGGATGAAGAAGATGTGGTACATATACACAATGGAATATTATTCAGCCATAAGAAGAAAATGAATCCTACCATTTACAACAACATGGATGGAGCTAGAGGGTATAATGCTCAGTGAAATAAGTCAGGCAGAGAAAGACAAGTACCAAATGATTTCACTCATTTTTGGAGTATAACAACAAAGCAAAACTAAAGGAACAAAACAGCAGCAGACTCACAGATTCCAAGAAGGGACTAGCGGTTACCAAAGGGAAGGTGGTGGGGAGGGAGGGAGAAACGGATTAAAGGGCATTATGATTAGCACACATAATGTAGGGGGGTCACAGGGAAGGCAGTACAGCACAGAAAAGAAAAGTAGTGACTCTATAGCATGTTACTATGCTGATGGACAGTGATTGCAATGGGGAGTGGGGGGACTTGATAACATGGGTGAATGTTGTAACCACAATGTTGCTCATGTGAAACCTTTATAAGAGTGTATATCAATGATACCTTAATAAAAAAAATGCAGCTGTTTAATGAGAGATGAAGTTGAAAACTTAGCCAGAACAGAAATCTGTACTGAAGTTAAAATATAAGGTCACAGGACAGTTAAATCAGCATGTATACAGCCATGGTTTGGGTACTGCTACAAAAGCCTAAACAATTGAAAGATTTCCCCCATCTGATCTATCATTCACATCTGCTCAACTCATATGGTTTGCTTGGTGAGATACATACAGTGAAGATTTAGAGATTAAAAAAAAGAGAGTGTCATAACACTGTGATGAACACATTGGTTCTTAATTTAAAAGTATTTAAGACCATCATGCCAATTATAAAAGGTTAAGTAGTTACAATCTACATGCGGAGGTTGTCTAGCTCCCATCATTGCCTGGTAATGATTTTACCTAGCCCATATTCTGTGGAGTCTGGATGATCATCATCTCCTTCTTGGCTGACCTTCTGGAGATGCTGCAGATAGGCATCAGTGTGGAAGGTGGCCATCTCCTCCATGGAGGCCACTTTGGGCTTAACTATCCTAATAACAACAGAGAACAAAGAGAGGTGAGTGAGTCAGACCCAGAGAATGTCAGAAGCTAGAAGTAGGAGCCAGCATTCTGAGCATAAAATACAACTCCCAGTTTCTGATTCCAGTGGGCTGACACAACAAAAATGTCTGTTCCTCTAGTGACCTATATAATCTTTACTTCCTCATATCTAGGTAATGATGCCATTAATAAGGGGTGAGTGGATAAATTTTTTCCCCTTGAGTTTTTAGGCAGGTGGAAAATAGAGTGAGCATATTCAAATTAAATAATCAGGTATTAGACACTCTGAGTTACAACTTTCATGATAAACCAGCATATTTTCATTTGAATCAGTTCCTAATTGGGGCATATAATCCCTTTGGTTATGGTTTTCTTTAGTGGGCAGCTATATTGTCATGAATTTTGAATTTGGAGTCAGGGAACTGGGACCCTGTCATAACTCTGTACTTACCAGATCTATAACCTCAGGTAAGTTGACTATTCTGTAGTTTAGTTTCCTCATCTGTAAAGTGGGGAGATCTTCTAAGACTTATGTGAAGATTAAATGATACAGATATGAAAATGCTTTGTGGATAACTATCACTATTATTAAAGGATAAAAAAATAGGGAACCCAGAGTGTAAAAGTCCTTCACATATGCCTTTGAGCAGAAGAAGAGAAGGGGCAAACAGGTTGGAACCAGGATTCACTCAGAAGCTGTTAACCACCTCTTCACAAATAGGAGTGACTGACAGAACACAGGGGGCTAAGCTAACAACAGGACTTACCATCTCTAACCTCTAGTGGCCCATTCCCCATTTCCTTTTCTTGACCCCGCTGCTGCCACTACTGCTCTCTAGCTCTCAGCACTGCCACTCAGAGGGTGGTCTATAGGCCAGAAGCATCACCACCTGGGGGCTTGTTAGAAAAGTTGAATTTCAGCCTCACTTCAGATCTCCTGAATCAGAATTTGTATTTTAACAAGGTGATTTATATGCACTTTCCAGTTGGAAGAGCAATGACCTAGGCCACTGGGAGGCAGTAGTGGCTTTTTACATTTGCCAAATGGGACCATGGCCATGAGTTTCTAGTGAATTAATATGACTGTACAGGCTACTACTATGACCAAACAGGCCAAAAAAAAAATCCTGTGGATCAGCCTCAAAAACTAAATATATGTAAGCCAAGATGCAAGGATTCTTGCTTTAAGAAAACATGTCTACACCCTCAGAGGTGACAAATCTGCCCATCAAAATCAAAATTTTACAGTTTCTTGGACCATGTTTCCCAGGCTTAATAGCTGCCTTTTTAAGCAACCTTCCTTGTATTTAACGGATATTCATGGAAACCTCTCTACTTAACAACAAGGAAATTGGACAGCTTTTTTGCTTTCTCATCTTAAAGTGATTTTTGAAAGGTTAAACAGCTTTGATGGATGGCATGAAGTTTTTATGCTTACCAAGCACATGGGTTAAAACAGCTGAGAAACATTCCTAAAGAAGGTATTCAATAAGTGACTTTGTTAATGATAAAATTCCAGGAGATAAATGAAGCATACCACACTAGCTGGCATACATAGACAGATAATCACCCACTGGCCAGAAAACATCACACATAATCCCACAAGTGGCAAGGTTATAATCTTTACTCTTACAACGACAAACAGCAAGTTCATTTTTCTAAAGGAGCACTTAGCTCTGTGCTGAGTTCTGACCTTGCTAGCAGGTGTTTGCTTTGGTCTTGACTGTCTGTAAACTCATTCATTAAAGTCTGGTGGTGGTGATGGGGTATCTAAAAAGTCTTGTTGAACACACACCCTCAGGTCTAGCTTACGAAAAGAAAAACCCCCAAACCAGAAAACTAGCTGACCACCACCTTTTTTTCCCCTATCATATAGGGTTTTGTACCCAAAAGTACTCACCTCAAAATCTCCACAAAGCACCTATCCTTAGGATACTTTTTTCCTTCCCAGTAATAAAATCTTAATGGCTCTTACCTGCTTCACGTAGTTTTTTCAGGTTTTCTTAATTTTTCAAGGGCTTTCACTAAGTTACAGGCAGATTACAAACACTGAATTCCAAAAGGCTTTTTAAAAAGGACCATTCTCTTCCTAAATAATCCCACTGTGAAGCAGGATATTAAGGTTATGAACACTTCCGTTCAGGGCTCTGTTCACAAAAGACAACTTACCTCATTTGCTTATGCAGTGCATATGCTTCAATCAAAGAATGTACCATACTGGCCTAAAAACATCAGCAAAGAAAAAAAAAGGCAGAAAATAGTCTCTTTATTGTTTAATTCAGAGAAATCCCGTAGACTTCATCATTCTGAACAAAGGAGCTAACTTTTAGCTTCCCTCCCTTCTTTTCACTTAACAGTTAACAATGCACTTAAACAATATGGATACAAAGTATCTAAACCGCTAAGGAGAAGGTACCCGGCCTTACTGAGGTGATGGAACACTTTCCTCCTGCAGCTTCTTCTCCACCACTTCAGGCATCCCTGGCTGTAGAGACGCCTTCCCCTCCCCCGCACCGCCATCCCCACCTGTCCCTTGGACGCCTGGCTGATAAATACTGCGCTCTCAAAAACTATAAGGGAACACTTCCTCCATCACCTGGTACAGCGGCCCAAATTTCTGCTAAAGATTTCCCTCAGCCTAGTACTCTCTTGGCTTTCTAGTGCCTTCCCGTCCACAGTCCCCCACCCCCACACCAAAAGCCCACGGTCTTTCATTTCAACCTCTCTTACCCGTTTGGGGACTTTGGCCAGGGAGTCGCACATGCTGACATATTCGGGACTGTAGATGTAAACCGGTGGCAGCGACTGCCCACTGTCCGCCGGTTCCTCCGCCTCCTCCATCTTCTACTTCCAGCCGTTCCGGAGCCACCGTCCGGATCCGGCTTTTTTCGGACTCAGCCCGGGCTCCGGTTCCTGCTCCTTTGATCGGCCGCAGCGGTGCTCCCTGGTCAACATTCCCTCCTATTCTCGAGATCGCCGGAGACACTGTCCCCGCTCCCCATCCAATGAGAGGAATATATGGGCTTTCCCAGGTCAGAACCCCTTTATTTAGTGACCACAGTTCAAAAACGGGAGTTCGGCCGACAGAAGAACCCAAATAGCTGCCAATTAGGATAGATAGTTTATGGCACAAATAAGCACGGTCAAAACGAACCATCCTTGTTGCCCTACGGGGCCATTTGAGATGAGGTCAGACCAGCTTCAGAGCATGCTGGTAGATGTAGTTTCGAGGGGTTTCGGTAGCGGAAGAACCGGGGCTGATTACTAAAAGAGCCGCGAATTTGAGTTTTAGCGCTGAAAAAGGGGGAAAAAAAGCAACCCCAACTCTTTACGAATTGTTTCAATCTACAACCTATAGAAATGTTTAAAGACAGACACGATGGGTCCACTAAGGGGCTAGCACCACCCAGCTACATCAAGCAGGCTTTTCTTGGTTGGGGACTAATTAACGGTACAAATGGTTTGAAAAGTTTACGCGGTATATTCTGTACCGCAACTTTACTTCATTGCTTTTCAACATTAACTATCCATGTCCACGTAAGAGTTAATATTCTCAAGAATTTACACTGGAAAAGCTGATAGTACTCTCCCAAGACGCTGGCTGGTACTCTGGAACTTGCTTGGTGAAAATGCTTGAAAATTCAGGGGAAGTAAGTGTATAATCAGGTATTTTCAGTGATGTTTGGTAATGGAAGCTCCTCTTTCCTCCCTCCTTTTGCCTCTAACTATACAAAGGTTAGGGAGATATTTTAGGTTTACTGTGAGGATCCACAATAAAAAATATCCTGAAGCAGTTTTAGAATTACTATCAATATTTCCAGGTTCCTGGGGGTCCCTATGATCTGATGCAAGCTGGCCAATGCCCAAGCCTCCAGCTCACATCAACCTTAACTGACCTACTAACACCCCTAGATAATCCAATATCCTAATCTTCTTTAAAACTCTAGCTTGTTTTTTTCCTGTTTAAACATTTACTGAGTATTGTGAAATACACTTGGACATATTACCTCATTTCATCCTTGCAACAGTCCTATGAAGGAGCTTGTAATATACCCCTTTTACAGATGCAGTTTAGAAAGCAAGTAACTGTTCAAAGTCACACACTTAGCAAGCAGAAATGCAGGAATTCAAAACCAGGTCTGCCTGAAACTGAAGCCTTTAAATATTCCCTTTACTATATAAACTTGATTCCTCCAGGATGATTTTGAGTTAAACCTAACTTTGCTCAACCCTCCATTTAGTATCTGTCAGTACTTAGTATTCTGGAATATTTTTTCTCTGATGCGTTCTTTAACTAGAATGTAAGCTCGTAAGTTTCTTTTATATCTTCCCATACCAACTAGTTCAAAGTTCTGCAATCAATCAGCCATTCATCAAACATTTATCTAACATCAACTAAGTGTACAGTTTAGCTGTAGATTCAGTTTTCAAGATGAATTACAATCTGATCTCTGCTCTCAGGAAATTCACATTCTTGTACGAATGAGACAAACATACAAGAAACCATAGGCAATGCAGAGTCAGATAACAATGTAGGATGCTTAGATTACTTAATAAATAAGCATTAAGTATTCAATTATTGATACTTAATAAATGGCAACCAGGATTCTTATTCAGTGGCACTTGAGAGAGACAGGATTTACTTGGTGAAGATGGGAGTGAGGGGAGGGCATGCTGCTAGAATCGACAGCATAAGCAAAAACAAAAAAGAGAATATTTCCAGTCTAATTTAGCTGAGAGGGCTGGACCATGAAGAGTTTTGAATGCCAGGCTAAAGAGAATAGACTTCATCCTGTGGGAAATGGTATGCATTTAAACAGAAATCTTTCTTTAAAACAAGATTTCTACAGCAGTGGTGTGTAGGAAAGATGAGCTATTTAAAGACTAGAGGCAGTGAGATGCTGCACTGTTCCAGGTAAGAAGTAATGATGATTTAAACTACAGCAGGGGCAACGTGAACAAAGAGGGAAAACCAATGCACAGGGTAGGTTCAATAAGACTTCCTTACTACTTGAATATTGGTGGGAGAGGGAGGTGTTTGAGATTCACTGAAAACTCTTAAAAGTCTGGGTGAAGAGAAGGCCAGGAATATCAATATAAGGAATAGAGAAATGAGGAGGAAGAACTCATAGTGTAGGACTGAGTGGACATGAGTATGATTTTAAAAGTGTTGGGTTTCATGGCTCAATGGGATAAGCACCTGTACATCCCTGCCCCATCACACACACATAACGAAGAGGTAGCTAAAGTCATCAGAGAGGCTGAAATAGTCAGGGGAACATGGCTTTCTCTACTGAAATATCTCATAGTCATATCTATCTTAGCATTTTCAAACCAAACTCCCCATTTGCCATCCAAGTCTTTTCCACCCCTTCCCTATCTTTCATAGCTCAGTAAAGATACCAACATCTATCCAGTTGCCTAAGTCAGGAACCAGGGAAATTTTTGTGTTCCCTCCTTTTCCCTATCCCCAAATCTAATCCAGCAGCAATTTCCATCAGTTCCACCTCTAGGACACATCTTAAATGCACCCACTTCTCTTCCTCTGCACTGCTGCCACACCAGTCCTGGCACTGTGATTTCTCACCTGGACTTTCTGCAATATCTAATTGGTTCCTTCTTCCACTCTTGTTGACCTACAATCCATTCTTTTTGCAGCCACCAGAGTGAGCTCCTAAAAATACATAAATTACATCTTGTCACTTTTTAAAACCTGCCCCACACCATGATGAGAACCTTTGAGCTGGGATGAGTATAATTTTGGGAAATGCCTGTTGTGGGGGTTAGGGAGAGGAAAAGATGCCAGAAAGAAGACAAAAAACGAACAGTTGGATGGGAACAGATGCAGCATAGTTTCACAGAAATCGAGGGATGAGAGGAGGGTTACAAGAAGGGAGATATAGTAACCATCCCATGTATTGCAAAAGGGTCAAAGACCCCTTTTGCCATTAGGAGCACACTGGTTCTCTATGAGGATAAAAACGGGAGGGAGGTTGGGAGGGAGTCAGATTGCAAGGGGTTAAGGACTAAAGCCACATTGTGAAGTGTAGCTTCTTCTTTGAAGAAATTTGATTGTGAAAGGAAGGAATCAGTATAGCAGCCTGGGGGCAGGGAGATGTAAGAGCCCAAGAATGATTTCTTAGGAAAACAGAGAAATCCACATTTACAGACAGAAGGGAAAGATTCAATGGAGCTGTAGGAGTTGACTGAAAGATGAGATCCTGACAGGTTGGCAATATAAGGAGGAAATGGGACTTCATGGATAGGCAGAGGAAGGAAGAGCACACAGTACAGGCTGGCCAACTGACACCCTAAAATCTGCACTCTAATCAGATGGCATGAAAATGGATTGTTCCATGTGTTCTTTCAGATCTAGCAACAGGAAGCTGAACACTTCAAGGCAGGAGCTTTACTGCTAAACTGGAAATAGTATCCTCATTTGGCATACAATGTGGCAAGATGTTTCAACTATGGAGAAAGATAAATTGTTGCAAGAGGCTCTGACATTGGCAGCATATTCCTGCAGTATATCTCATAGGGAGACTAGACACTTGTTCATGATTAAGACAGAGCACAAGCCACTCCACAGGTCCCTAACCTCAATTTACTACATGCTTAACACCCATCTTGTCCTTACATTGTGAAGAAAACCCTTCGCAAAGCACTAGATTCGCAGTCAGAGGACTTGAGGTCTGAGGAAGTAGGATGAATCTGGGCTTCATTCGCTGATGTGGTGGCCCCTGGCAAGTTCCTTGACTCACTTTCCTCAACCATTACTGCTAAAGGTAGTTTTGGAACTACCAATTTCAGCAAGGTTAGGTTAGGCTGTGGTTAGGGGTAGGTTAGGTTAGGGGTAATCCCCACTTTGGCAATCTCTCCTGCCTCTGCCTGCCTGCTTCTGCCAGCAGGCAAAACACACACATTAAAAAGATGCTACCTCTGGCCACCTGCTCTGTGTGTTTCACAGTCTAACCACTGATGCTTCAACTGTGCCTAACAGACTGACCCTTGCCTAACACATCATTTCTTAATGTCTTTCCCTTGCAGAGTGTCATGATTGAGAATGCAACTCTAGAGTCAGACTGCTTGGGCTCAACTCCCAGCTCTCCAGTCACTAGCTGATCTTGAACTATTTGCTTAACCATTCAGTGCTTCAGTTCCCTTGTCTATAACATGGAGATGACAAGAGTAGGTATCTGACATGGTGATTGTGAAGACAGAATAAGATGGCCTACACCAAGTGCCTGTATAACAATGGTTGGCATTTGGTAAGCACCCAAATGTTGGTTATTATTTAAGAGGTAGTGTGCCAAATATTCCTTAATTTTTGGAAAAGTCTCAATCCACTGTTGTCCTCAGCCCCCATACCATACTGTAAGAGTACTGCTAGTGGTCTGAGAACAGGCCCTTGGCTTTTAGGCCTAGCCTTAAAAGAAATCAGACTTCTGCTAAATATAGGGAGACCATATCATCCAAACTGGGACACTTTTGAGAGTGACAGAGAGTGCTATTAATAATTATGCCAGGACAACAGGCATAAATGGGGACTGTCTTAGGCAAACCAAGACCTAAGGTCATTCAAGTTTAATAGGAATGAAGACTAAATGTGGAAAACACTGCATTTATTTCCACTGCATTAATACAGGTACTGGTATTTGGTAAGTGCAAAAAAGGGACAATGAGGTTTTGTGAGCTGTGGTTGAGAACAACTTTTGCCCTCCCAGCTGCATAAAATTCCCAGAATGTAGTAAAACCTAGACTGTAGAGACTGTTCATCCTTGCTGGATAAGCCCTTTCTGGTTACACAAAAGGCTAATGAATAGTATAAACAAGATTCTGCTGAACAGGTATACTTAGAACAAATTGTTTTGAAGTACCCTTCAGTAGTGCAGAAGCACCATTTGCACACAATTATAATGCTAAATAAAAATCAGTTTTATTCATTCATCAGAACAGGTTCCCTAGAGACCTCAATAAACCCTTTTGAATTTACTGAGCCTAGTTTGAACAGGCATGTATTTGAACTGTAAAACTGCACTTCTTTACTTATAACATATTATATAATGTATAACATATGACTTATGTATTAATATTCTACTTTGGTCCAATTGAGCCTTGACTATACTGTATAATATAGCCATGAAATAAGCTCCAATCACAAAAACATATTTAAAGTTTTGCACACTGGTAGTAGACATGATTTAATTGTAAATTTGAACTTTACAAAAAATCTTAATCATAATGTAAGTTGGTCACAGGGATGGTAGTACAGCATGGAGAATATAGCCAATGATTCTGTAACATCTTCCCTATGCCGGCAGATAGTAACCACACTAGCAGGGGTGAGGATTTAATGATATGGGTAACTGTTGAACTACTGTGTTGTACTTGAAACTAGTAGAAGAGCACATACATCAACTACACTTCAATAAAAGAAAAACCAAAAAAAAATAAGTGCTTTAAAAAAAAGTCCAACATGTCTTTTAGCATATTCAGTGTCTCTTCCTAGTTTGCAGATGGCAAAATTCCCATCTTGAAGCCTTAATCCCCAATGGCATGGTATTTGGAGGTGGGGGCCTTTGGCAGGCAATCAAGATTCAATGAAGTCATGAAGGTGGGATTGCCAGGACAGGCTTAGGGCCCTTATAAAATGAGGAAGAGAATAGAGCTCTCTGTCTCTGCATCATGTGAGGACACAGGTGGCCATCTGCAAACTAGGAAGAGACACTAAATATGCTGGGACCTTGATCTTGGACCTCTCAGTCTCCAGAACTGTGAGAAATAAATGTATGTTGTTTAAGCCACTCAGTCTAGGGTATTTTGTTATAGCAGCCTGAACTGACTAAGACAGAAAGTTAGGAGAAATACTCTTCAAAGAAGGCTACCTAAACATGGGGCCAGAGAAGGGGATTTCAGGATTCCCGCATTACCCTTTGTATGTCAGCCTAAGGTCACAGTCATACCCCACTTCCCAAGCAACACATATTTACACACTCAGTCTTTCAACTGTGCACACAGATATAGACACATTAAAACAAATTACATTCAGAAAAATTCCCCCATATGCTGAGACACCCACAAAAATGCAGGTGTTTACAAGAAACAGATATGTCCACAGATACCAAGATATACATAGGTATGAACATTAGAATCAGGAAGGGAAAAAGTAAGTGGAAGAGTTTAAGAATAGGTGGGAGGGCAGGGATTTGGTGGGGGAGGGTGCTGTATTCTGTAGAAAGTGAGTGGGCAAAAGGAAATAGTCTTTGGTAAAGTAGCTATTTTACCTGCTTTGCAAAAGATAGAGGCTTCAATTATTCTGTGTGTTGTATGCCAGCCCACTTTTCAGAGGCATGGATTAGGTGTAGAGGGTGCTCTTCCAGGCACTAGCCCACCGCTGATTCCCTCTCTGTTCCTGGGGTGTAAGGCACTACCCAGGCATCTTCCCTTCTTTCCCCTTCCTCTCTGGAATTGGACTCCTGGCTCAATTTCTCTGGGTTATTCTGCATTTTCTGCTACAGATACATCTCTGAGTACCTGTAATCTTCATAAAATGTGATTTCAAGTGTTAATGCAGAAGTCCTTACATATACTCACTGCATTTGCATTTTTTTTGGTATTTCACCAAAGAGAGAGTAGGAATTATGTGGGCATAATACAGAGAATGCAAAAGCAGAGATAATAATTCTACAATGCAAGTTCATTGCTCAGTGTGAGGCAACACTTGAGTATAGAAGGAAACCATAGTCTGGTACTCTCTTTTTCTAAGAAAAGGCACTCAGAACAGATATTTCCAATTTATAGTAGCATAAAATCCAAACAACCTAGGGTTTATTCACTTTAGATAATGTCCCAAAGGGTTTACTCACTTGAGATAATGTCCCAAAGTACTACTCATTCATACAATGAAACCACACATTAGGGAAAACCAAACTTTAGAAATAAGTTATTATTAATACCTGCTTCCCAAACAGGAATTAGAAGACTAAGTTTATAACAGATCTAGAAAATAAAAACACGTGCAAACTTTTATGAACTGTGAAAGAATTAAGGCCCACAATGAAGTGCTGGGTGAGCATATTACTCCAATAAGGGTTTATTTCTTCTAAAGCTGTTAGTTTATCAGAAAAGTTTGCTCTAAGGGATGGAATAGAAAGGGGCAGGGTGGGCGTGATCAGGCCACCACATTTCACCTCCATGCACAATCAACCGAGGCAAGAACCAGCTATCAAAAGGTTTCCAGCAGCCAGGGCCCAAAGGTTTCATTGCATGGCACAGATGCTGTGGGGCAGGAACTCCTGCACGTAGGTGGCAGCTGCCTTGGAGAGGTAGGTCATGGTGCCAAACCTGCCACTGGGTGCACTGTCATACAGAAGAATACAGATGCCAGTCGCAGGATCCTTTGCCAACATGATATCATCCGCACCGAGGGTTTTCTGTTTGGTTTTTAAGGGTGGGAAAACACAATGGAAAGGAAAAAATTACTAATCCCTTTAATTAAAGTTCTGATTAGGATAACACAGAGCCTCTTTTCCATCACCAGCTAGTTGGATTTTAGGCTGTTTAGCCAGAAAGGGATCAGGGTTATGATCAAAATGGCGAATATGAGTTTCTATACATGTATTTTTCACTAGATCCCAAAAGTATATGAAATAATTTTTAAAGTATTAATTATTTAGAATTTGTGAAATTTAAATATAATAGTTAATTAAATGAGTTGTGCCTGTTAACAATCATATGTTCATACGTACAAATCACCCTAGAGGTACTTAGGTCTGAATCATTCTAATACTACTGATTTCAGCATGTATTATTATATCTTGTATTTGATCATTATTTCTTTCTAAATTGACTTAATTCAAACAGACTGTAAGCTTTCCAAGCTAGAGTCTATGCCTAAAAGGGATCACATTTTCTGATACATGGACTAATGGCAATCCAGAATATTTAAAATTAGGACTGTCCTAGAAAATCCTGGATGGTTTTAATTTCTTTTGTATTACCTTCAGTGCCTGATAGAATGAAACACCTATTACATGTTTTGGAGATTTCCCTGTTGATAGCAGTGCATGTCCTTCACCATATGTGTCCCTGTGTCCCTACTCTTAATCTAGGAGAGATTTGGAAAGCTTTAATAAATACTTATATTTTCAAAACGTGACTAATTTCCTGGAAGATTTATTAAGAAAATAAGAAAAATGTAGAATTAAAAGTTTCACTTTGGTATTTTCCCATAGTAAGTAGCAAAAACCAAAACCAAACCAAACCAAACCAAAATCAAATATCTTTTCAAGAGTCCAGAAAGGATATGCTACCCAATAGTCTTTTATCAAGTCCTTATCACTATAAAAAAGTTGTGTGATAAGAAGTTTGAAATATGATAAAAAGCAGAAAAGCCTCCTGAGTCCCAGACAACTTTACCATCTAACAACCATGAAACATATGGTAAAAGCCAGAGGTCATCCCAGAGCTTACTTCTTTTGCAGAGCTCAGTGGGGGCCCAGAAAAGAGCTATGAGGAAGAGGACACGAGAAAGTGACACTGGCTTCATGAAGAGCTCTGAATGCAGTCAGGCTAATCTCAAACATCCCCCTTTGAGACAAACAAGAGATTTGCCTACCTGTTCTTGAAGGAACAAGTCATTGGCAATATGCACTATTTTTTCCACAGCAATGATACTTCTGATACTATGAATTTCAATATCTGCCATCATGGTGAGGACAAGGATGGCTTCAACCAGAAGCTGACGGTACTCTGGCTGAGGCACACGATTCAGGACAGACTCCACATGAACAGAGAATTTAATCTCGCCTGGAGTCATCTGTGGTAGAGGAAAAGGAAACTACTTCTTAGCACATCATCTAGGAGGCATCAATCACCTATTCTGAAAGGCAGTAAAACCACTGTAGCTAGGAGTGTTGTTTTGGTGTCCTTTAAGGTAACTGACAGAGTAAATTAAATTGGTTCAGTCTTTTTGGAAGACACCCCGGCAGTGCATAACAAGAGCCATAAAAGTGTAACTGCCCTCCAACCTATACTTCTCATTCTTGGAGTTCATCCTAAGGAAATAATTCATGAAAGGAAATAAGTCCTGTGTGTAAGAGTGTTTATAGCAGCATTAGGCACAAGTGTAAAACTAGAAGTAACCTTAATTTGGGAATGGTTGTGTAAATAATGGCATATCATGGTAATGCAACTTCATGAGTTTTTATAATTTAACAGAATAAACATGATAACTGTGGATAAAGAAAAATATAAGTAGAACTTAAAATTGTACATACATGATGATTAGAACTATGCACATTTACATACTGCTAGATAAAAATAGGCATGAAGTATATAAAGTACTTTAGGGTGAAGGTAACTGAATCATTTTTGGTAAAATTGTATTTAGTATACACTTTAGGGTAACAATGGAGACCTGGAGTCTAAAGATCTGAGTTCAAGTCCTGCCTTTGTCAAGTTACTCATTCTATATAACCTTGGACAATTCATCTTTCTAAATTTGTTTCCTTCTCTGTAAATCAGGAAGTATAATCCCATCCTAAGCTGTCTCACAGTTGTGTTGGATATCAAATTAATGAATATGTGAAGCTGCTTTGAAGACTCCTAAAGGTACCATTCAGGTATGCATTATTATTAATTCTATTAACATTTCAATCTCGCTAAAGGTAGAGAAAAGACAAATAGAGGACACAGTGTACTTTATTAGAGAAAAGGTCTATAGGCAAGTGTGAAGCCCTGACACGTAGTATTAGCTTTCTGTATCTGCCCCTCCAGCCATTATCTGCAACAATTGTAGTGTTTTCAAGAATTTGCTACTGTCCAGTCTTACTATTCCTAGCTTGCTACTTCTCATGTCTTTGTTGATTTTTTATAAAAGCTATTTCTGTTTAACTTCTGTGTGATTGAGCAAAAAGTGAAATATAAAAGCACCTGATTATCTATGTCTGTGGTTCATGGCAATGTTTTCCATCAGACTTATTCCAAAAATTTTTTTTTAAGTACAGATGCTCGTGCCCTGTCCCTGGAGATTCTAATCCACGTAATTGGAGTTAGGAGCTCAGGTTACTGTGACATATATTTAGAGCTAAGGACCACTGGTTTATGATCTAACAGTTTACAAGCATCCTACTAGAGAAAGGTAGGGATGAGAAGGATGGGGACATGAAAAGTCATTCATTCTTAGATTTCTATCTTGTCTGTTCTCTCTAAAACTCTGGCAATACTAAAAAAAAGAACAGCCTAACTTAATTAACCATTAAAAGAAGCTATCCTTGTATCATTAATGTAATAAATAATTACTCTCCTAATATGCCCATTCTATTTTTAAAAAACTTTCTTTTCTTCAAAAGCATTTCATGTTCAGTTGATTTATAAAAGCATAAATCTGTTATTTTGAAAAGTGACCACTGAAATACTTCAGTCAGACAAAGTATCAATCACATAAGTGTGAAAGAGCCTTACCTCTCTAGTGGTTGAAGAAGGAAGAACAAAACCTTCCACAGAAAGTCCATGACACTATAAAACAGCAAAAACATGTTGTTACCAAGGACATGCTGACAACTGGGAGGCTGTAAGCAGACACTTAGTATTTCTAAGTGTACTTCATGGGGTAGATGCTGAGTAATCATAGGCCAGTGAAAAGTCCTACAGCCCAAGTGTCCTTGCCAAGAGCTTGTGATTGCTACATGGCAAGAAGCAGGGCTGGACTACAGGAGACCCAAGGTTCATCCTCTACTTAGGGGAGTTGCAGGGATAGGTAAGGATTACCTTCTGGGATAGACTAGCTGCAAAGATTCAGAGACACCTGGGAGGATACCATGCTATGACCCAGAACCACCACAAATAGGCTCTCAGAAAGATTCTTAAGCTGAAGAAAAAAGCTCAAGATATGATTTATTGGATATGCATAGTTATTATGTTTTCTATTTAACCATACCCCATCAGCACTCCTGATCTCCTCAACTTGCTCTACTAGATTTTTCTATAGTGCTTGTCATCTTTTCACATTCTATATAACTTATTATATTTATTATTTATTGTTTATCTCTCCATAGTAGAATGTAAGTTCCATAAGAACAGGGATTTTTGTCTCTTTTGGTCTTTGCTGTATTGCTGTAAGCACGTAGGACATAGCCTAGAGCACAGCAGATGCTCAAGAAATAACAAATAAATGAGTGATATTTTATCTTCTCCCTCACTACCAACTCAATTATTAAACAATAGTGGGATTAATGACATGCTGTTTTAAGTTTTAAGTAAATCGAAACGTTATATATTGAAGTATAGATAAAGATTCCAGTCTAACAGGTTTACTGACTTTCGTAGTAGAGACTTCTATCCCATGTTTCACATGCCAAATAACAACTTTTGTACAGAGAATTACCAGTCTTCAAACAAATATGCAAAGTGATTATGTTGCATTCAAACCCTGAAAGGAATGGAATGAAAAACAGGAGGCTTCTTTTCCTCTTACATTAGGATTCCAAGTCCAGGTTTTGATTCTGCTGCAAAATATCCAATCTTTCCTGTCAAATTTAAAAGTTATTTCTCTTGTATTATGACAGCCTTGTGGCTTTATACCTTCATAACACATTTTGGCCTTTGCATTATAGCTGCTATTTAAGAAGACAACTATGGATTGAACTTGATAACAAGAACAGAAACCTTCCAGGGAATCTGAAGTAGAATAGCATCTGCTACATGTCTGTGAAATTGAATTACCAGAACCCAGGCATAACTGGGGACATAAAGTACATATCTGTCACTACTGTGCTATAGAAGTTAGATGGAGGAAAGTTTTAGGTACTCTTTGAAAAGAAGACCCCCCCCCCCCCCATTGCAGTCACTGCCCATCAGCTTAGTAAGATGCTACAGAGTTGCTACTTGTCTTCTCTGTGCTATTAGGCAAGAGCTTTTTATACAGACTCCCCATATAGTCTAAAGAATGAACTTTCATCTTCCCGAAGGATCACTTGATTCTGACCCTGAAAGAGTATCAATGTGCTAAAGGGAGAAACAGAGCTAAAAGCCTTAAAGTTCTGGATGAAGTGTTCTTCAGGTCTTTGCCAGGGGCAATAAAGCAAAAAGTGGCACCTAATAGACTATAAATAAGACCTATGCATGAGTACACAGTCTTCTTGGCCCTCTAAATCTGTCACAATCACAGTGGTGTCATGTCCCCTTAAATGACTTCGGCAAACAAGACCTTTAAAAAAAAAGGCAAAAATTGTTCAGACCAACAGAGTCTTTGGACTATTAGCATAATTATGACTTTTCATTTTAGTTTTCATTCCAGAAAAAATATAGGTAAGAGCTTTTTTTTTATTAAGGTATCATTGATATACAATCTTATGAAGGTTTCACATGAGCAACACAGTGGTTACTACATTCACCCATATTATCAAGACCCCCCCACCACACCCCATTGCAGTCACTGTCCATCAGCTTAGTAAGATGGTACAGAGTTGCTACTTGTCTTCTCTGTGCTATTAAGCAAGAGCTTTTTATACAAACTCCCCAGATGCTCCAATTGTTTTACGGTAGTGACATTTAGTTATAAACAGCACATTGCTACAAAGAACACTTCTACTCTATAACAGTTACAAAGAAAGTGAGCTCTTTATCATCAAATTTATTTGATTAGCAGCAAATGTATGACAATGTCCCACAATAACCAACTATGGCCAAAGGCAGAGAAGTGATGATTTCTGAAATCTAATTTATAAATAATACTATAGCAACAATAATGGAAAGAGACTAAATTATCAATATTGTCAAAATAACAAATAAACTGTTTTGTTTTTATGTTTTCTTTTAGGTCTTGTCCATATGAGCATGACTTTTATATAATTGCAGTGACATCACAGTCATATCATATCTTAGCCAAGAAGGCTGAGGATTTCGAGGGAGAAAATGAAGAGACATCTATTATGTGTTATGCTCACCTTCTGCAAAACTTTCCATACTTTTTGATAAAATCCAATAGGAACTCTATTCAGTGCGCCATCCAGCCTTCTTCGGCGGTGCCATTGACCTTGACGATTATCTTTAGATGTATGTTGACTGTAGGCACTAGGAAAGGACCCACTACTTGGAGTCATGGAAGCTCCAGGTGACTTGGGAGAAAAGGACAGGAAAGAACACAAATGTTATCTCTGTTCTTCTGATAAACTATTATAGCACAATGAATAATAAACATACTCTGTAGAGTCATAAACCACATATTAAGTGCAGCACCCAAGATACAGAGGTTATACTGAAGCTAGTGGACTTATGAGTAGCTAGCAACAATATAAAATGGTACAATCCATTTAAAAAGCAATCTAGTGATACATAAGAGGAGCCATAAAAATACTGATGACACAGGAGGTTCTTGGCTGTCTCTTTCTCTGGTTATCTCTATTAAACTTCCAGCTGGTCTATGGCTTACTTTATTACTCTCATGGGCTGTAACACAAGCTTCAATCAATTTAAAATAACTGAAATTAGACCAAGTTGTGTTCTCTGATGACAATTAAATTAGAAATGAATAACATTTGGGAAATTTATAAATATGTAGAAATTAGACAACATACCTCTAAATAACCTTTATGAGAGAAATCACAAGGAAAACTAGAAAGCACTCTGAGAGGAATGAAAATGAAAACACAATATACCAAAACTTACAGGATACAGCTAAAACACTGTGTAAAGTGAAATTTATGTTACAAATGCCAGCATTAAAAAAGATCTCAAATCAATAACCAAATCTTCTACCTTAAGACAATGAAAAAAAAAACAAAAGAGAAAACTAAACCAAAGATAATGAGAAGGAAGAAAATAATAAAGTGTACAGCAGAAAGGAATAAAAAAGAAAAAAACAATAGAGAAAATTTAATGAAACCAAAACTGCTTTCTTTGAAAAAAAAATCAACAGAACTGACAAATCTTTAGCTAGATGGACCAAGAAAAAAAAGAAAGAGGAAAGACTCAATATATTAAAATTAGGATTGAAAAAGGGAACATCACTTCTAACCTTAAAGAAATAAAAGGGATTATAAGGACATACCATTGGCAGCAATATGTCAACAAAAAAGGTAACATAGATGAAATGGACAAATTTCTGGAAGGGCATAAACTATTCAAACTGACTCAAGAAGAAACAGAAAATCTGAGTAGATCTATAACAAAGAGATAAAATTAGTAATTACAAAACTTCACACAAGGAAAATCCCAGGTGCAGATGGCTGCACTTGTTAATTCTATCAAAGATTTAAAGAAGAATTAATATCAGTTCTTCACAAACTCTTTGAAAAGAGAGAAGAGGAGGAACTTCCCAACTCATTCTATGAGGCCAGTATTACCCTTATTTCAAAATCAGACAGACATCACAAGAAAACTACAGACAAATGTCCCTTGTAAATACAGATACAAAAATCCTTAACAAAATATAAGCAAACAAAATTGAACAGCATATAAAAAGGACTACGCATCATGATGAAATAGGATTTATTCCAGAAATTCAAGGTTGTTTTAGTATCTGGACATCAATTAATGTAATATACCATATCAATAGAATAAATAATAAAAACCACACACATTATTCTAATAAATGCACCATTTAATAAAATTTGCATTAAAGAACAAAAAGGCATCCTACAGTATGGGGGAATATATTCATAAATGACATATATGAAAAGGGGTTAACATCCAAAATATATGAAGAACTCACATACCTCAACACCCAGAAAGCAAATAACCTGGTTAAAAAATGGATGGAGGATCTGAACAGACACTTCTCCAAGGAAGAAATTCAGATGGCCAACAGGCACATGAAAAGATGCTCCACATCACTAATATCAGGGAAATGCAAATTAAAACCACAATGAAATATCACCTTACACCAGTTAGGATGGCCACCATCCAAAAGACAAGGAACAAAAAGTGCTGGCGAGGATGCAGAGAAAGGGGAACACTCCTACACTGTTGGTGGGAATGTAAATTAGTGCAACCATTGTGGAAAGCAATATGGAGGTTCCTCAAAAAACTAAAAATAGAAATACCATTTGACCCAGGAATTCCACTCCTAGGAATTTACCCTAAGAATGCAGAGAATCCCAGATTCAAAAAGACATATGCTCCCTGATGTTTATCGCAGCAAAATTCACAATAGCCAATCTATGGAAGCAATCTAAGTAGATGAACGGATAAAGAAGATGTGGTACATATGCACAACGGAATATTATTCAGTCATAAGAAGAAAACAAATCCTACCCTTTGCAACAACATGGATGGAGCTAGAGAGTATTATGCTCAGTGAAATAAGCCAGGAAGAGAAAAGATAAATATCAAATGATCTCCCTCATTTGTGGAGTATAACAACAAAGTGAAACTGAAGGAACAAAACAGCAGCAGACTCACAGACTCCAAGAAGGGACTAGTGGTTCCCAAAGGGTAGGGGATGGGAAGGATGGGTAGGGAGGGAGGGAGAAGGGAATTAAGGGGCATTACAATTAACACACATAATGTAGGTGGGTCACAGGGAAGGTAGTATAACACGGAGAAGACAAGTAGCGACTCATCAGCATGTTACTATGCTGATGGACAGTGACTGCAATGGGGTGTGGGGGCAACTTGATAATATGGGTGAATGTTTTAACCACAATGTTGCTCATGTGAAACCTTAATAAGACTGTGTATCTATGGTACCTTAATAAAAATAAGTAAAATAAAATCTGCATTAAAATAAAAGGATTTAATGAAATCTAACATCTCTTCATAATAACAACACTCAACAAAACTAGGAAAAGAAGGGAACTTCCTCAATCTAATAAAGGACATCTACAAAAAACCCACAGCTGATATCATAATGAATGGTCGAAGACTGAATGTTTTCCCTCCTAAGATTAGAACAAGACAAAGACGTTCACACTTGCTACATAATCAGCATTACACTGGAGGTTCCAGCCAGGGCTGTTAAGAAAAGAAATAATAGTCATCCAGAGGGGAAAGGGAGAAGTAAAACTATCTCTATTTGCAGGTGACATGATCTTGTATATAAGGAATTCACTAAAAAACAATAGAACTAATAAATGAGTTCAGTAAGTTGTACAATATGAAATCAATATACAAAAATTAATTGTACTTTTAAACAGTCTGAAAATAAAATTAAGAAAACAATTCCATTTAAAGTAGCATCAGGAAATAAAATGTTTAGGAATTGATTTAACAAGTATAAAACATGTACTGTGAAAACTACAAAACATGTTGAAAGAAACTGAAGACTTAAATAAATGGAAAGAAATGGTTTGTTCATGAATCAGAAGACATAACATTGTTAAGACAGCAATACTCTTGAAATTGATCTACAGATTGAACACAATCTTTATCAAAATCCCACTGGGTCCTTTGCAGAAATTGACAAGCTTATCCTAACATTCATTCAGACATTCAAGGGACCCAGGATAGTTAATATAATCTTAAAAAAGAAAACCAAAGTTGAAGAACTCACAATTCCCAATTTCAAAACTTATTACAAAGCTACAATACTCATGACACTGTCATACAGGCATGGGCTAGGCATGTAGAGCAGTAGAACAGAATTGGGAGTTCAGAAATAAACCATACATTTTGTCAATTAATTTTCAACAAGGGTACCAAGAAAATGGGGGAGAGAAAGTCTTTTCAAGAAATAGTGCTAGAACAACTGGATATTCAGATGCAAAAGAATAAGGCTGGACCCCCTAACTCATATAAACAGAAATTAAGTCCAAGTATGTTATCATGCAGAAAAGAGTTAACACAGCAGGCCAAAAATGCTATTCTTGGAAAGGCCTGCTTAGAAGACAGGCCCTTGGCTAGCATTTGGAGACCTGGATGTGGGTAGGGTCTCCATCATTCCTAGAATTGAGAAGAGTGAGTTACTGTGCCTAAACTATTTGTGCAAACACAGTAGTTTATGTTAAACACTTATTTTTCCTCTGGGAGTTTGGAGTTGTGGCATGTACCAGACAGAGGCAATTTAAGTGACTATCTACTCTAATAAAATCCCTGGGTGCTGGGTCTTTAATGAGCTTCCCTGATTGGTAATATTTCATACATGTTGTCAGAACTCATTGCAGGGGGGAACTAAGCTAATCCTGTGTGACTCACTGGGAGAATACTTTGGAAGCTGGTACCTATTTTCCTTGGACTTCGTCCAATGCACCTTTTCCCATTACTGATTTTGCTTTGCATCTTTTTGCTGTAGTTAATCATAGTTGTGAGTATGACTATATGCTTTTAGTCCTGTGAGTCCTCCTAGTGAGTCATTGAACCTGGGAGTGGTCTTGGGGACCCCCAAATATAATCATACACCTAAGTGTAAGAGCCAAAACTACAAAACACTTGAAATGAAAAATAGAAATACATTTTTGTGACCTTGGGTTAACCAAAGCCTTCTTAGGTATAACATTAAAAGAAAAAAAAATAGATAAATTGGACTTCATCAAAATTGAAAACTTCCGTTCATCAAATAACACTATTAAGAAAGGAAATTCTGGAGGGATTCAAGATGGCAGCATGAGAGGTGAGATGGAGAACTCCTATCAAAGCCACAAATAGTATGAAAATATAGTTAGTTAATGCAACAAACCCTAAAACAGCAACAGGAAAGAAGGCTGAACCAGACTGCATACAAACCTCATGAACAGAGCAGACCTCATGAAACAGGGTAATGTATGAAAGCCTTGATCTGGCAGGACCAGAGCCCCTCCCCAACCCCAGCTCACAGGTGGGAGGAAGAGAAACGGAGCAGGGAGGGGGTGGAAGCCTGGGACTGCTGAACACCCAGCCCTGGAGGTCTGCTTTGTGAGCAGAAACCTGCATTGTGTGGTGCTGTGGAGGTTGGGGGGTTGGGGAGCTTGGACAGGTGGAGTGCTTGAGAGAATGAGATTCCAGCCGTTTGTGGAGGACAGTATTCACATACGGCCACTCTGGGACAAAGGAAAGGGAGGCAGTCTGTCCTAGCAGCGAGAAGGCTGCTGAAGGGGCGGGGTTTGCATGGAGCTTGCTGCACAGGAGAAGGGAGAGCTAGACAAGGCTGTCTGGGTGTGCACTGCCCAGCAGGTTGGGAACTTTGAGGAGCTTCAGGTGCACCATCCCCCTGGCTGGCTGCTCAGCTCTGAGGACCCTCACTGTGACACACAGCCTGCCGGGCCTTCCTCCTGGCTTGACAGCACTGGCTCGCAAACTAGCATTCACTGTGCTGGCATCAGGCCAGTCAGAGGGAGGCCCTGCCTACAACAGCTAGAGATGCAAAGCAAAGAGGCTTAAACCTGTGTGCTTGGCCCACTGGCTATGCTACCGGAGACAGGCACCACAGATGGGAATCAGGAAAGAGATTTTTCCTCCCCCCAGGCACCAGATCAGCTCCCCTACAACACCCAACCTCACTCTAGGTGCTCAGCAGCTCCAGAGACTGGAAATTCTGGGCAATAGAGAGCACCACATAGAAATATGAAACATCAAAAGAACCTGGTTCAGGCCAAAATCTCACAAACCCCAGAAAAAGGGCCAAATGAAACTGAACTGATCGAAATTGTACCAAGCAGCTTCTCAGATCACAAAGGTATGAAACTAGAAATAAAACACACAAAGAAAATGAAAAAGTCTACAAACACATGGAGGCTTAATAACATGTTCCTAAATAATCAATGGATCAATGACCTAATAAAAACAGAGATTAAGCAATATATGGAGACAAATGACAACAAAATTCAACTCCACAAAATCTGTGGGACCTAGTGAAGGCTGTGCTAAGAGGGAATTATGTTGCAATACAGGCCTACCTCAGGAAAGAAGAACAATCCCAAATGAACAGTGTAAACTCACAATTAATGAAACCAGAAAAGGAAGAGCAAATGACACCCAAAGTCAGTAGAAGAAGGGACATAATAAAGACTAAAGCTGAAATAAATAAAGTTGAGAAGAATAAAACAATAGAAAAAATCATTGAAAGCAGCAGTTGTTTCTTCAAGAAAATAAACAAAACAGATAAACCCCTAGCCAGACTCATGAAGAAAAAAAGAGTCTACACACCAAACAGAATCTGAAATGAGAAAGGAAAAGTCACTATGGACACCACAGAAACACAAAGAATTATGAGAGAATACTATGAAAAATAATATGGTAACAAACTGGATAACCTAGAGGAAATGGACAACTTTCTAGAAAAATACAACCTTCCGAGGCTCACCCAGGAAGAAACAGAAAATCTGAATAGACCAATTATCAGCAAGGAAATTGAACTGGTAATCAAAACACTACCTAAGAAAAAAAATTCCTGGCCCAGATGGTTTCACTGCTGAATTTTATCAAACATTTAGTGAAGACCTAATATGCATCCTCCTTAAAGTTTTCCAAAAAGTAGAAGAGGAGGGAATATGCCCAAACTCATTCTAGGAGGACAAGATCACTCTAATACCAAAACCAGGCAAAGACACCACAAAAAAAAGGAAATTACAGATCAATATCTCTGATGAATGTAGATGTAAAAATGATCAACAAAATATTAGCAAACCGAATTAAAAAATACATCAAAAAGATCACCCATCATGATCAACTGGGATTAATCGCAGGGATGCAAGGATAGTACAACATTCAGAAATCCATCAACATCATCTACTACAACAACAAAAAGAAGGACAAAAACCACATGATTATCTCCATAGATGCTGAAAAGGCATTTGACAAAATTCAACATCCATTCATGATAAAAACTCTCAACAAAATGGGTATACAGGGCAAGTACTCAGCATAATAAAGGCCATATATGACAAACCCACAGCCAACATCATACTTAATAGCAAGAAGCTGAAAGCTTTTCCTCTAAGATTGGGAACAAGACAAGGATGCCCACTCTCCCCACTTTTATTCAACATAGTTTTGGAAGTCCTAGCCATGGTAATCAGACAGCACAAAGAAATAAAAGGCATCCAGATTGGCAAGGAAGAAGTCAAACTGTCCCTGTTTGCAGATGATGTGATATTGTACACAAAATACCCTAAAGAATCCACTCTAAAACTACTAGATTTAATATCTGAATTCAGCAAAGTTGTGGGATACAAAATTAATACAGAGAAATCTGTTCCTTTCCTGTACACTACTGACGAACTAGCAGAAAGAGGAATCAGGAAAACAATTCCACTCTCAATTGCATCAAAAAGAATAAAATACCTAGGAATAAACCTAACCAAGGAAATGAAAGACTTATACCTTGAAAACTATAAGACACTCATGAGAAAAATAAAAGAAGATACCAATAAATGGAAATACATCAAATGCTCATGGATAGGAAGAATTAATATTGTCAAAATGGCCATCCTGCCTAAAGCATTCTACAGGTTCAATGCATTCCCTATCAAAATACCAACAGCATTCTTCAGTGAACTAGAGCAAGTAGTTCTAAAATTCATATGGAACCACAAAAGACCCTGAATAGCCAAAGCATTCCTGAGAAGGAAGAATAAATCGGGGGGAATTATGCTCCCTTACTTCAAGCCCTACTACAAAGCCACAGTAAACAAGATAGTTTGGTACTGGCAGAAGAACAAACCCAGAGACCAGTGGAACAGAATAGAGAGCCCAGATATTAACCCAAAAATATATGGTCAATTAATATATGATAAGGAAGCCATGGATATACAATGGGATATGACAGCCTCTTCAACAGCTCGTGTTGGCAAAACTGGACAGCTACATGTAAGAGAATGAAACTGGATTATTGTCTAACCCCACACACAAAAGTAAACTCAAAATGGATCAAAAACCTGAATGTAAGTCATGAAACCATAAAACTCTTAGAAAAAGACAGGCAAAAATCTCTTGGACATAAACATGAGCAACTTCTTCATGAGCATATCTCCCTGGGCAAGGGAAACCAAAGCAAAAATGAACAAGTGGGACTGTATTGAGCTGAGGGGTTTCTGTGCAGCAAAGGACACCGTCAATAGAGCGGAAGGGCACCCTACAGTATGGGAGAATATATTCATAAATGACAGATCCGATAAAGGGTTGACATCCAAAATACATAAAGAGCTTATGCACCTCAACAAACACAAAGTGAACAATCCAATTGAAAGATGGGCGAAGGAGCTGAACAGACAGTTCTCCAAAGAAGAAATTCAGATGGCCAACAGACATGTGAGAAGATGCTCCACATCACTGGTCATCAGAGAAACGCAAATTAAAACCACAATGAGATATCACCTCACACCAGTAAGGATTGCCACCATCCAAAAGACAAACAACATCAAATGTTGGTGAGGTTGTGGAAAAAGGGAAACACTGCTAGTGAGAATGTAAATTAGTTCAACCACTGTTGAAAGCAGTATGGAGATTCCTCAAAAAGCTCAAAATAGAAATACTATTTGACCCAGGAATTCCACTTCTAGGAATTTACCCTAAGAATGCAGCAGCCCAATTTGAAAAAGACAGATGCACCCCTATGTTTATCGCAGCACTATTTACAATAGCCAAGAAATGGAAACAACCTAAGTGTCCATCAGTAGATGAATGGATAAAGAAGATGTGGTACATATACACAATGGAATATTATTCAGCCATAAGAAGAAAACAAATCCTACCATTTGCAACAACATGGATGGAGCTAGAGGGTATTATGCTCAGTGAAATAAGCCAGGCAGTGAAAGACAAGTACCAAATGATTTCACTCATCTGTGGAGTAAAATAACAAAGCAAAAACTGAAGGAACAAAACAGCAGCAGACTCACAGAACCCAAGAATGGACTAACAGTTACCAAAGAGAAAGGGACTGGGTAAGATGGGTGGGAAGGGAGGTATAAGGGGGAGTAAGGTGAGTTACATTTAGCACACATAATGTAGTGTTGGGGTTCATGGGAAAGGCATTATAATAAAGAGAAGAAATTAATGATTCTATAGCATCTTACTACACTGATGGACAGTGACTGTAATGGGGTATGTGGTGGGTACTTGATAATAGGGGTAGTCTAGTAACTATAATTTTGTTCAAGTAATTGTACATTAACAGTACCAAAAGAAAGAAAGAAAAGAAAGAAAAAGAAAGAAAGAAAGAAAAAAAGAAAGAAAGAAAGAAAGAAAGAAAGAAAAAAAGAAAGAAAGAAAGAAAGAAAGAAAGAAAGAAAGAAAGAAGTAAAATTTAAAAAAATGAAAAGAAGTTCTGTCATTGATGTTCTCTGTAGGGGAAAAAAAAAGAAAGTGAAAAGAATCCATAGAATGGGGGAAAATATTTTCAATTCTTATCTATCAAGGGACTTGCATCCAGAATATATAAAGGACATTGACAAATTAACAATAAAATAACAGATTACCCAGTTACCAAATGAGCAATGGCTCTGAACTGACATTTCTCCAATGAAAATAAACAAATAAACAATAGGCACATGAAGATGCTCAATATTATAAGCCATTAGGGAAACGCAAATCAAAAGCACAAAATGATACCACTTCACACCCACTAAAATGGTTAGAATCGAAAAGATGGACAATAAAAAGGGTTGGTGAAGCCATGAAGAAACTGGAACTCTCATACATTGTTGGTGGGAATGTAAAATGGTATAGCCCCTTTGGTAAACAGTTTGGCAATTCTTCAGAATGCTCAACATATTTACCAAATGACCCAGCTCTTCCATTATTAGATATGTATCCAAGAGAAAAGTAAAAGACATATCCACACAAACCTTGTATATGAAAGTTCATAGCAACATCATTCATAATAGCCCCAAACCAGAAGGAATCCAGATGTCCATCTACTGATGAATGGATAAATAAAATGTGGTATGCATTAATACAACCACATTTTTTCCAGGAATACAAAAGAATGAAGTACTGATAACAAGCTGCAACAAAATAACTTTGAAAAACTTACACTAATTAAAGGTTGAAATACATTGGGGAAAGTGATTCTTTGACAGTTTAGACTCAAAAAGAAATATAAAATATAAAATTAATAAAAAACATTTTTGAGAAAAGAACTTCTGACATTTTAATTTGTGCCAAACACTTACATCACCAACCATTGTTATGTAAAATAGAAAAGTGCCCTATGACATTTCTATTGGCCAGTAATATCACACTAATGTACCAAGTAGGTGAACTGCTATTTGATTTATCTTTGTTGTCTTCATCTCTATCACCAAGATACTAGGCTGCTGATATTGGGGTCAAACCACAAACGGTATTCTATTTTCCAAACACAAATATCAATAGTTTTGAGTTTTTAGAATAACTTCTCTTGAATACCTCTCTCCTCAGTGTGGATATGACAGAGTTGCCAAGTCTTATTATACTAATTCATTATAGGGTACTTGGTTAAGGTCAACAGAAATACCAATATTGTTTCCAATAGTTTTCCATTTTTTGTTTAGTTGTTGTCTGGCCATAATCTTTTTAGCTTAAGAGATCTGAAATCATAGGCCATTATGAATCATTGATTTAAACCAAGGAAATTTAGAATCAGTCTTCCTAAACTTTAAGCTTCATGAAGGCAAGGTTATATCCATTTTTTCACAATTGTATTTCCAGTGCCTGGCATGAAACTGGTACTCAGTCAATATTTACTAAATGAATTAGTAATCAGAAAAGTAGATTATCCAGTTGTCTGAAACTTAAAAGTGCCATCAGAATCACCTAGAAAGCTTATTATAAAAACATATTGCTGGGCCTCACCCCAGCCTTTCTGATTTGGTAGGCCTAGGGCGGGGACCAATAATTTACAATTCTAAGAAGTTTACAAGGAGTGCTGATGCTGTGTAGTATAGCATCTGGTGCATAGTAGGCAAACAGTTAATTATACTAGTTGAATGAATGAATAAACAGATACTTAACAGATACTTATTAAATTGAATTTTGTTTTCTTAAATGGAAAAGAGGTTGGAATTAAACCCCCTTTCCTGTCTTTTGGGAAAGAAATGGAAAGATTTCAGCCCTAGACATGAAGTTCATTTATATGTATTTTAGTATTTGATTCATTTTGTTTTTATTTTCACAATGAGTACATGTCATGATTTATATAACACCATATTCAAAGTACTTGTGAATACTATATAATACAAGATAACAGTAGTTACCAGAAAAGACAGTGACATCAAAACTATGCTCAGGGGATGACCACCATTGGACTATGAAAAGAATTTGAGAAAATAACATTTTAAAAGGGATGAGGTAAGGCAAATATTAGTTGTGTTTTAAAAAAAGTTATTAGCCGACTAAAATTACAGACCATTCAAGTAACTAGCCAGCATGCCTACCATTAAAAGAGCTGATGAAATAGCCTTACTCTAGAAGTCACAGTAAAGGGTAAAGTAAATAAAGCTATATTTGAAAATATTTTTTCTATTGGGTGAGTGGCAGAGAAAAGAGGGCATGGGTGAGTGACAGAGAAAAGTGCTTCTCTTTTCTGGATGGAAATCAATAATTGGAAGTAAGGTAATGAAAATTTAGGGCTCTCAATCCTCTAACTTACAGTCCTAATGATTTAGGCTTATATATGGAATGATTTAGGATTATATATGGTCCTGTAGGTAGTAGACAGGCAAAAAAGAAAAGAATTAAATGATACAGCTGAGTAGGTCAAGTCCTTAATACCATATTAACCTAGCTGGGAACATGGGCTTCAAGTTCTAAATATATAATGAACTTGTAAGTAATACTGTGTGACTATAAATAACTATAAAATGTTTAGCCAATCACTTCAAACCAAAACAAGGATTGTTTACCAACAACACCAATTTAACTTTTCAGTATTAAATGTATTCTTGGACCTTTCAGATAGGAAAATGTTCAGATTATGCAAATTATCTGGGAAAAAAAGCATGAAAGTGAACTTTTTTTGTATCATAAGGCCCTTTCATATTCCATTCTGTTCTTGCTCTTGCATAACATATATGTGAAAACTTATATGATTAAGTGAACTAAATTAAGTTTACTTCCAATTAAACTTCAAGTATTGGCTCACTCTTGTCTTAAATGGTTTCTGACTCCTAAAAACGAACATTTCCATTTTGCCTCTCCTCTTCAAGATATGCCTTAATACTTGTAAAGAAGCATAACTATTTTGAAAGCAGGAAGAGTAGTTTTTATAATTCATTTTGTTATCATTAATCTACAATTACATGAAGAACATTATGTTTACTAGACCTCCCCCTTCACCAAGTCCCCCCCACAAACCCCATTACAGTCACTGTCCATCAGTGTAGTAAGATGCTGTAAAATCACTACTTGTCTTCTCTGTGTTGCACAGCCCTCCCTATGACCCCCCCACACTATACATGCTAATCATACAGTCCCCTTTCTTTTTCCCTGCCCTTATCCCACCATTCCCACCCATCCTCCCCAGGCCCTTTCCCTTTGGTAACTGTTAGTCCATTCTTGGGTTCTGTGATTCTGTTGCTGTTTTGTTCCTTCAGTTTTTCTTTGTTCTTATACGCCACATATGAGTGACATCATTTGGTACTTGTCTTTCTCTGCCTGGCTTATTTCACTGAGCATAATACCCTCTAGCTCCGTCCATGTTGTTGCAAATGGTAGGATTTGTTTTCTTCTTATGGCTGAATAATGTTCCATTGTGTATATGTACCACATCTTCTTTATCCATTCATCTACTGATGGACACCTAGGTTGCTTCCATTTCTTGGCTATTGTAAATAGTGCTGCAATAAACATAGGGGTGCATCTGTCTTTTTCAAACTGGATTGCTGCATTCTTAGGGTAAATTCCTAGAAGTGGAATTCCTGGGTCAAATGGTATTTCTATTTTGAGCATTTTGAGGGACCTCCATACTGTTTTCCACAATGGTTGAACTAATTTACATTCCCACCAGCAGTGTAGGAGGGTTCCCCGTTCTCCACAATCTCACCAACATTTGTTGTTGTTTGTCTTTTGGATGGTGGCGATCCTTAATGGTGTGAGGTAATATCTCATTGTGGTTTTAATTTGCATTTCTCTAATGACTAGCGATGTGGAGCATCTTTTCATGTGTCTGTTGGCCATCTGAATTTCTTCTTTGGAGAACTGTCTGTTCAGCTCCTCTGCCCATTTTTAAATTGGATTATTTGCTTTTTGTTTGTTGAGGTGAGTCAGCTCTTTATATATTTTGGATGTCAATCCTTTATTGGATCTGTCATTTATGAATATATTCTCCCATACTGTATGGGACCTTTTTCTTCTATTGATGGTGTCCCTTGCTGTACAGAAGCTTTTCAGCTTGATATAGTCCCACTTGTTCATTTTTGCTTTGGTTTCCCTTGCCCAGGGAGATATGTTCATGAAGATGTTGCTCATGTTTATGTCCAAGAGATTTTTGTCAATGTTTTTTTCTAAGAGTTTTATGGATTCATGACTTGCATTCAGGTCTTTGATCCATTTCAAATTTACTTTTGTGTATGGGGTTAGACAGTGGTCCAGTTTCATTCTCTTACATGTAGCTGTCCAGTTTTGCCAGCACCATCTGTTGAAGAGACTGTCATTTCCCCACTGTATGTCCATGGCTCCCTTACCATATATTAATTGACTGTATAAATTTGGGTTAATGTCTGGAGTCTCTATTCTATTCCACTGGTCTGTGGGTCTGTTCTTATGCCAGTACCAAATTGTCTTGATTACTGTGGCTTTGTAGTAGAGCTTGAGGTTGGGCAGTGAGATCCCCATACTTAATTCTTCCTTCTCAGGATTGCTTTGGCTGTTTGGGGTCTTTGGTGTTTCCATAATGAATTTTTGAAGTATTTGTTCCAGTTCATTGAAGAATACTGTTGGTAATTTGATAGGGATTGCATCAAATCTGTATATTTCTTTGGGCAGGATGGCCATTTTGAGGATATTAATTCTTCCTACCAAGAGCATGGGATGAGTTTCCATTTGTTAGTGTCCCCTTTAATTTCTCTTGAGTGTCTTATAGTTTTCAGGGTATAGGTCTTTCACTTCCTTGGTTAGGTTTATTCCTAGGTATTTTATTTTTTTGATGTTATTGTGCATGGAATTGTTTTCCTGATCTCTCTTTCTATTAGTTTATTTTTAGTGTATAGGAAAGCCACAGATTTCTGTGTGTTAATTTTGTATCCTGCAACTTTGCTGTATTCTGATATCAGTTCTATTAGTTTTGGAGTGGAGTCTTTAGGGTTTTTTAATGTACAATATCATATCATCTGCAAATAGTGACTGTTTGGCTTCCTCTTTACCAATCTGGATTTCTTGTATTTCTTAGTTTTGTCTAATTGCTGTGGCTAGGATCTCCAGTACTATGTTGAATAACAGTGGGGAGAGTTGGCATCCCTGTCTTGTTTCTGATTTCAGAGGAATTATTTTCAGCTTCTCGCTGTTCAGTATGATGTTGGCTGTGGGTTTGTCATATATGGCCTTTATTATGTTGTGGTACCTGCCCTCTATACCTATTGTGTTGAGAGTTTCCATCATGAATGGATGTTGAATTTTGTCAAATGCTTTTTCAGCATCAATGGAGATGATCATGTGGTTTTGTCCTTCTTTTGGTTTATGTGGCAGATGTTGTTGATGGATTTTCAAATGTTGTACCATCCTTGCATTCCTGGGATGAATCCTACTTGGTCATGGTGCATGATCTTTTTGATGTATTTTTGAATTCGGTTTGCTAATATTTTGTTGAGTGTTTTTGAATCTACATTCATCAGGGATATTGGTCTGTAATTTTCTTTTTTGGTGGGGTCTTTGCTTGGTTTTGGTATTAGGGTGATGTTGGCTTCATAGAATGAGTTTGGGGATAGTCCCTCCTCTTCTATATTTTGGAAAACTTTAAGGAGAATGGGTACTATATCTTCTCTGTGTGTCTGATGAAATTCTGAGGTAAATCCATCTGGTCCCGGGGGTTTGTTCTTGCGTAGTTTTTTTGATTACCACTTCAATTTCTTTGCTGCTAATTGGTTTAGATTTTGTGTTTCTTCCTTGGTTAGTCTTGGAAGGTTTTATTTTTCTAGGAAGTTGTCCATTTCTTCTAGGTTTTCCAGCTTGTTAGCATATAGGTTTTCATAGTAGTCTCTAATAATTCTTTGTATTTCTGTGGGGTCTGTTGTAATTTTTCTTTCTCATTTCTGATTCTGTTGATGTGTGTTTATTGTCTTTTTCTCTTAATAAGTCTGATAAGAGGCTTACCTATTTTGTTTATTTTCTCAAAGAACCAGCTCTTGTTTTCATTGATTTTTTTCTATTGTTTTTTTTCCTCAATTTTATATATTTCTTCTTTGATCTTTATTATGTCCCTCCTGATGACTTTAGGCCTCATTTGTTCTTTTTTCAATTTCGATAATTGTGATGTTAGACTATTCATTTGATTTTTTTCTTCCTTCTTTAAATATGCCTGGATTGTTATATACATTCCTCTTAAGACTGCTTTTGCTGCGTCCCACAGAATTTGGGGCTTTGTGCTGTTGTTGTCATTTGTTTCCATATATTGCTTGATCTCTACTTTAATTTGGTCATTGATCTATTGATTATTTAGGAGCATGTTGTTAAGCCTCCATGTGTTTGTGGGCCTTTTAGATTTCTTTGTACAATTTATTTCAGACCTTTGTGGTCTGAAAAGTTGGTTGGTAGTATTTCAATCTTTTGGAATTTACTGAGGCTCTTTTTGTGGCCTAGTATGTGGTCTATTTTGGAGAATGTTCCATGTGCACTTGAGAAGAATGTGTATCCTGTTGCTTTTGGATGTAGAGTTCTATAGATGTCTATTAGGTCCATCTGTTCTAGTGTGTTGTTCAGTGCCTCCGTGTCCTTACTTATTTTCTGCCTAGTGGATCTATCCTTTGGGGTGAGTGGTGTGTTGAAGTCTCTTAAGATGAACGCATTGCATTCTATTTCCTCCTTTAATTCTGTTAGTATTTGTTTCACATAAGCTGTTGCTCCTCTGTTGGGTGCATATATATTTATGATGGTTATGTCCTCTTGTTGGATTGGCCCCTTTATCATTATGTAATGTCCTTCTTTATCTCTTGTTACTTTCTTTGTTTTGAAGTCTATTTTCTCTAATACTAGGACTGCAACACCTGCTTTTTTCTCCCTGTTGTTTGCATGAAATATCTTTTTCCATCCTTGACTTTTAGTTTGTGCATGTCTTTTGGTTTGAGGTGAGTCTCTTGTAAGCAGCATATAGATGGGTCTTGTTTTTTTATCCATTCAGTGACTCTATGTCTTTTGATTGGTGAATTCAGTCCATTTACATTTAGGGTGATTATTGATAGGTATGTACTTATTGCCATTGCAGGCTTTAGATTCATGGTTACCAAAGGTTCAAGGTTAATAGGAGGAGTAGTTTTAAGGATTCATAGTAAGTGCTGGTCGGAGAGACCAAATCAATATCTTCTCAACTTGGAGACTTTGAAATCATATGATTTCCCAGAGTTTTGAAAGAAGCTATTAAGTATTTCTTTGTATAATACAATAACTCACTTCTTTTCATCTGCAGGAGAAATGAGTTAGAGGCTACAGTATGATGTTTGGTGACTTCCACCAACTTCCAGACTGATTTAGATTTTTTTTCTTCTATGTGTTCACATCATCTTTCACATATCTCTCTCATGGCAATGATAAAAACATAATTTTAGTACACCTAAAAATAGATTTTCAAAAGGCCCTCAGCTAATCTTATGTTTGCTCTAGTATGTTTCTTAAAGTAAAAAATCTAAGTCTACTTGAACCAAAAAAAAATAATTCCAAAATTACATGTTAATTCTAACATGGGGAACTCAGGATTTCAATTTCTTGCAATCAGAAAGCAATTATTGTCCTCTAAAAATTAGCAAAATAGTTTGGTGCAGAGTAAGGAATGCTGTCTACAAAACGATTGCTATAAAGGAGAATCAGCTACCCTGTGGCTTCTTATCTTATTTGTAGAAGGTATTGAGCTCATGCATGTTATATAGAACTAAAGGCAGATTAAACTGTGTTAAAGGGGCCCTAGTTGTTTCACCTGACTTTCAGTTGAAATAGACAATGTACAAAATTCCACCTGAAAAATAAATGGCTCAAATTAAAGTCAGGACATAAAACAAAATACACGATCCCAACAAATTCTGATTCCAAAAGAATGTTCTTAAACATGACAATCTCCCATCTAATCTCCCAAGATATCCTACCTGCTTTATCTCACTTTTTAACTGCATGATCCCAGTTCGTTCTGTTTTGGTTGCTCCTACAGCACCGATCTCATGGATAGAAATCGCAGAGCTGACATTTGAATCAATGGGACGAACTATATAGCATGAAAGATTAAAAAGAAAGAGTATAATCAGGTTCAGGTTTTTTTCCCTACCATGTTTAGAAGATGTAGTGTGTCTATCTTTTATGTTAATAAAAAAGCCCTAACTATCAGCCAAGTATAGCCTTACTATCCGAAGTGTGGTGCATGGACCAGCAGCAGCAGCACCTAGGAGTTTGTTAGAATCTTAAGCCTCACTCCATACCTACTGGATCAGGGTCTGCATCTTAGTAAGATTCCCCAGGTGATTCTTATGCACAGTAAAGCTTGAGGAGCACTGGTTTTTAACTTTTTTTTTTCCACTCTAAGGTCTAGCATTTATCAATCTGACATTACAGTAGTCTTCCCTTAGCCACAGTCTTCACGTTCCAAGACCCTGGTGAATGCCTTAAAACACAGATAGACTGAACCCTGTATATACCAAGTTTTTTCCTGTACAGCTGACCCTTGAACAACATAGGTTTGAACTGTATGGGTCCACTTATATGTGGATTTTTTTCTATAAATATATTGGAAAATTTTTGGAGTTTTCTGACAATTTGAAAAATATTTTTTTTCTCTAGCTTACTTTATGGTAAGAATACAGTATATACTACATGTAATATACAAAATGTGAGTTAATTTACTGTTTATGTTATCAGTAAGGCTCTTGGTCTATGGCTATTAGTGATTAAGTTTTGGGAGAGTTAGAAGTTATACAGAGATTTTCGACTGCTGATGGTGGTGTCAGAGATCCTACTCCCCAAATTGTTCAAGAGTCAATTGTACATACATGCCAATGATAAAATTTATTTATAAATTAGGTACAGTAAGAGTAACAACAGTAATACAACAGAACAATTATAACAATATCATGTAATAAAAGTTAGGTGAATGTGGTCTCTCTGTCTCAAACTTTTTATTGTACTGTTTTCACCTTTCTTCCTGTGCTGATGAGAGGATAAAATGCCTATCTGATAACATGAAGTGAGATGAAGGATATGTGACACAGCATTTGGCTACCACTGACCTTCTGACAATAAGTCTGACAATAAGTCAGAAGGAAGACCATCTGTTTCCAGACTGCAGCTGACCTTGGGTAACTGAAACTGCAAAAGTGAAACCACAGGTAGGTGCGAATGACTATATATATTTATCCTAAGCCAAAAACTTGAGTATGAGAGATAATCCTTTTCATTTGTTCTGATGTGTTAGGTACTTGATACCAAATGCCACTGCCAAAATCACCTAGTGCAGGTGGAGGATTAATCTGTGGTGGACCCCTATATGTATTTGTATATAAAGGTGAAAGGATATGGCATTCACACACACACACACCACGGTTAAGTCCTACTGAATTATTGCCAACTGGAATACAAGAAAGTTTCAAATGATATGTGTTGTTAGTTGTCCTGAAGTAAACACTTAGGATAATGTACAGGAATGGATAAAGCAGTTCAAAACAAAACATGATAGCAATCTGTTTAGTTGACAAATCATTTAAGGAAAAGAATGACACACTGGTTTCTAAATTTTGTTTCAGAAGACAGATTTACTTAAATGTTTCATATATTGGGGTTCTATTTATTTGGGGGAAAAGGTTCCTCTGATAAAAGAAAAACATTAAAAAAAACAGTGAGACACTTAAAACCTTCTGAAATGGAAATGTAGTTATTCAACCTTACCACTTCGTTCCACTCCAAACTCCTTGCCACTGAGAATGTGATGCAGGAGGTTCTTCATGGCTGAAGGACTGAGATTCATCAGGCCATCCGTGGCTTCCTCAGCTAGTCAGCAGAAATGTTAAAACAGTGGGCTTTCTAACTGGCCTGCGAAACCCGTGCTATTTTTTCTCTGTTTCCTTTCTTGTTTAGAATTTCTAAGTCACTTGATTAGAAGAATATAATTATAAGATAAATTTCTAGCACCACATTGGCTAGGTATTCATACTAAATAGGTTCTTATTAATTTAAGGACTGACCATCCCATCCACTTTAGAGATTAACAGGTCTGATTTCTTCTTCCTCTCCCTTTCACACTACTAGGGTACTCAGTAGAATCTTTATTTAAAGGTGTGGAGAATGAAAGGAGAATAATGGAACTGGAAGTCAGTCAGAGGAAGGCAATGAATATATATATGCAGACAGACTAAAATAATACAAACTTCTCAGTCTGGAAATATGGGGACTTAAGAGATAACTTATATGAATTATGAGATTATGAACAATATTAAGAATATAACTAGAACTTGTTTGTTAACATCAGACACTTAGTAATAGTTTACCACATGTAGGCCACAATTTTAAGTGATGTTAATATGAACAAGTACGATATCATACTTGACCACGAAAGGCTGCTCAACTACTTGGGAGAGACTGGACATATAAACAAGATAAAAGCAATAACACATGGCCATACCAAGTGCCAAATGAGGGGTATAGATAATAAATGCTTTGGTAATCAGAGGTAACATCAGTCTTTAAGGATGGGGACTGATAAAATCAGAGGGAAGTAGTATTAAAGTAGTAGATAGGGGCCAGACTATTGAGTCTCAAATCTCAGACCCAGAGGTCTTGACTTTATCCTGTAAAAAATAACGAGCTATGATTTTGACAAATCCACAGGAAAAAAAGATCCTTAAGAGGTAATTAAGGAAAAGTGAAGAACGTTTGGAGATTTATCCTTCATCGAGGTTTTATTGAATAATCAGATCATATAACAGCCCTTGATACCATAGTTAGAGAATATATATATTTGGAGTCAGGCAGATGATTTGAACTCAAATTCTACTATTTACTAGCTATCTAACTTTGGGGAAATTTTCTCATTAGTAAAAATGGGACAAAAATACCATCTTCAGATGGTTGTGGTAAGGATTAAATGAGATAATGTATGTAAATATAAAGCAAAAAACATTGTGTCTGACATATGGGAGGCATAAAATAATCATTAGCTCTCTTCCCTTTAAAGGATTACTTAAATACAAATCATCTCATATAATTGAGGTTAGACTCAAACCAATAAATTGACATACTTAACAGCTCAATTAAAAGCCTTTTGGGGAAATTTAACTGAAATAATGGCTAAAACTCAGTTTTGCAACTGTGCTTTTATTTTTGTATACAATCCATACCTATTATTTTGCGATTTTTGTTGAAATCAAACACACACCAATGGAATAAACAGTCATGCCATGGGGACCCCTTCTGCTTTCCCACTTACATTTTATATGATTCTGCACTACAGCTTCCATAGGCCCCAACTATTCTTCCAAAACTGCTATCTTGCCAAATATACCCTACGGTTAATTTTAAAGACAGTCCTATCAGATAAAGTAATAGAAATACTGTCTTCCTTTATTCAGTCCTAATGTTGACTAGACGAATACTGACACTATGATCAAACGGATGTGGTGGCTCAATCTGGTGTCTACAAGCTGCACTGCCTGAATCAGAATTGAACCAAGTCTGCCACACTGAAGTTCAATGCATGCTCCAGATCACTCTAGGCGGAACATAATTTGAAGTTGTAGAAGTAATATATAAATCTGCCATTATAACAGTCCCTTGACTTGTATAAATAGAGGTTGATGAGCATGGGAACAAGATTGCTATATGCAGCTTCTAAGATACTGCTAAGAATGTTTTAGCTTGCTTTCCCTCCTGATCCAAAACTCAACAGACCCACATTACAAGTGAATTTTACGTAAAATAGTTACTGAGTTGAGTACCTGAGCATTGAAGGGAATGGGCCAGTTCTGTTGCCATAACTTGTATGATCAGACCAATTCGAAGTCGAAACATTTCAGCAAAGAGGCCAGGCTGGGTCCGCATATACATGGCTAGATACACCATTATTTCCTGCACATTGAATAGACACAGACAAAAATCATGGCCTAGGTCTCACAAGGCCCATTTTGTGGTCTTTGGAAACTGCCAGATCAATTGATAAGGAACTTTAAAATATCAATCACCATATCAGGCTTTATAATTCTGCTCACCTGTGTAAGGATAGAAATGCTCATGTCCCCCTCACTGGCTTCATCTATCAGCTGAGTGAGTACTTCATAGGGCAGAGGACTGAGGAAGAAGACAGTAAAGACAAAATTCTGTAACTACTTAAACCTAAACATATTGAGAAAATACAAAAGCTCTTCCCAAGTCAAAGTCACTGCTTCAACATCTCATCATTACTGGTAGCATTCTGATTCTTTCAGTCTTCAAGATTCATTGTCTCATCAAACCACTCTGGCCCATATCAACTCAGGAGGGCTCTGCTCTTTTATCTCCAAACCTGGATTGCCCTTCTCCTTCCAAATTTTATTTACAACTCACCACATGGTGTCCTTGCAGAGTAGTCTTTCATGGTTAATTCTTGTCATTTGAGAAGTAACTATTATGGCTAGAAATTAATAAGCTCAATGTAAGCTGTGTCTTTTGTAAGCCATTTTATTATTTTACAATCATACCTTACAGTTAAACTGATTTTCTACAGTTTCATGAGTTTATATGCATACACAAACATACAGGTACGCACCCTCCTTCCACACTTTGGACTCTCCTATTGATACTGAGCACTCTAGGAGCAGGGACCATGCATCTTCTTTTGGATTGCTCAGTAGTCACACACTTTATCTGATGTGTGATAAAAGGTTTTGTTTGCTAGGATCCAGGTATTATGCATTGTATTGTATCCCCTCAAAGTTCACATGTTGAAATCCTAACCCTAGTCCTTCAGAGTGTGACCTTATTTGGAGATGAGGTCCTTACAGAGGTAATTAATTTAAAGTGAGCTCATTGGATGGACTAATCCAATATGAGTGCTGTTCTTATATAAATGGGAAATGTGGACACAGAGACACGTAGAGGAAAGAAATATGAAGAGACATAGGGAGAAAACAGACATTATAGGCCAAGGAGAGAGGCCTGGATAAAGTCCAAAGTATAGCCGATTTTTTGTGGGTGCTAATTCCGGTTGTCCTGTTTGTTTTCTGAATGGCATGTTTGGGAAAGCCAATAAGTAAGCAAACAATCAAACAAAAACACAAAAAGCAAAGTATGTTTCACTACTTCCTGTGACATTTCTCTTTCATTTACTCATGCTGTCTGAATATTTTCATGCCAAGTGTCTCTGACAAAAGCTCACAAATGTTGGATGTTATCACCCATCAACAGATTAGGGCAAGAGAATTGTGGTTAGTACATATAGCTCCTGAAATCTCAGAGAAGCTTGATCAAATTCAACCAAAAACCATACTTACGCAGAGATGGTCTTCTCTCGAGGTTCTGGAGGGAGTCCCACTGTCAAATGTTTCTGGTGGGAGAGAAGGTCTGTGCAGGCCTAAGAAGAAATAGCATAAAAGCATTATCCTTCCTATAACACCTCAAATTTCCATGAAGTGTTCCCATTTCCATTCTTCTCAGCCTTTGCTCCCCCTTTATTTAATGACACACTAAACTCTCTTCCTCAGAAAATACCATAAAGATCAGAAAAAAGGGGTTTCTAGGAAGGAACAATGAGGTATTTTTATCTGCTAAGAGGTAGGAACTTTTACCCTACAGTAAATACATTCTTAAGACCTAGAATTCTTATAGTTTATAACACCTCTACAAGTTTACAGTTTATATACTTCAGTATATTTGACATTCACAAAGAAAAAGCTAACTGGATGCCAGAAACTTTATGTGGGAAAGACAATACTCAAATGAATAGACACTGTGGTTGTCTTAAAAAATAAATTATGGAAACTGATTTTCAAACCCACCTCCATTTAGATTTGGTATAAATTCCAGAAGAATTTATGGTACCTCATCAAGTGCTTCCACCTTCTTCCTTAAGATTCCAGAGATGTATCGAATCAGGCCCCAGTGACGAATTTCTCCAACTCTGCTATATAGTTCAGCAAGCAGCTCTCGGACAGTCACACTCTCCTCATCATATAACCCGGTATCCCAGTCAGGTCCACTGAAATGTTCAAGACAAGCTTACATTAATTATAAGTAAAGCCACTGGCAATAATCTTTCGTTTCAGTGTTATAACGGATATGTCTGATTTTAATAGGTCTCTCTCATTAGGAAATGAATGTTATTTACTAAGGATCCTTGTAAAGTTATGATTAATAGTCAGCCCTGAAAGCCAAATACCGAGACAAGAATAAGTCTTAATTTCAGCTGTATCTTGACAAAATGCATTCTTTTACCATCTTCATGTGCTTCAAAACACTGGAAAACAGTCAAAGATTTAATTTAACTACTGGCAGTTCAGAAAGTATGCTATACATAGGGAACTACTGTAGAACTAAGAAGGATGTGTGCTTATTTTTAAAGGATACCTACACATCATTATTGTAACAATTACTACAGCACAAGTCAACTGTGAAGCACTGTAGAAGAAAAAGCACTATAAAAATGAGAATTTAGGGCAGAGCCAAGATGGCGGCATGAGTAGAGCAGCGGAAATCTCCTCCCAAAACCACATATATTTTTGAAAATACAACAAAGAAAACTCTTCCTAAAACAGAGACCAGAAGACACAGGACAACAGCCAGACCACATCCACACCTGCGAGAACCCAGTGCCTCACGAAGGGGGTAAGATACAAGCCTCAGCCCAGCGGGACCTGAGCGCCTCACACCCCAGCTCCTGGCGGGAGGAGAGGAGTCGGATTGGGGAGGGAGAGGGAGCCCAGGACTGCTAAATACCCACCCCCAGGAATCCTAACCAGAGAGCAGACACAGTGCATGCATGAGGTGCTGGAAACTAGGGAAAAAGGACAGTAAGACCTGTGAGTGGGTCCCTGCAGACGTTGCACCTGGGATAAAGAAAAGCGAGTGCTTTTTGGAAGTATTAAAGGGACAGGGACCCCACAGCTGGATGAAAGCATCCTGGGACACTTAGTCCAGCAGCAGGGAATCTGAGGATCTCTGCGCACTCTAACCCCCTGGGCAGCAGGGAGCACGGAGGCCCCTCATGGAGATAAATAGCCTCCTGGACGTTCCCACTCCAATGCGGCTCCACCATATCAGAGCAGCAGCCCGAGGCAGGCCACGCCCACAGCAACAACGGAGATAAACTCCATAGCAGCAGGGCAGGAAATCAGAAGCCCTTTCTGCACGCAGCTGCCCAGCACAAGCCACTAGAGGTCGCTGTTCTCACAGGAGAGGAAGGCCACAAACCAACAAGAAGGGAAGTTCTTCCAGCCATCACTCGTGCCAGCTCTGCAAACTATCTCTATCACCATGAAAAGGCAAAATTAGAGGCAGACCAAGATCACAGAGTCAACACCAGAGAAGGAGACAGACCTAACCAGTCTCCCTGAAAAAGAATTCAAAATAAAAATCATAAACATGCTGATGGAGATGCAGAGAAATATACAAGAGCTAAGGGATGAAGTCCGGAGGGAGACTACAGATGCCAGCAAGGAGATTACAGAAGTGAAACAAACTCTAGAAGGATTTATAAGCAGAATGGATAAGATGCAAGAGGCCATTGATGGAATAGAAACCAGAGAACAGGAATGCATAGAGGCTGACACAGAGAGAGATAAAAGAATCTCCAGGAATGAAACAATATTAAGAGAACCTTGTGACCAATCCAAAAGGAACAATATCCGTATTATAGGGGTACCAGAAGAAGAAGAAGAGAGAAAAAGGGATAGAAAGTGTCTTTGAAGAAATAATTGCTAAAAACTTCCCCAAAGGGGGGGAGGAAATAATCGAACAGACCGTGGAAATACACAGAACTCCCAACAGAAAGGACCCAAGGAGGACAACACCAAGACACATAATAATTAAAATGGCAAAGATCAAGGACAAGGAAAGAGTTTTAAAGGCAACTAGAGAGAAAAAGGTCACCTATAAAGGAAAACCCATCAGGCTATCATCAGACTTCTCAACAGAAACCTTACAGGCCAGAAGAGAATGACATGATATATTTAATGCAATGAAACAGAAGGGCCTTGAACCAAGGATACTGTATCCAGCACGATTATAATTTAAATATGAAGGAGGGATTGAACAACTCCCAGACAAGCAAAAATTGAGGGAATTTGCGTCCCACAAACCACCTCTACAGGGTATTTTAGAGGGACTGTTCTAGACGGGAGCACTCTTAAGACTGAACAGATGTCAAAAGAGAAAATAAAATCACACCAAAGAAAGCAGACCAACCAAATACTAACTAAAGGCAAAAAATAAAATCAACTACCCACAAAAGCAGTTAAAGGAAACACAAAAGACCATAGAATAAAACAACCAAGATATAAAGAATGGAGGAGGAGGAATAAGAAGGGAGAGAAGAAAAGAATCTCCAGACAGTATATATAACAGCTCAATAAGTGAGCTAAGTTAGGCAGTAAGATACTAAAGAAGCTAAAGTTGAACCTTTGGTAACCAGGAATCTAAAGCCTGCAATGGCAATAAGTACATATCTTTCAACAGTCACCCTAAATGTAAATGGACTGAATGCACCAATCAAAAGACACAGAGTAACAGAATGGATAAAAAAGCAAGACCCATCTATATGCTACTTACAAGAAACTCACCTCAAACCCAAAGACATGCACAGACTAAAAGTCAAGGGATGGAAAAACATATTTCATGCAAACAACAGAGAGAAGAAAGCAAGGGTTGCAGTACAAGTATCAGACAAAATAGACTTCAAAACAAAGAAAATAACAAGAGATAAAGAAGGACATTACATAATGATAAAGGGCTCAGTCCAACAGGAGGATATAACCATTCAAAATGTATATGCACCCAATGCAGGAGCACCAGCATATGTGAAACAAATACTAACAGAACTAAAGAGGGAAATAGACTGCAATGCATTCATTTTAGGAGACTTCAACACACCACTCACCCCAAAGGATAGATCCACCGGGCAGAAAATAAGTGAGGGCACACAGGCACTGAACAACACACTAGAACAGATGGACCTAACAGACATCTATAGAACTCTACATCCAAAAGAAATAGGATACACATTCTTCTCAAGTGCACATGGAACATTCTCCAGAATAGAACACATACTAACTCACAAAAAGAGCCTCAGTAAATTCCAAAAGATTGAAATTCTACCAACCAACTTTTCAGACCGCAAAGGTATAAAACTAGAAATAAATTCTACAGAGAAAACAAAAAGGCTCACAAACACATGGAAGCTTAACAACATGCTCCTAAATAATCAATGGATCAACGAACAAATTAAAATAGTGATCAAGGAATATATGGAAACAAATGACAACAACAACACAAAGCCCCAACTTCTGTGGGACGCAGCGAAAGCAGTCTTAAGAGGAAAGTATATAGTGATGCAGGCACACTTAAAGAAGGAAGAACAATCCCAAATGAATACTCTAACATCACAATTATCGAAACTGGAAAAAGAAGAACAAATGAGGCCTAAAGTCAGCAGAAGGAGGGACATAATAAATATTAGAGAAGAAATAAAAAAATTGAGAAGAAAAAAACAATAGAAAAAATCAATGAAACCAAGAGCTGGTTCTTTGAGAAAATAAACAAAATAGACAAGCCTCTAGCCAAAGTTATTAAGAGAAAAAGAGAATCAACACATATCAACAGAATCACAAATGAGAATGGAAAAATCACAACAGACTCCACAGAAATATAAAGAATTACTAAAGACTACTATGAAAACCTATATGCTAACAAGCTGGAAAACCTAGAAGAAATGGACAACTTGCTAGAAAAATACAACCTTCCAAGACAGACCAAGGAAGAAACACAAAAGGTAAACAAACGAATTACGAGCAAAGAAATTGAAACGGTAATCAAAAAACTACCCAGGAACAAAACCCCCAGGCCAGACGGATTTACCTCGGAATTTTATCAGACACACAGAAAAGACATAATACCTATTCTCCTTAAAGTTTTCTAAAAAACAGAAGAGGAGGGAATACTCCCGAACTCATTCTATGAAGCCAACATCACCCTAATACCAAAACCAGGCAAAGACCCAACCAAAAAAGAAAATTACAGACCAATATCCCTGATGAATGTAGATGCTAAAACACTCAATAAAATATTAGCAAACCGAATTCAAAAATATATCAAAAGAATCATGCACCATGACCAAGTGGGATTCATCCCAGGGATGCAAGGATGGTACAACATTCAAAAATCCATCAACATCATCCACCACATCAACAAAAAGAAAGACAAAAACCACATGATCATCTCCATAGATGCTGAAAAGCATTTGACAAAATTCAACATCCATTCATGATAAAAACTCTCAGCAAAATGTGTATAGAGGGCAAGTACCTCAACATAATAAAGGCCATATATGATAAACCCACAGCCAACATCATACTGAGCAGCGAAAAGCTGAAAGCTTTTCCTCTGAGATCAGGAACAAGACAGGGATGCTCACTCTCCCCACTGTTATTTAACATAGTACTGGAGGTCCTAGCCATGGCAATTAGACAAAACAAAGAAATACAAGGAATCCAGATTGGTAAAGAAGAAGTTAAACTGTCACTATTTGCATATGACATGATACTGTACATAAAAAACCCTAAAGACTCCACCCCAAAACTACTAGAACTGATATCAGAATACAGCAAAGTTGCAGGATACAAAATTAACACACATAAATCTGTGGCTTTTCTATACACTAAAAATGAACCAATAGAAAGAGAAATCAGGAAAACAACTCCATTCACAATTGCATCAAAAAAAAAAAAAAACCTAGGGATAAACCTAACCAAAGAAGTCAAAGACCTATACCCTGAAAACTACAAGACACTCTTAAGAGAAATTAAAGGGGACACTAACAAATGGAAACTCATTCCATGCTCTTGGCTAGGAAGAATTAATATCCTCATAATGGCCACCCTGCCCAAAGCAATATACAGATTTTATGCAATCCCTATCAAATTACCAGCAACACCATTCAAAGAACTGGAACAAATAGTTCAAAAATTCATATGGAAACACCAAAGACGCCGAATAGCCAAAGCAATCCTGAGAAGGAAGAATAAAGTGGGGGGATCTCACTCCCCAACTTCAAGTTCTACTACAAAGCCACAGTAATCAAGACAATTTGGTACGGGCAGCAGAACAGAGCCACAGACCAGTGGAACAGAATAGATACTCCAGACATTAACCCAAACATATATGGTCAATTAATATTTGATAAAGGAGCGATGGACATACAATGGGGAAATGACAGTCTCTTCAACAGATGGTGCTGGCAAAACTGGACAGCTACATGTAAGGAATGAAACTGGACCACTGTCTAACCCCATACACAAAAGTAAATTCGAAATGGATCAAAGACCTGAATGCAAGTCATGAAACCATAAAACTCTTAGAAAAAAACATTGGCAAAAATCTCTTGGACATAAACATGAGCAACATCTTCATGAACGTATCTCCCTGGGCAAGGAAATCAAAAGCAAAAATGAACAAGTGGGACTATATAAAGCTGAAAAGCTTCTGTACAGCAAAAGACAACATCAATAGAACAAAAAGGTACCCTAAGTATGGGAGAATATATTTGTAAATGACAGATCTGATAAAGGCTTGACATCCAAAATATATAAGGAGCTCACCCACCTCAACAAACAAAAAACAAATAATCCAGTTAAAAAATGGGCAGAGGAACTGAACAGACAGTTCTCCAAAAAAGAAATACAGATGGCCAACAGACACATGAAAAGATGCTCCACATCGCTAATTATCAGAGAAATGCAAATTAAAACCACAATGAGGTATCACCTCACAGCAGTAAGGATGGCTACCATCCAAAAGACAAACAACAACAAATGTTGGCGAGGTTGTGGTGAAAGGGGAGCCCTCCTACACTGCTGGTGGGAATGTAAGTTGGTTCAACCATTGTGGAAAGCAGTATGGAGGTTCCTCAAAATGCTAAAAATAGACTTACCATTTGACCCAGGAATTCCACTTCTAGGAATTTACCCTAAGAATGCAGTAATCCAGTTTGAAAAAGACAGATGCACCCCTATGTTTATCACAGCACTATTTACAATAGCCAAGAATTGGAAGCAACCTAAGTGTCCATCAGTAGATGAATGGATAAAGAAGATGTGGTACATATACACAATGGAATATTATTCAGCCATAAGAAGAAAACAAATCCTACCATTTGCAACAACATGGATGGAGCTAGAGGGTATTATGCTCAGTGAAATAAGCCAAGTGGAGAAAAAGAAATACCAAATGATTTCTCTCATCTGTGGAGTATAAGAACAAAGGAAAAACTGAAGGAACAAAACAGCAGCAGAATCACAGAACCCAAGAATGGACTAACAGGTATCAAAGGGAAAGGGACTGGGGAGGATGGGTGGGTAGGGAGGAATAAGAGGGGGAAGAAGTAGGGGGGTATTATGATTAGCATGCATAATGTGGGGGGTGGGAGAAAGGGGAGGGCTGGGCAACACAGAGAAGACAAGTAGTGATTCTACAACATTTTGCTATGCTGATGGGCAGTGACTGTAATGGGGTTTGTAGGGGGGACATGGTATAGGGGAGAGCCTAGTAAACATAATATTCTTCATGTAATTGTAGATTAATGATAACAAAAAAAAGAAAGAGAAAGAAAAGGGGGATTACTCCCTGATAGGATAAAACTAACTGCAAATCAACAATTAATGCATGCTTTACATATCCTTAATTTTGATCTTTCAAAGGGTGTCAGGTGATCAGCTATGGAAGTACATTTTTCTGATAATATTCCTTTCTCTTAAAAAAAAAAAGCAGTTCCTGTGTGGTGATCTCCAATAGGTTCTTCACAATGGTATAAAGGTCATATCAAAGTGTGGGCAAAGGGTTTGTTTGTGTTTATACAGAGGATCAAACCCTAATTTGTCTACCCAGAAAACGAGTTAAGATACGATATGAAGAAGAACTTCCAACATCAACATCCTCTGGAAGAGTCATTCCAGAAGATGAACATCAAAGAACTTCAACAAAGATCCTGGCGCTGCTGCAGTTGTAGCTGCAGTCATCCCACCGGTTCCTGGACTTGCCACTGGAATGAAGAAGGAGATATCTAAGCTGGCCTGTGCATACAGTAAAACAACAAATTTGACTGGGTCCATACTGTTGGAACTCAACCAAGGATTAGGAGAAGTGCAAGTTGCAGTGCTCCAAAATTGTGCGACTATAGACTATCTACTGTTAAAAGAACATGGGATATGAACAGTTCCCAGGAATGTGTTGTTTTAATTTGTCTGATTTTTCTCAACTATTCAAATTCAGTTAGACAATATCCATCATATTATTGATAACTTTTCACAAATGCCTAGGGTACCTAACTGGTTTTCTTGGTTTCACTGGATATGGCTGGTAATTGTAGGTCTGCTTTTGTTATGTAGCTGTATTCCTATTATGTTAATGTATGTTCACAATTTAATTAGTAGTTTAACACCTATACATGCTTATGTTACTCTACAAGAAGATATGTCAAGGAAATAATCAATCTTCCCATGTTTTCTTCCATCTACTACTTCTATAACTTTTCTTCTTCCTTCCTAATTACAACCCTTTAGTAGAATTAGTGCCTCATATAGAAAATTACCGAGTATCATAATTCTTCCAAGTGGTAAAGATACCTCAAAACAAATGCTGGGCATAGAAGCCACAGAGCATAAATCTGCAAAGAAGTAAAAAGCTAACCTTTTCAAAGAATATTGCTTCTCTCTCACTTACCAACTTTATATTTCCCTGTATGGCCCTGGAAGATGACTGATTAGCCAGAGACAGGTAAGATTCCTCAAGGGAGGAACAACCTAAGACAGGCACAGTCGCAGGGGGGGCCATCAGGAGAGAAATTGGGGAACAACAGAGGGGAGGCTTAGAACCTCACCCCCCCGATTTTGAGAGAAATCTTCTGCATCCGTGGATGTCTTGTTGCCCTTGTCTAGCTTGCATTAATACTTAGTCTATAGGCACAGACCTGATCATCTACATTTGCCCTCTTACAGCACTAAATTATGTTTTCTACCTTAATCTTGCATCTACCTACCACTTCAGCATTTTATTAAAATAATAATAATAATAATAATAATAAGGGAGAAATGTGGGATTCACATATAAACCATGTATAAAAATCAAATGAATAATCATATCTGACTTGATTGTTTATAGTTCATGATGTGTGATCAAAACCGAAAGTTTCTGTGATATGACTGCCCTTGCACTGTTCACCATGTAAGAACTTATTCACTATGTAAGACCTTGTTCACTATGTAAGAACTTGTTTGTTATGCTTCAGAAGATAGGAGACTGTTGAGATATAGGGTTGGGGTTGATTAATGACTGTGCAGTGAGTCCCCTATAAAGAATTTTACTGTTGTTAACAACCATTTGATCAATAAATATGAGAGATGCCCTCTCAAAAAAAAAAAAAAACCCTCAACAAAGATCCTGGCGCTGTGGCAGTTGTAGCTGCATTCATCCCGCCAGTTCCTGGACTTGCAATTGGAATGAAGAGGAAGATACCTAAGCTGGCCTGTGCATACCGTAAAACAACGAACTTGACTGGATCGATATTGTCGGAACTCAACCAAGAATTAGAAGAAGTGCAAGTCGCAGTGCTCCAAAATTGTGAGACTATAGACTATCTACTGTTAAAAGAACATATGGGATGTGAACCGTTCCCAGGAATGAGCCACGTGTTTTAATTTCTCTGAATTTTCTCAAACTATTCACATTCAGTTAGACAATATCCATCCTATGATTGATTAGTTTTCACCAATGCCTAGGTACCTCACCGGTTTTCTGGGTTTCACTGGATAGGGCTGGTAACGGTAGGTCTGCTTTCGTTATGTATCTGTATTGCTTTTCTGTGAATGTGCGTATGCAATTTAATTAGTAGTCTGTTAAAACCTATACATGCTTATGTTACTCTACAAGAAGTTATGTCAGAGAAATAATCCATCTTCACGTGTTCTCTCCCGTCTGCTACTTCTATAGCTTTTGTTCTTCCTTCCTAATTACAGCGCTTTAGTAGAATCCGTGCCTCATATCGAAAATCACCAAGTATCGTAATTCTTCCAAGCGGTAAAGATACCTCAAGACAAAGGGCAGGCATAGAAGCCACAGGGCATACATCTGCAAAGAAGTAAAAAGCTAACCTTTTCAAAGAATATTGCTTCTCTCTCATCGACTTTACAGTTGTCTGTCTGGCCCCGGAAGATGGCGGGTTAACCAGAGATGGGTAAGATTCCTCAAGGGAGGAACAACCTAAGGCAGGCACAGTCGCAGGGGGGCCATCAGGTGAGAAATTGGGGATCCACAGAGGTGAGGCTTAAAACCTCACCCCCCCTTTTTTGAGAGAAATCTTCTGCATCCGTGGATGTTTTGTGACCCTTGTCTAGCTTGGATTAATACTTAGTCTATAGGCACAGACCTGATCATCTATATTTGCCCTCTTACAGCACTAAATTATGTTTTCTACCTTTATCTTGCATCTACCGACCACTTCAGCATTTTATTAAAAACTGAAAATAAAAAATAATGGAGAAATGTGGGATTCACATATAAATCAAGTATAAAAATCAAACGAACCATCATATCTGACTTGATTGTTTATAGTTCACAATGCATGATCAAAACCGAAAGTGTCTGTGATATGAGAGCCCTTGCACCGTTCACCATGTAAGAACTTAGTCACTATGTAAGAACTAGTTCACCATGTAAGACCTTGTTCGTTATGCTTCAGAAGATTGGAGACTGTTGAAGATTAGGCTTGGGGTTGATGAATGACTGTGCATCGAGTCCCCTATACAGAATTTTATTGCTGTTAACAACCATTTGATCAATAAATAGGAGAGATGCCCTCTCAAAAAAAAAACTGGGAATTTTATATGTAGTAAAGGTAGATTATTTATTAAATGATGTTTAGACAATCAAGTAGCCATCTGAGAATGAAGTTGGATTCCTGCCTCACACTGTACATCAAAATTCCCAGTGCAAAGACTTAAATGTAAAGGTACTAGAAAAAATATGGGACAACTATTTTATAGCTTTGGAGGCAAGAGGATATTTTAACTATGAACTATACATCAGAAGCTATAAAAGATTGATACATTTATATATGTGAAAGCAACAAAATCCTCATTGCAAAAACTGTAAGCAAACAGAAAAATATTTGCAATTTGTAGGCTAATCTCACTAATATATCAGGTGCTCCAATAAATAGACAAGAGATAAGCAACAAAAGAAAATCTGGCAAAACAAACACTGACGGCTTTTAAACACAGGAAAGTGTGTTCGATTTCACTCATAGTAAAACAAATTAAAATTAACACTACACTAAGATAATATCTTTGTCTATCATATTGTCAAAAAACCCCAAATTTTATAACACTGCATTGGTGAGGCTTTGGAAGAAAAGGCACACTCAGTATGTTGCCAGTGGGAGTGAAAATTGAGACAATTCCTCTGCAGGGCTCTTTGGAAATATGTATCGACATTAAAAATGCCTATATTCTTTGATCTCACAATTTCACTTCTAGTATATCTGTAGGATAAATTCCACAGATGAAAATGACACATGCTATGAGGTTATTTGCTATAAAATTGTTTGTGATAGTGAACGACTGGAAACAATCCAAATATCCATCAACAGGAGACTAGTTAAACAAATTATATGGTATAGTGAAATGACAGAATGCTATGCAACTATTAAGAAAATATGATGTAGATCTTGACTATAGCAGATTTAGGTTTCAAAATGGCTGCAACAATGTTCCATCTAACATGTTCTTCCAATGTGACTTCTATAATTCTCCCATTAAGAGATGGGATCTGTATTCTCCCGCTTTCAACCCAGGCATGCCTGTGACTAAGGTAAAGTGATGCTGACTGATTTCTGAAGCTAGGTCATAAACAGTAACGCAGCTTCCACTTGGTCCTTTCTTGGAACACATTCTCTTGGAACCTAGATAGCATGCTGTGAGGAAGTGGAGAGAGCTGGGGAGGTCATCTGTAGGTGTTCCAGGTGACAGGCCCAACTGAGGCTCCAACTTAATAGCCAGGATCAACCGCTACTGATCTATGAGTGGACAAGCCTCATAACGACTTCAGCCCCAGATATTGTTGGACTTCAACTGAGTGAGACCCAAGTGAGAACTGCCTAGCTGAACCCAGGCAAGCCTCAGAACTGTGGAAGATAAACACTTTTTGTTTTTGTCATTTTAAGCCACTGAATTCTGGGGTGATTTGTTATGCAGTGATAACTGGAACATATATGTAATGATCTTCAAGATATATAGTTTTAGTGAAAAAAAGCAAGGTACAGGGCAGTAAGTATACTATGCTACCATTTGGGTAAACAGGTATAAAAGTATACACATATCTCTGTATTTGCATAAAATGTCCCTGAATGGATGCACAAAAAACTAGTAACACCGAATGCCTGTTAGGAAACCAGGTACCTGGGGGACAGAGGTGGGAGAAAGACTTTTCATGCTTTCACTGTATCCTTTTGTACTTTAAAAAGTTTGAACCATGATCATGTTTTATCTATGAATATATAGCATTATATATAATGATAGTTAATATAATAAATATATTTAACATGTTAAATATATTTTTAAAAACCTGAAATAAAAAGTGCTGTAGGAAGAATCATCAATGGATTAAAAAACTGAAGGGAAGTTTGAAGAGTAACAGTATATTTACATAGTTTCAAAGCACATCTTCACAAGATACTCTTTAGTTATAAAGTGTAACATAATAACTTTACGGTGAAGGATATTTCTTTAACCAAGTGGCCAAAGTTACTAGCAATGTGACTCACCAACACTAAGTGCCTCCTGACATGACGCACTAAGAACTCAGCATCATTTCAGTGGTGTTCCTGCCAAAAATGCCTAACCTGAATTTAATTCAGATAACCCCAAATTTAGGGACATTATACAAAATAACTGGTCTGTATTCTTCAAAAATGTCAGTAACATGAAAAATAAAAACACAGGAACTCTTCCAGATTAAAGGAGACTAGGGACACATGAGAACTGAAAGAAATGCATAATTTAGATTTTCATTTGCTATAAAGACATTATTGGAACCACTGACAAATCTTGACAAGGTCTGCAGACTGGATAATAGTATTATTTTAACATTAATTTTCTGATTTTGGTGATTGTACTGTGCTAATGTAAGAGAATTCCTAGTCTTTAGGAAATGCACACTGAAGTACTTAAGGGGAAAATGGGATCATGTCTGCCACTTTCAAATGGTTCTGAAAAATGTAATATACGTGTGAATGATGATAATGATAGAAAAAGAAAGAGGGAGTGAGACAGACAGACAGAAGGGCAAAGACAGACAGAGAAAGAGAGATAAAAAATTCAATGTAAACATCTGAGAGATCTGGGCAAAGGATATCCAGAAAGTTTTTTTTGTACTATCCTTAGAGCCTTTCTCTAAGTTCAATATGGTCAAAATAAAACACACAAACAAACACATAAATAAAATGAAAAGAAGTGCTATGAGATCTCACAGTCAGAGATCTTTTTTATTCCTATTGATCAGAAAAAGCTTCATGGGGTTACAGATGAAATAGGCCTTGATGGATAGCCACAATTCTGACAAGGAGAGATGGGGGTGGTGAAGGAGAATAAGTAGGCCAGGCAGAGGAAGAAACATGAACCAAGGTACAAAACGAGTCATATATAAGCTGTGTTTTGGATATAAGTAGCAGGCTGTTTTGGTGGGAGTATTCACACTGTGAGGGGGGAGCAATACTAGATAAAGTTTGAAAGTCAGATCACAGAAGATTCCCGATGGTAGTGGGGATTCGGTAGGGAGAGGCAGGAGAAGAGGAGATGTTGAAGATGATAACACAATTTCAAGTCTGTGACCAAAAGAATGATGATACTATCAACAGGGTCAGGAAGTAGTAGGTTTTTGGTAAAGATAGGGAATTTGATTTCAGACATGGTAAGTTAAAAAGACATATATAAAAATAAATTCTAAGCAGATCAAAGACATAAATTTAAAAGAAATTATTCAAGGTATTTCAAATGTTTTTAAATTCTGGGAGGGGAAAAGGGGGGTCTCCCACACATGAAAAGAAACCCAGAAGCCAAAAAGGGAAAAGATCAATAGATTTGACTATATAAAAACTATACTTTTGCATAGAGAATATCATATAAACAAAGTTAAAAAGCACAATCTTTAGACAAAATATCTGCAACAAATATAACAAAATTCTAATATCAATAAGAAAAAATATAAATAACTCAATAAATAACAAACAAAGGTTATGAACAGACAATTCACAGAAGGAATACCAGCCAATAGACATAGGAAACCCCACCTCCTAACTTCTACTCTTAAATCTACACAGGATTTTAGGCAGAATTCCAAGTGTATTAAAACCCAGGAAGCACATCATACATAATCTACTCAAGAAGTTTGATATTACCTGGAGTATTAGTTTTAGGAAGATTGCACGATTTAAGCAGATATGGTGAAGTTAATGTTTAAGATTATATGAAGAAAACTCATGTATTAGGAGAAGAGTTGGCAGTCAACCATGAATCATCTGATTTAGTGGGACAGTATGGCTTTTCATGTACAGGTCTTTTCATTTGCCCATCTCGACTACCCTGCTGAATCTTTAGTTTTCATTCCAGGTATAATCATTCTGTCCTTACCCCTTATCTCTTTTTACCTTCTCTATTGTTTCATTTACTCTGCATTTAGCATTGTTCCTGCCACATAAGTATTCAACAGACACCTACTGAATAAAGTGACCCATCCTAAAGGGAAAAAACAAAGAAAGAAAAGTATCAAAAGAATAAGAGTCGTATACACATAAATCTTTTGGTAGTGACCTTCAGCAGGGCTGTAGGAGATGGGAAGGTCCTCACAGCAGGTGACCATCAGAGGCTTATATTAGGTGAAGGTTCTACCACCCAGAAAAGGAAGTGGGCAAGGGACCTTTCAGAGGGGAGGGGAGGGGGCTACATGTCTAGGTGATGTCCCTGAGTAGCACTGTGGAGACTCTCTAAGCTAGAGAGCTCTGAATGGCAACAGTGGTCTGGGGTATTCATGACCTAGGGCTTGTGTCTTGTTAGCAGATGGGGACCTTATTGCCTTGTCATTCCTCAGGTCATGAGGTCCTTAGCCACTCTGACTTCTTCTTCCCAACCTTTCAACATCTTGTTATATTTGTTTTATAAATAATGTCCTCCTGTACTTAGCAGGAGGAACAGAGAGAAATGCATCTACTCTGTCTTGTCTGGAACCAGAAGTCCCATTGTGGTTATGTTTTAAGAGATTCCTAAAAACACATAATACTGAAATACTTATTATTTTGAAAATGATAAAATGTCTGGTATCTTTTTCAAAATAATCCAGGGGGAAGAGAGAGTGAGACTATAGATGTAACAAGATTAATCATGTATTTATAATTGCTCAGGCTGGGTGATGATTCCAAAAGTGTTCATTATACCATTCTTTCTACTTTTGTATAAGTTTGAACATTTCTATCAACAAAAGTGAAAAAGAAAAGCTACTCTCTCCTTTGTGGAGGATGGGCTTGAGGAGAACAAGATGGAAGTAGGAAGACTTGTTTGGAAGCCATAGCAATAGTCCTGGTAGAGACAAAGGCCTGAATGAAGGCAGCAATACTAGACATACAGAAGATAAATATTTAGAGCTAAAACTAATAGATCTGGTGATTAACTGGATATGGAGAGAAGCTGGATGATTACACAGGTGTTGTTTCCAACAAGGGAGATGGAAAATTTCAGTGTCTGACTCCACTTTGATCTTTGACTGTTGACTGCTTTCAAATCCTATCACTCCCCTTTCCCTTCCATCACATAGAATTTGAGCATTCCCTCATTTGGTGCGAGTGAGAACCCTCATCCCAGCCTCACTACTTAATCATAATAAAATTCCAAGTTCAGCCTCCTTTCCTTGCTCACTCAAGCTTTCTTTGGACCAACTTGGGCATCTGCTCTGCTCTCCCCAGAAAGTAATAAATACCCATTTGGTATGTGTGTAGCATCACAAATCTTGACATTCAACCAAACTTAGGGGTGGGGAGTTCATCCTGCCTCTACAGGGGGATGACAACATTAATAAATGAGAGAGGAAGTCCCTCACAGCATATGACCATCCAGAAGTTATTTTTGTGAGGGGATATGAGGGACAGGAGAGGAGTTCAATTTGGGCATAGGAATTCATTTGAGTTTGAGGTACCTAGATATAACACACCTAGCAGTGTACCTGACACATAGCAAACACTCAAAAATGTGGGTTTCTTTTTCCTATAAGCCTCCATATTCTTACTTCTTTTGAGGTAATAATCTGTGGATCTTTAAAATATTCTGTGGATTTTACCAAATGATGGGGACTTAAAATAGCCATAATAATGATAAGAATCGTTATCAGTTATTGGTCACCTACTATGTACCAGACACTGTATTAGAGACTTTTCAGGTATTACATCTTGTTTAATCTTTACAAAAGTTAGATGAGATAGGTATAATCCAAACTTTATAAATAAGGATAACTGAGGCTTTGAAGTTACACAGTGGGTAGGTTGCAAAGCTGTATTCAAATCCAAATTAGTGAGACTCCAAAGCTGTACTATATTTACTATGGTATACTTCCTTCTCTATATGAACATTAAAATAGATTTATAATATCCATCACTTACTTCAGACTACACAGCATGTAGAGGATGTCAGCTTGCTCCTGTAAGCTGGAGGTCTCCTTCAACTGTAAAACCAGTGCTTTGAAGTCCACCTCCCCAGACTGGTCTCTAGGAACATGTATTTCTACACGAACAGAGGGAACCTTCAGTTTGAGAAAGGATGAAAAAAATTCAGTCCACAAGTGTTTAACTTAAATAATGCCCTAGAGTGTTGGTCTTTTCATCTTTAAACTTCTTAAAGAATTCCCTAAAGTTTCATGAAAAGTAAGGCAAAAACAGTGAAACCTTCAAGACATATGATACAGCAGTCTAGTTTTCTTAAGACCTGGCTAGAAAAACATGCCCATTTAAAAAGGGAACTACAAAGGGCATATATCTGTTTTTTTAAGTGTATTTTAAAAATTGGAGTATAGTTGATATACAATATTATATTGGTTTCAATGTACGACACAGTGTTTGAACAATTACACACATTATTAAATCCTTACCCCCACTAGTGCAGTTACTATCTGTCAACATAGAAAGATGTCACAGAACCATCCCCATGACCAACTTACATTATGATTGAGATTTTTGTATAAAAAGGACATATATCTTCACCATAGCAGCATTTTGCCAACCACCAGTTACCAGCAGAAGCCATATGACTAATTCTATTATTTTTCATATGCATGGCAGTTTTTCAAAAAGCTGACAGAAATACCTCATGTACAAGTTTACCTGGTCCTCTCGTGTGGGATGAAGTGAGTCAAGTAAGTTGAGTGAAGGCCGGGAAGCCTGAAATATCTTTGTAGGAAGATACATGTGAACATCTGTAAGAGGATGACATTTATGGGCAAGGTTAGATAATTAAGAGACTAATAAAAATGTACAGTTGACCTCAACAATGACATTACACATGGGTTGGTTCTTTATAGAACAAGAATGAGAAATTTATTATTTCTTGGTAATATCAAAGAAAAGAAATATGAATATAAGATGATTTAAAGAATGTTCAATTAATCAATAAGCATTATTTTGAATGGAATGTCTATAATTGTAGCATCAGATGGACATGTAAGATATTCTATGAATGTAATCAATTCCACAGTGGTGCTACCACTGATACTTTGACAGAATATCACATGTAACAGGAAGAACCAGTTATGTTTTATATTTTCTTGACTTTCCTAGCAGAATGCCTGGATTTTAGCAGGTGGATTTCCTTGAGAATAGAGAAATGGATGATCCTACTTAGGGAATCAAAAAATGTAGTGACTGACCAACTTTGAGATATTCCTAAGATTTTTACTTACAGTCCATTGGTGAAATACTTACCATAATCTCTAAGGAGAGACTATCTTGTCATTTTCACCAGCTTACAGATACAGAAAGAAAAATACAGAACTCAAATAACTGCTCAAGCAAGTAAGTAGTGGAGCTGGGAATTAAATTCAAGTTTCCTGATTCACAATCTAGAAGTGTAACTTAATAAAGCTGATCTCTTCACATGGGCCCTTTCTCAGGGAAGCATACTCAGAGGATATGCTAAGCTTTTCCCAATTCTAAATGTTAAGTTATTCCCTAATGTTCACATTTAACATATTTGGTTAGTAATGGTCAATAAAGTTTTAGACAGCAAGAGCATGCATCTCAATCATTGTCATCATTTATAAAATATTAACATTTATGTCCTCCAGCTGTGGCCAAGGAGCTCTCTGTCCCTTCATATGCAGCTACTAAAGAGGAATTGAACACTCTTAGGAACCACAACAACTCCTAGCTATGTGTAGTAGAAGACACCCTCCACTGCAAATACTACTGAAGGAAGGTAGTGGTCGTGGGGAGGAGAATGTCAACATGGTACTCAGTCTCCAACTTTGCCACACAGCTCTACACTGCTGGAACAACTGACTATAAAAGTTACAGCTGGCATAAAGGAACCAGAAGTAGCTTCCTTATGGGAGAGTATCTCCCTCTCCATTGCAAGGCTACCTTGTAATAGTTTGCAACGCTTTCTCTTTAAATAAAATTATTCTCAAAGGAGTAATTTCTCCAAAGGTAAAAATCCTTTCCACCATTTTCATACTTTGATGTTCACGTAATTGAATATGCTCATGTCTCTTGTTCTTCCTCTTCTCACTACCCAACTGGCTAAACCAGACTCCATAGCAATATCTACAGCAAAATTATACCCAATTCATTTATTTTACAAATACTTGAGGGCCTAAATATATTACAGGTGCTGTCCAAGATGCTTGGAACAAAGCAGTGAACAAAACAAAGTTCCTGCTTACACTGTGATAAACGGCCTGTCCCCATCCTGGGCTTCCCATCATCCTGTGCTTGACCCCAGTGAGTCTCGGCATTACTCACTCTGTACATGCAGCTCCTTGGCCTTGGTCACCAAGGACATTAAGTCACAGGTTGTTTGCACAGCAGCTTGGAACCGATCTGGCCCTCCTTTCTGTGAGGTTGGGGCTAATTTAGGCTGGGGAGCAGTGTGAGCCAAAAGGTGATCTAAATAACGAGCGACTTCATCACCACAGCGAGCTGCCAGGTTAGTGGAGGGGAGGAGGAAGAGAAAAAAAAATGAACATTTTAGTGACTTCACAGTCTACCCCACCAAAGAGAATGACTGGCTCCTATGTCCACAGCACAGCCGCAGAAGTAGGTTGTTTTAGCTCACGGGAACAAAAAAGTATGTGATCTCGTATCTTAACCACTCAGAAACTATGACTATTTACAAGGATCTACCACAATATTAAGGCTCCTGAAAGCAGTATGAGCTTATTATAGGACAGGTCGAGCAAGCAGTTCATAATCTGTGTATGTGCATGTGATAGTGCTGGTGGTGGTGGAGAAAGAGGAACAGGACAGGGCCCTTCAATTCTCACTGGCATGAGGAGACTTTTGTGGGGAAGGGCAAAAATCTTCCACTCAACAGTGAACATAGCTGAAAATACCCAGACTCCAGCTTCAACTGTTATAAAAAAAAAATGGTCTCCATGTGGCAGTGGTGTCAAAAGGACTACTGGCCATGCATGGGTCTTTTGATTTGCCTCATTTGTTTATTCACCAAATATTTATTGCCTGTTACATTTGTACTGGGTAGTGTGCTAGGTGCTGAGGTTTCAGGAGTGCAGAAGACAGATACGGTGCCTATCCTCTTGTGTTTTCCTTCTTCCATCTACTTTCTGACTATGGATAATGGAAACAAAAAATAGACATATACCCTATGGATGCATAATACTGTAGACTTTACATGAATATTCACAACATTTATAGCTGGAAAAGTGCAGTTGGATCAATACTGAAGTGTACTAGGTCAGTCATGCATTATCTGGTTTTTGATCATCTTCGGTGATCCCTCCAGATGTTTTTATGTGCTCTGATGTAAATAATGGGGACTAGCAAAGCTGCTAGAATGGAGCTCATATGCAGCTCGTATTAATGACAATATAACCTTGAAAACAATCTAGATACAGTGGAGGACTATGAAGAAAACGTAGAGAAATGCTCCCCCCATTGAAGAGCTGGTAACCAATGAACATGTTCGCTGAACCTCATCAGTGACGATGAGAGGGGTAAGTGACTAAGAATGCACACTATCAAATATAGAAATACATATCATTAAAAAGACATATTTTAGAAAGTAATCTAAAAGAATGTGTGCTACAGATGTAAATCACAACCATGGAATAGTAAACAACCTCAATATGAAATTGTTCTTGTCTTGTTTTCAAAATATTTTAGCTCATGCCAAGATGGATTATCATGACTTTGGTTATTGCTGATAACAGGAAATAACCTTGTATTTAATGTATGTTTCCAACAAAGAAATTCACAGTATGTTATATGTTAGCTCTTACAAACAAATACAGAGTGAATTAAATGGCACTTAGGTGAGTAGAGGCTGAGCCCAAATAAGAAAATAGTTCTTCTGACTGCTAATATGTTGGTCTATTGTATATGAGATAATGCTTACTACCTCACCAAGGAAAGCCAATTTGTTTTTTCCTTTCTCCAATACACCCCACTTAAGATAAAAATATTGGATGTCTTAAGATATAGGCTAACAGTTAAAAATATCCAGACAATGAGAGCAGGCAAACTGTGTTTTAGATAGCTAGAAGGATGATTCCCTCCTACTGGCTCTTCTCCCTTTGAGATTCAAGCAGTGTAATGTTTGCCTGTCTGTCTACATCAGTATTTTAACACTTTAGGGTGTTTTCAGTCATTTTTAACATATGCTCCCAAGATGCTTTCTCACTCCATCATCTTTCTACCTAGCAGCCAATTAGATTTTGTTGTGCTTTGTGTAGTTTGTGATATGAAAGCAAGAGGCACACTGAACAGGCCTTTTCAAACTATGCAGATTGCCCTGGAGATTCTGATGTGCCCACGTCACATTATATTTAAAAAGCACTCTAACTGATTTTCATATTTTTATGTTTTTAATGTCAAAAGCAGTACTGTATAGGTATAGGTAAGGTTTCCCTACTATACAGTTGATGAAATCTCTCTCACTCACTACTGCTTCCTCCCATTCCAAAAATCACCAGCCATTTTACATGCCCAGGAAAGAAGTCTTTTCTAACCTTATTTAGTAAGGGACAGTCTAACTTTATACTCCATAACCACCACAAGGATATTAGACCAGAAACCAAAGGTAAGTGGAAGGATGAAAAGTGAAGCCAAACAAAAGTAGAAATTGAGGTGCATTAAATAGGAGTGAGACTGCTGGCAGTGAGAAATATTAAGGAGGATGCTTAACAATACTTTGTATTCTTGTCCAGCAAGGCCAATGCCTTTATGAAGCCTCCTTACCATTACTGGTTGAACCATAGTCATTCATCCAGTCACCAGATTCCAGTTCATTATAGTTGTCATCGTAATCATCATTGTAGAGCTTACCCTCAGGTCCAGGGTCCATGAAGCTCAAATGTGTGCAGCAAGAGGTGGTCAAAAATTCTGACAATTTACCTGTTTGAACCCTGACAAGTAGAGGGTAAATAGAAAACAGTATCAGAGGAAATCCTTTTTAGAACAACACAAGTTAGTGAAAAGAGGATATCTAGAATATTTTGTTGGGGGACTACTAACGCTTATCCATTAGTTTAAACTTTGTAAAGGCGAAATTTTACAGCACTACTAGGCATAGTGTAGTATAGGCTAGGGTACTATGTTAGTAAAGACTACAGTAATAGGTTCACAATCCACTAGCCAAACATTTGGTAAAAATTTCCATTGACTACAAGAGAAGCTAGACAGAATGAAGAGAAATCACCACAGATCTACCACATCCTTTAAAAAAGGCCATTTTGAAAATTAAAGATGGTATTTGAAAATGTTAGGAATTACAGATTGTAAGTCATATCCTCCCCTACTTATAAAACCAATTGCAATACCCAAAGGGAAAGTCAAGCTGATTTTCTAAAGAAGCCAGCTAGAAGGCCCTCCCGATGGCCAGATCTTGGATAATTTGAGCACTGAAATAAATAATGACAGGAATGGAGCATGACGTATTAAATAAAATAAGGATCCATGAATCTATACTGACACTAAAACCATAAAATAAAAGAGGGTAAGGGAAAATTCTTTTATTTTTTATTTTTTACAGGAGGATTCCAACTAATAAATGTATACAGAGTGATAGAAACATAGAATTGCCATTTTACAACCCCATTAGTAATACAGATTCATCAGTGGAAGGTAAGACCATTTGGTCAAAGACTATTGGAGAAAGGATGTGGATACAGAACATTTGGTCCACTGAATTTATGAGGTCTAGGCAAAGAACAGGGTGGGGAATAATACCTACCCTTCTCTATAACATTAAATTCCTTGGCTCAATCTATCAAACACAAACCCCTCTGAATAGGATGGGATTATTGTTAAAGATACAGAGAAAGGCATCACAAGTCTACCATCACTATACCCAGTTTGCAAATTTCATTTCATTTCACTAAAGAGTGTGTAGAGGTCATTTACCTTGCCCCACCAAAATAGCCATCCTGCATTTTTCGGAGTGCTGCCAGGATATTTGAATTCAAGTTGGTTCCATCTTCTTCTTGAAATGAAGAGAATTTTAAAACATCTTTGTGGTTTTAACTTTGAAATAAGGGTATGCTTTCAATGATTTCAAACCAACATTCTGTTGGTGCTGGTACAAATGAGACACTCCTCACTGACCACCCTTTGTTTCAACAATTGATCTAAGAGCCAATAACACTACAGAATGGGCAAATGGTAAGGGATGATGACCAATAGAGTTCCTCAAAGACAGTATCTTATTTATCATAAGTGCTTAGTACAGTGGCTGATGGCAGACCACATAATGAGTACTGAATGTTAACAATAATAATAACAACAACCCTTTGTTGAATGCTATGTGCCAAGCACTATGCTGAACATTTTATGTATTATCTCATCTAATGAGCCTTGGTTTATGTGTGTAGGCACAAAAAATAAACAAGGCTAACACCTATCCAACCTTATGCGAAGGGGATCACACTACACATATGCTTTTGTGATCTACTTTTTCTAACTATCCTTTGTAAAAGCTAAAAGTGATTCCATAGCCGACTTTTAGACTGTTTATGTACTAGAAGCAACACTGTGATGAAAATGATTATATGTACATCTTTATTCACTTACTCTATTATTTCCTTAGGGTTAATTCTTACAAGTAGAATTGTTAGGACAAAGGAACACTTACTAAAAATTTTATAGACTGCCAGATTGTCCACCAAAAAAGTTGTGCCAATTTTATCTCCACCATCAGTATAAGAAATGACTGTTTCTCCACATCATTAACAACAATAGGCATTTATAATCTTTTAAAATATTTATCTGATACATTCAAAAAGACATTGTTTTAACTTTATTACATTTATCAAATATATTTATTAAATATATTATTTAAATTTTATTAATTTAATTTTTATGACTTTATAAAAATGGCCATTTAATTTTATTATTAGTGGTTAAGTTTCTAGCATATAAGATCAAACATGTTCTCATGTACATACTGGTTGTCTGTATTTTTTTAAATTGCCTGTCCCCATATTTCTATTAAGCAGTTTACCTTTTTTTTCAACTGACTTTGAAGGCCTTTTTATATTTTGTGACCATTACCCCTTTCTCTGTCATACGTTTGGCAAATATTTTATCTACTTCATTATTGTCTTTCAACCAAAACCATGGTTCATTTTATTTTATTTTTTTAGTGTTTTTATTTATTTATTTATATTTTTTATTTGGTTATCATTAATGTACAATTACATTAGCAACATTATGGTTACTAGACTCCCCCCATCATCAAGTCCCCACCACATACCCCATTACAGTCACCATCCATCAGCATAGTAGATGCTATAGAATCACTACCTGTCTTCTCTGTGTTCTACAGCCCTTTATGTATAAAAAATTTATTTAAATTTTCATGGTTTTAAATTTGTAAATTTTTCCTTTTCGTGTCTTGCAAGGGACATCAGTCCAAGATCACAAAAAACATTCTCCCATATCTTCTTCTAATACTTTTTGGTTCATTTATTTGTTTATTTTGCTTAGCATTTTAATCTATTCAGAATTTACTTTTGCATAAATGTAGAGTAGCAGGCCTGAATAAATGACTTTCCCTTTCAGTTAACCTTACCTTCTCCCACTTATAATTGTCTTAAAGATTTCCTCTACATACTCTGAGAACCACATAAGACAGTATTATGATGTCTTATTTCATTGTTTTTAGTTTTTAAAAATATGTTTATTCTTGTACATTTTCTCTACTGTATGGAATTTAGATTCAGTGTGTTCATAAAAATTTGTGTTTTTATTTTAATTTGGTATTGCACTGAATTGATAGATTAATGAGAATGGATATCTGCTCAGTATTCACTATTTCCATGTAGCTATATGGTATATCTCTCTAGTAATTAAATTCTTTTATGCTTTTCATTAGTTTTTTAGTCTTTCTCATATACTTCTATGCATGATCCTTACTAAGCTTATCTTTGTATTATTACTTTTCTGGAAAAATTTTCAATTTTATGTAAATTAACAAAATTGTACTTGGTATTCTTTTAACATTTTTAGTCTACTCCATTTCTGTTATTATATACCCTTTCTTATTCCTAGTGTTTTTATTATCTGTTTTTTTCTTTGGTATGAAGTCTACTTTACCAGATACTAATGTAGCCCCTTCTAATTATTTAAAATTAAATGTACATTATATATCTTTTCCCATTCTTTACATTTCAGTCTACCCATAGTTTAGATATGAAGTAAACTTCATAGAGACAGCATATATGTGGGTCATTTTGCCAACTCAGTCTTTTAATTGGTGTATTTAGGCTATTAATATATTAGGATTAAGTCTGCCATTTTACTTATTATTTCCTGTTTGTTCCTGTTTTTCATTTCTCTATTTTTTTCTTCCTACCTTCTAAAACACATGCAAGAATTCCATTTTGATTTATCTATAGTTTTTCTTTTTGACTACATCTTCTCCTTGTATAGATTTTTTAGTAGTATTACATTGTACATAACAATAGGCATCATACATATCTCACTGCCTATTAGTGTCAACATTTTACCAGTTAAAGTGATGTGTAGAAAACCTTACCTCCCTTTCAGTCAACCGTACCTTCTCCCACTTATAATTGTCTTATAGATTTCCTCTACATACTCTGAGAACCACATAAGACAGTACTATGATTTTTGTTTCAACCGTCAAACATAATTTAGAAAACTGAAGTGGAAAAAAATGTGCCAATTCCCCCTGTTCTCCAGGTTTTTCTATGAAAAATAGGCTGTCATTTGAATTGTTTTTCCCAGAAAGGCAAGGTATTGTTTCTCTCTTACTGATCTCAAGATTTTTTTTCTTTTTCTTTAATGCTCAGGAGTTTGATTATTATGTGTTTTGGCATGGGTTTCTTTGGGTTTACCCTGTCTGGGGCTTCCTCAGCTTTTCGAATCTGCAAGTTGATACCTTTTGCCAATTTTTCAGCGATTATTAGTTTAAATCAGTTCCATATTCTTTTTCCTTTCCTTCTGGAACTCTTACAACCTGAATTTTATATGTCCTACAAGTCCCTGAGGCTCTGTTCCTATTTCTCCAGCCTATTTTTACTATTGTTCAGAATAGGTCATTTCTATAGTTCTGTCGTCAAGTTCACTTGAAGTTATAGTTTTCAGTTCTAAAACCTTCACTTCTTTATATCTTCAATTTCTTTGCTGAGAATTTCTACTTCTTTGTTGACACTTCCTACTTTCAAGTTTCAAGTGTGGTCATAATTATATAACAAATAATTTTTATGATAATAGCCTTAAAATCTTTGTCATAATCCCAATGTCTTTGTCCTCTTAGTATTGGTATTGTTTGATCCTCTTTTCTCATTGAAGTTGAGATTTTCCTGGACATTTGTATGAGTGATTTCCTATTGTATTTTAGAAATTTGGGGTATCATCTTATGAGACTCTGGATCTTATTGAATCTTCTGATTCAGCAGATCTGCTCTTATACTGTGTGGCAGGGAAGCGAGCACTGACTTGGTACTGATAGGTGGGTATGGAAAGGGGTTCTCTACTTTTGGGCAAGGATGAAAATCTAAGCTCCCCACTAGCACTTCCCAGACACTACCCCTAAGGAGGGAGAGGGTTGTCTGTTTATAGCTATGGGAAGCAGAAGTCTAGAGTACCTACTCAACCTCTGCTGACAGGGGTGGGAATGGGGCTGCAGTTCAGTTTTTTCCTGTGGTGTTTGGCTGGAGTAGAACAGTTACTGTCTAAAAGGTTTCTGTCTGGCTAGGCTGCCCCTTTCTTGTTCCTTTGGCTAGAGGGAGAATGTTTATCTTGGGCCTTTTAAAAAATCTGTACCCATTTGTATTTCTGGGATAGTAGTTTCTCTAGCACTCAGTCCAGGATATATGAGACAAAGGAAAACCCAGGAAATTCACTGCTGTGTCATTTCTCAGTTACAAAGTCCCTAGCCAGTTTCCTTCTTTTTTCTAACTTTCAGAGTCTTCTTACTTTTGTTCTATAGATAATGTCCAGGGTTTTTAGCTGTACTTAACAGGAAGAATAGGGAGAAGTAAGTCTACTTCATTTGTTTAGCAACTAGAACTCTTTTCTTTTTCATAATGGAAGTATTTAAGGATATGGAAATTTCTAAATGTGACTTTGGCCAAATGTCTTAAGTTTTGATAAGTTGTGGTATTATTTTTTCATTTTAAAACACTACATAATTTCAAATTTGATGTTCTCTTTAACCTAGGAATTATTTGGAAAAATTTTCATTCCTTCTTGGTCAGATTTTTTTTTTTACTATTTTCATGTTATAGTTTTATATGCCTGGGCAGTATCATTGATATGATTTCTAATTTTTAAAAAGAAAATATTTTTTGTGTATTTTGTCTTTTGGGGTATAGTTTTATATACACTCATAAATACAAAACTCAGGTTTATTAATACTCTGTATCTTTAATTATTTTGTACACTTGATCTGTGACATTCTGATGAGGTGTCATAGTTTCCCACTGTGATTGTACAATGGTTTTATCATACTATTCTTAAGTTTTCCTAAATATCTGCTTTATACATTTCATTGCTGTTATTTAGTAGACAAAAGTTTATAAATGTTGTAACACCCTGGTGTATTGTAATTCTTATCAACATAAAATATCTATGTCCCATTTACTGATTTGTGCCTTGAATTATCTTTACTAGTTTTGATATTAATATTGCCACCATTGCTTCATTTTTGTTTGCATTTATATGATACATGTTTACATTCCATAATTTCCATTTCTCCATATAAACTTATTTTAAGGATATCTCTTGTAAGTAGCATCTAGCTGGATTTTGCTCTTTAGATACTCTGGGGATTTTTGTCATTAATATGAGAATTTAACTGATTTACATTTTAATGCGATCACTAGTATGTTCATCCTCATTTCATCAGCACAAAATTTTCTCCGACAAAAACACACAGCTGTTGGTAATGAAGGCTTTGGAGATTGACAGATCTGGTCAGAGGCCTGACTCTGTCACTTACTATCTTTGTGAGTTTGGACAATAAGTTACCATTCTCATCTATAAAATGGGCCTATTAATAGTGCCTACCTGAGTAGGGTTGCTGTAGAGATTTCAAAATAATGCACTGAAAGCATTTAGCTCAGTGCCTGGCACAGAGAATGTGTTCAATAAACACTGTAGTTACTATTGCTATTGTTGCTGCTGTTTTTGTTGTGTGCCCATATACCAAATATCAAACTTTGTGATTTAAATCTAGATCTTTAGTTATATTTTTCTTCCCAAGCTATGGCTGTGTACCTCATTCAAACTATTAGGTATTTCAATTTTGAACCCTCTTTGTCAATACAAACTCAGTATGTTCCTTTATAACTGGCATCTTCCTATACAGTTTCTCTGCTTCTATCAATGGCAGAATTATATATCTGGTGTCTAAATCATGACATCATCTTGTTTCATATCTCATATCTAGCTAGCCAACACTTGATTTACAGGTGCTGTTTAAAGCGACTCTTGCATCCTTCTTCCCTACTTTATCATCAATCCAGTGTATCTTTTCATTGTCTTATACCTGGATTGTTTCCTTATCAGATTATCCTCACTACAATGTCTACTGTCACCAAATCAATATTCCCTAAACATCACTTTTATCACGTCACTCCTTGCCCAGAAACTGAAAGTTTTAAACTTCTGAGAAAGTCTGTTTTAAATATGTCTGCTAATTTTCAAGGTCTTCATAATTTGACCTTACGTTACTTATCCAATTTTGTTGATAATTATATGCCTACATGCAAAGCTCACTCTATTCAGGTTGGCCTCTTTAGTGTCCATTCATAAGTCAAGCTCATTCCTGCCTCCAGGCCTCATTCATGGTATTTTTTCCCTTACCTAAAGTACCTTTTCTTCTTCTGTCCTCCCATATGAATATTACCCATCCCAAAAGCCTGGATAAATTCTCCTTCAGCCAAGAAATTTTCTCTGACAACTTGATCACCTTCACTGTAAAATACTTATCTAATTATTTAGTACTTCTTTATATACTGTCTTGAATTTTTTAATATTATTTTTGTGTATTAGCTTTGCCTTTCCAATTAGACTTTATACTTCTGAACACAATTCTGGGAACACAGTAGTTATTAAATCAGTATTTTTAATTATCTTAAGGAAGACAGACTACTTCCTCAACACCTGTGCTTTTGAAGCCTTTTAAGGATGTGACCAAAATCCCTAACAGTCTGTCTAGACTTTAGGATCCATGACAAAGGATTCTTCTCTACTGAAAGGGAATTCCAACTGCTTTGGCAGTACAAACAGGCTTTTAGAAGCAACAGCAGAGACACAGAAAGGAAGCAGTGTTTTACATTGTCTCTAGTCCTTCAGGAATTGAGAGAACAAAACAATAAAGCCATTCATCTGGTTTTAAGTAAGCAATGTCCACTAAGGGAAAGATAAACTGAAAGCCTTTTCACATTTCCATATTAGATTTTACTGCTTCAGTTAGAGAAGCCTTGGAAGAGAAGTCTGGGAACTATCTGTAAAATCTTGATGTTCCACTGGAGTGAGTTAGTTACAGAATGTAGTATCACTGTCTTTAAAATAAATTGTATTAAAAAAGTTTCTGCAAATTGAAATAGAAACCAATGATCTGAAGTACCCTCCCCCCAAAATTGTTCTGCTATACTTTTTGAATTGCAGTTCTCAGACCACCTAAAATATTCTTGAGTATTGGTTTGTTGCATATTTATTCTAAAATAGATAAGCTTCATGAGAGTAGAAATCTCATTTGCCTTATTTACCTTATGTATCTCTGGTGCATAATTAAGTGCCTGGCACAAAATAGGGGCTGACAAATAACTGAAAGAATAAATGATAAGAAATAGCTCTCTGGTGACTTTAAGATTTTGAAGGGCTAACCACATGACTTATTCCAAAAATACATTCATTCCTTGCCTCATACAATCTTACCAAGCATGGTATGTGAGATGGGGAAGGTGATGGTGGGCTGGCCTGTCATCCTCCAGCGACTACAGAGGTAGGAGAGGTCTGTTCTAAGCATTTCCACTATCATCTTATTATCCAGAGCCAAGTAGAACTGTTGCTGGTCTATAAACTGAGAAAAAGAAAAAGAATAGCTCACAATAATTTACTCTCATAATTATTAAATAATATTTTAATGTACTCACATAATCATAAGAGTAGAGAAGATGTCACACACATATAATCAAGCTTGTTATTGTAATGTGGCTAATAAACATCAGGCTAACAATGTGCATAATCATAGATAAAACAGTACTGACATTTTAGTTTAGAAGAGGATATCAAAGATTTCTAGACATGTACAAAGGGCCCCTTCCCAGAACGAAGTGAACACATAATTTAGCAGCTGAATATAAAAGGCTATATTTAGTTATAAAGGATAAATAGTGCCTTACTTTTAACTTTTTTTTTGACAGTTAACAATATAGGTGATTTTCATTTTCTTCTTTATACTTTATATTCCACATTTTCTACAATACACTTTAGTTTTATTTACAACAAATTTTTTATAGATTTTTTAATTCATTTTGTTATCATTAATCTACATTACATGAAGAACAATATGCTTACCAGACTCCCCACTTCACCAATTCTTCCCCCAAAACCCAATTACAGTAACTGTCAATCAGCATAGTAAGATGCTGTAGAAACACTATGTGTCTTCTCTGTAATGCACAGCCCTCCTAAAGCACCCCCCACATTATACATGCTAATCGTAAGGCCCCCTTTCTTTTTCCCTGCCCTTATCCCACCATTCCCACCCATCTTCCCCAGGGCCTTTCCCTTTCAAAACTGTTAGTCCATTCTTGGGTTCTGTGATTCTGCTGCTGTTTTGTTCCTTCAGTTTTCCTTTGTTCTTATACTCCACATATGAGTGAAATCATTTGGTACTTGTCTTTCTCCACCTGGCTTATTTCACTGAGCATAATACCCTCTAGCTCCATCCATGTTGTTGCAAATGGTAGGATTTGATTTCTTCTTATGGCTGAATAATATTCCATTGTGTGTATGTACCACATCTTCTTTATCCATTCATCTACTGATGGACACTTAGGTTGCTTCCACTTCTTGGCTATAGTAAATGGTGCTGTGATAAACATAGGGGTGCATCTGTCTTTTTCAAACTGGACTGCTGCATTCTTAAGGTAAATTCCTAGAAGTAGAATTCCTGGGTCAAATAGTATTTCTATTTTGAGCTTTTTGAGGAACCTCCATACTGTTTTCCACAATGGTTGAGCTAATTTACATTCCCACCAGCAGCGTAGGAGGGTTCCCCTTTCTCTGCAACCTCGCCAACATTTGTTGTTGTTTGTCTTTTGGATGGTGGCAATCCTTACTGGTCTGAGGTGATATCTCATTGTGGTTTTAATTTGCATTTCTCTGATGACTAGCGATGTGGAGCATCTTTTCATGTGTCTGTTGGCCATCTGAATTTCTTCTTTGGAAAACTGTCTGTTCAGCTCCTCTGCCCATTTTTTAATTGGATTATTTGTTTTTGTTTGTTGAGGTGAGTGAGCTCTTTATATATTTTGGATGTCAACCCTTTATCGGATCTGTCATTTATGAATATATTCTCCCATAGTGTAGGGTACCATTTTGTTCTATTGATGGTGTCCTTTGCTATACGAAAGCTTTTCAGCTTGATCTAGTCCCACTTGTTCATTTTTGCTTTTGTTTTCCTTCCCTGGGGAGATATGTTCATGAAGAAGTCACCCATGTTTATCCATGATATTTTTGCCTATGTTTTTTTCTAAGAGTTTTATGGTTTCATGACTTACATTCAGGTCGTTGATCCATTTCAAATTTACTTTTGTGTATGGGGTTAGACAGTGATCCAGTTTCATTCTCTTACATGTAGCTGTCCACTTTGGCCGCCACTATCTGTTGAAGAGACTGTCATTTCCCCATTGCATGTCCATGGCTCCTTTATCGAATATTAATTGGCCATATATGTTTGAGTTAATGTTTGGAGTCTGTATTCTGTTCCACTGGTCTGTGGCTCTGTTCCTGTGCCAGTACCAAATTGTCTTGATTACTGTGGCTTTGTAGTAGAGCTTGAAGTTGGGGAGTCAGATTCCCCCACTTTTTCCTTCCTTCTCAGGATTGCTTTGGCTATTTGGGATCTTTGGTGGTTCCATATAAATTTTTGAACTATTTGTTCCAGTTCATTGAAGAATGCTGTTGCTAATTTGATAGGAATTGCATTGAATCTGTATATTGCTTTGAGCAGGATGGTCATTTTGATGATATTAATTCTTCCTACCAAGGAGCAATGGGATGAGTTTCCATTTCTTATTGTCCTTTTTAATTTCTCTTAAGAGTGTCTTGTAGTTTTCAGGGTATAGGTCTTTCACTTTCTTGGTTAGGTTTATTCCTAGGTATTTTATTCTTTTTGATGCAATTGTGAATGGTATTGTTTTCCTGATTTCTCTTTCTATTAGTTCACTGTTAGTGTACAGGAAAGCCACAGATTTCTGTGTGTTGACTTTGTATCCTGCAACTTTTTTGTATTCCAATATCAGTTCTAGTAGTTTTGGAGTGGAGTCTTTAGGGTTGGTTATGTACAGTATGATGTCATCTGCAAATAGTGACAGTTTAACTTCTTCTTTATCAATTTGGATTCCTTGTATTTCTTTGTTTTGTCTAATTGCCATGGCTAGGACCTCCAGTGCTATGTTGAATAACAGTGGGGAGAGTGGGCATCCCTGTCTTGTTCCCGATCTCAGAGGAAAAGCTTTCAGCTTCTCACTGTTCAGTATGATGTTGACAGTGGGTTTATCGTATATGGCCTTTATTATATTGAGGTACTTGCCCTCTATACCCATTCTCTTAAGAGTTTTTATCATGAATGGATGTTGAATTTTGTTGAATGCTTTTTCAGCATCAATGGAGATGATCATGTGGTTTTGTCCTTCTTTTGGTTTATGTGGTGGATGATGTTGATGGATTTTCGAATGTTGTACCATCCTTGCATTCCTGGGATGAATCCCACTTGGTCATGGTGTATGATCCTTTTGATGTACTTTTGAATTCGGTTTGCTAATATTTTGTTGAGTATTTTTGCATCTACGTTCATCAGGGATATTGGTCTGTAGTTTACTTTTTTGGTGGGGTCTTTGCCTGGTTTTGGTATTAGGGTGATGTTGGCTTCATAGAATGAGGTTGGGAGTATTCCCTCCACCTCTATTTTTTGGAGATCTTTAAGGAGAATGGGTATTATGTCTTCTCTGTATGTCTGATAAAATTTCGAGGTAAATCCATCTGGCTCGGGGATTTTGATCTTGGTTATTTTTTTTATTACTGCTTCAATTTCTTTGCTGGTAACTGGTTTGTTTAGATTTTGTGTTTCTTCCTTGGTCAATCTTAGAAGGTTGTATTTTTCTAGGAAGTTGTCCATTTCTTCCAGGTTTTCCAGCTTCTTAGCATATAGGTTTTCATAGTAGTCTCTAATAATTCTTTGTATTTCTGTGGGCCTGTGGTGATGTTTCCTTTCTCGTTTCTGATTCTGTTGATGTGTGTTGATTCTCTTTTTCTCTTAATAAGTCTGGCTAGAGGCTTATCTATTCTGTTTATTCTGTTGAAGAACCAGCTCTTGGTTTCATAGATTTTTTCTATTGTTTTATTCTTCCAATTTTATTTGTTTCTTCTCTTATCTTTATTATGTCCCTCCTTCTGCTGACCTTAGGCCTCATTTGTTCTTCTTTTTCTGATTTCAATAATTGTGATGTTTAGACTATTCATTTCGGATTATTCTTCCTTCTTTAAGTATGCCTGGATTGCTATATACTTTCCTCTTAAGACTGCTTTCTCTGCATCTCACAGAAGTTGGGGCTTTGTGCTGTTGTTGTCATTCGTTTCCATACATTGCTGGATCTCCATTTTAATTTGGTCATTGATCCATTGTTTATTTAGGAGCATGCTGTTAAGTCTCCATGTGTTTGTGGGCCTTTTTGCTTTCTTTGTACAATTTAGTTCTTGTTTCATGCCTTTGTCGTCTGAAAAGTTGGTAGAATTTCAATCTTTTTGAATTTACTGAGGCTCTTTTTGTGGCCTAGTATGTGGTCTAATCTGGAGAATGTTCCATGTGCACTTGAGAAGAATGTGTATCCTGTTGCTTTGGGTGTAGAGTTCTATAGATGTCTATTAGTACATCTGTTCTAGTGTATTTTTCAGTGCCTCTGTGTCCTTACTTATTTTCTGTCTGGTGGATCTGTCCTTTGGAGTGAATGGTTTGTTAAAGTCTCCCAAAATGAATGCATTGCATTCTATTTCCTCCTTTAGTTATGTTAGTACTTGTTTCACATATGCTGTTGCACCTGTGTTGGGTGCATATATATTTATAATGGTTATATCCTCTTCTTGGACTGAGCCCTTTATCATTATGTAATGTCCTTCTTTATCTCTTGTTACTTTCTTTGTTTTGAAGTCTATTTTGTCTGATACTAGTACTGCAACACCTGCTTTTTTCTCCCCATTGTTTGCATGAAATATCTTTTTCTATCTCTTGACTTTTAGTTTGTGCATGTGTTTGGGTTTGAGGTGAGTCTCTTGTAAGCAGCATATAGATGTGTCTTGTTTTTTAATCCATTCAGTGACTCTATGTCTTTTGATTGGTGCATTCAGTCCATTTACATTTAGGGTGATTATTGATAGGTATGTACTTATTGCCATTTCAGGATTTAGATTTGTGGTTACCAATGTTTCCAGGTTACTTTCCTTACTATCTAAGAATCTAACTTAACTCACTTAGTATGCTGTTACAAATACAATCTAAAGGTTCTTTTCTATTTCTCCTCCTTTTTCTTCCTCCTTCATTCTTTCCATATTAGGTATCATATTCTGTACTTTTTGTCTATCCCTTGATTGACATTGGGGATAGTATATTTAATTCTGCATTTGCCTCACAATCAGCTGCTCCACCATCCCTACCATGGTTTTACTACCTCTGGTGACAGCTATCCAACCCTAGGAACACTTCCATCTATAGCAGTCCTTCCAAAATAGACTGTAGCGATGGTTTGTGAGAGGTAAACTCTCTCAGCTTTTGCTTTTCTGGAAATTGTTTAATCCCTCCTTCAAATTTAAGTGATAATCTTGGAGGATAAAGTAATCTTGGTTCCAGGCCCTTCTGCTTCATGGCATTAAATACATCATGCCACTCCCTTCTGGCCTGTTAGGTTTCTGCTGAGAAGTCTGATGACAGCCTTATGGGCTTTCCTTTGTATGTGATCTTTTTTCTGTCTCTGGCTGATTTTAGCAGTCTGTCTTTACCCTTGATCTTTTCCATTTTAATTACTGTTTCTTGTTGTCCTCTTTGGGTCCCTTCTGTTGGGAGTTCTGTCTGCTTCTGTATCCTGAGCAACTATTTCCTTCCCCAGATTGGGGAAGTTTTCAGCAACTACCTCCTCAAAGACACTTTCTATCCCTTTCTCTCTCTCTTCTTCTTCTGGTATCCCTATAATGAGAATATTGTTCCATTTGGATTGGTCACACAGTTCTCTCAATATTCTTTCATTCTTAGATATGCTTTTTTCTCTCTGTGCCTCAGCTTCTTTGTCTTCCTCTTCTCTAGTTTCTATTTCATTTATCATCTTGTCCACCATATCCAACCTGCTTTCAATACCCTCAATCGTGCTCCTCAATGATTGGATCTCCAACCTGAATTCATTCCTGAGTTCTTGGATGTCATTCTGTACCTCCATTAGAATGTTGATGATTTCTACTTTGAACTCCCTTTCAGGAAGAATCACGAGGTCCATTATCATTTAAATCTTTCTCGGGAGTTGTATTAGTAATTTTACTGTGGAGCAGGTTTCTTTGGCTTTTCATGTTTGTATATGGTGCCCTCTATTGTCCAGAAGGTGTATTCTCGACCTGCTCAGCCTCTGAAGCAATGTCAGTGGTCGCAGGGGAGTGGTATTGGTGTCTGAGGGGAGGAAAGAGCTGTTCCCTGCTCCCCGGATGCTGTGCCTGTCTCCACTGCCTGAACCAGTGGTCCGAGCACACAGGTATAAGTTTTTGTCCCAGAGCAGCAGGATATGGATCCCTGCTTTCCACAAGCATCCGGAATCCCAGTCTCCCCTGGAACTCTGCCTGTCCCAGCTTTCCAACCCCGTAATCAGAAGAGTATGATGAAAGCACCATGAAATGTAGGTTTGTGCTCCCAGGGCAGATCTCCTGAGCTAGGTATTCAGCAGTCCAAAGCCTTCTACTCCCTTCCTGGTCAGTTTCTCTTCCTTCCGCCAGTGAGCTGGGGTGGGGAAAGGGCCTGGGTCCTGCTGGGCTGCGGCTCTGGTACATTACCCTGTTCAGTGAGGTATGCTCTTTTCTGCAGGTGTATGCAGTCTGGCACCATCCTCTTTCCTGTTGCTCTCTCAGGATTAGTTGCGCCAACTATGTTTTCTAATTGTATCCAGTTTTAAGAGGAAGCCTCTGTCTCTCCTCTCACACTGCCATCTTTAGTCTATAATGTCTTACTTTTAACTTTTAAAAGTAAGGAATACTTTCTTAAAATATTCCAACACTGTAAAATACCTAGTCACTGTTTTGGCAACACCCAGGACTACTCTTGGAAGTCACACTCACTCAGCATTCTATGTGCTGCAAGTTCAGTTCAGTCCAACTCAATAAATATTTTCTGTGCAACTTAATATGTGTAGGCCACATGGAACTCTGACACTTGTCCCATATCTTGTTAATGCTTTATTTCTGTAGTTTCTCTTTTATTTCCATTCATCTCAATGTTTGTTAAAGCTCATTCCACTCACCTGTGGTGTGAAGGTAAAGATAGTTTTCCGAATGTCATAGAGTTTTGAAGTTCCAAGGACTCCCATGTGTCTGTAGGGTCTTCCACTGAGTTTCATTCTACTGTTGCATCCTGAGAGAGAATTGAGAAAAGGTGAAGATATTTTTAGTGCACAAATCCAATCAGAAAACATTTTTTGTATTAGTCTTCTCTTCCTGACTGAATAAACTAAGTTACTTGTCTCAATGTTAGTGCGCATGCCATGTATACGGTCATACTAATAAGCACTGTGGGGCTCTCCTAGGGAAAGAACAGGCAATTATCTCTGATCTTGAAGAACTTTGTGCCCTTATAAAGAATCCACATCATCTACATGTGAAAGGCAAGAATGCACATAAAAATTAACAGTTCTATGAATAACAGAGTTCTAATACCAATATTCACACACTGAATTTCCTTAAAGCCCATGAAAAGTGCAAAAGCGATACTGGTGATCAACCTTACCAAGGTAAACTGCCTCAACAAATCTGAACAAGAAAAAAACCTCATCAGCTTTAAGATGGCATACTAAGCTGAAAAAATGAAGAGTATACCTTGACCTCTTTCTACAGTATAGTGCTAAACAGTTCAATGTAACATCTTATCCAAAGAAGTCAAAATATTTTAATCCGCTGGGGGGAGATGGCGGCATGAGTGGGGCAGCAGAAATCTCCTCCCAAAACCACATTTATCTATGAAAATATAACAAAGACAACTCTTCCTAAAATAGAGACCAGAGAACACAGGACAACATCCAGACCACATCCACACTTGCGAGAACCCAGCGCCTCATGAAGGGGGTAAGATACAAGCTCAGGCCCGGCGGGACCCGAGCGCACCTCCCCCCGGCTCCCAGCAGGTGGAGAGGAGTCAGCAAGGAGGGCTAGGGAGCCCAGGATTGCTGAACACCCAGCCTCAGGATTCCAGACCAGAACACAGACACAGTGCATGCACGGGGCCCTGGGTACTAGGGAAACAGGGTGGCAGGACTGGTGGACTGGTCAGCGGGTGCCTGAGGCCGATGCCGGAGACCAAAGAAACGGGAGCAGCTTTTTTTTTTTGGCGAGTGCTTTTTGGAAGCCTTAAAGGGACAGGGACCCCAATACTAGGGAAACAGGGAGCAAGAATGGTGAGCAGGTGCCTGAGAACGGTGCCTGAGGACAAAGAAAATCGTGCGTTTTTCCTTTTTTTTAAAAAAAATTATTTATTTAATTTTTTTTTCTTTCATTGTTGCTGTTGTTGTATTGGTTTGGAGAGTGCTTTTTGGAAGTCTTAAAGGGGCAGGACAGGACATGTAGACAAGAGGCAGGGAATCTGGGGATCTCTGGGCACTCTAACCCCCTGGGCAGCAGGGAGCATAGAGGACCCTTACGGAGATAAATAGCCTCCTGGCGGCTACCCCTCTAATGGGGCTCCACCATTTTGAAGGAGCAGCCCAAGCCATGCCAAGCCCACAGCAGCAGCCTAGATAAACTCCATAGCAACCGGGCAGGAAGCAGAAGCCCTATCTGCGCACAGCTGATAAGCACAAGCCACTAGAGGTCGCTATTCTCCCAGGAGAGGAAGGCCACAAACCAACAAGAAGGAAAGGTCTTCCAGCTGTCACTCGTACCAGATCTGCAAACTATCTCTATCACCATGAAAAGGCTATATTACAGGCAGACAAAGATCACAGAGACAACACCTGAGAAGGAGACAGACCTAACCAGTCTTCCTGAAAAAGAATTCAAAATAAAAGTCATGAACATGCTGACGGAGATGCAGAGAAAAATGCAAGAGCAATGGGATGAGATGCAGAGAAAAATGCAAGAGCAATTGGATGAAGTCCGGAGGGAGATCACAGATGTCAGGAAGGAGATCACAGAAGTGAAACAATCCCTGGAAGGATTTATAAGCAGAATGAATAAGATGCAAGAGGCCATAGAAGGAATAGAAACCAGAGAACAGGAATGTATAGAAGCTGACACAGAGAGAGATAAAAGGATCTCCACGAACGAAACAATACTAAGAGAATTATGTGACCAATCCAAAAGGAATCATATCCATATTATAGGGGTACAAGAAGAGGAAGAAAGAGGAAAAGGGATAGAAAGTCTCTTTGAAGAAATAATTGCTGAAAACTTCCCCTAACTGGGGGAGGAAATAATCAAACAGACCACGGAAATACACAGAACCCCCAACAGAAAGGATCCAAGGAGGACAACACCAAGACACATACTAATTAAAATGGCAAGGATGAAGGACAAGGAAAGAGTTTTAAAGGCAGCTAGAGAGAAAAAGGTCATCTATAAAGGAAAACCCATCAGGCTAACATCAGACTTCTCGACAGAAACCCTACAGGCCAGAAGAGAATGGCATGATATATTTAATACAATGAAACAGAAGGGACTTGAACCAAGGATACTGTATCCAGCACGACTATCATTTAAATATGATGGCAGGATTAAACAATTCCCAGACAAGCAAAAGCTGAGGCAATTTGCTTCCCATAAACCACCTCTACAGGGCATCTTACAGGGACTGCTCTAGATAGGAGCACTCCTAAAAAGAGCACAGAACAAAACACACAACATATGAAGAATGGAGGAGGAGGAATAAGAAAGGGGAGAAGAAAAGAATCTCCAGACAGTGTATACAACAGCTCAATAAATGAGCTAAGTTAGGCAATAAGATACTAAAGAAGCTAACCTTGAATGTTTGGTAACCACGAATCTTAAGCCTGCAATGGCAATAAGTACATATCTCTCAATAGTCACCCTAAATGTAAATGGACTTAATGCATCAATCAAAAGACACAGAGTAACAGAATGGATAAAAAAGCAAGACCCATCTATATGCTGCTTACAAGAAACTCACCTCAAACCCAAAGACATGCACAGACTAAAAGTCAAGGGATGGAAAAACGTATTTCAGGTAAACAACAGTGAGAAGAAAGCAGGGGTTAGAGTACTAATATCAGACAAAATAGAATTCTAAACAAAGAAAGTAACAAGAGATAAAGAAGGACACTACATAATGATAAAGGGCTCAGTCCGACAAGAGGATATAACCATTCTAAATATATATGCACCCAACACAGGAGCACCAGAATATATGAAACAAATACTAACAAAACTAAAGAGGGAAATAGACTGCAATGCATTCATTTTAGGAGACTTCAAGACACCACCCAACCCAAAAGATACATCCACCTGGCAGAAAATAAGTAAGGACACAGAGGCACTGAACAACACAATAGAACAGATGGAACTAAAAACATCTAGAGAACTCTACATTCAAAAGCAACAGGATACACATTCTTCTCAAGTGCACATGGAACATTCTCCAGAATAGACCACATACTAGGCCACAAAAAGAGCCTCAGTAAATTAAAAAAGATGGAAATCCTACCAACCAACTTTTCAGACCACAAAGGCATAAAACTAGAAATAAATAGTACAAAGAAGGCAAAAAGGCTAACAAACACATGGAGGCTTAAGAACACGCTCCTAAATAATCAATGGATCAATGACCAAATCAATATGGAGATCCAGCAATATATGGAAACAAACGACAACAACAACACTAAGCCCCAACTACTGTGGGACACAGCAAAAAGAGTCTTAAGAGGAAACTATATAGCAATCCAGGCATATCTCAAAAAGGAAGAACAATCCCAAATAAATCGTCTAACGTCACAATTATCAAAATTGGAAAAAGAAGAACAAATGAGGCCTAAGGTCAGCAGAAGGAGGGACATAACAAAGATCAGAGAAGAAATAAATAAAATTGTGAAGAATAAATCAATAGCCAAAATCAATGAAACCAAGAGCTGGTTCTTCAAGGAAATAGACAAAATAGATAAGCCTCTAGCCAGACTTATTAAGAGGAAAAGAGAGTCAACACAAATCAACAGTATCAGAAACGAGAAAGGAAAAATCACCACAGGCCCACAGAAATACAAAGAATTATTAGTGAGTACTATGAAAACCTATATGCTAACAAGCTTGGAAACCTAGGAGAAATGGATAACTTCCTAGAAAAATACAACCTTCCAAGACTGACCCAGAAAGAAACAGAAAATCTAAACAGACCAATTACCAGCAATGAAATTGAAGTGGTAATCAAAAAACTACCAAAGAAAAAAATTCCCGGGCCAGATGGATTCACCTGAGAATTTTATCAAACATACAGGGAAGACATAATACCCTTTCTCCTTAACGTTTTCCAGAAAATAGAAGAGGAGGAGATACTCCCAAACTCACTCTATGAAGCCAACAAAACCCTAATACCAAAACCAGGCAAAGACCCAACCAAAAAAAGAAAACTACAAACCAGTATCCCTGATGAATGTAGATGCAAAAATACTGAACAAAATATTAGCAAACCGAATTCAAAAATACATCAAAAGGATCGTACACCATGACCAAGTGGGATTCATCCCAGGGATGCAAGGATGGTACAACATTCGAAAATCCATCAACATCATTCACCACATCAACAAAAAGAAAGACAAAAATCACATGATCATCTCCATAGATGCGGAAAAAGCATTTGACAAAGTTCAACATCCATTCATGATAAAAACTCTCAGCAAAATGGGAATAGAGGGCAAGTACCTCAACATAATAAAGGCCATCTATGAAAAACCCACAGCCAACATTATACTGAACAATGAGAAGCTGAAAGCTTTTCCTCTGAGATCGGGAACTAGACAGGGATGCCCACTCTCCCCACTGGTATTTAACACAGTACTGGAGGTCCTAGCCATGGCAATCAGACAAAACAAAGAAATACAAGGAATCCAGATTGATAAAGAAGAAGTTAAAGTGTCACTATTTGCAGATGACAGGATACTCTACATAAAAAACCCTAAAGAGTCCACCCCAAAACTACTAGAACTGATATCAGAATACAGCAAATTTGCAGGATACAAAATCAACACACAGAAATCTGTGGCTTTCCTATACACTAACAATGAACCAAGAGAAAGAGAAATCAGGAAAACAACTCCACTCACAATTGCATCAAAAAAAAAAATACCTAGGAATAAACCTAACCAAAGAAGTGAAAGACTTTTATTCTGAAAACTACAAGTCACTCTTAAGAGAAATTAAAGGGGATACTAACAGATGGAAACTCATCCCATGCTCCTGGTTAGGAAGAATTAATATCGTCAAAATGGCCATCCTGCCCAAAGCAATATACAGATTTGATGCAATCCCTATGAAACTACCAGCAACATTCTTCAATAAACTGGAACAAATAATTCAAAAATTCATATGGAAACACCAAAGACCCCAAATAGCCAAAGCAATCCTGAGAAAGAAGAATAAAGTAGGGGGGATCTCACTCCCAAACTTCAAGCTCTACTACAAAGCCATAGTTATCAAGACAATTTGGTACTGGCACAAGAATATAGCCACAGACGAGTGGAACTGATTAGAGACTCCAGACATTAACCCATATATATATGGTCAATTAATATTTGATAAAGGAGCCATGGCCATACAATGGGGAAGTGACAGTCTCTTCAACAGATGGGGCTGGCAAAACCGGACAGCTACATGTGGGAGAATGAAACTGGACCATTGCCTAACCCCATGTACAAAAGTAAATTCAAAATGGATCAAAGACCTTAATTTAAGTCATGAAACCATTAAACTCTTGGAAAAAAACATAGGCAAAAACCTCTTAGACATAAACATGAGTGACCTCTTCTTGAACATATCTCCCCAGGCAAGGAAAACAACAGCAAAAATGAGCAAGTGGGGCTATATTAAGCTGAAAAGCTTCTGTACAGCAAAAACACCATCAATAGAACAAAAAGGAACCCTATAGTATGGGAGAATATATTTGAAAATGACAGATCCGATAAAGGCTTGACATCCAGAATATATGGAGAGCTCACATGCCTCAACAAACAAAAAACAAATAACCCAATTAAAAAATGGGCAGAGGAACTGAACAGACAGTTCTCTAAAAAAGAAATACAGATGGCCAACAGACACATTAAAAGATGCTCCACATCACTAATTATCAGAGAAATGCAAATTAAACTGCAATGAGGTATCACCTCACACCAGTAAGGATGGCTGCCATCCAAAAGACAAACAACAACAAATGTTGGAGAGGCTGTGGAGAAAGGGGACCCCTCCTACACTGCTGGTGCGAATGTAAATTAGTTCAACCATTGTGGAAAGCAGTATGGAGGTACATCAAAATGCTCAAAACAGACTTGCCATTTGACCCAGGAATTCCACTCCTAGGAATTTACCCTAAGAATGTAGCAATCAAGTTTGAGAAAGACAGGTGCACCCCTATGTTTATCGCTGCACTATTTACAATAGCCAAGAATTGGAAGCAACCTAAATGTCCATCGATAGATGAATGGATAAAGAAGATGTGGTACATATACACAATAGAATACTACTCAGTCATAAGAAAAGGTCAAATCCTACCATTTGCAGCAACATGGATGGAGCTGGAGGGTATTATGCTCAGCGAAATAAGCCAAGCGGAGAAAGAGAAATACCAAATGATTTCCCTCATCTGTGGAGTATAAGAACAAAGGAAAAACTGAAGGAACAAAACAGCAGCAGAATCACAGAACTCAAGAATGGACTAACAGGTACCAAAGGGAAAGGGACTGGGGAGGATGGGTGGGTGGGGAGGGATGGTGGGAAGAAGAAGGGGGGTATTAAGACTAGCATGCATGGGGGGTGGGAGAAAGGGGAGGGCTGTACAATGCAGAGAAGACAAGTAGTGACTGTACAACACTTCGTTATGTTTATGGACAGTGACTGTAAAGGTGTTTATAGGGGGGATCTGGTATAGGGGAGAGCCTAGTAAACATAATATTCATCATGTAAGCATAGATTAATGATAACAACAACAACAACAAAAAAGCAGTTCCTGTGTGGTGACCTCCAATGAGTTCTACACAATGGTATAAAGGGCATATAAAAGTGTAGGCAAAGGGTTTGTTTGTGCTTATACATAGGATCAAAGCCTAATTTGGCTATCCCGAAAATGAACTAAGATATGATATGAAAAAGAACTTCCAACATCAGCACTCTCTGGAAGATTCATGCCAGAAGATGATCATCAAAAAACCCCAACAAAGATCCACGCACTGCTACATGTGTAGATGCACTCATCCCACCGATTCCTGGACTTGCCATGGGAATGAAGAAGGAGATATCTAAGCTGGCCTGTGCATACAGTAAAACAACAAATTTGACTGGATCTACACTGTTGGAACTCAACCAAAAATTAGGAGAAGTGCAAATTGTAGCACTCCAAAATCTTACAACTACAGACTATTTACTGTTAAAAGAACATATGGGATGTGAACAGTCCACAGGAATGGGTTGTTTTAATTTGTCTGATTTCTCTCAGACTATTCAAGTTGAGTTGGACAATATCCACCATATCACAGATAATTTTTCACAAATGCCTAAGGTGCCTAACTGGTTTTCTTGGTTTCACTGGAGATGGCTGGTAATTATAAGTATGCTTTGGTTACATAATTGTATTCCTATTATGTTAATGTGTGTGCACAATTTATTTAGTAGTTTAAAACCTATACATGCTGAAGTTACTATACAAGAAGATATGTCAAAGAAATAATCAATCTTCCCATGTTTTCTTACACCTGCTACTTCTATAGCTTTTCTTCTTCCTTCCTAATTACAACCCATAAATAGACTTCATGCCTAATATCGAATTTACTGTGTATCACAATTCTTCTATGTGGTAAAGATACCTCAAGACAAATGCTAGGCATAGAAGCCATAGGGCATAAATATGCAAAGAAGTAAAATACTAACCTTTTCAAACAATAAGGCTTCTCTCTCACTTACCAACTTAAATTTCCCTATATGGCCCCAGAAGATGACTGGTTAGCCACAGACGGGTAAGATTCCTCAAGGGAGGAACAACCTAAGACAGGCACAGCCGCAGGGGGGCCATCAGGTGAGGAATTGGGGATCAACAGAGGTGAGGCTTAGAACCTCCCCCCCCCGTTCTGAGAGAAATCTTCTGCATCCGTGGATGTTTTATTGCCCTTGTCTAGCTTGGATTAACACATAGTCTACAGGCACACACCTGATCATCTACATTTGCTCTCTTACAACACTAAGCTATGTTTTCTACCTTTATCTTGCATCTACCTACCACTTCAGCATTTTATTAAAAATAATAATAATAGAGAAATGTGGTATCCACATATAAATTACGTATAAATATCAAACAAATATTCATATTTGGACTGATTGTTTATAGTTCATAATGCATGATCAAAACCGAAAGTTTCTGTGATGACTGCCCTGGTACTATTCACCATGTACATGTAACTTATTCACTATGTAAGAATTTGTTCTCTATTGAAGAACTTGTTCGTTATGCTTCAGAAGGTTGGAGACTGACGAAAATTAGGCTTGGGGTGGATTAATAATTATACATTGAGCATTGAGTACCCTATACAGAATTTTATTGTTGTTAACGACCATTTGATCAAAAAAAATAGGAGAGATGCCCTCACAAAATAAATAAATAAAATAAATAAATAAATAAATAAATAAATAAATAAATAAAATAAAGTACACACTGCCAATTGTAAAATAAGTAAGTAACCGGGATGTAATGTATAGCATAAGGAATATAGTCAATATATTGTGACAACTTGGTATGGTGATAGCTGGTACCTAGAATTATCATGTATATAAATTTTCAATCACTGTGTTTTATACCTGAAACTAATGTAATACTGTATGTCAACTACTCTTCAATAAAAAATAATTATCTAAAAAAAATGTTTTAATCCTCTGTATGTGACAGGAAATTTTGTGAACCTTGTCTACAGAGTAAAATTTGCTTGGTAGAGGAAACGTTTTTAAAACTTGATAAAGGAGGAAGACTTGAATCTCAGACAACTGCAGAAGTAAGGCACAATTTTAATGATAATTTAAATAGACTATATATATTGTTTCTAAATATCACTTTTGTGTGCATATGTTATGTATGTACACACACATGTGCACATTCAAACACACACACATCCACCTTATTTCCTTGAGAACAAGATGTCTCCTTTATAGTTTACATTCTGAAATAAAAATCTGTCTGATAATTGAGGACTATGTTAAATGTAGTTGAATTTCTTTTTGTCTTTCAAAAAGCAATTAGTATATGAATACCTCTTACAGCGAAGAAATAGTTTATTTATTCACATGCATATTTTCCTTTTATCATGTACAATAACACAATAAACACTATTTTCAAAGTCTTTCCCCCAAAATATGTATTGAATATCCTTTGATGTCAGTACTGACAGAACTAGTACTGCTTTTTTTTTTTAGTTGGAACACATTTTTCTTGGGGATTTCTTTTTTCCCCTGCTTTATCCTAAGTGTGATACTTAACAAATATGCCACATTGTCAGTGTTGCTTCACTCTTAACAACAGAACCAGAGAACTGTCAGTACCTTGGCTGTATTCTAAAGTCTGCTCTGTTAAGCACACATTTTACCTGAGATTGATAACACAACCAGGATTAGCCACTGCTCCTACTATTTTGTTTCTTTTTATTATGGTAAAATATGTATAACATAAAACTTACTATTTTAACCATTCTTAATTGTTCAGTGGCATTAAATACATTCACAGTATTGTACAACTGTTACCACCATCCATCTGCAGAACTTTTTCATCTCCCCAAACTGAAACTGTACCCATTGAACAATAACTCCTCATGCGCCCCTCCCCCTAGTCCCTGGAAACCACGTTTCTGTCTGGATGAATTTGCTTATCCTAGGTACTTTATATATGTGGAGTCATATAATATTTGTCCTTTTGTGACTGGCTTATTCCACTTAACATAATGTCTCCAAGGTTTCTCCATTTTGTATTATGTGTCAAAATTTTATTCTCTTTTAAGGCTAAATAATATTCCATTCTATGTACATACCACATTTTGTTTACTTTTTCATCCACAAATGGACACTAGAACCTTTTTTTGGTAATTTCTTATAGCATAATACACATGAAGTAAATGAATCTTAAATATAAAAATTGATGTATTTTTTACCATTTGACCCAGGAATTCCACTCCTAGGAATTTACCCTAAGAACACAGCAATCAAGTTTGAGAAAGACAGATGCACCCCTATGTTTATCGCAGCACTATTTACAATAGCCAAGAATTGGAAGCAACCTAAATGTCCATCGGTAGATGAATGGATAAAGAAGATGTGGTACATATACACAATGGAATACTACTCAGCCATAAGAAGTGAAAAAATCCAACCATTTGCAGCAACATGGATGGAGCTGGAGAGTATTATGCTCAGTGAAATAAGCCAAGTGGAGAAAGAGAAATACCAAATGATTTCACTCATCTGAGGAGTATAGGAACAAAGGAAAAACTGAAGGAACAAAACAGCAGCGGAATTACAGAACCCAAAAATGGACTAACAGGTACCAAAGGGAAAGGAACTGGGGAGGATGGGTGGGCAGGGAGGGATAAGGGGGGGGGGAAGAAGAAGGGGGTATTAAGATTAGCATGCATGGGGGGGAGGGATAAAGGGGAGGGTGGGCTGCACAACACAGAGAGGACAAGTAGTCACTCTACATTTTGCTAAGCTGATGGACAGTAACCGTAATGTGGTTGTTAGGGGGGGCCTGATATAGGGGAGAGCATAGTAAACATAGTATTCTTCATGTAAGTGTAGATTAAAAATTTAAAAAAAAAAGAAAGAAAGAAAGAAAAGGGGGATTACTCCTTGATAGGATAAAACTATTGGTAAATCAAAGATCAACGCATGCTTTAAATATCCTTAATGTTGATCACTTAAAGGGTGTCAGATGATCAGCTATGGAGGTACTCTTTTCTGATAATATTCCTTTCTCTTAAAAAAAAAAAAAGCAGTTACTGTGTGCTGACCTCCAATGAGTTCTGCACAGTGGTATAGAGGGCATGTCAAAGTGTGGGCAAAGGTTCTGTTTGTTTCTATGCAGAAGATCAAGGCCTAGCTTGGATACCCAGAAAATGAACTAAGATACGATATGAGGAGGAGCTTCCGGCATCAGCACTCTCTGGAGGACTTGTGCCAGGGGGATGATCATCAAAATGTTTCCACAGGGATCCGGACGATGCTGCGGTTGTGGCTGCATCCAGCCCACCATCTCCTGGACTTGCCATAGGAATGAGGAGGGAGATGTCTAGGCTGGCATGTGCATACAGTGAGACAATGAATTTGACCAGATCTGTACTGTTGGAACTCAACCAGGAGTTGGGAGGGGTGCAAGTTGTAGCACTCCAAAATCTTATGACTATAGACTATCTACGGTTAAAAGAACATATGGGATGTGAACAGATCCCAGAAATGGGCTGCTTTAATTTGTCTGATTGTTCAAGTACAGTTGGACAATATCCATCATATCATACATAAATTTTCACAAATGCCTAGGGTGCCTAAATGGTTTTCTTGACTTCACTGGCGATGGATGGTAATTATAGATTTGCTTTGTTTATGTCACCGTATTCCTATTATGTTAATATGTGTGTGCAAATTAGTTAGTAGTTGTAAAACCTATACATACTTAAGGTACTCTACAAGAAGATATGTCAAAGAAATAATCAATCCTCCCATGTTTCCTTCCATATGCTACATCTATAGCTTTTCTTCTTTCTTCCTAATTACAACCCTTAAATAGAATTCGTGCCTCATATCGAATTTACCGAGTATCATAATTCCTCCAGGTGGTAAAGATACCTCGAGACAAGTGCTGGGCATAGAAGCCACAGGGCATAAATCTGCAAAGAAGTAAAAAGCTAACCTTTTCAAACAATATGGCTTCTCTCTCACTTACCAATTTTACATTTCCCTGTATGGCCCCGGAAGATGACTGGTTAGCCAGAGACGGGTAAGATTCCTCAAGGGAGGAACAACCTAAGACAGGCACAGTCGCAGGGGGGCCATCAGGTGAGAATTTGGGGATCAACAGAGGTGAGGCTCAGAACCTCACCCCTCCCTGCTTTGAGAGAAATCTTCTGCATCCGTGGATGTCTTGTTGCCCTTGTCTAGCCTGGATTAATACTTAGTCCATAGGCACACACCTGATCATCTGATCATCTACATTTGCCCTCTTACAGCACTAAACTATGTTTTCTACCTTTATCTTGCATCTACCTACCACTTCAGCATTTTATTAAAAATAAAAATAATAATAATAATAAAGGGAGAAATGTGGGATCCACATATAAATCAAGTACAAAAATCAAACGAATATTCATATTTGACCTGATTGTTTATAGGTCATAATGCATGATCAAAACCAAAAGTTTCTGTGATGAATGCCCTTGTACTGTTCACCATGTAAGAATTTATTCACTATGTAAGAATTCGTTCACCATGTAAGAACTTGTTCGTTATGCTTCAGAAGATTGGAGACTGATGAGAATTAGACTTGAGATGGATTAATGATTGTACATTGAGCATTGACCCCCCTATACTGAATTTTATTGTTGTTAACAACCATTTGATCAATAAATATGAGAGATGCCCTCTCAAAAAAAAAAAATTGATGTATTTTTAAAAAGTAAACAAACAACCCAAATCAACATATGGAACATTACCAGCACTGCAGAAGCCTCCCTTGTGCCCCCTCCAATTTGATAAGGTACCCCAGCTCCCAGTTAACCACCATTTAAACTTCAATCACCATAAACAAGTAGGAGTTGTCAATATTTGAGTTTTATATTAATAGAATTATACAATATAAATCTTTTTGCATCTGGTTTCTGTCACTCAACATTATGTCTATGAGATTTATCCATGTTGTTATATATAGAATCCACCCATTTTTTTCATTGCTATATAATATTCCAGTGTATGAATGTATCATTATTTATCCACTCACTTGTTAATGGACATTTGAGTTTTTTTGCCCGGTTTTTGTTATTATAAATAAAGTTTCTATGAACATTCTTGCTATGTTGGAGGTCCCAAAGATTGTCTCCAGTTTTGGTGACTCACTAGGATTCACAGGACTTGGCACATAACCACACTAATGACTAAGGTTTATAATAACAAAAGCATACAAACAAAACCAGCAAAGAAAAAAGGTGTGTAATGCGAAGTCCAGAGGAAACTAGGCACAAGCTCCCGAGTCCTCACCTAGTGGAATTACACAGGACACACTTAATTCCTCCAGCATAAAATCCTGAGAACACATGAGAAAGACTGTCTACTGAGGAAGCTTATTAAGTTCATTTTTAGGAGGTTCTGGTCACATAGCTACCCTCTGCCTAGCATGTACCAAAACTCCAAACTCTCAGAAGGAAAGCAGGTATTCAGTGTAAGCTGTACTATTTGCACAGTTTAGACACAGTAGATCACCCTTATTATTAAGAAGATGGTGGAATCCTCCCCAAATCCAAGTTCCTAGATGACAGCCAAGAGCTAATCTTATGAGTAGGCCTTTCTGAGGAGAGCATTCTCAGGCCTGCCATGTGAACTCCTTTCTACACAGTCTACTTCCATGGCTCTTGCCAAGGTGTCTTTGTCATTAGCACCCCATGCAGTAGAGTGAGACCAACCTGCAGTATTATCCTCAGTTATGACCTCTAAACTCCTAGATTTATTTATTTATTTTTATTTATTTATTTATTTTTATTTTGGTATCATTAATCTACAATTACAGAAAGAACATTATATTTACTAGGTTCCCCCCTTCACCAAGTCCCCCCCACGCACCCCTTCACAGTCACTGTCCATCTGCGTAGTAAGATGCTGTAAAATCGCTACTTGTCTGCTCTGTGTTGCACAGCCCTCCCAGTGCCCCCCACGCACAATACATGCTAATTGTAATGTCCTATTTCTTTTTCCCCACCCTTATCCCTCCCTTCCCACCCATTGTCCCCAGTCCCTTTCCCTCTGGTAACTATTAGTCCATTCTTGGGTTCTATGATTCTGCTGCTGTTTTGTTCCTTCAGTTTTCCTTTGTTCTTATACTCCACATATGAGTGAAATCATTTGGTACTTGTCCTTCTCTGCCTGGCTTATTTCACTGAACATAATACCCTCTAGCTCCATCCATGTTGTTGTGAATGGTAGGATCTGTTTTTTTCTTATGGCTGTGTAATACTCCATTGTGTATATGTACCACATCTTCTTTATCAATTCATCTACTGATGGACACTTAGGTTGCTTCCATATCTTGGCTATTGTAAATAGTGCAGCGATAAACATAGGGGTGCATCTGTCTTTTTCAAACTGGACTGCTGCATTCTTAGGGTAAATTCCTAGAAGTGGAATTCCTGGGTCAAATGGTATTTCTATTTTGAGCATTCTGAGGAATCTCCATACTGCTTTCCACAATAGTTGAACTAGACTACATTCCCACCAGCAGTGTAGGAGGGTTCCCCTTTCTCCACAACCTCACCAACATTTGTTGTTGTTTGTCTTTTTAATGATGGTGATCCTTACTGGTGTGAGGTGATATCTCATTGTGGTTTTAATTTGCATTTCTCTGATGACTAGCGATGTGGAACATCTTTTCACGTGCCTGTTGGCCATATGGATTTCTTCTTTAGAGAACTGTCTATTCAGCTTCTTGCCCATTTTTTAATTGGATTATTTGCTTTTGGTTTGTTGAGGCATGTGAGCTCTTTATATATTTTGGATGTAAATTCTTTATCGGATCTGTCATTTAAGAATATGTTCTCCCATACTGTAGGATGCCTTTTAGTTCTATTGATGGTGTCCTTTGCTGTACAGAAGCTTTTTAGCTTGATATAGTCCCACTTGCTCATTTTTGTCTTTGTTTCCCTTGCCCGGAGAGATATGTTCATGAAGAAGTCACTCATGTTTATGTCCATGAGATTTTTGTCTCTGTTTTTTTCTGAGAGTTTTATGGTTTCATGACTTACATTCAGGTCTTTGATCCATTTGGAGTATACTTTTGTGTATCAGGTTAGACAGTGATCCAGTTTCATTCACTTACATGTAGCTGTCCAGTTTTGCCAGCACCATCTGTTGAAGAGACTGTCATTTCCCCATTGTATGTCCATGGCTACTTTATTGTATATTAATTGGCCATATATGCTTGGGTTAACGTCTGGGGTCTCTATTCTGTTCCACTGGTCTGTGGCTCTGTTCTTGTGCCAATACCAAATTGTCTTGATTACTGTGGCTTTGTAGTAGAGCTTGAAGTTGGGGAGTGAGATCCCTCCCCCACTTTATTCTTCCTTCTCAGGATTGCTTTGGCTATTCGGGGTCTTTGACAGTTCCATATGAATTTTGAACTATTTGTTCCAGTTCATTGAAGAATGCTTGGTAATTTGATAGGGATTGCATCGAATCTATCTTTTGCTTTGGGCAGGATGGTCATTTTGACGATATTATTTCTTCCTAGCCAGGAGCATGGGATGAGCTTCCATTTGTTAGTGTCCTCTTTAATTTCTCTTAAGAGTGTCTTGTAGTTTTCAGGCTATAGGTCTTTCACTTCTTTGGTTAGGTTTATTCCTAGGTATTTTATTCTTTTTGATACAATTGTGAATGGAATTGTTTTCCTGATTTCTCTTCCTATTGGTTCACTGTTAGTGTATAGGAAAGCCACAGATTTCTGTGTGTTAATTTTGTATCCTGCAACTTTGCTGTATTCCAATATCAGTTGCAGTAGTTTTCGAGTGGAGTCTTTAGGGTTTTCTATGTACAATGTCATGTCATCTGCAAATAGTGACAGTGTGACTTCTTCTTTACCAATCTGGATTCCTTGTATTTCTTAATTTTGTCTAATTGCTGTGGCTAGGACCTCCAGTAATATGTTGAATAACAGTGGGGAGAGGGGGCATCCCTGTCTTGTTCCAGATCTCAGAGGAAAAGCTTTCAGCTTTTCACTCTTCAGTATGATATTGGCTCTGGGTTTATTATATATGACTTTTATTATGTTGAGGTACTTGCCCTCTATACCCATTTTGCTGAGAGTTTTTATCATGAATGGATGTTGAATTTGTTGAATGCTTTTTCACCATCTATGGAGATGGTCATGTGTTTTTGGTCTTTCTTTTTGTTTATATGGTGGATGATGTTGATGGATTTTCGAATGTTGTACTATCCTTGCATCCCTAGGATGAATCCCACTTGGTCGTGGTGTATGATCCTTTTGATATATTTTTAAATTCAGTTTGCTAATATTTTATTGAGTAGTTTTCCATCTACATTCATCAGGGATATTGGTCTGTAATTTTCTTTTTTGGTTGGGTCTTTGCCTGGTTTTGGTATTAGGGTGATGTTGGCTTCATAGAATGAGTTTGGGAGTATTCCCTCCTCTTCTATTTTTTGGAAAAGTTTAAGGAGAATGGGTATTATGTCTTCTCTAAATGTCTGATAAAATTCCAAGGTAAATCCATCTGGCCTGGGTTTTTTATTTTCTTGGGTAGTTTTTTGATTACTGCCTCAATTTCTTTGCTGGTAATTGGTTTGTTTAGATTTGTGTTTCTTCCTTTGTCAGTCTTGGAAGGTTGTATTTTTCTAGGAAGTTGTCCATTTCTCCTAGGTATTCCAGCTTGTTAGCATATAGGTTTTCATAGTAGTCTCTAATAATTCTTTGTATTTCTGCTGGGTCCATCGTGATATTTCCTTTCTCATTTCTGATTCTGTTGATGTGTGTTGATTCCCTTTTTCTCTTAATAAGTCTGGCTAGAGGATTATCCATTTTGTTTATTTTCTCAAAGAACCAGCTCTTGGCTTCATTGATTTTTTCTATTGTTTTATTCCTCTCAATTTTGTTTATTTCTTCTCTCTTTATTATGTCCATCCTTCTGCTGACTTTAGTCCTCATTTGTTCTTCTTTTTCCAATTTTGATAATTGTGACATTAGACTGTTCATTTGGGTTTGTTCTTCCTTCTTTAAATATGCCTGGATTGCTATATACTTTCCTCTTAAGACTGCTTTCACTGCGTCCCACAGAAGTTGCAGCTTTGTGTTTTCGTCATTTATTTCCATATATTGCTGGATCTCCATTTTAATTTGGTTGTTGATCCATTGACTATTTAGAAGCATGTTGTTAAGCCTCGATGTGCTTGTGAGCCTTTTTGTTGTCATTTATTTCTAGTTTTATACATTTGTGGTCTGAAAAGTTGGTTGGTAGAATTTTAATCTTTCTAAATTTACTGAGGCTCTTGTTGTGGCCTAGTATGTGGTCTATTATGGAGAATGTTCCATGTGCACTTGAGAAGAATGTGTATCCTGTTGCTTTTGGGTGTAGAGTTCTATAGATGTCTATTAGTACATCTGTTCTAATGTGTTGTTCAGTGCCTCTGTATCCTTACTTATTTTCTGTCTGGTGGATCTGTCCTTTGGTGTGAATTGTGTGTTGGAGTCTTCTAAAATGAATGCATTGTATTCTATTTTCTCCTTTAGTTCTGTTAGCATTTGTTTCACATATGCTGGTGGTCCTGTGTTGGGTGCATATATATTTATAATGGTTATGTTCTCTTGTTGGACTGAGCCCTTTATCATTATGTAACGTCCTTCTTTATCTCTTGTTACTTTCTTTGTTTTGAAGTCTATTTTGTCTGATACTAGTACTGCAACACCTGCTTTTTTCTCCCTACTGTTTGCATGAAATATCTTTTTCCATCCCTTGACTTTTAGTCTGTGCATGTCTTTGGGTTTGAGGTGAGTCCCTTGTAAGCAGCATATAGATGGGTCTTGTTTTTTTATCCATTCAGTGACTCTATGTCTTTTGTTTGGTGCATTCAGTCCATTTACATTTAGGGTGATTATCGATAGGTATGTACTTATTGCCATTTCAGGCTTAAGATTCATGGTTACCAATGGTTCCAGGTTACTTTCCTTACTATCTAAGAGTCTAACTTAACTCACTTAGTATGCTGTTACAAACACAATCTAAAGGTTCTTTTCTATTTCTCCTCCTTTTTCTTCCTCCTTCATTCTTTCTATATTAGGTATCATATTCTGTACTTATTGTCTATCCCTTGATTGACATTGGGGATAGTCTTTTTAATTTTGCATTTGCCTCACAATCAGCTGCTCCACCCTCCCTACCATGGTTTTACTACCTCTGGTGACAGGTATCCAACCTTAGGAACACTTCCATCTATAGCAGTCCCTCCAGAATAGACTGTAGCGATGGTTTGTGGGACGTAAACTCTCTCAGCTTTTGCTTATCTGGAAAGTGTTTAATCCCTCCTTCAAATTTAAATGATAATCTTGCTGGATAAAGTAATCTTGGTTCCAGGCCCTTCTGCTTCATGGCATTAAATACATCATGCCACTCCCTTGTGGCCTGTAAGGTTTCTGCTGAGAAGTCTGATGTTAACCTGATGGGATTTCCTTTGTATGTGATCTTATTTCTGCCTCTGGCTGCTTTTAACAGTCTGTCCTTATCCTTGATCTTTCCCATTTTAATTACTATGTGTCTTGGTGTTTTCTTCCTTGTCTCACTTGTGTTGGGAGATCCGTGGATCTCCATGGTCTGAGAGACTATGTCCTTCCCCAGATCGGGGAAGTTTTCAGCAACTACCTCCTCAAAGACATTTTCTATCCCTTTCTCTCTCTTCTTCTTCTTCTTGTATCCCTATAATGCAAATATTGTTCTGCTTGGATTGGTCACACAGTTCTCTCAATATTCTTTCATTCTTAGAGATCCTTTTTTCTCTCTGTGCCTCAGCTTCTTTGTATTCCCCTTCTCTAGTTTCTGTTTCATTTATTGTCTCCTCCACTGTATCCAACCTGCTTTTAATACCCTCCATCGTGCTTTTCAACAATTGGATCTCCAACCTGAATTCATTCCTGAGTTCTTGGATGTCATTCTGTACCTCCATTAGAATGTTGATGATTTTTATTTTGAACTCCCTTTCAGGAAGAGTCACGAGGTCCATATCATTTAAATATTTCTCGGGAGTTGTATTAATAATTTTACTCTGGACAAGGTTCCTTTGGCATTTCATGTTTGTATATGGTGCCCTCTAGTGTCTAGAAGCTCTGTTCTGGAGCTGCTCAGCCCCTGAGGCAATGTAGGGTGTTGGAGGGGAGCGGTATGGGTGCCTGGGGGGAGGAAAGAGCTGTTCTCCACCACCTGGCTGCTGTGCCTGTCTCCACTGCCTGAACCAGTGGGCCGGGCACACAGGTGTAAGTTTTTGTCCCAGAGCACCTGGAGATGGATCCCTGCTTTCCACAAGCGGCCGGGATCCCAGTCTCCCCAGGAACTCTGCCTATATTAACTTTCCAACCCGGTAGTTATGTGAGTCTCATGAAAGCACCATGAAATGTAGGTTTGTGCTCCCAGAGCAGATCTCCAGAGCTAGGTATTCAGCAGTCCCGAGCCTTCCACTCCCTCCCTGCTCCATCTCTCTTCCTCCTCTTGGTGAGCTGGAGTGGGGGAAGGGCTTGGGAGCCACAGCTCTAGTACGTTAGCCCATTCTGTGGGGCCTACTCTTTTCTCCAGGTGTGTGCTGTCTGATGCCGTCCTCTTTCCTGTTTGTCTCTCAGGATTAGTTGTGCCAATTAAATTTTCTAATTGTATCCAGTTTTAGGAAGAAGCCTCTGTCTCTCCTCTTCCGCCACCATCTTTAATCCCTCTTGTCTGGTTGGTCTTTTTAAAGAATAATCTGGCAATGTGTGACAAGAGCTACAATACTGTTCATACTCTTTATCCAGAATCCCTTTTCTGAGAATATACTCCAAGGATACAGGGGTATATGTATGGATGCATATACAAAGGCATTCCTAGAAGGATAAAAATGTTGGAAACAATTCACGTACTGAATAATAAGGGAACAATTACTTCAATTTGATGGAGTAATACATAGCTCTTTTAATATGTGCAAATATATGAAAGAATAAGTAAAAAAATAGAACACAAGTAAATATGTACACACTACATATAACTATGAATGTGTATCTATGTGTACTAACAAATTAAAAAATAATTAGCATTCTATAAATATTTGAGTTTAATATTTATTTCTTAGGTTCCTATAGTAATTAACCTTGTAATTTAAGAAAATTTAAAGAATATTATGGAACTGAAATACATGAAATACTGAATGGTTAAAGTGAGGTAGAGGATTCCATTTAGTTAACATATAAATGAACACTCTTGGTGAACCAATATCCCTTTTTCTTTGGTGGAATTACAGCTTCCATTCAATGTATGCTTAAAGCAATTCTGTTACTGTGAAATTGTTTCTAAAATAGCATTTTGAAGAGTGAGTCTTTTAGTAAGTCATCAAATCATGCCTTTCTTGACATTCTCAGGCAAATCTATCATTTCTTCTGTACTTTGTCCATAACACCATCGTTAAAACATTTATAAGATGGTACCATATTTGGTTATGTCTGTTTCCCACAGCATCTAGCCCAGTGCCTGGTACACAATAAGTGAGTAACAAGTCCTTATTAAAGAAATGAATGAATGAAGCCAATAAAGGAGCATATTTAGAAAATAAATATATCTAGTTACTTGGGTCCTGGAAATGTTTGGTCATTAATTAAACTCAAGACCCATCAGTCCTTATTTCCTTTGGCAGGGAAATAACTTAGTAAGAGGCCTAAAACAGAGTGTAGGCTGTGAAAAATTAATCAGTAGGACTTTGCTTCTTCTTGTTGGAGAGATTTGATGTGAAGCAGGTAGATTCCAGGAATGATAGCCCACAGCTTGGAAGTTACCTATATCCTAGTGAGATTATGTTGAGTTTAGAATAATGACTGTGAAGAAGTAAAGGGTAAAATTAACCTGCAACTTCTGAGTGACAGCCAGAGATAACTAGGTCAAAGGTACCAATATGACTTGCATGAACCCCCAACCATAGAGACTTCTAAGGGGGCAGAGAAGGTGATTACAAGGTCAACTAATTCTCAGGGTGTACAATTTGGGCCAGATAGAGAAATATCTTCCTTATGTCAAGGGCTTTAGTGCTAGTGGACTGGCATGTGGAGACTAGGAGCACCTTACATTCTGAGACTAGAGGGAATGGCCAAGGAAATAAAAAACAGAAAGCAGGTTCTGGGAAGGACTGAGGTACCCATCCCACCTAGTAAAGTATCAAGCTTAATCAGTCTCAGAAGTTTCAGAGTCTTGACTTGGCATTTTCCTGGGGTAAAGTTGAAAAAGGGAAGGAGACCAGGGGCTCAGTATTTTATAACAGTCAAGCTAATTTGTGGCTGGATTTTAGAAATTAATTAGGATCTGAAACAAACTTGTTAAGTCCTGTGTGTTTATATCTTTTTTAAATTGAAGTGTAGTTGATATACAATATTCTATTGGTTTCAAGTATAAATTTGTGTTTATATTTTTACAGTTTCTTTAGGAAATTCCAACCTTGCACTTGAATTGAAAAGAAAAGGGAATTCCTACATTATAGCTAGGATGGAAGAGAGGGGGAAATCTGTGTATTTCTAAAGACGTATGCAGTGTTAATAGCTCTGGGAGTTCAGGTCTTGTTGGCATAAAATATGGGTGCCTAGGAGAGCCAGAGAAAAGTCAGCTTTGACTGTTGGTTTTCTCCTCCTTGGTTGATTCCTCACAATTTGGATTTACATAACTGCCATAGAAACTGACTGTCTGGAGTAGGTGTCAGTAAAAAGAGGAGTCTGGTTTTGAGCTAGACCAGATTTGGCTTGACTGTAATTACTAACAGACCATTCTTGGTGAAGAAAAAATGCACACACACACACACACACACACACACACACATTTATACACAAAAAGTACTCCCACACTCATATACACAAAGTAGGCTTTGGGTTGGTAAGTTGCAATCCACTCTCTAAGATGCAATCTTTACAAATTTACCCCTTTGTGTCTTGTTTTAAGATTATATTATTTTTCCATTGGTGCTATAGCAAACTTGTGGCTTAAAACAACACACATTTATACTCTTAGTTTTGGAGGTCAGAAGTCCAAAATGAGCCTTATGGCTATTATGAGGTAAAGTCAAAATTAAGATGTCAGCAGGGTTGGTTTCTTCTGGAGTCTCCTGGGAGAGTCCTCCCACAAAGGAGAAAATGGAAGAAATAAAGGAGTCAGCAGCCCCAAGCAATTTTGAAATCCAACTGGGTAAACTCCATCAGGTTTCAAGGCATGGTAGGCTTGAGGCTCTACCTCTGAGCCCAAGTCACCTCCCTTGAAGTCACCCTTCCTTTTTCTCGAAGGCTAGTCCTTGTTTGCCACTGAGTAGTTTTATCAGCCTGCTTCTTGACTACAGAATTTTGTAATTCCAACACTGCTTATATCTTGATCTCTCCCTCTGCCTTCTAGTCCAAGTTGGCAGTGTTTCTGCTGTATAACATTCTCAAAAACCTTGTGAGTACTGCATGTATGTCAGAGGGGTTCACATTATTAGACAAGAGGGTTCTCATCAAGTTCTTTCCTGGATTATCCCATCATTGTTCCTAGATTCTGTGAGATGGTTGAGGGGATCCATGAGTCACAGACCTAATCTCTTCAAAGAACTCTCTATGTGAATACTCTGATCTTTTGCTCTTTCCAAAGCACTAGCAAAAGGTTGTCCAGCTACTCCCTTGACTTTTTTCCCAGAGCATGCTTTCCTGATAGCAGATCTCCTAATTTTGTTATCTTTTCCAATGTGGACAGGCTGAGAATGTCAAGTCCTGGTTCTTTTTGCTTTATTTTTCTTTCCTCAACTTACTTCTTTCCTCTTGCATTTTACTATAAGAAGCAAGAAAAAAAAACCAGGCATGATTTCAATATTTTGCTTGAAAATCTCCTCAGCTAAATATCCAAGTTCATCACTTATAGTTCTGACAAAATTATAAAATGCCATTCAGCTCATAAGCTTTCTGCCACTGTATAACAAGAATCCTTCTCCTCAAGTTTCTAATAACATGTTCCTCATTTCCTGCTTAGTCCTTTAGAATCCATATTTCTACCAACAGTTTGTTTGAGGCAGTCTAGACTTTTTCTGCTGTGTGACTCAAAATTCTATCAGCTTCTACCCAATACTTGATTCCAAAGCCACTTCCACATTTTTAGGAATTTCTTACAGCATCATATCATTTTCTAGTACCAAAATCTGTATTACTTTCCTATTTCTGCTGTAACAAATTATTACAAACTTAGTGGCTTAAAACAGCACATTAAATAAAGAAAACTGACCACTGTATTAGGGACCACCAAAAAGATTTCTAAGGCCTAAGTACTGAAAGTTTCATTGACTCTGGGAGTCTCATTATGGCCTCCCCTGAAAACTTAAATTTTCTAACTCTATTAACATCTGTTAATTAAAGCCAAGTTAAAAGCTAAAAGCAAGTATGTATCACCACATCTGTTCTCCTTTGCTGTCAGATTCCTGCTCAAGGATGTAAGATAAGTGAGAATGTTTGCCCTTCCCCTTAATGCCCTTTGGTGCCAAGATGTATATGGACCCCAACCCTTCTTTTAGCATGGCATATTTTATGGAATGTATCCTTTTTGAAATTCTGTCTTTCTTGCATGTCTCCCTGAGGATATAAAAATGATCTTAAAACTTGGACTCCTTGAAATATTTCTCTTATCCATGGGACTTAATGTTTCTGCACTTAGAAGTCCTCAGGGAGGCTCAAATAAAATTTCATCTTTATTTCAAGGTGACTTAAATGAATTTTTGTCCACAACGTATTTATTCTCTTACAGTTTTGGAGGTCAGAAGTCCAAAATGAATATTACAGGACTAAAAGCAAAATCAAGGTGTCAGCAGGACTGGTTTCTTCTGGAAGCTCCTGGGGAGAATCTGTTCCTTGCCAATTCCAACTTTTAGAAGCTGTGGGCATTCCTTGGAAATCTGGCTCATAGCTGCGTCACTCCAATACCTTATTTCCATCCTCCTATCTCCTACTTGTATAGATAATCTGATCTCCCTCTGTCTTCCTTTTATAAGGACACTTGTGATTATATTTAGGGTCCAACTGGATAATCCAGGATAATCCCCCTCATTTTAAGCTCCTTAATTTAATAATACCTGCAAAGTCTCTTTTGCCATATAAACGTTCCAGGAATTAGGACCTGGATGTATTTTGGGCTCTGGATATCTTCAGGGGTCACTATTCAGCATTCCAAGTTCAGAAATCTTGCATATCCTTTTTTTAGTTAACAGTATAATAGTTTGTTTAATGTGAAATGTGTAATAACTGTGTACATACATAATTTGTAATTGGTTTAATGTGCCTATCACTAAGTTGAGCAAATTGAATAGAAATTGAGTACTAATTAAAAACAAGTATTAGATTATGAAGTGGAATTTTTTATACTGTCAATGAGTTCACTACATGATGAAGAATAGAAGTACCTAAAAACAAATTCCTTGGCAATTACTCTACATATGATTAGCATGCATTCAAAACAGAAATACAGGTCCCAAGAGAGGGGGGAACATGTTAGTTAAGCACACACTTGGAATGAAGATGTAACATTGTCTGGTATCAGTCATGCCCTATGTATCAAAGAGTTCATAAAGCCACCTATATTTAGCAAGCTTGCTCAGGATATATAGAAACTTAGATTCCAGAGATTCTAAATTCCTTTTCAGATCCATTTTAATAAAGCAATACAAGATCAAAAAAAAAAAGGAAAAGAGGAAAGAAACCAGCTTGTATCAAATAATGCTTTTAGTATTAGCAGGCTGGCCAATCTCCTTACCTAGGCTGGCATAAATGTGGCTGAGAATACGAGCTGGTTGTACTCTGATGGGGTACACCTCGGCAATGGTCTCCACATCAATTCCCTTGTCCTTCAAAATGGCTTTGATTTCTTCTGTCTCAGCTAGAATGGAAACTATAGGAAAGAAAGAAAGAAGATGAGGTGAACAGAAAATTTTACTTTAATAGGAACCTAAAAATCTCTCAAGTCATATAATTTCCTTTGAAGGGAAGAGAAAGGAAGGGTAGGTAATTAACAACAGTTATTGAGAAACTTTGATGAAACAAAGATCACGTACACAACAATATTATCTAAATGGAAAGGGAAAAAAGATTTCATGACCAGATTAGATTCTGCTTTTTGACTAAGCAGTTATGTGTTCCTAGAGAATGACACACTATCTTTATATCTGGGATTTCATGTTTAAATAGGAACAAAATATCCAACATGTGATGTCTTATAGCTTTAGTAAAAGTTGATTCCCCAAGGCTCTTTCATATCTCTACCCTTAAGACCAGAGTCAGGATTATGAGGGTAATAAAGAGTACCCTAATGATAAGAATTGTTCCATAGCTAGAGAATGGTAGAAGGCAAGGTAAACTTGTGAGAAAGAACTGAGGTACCATAGTTGAAATTGTATGTGGTTGTTTTTGGAGGATGGGGGAATGGGGATAAAAATCCTCTAGATTCAGAGCCTGTCAAGCCTGGACACCTCCTTTTTTCTTCCTCTTACACTCATGTCTCTGAAGTGGTAAATCATATTTACAAGGAAAGAGGTCAGACCAGCTCCTCTATAGGACAGATACCTGGCTGAGAAACACTAATCTGACTGGGGGCTCTGCTGGCTTGACACTAAGCATGAAGGGCAAACATGCAACATATTCCTCCTCCTTTAGTGCTGGTAGATGTGGTGAATTGGGCTTATGGGAAAAAGAAGGTACCGCTTGGTTGATTCCAGCTTACCAGTATTCTTTATGTTGAATTTTTGAGGCAAAAGCCTAGTTAACAGAGTGCTACTTTGCTTTTTTCTGCCATTATCTCTGGTGTATTTTTCTACTGTGGGAACCTCATGGTGCTGTGTTGCTGTTGTGTGGGGCAGGATATGCAGGATATGGTGACTACAGAGTTCCCGGGACATAACACAATCTTGATTACTTATAAATGAAAACATGAAAATGATAGATTCAAAACATGACAATGATATATACAAAACATGAAAATAATAGATTCTTGGATGCAGAAGATTTCTCTCAAAACAGGGGGGGTGAGGTTCTAAGCCTCACCTCTGTTGATCCCCAATTTCTCACCTGATGGCCCCCCTGTGACTGTGCCTGTCTTAGGTTGTTCCTCCCTTGAGGAATCTTACCTGTCTCTGGCTAACCAGCCGTCTTCCGGGGCCATACAGGGAAATGTAAATTTGGTAAGTGAGAGAGAAGCAATATTCTTTGAAAAGGTTAGCTTTTTACTTCTTTGCAGATTTATGCCCTGTGGCTTCTATGCCCAGCATTTGTCTTGAGGTATCTGTACCACTTGGAAGAATTATGCTACTTGGTAATTTTCGATATGAGGCATGAATTCTACTAAAGGGTTGTAATTAGGAAGGAAGAAGAGCTATAGAAGTAGCAGACGGAAGAAAACTTGGGAAGATTGATTATTTCTTTGATATAACTTCTTGTAGAGTAACATAAGTATGTATAGGTTTTAACAAACTACTAATTAAATTGCGTACACACACTAACAGAATAGGAATACAGATACATAACAAAAGCAGACCTATAATTACCAGCCATATCCAGTGAAACCAAGAGAACCAGTTAGGTACCCTAGGCATTTGTGAAAACTTATCAATAATATGATGGATATTGTCTAACTGAATTTGAATAGTTTGAGAAAAATCGGACAAATTAAAACAACACATTCCTGGGAACTCTTCACATCCCATATGTTCTTTTGTTGCCCTTGTCTAGCTTGGATTAATACTTAGTCTATAGGCATAGACCTGATCATCTACATTTGCCCTCTTACAGCACTAAATTATGTTTTCTACCTTTATCTTGCATCTACCTACCACTTCAGCATTTTATTAAAAAAAAATAATAATAATAAGGGAGAAATGTGGGATTCACATATATATCAAATATAAAAATCAAATGAATAATCATATCTGACTTGATTGTTTATAGTTCATGATGCGTGATCAAAACCAAAAGTTTCTGTGATATGACTGCCCTTGCACTGTTCACCATGTAAGAACTTATTCACTAGGTAAGAACTTGTTCACCATCTAAGAACTTGTTCATTATGCTTCAGAAGATTGGAGACTGTTGAGAATTAGGCTTAGGGTTGATTAATGATTGTGCATTGAGTCCCCTATATAGAATTTTACTATTATTAACAACCATTTGATCAATAAATATGAGAGATGCCCTCTCAAAAAACAAACAAACAAAAAACAATAGATTCTACAGATAAAATGCATAGAAGAAGAATGGTAGTGGGTTGAGAAGAGTCCAGGGAAACACACGTGGTCATCCATTCATTCATTAATAAATATGTACTAAGCACCTAAATGGATGATGTATTAGGCTAGGCACTAGGGATATTGAGATGAATAAGTTAGTTTCTTCCTCAAGGAGCTCACAGTGTAATGGGACTGAAGCATACAAACTGATTAGAAAATACTCTGTTAGGTAAATACAGATTCACATGAAACATTATAAGATCACCCAAGAGTGACACCTATCTAGTGCAGAGTTTGTAGGAGGTGATTTCAGAAAAGGTTTGCTTGAAAGACTTGATATCTAACGTGAGTTTTAAAGAATGAATAAGTTAGTTAGGGGAAAGAAGGGAACAGGAATGCAGGAAGGTATTTTAGGTAGGTCCAAAATGATTATAAAGCATGATAATGAAAAAGAACATTTGTGTGTGTGTGTGTGTGTGTGTGTGTGTGTGTGTGTGTGTCAGTGTGGATGGGATGACTCTGTATACTTCAATATTATTGCAGCATGAAATACCTTTCAGAGTACAGAAAAGAATCTGGAAAGGTAGACAGAGGCTAGAGCATCATGAAGGTCATATGTGTTGCTCTAAGGATTTTATATTTCATCCTTGGGTAACAGTTTCCAAACTGCACTCTACTGGCAATCAGGTTTCTGAAGAGGATAATGCAGTTGGTAGTTGGAGTAGAGGACACTGAGGAGAGGCAATTGAACAACACTCTGGGGCTCCAGAAATACTTTCAACCCCAACAACTCAGCTTTCTGTTTACTGCATGCTTTATAAAACATTTAGAAAATGCTTATTTGGTACCACCTATGTGCTAGGCACTTCCAAATGCTAGGGATACAAAGATAGAAATGATCCCTAGGGAAAATGACACTGACATTGGGTCCTTCAAGAGGGCTACACAGGAAATAATCTGGCAAAGGTCAAAGCAAAAGTGAGGGAGAATTTGTTCCAGACAGAAGAAATAGCACAGACAAAGGCTCAAGGGCCACAGAGAACAAGGCAGATTTAAGAATTACCAAAAGTTCTTTACAGCTGGAGCATGGAGGGTGAAGGAGCAATGGTGAGAAATGACACTGGAGACAAGGACAGATATTCGATCACAAACAGCCTTATAAGCCATGTTAAGGAGGTTTAGGAGGCTGGCTATGGGAGACCCCTGCAGAATTGTAATTCAGGGAATAACAAACCCATATCTGCATCTTAAAAAAACATGTTGATGATTAAAGAATAAACTGATATACTGCAGTAGGCCTAGACTAAAGACAGGGAGACCACTTAAAAAGTTATTGTAGTAATGTATGGGAGGGATGCTGATTACCTGTATTAGGATGATGACATTGGTACTAGAGAGATCTAGATGGATTTCAGAATTACTTAGGAGGTAAAGAAAGCAGGACTTGTTAACTTACTGAATGTAGAAGGTGAGAGAGGAGAAGAAATTGAAAATCATTTCCCAGGTGTTTATCTGTTTAACTGAGAGAATGGTATGCCATATAATGACATAGGCGCATAGGGAGAAGAGCAGTTATGGATGACGTAGTACCAGGAGGATGAAACTGATTTTACACATGCTAACTTCAAAGTGCATGTGAGACATCCAAGTGGGGCTGTCTTAAAGGACATTGATATAGATTCAGAAGTCATTAGCATAGAAAGAGATAAGGTGGGTCAAGGAGATTATATAGAGAAGAGAAGAGTATAACCAGAATATAACCTTGAGAAATTTCAACATATAAGAAATGGGCAGAGGAAGAAAAGCCTGGGGGTGGGAGTAAAAGGTTTTTGTCTTGTGGCCTATATTTTCTCTACAGGATAGGAGGTGAGATCATCTTCTGAGAGGAACAAAGTGGGAGGCAGGAAAAGGGAAAAGGTTTGGAATAGGAGGAGGCTGAGCAACAAGAACAAATATTCTGAGTTAGAAGAGCAGTGGGCTATGGAGAGAACTCCAAGGAACACCAACAGTTAAAAGGCAAATAGAAGAGGAAGCCCAGAATGAGTTAGAAAATTGCAAAGTTTAGGTTGAAGGAGACCCATGAGAGTATAGTATCACAGAAGACATGGGAGTTAAGAGTTTTCAGAAAGATAGAAAATAAATGAAATAGAAAAATCCACTAAGATATGGATTGAAAAATATCTACTGAGTTTGGCAACCATTTAAGCAAATGCATTTGCCAAGGAGTAATAAGCTGGACTGTAAAGGACTACAGAAAGAATGGGAAAAAATGAAGTGGCAGTTTGATGAGAAAGGAAGGATGGGATAACGAGAGGGAGAAGAACATGTCAATGGAACTGAAAATCACAACCAACAGAGAGGAAGAGCTTGAAGATTACAGGAAAGAGTAGGTTTCTAAGAAGGGTAGAGAAGAGGATAGGATCAAGCAACAGAGGGCAGAGTTGGCCTTGAAGAGGAGAAGAAATGCCTTTTCTGAGACTGGAGAAAGAGAGGCAAGGATGAGTGAAGATATAAGTAAGATTGTGGGGAAGGGGTGGGAAATGACAAAGATCAGAATATTAAGATTATCCAGCATGACGTAGCAGACCAAGAAGGAGGCTGAAAACAAGGGGTGGGGTTTGAAAACAAAGGTTTGGAACAGTGGATAAGAAGAACGAAAGTGCTAACAATAAGAACAAGGACTAACAGGAGGCATTGGGGGCCTAGGTAAGTTGGAGACTGTGGATTTACAGTGCTACCACTCTGCTCATTTTTGTGATTTTTTCCCAGTAGACATTAGCAGGCCAGGTATAGGACTGGAAAATGCATACCATAAAATTGTCCTGGGGCTATGATTTTTCTGGTGGATGTAGTAGAAGTATGGTACCCTGGTGATTAAGATATCAACCAAGAGGTTGGGAAGGGCAGAGGAGGAGAAGATAGAAATTAGTATAACAGGAGGAAAAGGAAAACTGAAATAATACATAGCTATGACTGGAGATTGGGGTTTTTTGGAATGAAAGATATCTGGGATGGAACTGTCCCACAGTTTGGTCCTCAAAGTGAGTGTGGCTAAGGTAGAGGTGGAGGGAAATGTCACTAGGGTTTATGGGTATCTAATAATTTTGAGGCTAAAATATTAGGTGGCACTTCCTTCTATGCTGAAATCCAGAACTATGGCAGGAGTTGGGGTAGAAGAAGAAGAATGTGACCCAAGCCTCAAAGTCTTCAATAAATGAATTAGAGCAACCAGGAGAGCAATATAGCCAGATGACATAAGCCTCACAGGAAAACCAGCTTTCTCATCGGATGGGAAGAGTAATGGTCTTTTATATAATGTTTGCTATGTACATTGATAAGCAAAAGACTACCTGTATGAGCACATAGGATGCCAAATGTAAGATGGCTTAGAGAACACACAGGATTATTTTCCATATTAACCGAACTTCAAAGTCAAGTGACTGGAGATATTTCAGAGGAGCTTTATGGGAGGACTTGGTAGTATATTGGAGAGTGTTGTTGGAGAGTCAGAAATCACTTCAAACTGTCTACCTAGGAGACTAGGATAACAGTGATGTATGTCACTGAGAGAGATAAGGAACATGGAAAGATCTGCTTTTTCTGGGAAAGGTAAAAGGATGGGATGGAGGAAAAAGAGGTCAGTTTGCATTTGAAGTGTAAGTGGTAAAAATGTTTTATAAATATTGGGGCTAAAATTCTTAATATATTTATGGAGCTCAGCCCAGTGTTTTGCATAGATAACTCATAACTTAAGTTAGTTGTTAGGAACAAAAAATAAAGATTTGGAGTACTCTCTAAATAGGTAATAGTTGTAGCCACGGAAGCAAATTTATTATGAAGGAAGCAGCACCTACCAAACTAATACAGGGTACAAATACACAAAGGCAAGACTATAAAACTAAGTATATAACTATTAGGAGGATATGAGAAGAAAGGAGTACTAGCAGAAAAAGCACAAAGGAATGCTCATAAAGAAAGCAGAGATAATCAGGAGGATACAATGTCATGACGATGAAATGAGTTTTCAGAACTAAGGAGTGGTTAAGAGTGTCACATAACACCATTTCTTAAGCTTTTGTTCATGATTCAGATTAACAGCAATTCTGAAACCAAACAGAACCAAGTTTATTCTATACATTTTGTAGCCTACCAAAATACATGATAAAGAATAAAGTAGCCTTTTACTGGTCTAAACAGGATCTTTAATATAAAGTTTCTGCTGCTGGGAATAAGAAAACATACCTTGAACCACAACATCTGGCTTTGGTACAGTAGAAAACCTACGATTCAGAGGATCAATTTCTCCAGGGGCTAAAAATCCCTAAAGAAAAACCATAAAAAGATCGATTAATATGTCTCAAAAAAAAAAAGCTAATGTTTGAGGAGAAACAACATACCAGTGCGAGAACCCTGCACCATAACATGTGAGAGGCAGGTATACAAAGAAAACAAATACCTTTACTGTATGAAAATATCTGAACTCCAGAATCCTGATCTAATTAATTTTACCTGGAGTTAATTTCTAGTGGCTGTCACAAATTCCAAGTTTTGGAAATAGATGGGATATAAATGAGAAGCAGAAAATTTTGTAAGGTTTTCCACCTTCATTGGATGTACATGATTAAATGATCAGATCACAATGCTTATTATCAGTAAGTTAAGTCATTAGCTTTGTTGCTTTCTCATTTATTCACATGACTGCTATTCTTCCTGCTCAAAATCTTTTGACTTGCCTTTTGTTTCTGTCCATGATGAAATGGGATGAACTCACCTGTTTCGCTCTTAAGAATACCATTCATCCCCTCTGTTTTTCAGACCATTTAATTTATTCTAATTGAATGAGAAAGTCACCAGGTAAGGATTATTTTAAACAAATCATTCTGCCCATTCTTGCTACCTTCATAATAGTGTCAACTAAAGGTAATCAAACCTTTATGCTGTATATCTGAAACTCGTATTGATGCATGTCAATTATATCTCAATAAAACTGGGGAAAACAAAGCAAAACAACACAGAATGAATGAAAACAGCTTCAGAAAATAGTCATATGTAGGCACGTCAAAGAACCTGGCTCAGAGAGGATAGATAAGTTCCATCCTAGATCCTCTAGGAGCCTGGGTTATACAGCTTATCATAATAATTTACAATGGAGAAATAGATTTGCCAGTACATCTGGAAAACTTTGAGAAAGAGAACCCTTCCTATAGGCTCAAAATGTCACGAGTAAGCTGGACCTAAAGTAAGAAATTCCCAAGTGCTTCATTAAAAGCTGTGTCAAAAGAATTTAATATAAGAGCCCCTTACCAAAAACCAAAGCAACAAATAAGTAAGCAAAAAACTATGATGCTTCCAACCTCCTGTCAAGGTGCTTGAAATGATCATATCAGTTTATTCAATTAAAGAATGAAACATGTTGCTTGGAAAAGTTAGCACTTAAATTAGTCATTACCATCAGTCAGTACTATGTAAGCACAAGTGCATTGATCAGTCAGTTACCAGGTAAGGCACCAACGGGCATTTTAAGAGGGCAAGATATTAGGCCTGATCCTAGAGCAGCTCCAAGTACAGTACCTAGGCAGGAATCCCTGGACAGCATAAGCAATATGGCTGGGAGGGGGAAAGATTTTTGTCAAGAACTGACCACGCTCCCACTCTAACAATCTGGAGAAAACTCTGTAAGGCAGAATACAAAAGGCAAAAGACACATCCTTCAGATTTCATGAACTAGTCACAAATCTGATTATGGTGGCTAAAGCAGAAAATCCATGGAAGAGTCTTGAATTTTCCCCCTTACCTCTGCCATCAAGCTTCCTAAGATGTATAGAGACTGACCCCACATATGAGGTAACTTGCCCATGGGGACTCGGTCCACCGTGTGAGGATTTTGATATTCTTCATCAATCTGAAATAAAGATAAAGAGACCATACAAAGGGTAATAGGTTTAAGATACTAGACAACAGAAAGGCTGAGTCTGGATTGTGATTCATACCCTACAAAAGTCACATATGTCATGCACGGAAAAGTCAAGCACTATGACTACTATCTAGGGCAGTGCTCCTCCACATGCGTGCAGTTACAAATCACCTGAGGATCTCGTCCAAAGGCGGATTATTACTGAGTATGTATGGGGGAAGGCCCAAAATCTATATTTCTAATAAACTCTCAGATGCTATTGCTTATAGTGCTAGGAGCTTATTCCACTCATCCTCACCAGAATTGAAGACTGTATCTCTTCCACAGAAAATGTTCTTTCGAAACAGAGAAGAGGAGCAATGGTACTCCCAGAAGGCATTTTGGGAAAATGGAGCCATAGTTCACTTTCAAAGCCTGATCTAGCTGATCCCAGATTACTGGCCTCGAAGCAGAGAATACCAAATCCTGAGAGTTCACACAGAACATCACTCTAGTTTGCTCATTCATCTCTATATCATTCTCAACCTTAAGGTTCAGTCTTTTTAAAAAAAATCAATCTCTGAACAACTCATTTTACTTTTGTAAATCGAGGTATGGTTGGCATACAAAAAGGCCATACATATTTTATGTGCGCACTTTGATGAGTTTGAGGATCAGCTGACACCTATGGAACGACCATGGTGAGGTTTGCTCCTAACCTTGTCTCACTACGCAACACTGTCATAACTGAGACTGCTTTATAAAGGTATTGCTAAAGAAATGAAACTGTATTTTTACTGCCCTATACCTAAAGACAAAATTTTAGAACATCAAAATCCAAAGTGTAAACATTATTGGACTCAAATAGGGCTGTCCTGACGAAGTACTGCTCGTCTCTCCCAGCTCTACGTTAACGGCCCTGTACAGCTCACCTTGTCAGAAGGAACACTGTACAGCTCTGGCAGAAGTGGGACTCCATTTTTGCCCTTGATGAGGACTGCTTCAAGAGCCTCTCTATATTCTTGAACCTGTACAAGAAAGACAGGGAGAAAAACATTTTACAGAGAATTCCCTTTGGGGACGAATAGAGGGAGGGTTGTAGCCAAAACAGGTCCTGTGGCAAAAAAGTGTATTCACCTTATTTTATTATTTTATTATTATCTTATCCATAAAAGGGAGAAGGAAGAAGTAGCAGTCACTAAGTGCTTATTGTAGGCCAGATACTATGTTAAGCGTTTTGTATACTTTAATGCATTTAATTTAAAGAACCACTCTAGGAGGTATGTGTAATTAAAGCCATTTTAAAGGGAAATTAAGATCAAAGAAGTTATGAATTTGTGGAAGATCATACAGTGAATGCAAGGTTGAGCCCATATTTGAGCCCAAGTTAGTCTGCCTCTACAGGCCTGTTTTAATCCACTATGTACTTTCCTAAGGATAACTTCTCAACTTCACAGGTACTAGCTTTTAAAACTGCATTTTAACTGCTAAATTAAGTTTCTATTATGTTCATGTGTACATTTTTTGCTTAACTTTTTGCTGTAGATTAGTAATACATAAAAAAGGAAAAATACTATAAAAAACATAGTTCTGCTATAACAGTTGTTTTGATAACGCATATTTGTTTCAATGTGTTTGATATATTAGGAAACAGTTTGGGCATATAGGGAATTTCACATTTGCTTATGCACAATTTTGATCTGAAAATGCTCTCAGCTAAATTGAGCTGTGTAAGAATACACACAAAACACACATATACACACACCTCAGGAGGACAATGCTGCACATGCATCCACCTGTGGTATTACAACTTTCTGTCTGATCTCAGATAACCCTCCTTTCACTACTGCACAATGACTCCCTTCTCATGGCTATTCCCTTCTCATGCCCACCCTAGTGCATGGCTCTGTGCCTTCCCTTCTCTTTCATTTCCTCCTTGTTGTGTGTTCTTTTACTCTTTTCCCTCACTCTTTTGCTCTCTCTCTCTTATTCTCTTACTCTGGTACACAGGATGTGGGCACAGGATCTTGGTGGATAAGCTGGTGGGATGGACACACATTTCCACAAGTAAACTTCAGGTCTTTTTCAAGGTACAAGTACCATATATATTGTGGTATGTATCTGTTTCTTAACCATTTCACATTTATAAAGCTGTGTTACTGATTTTATTAAGTTTGATATCATTTTGTATCTATTTCTGATGAACTTTCTAAGTGTTCTGCCCAATCCCATTTTCCCATAAGCTCTGCAATTTTATTTTCTTAACTATGTAGGCCAAAGTTGTACATAAGCAAATGTGAAATTCCCTATATGCCCAAACTGTTTCCTAATATATCAAACACATTGAAACAAACAAATCTGCATTTTCAAAACAACTGTTATAGCAGAACTATGTTTTTTATAGTATTTTTCCTTTTTTATGTATTACTAATCGACAGCAAAGAGTGATTTTTTAGGAACATGTATGGCTCATTGTAGCAGCACTGACTGTACCATGCACGTACAAGGTCCTTATCTGTGAAATTCAAAGAACTTTAGGGATATTTTCTTCTTCAATGGAAGTGAAAAATTATTCTCATCATACGTAGAGAAAAGCCAAAGAAGTCAATGACAGTGCTTGGGCTACTCAATGGCCAGGAGCAAGGCCCAGAAAGAAAAAAGAATAAAAAAAATTCAGGTCTTGCAACTTTTTTTCTCTGAGTTTTAAAAACCTGAATGTGATTTGTACTTAGTACTTAGGCACCTGTGACAAAAATTTTTTTGAGCAAGCAACTTTTTTGATAAACAGTGTTGTGGAATTTGAAGACTAAGAAAAATGGTAGTATCAAAATACGGTAGTCAAAATAGGGCAGGTTACTTCTATTATTGCGTATCTTATTTGCTTGTTCAAAAAAGGGTACTCAATAATTTACTAAAATTTAGAGTAAAATAGCACTTTGTGGCCTTCTGAAACTTTGATATAACCTATTACTTAAACTCATATTAGTAGTTACAGATAAATACTAGCCAAAGAATTCGGATTACTCAAAATTGTATTTTACATGGCCAAGTATAAATGACTCTCAAATGCACTGGATTTACATGCAAGTTTAGACCATAACGAATTTGTAGAATGCCTCACACTAAAATTACTTGAGTAAGTTTCCCAGTCTCATTGTTTTCCCATGGTGGTTTCTACACTACTTTAGTCATTTAGCTCAAGAAGCAATGATGACTGTGTTTTGGGGGGCAAAGATAGAGTATTAGTAGGTTGTTGTTTTTTGTTGTAGTTTTGGCTGAAATCAGAACATCATTTCTAACTTTTATTTTTGAAAAAATGATATAAAAGTCAGGAGGTACAGGGAGCCAAGATGGCAGCGTGAGTAGAGCAGCAGAAATCTCCTCCCAAAAACCACATATATCTATGAAAATATAACAAAGACAACTCTTCCTAAAATAGAGACCAGAGGACACAGGACAACATCCAGACCACATCCATACCTGTGAGAACCCAGCACCTCACGAACGGGGCAAGATACAAACCCCAGCCCAGCGGGTTCTGATCGCCCCTCCCCCCAGCTCCCAGCAGGAAGAGAGAGATCTGAGCAGAAGGGAGAAGGAGCCCAGGACTGCTGAACACCCAGTCCCAGCCATCCGGACCAGAGCGCAGACACAGTGCAAGCGCGGGGTCCTGGATACTAGGGAAACAGGTTGGCAAGACTGGTAAGCGGGTGCCTGAGGCTGATGCTGGAGAACAAAGAAACGGGTGCAGCCATTTTTTTTTTTTTTTGCGAGTCCTTTTTGGAAGTCTTAAAGGGACAGGGACCCCAATACTAGGGAAACAGGGCAGCAAGACCAGTGAGCAGGTGCCTGAGACCAGTGCCTGAGGACAAAGAAAATCGTGCGTTTTTCTTTTTTTTTTTTTAATTATTTAATTTTTATTTTGTGGTTGTTGTTGTTTCTGTTGTTGTTTTGGTTTGGAGAGTGCTTTTTGGAAGTCTTAAAGGGGCAAGGCAGGACACTTAGTCCAGAGGCAGGGAATCTGGGGATCTCTGGGCACTTTAACCCCCTGGGCAGCAGGGAGCATGGAGGCCCCTTAAGAAGATAAATAGCCTCCCGGCTGCTACCCCTCTAACAGGGCTCCACCATTTTGGAGCAGGAGCCCGAGCCAGGCAACACCCACAGCGACAGCGGAGATAAACTCCATAGCAGCGGGGCAGGAAGCAGAAGCCCTGTCTGCGCACAGCTGCCCAGCACAAGCTACTAGAGGTCGCTATTCTCCCAGGAGAGGAAGGCCACAAACCAACAAGAAGGAAAGCTTTTCCAGCCGTCACTCGTACCAGCTCTGCAAACTATCTCTATCACAATGAAAAGACAAAACTACAGGCAGACAAAGATCACAGAGTCAACACCTGAGAAGGAGATAGACCTAACCAGACTGCCTGAAAAAGAATTCAAAATCATGAACATGCTGACGAAGATGCAGAGAAAAATGCAAGAGCAATGGGATGAAGTTCGGAGGGAGATCACAGATGTCAGGAAGGAGATCACAGAAGTGAAACAAGCCCTGGAAGGATTTATAAGCAGAATGGATAAGATGCAAGAGGCCATTGAAGGAATAGAAAACAGAACAGAAATGTATAGAAGCTGACATAGAGATAAAAGGATCTCCAGGAACGAAACAATACTGAGAACTATGTGACCAATCCAAAAGGACCAAAATCCGTATTATAGGGTTACCAGAAGAAGAAGAGAGAGGAAAAGGGATAGAAAGTGTCTTTGATGAAATAATTGCTGAAAACTTCCCCAAACTGGGGGAGGAAATAATCAAACAGACCACAGAAATACACAGAACCCCAAACAGAAAGGATCCAAGGAGGACAACACCAAGACACATAGTAATTAAAATGGCAAGGATCAAGGACAAGGAAAGAGTTTTAAAGGCAGCTAGAGAGAAAAAGGTCACCTATAAAGGAAAACCCATCAGGCTAACATCAGACATCTCGACAGAAACCCTACAGGCCAGAAGAGAATGGCATGATATATTTAATACAATGAAACAGAAGGGACTTGAACCAAGGATACTGTATCCAGCACGACTATCATTTAAATATGATGGAGGGATTAAACAATTCCCAGACAAGCAAAAGCTGAGGGAATTTGCTTCCCACAAACCACCTCTACAGGGCATCTTACAGGGACTGCTCTAGATGGGAGCACTCCTAAAAAGAGCACAGAACAAAACACACAACATATGAAGAATGGAGGAGGAGGAATAAGAAGGGAGAGAAGAAAAGAATCTCCAGACAGTGTATATAACAGCTCAATAAGCGAGCTAAGTAAGGCAGTAAGATACTAAAGAGGCTAACCTTGAACTTATGGTAACCACGAATGTAAAGCCTGCAATGGCAATAAGTACATCTCTCTCAATAGTCACCCTAAATGTAAATGGACTTAATGCGCCAATCAAAAGACACAGAGTAATAGAATAGATAAAAAGGAAGACCCATCTATATGCTGCTTACAAGAAACTCACCTCAAACCCAAAGACATGCACAGACTAAAAGTCAAGGGATGGAAAAACATATTTCAGGCAAACCACAGTGAGAAGAAAGCAGGGGTTGCAGTACTAATATCAGACAAAATAGACTTCAAACAAAGAAAGGAATGAGATAAAGAAGGACACTACATAATGATAAAGGACTCCATCCAACAAGAAAATATAACCATTCAAAATATATATACACCCAACACAGGAGCACCAGCATATGTGAAACAAATACTAACAGAACTAAAGAGGGAAATAGACTGCAATGCATTCATTTTAGGAGACTTCAACACACCACTCACCCCAAAGGATAGATCCACCGGGCAGAAAATAAGTAAGGACACACAGGCACTGAACAACACACTAGAACAGATGGACCTAATAGACATCTATAGAACTCTACATCCAAAAGCAACAGTATATACATTCTTCTTAACTGCACATGGAACATTCTCCAGAATAGACCACCTACTAGCCCATAAAAAGACCTTGGTAAATTCCAAAATATTGAAATTCTACCAACCAATTTTTCAGACCACAAAGGTATAAAACTAGAAATAAATTCTACAAAGAAAACAAAAAGGCTCACAAACACATGGAGGCTTAACAACATGCTTCTAAATAATCAATGGATCAACGAACAAATCAAAATAGAGATCAAGGAATATATAGAAACAAATCACAACAACAACACACAGCCCCAACTTCTGTGGGACGCAGTGAAAGCAGTCTTAAGAGGAAAGTATATAGCAATCCAGGCACACTTGAAGAAAGAAGAACAATCCCAAATGAATAGTCTAACATCACAACTATAAAAACTGGAAAAAGAAGAACAAATGAGGCCTAAAGTCAGCAGAAGGAGGGAGATAATAAAGATCAGAGAAGAAATAAACAAAATTGAGAAGAATAAAACAACATCAAAAATCAATGAAACCAAGAGCTGGTTCTTTGAGAAAATAAAGAAAATAGATAAGCCTCTAGCCAAAATTATTAAGAGAAAAAGAGAATCAACACAAATCAACATAATCAGAAATGAGAATGGAAAAATCACGACAGACTCCACAGAAACACAGAGAATTATTAAAGACTACTATGAAAACCTATATGCCAACAAGCTAGAAAACCTAGAAGAAATGGACAACTTCCTAGAAAAATACAACCTCCCAAGACTGACCAAGGAAGAAACACAAAAGTTAAACAAACCAATTATGAGCAAAGAAATTGAAACGGTAATCAAAAAACTACCCAAGAACTAAACCCCGGGGCCGGGCGAATTTAACTCAGAATTTAATCAGACACACAGAGAAGATATAATACGCATTCTCCTTAAAGTTTTCCAAAAAATAGAAGAGGAAGGAATACTCCCAAACTCACTGTATGAAGCCAACATCACCGTAATACCAAAACCAGGCAAAGACCCCACAAAAAAAGAAAATTACAGACCAATATCCCTGATGAATGTAGATGCAAAAATACTCAATAAAATATTAGCAAACAGAATTGAACAGCATATCAAAAGGATCATACACCATGACCAAATGGGATTCATCCAAGGGATGCAAGGATGGTACAACATTCGAAAATCCATCAACATCATTCACCACATCAACAAAAAGAAAGACAAAAACCACATGATCATCTCCATACATGCTGAAAAAGCATTCGACAAAGTTCAACATCCATTCATGATAAAAACTCTCAGCAAAATAGGTACAGAGGGCAAGTACCTCAACATAATAAAGGCTATATACGAAAACCCACAGCCAACATCATGCTTAACAGCAAGAAGCTGAAAGCTTTTCCTCTGAGATCGGGAACAAGACAGGGATGCCCACTCTCCCCACTGTTATTTAACATAGTACTGGAAGTCCTAGCCACAGCAATTAGACAAAACAAAGAAATACAAGGAATCCAGATTGGTAAAGAAGAAGTTAAACTGTCACTATTTGCAGATGACATGATATTGTACATAAAAACCCTAAAGACTCCACTCCAAAACTAGTAGAACTGATATTGGAATACAGCAAAGTTTCAGGATACAAAATTAACACACAGAAATCTGTGGCTTTCCTATACACTAACAATGAGCCAATAGAAAGAGAAATCAGGAAGACAATTCCATTCACAATTGGAGGAAAAAGAATAAAATACCTAGGAATAAACCTAACCAAAGAAGTGAAAGACCTATACCCTGAAAACTGCAAGTAACTCTTAAGAGAAATTACAGGGTACACTAGCAAATGGAAACTCATCCCATGCTCATGGCTAGGAAGAATTAATATCATCAAAATGGCCATCCTGCCCAAGGCAATATACAGATTTGATGCAATCCCTATCAAATTACCAGCAACATTCTTCGATGAACTGGAACAAATAATTCAAAAATTCATATGGAAACACCAAAGATGCTGAATAGCCAAAGCAATCCTGAGAAAGAAGAATAAAGTAGGGGGGATCTCACTCCCAAACTTAAAGCTCTACTACAAAGCCATAGTTATCAAGACAATTTGGTACTGGAACAAGAATATAGCCACAGACCAGTGGAACAGATTAGAGACTCCAGACATTAACCCAAACATATATGGTCAATTAATATTTGATAAAGGAGCCATGGACATACAATGGCAAAATGACAGTCTCTTCAACAGATGGTACTGGCAAAACTGGACATCTACATGTAGGAGAATGAAACTGGACCATTGTATAACCCCATACACAAGAGTAAATTTAAAATGGATCAAAGACCTAAATGTAAGTCATGAAACCATAAATCTCTTAGAAAAAAACATAGGCAAAAACCTTTTAGACATAAACATGAGTGACCTCTTCTTGAACATATCTCCCCGGGCAAGGAAAACAACAGCAAAAATGATCAAGTGGGACTATATTAAGCTGAAAAGCTTCTGTACAGCAAAAGACACCATCAATAGAACAAAAAGGAACCCTACAGTATGGGAGAATATATTTGTAAATAACAGATCCGATAAAGGCTTGACGTCCAAAATATATAAAGAGCTCACATGCCTCAACAAACAAAAAACAAATAACCCAATTAAAAAATGGGCAGAGGAACTGAACAGACAGTTCTCCAAAAAAGAAATACAGATGGCCAACAGACACATGAAAAGATACTCCACGTCACTAATTATCAGAGAAATGCAAATTAAAACTACAATTAGATATCACCTCACACCAGTAAGGATGGCTGCCATCCAAAAGACAAACAACAACAAATGTTGGCGAGGCTGTGGAGAAAGGGGAACCCTCCTACACTGCTGGAGGGAATGTAAATTAGTTCAGCCATTGTGGAAAGCAGTATGGAGGTTCATCAAAATGCTCAAAACAGACCTATCATTTGACCCAGGAATTCCACTCCTAGGAATTTACCCTATAAACACAGCAATCAAGTTTGAGAAAGACAGATGCACCCCTATGTTTACCGCAGCACTATTTACAATAGCCAAGAATTGGAAGCAACCTAAATGTCCATCAGTAGATGAATGGATAAAGAAGATGTGGTACAGATACACAATGGAATACTACACAGCCATAAGAAGAGGGCACATCCTACCATTTGCAGCAACATGGATGGAGCTGGAGGGTGTTATGCTCAGTGAAATAAGCCAAGTAGAGAAAGAGAAATACCAAATGATTTTCCTCATCTGTGGAGTATAAGAACAAAGGAAAAACTGAAGGAACAAAACAGCAGCAGAATCACATAACTCAAGAATGGACAAATAGGTACCAAAGGGAAAGGGACTGGGGAGGATGGGTGGGCAGGGAGCGATAAGGGGGGGGAAGAATAAGGGGGTTATTAAGATTAGAATGCATGGGGGGGTGGGAGAAAGGGGAGGGCTGTACAGCACAGAGAAGATAAGTAGTGATTCTACAACATTTTGCTATGCTGATGGACAGTGACTGTAAAGTGGTTTATAGGGGGGACCTGGTATAGGGGAGAGCCTAGTAAACATAATATTCTTCATGTAAGTGTAGATTAAAGATAAAAAAAAGAAAGAAAGAAAAGGGGAATTATTCCTTGATAGGATAAAACTAACTGCAAGTCAACAATTAACACATGCTTTAAATATCCTTAATTTTCATCACTTAAAGGGTGTCAGATGATCAGCTATGGAGGTACACTTTTCTGACAATATTCCTTTCTCTTAAAAAAAAAATAAAAGCAGTTCCTGTGTGGTGATCTCCAATGAGTTCTACACAAGGGTATAAAGGGCATATCAAAGTATGGGCAAAGGTTCTGTTTGTGTTTATTCAGAGGATCAAAGCCTAATTTGGCTACCCAGAAAATGAACTAAGATACAATATCAAGAACTTCCAACATCAGCACTCTCTGGAAGAGTCATACCAGAAGATGATCATCAGGAAACCTCAACAAAGATCCAGGCGATGCTGTAGTTGTAGCTGCATCCATTCCACCAGTTCCTGGACTTGCCATTGGAATGAACAAGGAGATATCTAAGCTGGCCTGTGCTTTCAGTAAAACAACAAATTTGACTGGATCTATACTGTTGCAGCTCAACCAAGAATTAGGAGAAGTGCAAGTTGTAGCACTCCAAAATCCTACAACTACAGACTATCTACTGTTAAAAGAACATACGGGATGTGAACAGTTCCCAGGAATGGGTTGTTTTAATTTGTCTCATTTCTCTCAGACTGTTCAAGTACAGTTGGACAATATCCATCATATCATAGGCAAATTTTCACAAATGCCTAGGGTGCCTAACTGGTTTTCTTGGCTTCACGGGAGATGGCTGGTAATTATAGATCTGCTTTGGTTATGTAACTGTATTCCTATTATGTTAATGTGTGTGCGCAATTTAATTAGTAGTTTAAAACCTATACATGCTTAAGTTACTCTACAAGAAGATATGTCAAAGAAATAATAAATCCTCCCATGTTTTCTTCCATCTGCTACCTCTATAGCTTTTCTTCTTCCTTCCTAATTACAACCCTTAAATAGAATTCGTGCCTCATATCGAATTTACCGAGTATCATAATTCCTACAACTGGTAAAGATACCTCAAGACAAATGCTGGGCATAGAAGCCACAGGGCATAAATCTGCAAAGAAGTAAAAAGCTAACCTTTTCAAACAATATGGCTTCTCTCTCATTTACCAACTTTACATCTCCCTGTATGGCCCCTGAAGATGACTGGTTAGCCAGAGACGGGTAAGATTCCTCAAGGGAGGAACAACCTAAGACAGGCACAGTCGCAGGGGTGCTATCAGTGAGAAATTGGGGATCAACAGTGGTGAGGCTTAGAACCTCACGCCCCCTGTTTTGAGAGAAATCTTCTGCATCTGTGGATGTTTTAATGCCCTTGTCTAGCTTGGATTAACACATAGTCTACAGGCACACACCTGATCATCTACATTTGCTCTCTTAGAACACTAAACTATGTTTTCTACCTTTATCTTGCATTTACCTACCACTTCAGCATTTTATTAAAAATAATAATAATAATAATAATAAAGGGAGAAATGTGGGATCCACATATAAATCAAGTATAAAAATCAAACTAATATTCATATTTGACCTGATTGTTTATAGTTCATAATGTGTGATCAAAACTGAAAGTTTCTGTGATGACTGCCCTTGTATTGTTTACCATGTAAGAACTTATTCACTATGTCAGAATTTGTTCACCATGTAATAACTTGTTTGTTATGCTTCAGAAGATTGGAGACTGATGAGAATTAGGCTTGGGGTGGATTAATGATTGTGCATTGGGCATTGACTCCCTTATACAGAATTTTATTGTTGTTAACAACCATTTGATCAATAAATATGAGAGATGCCCTCTCAAAAAAAAAAATTCAGGAGGTAAATATAAATACCCCTAATGATTGAGGCAAGTGTATAGGGCTTGCTCTTTTGATTTCTGTATTTGTCAAAAGCCAACTCTGAGTGATGGCAATATCCAGGTTTTCCAATTCTTAACCAAGTGCCCTCAACTACTAGTCACTAGAAGAGAACTCTATCTTCTCCTATTGGGGAAGACTTCCACTTGGACACAGGGTCAGCACAGCCATTAACTGAAAGAAAATATAATAAGAATATTCTGCTGAGAAGCTTTTTCTCCAGTGTATTACCTGTTCTGTATTGCCACTGAATACCCCATCCAGAATAAAGTACGTCCAGAACAATGGCCATTCACATTCAATGTTTTCAAATAACTTCAGCTCAGATGGTTCATAGTACAGGCGATTGGGATCCTGGCCAAAACACAACAAACAATGTCCGTCTTATCACTCCAAGGATAGACATACATCTTCAGTTTAGAAGTATTACAATATAGCCTTTCAATACTAATAGTTTGCTTCACAGAGGCCAGAGCACATACATACTCCTCTCCCTTAGCAAGTACTTTGTGATGTGACTTCTAACTAGTAGAACCGGGATAATAATGACACCATAGGCAGGTGTATGAAGAAGTGAAATTGTTTTGTGATAAGGGTGTGGGAATCATGCTCATGAAGCACAGGTTATAGATGTAGCGCCTATATATAATGAACAAATGGCCCAAGAGCAGAATGTGGTATACCCTCACATTGTGCAGAGGGAAGGACAGAAAAGGAGAAGAATTAGGATGGTGTAGTATTGTGAAAATTACAATGGGAGAAGAATTTCAAGAATAGAAGTCAAGGAGAATAAGGATTTAGAAAAAACTATTAGATTGGTCATAGAAAGTTATGATAATATTTCAGAGCATAATTTTAATAGATTGGTAGGGGAAGAAGTCAACAAGGCTAAAGAATAAAGTGGAGGAGAGGAGCAAGAACATAAGAGTTTGAGCTTGATGATAAAAAAAAATTTTAATGGCTTTTAACCAGCAAACCTAAGTCTTAAATGATGTTTATATTGACAATGGAAGTGCTTCTTATTGACCATTCATTCCTTTTAATAATACTTAATTTTTCTCCATTAACATTTCTAACGAGAACTTTTGACAAATGGAACAATAGGAAGTTAAAATTTCAAGAGCAAGTACTGTTTAGAACTATTCAACTGCAAAAGGTGGAAGGGTGCCAGAAAGATCTGTTGATGGAAATTTTTTCTTTGTAATTATTAAATATTTGGAGGAGAGATATTTTGAGAGTGTGTAAAAGATTCTGTTTCTATTTAAACTTTCATCTACTGATTTAAGCATCCATCAGTAGCTCTTTCCTAAAACTAACCAATGCAGCAGGTGGAAGGACTTACTTTCTTCTATTTTACTTAAGTCAGAAAGGCCCACAAACAAAACTTGGCAACTAACTCCAACAAAAGTAGCAAACATCAAACACTGTTATCCTATTTAGCAGTTATTTTAAATACCATCAGGGAGGCAAGCATTTTCTCTGAATGAGGCTGCAAATCATAGTTACGATTCCACTCTGAACTTATTTTGGGGAAAAGAAACCTACCTCCTTAGGAGTTTTATATCCATCTCGTAGAAAACGACAGCAACCGTAACGACCCTGGGAATGCAAAGAAAAAAGGTCAGAATCATGTACATTGGGCACAACCATATAATTCATCAGAAATACATTCTTTGTGACAGCTACATGCACTAACCTATCACCCACCAATACAGACACAATACTTTAGAAATAATAATTAAAAAACTCCTGATATCAGCCCAGCAGCAAAAACTGATTTCAGCAATGTGATATCAAGTGAGGGCTAAGTCACAGGCTCTTCTGTAAAGCAGAGTTCCTAATACTATCTGCTCTATGGCTTTCCACCACAGGGTAAGTCTGTGAGAACCCAGTTGCTAATCGATGTGGTCCTGTTCACATAGCTCATAAGAGACCACAGGCTTTTAGAAAAAAAAGGCAACGTATTTTTTAAATTTGGAGATAATTTGAGACTTACAGAAGAGTTGCAAAAACAGGATAGAGAGTCCCTGTATATTACTCAATCACTGCTCCCTTACATAAACATTTTACATAACCATAGAATGTTTATCAAAATAAAAAATTAACCTTGGTACAACACTGTTAACCACAGTACAGAACTTATTAAATTGGATTTTACCAATTTTTCTACCAATGACTTTCTTCTGTTTCAGTATCCAATTCAGGATCCTACTGCATTTTGGTGTCATGTCTCCTTAGCCTCTTCCAATCTGTCACAGTTCCTCAGTCTTTCCTTGTTTTTCATCACTTTGACACTTTTCAAGAGTGTCCATCAGCTATTTCGTAGAATGTTCCTCTATTTGGTTTTGTCTGATGTTTTCTTATGATTATATCAAGGTTATGCAATATTGAGAAGAATACCACAGAGGTGCTATACACTTCTCAGTGTACTGTGGCAGTAGGTACATGACATCAATGTCTTTCTACTGAAGATGTTAACCTTATTCATTTCTTAAATCACTGACACAGGTCATAATCAAGGCCTCAAAAGATACTAATTTCCCCTTAAAGTCAGAGCCCTAATGAAAAGAAAGGCACATACGGACATACCTGAAGTTTGGTGATGATTTCCTGTTTGGTGAGTTCCACCAACTGGTTATCTTCTACTGCAAAGGCTGGGAAGGAAATAACTGAAAGTAGACTAGCGTCAACCTCCTTGGATGTTGAAGCCCGGGGGAGTATCGAATTAAGGATAGACTAAGAGAAAATAAGTCAAATATGGCACATTAGTAAATAACTCAAGATTACAAAACTAACAGCTTTAGTTTTGAAAGATTTTTGTGAAAGAGGATCACTCAGAAGAAAATCTAAACATATTCAATAGTGAGAGCTTAGAAAACTAGCTATTTCTGGAAGTCATCTCTTGTTTTAATGCTCTCAATGCTTCCAAATCCTAAATCTTAAGCAGCTGCTGATGCATAAAGAATACTCTAACATCATTATCCCACCCACAACCTTGTTGCTCCACTAGCAACCATTAAAGCATAAAGACAGGAGAAAATATAGCTGCGAAGAAGCAGGATATAGAAGGCTCAGCTCCCATACCCCTGACATTCATCTTTTCCAGGGAAAATTTTGCATTTTTCAAAACTAGGTGAGTTTATATTCATTAGAACACTATGGGTTCTAATCAGGGTCTAAAGAAGAGGAGAACTGTCATCTTGCCAGTGAGAAGAGCCTTAACGTTTCAACACATAGCATAGTCTTAAACAAAATTGAAGATTCATATTAATATTTTTAACAGCCTAATCTCCAAACATGTAACCCTAGAGCTAACCAGAGACAAAAGAATGATTCAGGGCCCCTATTAGGAAGTACACTCAAAATTGATCATCTCTTGTTCTCTTGGTATAGAAAAAGAGATACTCAGGAGCAGAGCCCATAGATCCTCAATATGACAACACTGGAGGGTTTTATATACCATGGTGGGATCATTTTAAAACTTTGGGTGAGAGAACAGCCTATGACCTATTATAATTCATGCTATATCAGGATTATCACAATATAGGAATCTTGATAAGACATTTTTGGTACATGGCTATAAATCAGATTATGCACTCTCAGGTTTCCTTATGCTACAGCCCATTCTATGTCTGAGTCTGAGTAAAAATAAATTTTTCTACAATGTGAAACATTATTATCTTACCTGGCAGTGTTGTACTTCATCAGCCAGAACATGGATGACTGATTGGGGCCCACCTTTCACCCCAAAAAGGTCCAGTTCATCTAATGCTTCCAGGGCTGCCTGTGGAAAGCAAAGAATGAAAGGACAACTTCGGCATTACAGATACATAATTATTCTCCCTGAACCTTGGTATCATATCAATGCATGTGATATCATTTTGAATAGGTTTAGGAGAACAGAAAATACAATAACATTCTTTATTTCCAGGGGCCTCTGAATTTTTCTTTGCCTCTCATATTGGACTAGAGACAGTTGAGATGGATGTTGTAACAATCCTTTCATGATAACAACCCTCAATAATTTTGATGTAGAAGGAACATACCTCAACATAATGAAGGCCTATATGCACAACAAACTCACAACAAACATTATACTCAATGGTGAAAAACTGAAAGCTTTTCCCCTAAGATCAGGAGACAAGGGTGCCCACTCTCCTCACTATTATTCAACGTAGTATTGGATGTCCTAGCTAGAGCAATTAGGCAAGAAAAAGACATTCAGATTGAAAAGGAAGAAGGAAGATTATCATTACCTACAGATATGATCTTATATATAGAGAACCCTAAAGGTTCAACCAAAAACCTGTTGGAACTAATCAATGAGTTCACTAAAGTTGCAAGATATGAAATCAACATGCAGAAATCAGTGGCATTTCTGTACATTATAACAAAATATCTGAAAAAGAAATGAAAACTATCCCATTCACAATAACATTAAGAGCAATAAAATACTTAAGAGTAAGTTTAACCATGGAGGTCAAAGATCTGTACAATGAAAAATATACGTTGATGTAAGAAATGGAATACACAAACAAGTGGAAAGATATCCCATGTTAACTGTATCAAAAGAATTGTTAAAAATGTCCATACCTAAAGCACCCACAGATCCAATGCAATCCCTATAAAAATTCCAATGGCATTTTTCACAGAAACAGGAAAAACAATCCTAAAATTTGTATAGAACCACAAAAGACCCTGAGTAGTCAAAGCCATTGTGAGAAAGGGGAACAAAGATGAAGGCATCACACTTCTTGATTTCAAAGTATACTACAAAGCTATAGTAATTAAAATAGTATGGTACAGGCATCAAAATAGACATATAGACCAATGGAACAGAACAGAAAGCTCATAAATAAACCTCTGCATGTACAGTCAATGAATATTTGACAAGGAAGCCAGTAACAGTCAACAGGGAAAGGATAATATCTTTACCAAATGATGCTGGGAAAACTGGAGAACTGCATGCAGAAGAATGAAATTGGACCCCTATTTTATACCACTCATAACAATTAACTCAACATGGATTAAACATAAGACCTGATACTGTAAAACTCCTAGAAGAAAACATGGGAAAGAAGCTCCTTCCTTTACAGTGGTCTAGGTAATGATTTTTTAAATATGACATCAAAAGTACAAGCAGTAAGAGGGCAAATGTAGATGATCAGGTGTGTGCCTATGGACTAAGTATTAATCCAAGCTAGACAAGGGCAGCAAAACATCCACGGATGCAGAAGATTTCTCTCAAAACAGGGAGGGTGAGGTTCTGAGCCTCACCTCTGTTGACCTTTATCTTGCATCTACCTACCACTTCAGCATTTTATTAAAAAAAAAAAAAAAATAATAATAATAATAATAATAAAGGGAGAACTGTGGTATCCACATATAAATCAAGTATAAAAATCAAACAAATATTCATATTTGACCTGATTGTTTATAGTTCATAATGTGTGATCAAAACCAAAAGTTTCTGTGATGAATGCCCTTGTACTGTTCACCATATAAGAATTTATTCACTATGTAAGAATTCGTTCACCATGTAAGAACTTGTTCATTATGCTTCAGAAGATTGGAGACTGACGAGAATTAGGCTTGAGATGGATTAATGATTGTGCATTGAGCATTGACCCCCCTATACAGAATTTTATTGTTGTTAACAACCATTTGATCAATAAATATGAGAGATGCCCTCTCAAAAAAAAATAAATAAAAAATAAACATTTAGAGACCAAAAAAAAAAGCACAAGCACCAAAAGCAAAAGTCAACAAGTAGTACTATATCAAACTAAAAAGCTTCTACACAGCAAAAGAAACAGTTAAGAAAATGAAAAGGCAACCTACAGAATGGGAGAAAATATTTGCAAGCTATATATTTGATTAGAAGTTAATACCCAAAATATATAAAGAATGCATACAACTCAACAAAAAAAACGAATAATTGGATAACAAAATGAGCAAAGGAACTGAATAGACATTTTCCAAAGAAGACATACAAATGGCCAACAGGTACATGAAAAGGTGCTCAACATCACTAATCAACATGGAAATGTAAATCAAAACCACCTTACGCCTATTAGAATGGCTATCACCAAAAAGACAAAGTAATAAGCAAGGTTAAAGTAGTTGTGGTGTATGGAACATTATTCAGCCATGAGAAAGAAGGAAATCCTGTGATTTATGACAACATGGATGAACCCTGAAGGCATTATGCTAAGTGAGATAAGTCAGACAGAGAAAGACAAATACTGCATTATATCACATATATGTAGCACCTAACAAAGCCACACTTGTAAAAACAGAGCAAAATGGTGATTACCAGGGGCTGGGAGTGGAGGAATTAGGGAGGTGTTGTTTAAGGGTACAAATTTATTACCAGTAGATAAGTAAGTCCTAGAGATCTAATGTACAGCACAGTGATTATAGACAATACTTAATTATAAACTTCTGAGTTGCTAAGAGATGAAATATCAATTGTTCCCATCACAAAAAATGATAAATATTTGACATGATAGGGGGATTAGCTAACATTATGGTGATAATCATATTTTCATACATAAATCAAGACACGGTATGCCTCAAATTTACATATTATGTCAATTATGTCTTTATAAAAACGTTTTTTAAAAAGGGAGGTTAGAGAGGATTAAAGATGGCAGCATGAGAGGTGAGACAGCGGTCTCCTCCTAAAACCACATATAATACAAGTATTCCTAAAAGAGCAAGAGGAAAGAAGGCTGCACCAGACTGCATACCCCTGGAGAAAGAACAGACCTCACATAACAGGGTAATGTACCAAAGCCGTAATCTGGTGGGACCCAAGCCCTTCCCCCACCCCAGTTCACTGGTGGGAGGAAGAGAAATGGAGGGAGGAGGAAGTGGAGGCCTGGGACTGCAGAATATCTAGGTCTGGAGATCTGCTCTGGGTACACAAACTTATCTTGCATGTTGCTCTGGTGATTAGTGGGGTTGGAAAGCTAAGACAGGGAGAATACCTGGAGAGACTGAGATTCCAGATGCTTGTGGAAAACAGGGATCCATATCCAGCTGCACTGGGACAAAAGAAAGGCAGGAAGTCTGAGAGACTTCCTAACAGGGAGAGGGCTGCTAAAGGGGCAAGGATTGCACAGAGCTTACTGCTCAGGAGAAAGGACAAGAAGACAAAATTGTCCAGGCACACTCTACCCAGCAGCTTCAGACACTCCATACCCCTGGCTGGCTACACAGCTCCAAGGCCCCCCACCATGACATGCAGCCTGCTGCACTTTCCTCCCCAGCAGCCCGCCCCTGGATCACAAAAAGGCAACTCCTGCAATGGCGTCAGGCCAGGAAGAGGGAAGCCCCACCTACAGCAACTACAATTGCAAAGGATAAAGGCTTACACCTCTGTGTTTGGCCCACTTGTTCTGGCAGGGGAGACAGGTATAGCATCCTGAAAGCAGGAAACAGTTCTTTCCTCCCCACAGGCACCAACACTGCTCCCCTGCCACACCCGACATCACTCCAGGGGATGAGCAGCTCTAGACAGCAGAGCTTCTGGGCACAAGAGGGCACCAAACACAAATATGAAACATCAGGGACCTGGTTCAAACCAGATTCATACAAACACCAGAAAAAGAGTGAAATGAAAGATCTCATCAATCTTCCTGAAAGAGTTGCAAAATAAAACTCATAAACATGCTCATGGAGGTACAGAAAAATATTCGAGAACTCAAGAATGAATTCTAGTCAGAGATCCAATCATTAAGGAATACAATGGAGGGTTTTAAAAGAACATTAGATATGGTGGAGGAAATGATAAAAGAAACAGAAATTAGAGAAGAGGAATACAAAGAAACTGAGGCACAGAGAGAAAAAAGGACCTCTAAGAATGAAAGAATATTGAGAGAACTGTGACCAATCCAAACGGAACAATATTCATATTATAGGGGTACCAGAAGAAGTAGAGACAGAAAAAGAGATAGAAAGTGTCTTTGAGGAGGTAATTGCTGAACTTCCTCAATCTGGGGAGGGAGATAGTCACTCAGGCCATGGAGATCCACAGATCTCCCAACACAAGGGACCCACGGAAGACAACACCAAGACATATAGTAATTAAGATGGCAAAGATCAAGGATAAGGACAGACTATTAAAAGCAGCCAGAGAGAGAAAAAAGATCACGTACAAAGGAAAGCCCATCAGGCTAACATCAGATTTCTCAGCAGAAACCTTACAGGCCACAAGGCAGTGGCATGATGTATTTAATGCCATGAAGCAGAAGGGCCTTGAAACAATAATACTCTTTCCAGCAAGATTATCATTTAAATTTGAAGGGGGGATTAAACAATTTCCAGATAAGCAAAAGCTAAGACAATTTACCTCCCACAAACAGTCACTAAAGTGTATTTTGGAGGAACTGCTATAGAAGGAACTGTTCCTAAGGCTAAACAGCTGTTACCAGGGGTAATAAAACCACAGTAAAGAATAAAGAACAACTAATTACTAAGCAAATACAAATTAAACCAACTACCCCCAAAGTCAGTCAAGGGATAGATAAAGAGTGCAGAAAATGATACCTGATATATAAAGAATGGAGGAGGAAGAAAAAGGAGCAGAAAAAAAGAACCTTTAGATGGTGTTTGTAATAGCATACTAAGTGAGTTAAGTTAGATTCTTAGATAGTAAGGAAGTAATCTTGAACCTTTGGTAACCACAAATCTAAAGCTTGCAATGGCAATAAGGACATACACATTTATAATCACCCTAAATGTAAATGGTCTGAATGCACCAATCAAAAGACACAGAGTCACTGAATGTATAAAAAAACAGAACCCATGTATATGCTGCCTACAAGAGACTCACTTTAAACCCAATTATATCTAGAGACTAAAAGTAAAGGGATGGAGAAAGATATTTCATGCAACTAATAGGGAGAAAAAAGCAGGGGTTGCAGTACTTGTATCAGACAAAATAGACTTCAAAACAAAGGATGTCACAAGAGACAAAGAAGGACATTACATAACGATTAAGGGGTCAATCCAACAAGAAGATATAACCATTATAAATATCTATGCACCAACACAGGGGTACCTACATATGTGAAACAAATACTAACAGAATTAAAAGGCAAAATAGAATGCAATGCATTAATCCTAGGAGACTTCAACACTCCACTCCCTCCATAGGACAGATTAACCAGATAGAAAATAAGAAAGGAGAAAGAGGCAATGAACAACACATTAGAATAGATGGATCTATCAGACATCTACAGAACTCTACACCCAAAAGCAACAGAATACACATTCTTCTTAAACACACATGGCACATTTTCAAGAATAGATCATATACTAGGCCACAAAAAGAACCTCGGTAAATTCAAAAAGATTGAAATTGTACCAACCAGTTTCTCAGACCACAAACATATGAAACTAGAAATAAATTACACAAAGAACATGAAAAATCCCACAAACACATGGAGTCATCATAACATACTCCTAAATAGCCAATGAATCAATGACCAAATAATAACAGAGATCAAGCAATATATGGAGACAAATGACAGCAGTAATTCAACACTGCAAAAATCTGTGGGACTCTGAAGGCCATGCTAAGAAGGAAGTATATTGCAATACAGGCCTACCTCAGGAAAGAATAACAATTAATGAAACTAGAAAAAGAAGAACAAATGAAGTCCAAAGTCAGTAGAGGAGGGACATAATAAAGATTAGAGCATAAATAAATAAAATCGTGAAGAATAAAACAATAGAAAGAATCAATGAAAGCAGGAGTTCCTTCTTCAGAAAAATAAACAAAATAAACCCCTAGCCAGATATATTAAGGAAAAAGGAGAGTCTACACACATAAACAGAATCAGAAATAGTAAAGGAAAAATCACTATGGACACCACAGAAATACAAAGGAATTATTAGACAATACTATGGAAACTGACATGCTAACAAACTGGATAACCTAGAGGATATGTACAACTTTCTAGAAAAATACAACCTTCCAAAGCTGACACAGGAAGAAACAGAAAATCTGAATAGACCAATTAGAGCAACAAAATTGAATTGGTAGTCAAAAAACTACCTAAGAACAAAACCCCTGGACCAGAAGGTTTCACTGCTGAATTTTATCAACATTTAGTGAAGACCTAATACCCAGCCTCCTTAAAGTTTTCCAAAAAGTAGAAGAGGAAGGAATCCTCCAAACTCATTCTATGAGGCCAGCATCACTTTAATACCAAAACCAGGCAAAGACACCACAAAAAAAGAAAATTAAAGACCAATATCCCTGATGAAATAGACGCAAAAATACTCAACAAAATATTAGCAAACTGAATTCAAAAATACATAGAAAAGATCACCCATCATGATGAAGTAGGATTTACTCCAGGGATGCAAGGATGGTACAATATTTGAAAATCCATCAACACCATCCACCACATCAACAAAAAGTAAAACAAAAAACACATGATCATTTCAAGAGACACTGAAAAGCATTTGACAAAATTCAACACCCAATCATGATAAAAACTCTCAACAAAATGTGTATAGAGGGAAATGTACCTCAACATAATAAAGGCCATATATGACAAACCCACAGCCAGTATCATACTTAACAGCAAGAAGCTGAAAACTTTTCCTTTAAGATTGGGAGCAAGACAAGGATGCTCAATCTCCCCACTTTTATTTAACATAGTACTGGAGGTCCTAGCCATGACAATTAGACAACACAAAGACATAAAATGTATCCAGATTGGCAAGGAGGAAGTTAAACCTGTCCCTGTTTGCAGATGACATGATATTGTACATAAAAAACCCTAAAGAATCCACCCCAAAACTACTATATCTAATATCTGAATTCAGCAAAGTTGCACGATACAAAATTAATACACAGAAATCTGTTACATTCCTATACACTAATGATGAACTAGCAAAAGAGAAATCAGGAAAACAATTCCATTTGCAATTGCACCAAAAAGAATAAAATACCTAGGAATAAACCTAACCAAGGAAGTGAAAGACCCATACTCTGAAAACTACAAGACACTCATGAGAGAAATTAAAGAAGATACCAAATAAATGGAAACACATCCCGTGCTCATGGATAGGAAGAATTAATTTCATCAAAATGGCCATGCTGCCTAGAGCAATCTACAGACTCAATGCAATTCCTATCAAAATGCCAACAGCCTTCTTCAAGGAACTAGAGCAAATAGTTCTAAAATTCATATGGAACCACAAAAGACAAATAGCCAAAGCAGTCCTGAGAGGGAAAAATGAAGCAGGGGGGATTACGCTTCCCAACTTCAAGCTCTACTACAAAGCCACAGTAATCAAGACAATTTGGTACTGGCACAAGAACAGACCCATAGACCAAAGGAACAGACTAGAGAGCCCAGATATTAACCCAAGCATATATGGTCAATTAATATACTATAAAGGAGCCATGGATATAAAATGGGGAAATGAGAGCCTCTTCAACAACTGGTGTTGTAAAACTGGACAGCTACATACAGGAGAATGAAACTGGATTACTGTCCAACCCCATACACAACTGTAAACTCAAGATGGATCAAAGACCTGAATGTAAGTCATGAAACCATAAGACTCTTAGAAGACAACATAGACAAAAATCTCTTGAATGTAAACATGAGCAACTTTTTCCTGAATGCATCTCCTTGGGCAATGGAAACAAAATCAAAATTAACAAATGGGACTGCATCAAGCTAAAAAGCTTCTGTACAGCAAAGGACATCATCTGCAGAACAAAAAGGTATCCTATATTATGGGAGAATATATTTGTAAATGGCATATCCAAAAAAGGGTTAACATCCAAAATTTATAAAGAACTCACATGCCTCAACACCCAAAAAGCAAATAACCCGATTACAAAATGGGCATAGGATCTGAACAGACAGTTCTCCAAAGAAGAAATTCAGATGGCCAACAGGCATATGAAAAGATGCTCCATGTAGCTAATCATCAGGGAAATGCAAATTAAAACCACAATGAGATATCACCTCACACCAGTTAGGATGGCCAACATCCCAAGGACAAACAACAACAAATGCTGGAGAGGATGCAGAGAAACGGGAACCCTCCTACACTGCTGGTGTGAATGTAAACTATTTCAACTATTGTGGAAAGCAAAATGGAGGTTCCAAAAAACTAAAATAGAAATACCATTTGACCAGGGAATTCAACTCCTAGGAATTTACCCAAAGAATATAGTTTCCATATTCAAAAAAACATATGCACCCCTATGTTTATTGCAGCACTGTTTACAATAGCCAAGAAATGGAAGTATCCTAAGTGTCCATCAGTAGATGAATGGATAAAGTAGATTTGGTACATATACACAATGGAATATTATTTAGCCATAAGAAGAAAAACAAATCCTACCATTTGCAACAACATTGATGGAGCTGGAGTATATTATGCTCAGTGAAATAAGCCAGGCGGAGTACAAGTACCAAATGATTTCCCTCATTTGTGGAGTATAACAACGAAGCAAAACTGAAGGAACAAAATAGCAGCAGACTCAAAGACTCCAAAAAGGGACTAGTGGTTGCCAAAGGGGAGGGGTGGGGGAGGGCAGGTAGGGAGGGAGGGAGAAGGGGATTGTGGGCTATCATGATTGGTGCACATGGAGTGGGTGTGGTCACAGGGAAGACAGTGTATGTAGCTCAAAGAAGACAAAGGGACTCTGTGGCATCTTTCTATACTGGTAGACAGTGACTGCAATGGGGTATGGGGGGGACGTGATAATATGGGTGAATGCAGTAACCACATTGTTTTTCAGGTGAAACCTTCTTAAAATTGTATATTAATAATATCTTAACTAAAAAAATCTCAATATACTGGAGACTGTATAAAAATGCTTTAAAATAAATGTTTTGAAACATCAAAAAAAAAAAAACTACTGACCAGAACGAATTAAGTTCTACACTCAGCTATACAACATTGTACCCACAATCCAGAATATTGCATTGCACACATAAAAATGTGTTGAGGTAGGTCTCATGTTACATGTTATCAAAATAAAATAAAAAATAAAAAAGAGGGAGGTTATAGCATTATCAAGTGTCACACTAAAAATAATTTGAACATGGCACGGATTAATTTATAGTAAACCTTTCTTTTGGCAGGAGAGCTACAAATATAATACCAGCACATGAGAAATGCTAGAAGTCGTGTGGATATAAGATATTAAAATGCAACAACTATTAGATATTGCCATATAGCTAAGTTTCCATAGAGAAGTGAATGCCTTATAAAGACACTATGTTTGACTGAAGAAAAAAAAGTTTTAGTCACAGAAGCAAAAGATGAGTTACCATGTTTTCTTTAAAAAATAGAATTTACTTGTTAATTTCTTGTTTTTCTGATTAAAAACATAACATACTCCTTATAAAATACTTTGAAAGCCTAGAAAAGTACAGAAAGGGCAAAAAATCACCCCAAAATAATCACGTAACATTTTGACACATTTCCTATTATTTTTTTCTATGCATATTTTTCAATAGATGAGATCACATTTGACATACAGTTTAGGATACTACAGTATAAATGCATCTTCATGTTATTAAATCACTCACTTTATTTCAACATAATATTATCTTATATGGCTGTAATAAAGTTTTCTTTAAACCATTTACTAAAGTTGGAAATTTAGATTACCTTTAATTATGTACTATTAGAAACAGAACATTGATAAACATCTCTTGCTAAAATTATAAATTCCTCGAGGTCAGGGTTTGTGTTTTCACCAATGCCTAGCACACAGCAGGGCATATGCTTAAATGGTGTTGAACTAACGGAATAATTCTTTGTTTTCATTTGGAGTTGTTTTCTAAGCATTTGTTCTCTGAAGCAGAATCACTGGGTCAGAGGGTATGAAAATTTTTTAAGAGATAATGCTAAACTGCTTTTCATGCAAGTTGTACCAATGTAATTGTCATTAGCAGTGTATGACAGCAGCTTCTTTAATGCAAACAAAGTATTTTCTTAGAATTTTTTCCTAATTTGATAGAAAAGATGGTGTATCTGTTGCATTAATATTTCTATTAATTTTACTCAAACTCTTGTGGTTTACAAAACTCTTTACAAAAACCACAAGATCATCTCCATATATGCTGAAAAAGAATTCGACAAAATTCAACATCCATTCATGAAAAAACTCTCATTCAAACTAACAAGTTTGAATATTCTTTCAAGTAAGTATTAGTTACTTTTTTTATTTGTTCCTCAAGTGTGAGGCAGAACTGACTTAGTCTTTGGGATAGCAGGTAGATCTGGAAAGCCTCCCTGGATGTCTGAACTGAGATCTAAAGAATAAGCAGAAGTTGTCCAAGCAGAAGATATTTATTAATTACAAAAGAGAAAATAGCAAATTTACAGCAGAGAAATATGGCAGATACCCTCTTAATGAAGCCCTCAAACTTAACATCAACAGTAATGGGACAAATCCACCTCATGTACTTCCTGATGATGCACTGAGAACAAAGCATCATTTCCGTGGTATTCAGGCCAAAAATGCATAACTTGAATCAAATCATGAGGAGACAGCACACAAAATCAAACTGAGGGATATTCTATAAAATAACTCGCCTATACTCAAAAAGTGCCAAGATCATAAAAAGTAAATTATGTCAGAAATTATTTCAGATTAAGGGAGCCTAAAGAGACATTAGAACTAAATATAACATAACATGTTATCCTGGTTTGGATCCTGGATCACAACTTGTGTGTGTGTGTCCCATAAATTACATTATTGGGACAATTAAAGAAATTTAAATGAGGCCTGTGGATTAGGTGGCAGTATAATGCCAGCATGCACTTCCTGATTTTGATGATTGTACCATGGTTATGGAAGAGACTTTGAGGAAATTCACACTGAAGTATTTAGGAGAAATGGGGCATAATGTCTACAATTTACTTTCAATTCGTTGAGAAAAAATAACCTGTGTGTATGTGTATGTATGTGTGTAATTAGAAAGATAAAGCAAATATTAACAAGTGGGGAACATGAAGGGTACATGGGAATTCTTTGCACAATTCTTGCAACTTTTCTCTAAGTCTGAAATGACTTAAAAATCAGGAGTAAAAGAAAATGTTTCAGTGATTAAAATTTTTAAAAGTCAAATTATTCAAAAATACTGATAATATTCACAGTTGGTGAGAGTTTGAGGAAAATGGCAAATATAGCACATAGAGACCACGACCAAGTGGGATTCATCCCAGGGATGCAAGGATGGTACAACATTCGAAAATCCATCAACATCATTCACCACATCAACAAAAAGAAAGACAAAAACCACATGATCATCTCCATACATGCTGAAAAAGCATTCGACAAAGTTCAACATCCATTCATGAAAAAACTCTCAGCAAAATAGGTACAGAGGGCAAGTACCTCAACATAACAAAGGCTATATACGAAAAACCCACAGCCAACATCATGCTTAACAGCAAGAAGCTGAAAGATTTTCCTCTGAGATCGGGAACAAGACAGGGATGCCCACTCTCCCCACTGTTATTTAACATAGTACTGGAAGTCCTAGCCACAGCAATTAGACAAAACAAAGAAATACAAGGAATCCAGATTGGTAAAGAAGAAGTTAAACTGTCACTATTTGCAGATGACATGATATTGTACATAAAAACCCTAAAGACTCCACTCCAAAACTAGTAGAACTGATATTGGAATACAGCAAAGTTTCAGGATACAAAATTAACACACAGAAATCTGTGGCTTTCCTATACACTAACAATGAGCCAATAGAAAGAGAAATCAGGAAGACAATTCCATTCACAATTGGAGGAAAAAGAATAAAATACCTAGGAATAAACCTAACCAAAGAAGTGAAAGACCTATACCCTGAAAACTATAAGACACTCTTAAGAGAAATTAAAGAGGACACTAACAAATGGAAATTCATCCCATGCTCTTGGCTAGGAAGAATTACTATCGTCAAAATGGCCATCCTGCCCAAAGCAATATACAGATTTGATGCAATCCCTATCAAATTACCAACAACATTCTTCAACAAACTGGAACAAATAGTTCAAAAATTCATATGGAAACACCAAAGACCCCGAATAGCCAAAGCAATCCTGAGAAAGAAGAATAAAGTGGGGGGATCTCACTCCCCAACTTCAAGCTCTACTACAAAGCCATAGTTATCAAGACAATTTGGTACTGGCACAAGAACAGAGCCACAGACCAGTGGAACAGATTAGAGACTCCAGACATTAATCCAAACATATATGGTCAATTAATATTCGATAAAGGAGCCATGGACATACAATGGGGAAATGACAGTCTCTTCAACAGATGGTGCTGGCAGAACTGGACAGCTACATGTAAGAGACTGAAACTGGATCACTGTCTAACCCCATACACAAAAGTAAATTTGAAATGGATCAATGACCTGAATGTAAGTCATGAAACCATAAAACTCTTAGAAAAAAACATAGGCAAAAATATCATGGACATAAACATGGGTGACTTCTTCATGAACAGATCTCCCCAGGCAAGGAAAACAAAAGCAAAAATGAACAAGTGGGACTAGATCAAGCTGAAAAGCTTTCGTATAGCAAAGGACACCATCAATAGAACAAAATGGTACCCTACAGTATAGGAGAATATATTCATAAATGACAGATCTGATAAAGGGTTGACATACAAAATATATAAAGAGCTCACTCACCTCAACGAACAAAAACAAATAAACCAATTAAAAAATGGGCAGAGGAGCTGAACAGACAGTTCTCCAAAGAAGAAATTCAGATGGCCAACAGACACATGAAAAGATGCTCCACATCGCTAGTCATTAGAGAAATGCAAATTAAAACCACAATGAGATATCACCTCAGACCAGTAAGGATTGCCACCATCCAAAAGACAAACAACAACAAATGTTGGTGAGGTTGCAGAGAAAGGGGAACCCTCCTACACTGCTGGTGGGAATGTAAATTAGTTCAACCATCGTGGAAAGCAATATGGAGGTTCCTCAAAATAGACTTACCATTTGACCCAGGAATTCCACTTCTAGGAACTTACCCTAAGGATGCAGCACTCCAGTTTGAAAAAGACAGATGCACCCCTATGTTTATCTCAGGACTATTTACAATAGGCAAGAAATGGAAGCAACCTAAGTGTCCATTAGTAGACGAATCGATAAAGAAGATGTGGTATATATACACTATAGAATATTATTCAGCCATAAGAAGAAAACAAATCCTACCATTTGCAACTACATGGATGGAGCTAGAGGGTATTATGCTCAGTGAAATAAGCCAAGTGGAAAAAGACAAATACCAAATGATTTCACTAATCTGTGGAGTATAAGAACAAAAGAAAAACTGAAGGAACAAAACAGCAGCAGAATCACAGAACACAAGAATGGACTAACAGTTACCAAAGGGAAAGAGACTGGGGAGAATGGGAGGGTAGGGAGGGATAAGAGTGGGGAAGAATAAAGGGGGTAGTATGATTAGCATGTATAATGTGGGAGTTGGTGGAAAGGGGAGGGCTTTGCAACACAGAGAAGACAAGTAGTGATTCTACAACATCTTACCATGCTGATGGACAGTGACTGTAATGGGGATTGTGGCATGGTCGTGGGGTAGGGGAGAGCCTAGTAAACATAATGTTCTTCAAAAAATAAAAATGAAAAATAGATAAAATTAAAAAAATAAGCACAATAAAAAAATATATACGGCATATAATGGCATTTATCTGGGAAAGTGTATGGTGGTGGAAATTATTTTGGGGACAATTTTAAAGTGTATATTCCTTAACCCAATGAGTGCACTTTTAGGAATCTATCCTACAAAAATATTTGTGCAAGTTCACCAGTATGTATCTACAAAGATCCTCATTGAAGCATTATCTAAAAAGTGAAAATTGGAGGCAATTCCATCAGTAGAGGAATTATTAAATACTGTATACCAACTGAAAAGAATGAACTAGACTATCTGTATGAAATGATATGGAAGGATGTTTGGTTATGTTGTTTGGTGAAATATGAGATTGCTGAATTAAAAAAATTAGGTTACACCAAAGTAAATATGGTAGGATTTATTTTTTAAAAATAAACTCACTAACATTGCGGCGTGAGTAGGACAGTGGGAATCTCCTCCCAAAAACATCTATATTTCTGAAAATACAACAAATACAACTAATCATAAAAGAGAGACCAGAAGACACAGGACAACAGCCAGACTACATCCACACGTGCAAGAACCCAGCGCCTGGTGAAAGGGGTAAGATACAACCACCGGCCAGGCGGGACCCGAGCACACCTCGCCCCAGCTCCCGGCAGGAGAGACAGGGAGCCCAGGACTGCTAAACACCCAGCCCCAGCCACCCACACCAAAGCACAGACACACTGCATGCGTGGAGGGCTGGAAAATAGAGAAATAGGGCAGCAAGACCTCTGAGTGGGTTCCGAAGCTGATGCCACCGTGACAAAGAAAAGCGAGTGCTTTTTGAAAGTCTTAAAGGGACAGGGACATAACAGCTGGATGGATACAACACAGGTCACAGCCCAGTGGCTGGAAATTCCAGGGAAAACTGGGCACACTAACCCCCTGGGCAACAGCTCTGAGACCCCTCACGGAGGTAAACAGCCAAACAGCACCCCCCCCCATCCATTACCCCTCTGGGAGCTGTGAAAGCAGAGAAACAGCCTAAGGCAGACCATGCCCACAGAAAGGGAAATTCCTCCACATCTGCCGGGCAAGACACAAAGACCCAGTCTACACGCAATTACCCAACACAAGCCACTAGGGGTCGCAGTTGTCCTAATGAAGAAAGGCCAGTAGCAAGTGAAAAGTTTGGCCCTCCCAGCTGACAGTCAATAGCACCTGTCAACACGAAAAGGCAAAAAAATATGATCCAGACAAGACTAACCCAGACAGCTTCAGCATCTGCTACATCTTCCCCTGAGAAGGAACCTGGGGAGATAGATTTAACCTGTCTTCCTGAAAAAGAATTCAAAACAAAAGTCATAACCATGCTGATGGACTTGCAGAGAAATATGCAAGAACTAAGGAATGAGAATACAGAAATAAAACAAGCTCTGGAAGGACTTCAAAACAGAATGGATGAGATGCAAGAGACCATTAATGGACTAGAAAACAGAGAACAGGAATGCAGAGAAGCTGATGCAGAGAGAGATAAAAGGATCTCCAGGAATGAAAGAATTCTAAGAGAACTGAGTGACCAATCGAAAAGGATCAATGTCCGCATTATAGGGGTACCAGAAGAAGAGAGAGAAAAAGGGATAGAAAGTGTCTTTGAAGAAATAATTGCTGAAAACTTCCTCAAACTAGGGGAAGAAATGGCCTCTCAGACCACAGAGGTACACAGAACTCCCATGACAAGGGATCCAAGGAGGGCAACACCAAGACACATAATAATTAAAATGGCAAAGATCAAAGACAAGGACAAAGTATTAAAGGCAGCCAGAGAGAAAAAAAAAGTCACTTGCAAAGGAAAACCCATAAGGCTATCAACAGACTCTCAACAGAAACCCTACAGGCCAGAAGAGAATGGCATGATATACTTAATGCAATGAAACACAAGGGCCTCGAACCAAGACTACTGTATCCAGCATGAATATCATTTAAATATAAAGGAGGGATTAAACAATTCCAAGACAAGCAAAAGTGGAGGCCTCCCACAAACCACCTCTACAGGGCATCCTACAGGGACTTCTCTAGATGGGAGCACTCCTAAAAAGAGCAGAGAACAAAACACCCAACATATGAAGAAGGGAGGAGGAGGAATAAGAAGGGAGAGAAATAAAGAATCATCAGACCGCATTTATAATAGCTCAACAAGCGAGTTAAGTTAGACAGTAAGATAGTAAAGAAGCTAACCCTGAACCTTTGGCAACCACAAACTTAAAGCCTGCAATGGCAATAAGTTCACACCTCTCAATAATCACCCTAAATGTAAATGGACTGAATGCAACAATCAAAAGACACAGAGTAATAGAATGGATAAAAAAGCAAGATTCATCCATACGCTGCATAGAAGAGACTCACCTCAAACCCAAAGACATGCACAGACTAAAAGTCAAGGGATGGAAAAACATATTTCATGCAAACAACAAAGAGAAGAAAGCAGGTGTTGCAATTCTGGTATGAGACAAAACAGACTTCAAAATAAAGAAAGTAACAAAACATAAAGAAGGACACTACATAATGATAAAGGTCTCAGTCCATCAAGAGGATATAACCATTATAAATATATATGCACCCAAAACAGGAGCACAACATACCTGAAACAAATACTAACAGAACTAAAGGAGGAAATAGAATGCAATGCATTCACTCAGTCCAAAGGACCGATCCACCGGACAGAAAATAAGTAAGGACACAGAGGCACTGAACAACACACTAGAACAGATGGTCCTAATAGACATCTATAGAACTCTACATCCAAAAGCAACAGGATACACATTCTTCTCAAGAGCACATGGAACATTCTCCAGAATAGACCACATACTAGGCCACAAAAAGAGCCTCAGTAAATTCCAAAAGATTGAAATCCTACCAACCAACTTTTCAGACCACAAAGGTATAAAACTAGAAATAAACTATACAAAGAAAGCGAAAAGGCTCACAAACACATGGAGGCTTAACAACATCCTCCTAAATAATCAATGGATCAATGACCAAATCAAAATGGAGTTCCAGCAATATATGGAAACAAACGACAACAACAACACAAAGCCCCAACTACTGTGGGACACAGCAAAAGCAGTCTTAAGAGGAAAGTATAAAGCAATCCAGGCATATTTAAAAAAGGAAGAACAAACCCAAATTAATGGTCTAATATAACAATTTAGGAAATTGGAAAAAGAAGAACAAATGAGGCCTAAGGTCAGCAGAAGGAGGGACATAATAAAGATCAGAGAAGAAAGAAATAAAATTGAGAAGAATAAAACAATAGCAAAAATCAATGAAACCAAGAGCTGTTTCTTTGAGAAAATAAACAAAAGAGATAAGCCTCTAGCCAGACTTATTAAGAGGAAAAGAGAGTAAACACAAATCAACAGTGTCAGAAACGAGAAAGGAAAAATCATGATGGACCCCAGAGAAATACAAAGAATTCAACAATCCATATGGAAACACCAAAGACCCCGAATAGCCAAAGCAATCCTGAGAAAGAAGAATAAAGTAGGGGGGATCTCACTCCCCAACTTCAAGCTCTACTATAAAGCCATAGTAATCAAGACAATTTGGTAGTGGCACAAGAGCAGAGACACAGACCAATGGAACAGACTAGAGAATCCAGACATTAACCCAGACATATATGGTCAATTAATATTTGATAAAGGAGCCATGGACATACAATGGTGAAATGAAAGTCTCTTCAACAGATGGTGCTGGCAAAACTGGACAGCTACATGGAGGAGAATGAAACTGGACCACTGTCTAACCCCATATACAAAAGTAAACTCAAAATGCATCAAAGACATGAATATAAGTCATGAAACCATTAAACTCTTGGTAAAAAACATAGGCAAAAACCTCTTAGACATAAACATGAGTCACCTCTTCTTGAACATATCTCCCCAGGCAAGGAAAACAACAGCAAAAACAATCAAGTGGGACTATATTAAGCTGAAAAGCTTCTGTACAGCAAAAGACACCACCAATAGAACAAAAAGGAACCCTACAGTATGGGAGAATATATTTGAAAATGACAGACCCGATAAAGGCTTGATGTCCAGAATATATAAAGAGCTTACATGCCTCAACAAACAAAAAACAAATAACACAATTAAAACATGGGCAGAGGAACTGAACAGACAGTTCTCTAAAAAAGAAATACAGATGGCCAACAGACACATGAAAAGATGCTCCACATCGCTAATTATCAGAGAAATGCAAATTAAAACTACAATGAGGTATCACCTCACACCAGTAAGTATGGCTGCCATCCAAAAGACAAACAACAACAAATGTTGGCGAGGCTGTAGAGAAAGGGGAACCCTCCTACACTGCTGGTGGGAACGTAAATTAGTTCAACCATTGTGGAAAGCAGTATGGAGGTACATCAAAATGCTCAAAACAGACTTACCATTTGACCAAGGAATTCCACTCCTAGAAATTTACCCTATGAAGGCAGCAATCAAGTTTGAGAAAAACAGATGCACCCCTATGTTTATCGCAGCACTATTTACAATAGCCAAGAATTGGAAGCAACCTAAATGTCCATCGATAGATGAATGGATAAAGAAGATGTGGTTACATATACACAATGGAATACTACTCAGCCATTAGAAAAGGGCAAATCCTACCATTTGCAGCAACATGGATGGAGCTGGAGGGGATTATGCTCAGCGAAATGAGCCAAGTGGAGAAAGAGAAATACCAAATGATTTCTCTCATCTGTGGAGTATAAGAACAAAGGAAAAACAAGGAACAAAACAGCAGCAGAATCACAGAACTCAAGAATGGATTAACAGGTACCAATGGGAAAGGGTCTGGGGAGGATGGGGTGTGTAGGGAGGGATACGGGGGGGAAGAAGGATGGGGGTATTAAGATTAGCATGCATGGTGGGGTGGAAGAAAGGGGAGGGCTGTACAACACAGAGAAGACAAGTAGTGATTCTACAACATTTTGCTATGCTGATGGACAGTGACTGTAAAGGGGTTTATAGGGGGACCTGGTTATACAGAGGATCAAAGCCTAAGTTGGCTACCCCGAAAATGAACTAAGATACGATACGAAAAAGAACTTCCAACATCAGCACTCTCTGGAAGACTCATGCCAGAAGATGATCATCAAAAAACCCCAACAAAGATCCATGCGCTGCTACCGGTGTAGATGCACTCATCCCACTGGTTCCTGGACTTGCCATGGTAATGAAAAAGGAGATATCTAAGCTGGCCTATGCATGCAGTAAAACAAAAAATTTGACTGGATCTATAGTGTTGGAACTCAACCAAAAATTAGGAGAAGTGCAAATTGTAGCGCTCCAAAATCTTACAACTACAGACTATTTACTGTTAAAAGAACATATGGGATGTGAACAGTCCCCAGGAATTGGCTGTTTTAATTTGTCTGATTTTTCTCAGACTGTTCAAGTTCAGTTGGACAATATCCACCATATCATAGATAAGTTTTCACAAATGCCTAAGGTGTCTAACTGGTTTTCTTGGTTTCACTGGAGATGGCTGGTAATTATAGGTATGCTTTGGTTATGTAACTGTACTCCTATTATGTTAATGTGTGTGCACAATTTATTTAGTAGTTTAAAACCTATACATCCTTATGTTACTCTACAAGAAGATATGTCAAAGAAATAATCAATCTTCCCAAGTTTTCTTCTGCCTGCTACTTCTATAGCTTTTCTTCTTCCTTCCTAATTACAACCCTTATATAGAATTCTAGCCTCATATCGAATTTACCATGAATCATAATTCTTCCAAGTGGTAAAGATACCTCAAGACAAATGCTGGGCATAGAAGCCACAGGGCATAAATATGCAAAGAAGTAATAAACTAACCTTTTCAAACAATAAGGCTTCTCTCTCACTTACCAACTTTACATTTCCCTGCATGGCCCCAGAAGATGACTGGTTAGCCAGAGATGGGTAAAATTCCTCAAGGGAGGAACAACCTAAGACAGGTACACTTGCAGGGGGGTCATCAGGTGAGAAATTGTGGATCAACAGAGGTGAGGCTTAGAACCTCACCTCCACTGTTTTGAGAGAAATCTTCTGCATCCGTGGATGTTTTATTGCCCTTGTCTAGCTTGGATTAACACATAGTCTACAGGCACACACCTGATCATCTACATTTGCTCTCTTACAACACTAAACTATGTTTTCTACCTTTATCTTGCATCTACCTACCACTTCAGCATTTTATTAAAAATAATAATAATAGAGAAATGTGGTATCCACATATAAATCAAGTATAAATATCAAACAAATATTCATATTTGGACTGATTGTTTATAGTTCATAATGCGTGATCAAAACCGAAAGTTTCTGTGATGACTGCCCTTCTACTGTTCACCATGTAACTTATTCACTATGTAAGAATTTGTTCTCCATGTAATAACTTGTTCGTTATGCTTCAGAAGATTGGAGACTGACAAAAATTAGGCTTGGGGTGGATTAATGATTGTGCATTGAGCATTGACTTCCCTATACAGAATTTTATTGTTGTTAACAACCATTTGATCAATAAATAGGAGAGATGCCCTCACAAAAAAAAAAAAGTACACACTTCCAATTGTAAAATAAATAAGTAACCGGGATGTAATGTATAGCATAATGAATATAGTCAAAATATTGTAACAACTTGGTATGGTGATAGCTGGTACCTAGAATTATCATGTATATAAATGTTGAATCACTGTGTTGTACACCTGAAACTAATGTAATACTGTGTATCAACTACCCTTCAATAAAAAATAATTATCTACAAAAATAAATAAATAAATAAATAAACTCACTAACTGTACCATTAAAGTAATTAAGAAATACACTAAAAAGAAAAAGTTTACCCAGTGGATAAACATTTTATAGGTACAAAGTTCCATAAATATTTACTAACTCGACCATACTAGCTATATGGTTTAAGTTTTCTATAACCTTATTTTTGTTTTATTTCATTATCATAGTCTGGCAACGGTTTTTGTTAAATTATCCCCTTATAACTGTTTGTATTTTGTCTTGTATTTTGGATATACTTTGTCCTGTAGAAATTGAAACTACATTCCAGGCCAGATTTTCTCATTATAATTTTATCTTGACCCTCCTTGTTCTTTTTGTTCCCTGTAATACTTTTTGTTTTGAGTTCAGTTGATAGCCACATATTCACTAGTGCTGTCTTTTGTTTATGCTAGCCAGACTTTGCCCATCCTTCTATTTTTCATCTTTCTATATCAATTTGTTATGTTAGAGCTCTTATATGTGGTATAGATTGGATTTCCTTTTTTAAAATTTTAAATCAGTCAGTGTTTTTGCCTTTTGGTAGGAGAACCTTAAAGGAAGTAATGTACATTTGTCATAATGTATAGGTTTGATCATATTCTTGCTATCCTATTTTATGCCTTCTTTCCTGTCTCCAAAGATAAGAGCTAGAGTTATGGTAGTAGCAGTAGGAAGGAAAATATGGAGCCAAGTGAAAACTTAGCAATGATGATAATGATAACAATATGCATGAAGCAGGACTGAGTGAGTGGGGTAGGGGACCGAGAGATGGTTCCCTGATATCAAGCTTTGTTAACTGGTATATGGAAGGAGCAAAAGCCTTCTATTGTTTGTTTTTTGTTGTTGTTGATATTTGTTATTGAAGTATAGTTGAAATATCATATTATATTGGTTTCAAGTATACAACATAGTGATTCAACAGTTACATACATTATTAAATCTTCACCCCAATTAGTGTAGTTACTATAAGTCAACACAGAAAGACATTACAGAATATGTTCTCTATGCTGACTTCATCCCTGTTCCTAATTTATATTATGATCGAGATTTTGTGCCTCTTTATTCACTTCACTTATTTTACCCACCCACCCAACCCCTCCCCCATGGTAACATCCAGTCATTTCTCAGTGTTTATGACTCTATTGCTGTTTTGTTCATTTTGTTTTAGGTTCCACATATAAGTGAAATCATATGGTATTTGTCTTTCTCTACCTGGCTTATTTCACTCAGCATACATAACCTATAAGGCTGGTTCAGTGGTAGTGAATTTTTTTAACTTTCACTTATCTGGGAATCTTTTAATCTCTCCTTCAATTCTGAATGTAACCTTGCTGGGTAGAGAATTCTTTGGGTGTAGGTTCTTCCCTTTCAATACATTAAATATTTCATGCCACTCCCTTATGGCCTATAAAGGTTCTGCTGAGAAGTCTGCTGATAACCTGAAGGGATTTCCCTTACAAGTAATCTTTTTTCTCTCTCTGGCTGCCTTCAATATTCTCTCCTTATGCTTAATCTTTGCCATTTTAATTATTATATGTCTTGGTGTTGTCTTTCTGGGGTTCCTTTTGTTAGAGACTCTTTGTGCTCCATGATCTGAGTGTCTATTTCCTTCCCCAGATTGGGGAAATTTTCAACAATTATTTCGCCAAGGAGGCTTTCTATCCCTTTGTCTCTCTCTTCTCCTTCTGGTACCACTATTATGTAAACATTCCTGTGTTAGGATTGGTCACATAGCTCACTTATCTTTCATTACTAGAGATCTTTATTTCTCTGCATTGTTCAGCTTCATTGTGTTCCTGTTCTCTAATTTCTCTCTCATTGATGGTCTCCTCTACTTGCAGCAATCTGTTATTCATTCCCTCCCAAGTATATTTCATTTCAGTTACTGTATTCTTCAGCTCTGAGTGGCTCTTTTTCAGCTCTTATATACCTTTGTTGAAGTCCTCTCTGAGATCTTCAATACTTTTCCCCATATCACTGAGCATATTTATGACTTTTCCTTTGAAATCTTTATCAAGAAGATTGGTAATCTCCATTTCATTTAACCCTCTTTCTGGTGTCTTATCATGTAGTTATTTTTTGGAATATATTCCTCTTCCTCCTCATTTTGTCAGGGTTTATGTGTTTCTTCCTTTGTACTGGATGGGTCTGCTAGGTTCCTTGGTCTAGAGAGTAATAGCTATATGAAGAAGGGGTCCTGTGGTGCCCAGCAGCTCAGGACATTTTCCTCTCCAGTGTATAGTTCTCCTTTGCTGTTGGTAGGCAATGAGTGGGGTTGCTTTTCTGTCTGTCTGCTGGCAATTGTTTACCTCAGTAAGCTGAGGCTGGCAGTTTGCTTCAGATGGCCCTTTGTGATCAGAGCAGTGTCTTCCATTGGGATAGTTTTGGGTGGTGCCACCTCTGCTTGCCCTGCAGTATGGCAGGGCTGCTGGGTTAATGGGGTGGGTGGGGCAGTCACATGGTGAGTTGTACAATGGCAGGGTGCCCGGGCTCATGGTGGTGGCAAATTGCATGGTTGCAAAGTGTGTGGGCGCTCTGCAGTGATGGCCAGTCACATGGCAGGAGGGTACTAGGGTGCACATCAGCGGCAGTAAATCAGCCAATGGGAGGGTGTAGGGATGCACTGTGGCAGTGAGTTGCCCAGTAGGAAGGTGAGTGGGCTCCCAGAGGCAGGGAGGTATCCTTAGTAGGAGGGTGCAGGGGCATGTAGGCCAGTGGCAGTGGTGAGTTGTTCAGTGGTAGGCCATGCCAGTGGTGCACAGTTGCTGCAGCAAGTCATGTTGGTACACATTAGCAGCAGTGAGGCACATAGCAAGAGGCTTGGCCACCCATGGGAAGGAAGGAGCTCTCAGAGCTGGCTCCTGCAGGCACCTCCAAACTTGGTTGGAAACAGGGCTGAGAAACCTGGGAGAATCTCCCTCTGCCTGCCAGGAAGTAAAGTACAATACTGCTTGGCCAAGTGGGCTGACTCACTGGGGTGCCCAGAGAAGTGCCTCAGGGCTGAGCCACCAGTGAGGAGAATGTAGTGTCTGGGGCTCCTGAGAGTGCACGACCTGTTGGGCCAAGGGAGGGCTAGGGACGTATTGCCCACCTGCCCTATCTCCTGCAGAGATACCTCCTTCCAACCCTCACCCCTCTGGCTCCCCTCCAACTGCTGGAAAGTCTTTCAAACTTCTTCCCCTGCATTGGGTCTCAGTGGGACCAGTGGGAGCATGCCTGTGCTCCATAGGGGGCTAGTGTCTCAGGCTCTAGAGTGTTCCAACTGTCTCTGGTGTCCAGTCTTGCTAATCACCATAATCCAGTGCAATGTGGACTTGTGTTCCTGGAACAGATCTCCAGGGCCAGGTGTGAAGAGTTCCTAGGTGCCTATCTCCTTTCGGTTCAGTTCCTCTTCTTCCCACCCACAGGCTGGGATGGGGGAAGGGCTTTGGTCCCACTCAATCATGGCTCTGCCACTTTATCCTGTTCTGTGTGGGCTTCTCTTCTTCACCAGGTGTAGGTGGTCTGTTCTGTAGTCCTCAGGTTGTTTTCCGGGTTACTTGTATTTGCTGTAGTTGCTTCCTTTGTGCGTGTGTGGGAGGAGGTTTCCACCTTGCCTTCCTACTCAGACATCTTCAGGCTCATCAACCCCATCTGCATCTCTCTTGTTGCTTTTAAGATTTATCTTTATCTTTAATCTTCGCCATTTTAATTACTGTATGTCTTGGTGTTGTATTCCTGGGATTCCTCTTGTCAGGTGCTCTCTGCACTTTCAGCATCTGGAAGTCTATTTCCTCCCCCAGCTTGGGGGAAGTTTTCAGCTACTATTTCTTCTAAGAGACTTTCAAGTCTTTTGTCTCTCTCTTTTCCTTCTGGGACGCTTATCATGAAAATATTGTTTTGATTAGAGTTGTCACACAGCTCTCTTAGCATCTCATTTTTAGAAATTCTTTTTTCTCTCTGTTACTCAGCTAGGTTATTCTGTTGCTCTCTACCTTCCATCACACTTATTCTTTCCTCTGTTTCCAGAAGTCTGGTATTCATTCCCTCTATTGAATTTTTCACTACAGTTATTGTATTCTTCAGCTCTGATTGGCTTTTTCATATTGTCTACCTCTTTGTTGAAGTTCTCACTGAAATAATCTTTTCCCCAGTTCAGTTAAAATTTTTCTGACTGTAACTCTGAATTCTTTAGCAAGAAGATTGCTAATTCCCATGTCATTTAGCACTTTTTTATGGTGTTTATCTTTCTTTTGTTTGGAACATGTTCCTCTGCCTCCTCATTTTATCAGGGTTTCTGTGTTTCTTCTTTTGTATTAGATAGATTGGCTATGCCTCCTGGTCATGAAATTAATGGCTTTATGAAGTGGGTATCCTGTGTTGCCCAAAAGCTGCAGACTCCTTGCTCACCCATGCCTGTTTCTCTTTTGTGGCTGAGCCACAATTGCTGTTGGTAGGCTGTGGGAGGGGCCCGCCTTTGTGCCTGTTTGTTAGAAGTGGCTGGTCCCAACAGCTCACTGCTGTGTGCGCTTTGTGTGATGTGTGGCACTTCTGCTGGGGTTTGTTGTGGGCAGGGACATCCTCTGCTGGTCAGTAATGGTGGATCACTGCTGGGCCTATTGTTCTGGGAAGGGCAGGGCTGCCATGGGGCACTGGAGTTGAGCCAATAGCGCAGCTGGAGAGTTCAGAGCTGGTTCCTGCATGCATCTGGCTAGTTGAGCTGGGGGAGAGCTGGGCAAGCCAAGGAAGTGTTCACCCTCTGCCTGTCAGTCAGCAAAATTGGACCCCTGTTGGGTTGAGCAGGTCAGGTGGGGCAGGTATGCAGGGGAGCACCTCCATGGGGTTGAGCTGGCAGCAAGAAAGATGGGGCATTTTGGAGCTGGTTCCCATAAGCATCTGACTAGTTCAGCTGAGGAAGGGCTTGGAAAGCAATGTTCACCCACCCTTTCTCCTCTGGAGGGAGCTCCCACTGACCCTTACCCCTCTAGCACACTTCCTGCTCTTGGTAAATCTTTCAAACTGCTACATCTGTGTTGAATTTCAGCAGGACTGACAGAGTGTGCTTGTCCTCCACAAGTGACAGGAGTCTTGACCCCTCACTATGCTCCAGCTCTCCCTGATGCCAGCCCCATTAAGCACCAAAGCCCAGTGCAATGTGGATTCGTATTCCCAGAGCAGATCTCCAGGGCCAAGTGTGCTGGATTCCTGAGTATTTATCCTCTCCCTCCCAGGGCTGGGATAGAGGAAGTGCTTGGGTCCCAATCGATCATGGCTCTGCCCATTTACCCTTCTCCATGTGGTCCTTTCTTCTTCGCCATGTGTACATGGTCTGTTCTGCAGTCTTCCCATCATTCTCAGGGTTAGTTGTATTTGCTGTGGTTGCTTCCTTAGTGTATATGTGGGAGGAGGTTTTCACCTTGCCCTAGTCTTACTCCTCCATCTTTTCCACTTCTCTCTCCCTTAGTTTTTCTTTGTAACGGTAGAGATGATGAACTTAGTTTAAGATATATTCTCTGAGGTCCCTGTGGGATATGTAAGTAGAGATATGCTACCAGAGCAATTAGATACACAAATCTGGAACTTATGAAAGAAGTCTTTAGCCACATGTTCATAGTTCCATGGGAGAATCTGAATTTTCCTGTGGTTTAAAGAACAGTTAAACTGATAATGGTCCACAAACACATTAAGCCTTTATCTCTGGCAAATGTGTACCAGAGTTCTTTACCCCACACCTGATACAAAGCAAGGAAAATTACCTTTGCCATTCCAACTGAACTGGCATTCAATTCTGAGATCCCTTGGTTGGTCTTGTCTCCACGTTCCCATATCCCAAAGTCCTGGCATAAAATAACCAGCATACCATTAGCAAGTCATTACTAAATGCTTACTAGATGAACAGCCCTTGAATAAAAGGCACACATAGTAGCTAATTTGCCATACATGTTTACCCACAAAGCTTTTTTAAAATTGAAGTATAGTTGATATACAATATTATGTTAGTTTCAGGTGTACAACATAGTGATTCAACAATTACATACATTATGAAATGCTCGCCATGGTAAGTATATTTACCATCTGTCATCATACAAAATTATTACAATCTTATTGACTATATTTCCTATGCCGTACTTTCCATCTTTGTGACTTATTTTAAAATTGAAAGTTTGCACCTCTCTATACCCTTCACCTATTTTTCTCACTCCAGTTCCCTCTCTGCTGTGGCAACCACCAGTTTGTTCTCTGTATTTATTAGTCCATTTCTGTTTGTTTACTTTACTTTTTAAGATTCCACATGTAAGTGAAATCATATGGTATTTGTGTTTCTCTGTCTGACTTATTTCACTTAACAAAATACCCTCTAGGTCCACCCAAGTTGTCACAAATGGCAAGATCTCATTCTTTTTTTATGGCTGAGTAATATTCTATTGTGTATATTTATTACATCCTTCTCCATTCATTTACTGATGGACACTTAGGTTGCTTCCATATCTTGGCTATTGTAAATAATGGTGCAAATAAACACAGGGGTACATACATCTTTTCAAATTAGTGACTTTGTTTTATTTGGGTAAATTGCTAGAAGTGGAATTACTAGGTCGTATGGTATTTCTATTTTTAGCTTTTTGAGATAATATCATACTGTTTTCCATACTGCTATACCAATTTACATTCCACCAACAGTGCACAATGTACCAACAGTGCTTATTAAGGACATGTCAATGAGTTGGGTTTTCCCTAAAAGTATTTTCTCAATTGTTTTAAATTTCACTGGGGCCTTCATGAAGTTGGAAGACTCCTCTACAGTTGGATCAGGACAAAGAACTGTAACTCAGTCCATGAAGAAAGGTACTTCTCCAAACTTTTTATCAAAGCAGATACCTAGGGAATCTAGAAGATGAAGCCTAAACAGTACCACAGTATTATATCTTAAACATCCATTCTAATTTTACTCTCTATTGTCATTAACAATGTACCATGCACTAACCTATATACTTTACACTATCATCTTCCCTAATCCTTACATATTATAGATGATGAAACTGAGGTGCAAAGAGAGGTTAAGTGACTCACCCAAGGTCACACAGCTAAGAAGTAATTAGGGACTGAGCCCAAATTATTCTCACTTACTGCCTTACTCTCACTACAAAGCCTACATTCTTACCATAGCTCTATATGGCTCTTCCATAACATAAAGATAACATTTAAAAATTGTTTTTTGAAACCTTTTTATTTTGAAATAACTTTAGACTTACAGAAAAGTTGAAAAAATAGTACAGTGACTTCCCATATACCTTTCACTCAGCTTCTCCTAATGTTAACACCTGAAATAACCACAGCACAATTGTCAAAGCTAAGAATTAACATCAGTTCAACATTAGTAAGAAAATATGGGCTTTATTAGGATTTCACTCGTTTTTCCACTAATTTTTCCACTTCCATTCCAGGATTCAGTCCAGAATACCATGCTGTATTTGTCATGCCTCCCTAGCCTCTTTCAATCAGTTACAAGTTCTCAAGTTTTGTCCTTCATGACCTGAGCACTTTCTGAAGATCTGTGGTCAGGTATTTTGCAGATTTTCTTCAGTTTGGGTTTGCCTGATGTCTTCTCTTGATTAGGCTAAGGTTATACATTTTTGGCAAGAATACTACAGATATTATGCTGCACTCTCGGTGCATCATATCATGGTATTCGTGACATTGATGTCTGGTGACTGGTGATGTTAACCTTCACCTGTTTTTTAAAGTGGTGTCTGCAAAGTTTCTCCATTCTACTGTTACTATTTTCCCTTTGTAATTAATAAATAACTTGAGAGAGATACTTTATGACTTTACAAACATCCTGTTTCTGCTCAAACATCCACCCACAAACTTGGCATACATTAGTGAATCTTGCTTGCAACAATTAACACAGTAGTGTTTCAGTGTTGATTTTCTAGTTCCTTCATACCTTCACAAACATAATTGCAATTCCTCTCTTAGAAAGAGCTGTTCTTTCTCTCCCATTAATTTATTCAGTAACTTATTAGATAAGTATGAACTTATGGGTATTTGGGTTATTCTCTGGGTTATAATAAAATGTTATCATTATTTATTTTGTTGCTTCAATTGTTCCAGCTTTGTCCATTGGGAGTTCTTCAGGTTGGGTGCTGTGCCCATCTGACATGCACCATTCCGTTTTGAACATTTCCTCAGTTTCTGTCATTACAAGATTCTCCAGTCTTACCTTGTATGTTCCTTGCCCTAGCCCTGGAATCAAACACTTCTACAATGAATCCTCTTTTCTTTTATTAGAGAATGATAGTTACAGTCCAGGACCTGGGCACTGGTATTCATTGTCACTGTGGTGCTATTGTTTCTAGGACCTCTCACTAAACAGAACTTGGAAATAGCCATGTGCACACATGTGTGTGCATGCACATACACTTACACCCTCCATATTTATTTCTGTTTCTACCTTAAATTACGTTTCATGTCAACTCTCTGAGTTAAAGTGAAGCTTCAGGAAGGTAAGCCATAGTTATCCCATAACTGGCCTCACCTACCACAAACCTAGTTTGTTCAGCAAAGAGTGTTAGAAGGCATAAATATTGTTCATTCTACTGCTGCAACCCTTGGCTGCAATGGAGAGGCCAGAGAACCCTGACTTGTGCCCTGGACCACAGCAGGCCTATGGTATCAGAAGGCAAAGTGATCATTCAACAAATAATGTCTGCTTATATCGTATATGTCTATGTTAGACTTACCCTTTTGGCAAACATGGAGTGACAGATTCCAGATTTACCCTCCCACATAAAACAGCTAAAAAAACAACTAAAACTAAACAACTAAAAAAAAAATCTGTACTACTATGACAGCCATTTCTAATACAATGAACATCATGCAATGAAGAGCAGGGATTCCTGGGAAAGGAGATGTTAAATACATTATGATTTAATATAGACATACTTCATATAGTAGTTGAAAAGACAAATAAATACTTTTGTATAGTAAGCACTGAATGAATGTCTACAGATGATATTAAAAACATGACTAAATTTTATTTCTAAGTAGCTAACTGGTCCATAATATTCCCTAGTCTTCCTGTTTCCATTTAAGAACATAAACCATTAAAATAATACCACAGTTTAGCCCCAGATAGCCAAATACATACTGTGAGATATTACATAGTTTGAAAAGAATGGAAGCATAGCATCTTCACTCTCTTGCCTCTCGAACTCCCTTGGGAAGAACGCACACAGAGGATGACAGAGCTTGGTAAAGAAAAAGGCTAAAGGCAATTTCTACCAGAAGCCTTATAGAGTGGTTCACTATAAGGGGCAGCATTAAGAGAAGAAATGGGCTGTCCAATATTTTCAAAGATTCATATGATTAAAATAAATTCCAAAGTGATTACTTACAGCAGTTTTATATGCAGCTTCAATGTAAAACACAAGGTTCTGTATGAAATTGACTTCATCTAGGCTGTGGATGATATGAAGTCCTGGAAAGAGAGGATAAAGATATAAAGCTAGTTAATTATTGCTATAGGCATTATAGGCAGTCATAGTGACTAACTAGCCACACTATTCCCAAGTATTCCTACTCCTGCTTAGGAATAATGGGAGGCACTTTGATTCCTCAACCATAAAGACAAGACCACAGATGAATCCTAAACTAGTCTTCAACTAAGCGAGATACCACCATATTTTAAAATGGAAGAATTTTAATTGTTATTTGTAGGTCTTAAGAGGAAGTCTCAGATTCCTAATTCTATAGGCACCTAATTCATAATGTGAAAACCTAGGAATCTGGAAAAAGGAAGACAAATATTTCAAAACGAGTTGGAGGCAGTCTCAATACTAAGCAAGAAGTAGATAAAGATTATGATTTTAAGAACTTAAAATCATATTTTTGGAAAAAAATGAAAATTATTCTAAATATAAGTTATACAAAGATTGCTATAGTATACAAATGGAGTGTTTTGCATGAATTAACAATTTAATTTTTACAACTTAAGAGGTGGCTCCCTCTATTTCTCTCCATGAGGCTTAGAAAGGTTAAATATTTGTCTAAGGTCATGTAACTAATATAAATGGTGGAACCAGAACTCAACTATCAATTTCGATTTCACTTCAGAGACTGAATTCCTAAGCATAGTAAAGATGCTATACTGCTTTCCAATATGTGCAATATCATCCATTTTTGTTTAAAACCTGATTCTCTTCTTCTATCACCTCTTTCTTTTCCCTCACCCATTTGTAGCAAGAGAAATACCAACAGGTATACAATGAAAGTGAAAGTCTTCCTTCCACCCAGAATCACATCACACCCACCCTGCCAAATCTCCTTCTGGGACAAACCAGTCTTAGTTGTTTCCTCTGTAACCTTTCAGAGATATATTATGCATATATAAAAATTATGCAAATAGTAGTATACTATACTGCACCTTGCTTTTTTCATGTGTAACTTGGACACCATTTTAAATATATCTACCTTATTTTTTAATGGCTACATAGCACTCCACTGAATGACTATTCATATAACTAGTTCCCTATTGAAAGATATTTAGTTTGTTTCTAATATTTCATCACTATAATTAATGCAGTAATATAAATTTCTCCAAGCTTATAAACTCTAGATACTGCAGCCTTGCTGGCATCTGCCCTAATAGCCCCTCCTGATTAGCAGGAGGCATTTTCTTTACACTCCTTGTTAAAAGCTTGCTGGTAGCTCCATTCTTTTGTCTGTTGGCTTCATTCTTCATTGTCTCTGAGACACAGTCCTGGGAAAAACAGCGTCTCAGCCAGTGACATATACACACACATCTATATCTTTGTACATAGTATATCAAGGCAGATTCTTAGAAGGAGAATTGCTGAATTACAGATTCATGCATATTATTTTTTCCAACATTTTATTACGAAAATTTTCAAACGAACATAAAAAAATGACAGAATTTTGTAGTGTATACCTGTAAACATACCATCTGGACTCAACTTTGACTTTGTTTACACTATATTTTTTTCTCAGAAACTTTTATTAAAAATCTCTATCCCATGAATTTTTTTGTACTTTTATAGTTTCATTTATTTGCATTTAAATCTCTGATCTATTGACAGATATTTTATTTTATTACTATTTTTGTTATTAAGGTATCGTTAACATTTTACTATACTTCTTCATCACATTACTATCCATCTATCAGTCCATTTTTAAAATAAATTCCTAAGTTGCAAATATCGGCACACTTATTAAATATTTCTCTCTCTATATATTAAATGATGAAAATCATCACCAAGTTATTCTGCAAGGAACTTCTCCAATTTACATACCAGTAAGTACTGTCTGCCTGTTCCCTATACCCTTGTCAACACAAGCTTTAATAAAAGTTTATCTTTGCCACTCTAATGGATGAGAAATAGAATCTTCTGGTAGTTCAGTCTGCAGTTTTTTATTATGAGCAAGGTTGTGAGTCTTTTTATATATTTATAGGCCACTTTATTTCTTTGCCTATGAACTGTTTGGTTGTATGCTTCACCAATATTGAATTAGCGATCTTTCTGTCATTGACATATTAATGAATATTAAGAAAATTAACTTTTTGCCTAGTATGTGTGTTGCAAGTGTTTTTCTTTTAACTTTGACTTTGTTTACAGTATATTTTTTCTCAGAAACTTTTATTAAAAAGCTCTATCCCATGAATTTTTGGGTAGTTTTATAGTTTCATTTTTTTTGCATTTAAATCTCTGATTTATTGACAGATATTTTATATTATTATTTTTTTTTTATTAAGGTATCAGTGATATCAAATCTTATGGTCAGGTATCACATGAGCAACATTGTGGTTACTACATTCCCCCTATCATCAAGACCCCACCACATACACAACTATAGTTACTGTCGATCAGCATAGTAAGATACTATAGAGTCACTACTTGTCTTTTCTGTGCTATACTGCCTTCCCCGTGCCCCGCCTACATTATGTGTGCTAATCATAATGCCCCTTTTTCTCCCTTATCCCTCCCTTCCACCCATCCTCCTCCTTCCCTTTCCATTTGGTAACTGTTAGTCCATTCTTGGGTTCTGTGTGTCTGCTGCTGTTTTGTTCCTTCAGTTTATTCTTTGTTCTTATACTCCACATACGAGTGAAATCATTTGGTACTTGTCTTTCTCCGCCTGGCTTATTTCACTGACCATAATATCCTCTAGCTCCATCCATGTTGTTGCAAATGGTAGGATTTGATTTCTTCTTATGGCTGAATAATATTCCATAGTGTATATGTACCACATCTTCTTTACCCATTCATCTACTGATGGACACTTAGGTTGCTTCCATTTCTTGGCTATTGTAAATAGTGCTGCGATAAACATAGGGGTGCATATGTCTTTTTGAGTCTGGGATCCTGTTTTCTTAGGATAAATTCCTAGGAGTGGAATTCCTGGGTCAAATTGTATTTCTATTTTTAGTTTTTTGAGGAATCTCCATACTTTGCAGAATGGATGAACTAATTTACATTCCCACCAGCAAGCAGTCTAGGATGGTTTCCTTTTCTCCACATGTTCGCCAACATTTGTTGTTCCTTGTCTTTTGGATGTTGGCCATCATTACTGGTGTGAGCTGATAACTCATTGTGGTTTTAATTTGCACTTCTCTAATCATTAGTGATGTGGAGCATCTTTTCATGTGCCTATTGGCCATCTGAATTTCTTCTTTGGAGAAGGATTTGTCAGATCCTCTGCCCATTTTTTCATCATGTTATTTGCTTTTTGGGTGTTGAGGCATGAGACCTCTTTATATATTTTGGATACCAGCCCATTATCAGATACGTCATTTATGAATATATCCTTTCACACTGTAGGATGCATTTTTGTTCTGCTGATGGTGTCCTTTGATGTACAGAAGCTTTTTAGTTTGATATAGTCCCACTTGTTCATTTTGGCTGTTGTTTCCCTTGCCTGAGGAGCTATCTTCATGAAAAAGTTAACCATGTTTATATTCAAGAGAGTTTTGACTATGTTTTCTTCTGAGAGTTAAATGGTTTCATGACTTACATTCAGGTGTTTGATCCATTTCGAGTTTACTTTTGTGTATGGAGTTAGACAGTAATCCAGTTTTATTCTCTTACATGTAGCTGTCCAGTTTTGCCAACACCAGCTGTTGAAGAGGCTGTCATTTCCCCATTGTTTGTCCATGGCTCTTTTATCATATATTCATTGGCCATATATGTGTGGGTTTATATCTGGGCTGTCTATTCTGTTTCATTGATCTATGGGTCTGTTCTTGTGCCAGTACCAAATTGTCTTGATTACTTTGGCTTTGTAATAGAGCTTGATGTTGGGGAGTGTAATCCCCCCCACCCCACTGCGTTATTCTTCCCTCTCAGGATTGCTTTGGCTATTTGGAGTCTCTTGTGGTTTCATATGAATTTCAGAACTATTTGTTACAGTTCATTGAAGAATTCTTTCAGTATTTTGATGGGGATTGCATTGAATCTGTAGATTGCTTCAGGCAGGATGGCATTTTGACAATATTAATTCTTCCTATCCAAGAGTGTGGTAGTGTCATCTTTAATTTCTCTCATGAGTGTTTTGTAGTTTTCAGGATATAGGTCTTTCACTTCCTTGGTTAGGTTTATTCCTAAGTATTTTATTCATTTTGATGCAATTGTAAATGGAATTGTTTTCCTGATTTCTTTTTCTGCTAGTTCATCATTCGTGTATAGGAATGAAACAGATGTCTGTGTATTAATTTTGTATCCTGCAAATTTGCTGAATTCAGATATTAGCTCTAGTAGTTTTGGAGTAGATTCTTTGGGGGTTTATTTTATGTACAATGTCATGTCATCTGCAAACCGGGACAGTTTAACTTCTTCCTTACTAATCTGTAAGGCAGTCTTCCTTACCAATCTTCCTTACATTACCAATCTGTAAAGTAATCTTCCTTATCAATGCCTTTTATTTCTTCATGTTGTCTGATTGCCATGGTGAGGACCTCCAGAATTGTACTGAATAACAGTGGAGAGAGTGGGCATCCTTGTCTTGTTCCTGACCTTAAAGGAAAGGCGTTCAGCTTTTCACTGTTAAGTATGATGCTGGCTGTGGCTTTGTCATATATGGCCTTTATTATGTTAATGTACTTGCCCTCTATACCCATTTTGTTGAGTTTTTATCATGAATAGACGTTGAATTTTGTAGAATGCTCTTTCAGCATCTATGGAGATGATCATGTGGTTTTTGTCCTTCTTTTTGTTTATGTGGTGGATAATGTTGATGGATTTTCGAACATTGTACCATCCTTGCATACCTGAGATGTATCCCATTTGATCATGGTGTATGATCCTCTTGATGTATTTTTGAATTCTGATTGCTAATATTTTGTGGAGTATTTTTGCATCTATGTTCATCAGGGATATTAATCTGTAGTTTAGTTTTTTCATGGGGTCTTTGCCTGGTTTTGGTGTTAGAGTGATGCTGGCTTCATAGAATAAGTTTGGAAGTATTCCCTCCTCTTCTATTTTTTGGAAAACTTTAAGGAGAATGGGTACTACGACTTCTCTAAATGTCTGATAAAATTCAGTGGTGAAGCCGTCTGGCAGGGGATTTTGTTCTTTGGTAGTTACTTGATTACTGATTCAGTTTCATTGCTGGTAATTGGTTTGTTCAGATGTCTTGTTTCTTCCTGGGTCAGTCTTGGAAGGTTGTATTTTCCTAGAAAGTTGTCCATTACTTCTAGGTTATTCAGTTTGTTAGCATAAAATTTTGCATAGTATTCTCTCATAATTCTTTGTATTTCTGTGGTGTCCATAGTGATTTTTCCTTTCTCATTTCTGATTCTGTTTAAGTGTGTAGACTCTCTTTTTTTCTTGATAAGTCTGGCTAGGGGTTTATCTATTTTGTTTTTTTTTCTCAAAGAACCAGCTCTTAGTTTCATTAATATTTTCTATTGTTTTATTCTTCTCTATTCTATTTATTTCTTCTCTGATCTTTATTATGTCTCTCCTTCTATTGACTTTGGGCCTCCTTTGTTCTTCTTTTTCCAGTTTCAATAATTGTGATTTTAGATTATTCATTTGGGATTCTTTTTCCTTCTTTAAATAGGCCTGGATTCCTATATACTTTCCTCTTAGAAGTGCTTTCACTGCATCCCACAGAGGTTTGGGTGTTGCACTGTTGTTTTCATCTGTTTCCATATATTGCTTGATCTCTGTTTTAATTTGTTCATTGATTTCTTGATTATTTAGGAACATGTTAAGCCTTCTCGTGTTTGTGAGCCTTTTTGTTTTCTTTGTACAATTTATTTCTAGTTTCATAACTTTGTGATCTCAGAAGTTGGTTAGTACAATTTCAATCTTTTTGAATTTCCTGAGGCTCTTTTTGTGGCCTAGTATGTGATCTATTCTGGAAAATGTTCCATGTGCCCTGGAGAAGAATGTGTAACCTGCTCCTTTTGGTTGGAGTGTTCTGTAGATGTCTGTTAGGTCCATCTCTTCTAATGTGTTGTTCAGTGCCTCTGTCTCCTTATTATTTTCTGTGTGGTTGATCTGTCCTTTGGAGTGAGTGGTGTGTTGAAGTCTCCCAAAATGAGTGCATTGCATTCTATTTCCTCCTTCAATTCTGTTAATATTTGTTTCACATATGTAGGTGCCCCTGCATAGATATTTATAATGGTTATATCTTGTTGTTGGATTAACCCCTTTATCATTATGTAATGTCCTTCTTTGTCTATTGTTACTTTGTTTTCAAGTCTATTTTGTCTGATACAAGTACTGCAACTCGTGCTTTTTTCTCCCTATTGTTTGCATCAAGTATCTTTTTCCATCCCTTCACTTTCAGTCTGTGTATGTGTTTGGGCTTGAAGTGAGTCTCTTGTAGGCAGTGCATAGATGGGTCTTGCTTTTTTATTCATTCTGTAACTCTCTGTCTTCTGATTGGTGCATCCAGTCCATTTACATTTAGAGTGATTATTCATAGATATGTGCTTATTGCCATTGCAGCCTTTGGATTCGTGGTTACCAAAGCATCAAAGGCAGCTTCTTTACTATCTTGTAGTCTACCCTAACTCACTATTATAAACACAATCTGAAGATTCTTTTCTCCCTTCTTTTTCTTCCTCCTCTACTCTTTATATGTTAGGTGTCATATTCTTTACTCTTTGTGTATCCCTTGGCTGACTGTCTGGATAGCTGATTTTATTTTGCATTTGATTAGTATTTAATTGGTTTACTTCCTTTGTTGTGGTTTTATTTTCTCTGGTGACAACTATTTAGCCTTAGGCCCACTTCCATCCAGAGCAGTCCCTTTAAAATACACTGTAGAGATAGTTTGTAGGAAGTAAATTCCCTCAACTTTTATCTGGGAATTGTTTAATCCCTCTTTCAATTTTAAATGATAATCTTGCTGGGTAGAATATTCTTGGTTCAAGACCCTTCTGTTTCATTGCATTGAATATAACATGCCACTCCTTTCTGGCCTGTAAGGTTTCTGATGAGATGTCTGATGATAGCCTGATGAGTTTTCCTTTGTAGGTCCTTTTTTTCTCTTTCTGGCTACTTTTAATACTCTGTCCTTGTCCTTGATCTTTTCCATTTTAATTATTATATGTCTCGGTGTTGTCCTCTTTGCATCCCTTGTGTGGAGAGAGTTGTGCACTTCCATGGCCTGAGAGACTATTTCCTTCCACAGATTGGGAAGTTTTCAGCAATTATTTCTTCAAAGATACTTTCTATCCCTTTTTCTCTCACTTTTTCTTCTGGTACTGCTATAATGAGTACATTGTGCCATTTTGATTGGTCACACAGTTCTCTTAATATTCTTTCATTCCTAGAGATCCTTTTTTTCTCTCTGTGCCTCAGCTTCTTTGTATACGTGTTCTCTAATTTCTATTCTATTTACTGTCTCTCTACCTTATCTAATCTGCTTTTAAATCCTCCAACTTTTCATTTCAATTACTGTATTTTTAAGGTGTCTATTTCCCTCCTGAATTCATCTCTTAGCTCTTGAATATTTTTCTGTAGCTCCATTAACATGCTTATGACTTTTATTTTGAATTCTTTTTCAGGAAGAATGGTGATTTGAGTCTCACCAAGATCTCTTTCTGGTATTTGAGGAATTTTGAATTGAACAAGGTTCTTCTGCCTTTTCACAGTCCTGGATCGATGGGAGTGGTTGCAGTTCAGTGGTGCCAGTGTCAGCTGGGAGGACAAAGTCCCTTCCTGCTTCCTGGTCGCTGTGCCTGTATCTACTGTCTGGGCCAGTCAGCCACATGCAGGAGTGTTCTTTGTGTTAATCCCATAAGCTGCCGTGGGGTGGGGAGCTGCCCTCTTGCTGGCCTATGGTGATGGCAGGGGTCGTAGGGGAGCAGCACAAGTATTTTCAGGGAGTTTAAAGCCCTTTCGTGCTTGCTGGTCACTGTGTCTGTCTCCACTGTCTGTGCCAGTTAACTGCACCCAGGGAGCAGCCTCTGGGTTAATCCCCTAATATGCCATGGGCAGGTGGTCCTCGGGGTAGCCTAGGGCAATGGCGGGTTTTGCTGGCAAGTGGTGCAGGTGTTTGCCGAGAGGGCGAAGCCCTTTCATGCCTCCTGTCTCTGCTGTCTGTGCAGGTTAGCCACATGCAGGAGAAACCTCTGCGTTAAGCTGTGTTGTTGCTGTAGGAGGGGCTGCCCTCTGTCTTGTCTGCAGCAATGGCAGGGATGGTGGGTTTGCACACAGGTGCCAATGGGGATAAACTAGTGGCTGGATGCTTATCCCGGTGAAAGACCTTGGGGCTACTTTGCCAACCAGGGGAATAGGGTGCCTGAAGCTCCTCAAAGTTCCCTACCTGCTGGGCTGAGAGTTATGGGATGATTTTGTCCATCTGTTCCCTCTCCAAAACCCCCCATTAGCAGCTTTCTGACTGTTGGGAAGTCTTTTAAAGTGCCTGCTTTTCTTTTTTCCCAGGGCAGCCACTTGTGGGAACCTGCTTGCAGTCTTAGTCTCTGACTTTGGTTTTCAACCCCTCTAATCTCCAGAGCACCATGCACTGTGGGTCTGTTCTCCTGGAGTAGACTGCTAGGGCAGGGTATCTATCAGTCTTGTGCTTCCACTCCCTCACCACTCTGATTCTCTTCCTCCTACCAGTGAGCTTGGGTGGGGGGAGTGCTCAGGTCCCACTGGGTTGAGGCTTTTTACTTTACCCTTTTCCATGAGGTGTTCACTTTTCCCAGATGTAGACTGGCTGGTGTACTCTTACTTCTGATCACACTTAGGAATAGTTGTATTTGCTGTATTTTCAAATATATTTGAAATATATTCACATATATTTTCAAAATATATGTGGTTTTGGAAGGAGATTTCCGCCACACTTCTCACATTGCCATCTTTTCTCCCGCTATTGACAGATATTTTAAATCATAGAACTCTGTAACTTTAGAACTAAGAAGGACTATACAATACATGTAATCAGATTCAAACTCCTGATCCATGGTCATGTCAAAATAACAACCACAGGAAAGGGCAGCAGCAGCAACAAAGGGTCTTCCTTGAAGCAGTAATGATCTTAACCTCTTGAAAGATGGGAAAAAAGAAGAGAGATAATAACATTGGACATCAGCTTCATAGCTTCATCTTGTCACCTTTGTGTGCTAAAGTACTCACAGAGGTTGAGAGAAGTCAGAAGGTATGAAACTGGTTTTGTCTATCTCTTAGACTTGTGTCACAGCTAACGAGTCACTGTATGCCATACATGACACACATTTCTATCTGTCCCTTTGCTTATGATATTCTATTTAAGTGGCCTTCTCCACATCTTGAAATCCTAACTCTTCTTTCAATTCTGAGCTCAAATGCTGTCTCCTCTGTAATGCTGTCACTTATTTTCCTCTTCTGTGCTTCATAGAATTGTATTTTATTTACTCTTATGAACTTATTCTTTACTCTGTACTATAGATAAATACATACTTGCATTTGAAGGAAAGAACCATATCTTATTTATATTTGCAGTCCCGGAAAGTATCTCACATAGCCCCTAAAAGTATCTCATCTAGTATTCTGAATGGTATTAAATAATACTGAAAAGATGTTCAAAATTATTTATTGAATGATCTTAAATAACCCTGTTAACCACAGAAGAAGGAACTATCTCCTGTGGCAAGACCATACAGGCAGGAGCTCTGAGTCCTGTTCCTTCCCTGGACCCAAGGCAGTCCTCGTAGAACAGAGGGTAGAAGAGGTGAGTACACAGAGGTAAAATGAGGTAGGGCTGGGTAAGGGCAAAGATGGCAGTGCTATACAAAGCACACTAAAACATGCAGGGCTCTATAAATCAGACCATCCCAGTGGTCTACCACACTTAGACTAACTTGCATTCAAATAACATTATGTCTCTTTCTCATTCATTTTTAAAAACATTAACATATAATTCACATACCATACAATTCATCCATTTTAGATATATAATTTAATAGTTTTTAGGGTATGCAATGTTCTCCAACCATCACTACAATCAGTTTTAGAATGTTTCATACTCCCAAAAGAAACTCTGTATCCATTAGCAGTCAGTCCCCATTCTCATTCATCACTTGTCTTCCACCCCCACCTAAGAAATCACTAATCTACTTTAGATACATAAAGTATGTCTCTGTAAATTTGCCTTACTGGGCATTCATATAAGTGCAACCATATAATATGTGGCCTTGTATGCCTGGGTTCCTTCACTTAGCATAATGTTTTCAAAATTTATTTGTGTTGTAGTCTGTATCAGAACTTCATTTTTTATTGCTAAAATATATTCCATTGTATGGATGTATCACATTTTACTTATCCAATCATTAGTGGATGGACGTTTGGTTATTTCCATAGTTTGGCTGTTATAAACAATGCTGCTATGAAATTCATGTATGTGCACAAACTTTTGGGTGAACATATGTTTTCATTTCTCTTGGGCATATACTTAGAAGTGAAACTGCTAGATCATATGGCAACTCTGCTTAACCCTTGGAAAACTGCCAGACTGTTTCCCAAAATGGCTGCACCATTTTACACTTCCCCCCAGCACTGTATGAGGGCTCCAGTTTCTCCATGTCCTCAGCAGCACTTGTTATTTTCTCTCTTTTTGGTTTTAGCCATCCTACAGGGTGTGACATGGTATCTAATTATGGTTTGGATCTGCGTTTCCGTAGTAACTAATTATGTTCAGCATTTTTTTTCATGTACTTATTGGCCATTTGAATATCTTTGAAGAAACATCAATTCAGATTCCTTGCCCATTTTAAATTAGGTAGTTACCTTTTTATTATGGAGTTGTGAGAGTTCCTTATAAATTAGAGACACAAGTCCCTTATCAGATATATAATTTGTGAATATTTCCTATCATACTGTGGGTTTTTTTTACTTCCTTAAAGGAATCCTTTGAAGCACAAAAGTTCTTAATTTGATAAATTACAATTTATTTTTCTTTAGTTCCTTATGCTTTTGGTGTCATATTTAACAAAGCTTTGTCTATCCCAAAGTCAGGAAGATTTACTCCTATATTTTCCTCAAAGTGTTTGTTATGAACTCAGTTGTGTCCCTTATATATGTTGAAGCCTTAACCCACATGTGACTATATTTGGAGATAAGGCCTGTAAGGAGGCAATTAAGTTTAAATATGATCATAAGGGTGGGGCCCTGATACAATAGGAACTGGTGTTCTTATAAGAGACATCAGGAATGCACGCACACAGAGAAAAGGCCATGTGAGGACACAGCAGAGAAGGCACCTGTCTGCAAGCTAAAGCAAGTGGGCTCACCAAAAGCAGCCCTGCTGATGCCTTGATCTTAGACTTCTTTCCTCCACAGCTATGAGAAAATAAATTTCTGTTGTTTAAGCAACTCATCCTGTGGTATTATGTCATGGTAGTCCTAGAAGATTAATAATGGTTTATAGTTTCCCTCTTACATTTAGGTCTATGGGTCATTTTGAGTTAATTATTTTCTATGGTATGAGGAAGTCCAATTTCATAATTTTGCATGTGAATATCCAGTTTCTCCAGCACCATTTGTTAATAAAATTGTTCTTTCACCATTGAATTATCTTGGCATTCTTGTTAAAGATCAACTGACCATAATGTGATGGTTTATTTCTAGGCTCTCAATTCTATTCCATTTCTCTGCAATCTATGCTTATGCCAGCACCATACTGTTTTGATTACTGTAGCTTTGCCATAAGGTTTTAATTCAAAAGTGTGAGTCCTCTAATTTTGTTGTGCTTTCTCAAAATTGTTTTGGCCATTCTGGGTCCCTTGAACTGCCATATGCATTTTAGGATCAGATTGTAAATTTCTGCAAAGGAGACAGCTTAGATTTTGGTAGGAATTGCATTGAATGTATAGATCAATTTAGTCCCTTCTATTACTTGTTTTTTGAGTGTCTTTAGGATGAAAATGTATTGGATTTGTCAAATGCTTTCTCTGCATCTAGGGAGATGATTGTATGGATTTGTCTTTTATTCCATTGACATGATGTATTACAGTAATTGATTTTCAGATATAACTGCAACTTCATTATGGTGTACAATCCTTTTTATATATTGCTGGATTCAGTTTGCTAATATTTTGTTCAGAATCTTAAAATATACATTCATAACAGATATTAGTTTGCACTTCTCCTGTGACATCTTTACCTGGTTTTGGTGTCAGAATAATATTGGCTGCATAGAGTGAATTTGCAAGTATTGCTTACTCTTCTATTTCATGGAAGTGTTTGTAAATAATTGGTAATAGTTTTTTAAATATTTGGTAAAGTTTATCAGTGAAACTATCTGTGTCTGGGTTTTTCTTTGTTTGAAGTCATTATATCACTAATTCTATCCCCTGAATTATGACTGATTCAGATGTCCTTGCTTCTTGAGTCAGATGTAGTACTTTGTGTCTTTCTAAGAATTTGTCCATTTTATCAAAATTAAACATTTGTTCACAGTATTCCTTATATTTCTGTAAGGTTGCAGTGATGTCCCATCTTTTGTTCTTGATTTTAGTAATTTGAGGTCTTTCTCTTTTTCTCTTGGTCAGTCTAGCTAAAGGTTTGTTAATTTTGTAAATCTTTTTAAAGAATCAACTTTTGGTTTGCTTGATTTTCTCTTGTTTTTTCTTTCTCTTTTTCATTAATTTCTGCACAATGTTTAGGATTTTATTCTTTCTACATGCTTTAGGTTTAGTTTGCTCTTTTTTTCCCCAGTGTCTTAGATGGAAGCTCAATTATAGACATGAAGTCTTTCTACTTTTTTTTAAGATGGGCACTTAGAGCTTTAAAATCCTAACCACTGCTTTCCCTGAGTCCCATAAGTTTTGGTATGTTGTATATTCATTTTCCTTCAGCTCAATGCTTTTCTAATTTCCCTTGTTATTCTCTGATTTACTGGTTATTTAGGAGTTTGTTGTTTAATTTCTGAGTTTCCCAAATTTCTTTTTTATTCCTTTATTTTTATTATTTTTATTTTGGTATCACTAATCTACAATTACATGAAGGACATTATGTTTACTAGGCTCCCCCGTTCACCAAGTCCCCCCTCAACATCCCCGTTCACAGTCACTGTCCATCAAAATAGTAAGATGCTGTAAAATCACTACTTGTCACCAAGTTCACAGTCACTGTCCTTAAACATAGTAAGATGCTGTAAAATCACTACTTGTCTTCTCTGTGTTGCACAGCCCTCCCCATGCCCCCAAAATACTATACATGTTAATTGTAATGCCCCCTTTCTTTTCTTCCTGCCCTTATCCCTCCCTTCCCACTCGTCCTCCCCAGTCCCTTTCCCATTAGTAACTATAGTCCATTCTTGGGTTCTGTGCTTCTGCTGCTGTTTTGTTCCTTCAGTTTTCTTTTGTTCTTATACTCCACATATGAGTGAAATTATTTGGTACTTGTCTTTCTCCGCCTGGCTTATTTCACTGAGCATAATACCCTCTAGATCCATCCATGTTGTTGCAAATGGTAGGATTTGTTTTTTTCTTATGGCTGAGTAATATTCCATTGTGTATATGTACCACATCTTCTTTACCCATTCATCTACTGATGGACATTTAGGTTGCTTCCATATCTTGGCTATTGTAAATAGTGCAGAGATAAACATAGGGGTGCATCTGTCTTTTTCAAACTGGAGTGCTGCATTCTTAGGGTAAATTCCTAGAAGTGGAATTCCTGGGTCAAAAGGTATTTCTATTTTGAGCATTTTGAGGAACCTCCATACTGCTTTCCACAAAGGTTGAACTAATGTACATTCTCACCAGCAATATAGGAGGGTTCCACTTTCTCCAGAACCTCACCAACATTTGTTGTTGTTTGTCTTTTGGATGGTAGCCATCCTTACTGGTGTGAGATGATATCTCATTGTGGTTTTAATTTGCATTTCTCTGATGACAATCGATGTGGAGCATCTTTTCATGTGTCTGTTGGCCATCTGAATTTCTTCTTTAGAGAACTGTCTATTCAGCTCCTCTGCCCATTTTTTAATTGGATTATTTGCTTTTTGTTTGTTGAGGTGTGTGAGCTCTTTATATATTTTGGATGTCAATCCTTTATCGGATCTGCCATTTTTGCATATATTCTCCCATACTGTAGGATATCTTTATGTTCTATTGATGGTGTCCTTTGCTGTACAGAAGCATTTCAGCTTGATATAGTCCCATTTGTTCATTTTTGCGTTTGTTTCCCATGCCCGGAGAGATATGTTCAAGAAGAGGTCACTCATGTTTATGTCTAAGAGATTTTTGCCTATGCTTTTTTATAAGAGTTTTATGGTTTCATGACTTACATTCAATTCTTTGATCCATTTCGAATTTACTTTTGTGTATGGAGTTAGACAGTGATCCAGTTTCATTCTCTTACATGTAGCTCTCCAGTTTTGCCAGCACCATCTGTTGAAGAGACAGTCATTTCCCCATTGTATGTCTATGACCCCTTTATCGGATATTAGTTGACCATATATGTTTGGGTTAATGTTTGGAGTCTCTATTCTGTTCCATTGGTTCTTGTGACAGTACCAAATTGTCTTGATTACTGTGGCTTTGTAGTAGAGCTTGAAGTTGGGGAGTGAAATCCCCCCCCCCACTTTATTCTTCCTTCTCTGGATTGCATTAGCTATTCGGGGTCTTTGGTGTTTCCATATGAATTTTTGAACTACTTGTTCCAGTTCATTGAAGAAAGCTGTTGGTAATTTGATAGAAATTGCATCAAATCTGTATATTGCTTTGGGCAGGATGGCCATTTTGACGATATTAATTCTTCCGAGCCAGGAGCATGGGATGAGTTTCCATTTGTTAGTGAACTTTTTAATTTCTCTTAAGAGTGTCTTATAGTTTTCAGGGTATAGGTCTTTCACATCCTTGGTTAGGTTTATTTCTAGGTATTTTGTTCTTTTTGATGCTATTGTGAATGGAATTGTTTTCCTGAATTCTCTTTCTATTAATTTATTGTAAGTGTATAGGAAAGCCACAGATTTCTGTGTGTTGATTTTGTATCCTGCAACTTTGCTGAATTCCGATACTAGCTCTATTAGTTTCAAAGTGGAGTATTTAGTGTTTTTTATGTACAATATCATGTCATCTGCAAATAGTGACAGTTTAACTTCTTCTTTACCAATCTGGATTCCTTGTATGTTTGGTTTTGTCTAATTGCCGTGGCTAAGACCTCCAGTACTATGTTAAAGAACAGTGGGGAGAGTGGGCATCCCTGTCTAGTTCCCGATCTCCGAGGAAAAGCTTTCAGCTTCTCGCTGTTCAATATAATGTTGGCTGTGGGTTTATCATAAATGGCCTTTATTATGTTGAGGTACTTGCCCAGTATTCCCATTTTGCTGACAGTTTCTATCATTAATGCATGTTGAACTTTGTCAAATGCTTTTTCAGCATGTATGGAGATGATCATGTGGTTTTTGTCTTTCTTTTTGTTGATGTGGTGGATGATGTTGATGGACTTTCGAATGTTGTACCATCCTTGCATCCCTGGGATGAATCCCACTTGGTCATGGTGTACGATCCTTTTGATGTATATTTGAATTCAGTTTGCTAATATTTTGTTGAGTATTTTTGCATCTACGTTCATCAGGGATATTGGTCTGTAGTTTTCTTTTTTGGTGGGGTCTTTGCCTGGTTTTAGTATTAGGGTGATGTTGGCTTCATAGAATGAGTATTCTATGAAGTATTCCCTCTTCTTCTATTTTTTGGAACATTTTAAGGAGAATGGGTATTATGTCTTCTCTGTGTGTCTGATAAAATTCCAAGGTAAATCCATCTGGCCCAGGGGTTTTGTTCTTTGGTAGTATTTTGATTACCGCTTTGATTCATTGCTGGTAATTGGTCTGTTTAGATTTTCTGTTTCTTTCTGGGTCAGTCTTGGAAGGTTGTATTTTTCTAGGAAGTTGTCCATTTCTCCTACGTTTCCCAGCTTGTTAGTATATAGGTTTTCATAGTACTCTCTAATAATTCTTTGTATTTCTGTGGGGTCCGTCGTGATTTTTCCTTTCTCGTTTCTGATACTGTTGATTTGTGTTGACTCTCTTTTCCTCTTAATAAGTCTGGCTAGAGGCTTATCTATTTTGTTTATTTTCTCAAAGAACCAGCTCTTGGTTTCATTGATTTTTGCTATTGATTTATTCTTCACAATTTTATTTCTTTCTTCTCTGATCTTTATTATGTCCCTCCTTCTGCTGACCTTAGGCCTCATTTGTTCTTCTTTTTCCAATTTTGATAATTGTGACATTAGACCATTCATTTGGGAATTTTCTTCCTTCTTTAAGTATGCCTGGATTGCTATGTAGTTTCCTCTTAAGACTGCTTTTGTTGTATCCCACAGTAGTTGGGGCTTTGTGTTGTTGCTGTCGTTTGTTTCCATATATTGCTGGATTTCCATTTTGATTTGGTCATTGATCCATTGATTATTTAGGAGGATGTCGTTAAGCCTCCATGTGTTTGTGAGCCTTTTTGCTTTCTCTGTACAGTTTATTTCTGGTTTTATGCCTTTGTGGTCTGAAAAGTTGGTTGGTAGGATTTCAATCTTTTGGAATTTACTGAGGCTCTTTTTGTGGCCTAGTATGTGGTCTATTCTGAAGAATGTTTCATGTGCACTTGAGAAGAATGTGTATCCTGTTGCTTTTGGATGTAGAGTTCTGTAGACGTCTATTAGGTCCATCTGTTCTAGTGTGTTGTTCAGTGCCTCTGTGTCCTTACTTATTTTCTGTCTGGTGGATTTGTCCTTTGGAGTGAGTGGTGTGTTGAAGTCTCCTAGAATGAATGCATTGCATTCTATTTCCTTCTTTAGTTCTGTTAGTATTTGTTTCACATATGTTAGTGCACCTGTATTGGGTGCATATATGTTTATAATGGTTATATCCTCTTGGTGGACTGAGCCCTTTCTCATTATGTAATGTCCTTTTTTGTCTTTTGTTACTTTCTTTATTTTGAATTCTCTTTTGTCTCATACCAGAATTGTAACACCTGCTATCTTCTCTCTGTTGTTTGCATGAAATATCTTTTTCCATCCCTTGACTTTAAGTCTGTGCATGTCTTTGGGTTTGAGGTGAGTTTCTTGTAAGCAGCATATGGATGGATCTTGCTTTTTTATCCATTCTATTACTCTGTGTCTTTTGATTGTTGCATTCAGTCCATTTACATTTAGGGTGATTATTGAGAGGTATGAACTTATTGCCATTGCAGGCTTTAAGTTTGTGGTTGCCAAATGTTCAGGGTTAGCCTCTTTACTATCTTACTGTCTAAGTTAACTCGCTTGTTGAGGTATTATACATGCGGTCTGATGATTCTTTATTTCTCTCCCTTCTTATTCCTCCTTCTCCCTTCTTCACATGTTGGGTGTTTTGTTCTGTCCTCTTTTTAGGAGTGCTCCCATCCACTTTTGCTTGTCTGGGAATTGTTTAATCCCTCCTTCATATTTAAATGATAATCGTGCTGGATACAGTAGTCTTGGTTCGAGGCCCTTGTGTTTCATTGCATTAAGTATATCATGCCATTCTCTTCTGGCCTGTAGGGTTTCTGTTGAGAAGTCTGATGATAGCCTTATGGGTTTTCCTTTGCAGGTGACTTTTTTTTTCTCTCTGGCTGCCTTTAATACTTTGTCCTTGTCTTTGATCTTTGCCATTTTAATTATTATGTGTCTTGGTGTTGCCCTCCTTGGATCCCTTGTCATGGGAGTTCTGGGTACCTTTGTGATCTGAGAGGCCATTTCCTTCCCTAGTTTGGGGAAGTTTTCAGCAATTATTTCTTCAAAGACACTTTCTATCCCTTTTTCTCTCTCTTCTTCTGGTACCCCTATAATGCGGACATTGATCCTTTTCGATTGGTCACTCAGTTCTCTTAGAATTCTTTCATTCCTGGAGATCCTTTTATCTCTCTCTGCATCAGCTTCTCTCCGTTCCTGTTCTCTGTTTTCTAGTCCATTAATGGTCTCTTGCATCTCGTCCATTCTGTTTTGAAGTCCTTCCAGAGCTTGTTTTATTTCTGTATTCTCCCTCCTTAGTTCTTGCATATTTCTCTAGTCCATCAGCATGGTTATGATTTTTGTTTTGAATTCTTTTTCAGGAAGACTGGTTAAATCTATCTCCCCAGGTTCCTTCTCAGGGGAAGATGTAGAAGATGTCGAAGCTGTCTGGGTTAGTTTTGTCTGGATCAATTTTTTTTTGCCTTTTCATGTTGATAGGTGCAATGTTGACCTATTTACTTTCTATCAGCTTGGAGGGCCAAGGCTTTCCAGTAGCTCCTGGCTTTTATTTACTGGGACAACTGCGACCCCCTAGTGGCTTGTGTTGGGCAATTGCGTGTAGCCTGGGTCTGTGTATCTTGCCCATCCAGTATGGAGGAAGCTTCCTTGCTGTGGGGGTGTCCAGCCTCAGACTGCCACTCTGCTCTTGCAGGGGCCCAGAGGGATAATGGACGGGAGGCTGTTTGGCTGTTTACCTCCATGAGGGGTCTCATAGCTGTTGCCCAGGGGGTTAGTGCACCCGGGGTTCCCTGGAATTTCCAACTGCTGGACTTTTACCCAATTAGCTTCCATCCAGCTGTGGCATCCCTGTCCCTTTAAGACTTTCAAAAAGCACTCCCTTTTCATTGTCACAGGGGCGCTGGCTTCAGGACCCGCTCAAAGGTCTTGCTGTCCTGTTTCCCTAGTTTCCAGCACCCCACGCATGCACTGTGTCTGCATTCTGGTGCGGATGGCTAGGGCTGGGTGTTTAGCAGTCCTGGGCTTCCTCTCCCTCTCTGCTCCGACTCCTCTCCTCTCCTCCCACCGGGAGCTGGGGTGAGGGGTGCTCAGCTCTCGCTGGTCCAGGGCTTGTATCTTACCCCTTTCACCAGGAGCTGGGTTCTCACAGATGTGGATGTAGTCTGGCTGTTGTCCTGTGTCTTCTTGTCTCTCTTTTAGGATTAGTTGTATTTGTTGTATTTTCAAAAAAATATGTTTTTGGGAGGAGATTCCCACTGTCCTACTCACGCCGCCATCTTGGCTCCACCTCCCCACATTTCTTTATGTCACTGATTTCAAATTTCATTCCATTTTGGTCATAGAAGATATCTGTGTGACATCAATCTTCTTAAATTTATTGAGGCTTATTTTATGGTCTACTATATAGTTTATCCTGGTGAATGTTCTGAAGGTATTTGGGAAGAATATATATTCTGTTGTTGTTGGATGAAGTGTTCTATAGATGTATATTAGATCTAGTTGGTTTAAGTTTTCTATTTCTGTGTTGATCTTCTGCCTATTCTATGCATTATTGAAAGATGGGTACTGAAGTCTCTAACTATTGTTAAATTATCTACTTCTGCCTTTAATTCTGCCAGCTTTTTCTTCATTATTTTGGGACTCTGTTGTTAAATGCATGTGTGTTTATAATTGTTATACCTTCCTGATGGCTGATTATTTTACCATTCTAAAATGTCCCACTTTTATAGTCTAGTGACAGTTTTTGTTTTTAAGTCTGTTTTCTCTTAAATTAGTTATTCCATCTTTCTTATGGTGGCTGTGGGCATGGTATATCTTCTTCAATCTTTTTACATATATATATTACAAACAACAATTCATTGTTACAATTATTACTCTTTAAAAGATTTTCTATCTTTTAAAAAAGCTGAGAGGAAATTATATGTTTATATTTTATTAACTTTCTAATTTACCATTTCTATTTCTCTTCATTTGTTACTATGGATTTGAATTGCCATTTGGTCATTGCCTTAATTCAATATAGCTTTGCTTTCACTCACCTCTTTAATTCTATTATCAAATATATTACATTTTTATATGCCATAAGCCAAACAATATAATTACATTGCTTTATACAGTTGATTTTTAGATTACTTGAGAAGACAGAGGAAGAAATATACAATTACACTGTATTTTATAATTACTTTTATAAGTGGTCTGTTTTTTGTCTGTGTGGATTACTATTACTCTCTGGGGTCACCTGCTTTCAGTCTGAAGAACTTTTAGTATTTCTTGCAAGGTAGGTATACTAGTAACAAATTCTCTCAGCTTTTGTTTGGGAATGTCTTTATTTCACTTTGTTTGTGAAAGATAGTTTCACTGGATGCAAGATTCTTGGTTCACAGATCTTTTTTTTCAAACCTTTGAATATATCATTCCACTGCCTACTGGCCTCTATTTTTTTCTTAAGAGAAGTCATTTAATTATCTTATTTGGATTCCCTTGTATATGATTTGTCATTTTTATCATATTGTTTTCAAAATATTCTATTTCTTTTTTTTAACATTTTTACTATGATGATTCTAGGTGTGGATCTCTGTTTACCCCTACTTGGAGGTCACTGTGATTCTTAGATGTGTAGATTAAAGATTTTCCTCAAGTTTGGAATTTTTTCAGCCATAATTTTTTTGAATATATTTTCTGTTCCTTACTTTCCTTCTGGTATTCTCATTACATATGAATTGGTGCTCAAATGCTGTCCTACATTTCTCTGAGGTTCTATTCATTTTTCTTTATTTTTTTTCCTCTGTTCTTCAGACTGCTTAATCTTTACTGATCTACCTTTAAGAATACTGACTGTTTCTTCTGCCAGCTCAAATATGTTAAGTTTCTTTGGTGAATTTTTCATTTCAGTTGTTATATTTTTCAACTCCAGAATTTCCATTTGGTTCATTTTTATCTCTTTATTGATATTCTCTATTTGAAGAAATACTTTCATCACATATTTCTTTACTTATTTAAGCATGGTATCGTTTAGAAGTTTGGACATTTTTATAGTAATTGCTTTGAAGTCTTTTTTTCTTAAGTTCAACATACGCTTCATCTCAAAGGTAGTTTCTGTTACCTTGTTTTTTTTCTGTTGGATTAGACTTTCCTGTTATTTTTTCATGCATCACAAGTTTTTGTTAAAAACTGGATATTGTAGACAATATGCTATAGGAACTCTATAGATACTGATACCTGCTCCTCTATGGTGCTTGTTTTTGTTTACTTGTTTGTTTAGTGACTTGGCTGGACTATTTCAGTGAAATTTATTTTCCCCACAGTATGCAGCTTCTGATGTTGCTCCTCAGGAGGGTGTAGCCTTGGGCATGGGCAAGGGCAATGTCACCCCAGGAAGACAGTGATTTTAGTTTTAGCAACTGTTTCTTTCTGTGATCTATTAAGTGTCTGCCTCTGTTGGCATCATACTCAGCTGTTAATCTCCACTAATTTCCAGCTGACTGTTCTATTATATTGTATAATGTCCTGAGATACAAATTATTCCACAGTCTCATCTGATTAAATTCAGGCCTCTTTTCAGTGGTCTTTGATGTTAGCTAGCCTTTGGCACCTGTTTTAACTCCAGGAGTACTTTTTTTTAGCTCTTTCATTGTTTCTCTATTAAAACTTCTAGCTGGTATATGGGTTAGCTTGTTGCTCTTATTGAGCCATCAGCCTCCTCCTGATTTATTACAACCAAAATCTGCATTGTTTTTGAGAATGACCTTAGGCTTGAACTTCCCCACACTCTGTTCCAAATAAAGTCAGTTCTCTTGAAAAGACCTATGGAACTTTCTATTCTTATGGCCTACCTCTCCCTTCATACTACTAGCATGTTGGGCCAAGCCTAGTGTTCTTGGCCTGCTCTGTCTGTGGTTAAGCTTCCACTCCATGAGTTTAACTGGGGGATAGGAATTTGTTCCAGCTTTCTTAGTTATTCTTGGCTAGACTAGAACTTCTGCCACACAACTGGGGAGGATGAAAAATGCTGGCAACCTATGTCTCTCAAGGGGATATCATAGCCCTAGACCAGAAACTGGAGAGAGAGAGAGACTTGTGTTCTTGGCTGCACACTTACCTCCAGTAGTGCTTCTCTTATGGTGAACCTGGGGCAGGGGTGGGGGTTGTTTATGGCCCAAATATTGCACTCTTTCACTGCTCTTACCAAGTTTAGATTGCCTTGAATAAATGTTTCTCTGTAAGTTGCAGTCAGTTTCTATCTAAGCCTGTCTTTTAACCTAAGTTAAGATTTTTAAGAATTCAAAATTGTGCACAGAATTGCTAAATTTTCCATAAAGATCTTTTGTATTCTACCTACTGATCATCTCTCACATCTATCCTTTTCATCCTCAAGGCAACCTCCTTACCTAAATTCTGCATTATTTCTTGCCTAACATATTTCGCTAACATTCTAACCAGTCCTCCATCTTGATTTCTTCCCCAACCAATCTGTCCTCCTGCTACTGGGGTGAATTATCTGAAGCTTCCCTGATTATTTATTTTGAGGAGCTCTCTACTGATACAGACTAAACTCTAAACTACTTAGCATCTAAAACTAATAGCAAAACTATCTGTAAGGGTGTATTATTCAATAATAAAAAATAAACACTTAAATTCTGATTCTTAAGTTAATTCCCTTAATAAAATTTAGATGCCTATAGACAGATACCTTATCTATAATATATTCACAATGAGTAGTATAAAGTAGTTGATTCAACTTATGTTAATACTACTACAGGCTGGTCAGTGCATAATATGAGAACAAGTAATAAACCCTAGCTCTTCTTTCTCATCTGATGGTACCTGAGGATTAATAAAAGATAAAAATACCCACCTAAAGAAAACCCATCCAATATTTCCTGGTTCTCAATTTTCAAAAAGTATTAGTTAGTACTCCAGACTTGCTTCACAGTGTAAAAGTATACCAACTAGATCTCAAAGATTTGTTTGTCTGTATAAAATCTGCAAAATATTAAGTTTCCAATATGCATCTTTGAGTAATATAAATAGCTATGTTTTCTGGCCAACACCTCTGGAGAAGTCATGTGTGCCAGAGCAAATGCTTTACTCTGCAGTGGTTCCCAGTACTTCCGTCCTTGTACTAACCTGAGGCAGTCATTTGTGCTAAGAAAAGCAGGTACACAGAGGTAGCATCCAACTGCAGGTGTCCCCACTGGTCATCACCCACTACAGTGGCACAAGTTTTGGTGTTGTACTTGGCATGGAGGCTATCCTTGGTACTCTGACTATATTTGAAGGATTCTACTTTATCCACCTGAAGAAAACAAAAACAATTAAAGAAGTCTATCCAGAAAAATTAGCCCACATACCACACTTCTGTAGTACTCTAACACAGTCATTGAATTAGGTCTTCAGGCAGTTATAAATATTTAAAAGACATTATTACTTCTTTTTCCCTGCACTACTACAGCTAGGAAAGTCTGGTGTTTTTTAATTTAAGCAATTTAATTAGAAAATAATACTAGTCAAAACCAGCTATTTTTTATTCATTATCTTTCTTTTATTTTACCACATTGTAGACATAATTTGAGATGCAGAGCGGTTGAGTGAGGACAGCTTAGTAAAAGATAACTGAGTTGTAAAAAAGATATTTGTTTCTGAAACAAAGGTAGGGATTTTGAGGGAAATTAGAGCAAAAGGATATATTTTGAAACAGTAATGAAAAGAGCTGGGGAGAGATACATGGAGTGACAGAAAAAAGATATGAATGAAAGCTGAAACCAGAAGTCAGAAATGAAACATTGTGCAAGGAACAACTAGTCTCTGAAACTTAGATTTGATTATATATGCATCTGATACATGATAGTACCTATTAAACCTTAAATGCAGTTTATGAAATTAGTGACTTTAAACTCATTTGGTAAAGTAGAAAATGCAAATATCTAAAATGGAAAAAAAAGTAGCAAAGAATAAAAGAAGAAATGATGACTGTGAGATAGCCCATATAAAGAGTACTGATACAGAGGTTCAGGAGTCTGGAGTTGATTTATTTTTACTTTAGACTTGTATGCCTGTGGATAGTCAGTTTATTAATGTGGGCCTCAATTCTTCTAATAAAATGTAATCTTGGTCTCAAGGGAATCAGTTCAGATTCAATGTGTGCAACATGCATAAAGATTTCCTAGGATAAAAATAAAACTTTCTTTTTCTAAAATTCTTTTTACTGGAAAAAATATCATAAAGAAAGCAAAAGATAAACCATAGACTGCTAAAAAATATTTGCAGTATATGTGACAAAGGGTTAGTATCTATAATGTATGAAACTCCTCAAATAGGCAAGAAAGAAAAATACGCAAAGGACTTAATAGGAAATTAATAAGAAGAAGAAATGCAAATTTTCAATCTATAAAAGAAAAGATGCTCACCTTCACTGAAGATCAGAAAAATGCAAATTAATGCAAATAGATATAAATCCTTGGCCCCATTATCTCCAATCCTAAAATCTAAAACACTTCCCAAAAGTTTTTCAGCTAAGTTTTGCAACAAATTTCATATGGTGGCAACACTTCATTCAAATCAACATGGGGCAATACACAGTTTTTTATTTATTCCACTTAATATGAAAAAGCATGTTTCCCTATAGACAGAGACTAATGTTTTTGATGATAGAGTGCTGTTTTGAACCTGTTGAGGGCATAACATAATATATGGAATGTGCACTGTACTACCTTTCAAAAGTCTAAGAAATTCTGAATTCTAAAATTCATCTGGTCCCAAGGGTTTCAGATGAGTGCTTATAGATCTATATCATGTTTCACTCAATATACATAATTTCACGTACAGTAATGATAAAGCATATTAAAAAGACATTTGTAGACAGAAAAAAAACTAGAAGGAAACATTCCAGTGGTAACTGGGTGGTGAGATCATGGGTGACATTTCGGCACTTGAATTTACAAATTTTCTAAAATTAGCGTGAACTGTTTGTACAATTGAAAAAAATATATAAACTATAAACATTATCTAGGGGATAGAGATATCATTACAATATGCTTTTATTAGAGAGGGAGCTTTTAACAATACCATACCTGTCTGATCATGCAGTGCAGCAGTCCCCTCATCAGCTTCACTATGCTCTGCAGAAATAAATGGAAACAAGACTGTTATAAACAACCCTAGGTGCAGGAACACTTACTCAGCAACTGCAGTTGGTACATGACCTTTTAGAACAAGTAACCCTATCCTGGGTTCCTATTTACATGGCATTTACTTTATACGTACACAGAAGAGCAGATTGCAGCTAAAAGTGGAATCAAAACATGCAGTTGGTGACTCCTTCAGATTAAAAAAATTCCAAGCTCCAACAGGCTTATGTAAAACTAAGCCAATCATCCTATTAGGGACTTTCTACTCAGAGTAAAAGGACAAGTAGCTCAAAAATCATAAAGCTATCAGGATATTCTAAAACACATCTTACAGCCTAGAAAAGCAAACATCATCACTTTTACTTTTTCTAAACTAGCCAAGACTTATCTGCAAGAGTCTACAGAAATAGTTATCTAGACATTTTCCCTAAAGAATAAATCAACTCCAACTCAGAACAAGTACAAAGGAGAATTGCTAGTGCAACTCAACCCCTTTTTCATGAGAAAAATGTCACAAACTTCTTCAAGTCTAAAGTCATAACTATTTCTCTTACTAGGGCTTGAGAATTTCTAAAGTAGTTAATTTTCCAATCGTAACATTCCAAAATTCTGATTTCCAACTATAGTATACTAGCTAATATATGATATAGTAATAATAATTATTTAATTATGATATAGTATAGTAATACTATTCTATACTAGTTACACTTCATGACACTGGAAGGGCCCATCAACTGTGGCATGGATAGGCAATATGTTTTGAAAGAATGTACCACAAAATAGCTTTTCCATTTCTTTAAACTTTCTGCTTCACAGTCCAGAAGAAATACAACTAGGTTACTCCAGGGAATGCTGGCTCAGAGGTGGCTTGAGGACACCTCTGAAAACTAATCTACTTGGGAACAGCATCATTTTTTATTCCTTCAAAACATTCAAGTGGGACTACCAGAAATAGGCATGATAAGGATAGGTACCTATTAAATAATGCTTCAACTCTTTATAAAGTCTAACTGAGGAAAAAAAGTGTTTCCTTGAGCAGTTTCCCTTTCTTACGTAATTTCTGTCTATAAATGGTCCCCAACCCTTATAGATCAAGGAAAGAAAAAGAGGGGTGGAGCGAAGGAGCAAGGTGGAGGGAGGGAAGTAGGGAGGGAGGGAGAGCGAGGGAGAGAGAATAGGCAGTGCCTGATCTTATTACCTTTTAAAGCACAGCATTATTATAATGAAACTGACTGCAACCCGTGCAAGAAGATCTCTATCATTACTCTGACCCCAGTGAAACAAACCATCCTTTAATATACCTTGTTACAGAAAGCATTTCACACAGCCTCCTCACTCTGTGGGGGAACTTGATCACTTCGGAATTACCTTCTTTGTGTTAACACATACTCAGTTTTCTGTCACAACCTTTCAACTCTCTACCATCCAGCCCTGCTACTCCCATCTACATTTTCTTTAGCTTAAACAGCAAACCTGGGGAATCAAGGACCCAGTGGAGGATTCCTGAGTGCCATCCACTTTGTCCTCCTGGAATGACCATTGATAGCCATTTCTGTCCTCAAGTTCCAACTTCCAAGTCAGTATAAAATTGAAAGGAAGCATGGGGATATAGGAATCAGAGGGGGTATCTGTACTCTGTGTTACCCCAACTGGTCATTTTCCAATTCAGGTGCACTGTTGGCATTAATTATATATGTTTATTCATATGCCAGGGCTTCTAATCACACCAAGTGACACCCTCCTCTTGCCTACTCTTTTTGAGGATATGGACCTATATATTTGTAAATTGAGTATATAAGGATATATAACTATATACAACTGTATCTATATAAGTATTCATCTTTCTCTGTCCAGGTATATGTATAATCATATATTTATTGAGCATATACAATATGCAAAGCACTCTACCAGGCTTTGTGGAACATAAAGACAGTAGAGACAGGACAGATATGTTTAAAGAAAACCCTAAACCATAAACATAGTCTACCTAACAATTCCTAGTTATGCTTTAAAACCCTACTCCTCTGTTAATCCTTCCTTGCTATGTTCAAGGGGAATGAGACATTCCTATCTCTCTGTGTCCCCACAGAACTTTGTACTTTATCTCCTATATATGCAGTACTTACAGTATCTGTCCTAATGTATTATAACTATTTGTTTATATATCAATCTCCCCTATCAGACTATGAACTCCTTGAGAAAAAGGGGCAGAGACCAGGTTCAGAAATAGGACTTTAGGTCAATGGACTAAGCAGATTGTGTCTTTAAAAATATATAACTTATGTCTGTAAGTAACTCTTAAATGGCTTATTGTGTGTGTGTATGTGTGTGTATATATGTATGCATTTACAGAAAGGGAGGATGCAAACATGACAAAATGTTAACAACTAGTGAATCTAGGTAATGAGTATATGCAAAAAGGTTCATTTTACTATTTTTACTTTTCTGTAAATTAAAAAAATTTTTGAATAAAAAGTTGAGAGTTAAATATAAACATTTTCTCCCATTTTATTTTTTGTATCTATTATAGAACCTGGCGCATAACAATTACAAAGTCTGCTACATCAAAAACTGAACATGTTGAATGGCACACACCATAAATGATCTAGAAGTTCCAAGAAAGCAGTCCTAAGAAAGAAGTCATCAGTGTACAGCTGAGCCACATAAATAGTGGGATTGGTGCCAGGTTCTGAAAGGAGGGTGTTAGTTCAGATTGGAAGGGAACAGGCAACACAGTGGAAGAAACAGCTTATAAAAAGATTTGGAGGTGGGAATGTCCCTGGCGTCCATGGAGGAACAATTTAAAAAGACTAAAGCTGAAGTCATAAGACCCAGGTTGTATTCATGGCACTGCCAAATTCCAGCTTCATCCGCTTGTTCAATCTCTTCACTTGTAAATTAGGAAAATAATACCTACCTCACAGAGTACTGTGTAAATAAAATACTTGTAATTATGGGAAAGTATGTAGTATAATGAAAAGTATTTACATGAATGTCAGATATTTTTATTAAGGGATTATTAGAGGAGTCATGAAGACACCAATCTGGCTGGAACTGGGGGTATAATGCAGGGCACTAGCATGATGTAATACTAAAAAAGAAGGCTGGGACCAAAGCCTTAGGGAGCCCTGCCTATTAATACAAATCATTTGGATTTTATTCATAGGTAAATGAAAGCCACAGAAAGATTGCTGAGAATGGAAATGATATAATTTAAGTGTGTTTTTCACAATAGTGTTAAGTGGCTATGGTTTACACTAGGGTTGAGGCAGAAAGGAACAGAAAGAAGGGGATGGAGTCAAGAAAAATTATAAGAATCAATGGACTTTGGTCTCCATGTATCAAAAGACAAAAGGGACAAGTCAAAAACCACCCAAATGGCAGCTCTTTTCAAACACTGTTTTACAAAACAGTAGTCCAGAAAATTCTGGAAAGGCTGTAAAATTCACCCCCATCTTAGATTAAAAAAGCACACTAGTACATCCAAGGCTCTGAGAAATTATGGTGTTAAGAAACCCACTATTAAAGACTGACCCAAACTTAGTTGACCTAATGTCCCACAGAATATACTATGAGAAATGCTCTAAATAATATCACCCAGGTAGAATGAGGACACCAACAGGAGTAAAGGTGAGTTGCTGTGGTTTGGTAATCTGTTCTCAGTAGGGAAGGTGGGTTTCAGACATACTGAGTTTGAGAAGCCACAGTATATGCAGGAGCAACTGATCAGAAGATAAATGAAAATCAGTTTGAAGTGAGGTCAGAATTAAAGATGAAGATTTGGAAGTCATTCTCATAAAGGTAATAGTTAAAGTCATGAGAAAAGATGAGACTATACAAAGAGAATAAAAATGAGGAGGAAGTAGAACTGGAGGCAGCCAAATGGTTCTATTTGTGTGTGTTTTTATTTTTATGGGTCTGTGTCTTTATCTATATGACTAAGAGAAAAGGGCATTTGTAAAAACCCATATGTGTATAAATTTATCTTAACTTAGGATAGAAGAGTCAACTAAAATCCTTGACCTAGTTTTATCCAGAATTCTCTTTAGTTCTCTGACATTATTTCTCAGAGAGAAATCAAGGTGAGAGTTGGAGGGAAGGGATGGGTTTGTTCATACAGTAAGGGAAAGTTGACAGTAGGTGGGGTATAATCTGTGCTCATTTATTGGCCATAGGTCAGTAGTTATTATTCCTGCTACACTTTAGAATCACCTGGGTAGATTTTTTAAAAATATTGAATGCCCCTGGGCTGCCCTTCAAGATTTATCTAAATTATTATAGAGTGGGGTCCAGGACAAGTATTTCTTAAAACTTTCCAAGTTATGCCAATGTATACCCAGATTCAAAACCACTCATGTAGACCTAGGGACAACTCCAGCTCACTGCCCGTTTTTGTAAATAAAGCTTATTGGAATATAGCCATGCTTATTTAATTATGTTGTCTCTAGCTGCTTTGGGGCAATAATGGGAGAGCTGAGTAGTTAGGCAGAGACCACAGGTGACCCACAATGCCAAAAATATTTCCTATATGGCACTTTATAGAGATGCTTTTCTGTCTCTGGTCTGAATTAACTGAGTCAGGTTTGAGAAAGAAAAGTTGAGACCTAATAATAAAATCTGTTTTAATTCAAAAATAAAAGTTCATAGAAATTTTAGAATTCCCAAAGAAATGTCTTTTTTGAAGATGTTTCCTACTGTCATGATGTTTCTGAGACATTCCAAAGTTGTTATGAGGTATAATGAAAAGTATTTGTTGGAGGATAACTCCAACAAATTGGGCTATGTGAAAAATTAATGGAGCATGAAACTTTTAGAATGAACAATTTAATGTTTCCCAAATTTCCCCACCTTCTTCTGTTAAATTCTTTCTACCTGGGCCACAGGAAAAATGTCACGTTTGTAGAATGACTGGTCAGTAAGGAGACATCAGATTTTTTCTAATAGCACTGAAAAAAAGGTCAAATTGTACCAGGGTATGGAATCCTGGGTTTTGTTCCATGGGTATTAACTTCTAGCAAAACAAAACAAACAAAACAGCAAAACATTAGGGTTGGATGTAAGATTTCAGGGGTGGAGAAGGAGTAGGATTACAGGTGATTTTTTTTAACACTCCTCTATATTTTCCAAATTCTTACAATAGTTATGTATTATTTCTATAAGTTATAAAAATATTGATCTGGGCTAGAGCAATAGGATGAACAAATTTTTCTGATGGACCTAAGTACCTAATAACAACTTGAAAAATGCCTACTATTGCAGAGGACAACACAGTGTAACTTCTCTATGGCTAAGGACTGCAACCCCACAGTATGTTGGTGCCCTTAACAAAAAACAAAATCTCAATATTTTGATTTATAGATGAAGACTGGAGATCAGATTGTCTAAGTTTGAGGGAGACCACTTAAGAAAATGGTTGGTGTAGAGAGAATCATTTCCACTAACGGAAAATAATTCACATGCACCCTACAGGTGACAGCAGAGTATCTCAATGTTAAGAGTACCATGTAGGGTGAATGTTGAAACCACTGTGTTGTCTATGTGAAACCATCATAAGATTGTATGTCAATGGTACTTTAATAAAAAAGGAAAAAGAGTTCCATGTAGCCCAGAATATTGTTTTCTTGGTTATTCAAGAAGACACAGCACCCTGTGCCTAAAGAGTTCTATAAAGGATACTTCTTTACTGAAAGTTAGGGACTTAAAAGTTAGTTTAAAGGTGTCTGCTGACTCTTGACTTTATTTTGAGTTGGGGTTGGAGGGTATAAGTTCTGAAACAGTGGTAATAGGTTTATTTTTTTCTAATTGGAATAAAGTTAATGTACAATATTATTTCAGATGTACAACATAGTGACTCAAAAATTATATATAGTACTAGATGCTTGCCACAATTAGTTCCCATTACCATACCAAGATATTATAATATTATTGCTTATATTCTATATGTTGAACTTCCATTTCTACAACTAACTTATTTTACAATTCATGGTTTGTACCTCTTTATCCCCTTCACCAACTTCACTCATCCCCCCACACCCCTTCTTATGGTAACCAACAGTCTGTTGTCCATATTTTTTAGTCTATTTTTTTTGTTTGTTTTGTTAGATTCCATATTATATGGTTTTTGTCTTTGTCTGCCTGGCTTATTTCACTTAGCATAATACCCTCTAGGTCAATTCATGTTGTTGCAAATGGCAAGATTTCCTTCCTTTTAATGGCTAAGCAATATTCCATTCTGTATATGTACCACATCTTCTTTATGCATTCATCTATGTGTATTTGGGCTGCTTCCATACCTTGGCTATTGTAAATAATGCTGCAATGAACACAGATGTGCATAGATCTTTTCAAATAAGTGATTTTATTTTCTTTGGGTAAATTCCCAGAAGTGGAATTGCTAGGCCATATGGTATTTCTATTTTTAGTTTTTTGAGGAACCTCCATGTTGTTTTCCACAGTGGCTGGATTAATATGCATTCCCACCAATAGTGAAGGAGAGTTCCCTTTTCTCCCCATCCTCGCCAAAACTTGTTATTTCTTGTCTTTTGGGTATTAGCCATTCTGACTGGTGTGAGGTGATAGCTCATTGTGGTTTTGGTTTGCATTTCCCTGGTGATAAACAGACCAACATCCATGATGAACATAGATGCAAAAATACTCAACAAAATATTAGCAAACTGAATTAAAAAATACTCAAAAAGATCATCCATCACATTCAAGAGGGATTTATTCCAGGGATGTGAGGATGGTACAATATTCGTAAATCAATCAATATGCTACACTACATTAGCAAAAGGAAGGATAAAAACCATATGGTCATCTCCATAGATGTAGAAAAAGCACTGGACAAAATTCAACATCCATTCATGATAAAAACTCTCAACAAAATGGGAATAGAAGGAACATACCTCAACATAATAAAGGCCATATACGACAAACCCTCAGCCAACATCATAATCAACGGTGAAAAACTGAAAGCTTTTCCTCTAAGATCAGGAACAAGACAAGGAAGAATGCCCACTCTTAACACTTTTATTCAACATAGTACTGGAAATCCTAGCCAGGGGCAGTCAGGCAAGATGAAGAGATAAAAGGCAGTCAAATTGGTAAGGAAGAAGTAAAACTGTCATTATTTGCAGATGGCATGATATTATATATAGAAAACTTGAAAGACTCCATTAAAAAACTATTAGAAACACATTCAGCAAAGTCACAGGATACAAAATCAATATACAGAAACCTGTTGCATTTCTATATACTAACAACAAACTAGCAGAAAGAGAAATCAGAAAAACAATTCCACAGACAATTGTATCAAAAAGAATAAAATACCTAGGAATATACCTAACCAAGGAGGTGAAAGACCTATACTCTGAAAACTATAAGACACTGAAGAAGATACAAATACACGGAAATGTATCCCAGCCTCATGCACAGGTTTAAAAGTCAACAATCTTCACTTGTGTCTAGTTGAGGAGTTCTGCCCATTTGTGTCTGTTACCCTTAAATACCACCTGTACTTTTCAAAAATGAAGTAAAATGGTAGATAACCTGCTCCCAAACATTCTTCTCAATGAGAATAAATACTCTGGAAACTGCAAAATACATTTACTTAGAGGATTACACATTTTAGCAAAGATCCCAGGACAGGATTTTCCACTGTAACAGAACGATCTGTGGCCTCTCCTCCTGAATCAGCAAGTTTCAAGTTTCCATGGCCAAAAAAATTGAGTACAATACAGGAAAGCTCTTTGGAATGTAGTTTCAGGAAGGGGAAGAAAGAGAAAGACAAAATACAGTTCTTTTACCTCTTACGGGCTACATTCTTTCAATCCCTGCTCTCTGCCCTCCCACCCCCCAGCTCCAGATTTCCCTGTATTTTTTATCTGAGTACCTGTTCAAGTTCATAGGCCTTTGCCTTATCCTCATCCCGGTCTGCATTCTTTCGATAAGCTAGGCCCAAACCCCACACAGCCAAGACGCTGTACACGTTATCCCGGACCCAGGCGTCTTTCTGATCATAACTGGCTGGAAGCAAGCCAGTCACGGGATTCTGAAAGGCCAAGAAAAAGAGGATGGACATGTAACCATAGGGTGTTGGTATGAGGAGACAGAATCTATCAAATGGGTTACTTAGGGACTTTGGTCTTTCTTCTACTTCCCCACTCCTGAGTTTTATAACCTCCTCTTCTGACCAAGTGCATGCAAATGCTATCTTGAATAAGGGAAAAGAGCTGACTGAAATCTTAGAAGTCTGAAGTGTGGGTACTGTTAATAAAAAGACAATGTTTTAACTCTCCAGTTAAGAAGAACTATCAACAAAAAAACAGCATTAAAGTAGAGGCAATATAATTAATTAACTGTATCTACAAGGTAGTTCAGGTCTTCCCAATAGTCTAAAGATGAGTAAATATTCCCCTACCTCTTTGGCGGGAGGGGCTAGGAGATGATGCCAAAACTGGGGTGGGGGGTAGAGGTGTCAATACACAAGCTTCAACACATCTTTCAACTCTGACTCCTGGAACCCAGCTGTGGCTTGGGTACAGGGGGTTCAGAAGCCACGACTTAGGACTTGCGGCTAAAAGTGCCTGGCCCAGCTCCTATCGTTTTTTCAGGTCCTTTATGACTTCCCCAGCTAGGGGGCGGGAGAACCTGCTACACACACAGAGAGAGACACACACACACTCGCGCGAGGGTTCACCCAAGGTCTCTGTCCAGGCTGTCACCTACATTTCCTTGGTGATTACGTGAGACATCCATCCCTCACTTACCTGATGGCACAGGATGGTCTGATGCACCAGCCTAGCGTAGCCGTCCAGTCGGACCCCCGAGTTACTCCGGCTCCTCATCACGTCACGTTTCCGATACCCTCAGAGAAATGGCCCGGGTGTCGTAGGGGCCTCGGTGCTTCGAAGAAGCAGGCTCCAACACAGCTTCACCCGAAGCTGGGGTAGCCCGAGTGCCAGGCCTAGTAGACCCCTCCCACCGTTCGGATCTGGGGCCGCCTGCTGTTCCGGCCGCGGCTGTAGAGCACCCTTCTCTCTGCTCCACGCCAGCTAGCGGCCCACCACTACGCCCCCAGCGCCGCTCTCTGTTATCCTTACGCCCACCCAGTCCCAGCGTGTGGCTCCGGCATGCTCCGCCCAGCTCCCTGCGACTCGGATGGCCAAGAGCGTCCCGCACGGCCGCCGGCAGCAGGTCAACGGCCGCAGCGCTGCCTCCACCTCTCGGGAGGCGCGAGCGAGAGGCGGGGCGGCGCTGGGTCCTGGCAGCTGCGCTTTGCACTCCAGAGGCCCTCTGCGTCGACCCCGCCTGCGCCGGTCCCAGCGTCCCCGCCCGCCCCAGGGCCGAGAATGTGATACCGTAGGTAATGTGCTCGCAGAGGTTTATTTTCGAAACACTTCAAATGACTGTTTCAGTTTTCCACACTTGCTGTGCACACAGGATGTTGACAAGGCTCTTTCTTCTGGTTCCTCATACCGGACTAGGTTAGGAACCTATTGTAACTTCCAACCCAAAAGGCAAGACGCACGTTTGCATTCAAGGTCTAAAGAATTGGGATTTCTGGGTCTTGATCGTATTTTATACTTTTGACTAAAAGCTTAGATTAAACTCCTCCCTTCGATCCAAACCAAACAAGAAAGAACTCCCTAAGAGACTTTATTCCTTATAAACTGACTTATTGGCGGGCTGGAAAAGAAGGGGCAGTAGCACGCTCTGAGGAAGCAAGTGTCCCAGGCGGGGAAATGGACTGGGAGCGAGCGATTGCTCTGAAAGGCTTTAGCTGGAAAGGAGCTGGAGGAGATAGCATAACTGCTTTAGAAGGCTCCCTCGTGCACACGTAGGTCACAAGGCCGAGGCACCAAAGACTAAGCTGAAAAATAAAGGGGAGGGAGCTAAAGGGAGGCTAGAAAAAAGCCAGCTGGTAACACAGATCACTGGCCGCGTTAACTGGTTCGCACCCTGGCGGGTGTCCTGGCCCCAGGACCTTTGCTCTCTCCATTTGCTGCGTCCCCGCACCCTCAATCCCCTTTTGTTCTCCGCTTATCCAAACCCTGCAAGTCTTTCCACGCTAGGTTTAGGTACCACTTGCTCTCTGAATCGCGGGGTAGGGGAATTAGACCGATTGACCCTTCAAATCCAGCACCGAGAATCTGATTCTAAACCTTCTCTAGCCACCATTGTGACTTTGCATTCTCATTCATCTATTTTTCTAAATTTAGTCTCTCCCAGTAAGTTCCCTCTGTTCCAGCCGTCACCCTCACCCCGGCCCAAATTAGCATAAAGACAGCACCTACAAGAGATTAGCAAATATTTGGTAATGATGATGAAGGAGGGAATGCTCAAGAACTGGGATTTGGGACTTCCGGGTTAAAAGGCCAGTGATACACTTGGACACAACTATCCACTAGAAATCTCAAGCAAATAGTTTCCACTGAAGTCACTAACTATGCAAATGCCGTGACTGGCACACAACAGGCTGCTTTAAGGCCCACGTGCAGAGAGGGAGGAAAAGTTTTTCCAGGGAAACCTGCTTCATTTTGGAGCAGAATGCTTGGTTGTTCCCTCTCAGCCCCTAATCCCCTGATTCTTCACCTCAGCCTGTAGCCTCAAAAAGCCCGTTCTCTACCCTCGTTCCCTTGAAACTTCTGCCCTCTCTTTTTCTTCACTTTACCAGCATTCAAACATGTTTTAAAAATATTAAAGCAATTGATGCTCACCAAAGAAAACTTGGATAGTATAGAAAATGAAAGCAAATGACCTGTAATTCCTTCACACCCACAACCACCTTTAATATTTTAGTTTATTTTTTCAAGGTTTTAAAATTTCTAATGCACAGACCTCCCCCAACCCCCAAGTTATTTATAAGGATGAATACATTAGGAATGCCAAAGGTAAGGTATCAAGAAGGGTACCTGGCTGGCTACCAAGAGGCCTTGCTGGATGACATTATCTTGATGCTTTCAACCTCAGTCCAGGCTGAACCTTCAGTCCTGTAGCCTCACAATCTTGATCTCCTCTGTGTCCAAGAGCTGGTCTGACTCTGGAGGCTGACTCATGCTGACTACAGCATGAGAGACTGATGTTTGAAAACCAGGATGGTGGTTGATAATGAGAAATAGAACTGTGACAGTTTATATTAGCCTGACCACCACATTCCCTACCTTTAATAATGTATAAGCATGACTCTTTACCAAGTGCTCTTTTGTTTTATACAATAACCCTACAAAGCAAATATGATTATTAACCCCCTTAGAGAGGGAGTAACTAAGGCACAGGAAGATGAAGAAATAAAAAGACTGCTCTGTTTATATTGGCTTCACCGATTCTCCCTTTTCAATGCTTCCAAGGCTCACTGACACATTCTTTCTTTAGATATGTCAGAATTATCAGCGAAGTTATAGCCAAGTCTTGCAGGTCTGGAAGTCTTGCCAATCAGTTTATTGAAGGTGATTGTTCCATTTGATTAATTGTACACTAATTATATAGCTTAACTCTTGAATAAAATTTTATTTTGAAGTTCCTGTGAATATTTGTATTGTTGCTGCCTTATATTTTCTGGAAGTTTTAATCATACTAATTTTCAAAAATCCAAAATTTTTTGAAATTCACATTCTATAGGTTTTTCCCGTGGTTTTACATTTTATGTTAATGTCTATATTAATCTTCCCTCTAGTAGATGTCCCACAGTTTGCTTAGCTATTATTATTAATTAATAATAGATCTTTTATTATTAAATTTATTGAAAAAATTACTCTATACACTATCTCCATTATTTCCCATTCACTCTCTTGAAAAATTTTTAAAAATTGTATGAATAATATGTGAACGTATTCTTCATGACAAAAGTTAAAATATTACAGATAAGGTTAAAGTTTCCTGTGTCTATAACCTACAATCACAGTCTTCCCAAAGGTTAACCACTATTATGGGATTGGTTTGTCTCCTTCCAGATTATTTCCTATGGATTTACATATATATATGGAAATGCATGTGAAATATTGTTGTTTTCTGTATATTCTTTTAATATAAACAATACCATACTGTCTATTGTTGTGCAGATTGCCCTATTCATTCAAAATTACATCATGGAGATCTAGTTATGTTATTATGTAGAGATCTACCTTAAACATCATGGTTTATATAGGCATTCTTCTATTGTTAAGCATTTAGTTTGTTTCCATGTTAGAACTCTTGAAAACAATACTTCAGGGAAAAAATATATATGTCTTCTTGTGAATGCATGCAGATGTTTTGGAAATAAGCATTGCAAATTTGATTGTATGCACCAAACAGAAGTATGTGAAAGTCTCCATTTCCCTCATCTTTACCAATACTTGCTATTATTAAACTTTGATGTTGAGCAATCTAATGGGTGAAAAATGGTAGCTTACTTTTATTTGCCTGAATACTAATGTCATTTTTTATGTTTACTTTATTTAACTTATATTTTATATTATGTTCATTTATTTTACTTTTTCTCATTAAGAAGTGTCTATATACTTCATCATTTTTCTATTGGCATGTTTCTTACTGATTTACAGGAATTATATATTTATGTATTCTGGATTTTAACTTAAAAAATAAATAATCTAAAAGAGATATAGCACATTTTTCCATAAGTGGTTTGTCTATTAATTATTATTTATGATGTCTTTTTTAATGTTGCTCTTATTTTTAATGAAGTCAAATTTATGAGTCTTTTCTTTTTTGCCTTATTTTAGAAGGCCTTTATTGTAGGTTGAATGGTGGCCCCCCAAAAGTTATATTCCCACAGAAATTGTGAATGTGACCTTATATGGAAAAAGGGCCTTTGCAGATGTAATTCAGTTGAAGATCTGGAGATGAGATCATGCTGGATTTTCCTACTGAGCCCTAAATACAATGACAAGTGTCCTCATAGGTAAAGAAGACACAGGGAGGAGAAGGCAATGTGAAGACAGACGCAGAGATGTAAGTGACACATTTACAAGCCAAGGAATGCCAACAATTGCCAGCAGCCACAAGAAGCCAGTAGAGAAGCATGGAACAGATTCTCCATCAGTCTCCAGAAGGAGCCAACCCTGTGGACACCTTGGAATCAGACTTCTGGATTCCAGACTGTGAGAGAATGAATTTCTGTTGTTTTAAACCACAAGTTTGTGGCAATTTGTTATTTCAGCCCTAAGAAACTAATAAAGCCTTCCTGCCCCCAACACCATCATAACATTATAATTTTTTTCTAACACGTTTATTGTTTTGTTCTTTATCCATAACTCTTTTAATTCCTTTATAATTTATTTTTATAAATGGGCTTAGGTAGAAATTCAGCATAATATTTTCCTAAATGGTTAGCCAATTGCACTAACACCACTTAATTAGTTATTGTCTTCCCACTGATTTGAAATGCTACTTTGATTTTACCCATGGATCTGTTTTTGGATCACTAGTCTGTTCCATTAATTTTTCCACTCCATCGATATTGCACTACCTTGGCTATTCGCAAGCTCTAATCTTTCATATGAACATTAGAATTATCTAGTCATGTTTTAAGGAAAATCCTGATTTTTATTGTGATTGCATTGAGTTTATGATTCATTTGCAGAGAATGGACATATTAACAATATTTAGCTTTCCTGTCTATGAACAGTGTATATTTATTTATTCAGGCTTTCTTTTATTTCTTTCAGTAAACTTTATGTTTTCTCCATAAAAACCTTGCACATTTTTTGTTAGGTTTATTTCTTGGTACTTGATAATTTTTGTTGCTTTAAGGACAAGATTTTTTTCTCTTATATTTTAATTGGTTATTATAATGTATGGGAAAATGATTTTTGTGTACTTATATCCACATTTTATGTTAACTCACTAGGTGTAATGGTTTGAATGTAATGTTTCTGGATTTTCTATATATACAGTCATATCATTTGCAAATACTAACAGTTGTGTCTTTACCTTTCAAATCTTTATAACTCTTATAGTGGTGCTAGTTCTTGTTCCTGACTTTAATGGACTGTTCTAATGTTTCAACATTAAATATGTCTGTATTGTTTTCCAGAAGATACCATTTTTCTCTTTAAAATAATTTCTTTCTCTCCTTCATTTCCTAAAACTTCATCATTAATATTATTATGAATGAACGTTGAATTTTATTGGATGCATTTCCTACATGTATTGAAAGAAATCATATAATTTATTCCTTTACTTGGTTAATGTGTGAATTACATCTATGTTTCCTTATGGTGAACCATAGTTTTATTCTTAAGATAAAGCACCCATGGTTATGATGAACTATATTTTAAATATGCACTAGATTAAATCTACTAATACTTTATTTAGGATTTTTGCATCTTTGCTTTTAAATCATATTGGTCTATAATCTTTTATTTTTTGGTGTCCTTATTTGGCTTCAGTGTCAAGGTTATGCTTGCTTGTGAAATTACTTTGATAGTTTATATAAAACTTGTTTGTATGAAATGAAAACTGTGTTCCTTGAAATCTTGGTAGTACTCACCTGGTAGGATTTATTCACCTGGTGTCTTTTGAAGACAAGTAGATTTATGAAAACTATTTCAATTTCATTTCTAGTTATTGCATTATCCAGATTTTCAGTTTCCTCACGGGTCCATGTTGATAATTAATATTTCCCCAGAAGCTTTTCAGTTTAATCCAGGTCAGGGTTTCTCAATTTTGGCATGATTGAAACTTTGGGAAGGCTGATTCTTGGTTGTGAGGCCTATTGTGTTTAGCAGATGTCAGCAACACCCACCCACCCCTTTACCCCTGCCCCACATGTTGTGACAATCAGTGTCCTGATCTTACCAAATATCCTTTGGGGGTCAAAGTTTATTACTGTAAAGTTGTGCAAAACTTTGTTTATAACTTTTAAGTCTTGTCTGAATGTGAATCACGTCCACCTTTGTAGTTCTGGTGTACTTTATTTGTGCCTTCTCTATTTCTTTTTTTTAAGATATGATTGATATACACTCTTATGAAGATTTCATATGAAAAAACAATGTGTGTACTGCATTTACCCATATCATCAAATCCCCATCTATACAACAATGCAGTCACTGCCCATCAGTGTAGTAAGATGCCACAGATTCACTAAGTGCCTTCTCTGTGCTATAGTGTTCTCCTCGCGATCCCCCACACCATGTGTACTAAACATAATACCCCTCAATCCCCTTCTCTCTCCCTCTCCACCCGCCCTCCCACACCCCTCCCCTTTGGTAACCACTAGCTCATTCTTGGATTCTCCAAGTCTGCTGCTATTTTGTTCCTTCATTTTTGCTTCATTGTTATATTCCACAAATGAGGGAAATCATTTGGCATTTGTCTTTCTCCACCTGGCTTATTTCACTGAGCATAATGTCCTCCAACTCCATCCACGTTGTTGCAAATGGTAGGATTTCTTTCTTTCTTATGGCCGAATAGTATTCCATTGTGTATATGTACCACATCTTCTTTGTCCATTCATCTACTGATGGACACTTAGGTTGCTTCCATATCTTGGCTATTGTAAAAAGTGCTGTAGTAAACATAGGAGTGCATATGTCTTTTTGAATCTGAGAAGTTGTATTCTTTGGTTAAATTCCAAGGAGTGGGATTCCTGGGTCAAATGGTATTTCTATTTTCAGATTTTTTTAGGAACCTCCATATTGCTTTCCACAATGGTTGAACTAGCTTACATTCCCACCAGTAGTGTAGGAGGGTTCCCCTCTCTCCACATCCTCACCAGCATTTGTTGTTCTTAGTCTTTTTGATGCTGTCCATCCTTACTGGTGTGAGGTGATATCTCATTGTGGTTTTAATTTGCATTTCCCTGATGATTAGTGATGTGGAGCATCTTTTAATGTGTCTGTTAGCCATCTGAATTTCTTCTTTGGAGAACTGCCTTTTCATATCCTCTGCCCATTTTTTAATTGGGTTATTTGCTTTTTGGTTGTTGAGGCATGTAAGTTCTGTATATATTTTGGATGTAAACCCTTTGTCGGATATGTCATTTACAAATATATTGTCCCATACTGTAGGATGCCTTTTTGTTCTGTTGATGGTGTCCTTTGCTGTACAGAAACTTTTTTTTTACAGTAAGAACACACATAACATTTATTGATTGAATCCATCATCTTACATAGGTGCAACTGTGGTGCCCCAAACAATTACAATAGTAATATCAAAGATTACTGGTCGCAGTTCACTGTAACAAAAATAATAATAATTGAAAAGTTTGAGATATTGAGAATTACCAAAATGTGACAGAGATACACAAAGTGAGAAAATACTGTTAGAAAAATGATATTAATAGGCTTGCTCAATGCAGGGTTGCCAACCCTTCAATTTGTAAAAAATGCTGTATCTGCAAAGTGCAATAAAGTAATGTGCAATAAAATGAAGTATCCCTGTATAAAATTAGATGGCATTTACATTCATGGTTTTATGTCTTAAAAAAATAGTTCTTGATTATATATGAAGTTTTGTATCTGGCAAAATAAACCCACACATCAAGGGAAAGTGTATAGCAAAACTCTTTTGTGTTTAATGTACATATCATTTTAAATTCATTTATTAATTTCTATACCTTTTCTTGAAATGGTGTTTAATAAAAGCTTTAAAGATGACATTACTCCTGTTGGTTTTTCTTAAGAATTCATAAAAAGACATTGATATTGTAGCTTCTTGACTAATATTATATTTCCTTTCTCCTATTTCGTTGTCGTTAAGTTCTTGGATTTTAAATTTAGGACAGTGATAAGGTTGAGGTTTGGCATAATGTAAGTATACAGTTAGTCACAATAGCAATATTTTAATGGGGTGTTTAAAACTGAGCATTTAGATTTTTTTTTCAGTAGAAGAGTTTCAATGTATGTGTTATAAAAGCACAACATGTTATTAAGGACAATAACAATGTCTTATAAAAGACTGCAACAGTATAAAGACTATCATTTCAATAAAAACCAATTCCAACCCCTAAAAAACCTTATAAAGCAAAATATATGATCATTCAAAAACTCCAACAATATGGACATTTATGAAGTGTGGAGCTGTAGGTGGCCCCCTGCACTTTGCTACGCTTAGTCTGTTTCCAGAGCCAAATTGGGAAAGCAAGGGGTGGGGAGTGCTGGGGCCCAGTAGGTGGTGGTGGCACTGCTGGTGGTTTGCGAGATCCCCCAACCTTGCTGTGGTGCCATGGAAATTCAAATCTCTATCTTCAACTTGAACAGTGTTTTGAGCTCTGGATTTGGTGACCTCCAGACACCAAAGACTCTACAGATCCCAAACTGACCGAACATCGGTCTTCACAGTGGCTGGTTCTCCCATGACTCCGCTCCCATGAATGGCTCCATTTGGGAGCCAAAACCCAGTGGCCATCACTCCTTTTCTTCACATTCAGCCAGTCACTGGGCCCTGTACAGAAACTTTTTAGTTTAATGTAGTCCCATGAGTTCATTGTTGCTTTTGTTTTCCTTGCTTGAGGAGATACGTTCAGGAAGAAGTTGCTCATGCATATATTCAGGAGATGTTTGCCTATGTTGTCTTCTAAGAGTTTTATGGTTTCATGACTTACATTCAAGTCTTTGATCATTTCGAGTTTACTTTTGTGTATGGGGTTAAACAATAGTCCAGTTTCATCCTCTTGCACGTAGCTGTCCAGTTTTGCCAACACCAGCTGTTGAAGAGGCTGTCATTTCCCCATTGTATATCCATTGCTCCTTTATCATATATTAATTGACCATATATGGTTGCATTTATATCAGGGCTCTCTAGTCTGTTCCATTGGTCTATGGATATGTTCTTGTGCCCATACCAAATTGTCTTGATTACTGTGGCTTTTTTGTAGACCTTGAAGTTGGGGAGCATAAAGGCCCCAGCTTTATTCCTCCTTCTCAGAATTGCTTTGGCTATTTGAGGTCTTTTGTGGTTCCATATGAATTTTAGAATGATTTTCTCTAGTTCCTTGAAGAATTCCGTTGGCATTTTGATAGGAATTACATTGAATGTATAGATTGCTTTAGGCAGGATAGTCATTTTGACAATATTAATTCTTCCTATCCATGAGCACGGGATGTGTTTCCATTTATTGGTATCTTCTTCAATTTCTCTTAAGTGTGTCTTGTAGTTTTCAGGGTACAGATATTTCACTTCCTTGGTTACATTTATTCCTAGGTATTTTATTCTTTTTGATGCAATTGTGAATGGAATTGTTTTCCTGATTTGTCTCTCTGTTAGTTAATTGTCAGTGTATAGGAATGCCACAGATTTCTGTGTACTGATTTTGTATCCTGCAACTTTGCTGAATTCACATATTAGATCTAGTAGTTTTGGAGTGGATTCTTTAGGGATTTTTATGTACAATATCATGTCATCTGTAAACAGGGACAGTTCAACTTCTTCCTTGCCAATCTGGATGCCTTTTATTTCTTTGTGTTGTCTGATAGCCATGGCTAGGACCTCCAGTGCTATGTTGAATAGAAGTGGGGAAAGTGGACATCCTTGTCTTGTTCCCAATCTTAAAGGAAAGCTTTCAGCTTCTCGCTGTTAAGTATGATGTTGGCTGTGGGTTTGTCATATATGGCCATTATTATGTTGAGGTACTTGCCCTCCATACCCGTTTTGTTGAGAGTTTTTATCACGAATAGATATTGAATTTTGCCAAATGCTTTTTCAGCATCTATGGAGATGATCATGTGGTTTTTGTCCATTTTGTTGATGTGGTGTATGATGTTGATGGATTTTCGAATGTTGTACCATCCTTGCATCCCTGGAATAAATCCTACTTGATCATGATGGACGATTTTTTTGATGTATTTTTGAATTTGGTTTGTTAATATTTTGTTGAGTATTTTTGCATCTATGTTCATCAGGTTTATTGCTCTGTAATTTTCTTTTTTTGTGGTGTCTTTGTCTAGTTTTGGTATTAGAGTGATGCTGGCCTCATAGAATGAGTTTGGAAGTATTCCCTCTGCTTCTACTTTTTGGAAAACTTTAAGGAGAAAAGGGTATTAGATCTTCTCTAAATGTTTGATAAAATTCAGTGGTGAAGTCATAAGGTCAAGGCATTTTGTTCCTAGGTAGTTTTTTGATTACCAATTCAATTTCCTTGCTGGTAACTTGTCTCTTCTGATTTTCTGTTTCTTCATGGGTCATCCTTGGAAAGTTGTATTTTTCTATAACACTGTCCATTTCTTCTAGGTTATCCAGTTTGTTAGCATATAATTTTTCATAGTATTCTCTAATAATTCTTTGTATTTCTGTGGTGTCTGTAGTGATTTTTCCTTTCTCATTTCTGATTCTGTTTACATGTGTAGACTCTCTTTTTTTCTTGAAAAGTCTGGCTAGGGATTTATCTATTTTGTTTATTTTCTCGAAGAACCAGCTCCTGCTTTCATTGATTCTTTCTATTGTTTTATTCTTCTCAATTTTATTTATTTCTTCTCTAATCTTAATTATGTCCTTCCTTCTACTGACTTTGGTCCTCATTTGTTCTCCTTTTTGTAGTTTCGTTAATTATGAGTTTAGACTGTTCATATGAAATTGTTTTTCTATCCTGCAGTAGGCAGGCCTGTATTGCCATATACTTGCCCCTTAGCATGGCCTTCACTGTGTCTCACAGATTTTGCAGTATTGAATTATTATTGTCATTTGTCTCTATATATTGCTTGATCTGTGTTTTTATTTGGTCATTGATCCATCGGTTATTTAGGAGCATGTTGTTAAGCCTCCATGCATTTGTGGGATTTTTCATTTTCTTTGCATAATTTATTTCTAGTTTCATACCTTTATGGTCTGCAAAGCTGGTTGGTACAATTTCAATCTTTGTGAATTTACTGAGGTTCTTTTTGTGGCCTAGTGTATGATCTATTCTTGAAAGTATTCTATGTGCACTTGAGAAGAATGTGTATCCTGCTGCTTTTGGATGTAAGGTTCTGTAGATATGTGTTAGGTCCATCTGTTTTAATATGTTGTTCAATGCCTCTGTCTCCTTGCTTATTGTCTGTCTGGTTGATCTGTCCTGTGGAGTGAGTGGAGTGTTGAAGTCTCCTAGAATGAATGCATTGCATTCTATTTTCCCTTTTAATTCTGTTAGTATTTGTTTCACATATGTAGGTGCCCCTGTGTTGGGTGCATAGATATTTATAATGGTTATTCCCTCCTGTTGGATTCACCCCTTTATCATTATGTACTGTCCTTCTTCATCTTGTGTGACTTTCTTTGTTTTAAAGTCCATTTTTTCTGATGCAAGTACTGCAACACCTGCTTTTTTGTCCCTGTTAGTTGCATGGAATATCCTTTTCCAACACTTCACTTTTATTCTGTGTATGACTTTGGGTTTGAAGTGAGTCTCTTGTAGGCAGCATATTGTTGGGTCTTGTTTCTTTCTTCATTCAGTGACTGTATGTCTTTTGATTGGTGCATTCAGACGATTTACATTTAGGTTGATTATCGATAGGTATGTACTTATTGCCTTTGCAGGCTTTAGATTCATGGTTATGAATGGTTCAAGGTTAACTTCCTTACTATCTAAGAGTCTGACTTAACCAACTTAATATGCTATTACAAACACAATCTAAAGGTTCTTTTTATTCCCCTCCTTTTCTTCCTCCTCCATTCTTTATATATTAGGTATCATATTCTGTACTCCTTGTCTATCCCTTTTCATTACCTCTGGTGATAGCTATTTAACCTTAGGAACACTTCCATTTCTATCAGTCCATCCAAAATACACTGTAGAGATGGTTTTTAGGAGGTAAATTCTCTCAGATGTTGCTTATCTGGAAATTGTTTAATACTTCCTTCAAATTTAAATGATAATCTTACCAGGTAGAGTATTCTTGGTTCAAGGCCCTGCTGCTTCATTGCATTAAATATATCTTGCCACTCCCTTCTGGCCTGTAAGGTTTCTGCTGAAAAGTCTGATGATAGCCTGGATGGGTTTTCCTTTGTAGGTGATCTTTTTTCTCTCTCTGACTGATTTTAATAGTCTGTCCTTATCCTTGATCTTTGCCATTTTAATTATTATATGTCTTGGTGTTGTCTTCCTTGGGTCTCTTGTGTTGGGAGATCTTTTGGTCTCCATGGCCTGAGAAACTGTCTCCTGCCCTAGATTGGGGAAGTTTTCAGCAATTACCTCTTCAAAGATACTTTCTATCCCTTTATCTCTCTCTCCTTTTCTGGTACCCCTATAATGGGAATATTGTTCCATTTGGATTGGTCACACATTTCTCTCAATAGTCTTTCATTCTTAGAGATCCTTTTTTCTCTCTGTGCCTCAGCTTCTTTGTATTCATCTTCTCTGGTTTCTATTTCATTTTTTGTCTCCTCCACCTTATCCAATCTGCTTCTAATACCCTCCATTGTGCTCTTCAACAATTGGATCTCCAACCAGAACTCATTCCTGAGTTCTTGAACATCTTTCCATACCCCCAGGAGCATGTTAATGATTTTTATTTTGCTCTCTATTTCAGGAAAATTCATAAGATTGATGTCATTTTTTTCTTTCTCAGGTGTTGTATTTATAATTTTACTTGGAAACAGGTTCCTTTGGCCTTTCATATTTGTATACGGCACCCTCTAATGCCCATAAGCTCTACTCTCTGGAATTGATCAGCCCCTGAAGCAATATCAGGGGTTGTAGGGGAATGGTATTTGTGCCTCGGAGGAGGAAAGGGCTGTTTCCTGCTTTCTGACCACCATGCCTGACCCCACTACCTGAACCAGTGGGCCGAGCACACAGGTATAAGCCTCTATGCTTTGTGTTTGTAGTTGCTGGAGACAAATATTCCCTCTGGCTGGCATAACACCAGGGTAGTGTTTGCCACTTTGTGAGCCAGGTGGGGCTGGCCAGGAGAAAGGTGCAGTAGGCTGCCTGTTATGGAGGAGGTTCTTGGAGCTGTGTAGCCAGCCAGGGAGCTGAAGCACCTGAAAATTGTGAAAGCTCCCAACTGCTGGGCAGAGTGCACCCAGAGAATTTTGTCTGCTTGTCCTTTCTCCTGAGCATTAAGCTCTGTGCAATCCTTGCCCCTTTAGCAGCCCTCATGCTAAGGGCTTCCTTGTTAGGAATTCTCTCAGACTGCCTACCTTTATTTTGTCCCAGAGCAGCTGGATATGGATCCCTGCTTTCCACAAGTGGCTGGAGTCTCAGTCGCTCCAGGAATTCTGCCTGTGTTAGCTTTCCAATTCCATAATCATGAGAGTATCATGAAAGCACCATGAAATGTAGGTTTGTGCTCCCAGAGCAGGTCTCCAGAGTTAGATATTCAGCAGTCCCAGGCCTCCACTCCCTCCCCACTCTTTCTCTTCCTTCAGCCAGTGAGCTGGGGTGGGGGAAGGGCTTAGGTCCTGCCAGGCCACGGCTTTGTTACGTTACCCTGTTCTGTGAGGTCTGCTCTTTTCTCCAGGTGTATACAGTCTGGCACAGTCCTCTTTCCTGTTGCTCTCTCAGGGTTAGTTGTATTAATTATATATTTTTATTATATGCAGTTTTTGGAGGAAGCCTCTGTCTCACTGCTCACGCCACCATCTTTAATCCTCTATCTCACCTTCATTCATTTTTTAAAGTGCTCTTCCACTTTGCTTCAAAGTCTCTGGCAAAGTAGCTTTGAAGAAGTAGGATGAATATTGAACTTGGGGTCTACTCTAGACTCATGTCCTAGGCTGTGTAATCTTGGGTAAACTATTTAAGCGGTATGAGCCTGTTTTCATCTCCTTAACTAAAGGGATTAAATGGGAAAGTATATGTGATGCACTGTTTAAGTCTAAAATACTGAGCAGCCTTCTGCAGTTCTTTATGCTTGTGAAATTTTTTTCCTACCTAACTTACTCCTTCTCCAGTGTTCCTCTGTAAATGGCACCACTCTTTACCCACTTGCCCCCAACCAGAACTTGAGTAATCCTTGACTCCTTCCTCCCTCTAATACCTCCTTCCTACATTTCAAAATTTGCCACCAAGTCGTATAGATTCTACATCCTTAATATCTGATCTATACTTTGGTCCCTACTATCACTGCCTTAGTTTCTCCCTAGACTCTAGTAACAACCTTTTAACTGCTCTCCTTGCCTTCAGATTTATTCCCCATTTTCCATAATGCTTTCAAATTCATCTTTTAAATGCAAATTTGGCTCTGTTACTCCCTAACTTAAAATTCTCCTGTGGATTCTCAGTCTTTAAGATAAACCCCAAATCTTTAGCATGTCATGTATTCTTTCCAGTCTGCCCTATCCCTAGGCTTTAGCTATCCTGAAGTATTTGCAGTTGTCTGAAATCACTATGCATTCTTTCACAATTATGCTACTTCCTAAGTCTGGAAAACTTCCAGACTTTATATTTTATTTTATTTTAAACTGCAGTAAAGCTGATATACAATTTTATGTTGGTTTTGGATGTACAACATTATTAGGTGCTTCTCACAGTAAGTGTAGTTACCCCATCATCATAGCAATATATTATAATATTATTGATTATAATCTCTGTTTTACTTAAATTCATATGTCTAATTTATTTTACATTTTTAAGTTTGTAACTTTTTATCCCCTTCACCTCTTTCACCCATTCTCCCACCCCCTTCATTGTGGAAACCAGCAGTCTGTTGTTTATATTTGTGGGCCTATTTCTTTCTTGTTTGTTTTTGAGATTTCACATATAAGTAAAATCATATGGCATTTGTCTTTCTCTGCCTGGCTTATTTCACTCAGCATGATATACTCTATGTCCATCCACTTTGCTGCAAAAGGCAAGATTTTCTTCCTTTTAATGACCGAGTAATATTCCATTGTGTATACGTACCACATCTTCTATATCCATTCATCCATCAATGCACACTAATGTTGCTTCCATATCTTTGCTATTGTAAATAATGCTGCAATGAACATAGGTGTGCATGTATTTTTTCAAATCATTGATTTCATTTCCTTCAGGTAAATTCTCAGAAGTGGAATTGCTGCATCGTATGGTATTTCTATTTGTAGTTAGTTTTTTGAGGAACCTCCATATGGTCACCAACAGAGTAGAAGCATTCCCTTTTCTCCACATTCTCACCAGCATTTGTTATTTCTTTTTTTGTAAGTAGTGGTCATCCTGACTGGTGTGAGGGGTAACTCACTGTGGTTTTGATTTGCATTTCCCTAATGATTAGTGACATTGAGTGTCTTTTCATGTGTCTGTTGTCCATCTGTATGTCTTCTTTGGAAAAATCTCTATTCAGTTCTGCTGCCCATTTTTAAATTGGATTATTTTTTTTATTTGTTTTGAGTTGTATTAGTTCTCTATATATCTTGGATATCAGCCCCTTATCACATATATCATTTCCAAATAAATTCTCCCATATGGTAGGTTGCCTTTTTGTTTCGTTGAGGGCTCCCTTTGCTGTGCAGAAACTTTAGTTTGGTGTAGTCCCAGTTGTTTCATTTTGGTTTTGTTTCCCTTGCCTGGGAAGACATATCCAGAAAAAATTTCTCATGTTGACATTCAAGAGATTCTCCCCTATGTTTTATTGTAAGAGTTTTCTGTCTTACATTTAAGTTTTTAATCCATTTAACATTGACCTTTGTGTATGGGGTAAGACAGTGCAGTGATCTATTCTCATTCTCTTGCATGTAGCTGTCCAGTTTTCCCAAACCACTTATTGAAAAGACTGTCTTTGACCCATTGTATAGTCTTGCCTGCTTTGTCATATATTAACTGAACACATACATGTGGGTTTATTTCTGGGCTCACTAATCTATTGCATTGATCTATGTATCTGTTCTTTAGCCAGCAACATACCATTTTAATCACTGTAGGTTTGTAGTATAGTTTGAAATAAGGGAATATGACACTCTCAGCTTTGTTCTTCTTTCTCAAGATTGTTTTGCCTATTTGGGATTTTTTGTGGTTCCATATAAACTTTAGGATTCTCTGCTCTAGTTTATTGAAAAATGCCATTAGTATTTTGATGGGAATTGCATTGAATCTATAAATTCCTTTGGACAGGATGACCATTTTAATGGTATATTCTTCCTATCCATGAGCATGGAATAAACGTCCATTTATTTGTGTCTTCTTCAATTTATTTCATCAGTATCTTATAGTTTTCAGAGTACAGGTCTTTCACCTCCTTGGTTAGGTTTATTACTAGGTATTTTATTCTTTTTGATGTAACTATAAATGGAATTGTTCATTTCTTTTTCTGCTAGATCATTTTTAGTACATAAGAATGCAACCAATTTCTGTATATATTGATCTTGTATTCTGAAATTGTACTGAATTAATTTCTGAGTTTGAATAGTTTTTTGGTGGACTCTTTAGGTTTTTATATATAGTATCATATCATCTGCCAATAGCGATAGTTTTGCTTCTTCCTTACCATTTAGATGCCTTTTATTCCTTTTTCTTATCTGGTTACCAAAGCTAGGACTTCCAGTACTATGTTGAATACAAGTGGTGAGAGTGGGCATCCTTGTCTTGTTTCTGACCTTAAAGGAAAAGCCTTCTGCTTTTAACTATTGAGTATGATGTTGGTAGTGGGTTTGTCTTATATGGCTTTTATTATGTTGAGGTATGTTCCCTCTATAACCAATTTGTTGAGAGTTTTTATAATGAATGGATGTTGAATATTGTCCAATGCTTTTTCAGAATTTATTGAGATGCCCAAATGTTTTTTATCATTCCTTTTGTGTTTTTTATCATTCCATCAATCAATGTGGTGTATCACATTGATTGATTTTTGGATATTGTATGATCCTTACATCCCTGGAATAAATCCCATATGACCATTTTGAATCATCTTCTTATCTATTTTTTTTTAATTTGGTTTGCCAATATTTTGTTCATCAGGGATATTGATCTATAATTTTCTTTTCTTGTTGTGTCTTTTTCTGCTTTAAGAATTAGAGTGATGCTCACCTCATAGAATGGGTTTTGAACTATTCCTTCCTTTTCTACTTTCTGGAGTACTTGAAGAAAGATGGGTATTAGGTATTCCTTAAATGATTGCTAGAATTCACCTGTGAAGTATGTGGGCCTGGAATTTGGTTTGGTGGAAGTTTTCTGATTAACAATTTGATTTCATTACTGGTAATTGTATTGTTCAGATTTTCTGTTTCTTCCTGCGTAGGTCTTGGAAGGTCATATGTTTCTAGGAATTTGTCCATTTCTTCTAGGTTATCTGATTTATTGGCATATGGTTTTTCACAAATTCTCTTATAATTCTTTGAATTTCTGTGGTATCAGTTTTAACTTCTCCTTTTTCCTTTCTGATTTTGTTTATTTGTGTCCTCTCTCTTTTTTGTCTTAAGTCTGGCTAAGTGTTTGTCTATTTTGTTATCTTCTTGAAGAACAAACTATTGGTTTCATTGATTTTTTTCTATTTTATTTTTGTCTGTAATTTCTTTCCTTATGTCCCTCCTTCTACTGATTTTGGGCTTTGTTCTTCCTTTGCTAGTTCATTTAGTTTTGAGCTTAGATTGCTTATTTGAGGTTGTTTTGTTTTTGATTTAGGCCTATACTGCTATGAACTTCTTAGAACCACTTTTGCTACATCCCACATAATTTGAACTGTTGTGTTTCTGTTTTCTTTTTGTCTCCATGTATTGTTTGATTTCCTCTTTGATATGTTCCTTTGGTCATTGATTATTTAGATGTATGTTGCTTGGGCTCCACATGTTCATATTTTTTCAGTTTTTTTCTAGTTTCCTACCATTGTGATCTGAGAGGATGCTTGATACAATTTCAGTCTTCTTATATTTCTTGAGTCTTGTTTTGTGTGCTGTGATCTATCTGGGCAAGTTTCCATGTACACTTGAGAAAAATGTGTATTTGGGTAGAATGTTATGTAAAAACCTGTTAAGTCCATCTGGTCTAATATGGCATTCAATACCTCTGTTTATTTTCTGTATGAATGATCCAGCCATTGATGTAAGTGGGGTGTTAATATCCCCTACTATTATGTTGCTATCAATTTTTCCATGAGATATGTTAGTATTTGGTTTATATATTTAGGTGCTCCTATGCTGGGTGCATAGGTGTTTCTGATTGTTATATCCTCTTGTTGGACTGATTCCCTTACCATTATGTAATCTACTTCCTAGTTTCTTTGTTTTACAGTTGACTTTCTCTGATATAGTTTTGCAACTCCTGCACTTTTTTTGTCCCTATTTGCATGGTATGTTTTTCCATCCTTTCAATTTCAGTCTGGTGTGTCTTTCGGTCTGAAATGTGTCTCCTGCCAGCAGCAAATAGATGGGTCTGCTTTTTATCCATTCAGTCACCTATGTATTTTGATTGGAGCATTTAGTCCATTTTAATTTAATGTAATTATCAATATAAGATACTTATTGCTGTTTTGTTAAATGTTTCCTGGTTATTTTTGTCATTCTTCTCTGATATTTTCTTTCTGTTTTGGTCTTTTCTCTTGTGTTTTATGAATGTCTTTAGTGTTATGATTGTGCTCCCTTCTCCTTTTTCTGTATCTATAATTTTGGTGGTTTGTGGTTACCATTGGAGAATTTTTTTTGGTCCCATTAATCTACAATTACATGAGCAACATTATGGTTACTAGACTCCCCCCATTTTTAAGTCCCCACTACATAAACAATTACAGTCACTGTCTGTCACTGTAGTAAGATGCCATAGAATCACTACATGTCTTATCTGTGTTGTACAGCCTTCCCCATGCCCCCTGCTACATTATGTCTGCTAATCTTAATGCCCCTTTTCCTCCTTTATCCTTCCTTCCTACCCATCCTCCCAGTATCTTTCCCTTTGGTAACTGTTAGTCCATTCTTGGGTTCTGTGATTCTGCTGCTGTTTTGTTCCTTCAGTTTTTGCTTTGTTGTTATACTCCACAGATAACTGAAATCATTTGGTACTTGTCTTTCTCTGCCTGGCTTATTTCACTGAGAATAATACCCTCTAGCTCCATCCATGTTGTTGCAAATGGTAGGATTTGTTTTCTTCTTATGGCTGAATAATATTCCATTGTGTATATGTACCACATATTCTTTATCCATTCATCTACTGATGGACACTTAGGTTGCTTCCATTTCTTGGCTATTGTAAATAGTGCTGCAATAAACATAGGGGTGCATCTGTCTTTTTCAAACTGGGCTGCTGCATTCTTAGGGTAAATTTCTAGGAGTGGAATTTCTGGTGCAAACGGTATTTCTATTTTGAGTTTTTTTGAGGAACCTCCATACTGTTTTCCACAATGGTTGAACTAGTTTACATTCCCACCAACAATGTAGGAGGGTTCCCCTTTCTCCACATCCTTGCCAGCATCTGTTGTTGTTTGTCATTTGGATGTTGGCCATCCTAACTGGTGTGAGGTGATAACACATTGTGGTTTTAATTTGCATTTCTCTGATAATTAGCGATGTGGAGCATCTTTTCACATGCCTGCTAGCCATCTGAATTTCTTCTTGGAGAACTGTCTGTTCAGCTCCTCTGCCCATTTTTTAATTGGCTTATTTGCTTTTTGTTTGTTGAGGTGCATGAGCACTTTGTATAATTTGGATGTCAACCCCTTATCAGATGTCATTTATGAATATGTTATTTCATACTGTAGAATGACCTTTTGTTCTACTGATGGTATCCTTTGCTGTACAGAAGGCTTTTAGATTGATATACTCCCACTTGTTCATTCTTGCTTTTGTTTCCCTTGCACAGGGAGGAAAGGGCAATGTTCATGAAGAAGTTGCTCATGTTTATATCCAAGAGATTTTTGCCTATATTTTTTTCTAAGAGTTTTATGGTTTCATGACTTATATTCAGGTATTTAATCCATTTTGAGTTTACTTTTGTGTCTGGGGTTAGACAATAATCCAGTTTCATTCTGTTACATGTAGCTGTCCAGTTTTGCCAACACCAGCTGTTGATGAGGCTGTCATTTCCTGATTGTTTATCCATGGATCCTTTATAGTATATTAATTGACCATATATGCTTGAGTTTATATCTGGACTCTCTATTCTCTTCCACTGGTCTATGGGTCAGCTCTTTTCCTAGTACCAAATTGTCTTGATTACTGTGGCTTTGTAGTAGAGCTTGAGGTCAGGGAGTGTAATTCCCCCTGCTTTGTTCCTCCTTTTCAGGATTGCTTTGGCTATTTTGGGTCTTTTATCATTCCATAAGAATTTTAGAACTATTTTCTCTAGTTCATTGAAGAATGCTACAGGTATATTGATAAGGATTGAATTGAATCTGTATATTGCTTTAGGCAGGATGCCCATTTTGACAATATTGATTTATCCTAGCCAAGAGCATGGGATGAATTTCCATTTGTTAGTGTCCTCTTTAATTTCTCTTAAGAGTGTCCCATAGTTTTCAGGGTATAGGTCTTTCACTTCCTTCGTTAGGTTTATTCCTAGGTATTTTGTTCTTTTTGATGCAATTGTGAATGGAATCGTTTTCCTGATTTCTCTTTCTGCTAGTTCATCATTAGTGCATAGGAATGCAAAACAGATTTCTGTGTATTAATTTCGTATCCCACAGCTTTGCTGAATTCAGATGTTAGATCTAGTAGTTTTGGAGTGGGTTCTTTAGAATTTTTTATGTACAATATCATGTCATTGGCAAACAGGGACAGTTTGACTTCTTCCTTGCCTTTCTGTATGCCTTTTATTTCATTGTGTTGTCTGATTACCATGGCTAGGACCTCCAGAACTATGTTGAATAAAAGTGGGGAGAGTGGGTATCCTTGTCTTATTCCTTATCTTAAAGGAAAAGCTTTCAGCTTCTTGCTTTTAAATATAATGTTGGCTGTGGGTTTGTCATATATGGCCTTTATTATGTTGAGGTACTTGCCCTGTATACCCATTTTGTTGAGAGTTTTTATCATAATGGATATTGAATTTTATCAAATGCTTTTTATCATCTATGGAGATGATCATGCAGTTTTTGTCCTTCTCTTTGTTGATGTAGTGAATGATGTTGATGGATTTTCGAATGTTGTAGCATACTTGCATCCCTGGGATGAATCCCACTTGATCATTATGGATGATCTTCTTGATGTGTTTTTGATTTCAGTTTGCTAATATTTTGTTGAGAATTTTTGCAACTATGTTCATCAGGGATATTGGTCTGTAATTTTCTTTTTTGTGGGCTCTTTGCCTGGTTTTGTCATAGATGCATTTGGGAGTATCCCCTTCTCTTCTACTTTTTGGAAAACTTGAAGGAGGATGGGTATTAAGTCTTCACTAAATTTTTGATAAAAGTCAGCAGTGAATGCATCTGGTCCAAGGGTTTTGTCCTTAGTTAGTTGCTTGATTACCAATTCAATTTCTTTGCTAGTAATTGGTCTATTCAGATTTTCTGTTTCTGTCTGGGTCAGCCTTGGAAAGTTGTATTTTTCTAGAAAGTTGTCCATTTCTTCTACTTTGTCCAGTTTGTTAGCATATAATTTTTCATAGTATGCTCTAATAATTCTTAGCATTTCTGTGTTGCCCGTAGTGATTTTTCCTTTCTCATTTCTGATTCTGTTTATGTGTGGAGACTCTATATTTTTCTTGATAAGACTGGGAAGGGGTTTATCTATTTTGTTTATTTTATCAAAGAACCAGCTCCTGCTTTCATTAATTCTTTCTATTGTTTTATTCTTCTCAGTTTTATTTATTTCTACTTTAATCTTTATTATGTCCCTCCTTCTACTGAGTTTGGGCCTCATTTATTCTTTCTTTTCTAGTTTCATTAATTGTGAGTTTAGACTGTTCATTTGGGATTGTTCTTCTTTCCTGAGGTGGGCCTGTATTGCAATATACTTCCCTCTTATCATGGCCTTCCTGGGTCCCACAGATTTTGTGGTGTTGAATCATTGTTGGCATTTGTCTCTATATACTGCTTTATCTCTGTTTTTATTTGGTCATTGATCCATTGATTATTTAGGAGCATGTTATTAAGCCTCCATTTGTTTGTGGGATTTTTCATTTTCTTTCTGTAATTTATTTGTAGTATCATACCTCTGTGTTCTGAGAAGCTGGTTGGAACAATTTCAATCTTTTTCAATTTACTGAGGTTCTTTTAGTGGCCTAGTATATTATGTATTCTTGGATATTCTTGGAAATGTTTCATGTACACTTGAGAGGAATGTGTATCCTGTTGCTTTTGATTGGAGTGTTCTGTATATGTCCATTAGATCCATCTGTTCTAATACATTGTTCAGTGCCTCTGTCTCTTATTTTCTGTCTGAATGATCTGTCCTTTGGAGTGAGTGATGTGTTGAAGTCTCCTAAAATGAATGCATTGCATTCTATTTCCCCCTTTAATTCTGTTAGTAGTTGTTTCACATATATAGGTTATCCTGTGTTGGCTGCACAGATATTTATAATAGTTATATCCTCTTGGTGGATAGACCCCTTTACCATTATGTAATTGTCCTTCTTTGTCTCTTGTTACTTTCTCTGTTTGGAAGTCTATTTTGTCTGATACAAGTACTGCAACTCCTGTTTTTTTCTCCCTGTTAGTTGCATGAAGTATCCTTTTCCATCCCATCACTTTCAGTCTGTGTATGTCTTTGGATTTTAAGTGAGTCTCTTGTAGGCAGCATATAGACTGATCTTGTTTTTTAATCCATTCAGTGACTCTGTGTTTTAATTGGTGCATTCAGATCATTTACATTTAGGGTGATTATCAATAGGTATGTACTTATTGCCATTGCAGGCTTTAGATTTGTGGTTACCAAAGGTTCAAGGGTAATTACCTTATTATCTAACAGTCTAATTTAACTCACTTTGTGTGCTATTACAAACACAACATAAAGGTTCTCATTTTATTTTCCTCCTTTTTCTCCCCCCCCCATTCTTTGTATGTTATGAGTCATATTCTGCACTCTTTGTCTATCCCTTGGGTGACATCTATTTATCCTTAGGAATACTTCCATTTATAGGAGTGAGTCCCTCCAAAATGCACTGTAGAGGGGTTTGTGGGAGGTAAATTCTTTCAACTTTCTCTTATCTGAAAATTGTTTAATCCCTCCTTCAAATTTAAATGATAACCTTGCCGGGTATAGTATTCTTGGTACAAGGCCCTTTTGCTTCATTGCATTAAATATATCCTGCCACTCCCTTCTGGCCTGTAAGTTTTCTGTTGAGAAGTCTGATAGCCTCATGTGTTTTCCTTTGTATGTGATCTTTTATCTCTCTAGTTGCTTTTAAAAGTCTGTCTTTATCCTTGATCTTTGCCATGTTAATTATTGTATGTCTTGATGTTGTCTTCCTTGGGTCTCTTGCGTTGGGAGATCTGTGCACCTCCACGGATTGAGAGACAATCTCTTTCCCCAGATTGGAGAAGTATTCAGCAATTGCCGCCTCAACGACACTTTCTGTCCCTTTTTCTCTCTGTTCTTCTTTTGGTACCCCTATAATATGAATATTGTTGATTTCAGATTCATCACACGTTTCTCAGAATATTCTTTCATTCTTAGAGATTCTTTTTCCTCTTTGTGCCTCAGCTTCTTTGTAGTCCTCCTCTCTAATTTCTATTCCATTTACCATCTATTCTACTACATCTAATCTGCTGTTAAATCCCCCCATTGTATGTTTCATTTCAGATATGAAATTTCTTAATGATTGAATCTACAACTTAAATTCATTCCTGAGTTCTTTTGTTTTTCTTGGAGAGTTAGAATATTTTCTTTTCTTTTTTAAATTCATTTTATTATCATTAATCTACAACTACATGAAGAACATTATGTTTACTAGACTACCCCATTCACCAAGTCCCTCCACACAAACCCCATTACAGGCACTGTCCATCGGCATAGTAAGATGCTGTGGAATAACTACCTGTCTTCTCTGTGTTGCCCTATGCCCTCTCCCTATGCCCCCCCACATTATACTTGCTCATCGTAAGGCCCCCTTTCTTTTTCCCTGCCCTTATTCCTTGCTTCCCACCCCTCCTGCCCAGTCCCTTTCCCTTTGGTAACCATTGGTCCATTCTTGGGTTCTGTGATTCTGCTGCTGTTTTGTTCCTTCAGTTTTCCTTTATTCTTATACTCCACATATGAGTGAAATCATTTGGTACATGTCTTTCTCCACCTGGCTTATTTCACGGGGCATCATATCCTCTAGATCCATCCATGTTGTTGCAAATGGTAGGATTTGTCTTCTTCTTATGGCTGAATAATATTCCATTGTGTATATGTACCACATCTTCTTTATCTATTCATCTATTGATGGACACTTAGGTTGCTTCCATTTCTTGGCTATTGTAAATAATGCTGTGATAAACATAGGGGTGCATCTGTCTTTTTCAAACTTGATTGCTGTGTTCTTAGGGTAAATTCCTAGGAGTTGAATTCCTGGGTCAAATGGTATTTCTGTTTTGAGCTTTTTGAGGAACCTCCATACTTCTTTCCACAATGGTTGAACTAATTTACATTCCCACCAGCAGTGTAGGAGGGTTCCCCTTTCTATGCAATCTCTCAAACATTTGATGTTGTTTGTCTATTGGATGGTGGCAATCCTTACTGGTGTGAGGTGATATCTCATTGTGGTTTTAATTTGCATTTCTCTGATGACAAGCGATGTGGAGCATCTTTTCATGTGTCTGTTGGCCATCTGAAATTCTTCTTAGATAATTGCCTGTTCGGCTCCTCTGCCCATTTTTTAATTGACTTATTTTCTTTTTGTTTGTTGAGGTGCATGAGCTCTGTATATATTTTTGATGTCAACCCTTTATCGGATCTGTCATTTATGAATGTATTCTCCCATACTTTAGGGTACCTTTCTGTTTAATTGATGGTGTCCTTTGCTGTACAGAAACTTTTCAGCTTGATGTAGTCCCACTTGTTCACTTTTGCTTTTGTTTCCCTTTCCTGGGAAGATATGTTCATGAAGAAGTCACTCATGTTTATGTCCAAGATATTTTTGCCTATGTTTTTTTCTAAGAGTTTTATGGTTTCATGACTTACAATCAGGTCTTTGATCCATTTTGAATTAACTTTTGTGTATGGGATTAGACAGTGGTCCAGTTTCATTCTCTTACATGTAGCTGTCCAGTTTTGCCAGCCCCATCTGTTGAAGAGACTGTGATTTCCCTATTGTATACCCATGGCTCCTTTATCATATATTAATTGACCACATATGCTTGGGTTAATGTCTGGGGTCTCTATTCTGTTCCACTGGTCTGTGGCTCTGTTCTTGTGCCAGTACCAAACTGTCTTGATTACTGTGGCTTTTCAGTAGAGCTTGATGTTGGGGAGCAAGATCCCCCCCACTTTATTCTTCCTTCTCAGGATTGGTTTGGCTATTTGGGGTCTTTGGAGGTTCCATATGAATTTTTGAAATATTTGTTCTAGTTAGGTGAAGAATGTTGTTGGTAATTTGATGGGGATTGCATCAGATCTGTATATTGCTTTGGGCAGGATGGCCATTTTGACGATATTAGTTGTTCCTAGCCAAGAGCATGGGATGAGTTTCCATTTGTTAGTGTCCCCTTTAATTTCTCTTAAGAGTGTCATAGTTTACAGGGTTTAGGTCTTTCACTTACTTGGTAAGGTTTATTCCTAGGTATTTTATTCTTTTCGATGCAATTGTGAATGAAATTGTTTTCCTAATTTCTCTTTCTTTTAGTTCATTGTTAGTGTATAGGAAAGCCACAGATTTCTGTGTGTTAATATTGTATCCTTCAACTTTGCTGTATTTCAATATCAGTTCCGTCGTTTTGGAGTGGAATCTTTAGGGTTTTTTATGTACAATATCATGTCATCTGCAAATAGTGACAGTTTGACTTCTTCTTTACCAATTTGGATTCCTTGTATTTCTTTGCTTTGTCTAATTGATGTGGCTTGGACCTCCAGTACTATGTTGAATAACAGTGGGGAGAGTGGGCATTCCTGTCTTGATCCTGATCTCAAAGGAAAAGCTTACAGCTTCTCACTGTTCAGTATGATGTTGACTGTGAGTTCATCATGTATGGCCTTTATTATGTTGAGGTACCTGCCCTCTATAGCCATTTTGTTGAGAGTTTTTATCATGAATTGATGTTGAATTTTGTCGAATGCTTTTTCAGCATCTATGGAGATGATCATGTGATTTTTGTCCTTCATTTTGTGGATGTGGTGGATGATGTTGATGGATTTTCGAATGTTGTACCATCCTTGCATCCCTGGGATGAATCCCACTTGGTCATGGTGTATGATCCTCTTGATGTATTTTTGAATTCGGTTTGCTAATATTTTGTTGAGTATTTTGGCATCTATGTTTATCAGGGATATTGGTCTGTAGTTTTCTTTTTTGGTGGGGTCTTTGCCTGGTTTTGGTATTAGGGTAATGTTGGCTTCATAGAATGAGTTTGGGAGTATTCCCTCCTCTTCTATGTTTTGGAAAACTTTAAGGATAATGGGTATTATTTCTTCTCTGTATGTCTGATAAAATTCCAAGGTAAATCCGTCCGGCCCTGGGGTTTTGTCCTTGGGTAGTTTTTTGATTACCGCTTCAATTTCTTTGCTGGTAATTGGTTTGTTTAGATTTTGTGTTTCTTCCTTGGTCAGTCTTGGAAGGTTGTATTTTTCTAGGAAGTTGTCCATTTCTTCTAGGTTTTCCAGCTTCTTAGCATATAGGTTTTTATAGTAGCCCTTAATAATTCTTTGTATTTCTGTTGAGTCCGTCGTGATGTTTCCTTTCTCGTTTCTGATTCTGTTGATGTGTGTTGATTCTCTTTTTCTCTTAATAAGTCTGGCTAGAAGCTTATCTATTTTGTTTATATTCTCAAAGAACCAGCTCTTTGTTTCATTGATTTTTTCTATTGTTTTATTCTTCTCAATTTTGTTTATTTCTTCTCTGATCTTTATTATGTCCATCCTTCTGCAGACTTTAGGCCTCATTTGTTCTTCTTTTCCCAATTTTGATAATTGTGACATTAGACTATTCATTTGAGTTTGTTCTTCCTTCTTTAAATATGCCTCGATTGCTATATACTTTCCTCTTAAGACTGCTTTTGCTGCATCCCACAGAAGTTGGGGCTTTGTGTTCTTGTTGTCATATGTTTCCATATATTGCTGGATCTCCATTTTAATTGGGTCATTGATCCATTGATTATTTAGGAGCATGTTGTTAAGCCTCCATGTGTTTGTGAGCTATTTTCCTTCTTTGTACAATTTATTTATTGTTTGTACCTTTCTGGTCTGAAAAGTTGGTTGGTAGAATTTCAATCTTTTGGAATTTACTGCAGCTCTTTTTGCGGCCTAGTATGTGATTTATTCTGGAGAATGTTCCATGTGCACTTGAGAAGAATGTGTATTTTGTTGCTTTTGGATGTAGAGTTCTATAGATGTCTATTAGGTCCATTTGTTCTAGTGTGTTGTTCAGTGCCTCTAGTATTTGTTTCACATATGAAGGTGCTCCCGTGTTGGGTGCATACATATTTATAAAGGTTATATCCTCTTGTTGGTCTGAGCCCTTTATCATTTTTTAATGTCCTTCTTTATCTCTTGTTACTTTCTTTGTTTTGAAGTCTATTTTGTCTGATACTAGTACTGCAGCACCTGTTTTTTTCTCCCTATTGTTTGCATCAAATATCTTTTTCCATCCCTTGACTTGTAGTCTGTGCATGCCTTTGGGTTTGAGGTGAATCTCTTGTAAGCAGCATATAGATGGGTCTTGCTTCTTTATCCATTCTCTTACTCTGTGTCTTTTGATTGGTGCATTCAGTTCATTTACATTTAGGGTGATTATTGATAGGTATGTACCTATTTGCCATTTCAGACTTTAGATTTGTGGTTACCAAAGGTTCAAGGTTACTTTCCTTACTCTCTAAGAGTCTAACTTAACTCACTTAGTATGCTGTTACAAACAAAATCTAAAAGCTCTTTTCTATTTCTCCTCCTTTTTCTTCCTCCTTCATTCTTTATACATTAGGTATCAAATTCTGTACTTTTTGTCTATCCCTTGATTGACTTTGGGGATAGTTAATGTAATTTTGCATTTGCTTCATAATTAGGTGCTCTTTATTTACTGTGGTTTTATTCCCTCTGATGACAGCTATTCAACCTTAGGAATACTTCCATCTATAGCAGTCCCTCCAAAATAGGCTGTAGAGATGGTTTGTGGGAGGTAAATTCTCTCAGCTTTTGCTTTCTGGAAATTGTTTAATCTCTCCTTCAAATTTAAATGATAATCTTGCCAGATAAAGTAATCTTGGTTCCAGGCCCTTCTGCTTCATGGCATTAAATACATCATGCCTCTCCCTTGTGGCCTGTAAGGTTTCTGCTGAGAAGTGTCATGTTAGCCTGATGGGCTTTCCTTTGTATGTGATCTTATTTCTGCCTCTGGCTGCTTTTAACTGTCTGTCCTTATCCTTGATCTTTCCCATTCTAATTACTATGTGTCTTGCTGTTGTCTTCCTTGGGTTCCTTGTGTTGGGAGATCTGTGGATCTCCATGGCCTGAGAGACTATCTCCTTCCCTAGATTGGCGAAGTTTTCAGCACCTACCTCCTCAAATACACTTTCTATCCCTTTCTCTCTCTCTTCTTCTTTTGGTATCCCTATTTTGCAAATATTGTTCTGCTTTGTTTGGTCACACAGTTCTCTCAATATTCTTTCATTTTTAGAGGTCCTTTTTTCTCTCTGTGCCTCAGCTTCTTTGTATTCCTCTTCTCTAGTTTCTATTTCATTTATTGTCTCCTCCACTGTATCCAACCTGCTTTTAATACTCTCCATTGCGTTCTTCAATGATTGGATCTCTGACCTGAATTCATTCTTGAGTTCTTGGATGTCTTTCCGTACTGCCATTAGAATGTTGATTTTTCTTTTGAACTCCCTTTCAGGAAGAGTCATGAGGTCCATATTATTTAAATCTTTCTCAGGAGTTGTATTAATAATTTTACTCTGGACAATATTTCTTTGGTGTTTCATGTTTGTATATGGCACCCTCTAATGTCCAGAAGCTCTATTCTGTAGCTGCTCATCCCCTCAATTAATGTCAGGGGTCGCAGGGGAGTGGTCCTGGTGCCTGGGGGGAGGGAAGAGCTGTTGCCCGCCTCCCGGCTGCTGTGCCTGTCTCCACTGCCTGAGCCAGTGAGTGGGTCACACAGGTATAAGGTTTCCTCCCAGAGAAGCCAGATATGGATCCCTGCTTTCCACAAGCTGCCAGAATCCCAGTCTCCCCAACTCTGCCTGTATTAACTTTCCAACCCAGTAGTCATGTGAGTCTCATGGAAGCAACATGAAATGTATGTTTGTGCTCCCAGAGCAGATCTTTGGAGCTAGGTATTCAGCAGTCCCAAGCCTTCCACTCCCTCCCTGCCCTGTTCCTCTTCCTCCTGCCAGTGAGTTGGGGTGGGGGAAGGGCTCGGGTCCCATGGAGCCACAGCACTGTATGTTACCCCATTCAGTGAGGTCTGCTCTTTTCTCCAGGTGTGTGCAGTCTGACACCACCCTCTTTCCTGTTGCTCTGTCAGGATTAGTTGCACCAGCTATATTTTCTAATTGTATCCAGTTTTAGGAGGAAGCCTCTGTCTCTCCTCTCTTGCCACCATCTTCAGTCCTCTTCCATTCCTGAGTTCTTGAATATTTTTTTGTACCTCCATAAGCATGTTTATGATTTTTATTTTGAACTCTCTTTCAGGCAGATTGGTGATTTCAGTTTCATTTGACCCTTTTTCTGGTATTTGTGAGATTTTGGTCTGAACCATGTTCTTTTGATGTTTCATATTTCTGTGTGGTGCCCACTATTGCCCAGATGCTCCAGTCTCTGGAGCTTCTCAGCCTCTAGAGTGAGGTTGGGGGTTGTACGGGAGAGGAATTGGTGGCTGGGGTGAGGAAAGATTTGTTTCCTGATTCCCATCTGTGGTGCCTGTCTCCAGTGTCAGAGCCAGTGGGCCCAGCACACAGGTGTTAGCCTCTGCAGTTTGCATCTCTAGCTGTTGTAGGTGGGGCCTCCCTCTGGCTGGTATGATGCCAGCACAGTGACTGCAGGTTTGTAAACTGGTGTTGGCAAGCTAGGAGGAAGGCACAGGAGGCTGTGTGTCACAGTGTGGGGGTGGGTGCTTTGGAGCTGAGTAGGCAGTCAAGGGGATGGGGTACGTGAAGCTCCTCAAAGTCCAAACCAGCTGGGCAGAGCACAGCCAGACAACCTTGTCCAGCTCTCCCCTCTCCCACACAGCATGCTCCGTGCAAACCCCACTCCTTCAGCAGCCCACTAGCTGCTAGGAAGCCTCTCAGACCACCTGTCTTTCCCTTGTCCAAGAGCGGCCGGGTGTGGATCCCCTCCTCCACAAATGGCTGCAATCTGTCTCTCAAGCACTCCACCTGTCTGAGCTCCCCAACTTCCAGAGCACCACACAGTGGAGTTCTCTGCTCCCAAAGCAGACGTCCAGGGATGGGTGTTCATCAGTTCTAGGGTTCCACCCCCCTTCCTCTCTCCGTTTCTCTTTCTCCTGATGGTGAGCTTGGATGGGGGAAGGGCTCAAGTACTCTTGGATTAAGGCTTTCATACGTTACCCTGTTTCATGAGGTCTGCTCTGTTCGTGAGGTCAGTATGCAGTCTGGCTCAACCTTCTTTTTTGTTGTTGTTTTAGGGTTAGTTGTATTAATTAAGCACATTTTCATACTATCTGTGGTTTTGGGAGGAATTCTCTGTCTCACCTCTCTTTCTGCTAGTTCATCATTAGTGCATAGGAAAGTGACAGATTTCTGTGTATTGATTTTGTATCCTGCAACTTTGCTGAATTCACATATTATTTCTAGTTGTTTTCGAGTGGGTTCTTTAGGGTTTTTATGTACAATATCATGTCTTCTGCAAACAGTGACAGTTTGACTTCTTCTTTACCAATCTGGATGCCTTGTATTTCTTTGTTTTATCTGATTGCCATGACTAAGACCCCCAATACTCTGTTAAATAAAAGTGGGGATAGTGGGCATCCTTGTCTTGTTCCTGATCTTAGGTGAAGAGCTTTTAGCTTCTCACTGTTAAGTATGGTGTTGCCTGTGGGTTTGTCATATATGGCCTTTATTATGTTGAGGTACTTGCCCTCTTGAATCTCCTCCTCTGCCCATTTTTTAATTGAATTATTTGCTTATTGTTTGTTGAAGTGCATGAGCTCTTTATATATTTTGGATGTTAACCCTTTCTCGGATCTGTCATTTATGAATATATTCTCCCATACTGTAGGGTCCCTTTTTATTCTATTGATGATGTCCTTTGCTGTACAGGAGCTTTTCAACTTGATATAGTCCCACTTGTTCATTTTTGCTTTTGTTTCCCTTGCCCAGGGAGGGAAGGGCAATGTTCATCAAGAAGTTGCTCATGTTTATGTCCAGGAGATTTTTGCCTATGCTTTTTGCTAGGAGTTTTATGGTTTCATGACTTACATTCAGGTCTTTGATCCATTTCGAGTTTATTTTTGTTATGGGATTAGAGAATGATCCAGTTTCATTCTCCTACATGTAGCTGTCCAGTTTTCCCAACAATAGCTGTTGAAGAGGCTGTCATTTCCCCATTGTATATCCGTGGCTCTTTTATCGTATGTTAATTGACCATATATGTTTGGGTTAATATCTAGACTCTATTCTGTTCCACTGGTCTGTGGGTCTATTCCTGTGCCAGTACCAAATTGTCTTGATTACTGTGGCTTTGTAGTAGAGCTTGAAGTTGGGAAGCGAGGTCCCCCCTGCTTTATTCTTCCTTCTCAGGATTGCTTTGGGTATTTGGTGCCTTTTGTGGATGAATTTTAGAACTATTTGTTCCAGTTTGTTGAAGAATTCTTTTGGTATTTTGATAGGGATTGCATTGAATCTGTAGATTGTTTTTAGGCAGGATGGCCATTTTGACAACATTAATTCTTCCTACGCAAGCGCATGGGATGAATTTTCATATGTGAGTGTCCTCTTTAATTTCTCTTAAGAGTGTCTTTTAGTTTTCAGGGTATATAGTTCTTTCACTTCTTTGGTTAAGTTTGTTCCTAGGTATTTTATTCTTTTTGTCACAATTGTGAATGGAAATGCTTTCCTGATTTCTCTTTCTGCTAGTTCATCATTAGTGCATAGGAAAGTGACAGATTTCTGTGTATTGATTTTGTATCCTGCAACTTTGCTGAATTCACATATTATTTCTAGTTGTTTTCGAGTGGGTTCTTTAGGGTTTTTATGTACAATATCATGTCTTCTGCAAACAGTGACAGTTTGACTTCTTCTTTACCAATCTGGATGCCTTGTATTTCTTTGTTTTATCTGATTGCCATGACTAAGACCCCCAATACTCTGTTAAATAAAAGTGGGGATAGTGGGCATCCTTGTCTTGTTCCTGATCTTAGGTGAAGAGCTTTTAGCTTCTCACTGTTAAGTATGGTGTTGCCTGTGGGTTTGTCATATATGGCCTTTATTATGTTGAGGTACTTGCCCTCTATACCCATTTTGTTGAGAGTTTTTATTATGGATGGATGTTGAATTTTGTCAAATGCTTTTTCAGCATCTATGGAGATGAACTTGTGATTTTTTTCTTCTTTTTGTTGTGGTGGTGGATGATGTTGATGGATTTTCAAATGTTGTACCATCATTGCATGCCTGAAATAAATCTTACTTGATCATGATGTGTGATCTTTTTGATGTATTTTTGAATTCGTTTTGCTAATATTTTGTTGAGAATTTTTGCAACTATGTTCATCAGTGGTATTGTTCTGTAATTTTCATTTTTTGTGGGTTCTTTGCCTGGTTTTGGTATTAGAGTGATGCTGGCCTCATAGAATTAGTCTGAAGTATTACCTCCTCTTCTACTTTTTGGAAAACTTTAAGGAGGATGGGTATTAGTTCTTCACTAAATGTTGGCAAAATTCACCAGTGAAGGTATCTGTTCCAGGAGTTTTATTGTTAGGTAGTGTTTTTACTATCAATTCAATTTCATTGCTGGTAATTGGTCTTTTCAGATTTTCTGTTTTTTCTTTAGTCAGCTGTGGAAAGTTGTATTTTTCTAGAAAGTTGTCCATTTCTTCTAGGTTATCCAGTTTGTTAGCATATGGATTTTAATAGTATTCTCTAATCATTTTTTGTATTTCTGTGGTGTCTGTCTTGATTTTCCCTTTCTCAATTCTGATTTTGTTTATGTATGCAGGTTCTCTTTTTTTCTTACTAAGTCTAACTAGGGGTTTATCTATTTTGTTTATTTTCTCAAAGAACCAGCACTTGGTTTCATTGATTTTTTTCTGTTGTTTTATTCTTCTCAATATTATTTATTTCTTCTGTAATCTTTATTATGTCCCTTCTTCTGCTCACATTGGGCCTCATTTGTTCTTTTTTTTCCCCATTTTTAATAATTGTGCCTTTAGACTATTCATTTGGGATTGTTCTTCCTTCTTTAGATAGGCCTGGATTGCTATATACTTTCCTCTTAGAACTGCCTTCACTGTTTCCCACAGAAGTTGGGGCATTGTGCCATTGTTGTCATTTGTTTCCACATATTGCTTGATGTCTGTTTTAATTAGGTCATTGATCCATTGATTATTAGGAGCATATTGTTAAGCCTCCAAGTGTTTGTGACTCTTTTTGTTTAATTTGTACAATTTATTTTTACTTTTATACCTTTGTGATCTGAGAAGTTGGTTGGTAGAATTTCAATCTTTTTGGTCTGCTTTCTTTGCTGTGATTTTATTTCCACTGGTGAAATCTATTTAGCCCTAGGAGTACTTCCATCTCAAGCAGTCCCTTTAAAATATACCATAGAGGTGGTTTGTTGGAGGGAAATTTCCTCAACTTTTACTTATCTGGAAATTTTTTAATCCCACCTTCAAGTTTAAATGATAATCGTGCTGCATACACTATTCTTTCTTCAAGGCCCTTCTGTTTCATTGCATTAAATATATCTGCCATTGTCTTCTGGCCTGTAAGGTTTCTGTTGTGAAGTCTGATGATAGCCTGATTCATTTTCCTTTATATATAGGTGATCTTTTTTCTCTCTTTGGCTGCCTTTAGTACCTTGTCCTTGTCTTTTATCTTTGTCATGTTAATTATTGTTTGTCTTGGTGTTGTCCTCCTTGGGTCCCTTGTGTTTGGAGATCTGTGGGCTTCCATGGTCTGAGAGAGTATTTCCTACCCCAGCTTGGGGTAGTTTTCAGCAATTATTTCTTCAAAGACACTTTCTATCCCTTTTTCTCTCTTCTACTTCTTCTGGTATCCCTGTAATGCGAATATTGTTCCATTTAGATTGGTCACACAGTTCTCTTACTATTCCTTCATTTCTAGAAATCCCTTTATCTTTCTCTGCCCCAGCTTCTCTGTATTCCTATTCTCTGATTTCTATTCCATTTGCTGTCTCTTGCACCTCATCCAGCCTGCTCTTAAGTCCTTCTATTGATTGTTTCATTTCTGTAATCTCCCTCTGGACTTCATCCCTTAGTTCTTGCCTATTTCTCTGCAGGTCCATCAACATGGTTATGATTTTTATTTTTAATTCTTTTTCAGGTTGGTTATATCTCTCTCATGAGGCCCTCTCTCTGGTGTTGTCTCATTGCTTTTTGACTGGACCAGATTCCTCTGCCTTTTCATGGTGATAGGAGTGATTTCTCGCAGGTGGTGCTTGTGTCAGCTGGGAGAACAAAGTCCCTTCCTGCTAGCTGTTCACCTTGCCCTTCTCCACTGCCTGTGCTAGTTATCTGCACACCTTGAGTAGTCTCTGTGTTAATCTCCTGAGCTGCTGTGGGCAGTGTGGCCCTTGTGATAGCCTAGGGCACTGTGGGGCTTTGAAGATGCTCTGTGTGAGTTCTCCTCTGAGAAAGGTGCCCCTTTGTGTCTTCTGGACCTTGTTCCAGCTTCTTCTGTCTGTGCCAGGCAGCTGTGCATTGGCAGCAGCCTCTGGGTATGGCTCTGTTAGCTGCGTGCTGGGAGAAGACTCTGTTTGCTTGCTGTGGGCGTGCCTGCTCCCCAGCTGCTCCACAGCAGTGGCGGGTCAGCCATTTTGCTTGCAGTGCCAGTGGTGGGGGGAATGAACAGCATGCTGCTTATTGCTGTGAGGGACTTCTGTGCTGTGTTGCCACCCAGGGACTTAGGGCACCTGAAGTTCCTTAAGATTCCCAGCCTACTGGGCTGTGTGTGCCAGGAAAATTTTGTCCAGCTGTTAAGCCCTTGTCCCTTTAAGAATTTTAAAAGTGCCTCCTTTTCTTTTGTCCCAGGGGAGCAGGCTGTGGGGACCCACTTGCAGTCTCTGTCTTGTAGTTTGTTTTTCCTTTTCTCTAATATCCAGTACACCATGCAATGTTTGTCTGTGCTCCCAGTGCAGATTACTAAGGCTAGTTATTTAGCAGTCCTGTGCCTCCACTCCCTCCCCACTCTGATTCTTTTCCTCCCATCTATGAGCTGGGGTGGGGGAGTGCTCGGGTCCCATCGGGTAATGGCTTTGCTTCTTACCCTTTTCATGAGATGCTGAGTTCTCACAGATGTAGATGTAGCCTGGCTATTGTACTTTACCTCCTGGTCATTCTTTTAGGAATAGTTGTATTTTCAAAAATATACATTGTTTTGGGAGGAGATTTCAGCTCTCCCACTCATGCTGCCATCTTGAGCTGTCTCCTCACCATTGGGGATCTTGTATGACATCCTATGAACATAACAATCTATATTATGCTGATGGTCAATTAAGTTAAAACACATTCTAACAGCACTACATTTCTTGCTCCCCCTCCTCTGTATTTTATATATATTATATCTTCTTTTAAAACTTTTTATTTAGTGATTCCCTTAATTAATTTTTAGATGTAATTGCTTTTGCTACTTTTGTGTTTTTGACCTTCATATTGCTTTTGCTACTTTTGTGTTTTTGACCTTCATACTAGATTTTAAGTAATTGATCTAGTATTTCTGCTATATCTTTGCCCCATCCGTGGAAAATTTTCCCTTTCTTAAATTTATTGCTTCTATTTAGTGTCTTTTATTTTCCTCTTAGGAAGCCCTTAACATTTCTTGAAGACTGATTTAGTAGTAATGTTGTTTATTAACATGTTTATCTGTGAATCTCCTTGTCTCTCCTTTGATTCTGAATTATAACCTTGCTGGGTAGAATATTCTTCACTGTACATCTTTCTCTTTTAGCATTTTGACTGTAATATGCCACTCCCTTCTGGCCTGTAAAGTTGCTGCAGAAAAATTAGCTATTAACTGTATGGGGTTTCACTTACAGGCATTTTGTCATTTTTCTCTTGCTTCTTTTAAGAGTCTCTCTTTGTCTTTGATTTTGGTGTTTTGATTATGATGTGTTTTGGTATTGATATCCTTAGGTTCATCATTTTTTGAGCTCTCTGTGCTTCCTGGATGTGGTAGACTGTTTTTTCCCCCAGGTTAGGGATGTTTTCATCTATTATCTTTTCAAATAAATTTTTTACTCCTTTCTCTCTCTCTTTTCCTTCTGGGACTTCTATAATGCAGATGTTAGGACATTTGATGTTGTCCAAAAGCTCTCTTATCTAGCCTCATTTCTTTTACTTCTTTCTTCTTTCTATTGTTCTCCTTGAATGCTTTGCATTACCCTGTCTTCCAAGTCACTGATCTGCTTTGATGCATCTTCTAGTCTGCTGTTCATTTCCACCAGTGTATGTTTTATTTCACCTGTTGAATTCTTCATCTCTGATTTGTTCTTCTATAGGCTTTCTATCTCTTTCTGGAGGTCTGCCTTGAGTTCCACCATGGTTTTCTCATCTGTTCAGCATCTTCATAGTTTTTTATTTTTATTAAGCTATCATTGATAGCTGTTATGAAGATTATGAAGATTGCACATGAAAAACAGTGTGGTTATTACATTTACCAATATTATCAAGTCCCCCCCATACCCCATTGAAGTCACTGTCCACCAACATAGTAAGATGCCAGAGTTACTACTTGCCTTCTCGGTGCTACACTGTCTTCCCCATGACCCCCTACACACCATGTGTACTAATCAAAATACCACTTAATCCCCTTCTCCCTCACTCCCCACCCACCCTCCTCCGCACCTCTCCTTTGATAAATGCTCATCACTTCTTGGAGTCTGTGAGTCTGCTGCTGTTTAGTTACTTCAGTTTTGTTTTGTCGTTATACTCCACAAATGTGGGAAATCATTTGGTACTTGTCTTTCCGCACCTGGATTATTTCACTGAGCATATTAGCCTCTAGCTCCATCCATGTTGTTGCAAATGGTAGAATTTTTCTTCTTTTTATGGCTGAATAATATTCCATATGTATATGTACCATGCATTTTTAATCCATCTAAAGTAAGCTCATGCTGAAAGTGTTATGCGTTTCATATGCATTGTATATAAAGGGAGAGGACAGAAGAAAAGCAAAGTTCCATTGGAGAAGGGATATAACCAAGCACTGTCCTGAGTGAGGAGGCCTCAGAACCTTGTCCCTTGGGCTTGGGATCTGTCAGCAGCGGCAGCAGCTACCTCCACCTCTGTATCCCATGCCGTCTCACGCCCCTTGCCCTTCCTATTGTTGGCCAGACCAGATTCATTTGAGGAATGCAGAAAAGCCTTTGGCACCTCCAGGAAGGCTGCTGTTAGCTGAGACTTTGGAAGCATCCAGCTTCATTCGGGCAGGAGGCTCTGGCCTCCATGCTAGGAGAAATAAAAAGAATACAGCTTGCCATTGTCCCAGATCAGAGAGTACAGGAACGTTAAAGGCTTAATGAAACCATGCTCACTGACTCACCTTTTTCGGTAAACATTTATCGGGACCCTGCTGCATGTGAAGTCCCAGTGTCATGTAATGGTTGGTCCAGGACCAACAAGGCACAGCTCCTGCCCTAGAGATGAGAGTCTGGGTGGGACAGTCATGCAAATTGACCCATCGGAGGTGACATGTCAGTGTGAGAAATGCTGTGGTAGGGGGAAGTATCCGGTGTGTTTGTGTGCACAGCAGAGGCAGGGCAGGTGACCACGGGCTGGGGAGATCTGGGAAGAAGGAAGAGTCTCCTTCTGGGTGTAGGAATATGAGAGACCACAAGGACAAGTGAAAGGTCACATAGGGAAATATTGGTTTCAGAGGAGAGCTGTAAGTACAAAGGCCCCGAGGCAAGCAAGAACCTTTTTGGGATTGAACACAAATTTTAGATATGCTCTGGAGAGAGATGAGGCTGTTGGAAGGGAACAGAGTCCAGATGTCTCAGAGTCCAGGTGGTCTGAGAGATGGGAGACAAAATCTTGGATGGAAAGGGCCTCTTGCGGAATCATCTCATTTTGGATCTGGGTGACCCAGAAAGAAGACTCATTCCTGGTCTGGAATATGTCCTGGGCTCCTGTCCCTGTGCAGATTTCTACACTGTACAAACTGGGTCTTCTAAATGTTCCACCTCTAGGGAACAATGGGGAGGTCAGGGTGATGCCCACCTGAGCTGCTCCCCAGAAGCCAGTGACTAGGGACTATCTGATGCGTCCTGGAGTAACCAGAGACCAGTGCACAATGAGAACATTGATGTGAGTTTATCTAGAATAAAACGAGGGAAAGATAAGGAAGTGCTGGCTATTTAAGAGTTGTGAAATGCATGAAAAGAGGCAGAGTTGTGGGGATAGGACCTTGGAAATGGGAAACAAAGAGAGAGGAGAAGGGAAGGAGGGAGGGAGACAAAGGGGGTTGGCAATGGTGAGGGGAAGGAAGAGGGAGAGGGAAATGTGGTATTTGTTCCTTTGTATAAGGGATATGGCCTCTGAACTGCATCCAGCTGGGACTGCCTCCCTCACACCAGAATGTTTGTTTGTTTGTTTGTTTGTTTGTTTAGAAAAGTATCTGCTCAGATATGCTTCCTTTTTGGAGAACAAAAGCTTTTGTGCTACTTGATAGGAAGGTATTTTTTCCTGGGTTGGTTTTTTGAGTACTGAAACCCTCCTGGGTCACTGGGGAGCTCCTGCGAGGCTGATGCAGGGTCCCAGATCAACTATGTTAATACTCATGGGCACCATTTACTGAGAGCCTAGTATGTATCAGACATCCTGTCATTGAGTTGCAAAGAAATTGACAGTTATCTTTCCAATACTCCTGTAAGTTGAGCATCAGCCGAATCTCACAGAAGAGTAAACTAAGCCAGAGACTTTGAGTGATTTGCCTGAGGTGACACAGATGATTAGTGACAAAGCTGCGACTAGAGCCCAGGTCAGACTAATATGTGGACACGCCTTGTGCCACCCTGGCCCCTAAGAAGCCCTCCCAGGCTGAGTCAGGCCTGTCTTATGGCCCCAGCCTCCAGAGATTCCTGCTGTCTTCAATATTATTGAGTGCTGCATAACAAATTACCGTGAAACATGGTGGCATAAAACGACACACAGTTCTTTCTCAGGGGGCTGTGGACCGGGGACTATCATGGGTACGACATAAGTGGTTCCCTTACTTTACATCTCTCACAAGGCTGCACTCAAGGTGTCAGCTCAGGGACTGCGGTCTCATCTGAAGGCTCAAGTTGGGGAGGATCCACTTCCAAGCTCACTCATATGACTATTGGCAGGATCCAGTTCCGCCTGGGTTATTGGGCTGACGGCCTCGGTTCTTCTCTGGCTGTTGTCCGGGGACTGCCATCAGCTCTGTGCCACGTGGCCCTCTCCATCAGAGCAAGAATGCAAGAAGTGCCAGAGGGAGAGGAGGAAGGCCAGCAAGATGAAAGTTGCAGTCTTGGTATAGCCGAACGTCGGAAATGACATGCCATTACTTTTGACAAATTGTGTTGGTTAGAGGCAAGTTAGGCCCAGCCCACACTCCAGGGGGAAGAGGTGATATAGGGGCATGAGTGCCAGGTTGCAGGGATCTGTACAGGCCATTTTAGAAAGCTGCCTACCACGTACTTGCTGTCTGCACCCACCTCAGTACAGTGAGCCCCTGCAGGTTTCAGCCACCTTGATGGAGCTCATGGCTGATGGGTCACCTTGGACAGGGCTGCATGGTCTGGTGATCCCAGCCGGCTTCCAGTAGGCCCACTGGGTGGGTCTCACCAGGACTCGGGTCTGCCTGGTCCTGCTTTCTTCCCCATCCCCACCAGCCATACCTGACATTGAGCCCATGGGGCATGACAGCAGCTGTCAAGGGACCAGCCCCTTGTGTGAATGAAGCATTCCTGTCACTTGAGCAGGGCTGGGAACCAGGATGGTGCCCCTGGCCTCTCTTGGTAAAAGAGATGAAGAGCTCAGCTCCCCCACTGAGACAGGGCCTACCTCACAGGAACACATTTCTAGATGGGAGAGGACTGGGTCCTGGTTTATCTGTAAAAGATGCTGAGGTGTTCTTGCTTTTGCCCCCTGGGTTGGGATTCAGGGTTGTAGAAGCCCCCATGTTCCCCAGGAGGCATCAGGGAACCATTTCCAAGATGATGTGGGTGTCACCCATGCAGGAGGTGGGAGCTGCTCTGAAGCCCCATGGAGACCTAGGATTACTCAGACACCAGGGAGGAGCTGAGTGAGTATGGGTTGGGGGATGCTTTACATGTGTTCATGACATGTAATTCAAAAGGAGAGAGAGAGAGAGATCTGAAGCACTTACGGCAAAGTGTTACTAAATAGGGGTGGTGGTTGCCATATTGTTCTCTCTTTTTCTTCTGCAGGTTTGAAATATTATAGTAGAAAATACTGTAAGAGTGGAAAACAGGATGGAGTCTCAGAGCACCTGGACCGCACATTTCCTTGATGCAGCTCAGAGCCTTATGCAGCAAGTCAAGGGGCCTGGTGGTCTCAGGAGTTTCCGAGGAGCCAGACGGTTCCACTAGGTCGTGGGAGTATGGACTGCATGGGCCTGGTCTCCCCTAGTAGAGCCTTAGGCAGGATCAGAACAGTCCTAGAAAAGCCCAAGCCTTTCCCAGTTCCGGGAAGTACTTGCCAGCCTCAGCTCTTCCCCTGCCGCTATTTTACTGCAATACATACCAAGAGCAGCTTACAAAGGGACATGGTGTCATAGTATGAGACGAGCAGCCAGAGGTAACTGGTGAGACCATGTGCTGGAGGGACTCCTTCCAGAGGTGGAGTGAGGGTTGTTGTGGTCAGATTATAGCTTAGTGGCTCTCGTGCCTCAAAAAGCCTTGGGTTCTGTGACATCTTCTTTCCTTCTGACCCAACCTCCCTGTCTCCCTACTCACTGCCCTCATTCCCCACCCCGATGGCTATCACTCAGTCACTGCTCAATGGCTACCCTTTTGGAAATGTTTGAAAGTGGTAGGATGATTACCTCCCCAACAAACACAGTCCTATCCCAACAAAAAAATGAGAAACAAGCAGTACTGCTCCCAGACAAAGGAGCACCGGACTCATATGGCTAACTCCTTCTCCCCAGTCCCCAGCCCTCACCCCAGTACCCCCACCAAAAGAGGCAAACCATAAAGCTCAGGAGGTGGACACTGGTGTGGAAAGGGACAATGAATACCATGAGGCTGAAAGTATCAAGCATGCCTCATCTATTTTAAGCCTGATGACAGAGAAACTGGGAAAATAGGGGCATGTGGCAGCAGAAGGGGCTTGGCTACCTTTCATGGACCTGTGTGTGAGAGTTCTGTGGTCTCGATTTCTTAGTGGCCAGTATCCTCCCCTATAAAGGCAAAGCAGACTGTCGGCTGGACCCTCGTGAACCCTGGGGGAAGTTGGGCTTGGCCTGGGGGCTCTCTGGGGAAACCAGGAAGAGGAGGTGCATTGGCCTGGCTGTGAGCAGTGAGAGAGGCAGAGGCTGGTTCTGAACTCTCACCAGAAGGACTTGGTGAAACATGCCAGGGCTCTCTGGACCCAGCTCCTCCAAGACCCATGGGGACTGCAGGCTCCCTGGGCAAGCCTGTGTCATTGGATGAGTTCTCTGGGGTGTTGACAGAATACATGAAGGGCACAGTGTCTTCAGTTGAGTAGGTCCTGTTCTGGAAAATGGAGAAAAATCATGCTGGCCAGCACTCTCATTCACTCCTTCCTTCATCAAGTGTTTGTTGAGGGCCTACCATGTGTACACCAGGCTCAGTTCTAAGCACCAAGGGTACAACAGTGAACTCTAGAGATCTAGATCCCAGCCCTCCTTGAACTGACGATCTGCGAAGCTGGAAGGAAATAAGACTCACCGGGTCAGGACTTAACAGCAGCAGGATGCCAGTGAAGTTCATGTTTTCTGGGAGGTACAATGTGCACGTCATGTCAGAAAGGACTTGTTGCTCTTCATTCTGCTGGGTGTAAAGAGGCTGAGGGGCCTGTCCCCTCCTTGAAATTCCATCCTGCCTCCCTGGCCGAGATTTTCACCATCCCATCCTGTAGATGAGTGCACTGTGTTCAAGCAGTTGGTACGTTCTCCCATACTCCTCAGGCACTGAAATGCCTCACTGACTGATATCATTGTTTCCCTTTCCTTTCCCCGACTCTCCCATAAATCCACTCTAATCAGGCTTCCAGTCCCCGCTGCCCCCTGCTCCACTTTAACAAAGATGGTTAAATGACTAATTGAAACTGCTGGCTCCCAACTTTTACATCACTCTATTTATGAATATATAAGCCTAAAGACTTAAGGAAAGACCAGTTTGTGCGTTCTTTACTTTAAGCTCTAATGAAATTCAAGCCAAAGTAGTTGTTGACTGTGGCTTTCTCCTTACCAGCCCCATTCTCATATCCAGAAACTCAGCTTGTAGGCAAGAAGGCTCTGCCAAATCCTGGAAACTGACCCTGAATTTGCAACGAGCAGAGCCCTGGCTTTGCTGGGGATGTAAAATCAAACTGCGGGTTTCTCTTCTGTGTGTTAGTGGAAACCAATGTAGGGCAGTCAAGGGAAGACAGATCTAGAAACTTGTGTCTTGCAGAGACCCTGAGACCTTTGGCTGTAATTCTTGAGAGTCAGGCTGCTCAGTCAAGGCCCGGGGACCCCTCCCAAGGTCCTGACCTTGAGCATGCCAAGGGTGTGCCCAGGGCAATGGATCTTAAGGCTGGAACATCTGAGCCCCCAGGGCCCTGGTCTAGGAAGCATCAATTGTCCCAGCCTGCTCCTAGTTCTGGTCTGTGGCAGTAGGAAGAAGGAGAATTTGGAGATGCAACAGCAGGGCAAATATATTAAAGCTGATGAATCCCTGTTAAGTGGCTTGCCAAAGATTCTGTACCGATTCACACTCACAATATCGGTGTATGATACCCATTTGGTATCATTAATTTTTTAAGTGTTTGTCAATTTGCAGCCGGAAAAGTGTTACCTCACTGCTATTTCATTTCCATTATTGCTTGAGGTGTCGAGCTTTGTATTCCTGTTGCGTTGGCCATTTGTCTTTCCATTAATGGCCTGTTCAAATTCTCTGCTACCTTTTCTATTGTTGTTTGTTTGTGAGTGTGTGTTTCTTGAGTTGTTTCATCAGAGTTCTCTGTATAGTGTAAATATGATTCTTTAGTCTGTTGTAACTGAAGAACACATGTTTGCTCCCAGCCTCTCACTTCTGTTTCCATTTTATTTCCTGTGTCTTCTCATATGGCCGCGTTTCCATTTGGGGTGTACATACTGGCTATTCTATTTAGTCCTCACCACAACCATGCGAGGTTAGTAATACTTACCCGAATTTTCAACACATGGAAAACAAGACTTTGAGAAGGTGCAGTGATTTGCCCCCAGATGCTAATCTGAGATCTTAGCCTATGAGTATGCAAGAATCAAAGCCTGTGTAATGAGCTGGGTGCGTGGCAGGCTGTCAGCCAGCACTAAGGCCCCCTTGACACCTGCCACCTCTCAGGCATGGAGGGAAAAACGTACAGAACAAAACTAGCCCCCTTTTACCCGTGGATGCGCATGCCTACTTTACATCCCTGTGACAAAGGTATTGCAGACAAACAGGACATGCTAATGGGCCTGCTGGACAGAAGAGCACTGCATCGAGGCTCAGGAGATCTGGGAGCCAGAACCAGACCCATCACTGACTGTGGCTTGGCTAAGTAACTGTCTCTCTCCTGGCCGCGTACCGGAAACGAAAAAAACAGTTCTGAGCCTTGCTTCACAAGTCAGGGCAGCGGAATTCTTTGACCCTAGCTGGGTTTAAAGGGAAGGAGATGCAATATGCCTTCAGCGACCATTTCAGCAGCCCGTAGTCCTCCTCAGTGCAGTCCTCCTCTCAGCTACTGCCAGCATCCTCATGATTTCCACGCAAATGGCTGTTGTGCAGGCCCAGAGGACAAATGAGATCCAACGCCCACCCCAAAGGGCTTGAACTCAAGGAAACTGCTGAGTGTTGGCTCTGGGCCCAGTTCAACACCTACTGCCCTGTGGAAGGGGCATCCCGCTTAACACTTACAGCCCTCTGTGAGGCAGAAGCTATTATTCCTGTAAGTCCCTGGGCTCATCCCTCCAAAGGGGTCACAACAGCAGTCCTTCTCAACTCCTGAGGAAGGCTGCGGAGATTAATGAGGTAAATCCGACAGCGCCGGGAGACATTAGAAAGCACAGAGCGTGATACAAGTCCGACTGTTTACTGATGTAGTCAAATGCAGAAAAAACAGGGCTTCTTTTAGTCCATATGAGACAAATGGTGACTGTTATTACTGTTCAGTATCAAATTCCTCCTGGTGAGAGTTACAAATGCCACCCAAAACGGCATGGCTCCTTCCTTCTAAGGAAATATGGCCAGACACTTTTACCAGGGGCCAGGTTTTGCCTGGCACTCCTCTACATTTTTACCCCATTTAGTTCTCATGGCAAGTAGAGAACATCAGGATTATGATTTCTAAGTCTAGCTCCTGCCTCTGGGAGGAGACAGTCACAGTAACCCTCACCACCCCCAGAGGACATTGATAAGTAACCCAGGGCCAAAGCTTCCCAATCCATGCTCCATGGTGGTGTGTGCCATGAATAGTTTATGTGCGTCCCTGAAATATACGTCTTGCTGGTTCTAGAGTGGCCAACCAGGGTCTGAGGCAGCCTCCTCTGTTCACATCAATGTCCCATACAAATTACTGCCCCCAAATGGCTAAGAACCACTGGCTTTGAGCCCCACCTTCACACCACACACCAAAATGTTACACACTTGGTATGTGTGTTATCATGTAGTAAGAAAAATAAATATAATAGAATATGTATCCACTCCCTCCCCAGTGGGGCAGAATACCGTTGATATCCTTTGTCACTGAGAGCCTTTAAAGGTAATTTTCACCAACACATCAGCTCTATGAATTTTAGCAGAGTCCAAGTCCAGACCTGACGTCTGCAGTTCCCCACTGAATCCTGCTTCACCACCTGTGATCCCTATCTTGGTAATGGCAACCCCAGGCTAAAGGTCACTCAAGCAGGAAACCTGGGTGTCATCCTTGACCCCTCTTTGCCCCTCCCCCCAGGCCCATCTCCAATCTAAGACAGCGCCATCCTATCTATCCTATGTAGAACATCTCTCAAATCACGCCACATCCCTCCACCCACTCTTCCACTACTTTTTAGCCTACTTCTAAAACCCACAAGTGAGTGGGTGTCCTGTGGGTGCAGTTTCTCCATCTGCCTGTCTTTCGTCTGTGACTGAGACCAGGAGTTTCTGAAGATGGCCAGTGATAAACACAATTGACTGGCATTGTCGTGGATACAAGCAAGGGCCATGTTGGCTCCCACTGGCTAGATCTCAGTACATTTCCTCACACTGGAGTCACAGAAAAACCAAGTGCCTCTTTATAATTGATGCAGGGAGGGTGGGTCAGCCTTTTGCGGGAGTGTTCCTCAAGAATGTGCTCTCTCTTTGGGAAGGCTGAAAGATTGAGTTGCCCACCCTGGGAAGCTGAGGGTCCCACACTTGGGGTCCCAGTGAGATGCAGTTTTCCCCATACCATAAGGAAAAAGAAGGTGAATGTGATTTGACAGGGGTCCTTATGAGGTCCGCTCACTCATTCGCCCGTGCCCAAGAGGCCCACCAGTAGATTCCATCTTTTACGTGAGACTGGTGGTTTTCAGACCATACTCAGGAGCACCCCCAGAGGTCTGTAGAATTGCCCCAGGGGACCACAGGGAGCAATGGGGGGACCATAGCAAAGGAAGAGAGCTCAGAACTTGGGCTCAGTCCTATTTCCCATAACAAAAATGGGAAACTGGTGACGCACACTTTTCCTACTGCTGACCTGTCTGTCCCCTTCCTCCACGTAATGTCCCTGTGTGCAGTGATTTTCCTCTGACTGCTCAGGGGGTAATGGAGCCCTTCTTGAGGTGCGCAAATTCACTTGTTCCTAGTCATGTCTGACAGTAAGGTGGGGGGCATATTTGCTGCTTGTCGGGTGATTCGGGAGCAATGGGGAAAGGGTACGGCGGATGTGGCTCTTTTTCCCATTGGGTTACCCCCATCGTTTAATTAGTAGGAATAATTCCCCAGTCGGGGCTGGTGTGGGATGAGATTAGACAGTGGGCAGTGGCAACTGTCTCCAGGAGACACTGCCACCTAGGAACCTGACTCCCTTAAGGTTTTAGCTTTCTTGGGTGTGAGACTGCAAGTACAGAATCCCTGTCCCTAAGGAGATGAGCTGTGACACACAGTGAATCAGGACCCCATGGCTGCTAGCTGGGGAGAGCGGTGCATGCTTAGGCTGCACTGCTGTAATAGAAGGGCCCTTGCCTCGGATGGACCAGGGACCGGATGCTGGCTCTGTCACTCGCTGGTGATGTGATCTCTGAATGATGCTCACATGGCTCACCTGGTTTCGGGTGATTGAAGAATAAACCAAATATGTGTGAAGCCCTGCCAACATACCAGGCTGAGTAATGCTTGGCAGAGTTGAGGACAAATGTTGCCATCTCCCCAAGGGTGCCCAGGATTCACTAGGCTACAGCACCAGAGAGCATGAGGATGGATGGGGCACACACACACACAAAATCATGCTTAATCTCTTGCTCACTCATCCACTCTAAGGGTCATCTGTTCGCTGGGAGCCGGGAGATCCTGCTGACCCCACACCCTCTCCTGAGGAACTGGCCACTTTCCTCACCTACCTGAGCCATTTGTTTGGGTGCAAGGATTGCGACATTATGCAGCTGGGGGCGGTGGTGGGGATGTTAGCAAAGGAGGAGAACTCAGAACTTGGGCTCAGCCCTATTTCCCATAACAAAAATGGGAAACCAGTGACCCACGCCTTTTCCTACTGCTGACCTGTCTGTCCCCTTCCTCCACGTGATGTCCCTGCTTGGGTTTCAACTGTGGCTGCCGAGTTGTGTGCTGTGTTTATCCATCAGATTTTGCCATATTCTTTCTGGTTTCACATCCTAAACACACATATCACACACATACACAGACACACAGAGACTCTGCTTGTCACTTCCAGTCATGTCCAGTAACTGATGTAACAGCAGTTACAGAAGAAGGAATGCCCATCAGGCTCCCCAGCCCTCCCTGAGTGTTGGAGTTCCTTTCCTCTTTTGACAGGGCTGATTCCCAGGAATGTGAGATCCCACCCCCTTTTGGAGGAGCGGTGACATGGAGCTGAGCGTCCCCACTGAGTTGGGGCCCAGATTAGGAGAGCAGAGGCATTCTGGGGAGAGGGGGTGTTTCCTAGGCCATCACGAGCAGCTGCTGAGATACCAGAGCTAAAACAAGCCAGTCACACTAGGACTGTACCTATGGGTCCCACCTTGGCAGCCCTCTGTGATGTAGGAAGAGGGCTATGGGACTTCCAAATGCTGTCTCCTACCTGAACCCTACCTCACCTGGGCTTCAATAGTGCTTAAAGACACTGGACCCCTAAGCAACTAAAGGGCAATAAATTCACATAGCAGGCCCTGCCAAAGTACTTTTTCCTCTCCTGCGCTTCCAAATGGGACTAGTGAGTCAGGGAGAAAGCATATTTTGGGGTCCTTGTGTGCTAGTTAGGCTCTTTGATACTAAAGGATACATCCAATTTCCTTGCCCATTGGCCTGGGGCTTCTAGATGTTGCAACATCTAACAGAGTGGACAAATAGGATATTAACCAACCCACCACCACCACTGAATACACCAAAAATTTCCAGATTTATTTCAGTCCTAATGAGAGAGAAACAGAAGCAAGTAAAGGAATGTGGTGGAAGAGAGGATGGGTCAGCTTCTTATGGAAGTGTGTTCTCCTCCGGGCAGGCTAAGACATTAGAACTACCCACCAGGCAAAGCTAAGGGTCCCATTCGGTGGGTCCCAGTGGGATTCAGCTTCCTATCCAGTAAGGAAAGGGATTAATATGATTTGGTGGAGGCCTCTCTGAGGGCCACTCATGCATTACCTGTGTAGGAAGGGCCCACCGTTTGTCCATTGGCCTGGGGATTCCAGGTGTTGCAATAGCTAACAGGGCTCACACATGTTGGGTTTAAGGGACAAATATGTTCCAATTCCCTGAATAGGCTTCCTCTGCTGATATTATGTTGCAGTACATATCAAGGTCACCTTAGGGAGACAGGGAAAAAAAACCTTTATCATATGGAAATGAACAATCTGTAGCTAGAGGCAAGGTTGCCTGTTGGAGGTACTCTGTCTTGTGGTGGAGTGAGGGTGCTTGGGAGCTGACTATATGTATACGAATCTAAGAGCTTTTCTTAGGATCCATACATTCTTTTTTCATGTGTCCCTCCCCCTCCATATAAACATGGCCCAGCTGTTCTCAGATACTAAGGCTGTGTGTGGTGCTGGGGAAAGAGAGATGTTATTTCCTCTTTGTTCCTGCACTCATTTCCCCCATCAGAGTCAGAGCAGTCCTCTGTGGAAAATTCAATCTTCACTGGCAACTGTGACTGAGGAGCCAGCAGCACTGCTCCAAGAAGGAGGGTGTATGGACTCCTAAGGCTAATTAAGATGCTAGCTCACTCCCTCCACCACCCGAGCACCACCACAACCGATAACCCCCAAGTCACCTGAGGCTGGTGTTGGTGTTGAAAGTTACATTGTTGAAAAGTTGAAGCAGAAACAGTCAAGCATGTCAGCATTTATTTCAGGCCCAGCAACCCACTGGAGGAACTGGGGAAAGCAGGGGCATGTGGCAGCAGAGGGCGATTGATCACCATTCATGGGTCTATGTCTGTGGGTCTCATGGTCTCAATTTCCAAGTGTCTGGTGTCCTCCCCTACAAAGGCAAAACAGAATGGCAGCCGGACTCCTGGGAACTCTGGGGAAGTCAGGCCTGGCCTGGAGGCTCTCTGGGTGGAAAGGGAAGGGGAGGTGCATCGGTTTGGTTCAGAGCAGTGAAAGAGGCAGAAGCTGATTTCAAGCTCTCACCTGAAGCACTTGGTGAAACATGCTAGGGTTCTCTGGAACCAGCTACTCCAAGATTTTCAGAGACCAGCAGGCTCCCCGGGTGAGCCTGTGCCGCTGAATGGGCTCTCTGTAGTGTCAGACAAAACAACACATTACTCAGTGTCTTTAAGCCTGCCCTTCACGTTTTGCCAAAATCAAAGGAAGAAGGAAAGAAAGAGAGAGAGAGAGAGAGAGAGAGAGAGAAAGGAAGAAAAGAAAGAAGGGGAAGGAAGGAAGGAAGGAAGGAAGGAAGGAAGGAACGAAGGAAGGAAGGAAGGAAGGAAGGAACGAAGGAAGGAACGAAGGAAGGAAGAGAGGGAGGGAGGGAGGAGTAAGGGTAAATATCCTTGTCCTAATGGTGCCCTCCTTCATTACTTTATTCAACAAGTATTATGTTCATCCCCAGCGCGGTTCCAGGTACTGGGGATACAGCAGTGATCTCTACAGACAAAACCCTGGCCCCCTGACATCCCATGACAAAGACCATGAAGGGACATCAGACTCACCAGGTCAGGAGGTGGAAGGAAGGGAGTGCAGATCATGCTTCCAGGAGAAAGTGATGTGCCAGTAGTGACCAGCAGGACTTCCTTGAAGAGACCAGCAAAACTCCTTACTCTGCTGCATGCAAAGCAGCTGAGGGCCTGGCCCCAAAATGCCTCTGCCCCAGCCCCTGGGACTCCGCCCTGTCTTTCCTCCCTCCTACAGCCAAGTGCACTGTGCTCAAGCAGTGGGTACATTTCTGGCATGTGACATCCCTCTGTTCCTGTGTCTCATACTCCCATACCTTCGATCTCTTTTTCTCTCTTTCTTTCTCTTTCTCTCTTTTTCTCTTCTTTCCTCTGAACCTCCCATCAGGCTCAAGATGGGTTTCTACTTGCTAAGCAATAAAAGCAGAGGTGTTCAAGGCAGATGGTGAGTTGTCATTTGGTGGGGATGCCATAGACAGGAGTGTTCATGTGGGGCCTCCCCACATTTAGATTCATAGGGTTATGCACATCAAAGTCCTGGGGAAGTATAAGGTTCCAAATGTGTTATCAAAGCCAGGAGGGTGAGCTGGGTGATGGCATCGACAGTCACAACGAACAGCAGAGGTTTTCCTCTCAGAGGGTTATGTGAGATGCCGCATCAGGTGGGTAGTGGACACATGGTATTGGGCTTGAAGGGCTTGGAAAATGTGAGGGACAGAGAGGAAGGGCCTGGGCATGGCTAAATTGAAAGCAGAACAACTGAGGTGAGAGCTCCCTGTTGCCTAGTCCTGTGATATGAAATTCCATCTTTGACACTTGAGTTTCAAGCAAAGCTGCCTTGTTATGCCCGCTGTTTGCCACCCAGGACTATGACAGTGTGTGCCACTGGCTTCAAGGGAGCTTGCTGGAAACTCAAGTTGATTTTGCATATGGTGTGATTTTGCATTTTGAGTTGATTTTTTGCATATGGTGTGAGGTAGTATCGAACTTTGTTTGTGGTTTCTTTTTCCATTTGGGAGGCAAAGAGGAAGTAGGTGGCTTCAGAGGCCTTTATTTGGTTTTTGAAATAATAATGTTGTTTAGGAAAGCATCTCTTATATAACTGAGGAGATACAGGGCTGATCTTCTCTGGGAGCCTATCATGGGCTGTGGCCTGGGGTTATAGAAGTGAATGAGACTTGCTGCTTCAAGCCATTCTGTGGGAGGGATGCCAAGAAAAGGATGATTACAGCAGAGAGTGGTGGAAGGAAGTTTATGCAGCTATCGGAGGACCGGAGGACCGAGGAGGGGCAGACACCCGGCCTCGGGAATTGGAGTATATATAGTCTTGGAGATTTCCCAGAGGAGGCACGCCTGAAATGAGTGAGGAAAGAAGCTGGCCAGGAAATAGAGAGAGGGGAGAGCTTCGCAACCTAAACCCAAGACAATAAAGTGAGTTCATATAACTGGAAACAAGCAGATCCAGGTTTCTGTTCTAGGGGTTAAGTAGAAGTCAAGGTCAGTCATGAGGTTCCAGTACGTGAGTAGAAAATGATGGGTCACATAGATACTGAACTCTGGTTTTTGAGATGCAAAAGTTTTTGTTTTTAATTTTGATAACAGTCCATTGATTATTTTTCCTTTGTGATTCCATGCTTTCTGACTGAATGTCCCACCTGACGTATCTTTGCCTAACCTCATGACTCAAAAGTGTTCTCTTATATTTTCTTGTAGGTTTTCAAATTTACAATTTACACTTAGATCTATCATTTATTTTGAGTTGATTTTTTGCATATGGTGTGAGGTAGTATCGAACTTTGTGGTTTCTTTTTCCATTTGGAGATCCACTTTCTCCAGCACCACCAGTTAATTATTAATTAATTTAATAATCTTAGCACTTTAGTCCCAGATCAACTTACCATCTATGTGTAGGTCTATTTCTGGGATTTCTATTTTATCCATTGGTCCATGTGTCTATTTTGAGTGTGGTGACATCACTCAAAATCACTGTTGTGATTACCATACCCTTATATTAAGTCAGGGAATTTGGTAGAGCAACCCCTCTATCTTTGTTCTTTTCCAAATGGTTTTGGCTATTCTATGTCTTTTGCATTTCCATGTAAGTTTTAGAAGTAGCTTTCCATCTTTGGTGCATTTGATTACGGCGAATCTATAGATGCATTACCTGAGAATTTACATCTTAAGCCTTTTTTGGTCTTCTGATCTATGAGCACAGCATCTCTCCATTTACTTAGGTCTTCTTTAATTTTTCTCAGCAATATTGTATAGTTACCTGCATGCGAGTCTTGCCCAGATGTAAATCCCAGACATTATATCATGTTATGTGTGTTATGTTATGTTATGTTGTTATATTATATTATAAATTATATTATATTATATATTGATATTGTGACATTAAACAAAATTTGCATCTCCAGTTATAGTTCCTAGAATATTGAAATGAAAAGGACTTCCCTATATTGACTTTCTGTCCTGTCATCTTGTTAAATTGCTTATTAGACCTGGGATATGATTTCCATTTTTTTCTAGATTACCAAGCATTTTCCATGTAGACCATCATGCCTTCTGAAAATAAAGACAGTTTTTGACTTCTTCCTTTTGTATCTGTATGCCCTTTATCTCTTTGTCTTCTCTTATCTCGTCAACTAGGACCTCAAGCATATGGTTGAATAGACGTGGTGAGAGTGGACATTCTGCCATATTCCTCATCTTGCGGGAGAAGCATTCAGTCTTTTACCACTAAGTATGATGCCAGCAGCAGGTTTTTGGCAGAAGCATTTTATAAGGTTGAGGATGTCCCCTTATGTTCTTAAGTTGCCAGATGTTCTTACCATGAGTGGGTGTTTTATATTATCAAATGACTTTTCTGTCATATACGGTGATGATCATTGTTTATCTTTCATTTCCTTAATATGGAAAAATACATCAGTGCATTTTTTTTTTACGTTAAAATGACCTGGCATTCTTAGGGTAGACTCTGTTTGGTCATGGATTATACTTTTCATGCATCACTGGATCGAAATTTCTAAAATTTCACTAGGACGTTTTACATCTATGTTCATCAGGGATAATGGCCTGTAGTGCTCTTTCCCCCTTGTAGTGTCTTTTGTTTTTATATTTTTCATATAAACATAATGCTACTCATAAAATTAATTGGCAAGAATTCCTCCAAGAGTATTTTCTGGAAAAATCCTGTAGGACTGTTACTATTTTTTTCTTTTAGATGTGTGATACCCTTTGCCAGTGAAACCATCTAGGACTGACATTTTCTTTATGGGAAAATTTTGAATTACAAAGTAAATTTTTATAATCTTTTTATTTTAATGAGATCCTTAGAGATAATCAACAATTAAGTGTATGTAGTTATTAGACAATAATGCAATTATAACCAAACACTATCATTGGTAAAGCCTTAACTATATTCCTAATGAAAATTTTGCCTTTGGTATCTATATCTCTATCTCTATCAGAAATTTCTTGCCAGGGTAAGGTAATTTTCCATGAGACGGAGTCTTTCTTTCTTTCCTCATTATGGTAAAATATACATAGCATAACATTTACTATTTTTACCATGATAAGTATAAAATGCAATGACATTCAGCACATTCACATTGTTGTGCAATCTTCCCCACCATCCACGTCTAGAAGCTTTTGATCATCCCAACCTGAAACCCTGTGCCCAATAAACAATAACTCTTCCATGCCTCTCTCCCTGCAGACCCTGGCAATCACGATTCTGATTTCTGTCTCTATGAATTTGACTACTCTAAGTACCTCACGTAAGTGGAGCCATATGGTAATTGTCTCTTGGTATCTGGCTTAGCACAGTTTCTTCAAGGTTCATCCATGTTGTGGCATACACCAGAATTTCTTTCCTTCTCAAGCCTGAATAGTATTGTGTTGTATGTATGTACCACATTCTGTTTATCCTTTTGTCTTCCAGTGGACACCTGTGTTGTTTCCACCCTTTTCTGTTTGAGTCCCTGTTTTCAATTTTTTTGCTTTTGGTGTTATATACCTAGAAGTAGAATTGCTGGATAACATGGCAATTCTATACCTAGTTTTTTGAGGGGCCCCCTTACAGTCTTCCACAGCAGCTGCACCATTTTACATCCCCACCAGTAATGCACAATGGTCCCCATTTTCCACATCTTTGCCAACACTTGTTATTTTCTGTTTTAAAGAATAATAGCCACTAGAAGTGATATCTCATTGTGGTTTTGATTTGCATTTGCCTAATGACTAATGATGTTGAGCATTTTAGGATATTTTTTCTATCTCTACAAAAATAAATGTCATTGGGATTTTGACAAGGATTGTGTTAAATCTTTAGAGTGCTCTGGGCAGAGTTGGCATGTTAATAATATGAAGCCTTCCAATCCATGAGTACAGGATGTCTTTCCATTTATTTATGTCTCTCTTAATTTATTTCAGCAATGTTTTACAATTTTCATTGTACAAGTCGTTCACCTGCTTGATGAAGTTCATTCCCAAATACATTATTCTTTTTAATATAAGTGGAATTATTTCATAGTTACCTTAGCGGATTGGTCATTGTCAGTGCGTAGAAGTTTAAGTGCTTATTGTATGTTTGTTTGTATGCAGCGAGCTTTCTGAATTAGTTTATTAGTTCTAATAGTTTTGCTTTTGGAGTCTTTAGGGTTTTCTCTATATAAGTTCATGTCACCTGTGAGCAGATAATTTTACTTCCTCCTTTGCAATTTGGATGCCCTTTGTTCCTTTTGCTTGCCTAACTGTTCTGGTTAAGGCTTCCAGTACTATGTTGAATAGAAATAGTGAAAGTAGTCATCCTTATCTTATTTCCGATCCATGAGGAAAAGTTTTCATCATTCCACCACTGAATGTGATATTAGGTGTGCATTTTCCGTCTATGGCTTTTATCACATTGAGGAACTTTCTTTCTATTCCTACTTTGTAGATGGGTTTTATCATGAGTGGGTGTGAATTTTGTCAAATGCGTTTTCTGCACAAATTGAGATAATGTGGGTATTTTTTCCCTTCATCTGTTAATGTGATGTGTCACACTGATTGGTTTCCTATGTTAACCTATCCTTGCATTCCAAAAGTAAATTCTACCTAGTCATAGTGTATAAGCCTTTTAAAATGATGCTAACCTTGCTTTGATAGCAGTTTCTTGAGGATTTTTGCATTAATATTCATAAAGGATATTAGTTGTAGTTGTTTCCACCCTTTTCTGTTTGAGTCCCTGTTTTCGATTTTTTTTCTGACAAAAGGATAAACAGAATGTGGTATATACATACAACACAATACTATTCAGGCTTCCTTTTTTTTTTACTTTGTGTGTATGTGCGTGTGTGTGTGTGTGTGTGTGTGTGTGTGTGTGTGTGTAGTGTCTTTCTCTGGCATTGGTATCATGGTAATAATGGTCTCATGGATGAATTGAGAAGCCATTTTTCTGGAAGGGTTTGTAAAGAATTGACACTGATTCTTCTTTAAATTTTTGTTAGAATTTGCCAGTAAAGCAATCTGCTCCTGGACTTTTTTTTCGGGGAGGTTTTTGGTTACTTAATCTGCTTACTAGTTATGGTCTAGTTATGTTGTATAGTTACAGCTTTATTCCCATATTCTCATTCTTCATGATTCATCCTTTATAGGTCACATATTTCTAGGAATTTGTCCATTTCATGTTTACTATCCAATGATTTGGTAAAAAATTGTCTGTGGTACTCTTTTTAATCCCTCTTATTTTTTAACATCAGGAGTATTATCCCCCCCATCTTTTCTGAGTTGAGTACCCCCCACCCACCCACTTTTTAAGTAAATCTAGCTGAAAGTTTTTTCAATTCCGTAACTCCTCAAGGAATCAACACTTTGTTTCATTGGTTTTCCCCTATTGTATGTCTTTTCTCTCTTTTATTTATGTCTGCATGGTCATTATTTTTCCTTCCTTATGATAGCTCTGTGCTTGCTTTGTTCTTCTCTTTCTAGTTGCTTGTGCTGTAATGTTAGGTGGCTCATTACAGACCGTTCTTCATTTTTATTGGAAGTGTTTACAGCTACAAATTGTCCTCTTAGGACTGCTTTTGCTGCATCGCTTGGTATTGGGCATATTGTGCTTTCATTTTCATTTTCTCAAGATATTGCCTAATTTCCCATGATATTTCTTCTTGGACCCATTGCTTGTTTAAGAGCATCATGTTTAAATTCCACATATTTGTGCATTTTCCAGGTTTCCCTCTCTTCCTTCTGCTATTGATTTCTAGTTTCACTCTACTGAGATTGGCAATCCTACTTTGCATGGTTTCCATCTCCCCAAAATTTTTATGACTTGTTTTTTGGACCAACGTATGGTTTATCCTGGAAGATATTCCAGGTGCACTAGAGAAAATGTGTTTTCTTTTGTTCTGGGATGGAATGCTCTGTGTATTTTTGTAAGGTTCAGCTGTTCTATAGGGTTGTTCAAGTCCTGTATCTCATTATTGATGAGTTCTGGTTGGCTGTTCTATCCATCACTGAAAGTGGAATATTGAAATCTCCTTCATAATTATAAAGCTCACTATGTCTCCCTTCAATTCTGTCAATGCTTTCTTCATATATTTTTGAGCTCTGATATTTGGTGCACATATGTTTATAGTTATTATATCTTCCTGGTACATTGACTCTTTTATCATTATATAGTCCCACTTTTAAAAGAAATCAATGTCTCTTTTAACAATTCTCACTTAAATTCTATTTTGTGTGGTATTATTATAGCCACTCTAGCTCTCTTTAACTTACTGTTTGCATGGAAAATAATTTTCTGCCTTTCTCACACTCTGTATGTCCTTAGATCTTAACTGAGTTTCTAGTGAATAGCATATAGTTGGATCATTTTTTTAAATCCATTCTTCCAATCTGTGTCCTTTGATTGGGCAGTTTACGCACTTACCTTTAAAAGTAATTACTGGTAGGCAAATAATTTCTCGATTTTATTATTTGTTTTCTATATTTCTGATAGTTTGTTATGCCCTCATTTCCTCCATTACTGACTTCCTTGTATCTAGCTGTCTTTTGTAGTTTCACATTTAGATTCCCCCCTTGCTTTTCTGTGCATATACTTGACAGATATTTTCTCTGTGGTTACTGTGGGAATGGTGCATACCATACTAAAGTGTGACAATCTATCTTAAATTTATACCAACTTAACTTCAATTGCATACACAAACTCCAGTCCTTTACAGTTTTGCCTCATTTTTTATGTTATTGGTTTCATGAATTAGGTATTTGCCTATTGTGAACACATTAACATAGATTTATCATCATATTTTATGCACTTGCTCTTTATACCCTGCAGAAAATATAAATGAAGTTATGAACAAAAATTACAAAAACAAGTTTCTGTTTGCCCAGATAGTCACCTTTACTGGAGAACTTTATACTATCATGTGGCTTCAAATTGCTGTCTAGAGTCCTTTAGTTTTAATTCGAAAGACTCTAGCATATCTTGGATGGCAGGCCTAGTGGTAATGAACTGCATCAGTTTTTGTTTGTGTCAAAACATCTTAATTTCTCTGTAATTTTGAAGCTGGTATTGCTGTATACAGCATTCTTGGTTGACAGTATTTTGCTTACAGCACTTCAATACATCATCTCACTACCGTCTTTACTGCAAGGTTTCTGCTGAGAAATTGGCTAATTTCTGTTTGCTCTTACAAATTTCGTGTTGGTGTTTTCAAGATTCTATCAAAAACCTTGGCTTTTGACAGGTTGATTACAATGTGTGTTTATCTTTCTCGGAGTTCTTCAGTATCTTGGATTTGTATATTTATATATTTCTTCAAATTTGGGAAGTTTTCAGCCATTGTCTTTTCAAATAATGTCTCTGTGCATGCGCGCACACACACACACACATACACACACACACACACACACACACACACTTACCCTTCTAGGACAAGGCTTCCCCATCCCTGTTGGGATGATTTCAGTAGTTTCATCACCATACAGTGTTGCATGCTTCTTGTTTCCTTTGGGTGAAATGAGAGAACAAAAAACACAGACAATACAGACAGACAGACAATGGCTGCAGCCCCGATGTGGTACAGCACCTTTATTTTTATACTGCCTTTTTTGGACTTCAGCCAAGTGCTATACTCATCTTTCCCTTCTCAGGGGGGACAGGCCAGAGCACCTTGTTGATTTTCTTAAAGTCTTCCCAGTAAGCAGGGGTGGTGTTTTCACACGTCTTCAAGGTCTCCCTGTTTTCAGAGTGAGGCTTCCTGGCTCTTTTTCGAAGGCAAGATATGCTTCAGTGGGCAGATAACGTCCAAGGACTGCACCAGTTGTTCTCAAGCTGGTGCTTCCCCATGCTGCATTCAGACGTGGGGGAAGGTGCTTTCCCATTCTGCGTTGAGACATGTGAGAAGACAAAGGCCATCCCCATCATCCCCTCCTTTCCTTAAATATTACGTGGCTGAGATCAAATATGTCGAAAGACAGGCATAACGTGAGCGTTTTGCTTCACGGTTTGTTTTCTTCATTTCCACCAGCAGTAGACTAGGAGACAGAAACATAGTAAGAACAAAGTTCTTGAGCTAAGCCTAGAGGAAGCAAAAGCACCCTTAATCTGTGATATGGGGTTAAGGTCAGAGAGCTCTTGAGCTATTCCATTAAAAATATCCTCTCTACTTAATTTGGGAATTCTTGGGCAAAGGTATTAGTTATTTGGGTTTCAAGTTCTCGTATTCTCGCAGATGTGTTTTTGTGCTCTCAGAGAAGATCTTTTATCTTAGCCCATTCTGATGATGTATTATATGGGATTGGGGTTACACAGAACTGAGTGGAATTCCAACCACATCTCAGTGAGGACTGCGTAGTAAGTACGTGAATCTGGTCTCCAAGCCAGGAGACTGTTTGTTTAAAATTTGGAATATCAGTTTCCAATTGAATATCAATATCATGTTGTTGCTGCCGTAATAAATGGGAATTGTAATGCCAATTTTGCACAAAATCTGCTGTTTGGAGACTTTCTTGTAGAGCCACTCTTGCTACTGCTGCTGTAGAAGCAATAGCTGTAAGTCCTAAAACTACAGTTATAAGTGTTCCTACAAAGAGCTTTGTTCTACAAGTGAGGTCGGTGACTAATTGGTATACTTGTGTTATTCCAGCAGACTCGCTCTAGGGACGGGTGAGATTCACCGGGAGCCAGAGTTCTGTCCGTGCGCAAAGCAAATAAAGGCTCTATGAACTAGAATTTAAAGTTAGAGAGGCATTGATGCAAGTAAAAAGCTGACACTCTGAGGTGCAATTTAGAGATCTATCCTCCGGGTGCCAGGTCACGGAGCCTTTTAAAAGGAGAAAAGGGAATTGTACACATGCTTGAATATTTTTAGTGATGTTAGTATGTAAATGTATTTTAACAGAGTTATTTTCATATGACATATTTCCTCTCCACGTCTTAATAGGTTTAATAGGTTCAAGGGTTGCGAGCAGTTTCCAAATATGTCCTTGAACCATTACCAATCCATTCAAATGAGGCAGAGGGGGAGTCAACCCTGCCTCATGCCAAATAATAGTTTCATTACCCTGGGCAGAGATGCCATGGTTTTCTTTATGCCACTTGAGAGGTATTTGGGAAAATTTTGTTCTAAAATCACCATGAGGACTCTATTCAATAATGGAAAAAGACTGATTATTTGCTTCTGTACTGGATATTAATATTTTTGGGTTAAGCCTTCTACATAGGGTCTATGTAAAATGAGAAATCTCAGCATTTACTTCAGGAATCAGGCATAAAGAGACAAGCGTAGGGGGGGGTGTCTCTTCGTGGTGATGTTTCCTACTTTAAAGCTTTTCACAGACAGCAAAAAGGTGTTCGAGGCGAGATGAGAATGATTATATCTGAGACCCCAGGCTTCGTGTGTTGTTTGAAGACAATGAGATCCCTTTCCAATGCATAGGGGGATACCCTCTGCCCCTAAGGGGAAAGAACAAGAATTGTTATTTCCTCCAGCGGGTTTCCCTTCTTCATTGGGATGTGCAGGCAGAAGAGGGTCAAAAGGTCCTGGCATTCATTGTGTTTCATTCGTATACACTAAAACTTCAGGATCTCTCCATGAGACAGCTTGGAAAAGAGGGGGGGTTTGGGATATAGGCCCAGTATACATGATCTGCGCCTATCTGCCATGTGACAATGGCCATCATCACCAAAAAGAGAGACGAAGGTGCCAACGTTTGGCCTGCTTGTGGAACAACACGTTCACCTTCTTGGGTGAACTTCTTTAGCTGTCCCCAGGTGGGGACTGAAGCCTGTCTAGTTCCCCTAGTATGGATCTGAGCCCTGACATTGAGGTCTTGGAATTCTCGTAGAAAATCTTCATCCCTACTACATTTGGTCATGGCGCAATTTCAGGCGTTTGCTAGGTTGCCACTCACACTGGTTTCCTGTGGAAACATAAGCATAACCACGTCCCCAATGTAAAACATGTCCAGGGAGCCATTGTCCTCCCAGAGTCCTGTAAAAGACAGGTTGGTAAACAGAAGAACGAGTAGTTGAGGGGGTGAAATGTGTTTCTGCTGCTGAACCTTTAGGGAATGCGTCCCAGTGATTCAAAAAATTGAGAGTAAATAAAGCTTTGTATATAAGTATCCGTGGGGTCGTGGTAATAAGGGAATTTCCTGTGTCTCCCTCTTTGTGTTTATGTAAATAATCTTTACATGTCTTATTGGTACATTCGATAATGGCTTGACCTTGACTATTAAAAGGGATGTCGGTAATGTGTTGAATATGATAATGTTGTAGGAAAGTGGATAATTTTTTAGAGGTGTATGCAGGGGCATTATCAATCTTCAAAGTTCAGGGGAGACCCATAACAGCAAAGTAGGATAACAAATGCTGAATGACGGTATTGGCTTTTTCAGAAGATGAAGGGGTTGCTCACTGAAAATGAGAAAAAGTGTCAATGGTGTGGTGAATGTAGGGCAGCTTCTTAAAGGGAGGGAATTGAAAAACATCTACTTGCCAGATATGGTTCTCGTAAAGACCATGGGGATTACATCTTGGTGGGAGAGAAGGGGTGTTAAGGGAGTGACAAATAGAACAAGAGCGGAGGATATCACGGGCCTGTTGGCGTGTGATATGGAATCGAGAACGTAGACCACAGGCATTAGTATGATGCAGTGCATGTTCTTCTGTTGCTGCTTGGAGAGTACCTATTAGGAGAGAATCAATTTTAGCATTTTTATCACTAAGAGGACCTGGAAGAGAAGAATGTGAAGGAACATGAGTGATGAAAAAAGGTGAAAGGCGATGGAGAATAAGTGACTGGACAGCGGAGAAGAGTGACAGGAGGGAAGTAGGTTGTGAAGCAAATGAGGAGGGCAAGCGTGTAAAAGGCAACAGGGACACAGTATAAACAGCATATTGAGAGTCACTGACAATATTAAAAGGGCAGGGAAATTCTTGAAGAGCTAAGAAAATAGGAAACAATTCACTCTGTTGTACAGAGGTATATGGAGAGGAAACAATTTTCTGTTTATTCTTTGACCAATAGCCAGCTTTTCTAGAACTGGAGGCGTCAGTGAAAAGCGTAGGGCCTGTTACTGGGATTGAAGTGATGATGGTGAGAGGCACCATTAGGTAAATCTTCAAAAAGGAAAATAGTTTGTTAGGAGGACAATGATTATCAAAAGTACCTTGAAAATCAGCACAGGCGATCTGCCAATTGACATGGAACTCAAGACACTGAGAAATTTCTGAGGAGGATAAATTAGAAATAATTTGGGAAGGATCGATACCTTGGAGTTGACAACACCGATGACGACCTTTAAGAATTAAGCAAACAATTTTATCAAGATATGCCACCAGCCATTTGTTTTGTCTGTTAGGTAAAAAAAAATCCACTCTGAAAGACCATGAGGTTGGCCTAGCGCAGCAGAAGGTGAGTGAGAAGTATGGAAAATGTATAGTGAGAGAGGATATGAAGGGTCTAGGCGTGAAAGAAAGGCTTCTGAAATTCGCTGTTCAACAAATTGGAGTTCTTGTTCAGCCCAAGGGGATAAGGAGCGAGGGCTATCTAACTGTGAAGCGCCCTCTAGAGTGTGAAATAGATGCTGCAAGGCATAGGTAGGGATGCTTAAGGAGGGACGTAACCAATTAATGTCACCTAAAAGTTTCTGGAAATCATTCAAGGTCTTTAAGTTGTCACGTCTAATTGAAGTCCTTTGAGGTTTGATTTGTGCATCTCCTAGAATGTATCCAAGATAATGTATAGGAAGGCTTTTCTGTACTTTTTTAGGAGCTATACATAAGTTATATAAGGACAACTGAGATAGAAGATATTGATAAGCTTCTTGTTGCATAGATACAGTAGGTGCGGCTTAAAGAATATCATCTATGTAATGGTATAAGAGGATTTGAGGATATTGTTGTCTGACTGGCGAGAGGGCTCTATCTACAAATTCTTGGCATAAAGTTGGGCTATTGAGCATACCTTGAGGCAGAACATGCCACTGATATCTGGCTGTGGGCCTATCATGGTTATATTCAGGAACAGTAAAAGTGAATTTTTCTTTATTTGAATCTTGTAAAGGGATGGCAAAAAAAAACAATCTTTCAAATCAATTACTAATAAGGGCCAATCTTTAGGAACCATAGAGGGGCAGGGCACTCCTAATTGTAGGGGACTCATAGGCTTAATGCATTTATTAACTTCCCTTAAATCTGTCAGAAGCTTCCATTTGCCACTAGCCTTTTTTTATAACAAATACAGGTGAATTCCAGGAGGAGACAGACGGTTCAATATGTTGAAGTTCCAACTGTTCCTGAACTAAAGATTTTAGAGCCTCGAGTTTATCTTTTGGAAGTGGCCACTGCTCCACCCAGACAGGTTCAATTGGGACCCATTCTAGCTGTAACGCTCGAGGAAACAGGTGGGCAGTGGCTTCTAGTTTAAAGGTTTTCGTGTGAGCTTTATTTGTGCTGGATCAGCATGGGTGATAGGATCAAATCCCACATTCATCATGATATTCTTGGCTTGTGGGGACAAAGATGGAATATTAAGAAAAGCTCTAAATTGTTTAAGTACATCTTGGCCCCATAGATTGATGGGGATATCCACTGTATAAAAAAAGACAACAGCCGTTTGTCCCTCTGGCCCAACACATGTCATGGGCGAGGAGCTTTGAAAGACATCTCTGGGTACTTCCCAACCCAGATAAGGTAATTTGTACTTTTTGTTTGTCCCATGATGTAGGCCATGCACTTAAAGAAATAATGGAGACATCAACTCCAGTGTCAATTAGTCCTAAAAATTCTATATCTTGTATTTTTAAGATCAGAGGAGGTCTCTGATCATTAATTAATGTTTCCCCCCAAATTTTCTTCCCTGTACTACCGAAACCACCACTTCGGGACTGTTCTATTTTGGGGAAGGTTACATAAGGAAAAAGCAACAATTGGGCTATACGATCTCCAGGGAGAACGTGTAATGTTTGGGAAACACTTGCCATAATTTTAATTTCTCTGTTGTAATCTTCATTTATCACTCCTACATGTACAAATAATCTTTTCATGGTGGAACTGCTACGGCCGATAATCAGTCCCACAGTCTTTGGAGGGACGGAACCAAAGATACCCGTTGATAATTTGTACACTCCTCCACTGGGGGATAAAGTATAATTGTGAGCTGAACTAAGATCAGCAGTAGCACTTGCCAGGGGTGGCTGCTCGAAGATCGGACGCTGTTAATTTGGAAAATTGCTCATTTGGTGTGCCACCCCATTGCTGACCAGGAAGGGAGGAGATCCTGTATTGTTGTTCTGCGGGGCCCAGGACAGAGGCCCCTCCCCATTGTTTCCCGGTGGGGGGAGAGGGTTGCCATTCCTATCAGTACGGGTTTTACATGTCTGAGTCCAATGCCTCCCTCTCCCACAGCGTCTACAGAACCTCGAAGGCACCTTAGATGCTTTTTGTAAAAAATCATATTTTCTGCTTTTGCATTCTCTTTTTATATGCCCACGTCTTCCACAATTAAAACACGTTAGTTTAGGAGTACTCTTTTGAAGTGCAGCAGCAAGAATCTCAGCTTGATAAGCAACCCCGCCTATGCCAGCACAGGCTCTTATAAATTCATCAACTGGAGCGCCGCTAGCTTTTAATGGGCGAAGCGCTTTCTGACACTGTGGGTTTGCATTTTCAAGTGCCAGTACTTGAAGAAGCCTGTTAGCTGCAGGACTATCTCCTAAGCTGCGGAAAACAGCATCCTTTAAACGAGATAAAAAATCAGTATATGGTTCCAAAGGACCTTGAGTGGTTTTTGTGAATGAAGGGGCTATCTTTCCTGAGATTTCAATTTTCATCTATGATTTTAACACTATGAACTTCACCTGAGTTAAGGCCAAATCCCTAAGTCCAGCTTGAGCCTCCAAGGAGGCATGAGAGGCCCCGTCCCGGTGAGTTCAGACTCCACTGGACCAGGAGGTGGCCGAGTGGCATTCCTCCTAGCTTGCGAGGTAGCTTCCTCATACCACCAACTTTTTAACTGTAACCATTGTGACCCTTCCAAAACAGTTTTACAGATATTTTCCCAATCCAAGGGTAGCAACAAATTTTCTGCAGAAACAGTATTAAGTAGGCCTAATACAAAAGGAGGAGATTGAGGGCCATAATTTTGGACGGTTGTTTTAACTCTTTCAGGACCTTATATGTTACTGGGAGATAATTTACCTTAAGTCCTCCTTGAGGGAATTGGGCGTTAGGAGGGATCACTCGTCTAGTGATTGGGAAGACAGAAAAGCTAATGGGTGTATGATGAGAGGCGGAAGGAGAGACAAAATCAGGAGGTGGCAGGAGATCTTATTCACAAGGACCAGGACCAGACTCCTTGGGAACGGTAAAGGAGCGTCCAGCAGCCAGCAGCGGCGGCGGCGGCAGGAGAAAAGTGGGAAAGGCAGAAAGCGGCGGAGCAGAGGGTGAAAGCTTGGGGGGAGGGGCAGCTACTGTCAATTTCCCTATAAACTCTGTCAATATACGAGTGAGCTTCTGAATACCAGAATGAGAGGCAGAAGACACACTGGAACTATTGTCTTCCGGATCAGACTCACCCCCACCTTCATCAGGAGGAGGTGGCAAACTCAAAACCTCCGGAACAGCTTCATATAAAGGACTACGCTTATCAGAGACAGACAGAGCGAGCATCTCTCTCAGAGTCCGTTTCTAACAGCTGCAAAGCTTGAGAAATAGAGCTACAAGGGGACCACAAAGTAGCAGGCATTGTGTCCCCCTGTTGATGAGCCTGGAGAAGAGTTTTGACAACTTTACACCATGCTTCATTATTTAATTGCACCTCTGACTGAAAGCGAAACCAAAAGCAATGCTTCCGGACCCTGGTAAATAAATCTTTCAACAGCTTATCTTTGGCAGTTAACGCCAAGAGAATGTAGAACTAACTCCCTGTATGAGCTGTTGATACTCCCTCTCAAGAGAGGGAGAGTTCCCCATTAGTACTCCTTGTTTCTTCCTGAAGTCCAAGTATCACGGTGTCGGCTTACTCGATGTTGACCTCCTCCTGGGTCCCTAGTCACCCCTGGCGTCCCCTCTCCAATTTCTTCAGGGTTGTGAGGTCCTACCTCACAGTGGGGTCGTCCACTCAAGCCCCACGTTGGGCGCCAGATGTTGCGTGCCGCTTGTTTTCTTTGGGTGAAATGAGAGAACAAAAAACACAGACAACACAGACAGACAGACAATGGCTGCAGCCCCGATGTGGTACAGCACCTTTATTTTTATACTGCCTTTCTCGGACCTCAGCCAAGTGCTATACTCATCTTTTCCTTCTCAGAGGGGACAGGCCAGAGCACCTTGTTGATTTTCTTAAAGTCTGCCCAGTAAGCAGGGGCGGTGTTTTCACATGTCTTCAAGGTCTCCCTGTTTTCAGAGTGAGGCTTCCTGGCTCGTTTTCGAAGACAAGATATGCTTCAGTGGGCAGATAACGTCCAAGGACTGCACCAGTTGTTCTCAAGCTGGTGCTTCCCCATGCTGCATTCAGACGTGGGGGAAGGTGCTTTCCCATTCTGCGTTCAGACATGTGAAAAGACAAAGGCCGTCCCCATCAATACAGTGGTAAGGGAGCAACCTCAAACCATGCACTAAAGGGAAAGTGTTCCAGCACATCAAAAAATGAAGTGAATGGGATGGAAATGATTATAAAACATCAAGATTTGCAGGATGAAGCTAAAGCATTGCTGAAAGGGAAATTTATATCGTTAGGGATTTCATTAATTTTTTAAAAAGTATCAAATCAATCTAAGCTCTTAACCTCAGGAAACTAGAAGAAGAGTAAAATAAACCCAAAGCAGGCAGAACCCAAAGGAAGGGAATACTAAATATAAGTCCAGTCATCAATGACATCAAAGACAGGACACAATACAGAAAATCAATGAAACAAACATCTGGCTCTTAGAAAAGATCTGTAAAACTTACAAACAAAAGTCTCTCTAGTGAGACTGACAAGGTAAACCTACAATGGCTTAGTGCATTTGCACATATTTACCGAATGACTTTAATAATTTATGATGTATTTCCTATAGTATACTTTCAAAGCCTATGTTCTCAGTATGTCTCGCACAGTGGAAAGAGAAATAAGAGAAACATCGTACTCTTGATTTAAATTAACAATGAAGTTTGATTTCCAGCATAACAGCTAGATCGCTGTCCTTCATGGCAGAATCTGTTTTTGGCAATATCTTTCATAATTAGCTCAAATTCTTTCCTAAGTGATAGAAATGATTTCACAATATCTGTGCCACAAATTCAGTTTTTAAGATACAATTATGTCTTCGCAAATTGGAAAGTCCTTGGAGATAAAATGCACCCAAAGTAGTAATTGGCTAGGGTCTCAAGTCTCATGACTCATGTAATGGTAAAAATAAGGCATTTGAAATTTTTTTCAGATTTTGAATCAATTGCTCTCTTTGTATTGTTGGAAAAGTCTTGTATTTTATAGACTTAGCCAAAGATCTTCAGCTTTATGTAAATTGAAGGGTCCCCACCAGTAAGATGTCAAACTTCTGGCTTCTTTTCGGGGGTCCTCGGTTCCCGCCGGCGCCACCTGAAGCCCAATCACCTCTCGCCCCCCTCCCAATCCCAGCACCTAGCCAACAGCCACCAGCCCCGTAGAAGTAACACCACAATCACCCTGACTCATGTAATGGTAAAAATAAGGCATTTGAAATTTTTTTCAGATTTTGAATCAATTGCTCTCTTTGTATTGTTGGAAAAGTCTTGTATTTTATAGACTTAGCCAAAGATCTTCAGATTTATGTAAATAGTTACATAAGATGTCACAATTCTCTCACATACATTCTGTATCTGAAACAACAATGCTTTTCTTTTCGTTTTTTACCACGTCTTCACCTGAAATGTCTGTGTGTATGTGCATGCACACAAGATCCAAGCCATTTTCTAGCTGGCCAAATTTATAACTCAGGTCCTCTTAATAATTGTTGAAATCTTTTTTTCTGTTGATGTTGACAGTTCACTCTAAAATCGGGCAACAGAATTTCTCATTCTGTTTGGACTGTCACAGGAAGTTCGTACCAAAGTCATCTTTATTTGTTTACATATCTTCTAAAATTGTCCACTTCGTTTTCCTTGTATTTCTTTGAGCACAACAAAGCATCAGCTTCTCATCTTTCTCTGCTGCTGAGAACACAGCAGCAGCAGTAATAGCAAGGTGGGGCGTGGGAGGCTGGGATGCTCACCTTTACAGCAAAATGCCCACCAGCGGACATAGACCAGAATGATAGAAATAGAGAACCACCATTTTCCAACCACCAAAGTTGTAGTCAAATCAGAGGGGAATGCTGAATGAAAACTCAGGCCAAGAGGTGAAAATATGTCGGAGAATGGAATACCTACATGGTATCAAACTTTCACACCATGGACTGCTTATAAATCACGGAGGGACAAAAGGTGCCTTTCCACTGGAGCGATCTGTCCAACAACACCTGAAGTGATCAACCCGAGTAATGCCAACAGAGCACTGACAGCTTGACAAACCGACCTTAGGAGTCTCCAGATATGATGTAATGTGAATTACTCATCACCTACTTAATATTCTTGTCCAAAAGGTTAAACATAAATCTAAGCAAGGAAAATATCAGGCCAACCCACAAAGTGGACACCACATGCAAACAGGCCTAGGCTCTTGGAAAATGTCCTTGTCATGGAAGATTTAAGTTGAGTGACTGTTTGGGACAAGAGGATACTAAAGATTCATGAGAACTGGATGCAGTGTATGATGCTTGTTTGAATTACTGGTCCTCAAAAGCATATTATTGGGACAATTGGGGAAATCTGAATACACACTGTATATGGACTTAGACAATATGATGTCACTGTCAAATTTCTTCAATGTGATGTTAGTACTGAGGCTAGACGGCAGAATATCCCAGTTCTCAGGAGATAGGCTCTGAAGTAATTGGATGAGGTGTTTGGAATTGTTAAGTGGTTAGGCAAAAAGAACAAAAAGGAGAGGTAAACCAATGGGATAACACCAATCTAGGTAAAAGAATGTGGTGAAAATTACTCTAGGGAAACTTCACTAACATGCAGTCGAGAGGCCAGCAGGGGGAGCCCTCAAGCCCTACCACTTCTCCTCAATTGCAGACCCAGGCAGAAGAGAGGGACCTTGCAAGTCCATACTGCTTTAGGTAACACTTTTCTGTCCCAGCAGGGGGAAGGAAAGCTTTCCTCCTCCCTCGGCTACAGCCCAGCCAATGAGAGATGGGTCACAACTCAGCCAACGCAAAGCCACTATACTTGGAACTCCCAGCTCACTCCAATGGACTTTTTGTTTACATCAGCCCCTCCCAAATCTGCCCTTTCCTCTGTAAAAGAGCAGTTCTCCTTTGTTCTCTGGACTTGCCTATGGTTTTGCCATAGCTTGCTTGCCCTGAATTGCAATTCTCTGCTATTTCTTAAGAAAACCATTTTGGCTGGTAAAATAACTGACAGTTTTGTTTTTAAGATCAGCAATGTTCGCTTTTCAAATTTGTGCACTTTCATAGGAAAAAGTTGAGGGAAATGGATTGCTCATATTTTAGAGGTAGGTAGGCAGTGAAATATTTAGCAATGAAATAAGATGATTCCTGGCATTTTCTTGAAAACAGTCTGGGAGCGGGGTAGGGGTGAAGATATACATGAAATGAGTTTGGCTATGAGTTGTTAATGGTTGCAGTTGGGTGATGGTTAACTGGAGATCCTTCACTATTCTGTCTTGTAGAGCGGTTCTTAAAGTGTGTGGTTCTCCCACCAGCAGCATCTGCATCACCAGAGAACTTGGCAGAAAAGCGAACTCTGGGTCCTACCCCGTATTTTTAAATCTGAGGCTATAGATGCGGGTCTCAGCAGTCTGTGCTTTAACAAGCCCTTTGGGTGATTCTGATGCAAGCTAATGTTCCAAGACCACAGCTCTACTGTAGTGAACCTGGAGTTTGTAAGTTTTTATACGAACTCTATTTGTATTTTGTTTGAAATTATCCACAGTGCAATTTAGAAACAAATAATAAAGAAAGGCACCCCAGCAGTTTAGCAGTCAAGTTTTAATAATGAAGTCTCAAGACAGATAATACTAATCTTATACAAACAATGCCAGAGGACAGAAGAGAGGGACTGTTCCCCAACTCAGTCTATGAGACTAGAAAACCTTGACCCTGGAATCAGTGAAGATAGTATGAGAAAGAGAAACATCAAGTCTATCTCTCTCATGAACAGAAGATGCAAAAACCCTAAGCAAAACTTTAGCAAACTGAACCCACCAGCGTACACGAAGGATGATACACCGTAACTTGGTTACATTTATCCTAGGAGAGCAAAGTTGTTTTAATAGTAGAGAAACTATAGGTGGAAGGGGGCATGAGAGGGGTTTGTGTGTTTCAAATATGTTCTGTTGCTTGCTCTAGGTGCTAACTGAATGTGTGTGTTTAATTTTTGAAAACTCATTAAGGTACACACTTAGGATTTTTGTCATTTTTTACTATAAGATCAACTTTTCTAACGATTTGGGGGGGGGAATCTATAAATAACACTCACTGTATCAAGAGATTAAATAAATAGACTCCTGCTCATTTTAATGGAGGCAGAAGAGTACAATGCAATATCTCTTCATGATTTTTAAGACAAACTTTTAAAAGTAGGAATATAAGGTAAGTTTCTTAATCTGATAAAGGGAGAGAGAAAGAGAAAGAAAGAAAGAAAGAAAGAAAGAAAGGAAGAAAGAAAGAAAGAAAGAAAGAAAGAAAGAAAGAAAGAAAGAAAGAAAGAAAGAAAGAAAGGAAGGAAGGAAGGAAGGAAGGAAGGAAGGAAGGAAGGAAGGAAGGAAGGAAGGAAAGAAGAAAGAAAGAGAAGGCAGTGAAACACAGCAAACCCATTTTAATATGGAAGTGTTGGCAGCATTCTACTTACCATTAGGAAGAACGCAAAGATGCTCAGGTTTGCCATCTCTATTCAACCTTGTAGTGGGTGTCCTCACCGGCTCATTAAGAAACCTGTAAGTTGCTGTTACTCACACAGATTCACAGAAAACTGCAGAATGCATATAGACAAATTATTAGATACCACAGAATTTGGTATAGAGGCTGATTTTAAGTTCAATATACTTTTTAAAAAGCCCAATGGATTTCTAGAAATTAGATACAAATAGAAAATGTGATTTTAAACAGATATCAAGTTCAAGAGCAACAACGCTCTCGATTATCTTGGGATAAATCCAGTAAAAGAAGTACAGGATCCATTCATATACTGATGAACACTTAGGTTGCTTCCATTTCTTGGCTATTTTAAATAGAGTTGTGATAAACATAGGGGTGCATATGTATTTCTCAAACTGGGCTGCTGCATTCTTAGGGTAAATTCCTAGGAGTGGAATTCCTGGGTCAAATGGTATTTCTGTAACAGTTACCAAAGGGAAAGGGACTGGGGAGGATGGGTGGGAAGGGAGGGACAAGGGTGGAAAAGGAGCATTATGATTAGCAGACATAATGTGGGGGGGGGTGCACAGGGAGAGCTGTACGACACAGAGAAGACAAGTAGTGATTCGATAGCATCTGACTACGCTGATGGACAGTGACTGTAATGGGGTATGTGGTGGGGACTTGATGATGGGGGGAGTCTAGTAAGCATAATGTTGCTCATGTAATTGTACATTAATGATACCAAAATAAAATTAAAGAAATAAATAAGTAAAAGAAGTACAGGATCTGAATATATGAAAGATACAGCTAAATAGTAAACTGAGAGATTAAAATGTTAAGGAAGACCCACATGAATAGAGAGACATCCCATGTTTGGTGATTAGAAGGCTGGACATCATATAGTTGGTTCTCCCTTAACTGATTCCACAGATTCCATAAAAACGCTATCCAAATGTGTTGCAGATGAGTTTTCAGGGATCAGGGCATGCTGATCCTAGCACTTACATGAAGGGCAAAAGGCAAAGAATAGCGAAGATACGCCTGAAGATGATGAATAAGACATGGGAACTTGCCCTGCCAGAGACCAAGATGTCTTACCAAGAGATAAAAGTTAAGATACTGTAGCTGTTGACACAGGAATAGACACATTTATCTGTGGGACCGCACAGGAAGCTCAGCAACAGAGACACAGGAATATGGACCAGAATGACTCCAGACACTGCCAAATGTTGTCTGGGGGTGGAAAATCGCCCCTGATTAGGAATCCCTGACATGGGAATATGGATCGATCCTAAAAACACATGCTGAATTTTGTAAAAGTAAATTACAGAATACCAAGGCCATGAGTTTAACAGTGCATGCACATATAATATTCACATCCAGAAAGAGAACAGTCTGGGAAACAAGGATTGGGGAGCACAAGACTCTGCTTCATGAGTTACTGGCTGGCTGAGTAAAGTGAGCAGAAGGAGCAGCCGCGGGGAGGCGAGGGGGGCGGGACTTTGTGGGGAGTTAGCTTTGGTGGAACTCAAAGGTCACTGGTTGCCGGCCACAGCAGTGGGAGGTGGAAGGTAGTGCTGGAAGCTCAGTGGCCATTGTGGGAAGGGCGGGAAGTGGGGTGAGAGCTGGGTCTTCCCTCACGCCTGTCGTCGCTGCTGATTGATTCTGACCTGTTGGAGGCTGAGATAACCACGGGCTGGCATCAGGAATATGACCCTTGCTCTCCATACCTCTTCTTTCCTCCCTCCCTCTGGCTCTGGATCCCCAATCCCTTCTCCTCTCCACCTCAGCATGGTTTCTTCACCTGCTCCCGATGTCCCACTCCGTCCCCTGCCTCCCCCTCTATGGAAGAACCCCTGTGGGAGGACTCCTTGCCCCAGGCCCCCTGGGTCAGGGCCCATGCTCTTGCCTTTGATTCTGAGGTGGGGGCAGTAGTGAATGATTGAGCTGCCTGAGAGGAGTTGGTGCACTCTGGGTGTGTGTGTCAGGACACCGGGGGGTCGGGGGCGGGTGTGCGCTGAAGCAACATTGTTGAAGCATGATGAGGAGCATGGAAGATTGTTGGGAGGCAATGCGTGGGTTTGCTTGAAAGCAGAGACGGTGCATTGTTGTAAGAAATCAGTGCAGTGAGGAGTTGGCTGTTGGCGAGATCAGGTCTGGCGTTCGATATAGGTCTCAACAAACATCTATTCAATGAATAATCGAGGGGATGAATGAATGAAAACAATTATTGAAAGAAGGGCTTGGGATCCAGCCTAGTACTATGATTTCATGGGGGTACAAAAAGGAGTGTCAGCCTAAAGAGTGGGCGAGAGAATAATGAAGATTGCTGTGAGGTCCAAGAAAAAAGTCAGAATGGAATGTGAGAGAAAATTGAATGTGGGGAAGCTAATATTGGAATTGAGTGCAAGGGGCATAGAATCATGGGTAGGGATGAGTGAAAGCAGGCGGTCAGGCAGACAGTTGTGGAAGTGGATGCGGGGAATAATAGTTGTGTATAGCAGAGTGCAGGATGATACATGAGAGAGTAGTAATTGTTGAGGGGGGCACAAGGGTGCATGTGTATGCCTGAAGAAAGGGGGGTCTCTGTGGAGTGAAGGTAAGCAAAGAGAATAATAATTGGATTGCAAGTGTACAGGATCCATGCCAAGAGTTTCATGGAACAAGGCTAATGCGTGAGTGGGGCTTCCTGGGAAGGAGGCTACATGAGCAAGAAGGGAGGGTGCAAACTGATATCAGCAGTGAGCAGGCTGAAGAAGAGTCCAGTCACCTCAGATGGGCTGTTCCAAGGGCAGAGGAAGCACTTCGAGGGTAGGGGATCATGTGGCCATTGTGACCTCCACTCCTGGCTCTAGAACCATGGATCCCGATGAAATGCCTGCTGTGCCCTTTTGCCCCTCCAACTCCACCACTGGGCGTGAGGCTGCAGCCCCATGCGGGACTGACCTTGGCCCCAGAAGAGCTATAAGACACTGTGCCCACTGCCACAACCACGGAATCACTGACCAAGTCAAGGATGAGGAGCACTCTTGCCTCTTTGAGGCCTGCGAGTGTCACAAGGATGCCCTCTTCTCGTGAGTATGGTGTCTGACAAGGGCAGGGGAGTGGGCCTCCTTTAAATGTGACTGACTTGAGATGTACAATCCTCCACTTTAGGGAGAATCCTATGGTCTTGCCTGCCGAGAGTGCCTTGAAGACGGAGCAAGGGCACCTAAAGAGGCACCTGCCTCAAGGGCTGTTAAGGAGTGGGGCCACCTCTCCCAAGGCTCACAGCCCTGTGAAGAAATTGGCCGTCCAAGGAGGAGCCTTCAGTGAGTGTCGCTGTCCAGGGAGGGAGCCTGGGTTTCAGTGCAGGGAGCCTGAGTAGCTCTGTCGCCAGTCCTACCTCTGAATTTTTATATGGCCTTGGGTGTTACTTCTCAGGCCTTGGCTTCCCCAACTCTGTTATCTACCAAGAGTTGGTGGGAAGTGGAGATCTGGGGAGGTCAAAGAGGCCCATGGTGAGATGAGAACTCAGATTGGGGGTGAGGTAGAGTTGGGTGGGGTCAGTGGGAAAGGCTCACCTAAGCTGTCCCCAGTCTCTCACATCTGGGGAGGAGAACATCATGCCCCAGCTGGAGGCCCACCCCTGTGCAACTGCCTGGGGAAGTAAGGAGAGTCTGGGGCCAGTGGGAGAGGATCCCACCTCAGCCACCACCCAGACCCCTTCCTCTGTGTCCTGAAGTCCTGGGTTCCATCTCTAACCCTACTGCAACTCGCCATGTGACCTTGGGGAGAAAGTACTTCTGGGCCAGTTGCAAGGTGACAAGTAGGACAGGCTGGTCTTCAAGGTCATTTCAGCTCTGACATCCTGGGCTCCTATCCCAGTCACAAAACATGCCCATGTCTCCTCCCCATGGCTGGCCTGGTACCTGACTCCAACCTATGCTCTCTGCTCCTGCAGGAAAGCTCCCAGGGTACTCTGCTGACAGACCATACCCCAGAATCTTTGTCTCCATCCTGGACTCCAGCAGCCTTGAAGATGCAACTGACAATTTCTCTTTCCAGGGCTTCCCTGAGGCCTCCTGCACTGCCCAGCAGGTGAGTTGAGTGAGGAGGACCATGGTGCTAGTTGTGTATTGTGTTTGGGTGCCCAACTTTGTGCCTGATGCCATGGGAGATAGATGAGGAAGTGGAGGCAGTGGCAGATGAGCAGGAGGAGGAGGAGCAGGAACAGGAGGATGTGGAAGAGGAGAAGGAGGGGAGGAGAAGGCGGCATCTCATACTCCCACATCCAAATATTACAAATGCCTGCCCCTCTCTATCTACTGGTAGTACGTGTCTGTCAGAGGCTTTAATCTCCTGGCCTCTTCTTTGCTTCCAGATGCTCAACTCTGATCCTCCAGCTTTGTGCCAACCTTGACCCTCTTCTACTGCAGCCACAGATTCTGGGAAAATAGTGGAGTCCTGAACCCTGGCAGGGGCAGAGCTCAGTGAATGGGAAGAGCAGAAGGCCCAGGGATGGGTGGGGCCTTCAGTGGAACTGGGGACTGAAGGGGCACTTGTCACACAAGGGGGGAGGTGTGCGTTCTCAGCTCCCATTCTCTCACACCCTTTCCTTTGCAGGCTCCCAAAGCTTGTGAGCAGGCCTCGGTTTCTGCCTCAGAGTGGTGGCAGAAGCTGGAGGTGGCTGAGGCTCTGCTGAGTCTGAAACTCTCCCCAAGCCCCTTCTGGCTCCACTTTGCTGTTCCATCCCTGCATCGCACCGGGTAGCCTGGTTCTGGAAAGAGAACACAGGGTGGGGATAGTTGGGAAATGGGAGGGCTTTGTGGTAAGCAGGGCCTAACTGGGGACACACAGTCTCCTTGGTCTGATGATGCCGGAGATGGCAGCTGATGGTTGCTCAGTGAATCATTAGTTTATCAAGCTTTGTGCTCAACAGCAAATGTCCAGCACCCTGATGTCAAGAAACAAGGAAACTGAGGCCCTGAGAGTGGCAGTGACTTTCCCCAGGGCATGCAGCATATCATGTGCAAAGCAGGTGTCCTGACTCCCAACCCAGAGCTTGCTACCCAGCCCCCCGCAAGTCTGCTGTGGTCTGGGGAGGACATACACATAGGTGATAAGAGCCTAGTCTGGAAGGAGATCTGGTCCCTGCCTTCAGGGAGCTTCCAGTTAAGGTGTAGAGCCTGGGCACTTTCACAAGTTGTGTTCTTGACTAAATCTCAACGATGAGCCTGGAGAGGAAGGACTGGAGGTAGTCCCAGGAGAGACAGATACCTGGGGAGGCTGAGCAGAAAGGCTGGGCACCCCCAGACCACAATGGTGGATGGGGTATGGTGTGTGAATGAAGCAGCAACCCTGGAGGGGTTGAGAAGGAGTGAGGCTAGAGAGGCTGCCAATCAAGAGGTCTGGCATGCTAGACCAGCAACTGTGGGTCGTGAGGAGCCAGGGACTGTCTGAGCCAAGGAGGAGAGTATTCAAAGGCCCTGGGCTTGATGAAGAGGAATGCGGTGGTTGTGATGGAGGGACTGGAGCAGGCAAGCATTGAGGTGGGCAGATCAGCAAGGAAGAGCTCTGTGCAAGAGTCCAGGCGACAAAGCCTCGATTGGATGGAATGTAAAGGAGGGAAGAGCAGGGAGGGGAAATGGATGTGACCTGGCCCTGACCCCTTCCTCTCTGTCTACAGCTCCTCCTGCTGAAAATAGAGGACTCCAGAGTCCTAGCCACTCTATCCAACCCAGTCTGGCCAGCTCCATTTCACTGCCTAAAGGACATCTGGGGTGCATCTCCCTCTTGAGTTAGAAGCTCAGAGGACGAGGCCTCTATGCACAAGAGTAGTGCCTGTCTATGCATTTGCACAACGTTTAGTGTGCAAAATGCTTAACATCTTTTTTAAGCCGCATGTGCTTTTGTAAGCTTTCATACCTTTTTTATCACATGGGGGAAGTTCCTTGGCTGAGGGCAGATATTCTTGTGCCTGCATCTCAGAATCCCTTGGAGCCTGGAGCTGTTCATGTTTCTGATAAAAAACAGGTTGTAGGGAGGATCACGGGGAGATGGCGGCATGAGTAGTTCAGAGGAAATCTCCTCCCCAAAACATATATGTTTATGAAAATACAATAAATACAACTATTCCTAAAAGAGACACCAGAGGATGCAGTACAACAGCCAGGATACATCTACATCTTTGAGAACTCAACATCACACGAAGGGGGTAAGATACAAGCCGTGGCCAGGCGGGACCTGAACGCTCCCCCACCCCAGGACCCGGTGGGAAGAAAGGAGTCAGAACGGGGAGGGAGTGAAAGCCTAGGACTGCTAAACAACCAGCTCTAGAAATCCGCACCCGGAGCACAGGTACAAGGTGCACGGGGTGCTGGATATTAGAGAAATGGTAAAGCAAAACCTGTGGGCAGGTCCCCACAACCGGCGCCCCTGAGACAAAAGAAAAGCGAGTGCTTTCTGCAAGTCTTAAAGAGACAGGGACCCCATAGCTGGACAAAGTCATCCCGGCACACTGAGCCAGCGGCTGGGAATCCTGGGGAACCTTAGGCGCCCTAAACCCTGGAGAGGCAGCGCAGCTCTGAAGACCCTCACAGCACTAAGCAGCCTGCCAGTCGTTCCTCCAACTGGCGCGGACCCCGACACACCGGCCCAGTAGCAGGAGAGTGGTAGCATGTGCCAGGGGCGGCCATGCTGGAAGGGGCCGGGAGCAGATCGCATGCACCAACAGTGCCAGAGGAGACCAGGAGAGGCTTCTGCGAGCCCACAGTGGCGGCAACCAAACAGCCCGGGCATGGCTTGCGCGCACTGGCGGCAGTGGAGCCAGAGGAGCCCAGTACAGGCCTGCGCGGGAGAGCCCCGCACGCACCTGCAGCGGAGCCAGAGGGAGCAGGTGTGCTCCCAGCAGCCAACTGAAATCCCAGCCCAACGCACAGCTGCCCAGGCCAGACCCAAAGGCCGCTGCTGGCACACAGCTGCCCGGCAGGGGTGCTGCTTTCACAGAGGAGTGCACCTGGCATGCCTGCCACTCCCCGCAGGGCTGTGCACTGCTCTGACGGAGACCCCTCCCACAGAAGCTTAGGGGACTAATCTGGTGGCTGCTCCAGGAGTGCGGGTAACCTCCACAGGCAGTGGAGAAGGGCAAGGCATCCAGCAAGCAGGAAAGGACTTTCTTCTCCCAGCTGACACACCCACAACCTGCCTACAGCCACCACTATCACCATGAAAAGGCAAAAAAATTTAGTCCAGTCCAAAATAGTTCAGACAACACCTGAGAGAAGAATTGCAGAAAAAGACCTAACCAGTCCCCCCAAAAAAGAATTCAAAATAAAAATCATAAACATGCTGACAGAGCTGCAGAGAAATATGCAAGAGCTAAGGGATGAAGTCCAGAGGGAGATCACAGACATCCGGAGGGAGATTACAGAAGTGAAACAAACTCTGGAAGGATTTATAAGCAGAATGGATAAGACGCAAGAGGCCATTGATGGAATAGAAACCAGAGAACAGAAACGCATAGAAGCTGATGCAGAGAGAGATAAAAGGATCTCCAGGAATGAAACAATATTAAGAGAACTGTGTGACCAATCCAAAAGGAACAATATCCACATTATAGGGGTACCAGAAGAGGAAGAGAGAGAAAAAGGGATAGAAAGTGTGTTTGAAGAAAAGTTGCTGAGAACTTCCCCAAACTGGGGGAGGAAATAGTTGCTCAGACTACAGAGGCACACAGAACTCCCGAGAGACGAGACCCAAACAGGACAACACCAAGACACATAATAATTAAAATGGCAAAGATCAAGGACAAGGACAGAGTATTAAAAGCAGCCAGAGAGAGCAAAAAGGTCACCTACAAAGGAAAACCCATCAGGCTGTCATCAGACTTCTCAACAGAGACCTTACAGGCCAGAAGAGAATGGCATGATATATTTAATGCAATGAAACAGAAGGGCCTTGAACCAAGGATACTGTATCCAGCACGATTATCATGTAAATATGAAGGAGGGGTTAAACAATTCCCAGACAAGCAAAAATTGAGGGAATTTACCACCCACAATCCACCTCTACAGGGTATCTTAGAGGGACTGCTCTAGATGGGAGCACTTCTAAAAAGAGCACACAACAAAACACCCAACATATGAAGAATGGAGGAGGAGGAATAAGAAGGGAGAGAAATAATCATCAGACTGTGTTTATAATAGCTCAATATGGGAGTTAAGTTAGATGGTAAGGTAGTAAACAAGCTAACCCTGAATCTTTGGTGACCACAAATCTAAAGCCTGCAATGGCAATAAGTACATATCTTTCAATAATCACCCTAAATGTAAATGGAATGAAGGCACCAATCAAAAGACACACAGTAATAGAACGGATAAAAAAGCCAGACCGATCTATATGCTGCTTACAAGAGACTCACCGCAAACCCAAAGACATGCACAGATTAAAAGCCAAGGGATGGAAAAAGATATTTCATGCAAACAACAGAGAGAGAAAAGCAGGTGTTGCAATACTAGTATCAGACAAAATAGACTTCAAAATAAAGAAAGTAATAAGAGATAAAGAAGGACATTACATAATGATAAAGGGCTCAGTCCAACAAGAGGATATAACCATTATAAACATATATGCACCCAATACAGGAGCACCAATATATGTGAAACAAATACTAACAGAATTAAAGGAGGAAATAGAATGCAATGCATTCATTTTGGGAGACTTTAACACACCACTCACTCCAAAGGACAGATCCACCAGACAGAAAATAAGTAAGGACTCAGAGGTACTGAAAAAAAACAGAAGAACAGATGGACCAAATAGACATCTATAGAACTCTACATCCAAAAGCAACAGGATACACATTCTTCTCAAGTGCACATGGAACATTCTCCAGAATAGAGCACATGCTAGGCCACAAAAAGAACCTCAGTAAATTAAAAAAGACTGAAATCCTACCAACCAACTTTTCAGACCACAAAGGTATAAAACTAGAAATAAATTGTACAAAGAAAGCAAAAAGGCTCACAAACACATGGAGGCTTAACAACATGCTCCTAAATAATCAATGGATCAACGACCAAATTAAAATGGAGATCCAGCAATATATGGAAACAAATGACAACAACAACACAAAGCTCCAACTTTTGTGGGACACAGCAAAAGCAGTCTTAAGAGGAAAATATATAGCAATCCAGGCATATTTAAAGAAGGAAGAACAATCCCAAATGAATAGTCTAATGTCACAATTATCGAAACTGGAAAAAGAAGAACAAATGAGGCCCAAGGTGAGCAGATGGAGGGACATAAAAAACATCAGAGAAGAAATAAATAAAATTGGGAAGAATAAAACAATAGAAAAAAATCAATGAAACCAAGAGCTGGTACTTTGAGAAAATGAACAAAATAGATAAGCCTCTAGCCAGACTTATTAAGAGAAAAAGAGAGTCAACACACATCAACAGAATCAGAAACGAGAAAGGAAAAATCAGGAAGGACCCCACAGAGATACAAAAAATTATTAGAGAATACTATGAAAACCTATATGCTAACAAGCTGGGAAACCTAGGAGAAATGGACAACTTCCTAGAAAAATACAACCTTCCAAGACTGACCTAGAAAGAAACAGGAAATCTAAACAGGCCAATTACCAGCAACAAAATTGAAGCAGTAATCAAAAACCTACCCAAGAACAAACCCCCTGGGCCAGATGGATTTACCTCGGACACACAGACACACAGAGAAGACATAATACCCATTCTCCTTAAAGTTTTCCAAAAAATAGAAGAGGAGGGAATACTCCCAAACTCAGTCTATGAAGCCAACATCACCCTAATACCAAAACCAGGCAAAGACCCCACCAAAAAAGAAAACTACAGACCAATATCCCTGATGTACGTAGATGCAAAAATGCTCAACAAAATATTAGCAAACCGAATTCAAAAATACATCAAGAGGATCATACACCATGACCAACTGGGATTCATCCGAGGGATGCAAGGATGGTGCAACATTCGAAAATCCATCAACATCATCCACCACATCAGCAAAAAGAAAGACAAAAACCACATGATCATCTCCATAGATGCTGAAAAAGCATTCGACAAAATTCAACATCCATTCATGATAAAAACTCTCAACACAATGGGCATAGAGGGCAAGCACCTCAACATAATAAAGGCCATATATGATAAACCCACAGCTAACATCATACTGAACAGCGAGAGGCAGAAAGCTTTTCCTCTGAGATCGGGAACAAGACAGGGATGCCCACTCACCCCACTGTTATTCAACATAGTGCTGGAGGTCCTAGCCATGGCAATCAGACAAAACAAAGAAATACAAGGAATCCAGATTGGTAAAGAAGAAGTCAAAGTGTCACTATTTGCAGATGACATGATATTGTACATAAAAATCCCTAAAGGCTCCACTGCAAAACTACCAGAACTAATATCGGAATTCAGCAAAGTTGCAGGATACAAAATTAACAGACAGAAATCTCTAGCTTTCCTATACACTAACAATGAACCAATAGAAAGAGAAATCAGGAAAACAATTCCATTCACAATTGCATCCAAAAGAATAAAATACCTAGGAATAAACCTAACCAAGGAAGTGAAAGACCTATACCCTGAGAACTATAAGACACTCTTAAGAGAAATTAAAGAGGTCACTAACAAATGGAAACTCATCCCATGCTTCTGGCTAGGAAGAATTAATATCATCAAAATGGCCATCCTGCCCGAAGCAATATACAGATCTGATGCAGTCCCTATCAAATTACCAACAGCATTCTTTAATGAACCAGAACAAATACTTCAAAAATTCATATGGAACCGCCAAAGACCCCGAATAGCCAAAGCAATCCTGAGACGGAAGAATAAAGTGGGGGGGATCTCACTCCCCAACTTCAAACTCTACTACAAAGCCACAGTAATCAAGAAAATTTGGTAGTGGCACAAGAAGAGAGCCACAGACCAGTGGAACAGAATGGAGACTCCAGACATTAACCCAAACATATATGAGGCCAATTAATACATGATAAAGGAGCCATGGACATACAATGGGGAAATGACAGTCTCTTCATCAGATGGTGCTGGCAAAACTGGACAGCTACATGTAAGAGAATGAAACTGGATCACTGTCTAACCCCATACACAAAAGTAAATTCGAAATGGATCAAAGACCTGAATGTAAGTCATGAAACCATAAAACTTTTAGAAAAAAACATAGGCAAAAATCTCATGGACATAAACATGAGTGACTTCTTCATGAACATATCTCCCTGGGCAAGGGAAACAAAGGCAAAAATGAACAAGTGGGAGTGTATCAAGCTAAAAAACTTCTGTACAGCAAAGGACACCATCAATAGAACAAAAAGGTATCCTTCAGGATGGGAGAATATATTCATAAATGACAGATCTGATAAAGGACTGACATCCAAAATATATAAAGAGCTCACACACTTCAACAAATGAAAAGCAAGTAATCCAATTAAGAAATGGGCAGAGGAGCTGAATAGACAGTTCTCTAAAGAAGAAATCCAGATGGCCAACAGGCACATGAAAAGATGTTCCACATCGCTGATCATCAGAGAAATGCAATTTAAAACCACAATGAGGTATCACCTCACACCAGTAAGGATTGCCATCATCGAAAAGACAAACAACAACAGATGTGGGCAAGGTTGTGGAGAAAGGGGAATCCTCCTACACTGCTGGTGGGAATGTAAATTAGTTCAACCATTGGGGAAAGCAGTATGGAGGTTCCTCAGAATGCTCAAAATAGAAATACCATTTGACCCAGGTATTCCACTTCGAGGAATTTGCCCTAAGAATGCAGCACTCCAGTTTGAAAAAGACAGATGCACCTCTATGTTTATTGCTGCACTATTTACAATAGCCAAGATATGGAAGCAACCTAAATATCCGTCAGTAGATGAATGGATAAAGAAGATGTGGTACATATACACAATGGAATATTACTCAGCCATAAGAAAAAAACAGATCCTACCATTCACAACAACATGGATGGAGCTAGAGGGTATTATGCTCCGTGAAATAAGCCAGGCGGAGAAAGACAAGTACCAAATGATTTCACTCATATGTGGAGTATAAGAACAAAGGAAAACTGAAGGAACAAAACAGCAGCAGAATCACAGAACCCAAGAATGGACTAACAGTTACCAAACGGAAAGGGACTGGGGAGGATGGGTGGGAAGGGAGGGATAAGGGCAGGGAAAAAGAAAGAGGACATTACAATTAGCATGTATAGTGGGTGGGGGGCACGGGGAGGGCTGTTCAACACAGAGAAGTCAAGTAGTGATTTTACAGCATCTTACTACACAGAAGGACAGTGACTATGAAGGGGTATGTAGGGGGGACTTGGTGAAGGGGGAGCCTAGTAAACATAATGTTCTCCATGTAATTGTAGATTAATGATACCAAAGAAAAAAATAAAACAGGTTGTACAAGCCAAGCCAATCAGTCTCTAAATAGGGCTGTGTGAGTTCATTCATTCATATGCCACAGTTTCTCTTTGACTTGTGATTGCTAGCATACCGGTGCACTCATGCCCATATCCATGCATATGGAAATATGAGGATGCTTTCATTTTGGTTCTAAGTTTGTGTGTGTGAACAGATAATAAACCCTTGTTGTTGTAAGCCACTGAGATACAGGAGTTGTTTGTTACCACAGTATAATCTAGACCATCCTGACTCTAACAGACTTGTTCAATTCACTTCTCAAAGTGAGAGCAGACTTGTGACATAATCTTTAGCAAATTTTAACAATGTATCTTTTAGATTGATTCCTAGATGTACTGTTGCTGACTAAGGGCAAAAACACATGTAATCTTGTCCATTACTGTCAAATTTCCCTCTATGAAGGTTGTACCTATTGCCTTTTCTCCATAAATGTATGAGAGTGCAAGTTTTCCCTGAGCTTCACCAGGAGCGTTGCCAGACTTTTGAATTTTGCCAATCTGGTAGGTGATAAATGGTGTATCAGTGTATTTTTAAACTTGCATTTATCTTAATGTGTGCAAGACTCATGTCATTTTCTTTTGGATAAGACCCATTCCTGTTTTCTTTCTTCTCCTGCATGGCCAATTGATATTTCTTGCCCAGTTTCTATAGGGTCTTTGGTTTTTTTCTTCTTTTCAGAAAAGCTCTTTATATCCTACAAATGTACTAACTAGGGCATTTGCCCCCCTTTCTATGATTAAAGTTGCAGATATTTTCTCACAGTTGTGCACAACCAATTTTCCCAGGGTCGTTTTTAATGTGCTCATGGTATTGAAAAAAACTTTTTTGCCATTAAAATCATTTTATGTTTATGCAGCCAACTTTATCAATATTTTAACTCATTTTTTCTGGATTAACACTCTTAGTTAAGAGATTTTTCCTCATTTTTACAGCCAAAAAGGGAAAATTTCTTCTGGTATTTATATGGTTTTGTATTTTACATTCTAAAGTTTGATCTATTTGGACTTTTATTTAAAAAACTTTTTAGGAATGCTGTTTGTAATTTTTAGTTTAATTTATGATTGAATTTCATTCCTTTTTGTTTGTTAAGGTTTTAACTATTTTTTCATTTTTTATTGATGCATACTTGATAAGCAATATTATATTTCTCTGAGTTGTACAACATAGTTATTCAACTATTACACAAATTAAAAGTTTCTCACCATCAGTGCAGTTATTTTATGCCATCGTGTGAGGATGTTACAATATTACCTGTTGTGTGGTGTGAGGAAGAGATCCGGTGATTCCAAAATCATTTGTTTAGAAGTGCATCATGGGAGTGACTTCAGGAAGAGGGCAAACAGGAAGCTACAGGCCCTCCTTCCACTCAGAGAGACATTGTGTTAACAGCATGAGCAAAAATAACTCTGTGAGAACTCTAGAACCTAGTTGAGAAGCTACAGCACCCAAGCTATTGGAAAACCAAGAAGCAAATCCAGCAAAATTGGCAGGAAGATTTGTGGTGTTTGGAGGTCTGTTTGTGGTCCTCCCCTTATGATGCATACCATGGAGCAACTAGAAGGAAGACCCCATTTGGGGTCCCTGCAGGGAAAGGGAAAAAATAGATTGGACTGTGCATTCAATGTCTTGATTGTCCAAACGTTGTCTGAGGGACTGGTTTCTGTCTTGCCTGACTCATAGCACTGAGAGGACTGGTGCTAGGATTTGGAAGCTGCTGACAACAGAGGCTGGCAGCACATTTGAGAAGACTCAGGGAGGAAGCAAGAGATCAGAACGTTTTAGTTGTCTTCGAACCTCCATCTGGGGTGATTGGTGAAGGTCTTCAACTATACAAAGCCAGATTCAAAGACTGGGAGAGGCAGCTGTTTTTTCAAAACATCCAAATTCCAGCAAAATATTACTAGACATTCAAAGAAACAGATAAACATGTCCCACCCACTCAAAGGAACAAAATAAAACTTCCAGAAACTAACCCTAAGGAAATTCAGATCTGTAAGCTGCCTAACAAAGAATTTAAAATAACTGTCATAAGCCAAAGCATTCTTGAGAAAGAACAAAGCTGTGTGTATATCACCCCACCTGATTTCAAACCATACTACAAAGCTACAGTAATAAAAACAGTATGATAGTGGCACAAGACCAGATACATAAATTAATAGAATAGACTACAGAGCCCATAAATAAACCCATAACTATGTAGTTAATTAATATATGACAAGGGAGTTAAGACTATGCAATGGGGAAGAGACAGTCTCTTTAATGAGTGGGATTGGAAAAACTGAAAAAAATACATGCAAAAAATGAAACTGGATCACTGACACCATATCCAAAAATAAACTCAAAATGAATTAAAGACCTAAATATAAACTGAAACTCCTAGAAGAAAACACAAACATGCACTCTTGGACATCAGCATTAGTAGGTTCTTTTTTGGTTTTTGGTACCTATCTCCCCAGGCAAGAGAAACAAAAGCAAAAATAAACAAGTGGTACTACATCAACCAGAAAGCTGCTACACAGCAAAGGACACCACCAACAAAACAAAGGGCAACCTACTATATGGTAGAATATGTTTTCAAATGATGTATCTAATAAGGGGATAATATCCAAAGTGTATAAAGAACTCGTACAACTCATCACACAAATGAAACAAATAATCCAATTTAAAAATGGGCAGAAGCTCTGAATAGACATTTTTCCAAAGGAGAGATACAGATGGCAAGAGACACATGAAAAGATGCTCCACATCACTAATCATCAGGGAAATGCAAATCAAAACCACAATGATATATCATCTCACATCAGTCAGAGTAGCTAATATAAGCAGGACAAGAATGTGGAGAAGAGTGAACACACATAAACTGCTGGTAGGATTGTAAATTGGTATAGCCACTATGGAAAGCAGGATGCGGGTATTTCTAAAAACAGAAATACCATATGACCCAGAAATTCTGAAAATTTACCTGAAGAAACCAAAACCCTTAATTCAAAAAGATTTGTGCATTCTTCCAATTAGCACACACAATATAGGTAGGTCACGGGGAAGGCAGTATAGAACAGAGAAGACAAGTAATGACTCTATAGCATCTTACTACGCTGATGGACAGTGGTTGCTGATGGACAGTGTAGGGGTGGACATGATAATATGGGTGAATGTTGAAACCACAATCATGTGAAACCTTCATAAGATTGTATATCAATGATACCTTAATTAAAAAAAGAGAATCAATGCATAGTTTAATGATAAAAAAGATATATGTGTTCTAGCATTTATCGTAGCATTACTTATAATAGCTAAAATGTGGAAGCAACCTAAATGTCCGTCGATGGATGAATGTAAAAAATTTGGTACATATATACAATGGAGTATTTACTCAGCCACCAAAATGAATGAAATCTGACCATTTGCAACAACATGGCTGGACCTAAAAGGTAATATGCTGAGTGAAATAAGTCAGACAGAGAAAGACAAATACCAATACCATATGATCTCACTTATATTTGGAATCTAAAAAAAAACAAAACAAAAAAACCCCAGAAAATAGACTCATAGACATGGGGAACAGACTGGTGGTTGATATGGGGAGGTGAAGTAGGTAAGGAGGAAAAAATTAAGTAGTGAGAAGGTTTGATAGCTTGATCTGGGTGATGGTTACATCAGTGTATACACGTGTCAAAATTCATTGACATGTATCTCAGTAAAAAAGTAACTGTCATAAAGATGCTCAAAGAACTGAAAGACAACAAAGTAAGGAAAATAATGCATGAATAAAAAGAGAATATTTACAAAAATGGAAAGTACAAAGGAATTTCTGGAGCTGAAGAGCACAATAACAGCAGAAAATTTCATTAGAGCAATTCAACAGCAGGCTTGAATAAGAATAGAGAGAAGAAAGAATAAGTGAATTTGAAGATGGTTCGTCTGAAATCATTGAGTGAGAGGAAGAGAGTGTAAAGAGAATAAAGAGAAAAGTGGCTATGGGATGCTATCAAGCAGACTAATATACACATTACGCAGTTCTGAAGGAGAAAGGAGAAAGTTTATTTGAAGAAATAATGACGGAAAGCTTTCCAGGTCTGAGGAAAGAAATGGACACACAAATTCAGAAAGCCTCAACAATTTGAAGTAGGATAAGTCCAAAAAGAACCACAGTGAGAAACATGATAATCAAACTGTCTAAAGTCAAAGCCATAGAGAGAATCCTGAGAGCAACAATAGAAGAGCAATTTGTCACATACAAGGGAGCTTCCATAAGATTATGAGTGGACTTTTCAGCAGAAACTTTGTATGCCAGAAATGAGTGAATGATATTATATTCAAAGTGCTGAAAGAAGAAACTGTCAACCAAGAATACTGTATTTGGCAAAACTTCCCTAAAAAGTGAAGGAGAAACTAAGACTGCTGAGATAAAGAAAAGCTTAAGGATCTCATTACCACTAAACCTGGTCTTAACTAGAAATGATGAAGGAAGTCTTTTAAGTTTAAACAGAAGGATTTAGAGAGCATCATTAAGCCATATGAAAATGTTTATTTTGTAAAGGTAAATACAGAGAGAAATATAATAACCTGTGCTATTATGATTTTGGCATATAAAATTTAAATGACAAAACCAGGAAACCTTATGTTAATGGGTACCTGATACCTAAAGATTCAGTCTCTGAGATCGGTAACATAAATGATGGTGGAGAAGTAAATGAATAAAGATTTTGTAGGCAATAGAAGTTAAGTTGTTATCAGTTTAAAATAGATTGCTATAGCCTTAAAATATTATGTAATTACAATATAACCACAAAGCAATGTAGAGTATACACAATAATAAGTAAGGATGGAATCAAATCATATCCCTACAAAAATATCAGTAAAGCATAAAGGAAGGCAGAAGGGAGGGAAAGAAGGGACAAAAAAAACTACAAGACATGCAGAAAACAATGAGCAAAATGGCAGTAGAAAGGCCTTCCCCGTCAGTAATTACAGTGAATGTAAATGGATTAAACACACCAATCAAAAGACATAGAATGGCTGGATGGATAAAAAAAGACAGGATCCAACTATATGCTGTCTACATGAGACTCATTTTGGATATAAGGACACACATAGGCTGAGAGTGAGATGATGAAAGAATATGTTCCTTGCAAATAGTAACCAAAAGAAAGCAGGGGTGGCTACACTAATATCAGACAAAAGAGACTTTAAATAAAGAACTCTTACAAGAGACAAAGAAGGATATCATATAATGATAAAGGGGTCAATTCACCAAGAAGACATAAAAGTTATAAATATTTATGTACCAAACCTTAGAGCTTCTAAATATATAAAGAAAAATTTTACAGACTTGAAGGGGAAAATAGACAGTAACACAACAATAGTAGGAGACATCAATACCCGACCTTTGTTAATGAATAGAACAACCAGACAGATGATCAATTTGGAAATACCAGACTTACAGAACAGTATAAGACAATCGAGCCTAACAGGCATGTACAGAACCCTCCATCCAACAGCAGAATACACATTTTACTCAACTGTGCATGGAACATTCTCCAGGAGAGACTACATATTGGTCCTCAAAACAAGTTGTAAGAAATTGGAGAAGATTGAAATCATACAAATTCTCTGTTTTAATGACCATGGAATGAAAGCAGAATTCAACAGCAGAAGGATAACTAGAAAATCCAGAAATATGTGGAAATTAAACAACATACTCTTAAGCAACCAATAAATCAAACAAGTCATAAGAGAAATTAGAAAATACCTTGAGACAAATGAGTATGAAAACACACCATTCCAAAACCCATGGGATGCAGCAAGAGTGCTAAGAGGGAAGATTATAGTTATAAATGCATATATCAGAAAGGAGGACTGAATTCAAACCAACTTAATTATGCATTTCAAGAAACCAGAAAAATAACATAACAGCTACAACAAAAGCCCAAAGGTAGCAGAGGGAAGGAAAAAAACAAAGACTAAAGCAGAAATAAAAAAAATAGAGAATAGAAGAATATCAATGAAATTGAGTTGATTTTTTTTTGAGAGGGCATCTCTCATATTTATTGATCAAATGGTTGTTAACAACAATAAAATTCAGTATGGGGGGGTCAATGCTCAATGTACAATCATTAATCCATCTCAAGCCTAATTCTCATCAGTCTCCAATCTTCTGAAGCATAACGGACAAGTTCTTACATGGTGAACGAATTCTTACATAGTGAATAAATTCTTACATGGTGAACAGTACAAGGGCATTCATCACAGAAACTTTCGGTTTTGATCACGCATTATGACCCATAAACAATCAGGTCAAATATGAATATTCATTTGATTTTTGTACTTGATTTATATGTGGATCCCACATTTCTCCCTCTATTATTATTATTATTTTTATTTTTAATAAAATGCTGAAGTGGTAGGTAGATGCAAGATAAAGGTAGAAAACATAGTTTAGTGCTGTAAGAGGGCAAATGTAGATGATCAGATGATCAGGTGTGTGCCTATGGACTAAGTATTAATCCAGGCTAGACAAGGGCAGCAAGACATCCACGGATGCAGAAGATTTCTCTCAAAGCAGGGGGGGTGAGGTTCGGAGCCTCACCTCTGTTGATCCCCAAATTCTCACCTGATGGCCCCCCTGCGACTGTGCCTGTCTTAGGTTGTTCCTCCCTTGAGGAATCTTACCCGTCTCTGGCTAACCAGCCATCTTCCGGGGCCATACAGGGAAATGTAAAGTTGGTAAGTGAGAGAGAAGCCATATTGTTTGAAAAGGTTAGCTCTTTACTTCTTTGCAGATTTATGCCCTGTGGCTTCTATGCCCAGCACTTGTCTCGAGGTATCTTTACCACCTGGAGGAATTATGATACTCGGTAAATTCGATATGAGGCACAAATTCTATTTAAAGGTTGTAATTAGGAAGGAAGAAGAAAAGCTATAGAGGTAGCATATGGAAGGAAATATGGGAGGATTGATTATTTCTTTGACATATCTTCTTGTAGAGTACCTTAAGTATGTATAGGTTTTAAACTACTAACTAATTTTCACACACATATTAACATAATAGGAGTACGGTGACATAAACAAAGCAAATCTATAATTACCATCCATCTCCAGTGAAGCCAAGAAAACCATTTAGGCACCCTAGGCATTTGTGAAAATTTATCTATGATATGATGGATATTGTCCAACTGTGCTTGAACAATCAGACAAATTAAAGCAGCCCATTTCTGGGATCTGTTCACATCCCATATGTTCTTTTAACTGTAGATAGTCTATAGTCATGAGATTTTGGAGTGCTACAACTTGCACCCCTCCCAACTCCTGGTTGAGTTCCAACAGTACAGATCTGGTCAAATTCGTTGTCTCACTGTATGCACATGCCAGCCTAGACATCTCCCTCCTCATTCCTATGGCAAGTCCAGGAGACGGTGGGCTGGATGCAGCCACAACCGCAGCATCGTCCGGATCCCTGTGGAGGCTTTTTGATGATCATCCCCCTGGCACAAGTCCTCCAGAGAGTGCTGATGCCAGAAGCTCCTCCTCATATCGTATCTTAGTTCATTTCCTGGGTATCCAAGCTAGGCCTTGATCTTCTGCATAGAAATAAACAGACCCTTTGCCCACATTTTGACATGCCCTCTATATCACTGTGCAGAACTCATTGGAGGTCAGCACACAGTAACTGCTTTTTTTTTTTTTTTTTAAGAGAAAGGAATATTATCAGAAAAGAGTTCCTCCATAGCTGATCATCTGACACCCTTTAAGTGATCAACATTAAGGACATTTAAAGCATGCGTTGATCTTTGATTTACCAATAGTTTTATCCTATCAAGGAGTAATCCCCCTTTTCTTTCTTTCTTTCTTCCTTTTTTTTTTTCTTTAAATTTTTAATCTACACTTACATGAAGAATACTATGTATACTATGCTCTCCCCTATATCAGGTCCCCCCTAACAACCACATTACGGTTACTGTCCATCAGCTTAGCAAAATGTTGTGGAGTCACTACTTGTCCTCTCTGTGTTGTGCAGCCCACCCTCCCCTTTCTCCCTCCCCCCCATGCATGCTAATCTTAATAACCCCCCTTTTTCTTACCCCCCCTTATCCCTCCCTGCCCACCCATCCTCCCTAGTTCCTTTCCCTTTGGTACCTGTTAGTCCATTTTTGGGTTCTGTAATTCCGCTGCTGTTTTGTTCCTTCAGTTTTTCCTTTGTTCCTATTCTCCTCAGATGAGTGAAATCATTTGGTATTTCTCTTTCTCCGCTTGGCTTATTTCACTGAGCATAATACTCTCCAGCTCCACCCATGTTGCTGCAAATGGTTGGATTTTTCCACTTCTTATGGCTGAGTAGTATTCCATTGTGTATATGTACCACATCTTCTTTATCCATTCATCTACCCATGGACATTTAGGTTGCTTCCAATTCTTGGCTATTGTAAATAGTGCTGCAATAAACATAGGGGTGCATCTGTCTTTCTCAAACTTGATTGCTGCGTTCTTAGGGTAAATTCCTAGGAGTGGAATTCCTGGGTCAAATGGTAGGTCTGTTTTGAGCATTTTGATGAACCTCCATACTGCTTTCCACAATGGTTGAACTAATTTACATTCCCACCAGCAGTGTAGGAGGGTTCCCCTTTCTCCACAGCCTCGCCAACATTTGTTGTTGTTTGTCTTTTGGATGTCAGCTATCCTTACTGGTGTGAGGTGATACCTCATTGTAGTTTTAATTTGCATTTCTCTGATAATTAGCAATGTGGAGCATCTTTTGATGTGTCTGTTGGCCATCTGTATTTCTTTTTTAGAGAACTGTCTGTTCAGTTCCTCTGCCCATTTTTTAATTGGGTTATTTGTTTTTTGTTTGTTGAGGCGTGTGAGCTCTTTATATATTCTGGACGTCAAGCCTTTATCGGATCTGTCATTTTCAAATATATTCTCCCATACTGTAGGATTCCTTTTTGTTCTATTGATGGTGTGTTTTGCTGTATAGAAGCTTTTCAGCCTAATGTAGTCCCATTTGCTCATTTTTGCTGTTGTTTTCCTTGCCCGGGGAGATATGTTCAAGAAGAGGTCACTCATGTTTATGTCTAAGAGGTTTTTGCCTATGTTTTTTTCCAAGAGTTTAATGGTTTCATGACTTACATTCAGGTCTTTGATCCATTTTGAGTTTACCTTTGTATATGGGGTTAGACAATTGTCTAGTTTCACTCTCCTACATGTAGCTGTCCAGTTTTGCCAGCTCCATCTGTTGAAGAGACTGTCATTTTGCCATTGTATGTCCAAGGCTCCTTTATCAAATATTAATTGACCATTTATGTTTGGGTTAATTTCTGGTGTCTCTAATCTGTTCCACTGGTCTGTGGCTCTGTTCTTGTGCCAGGTCCAAATTGTCTTGATTACTATGGCTTTGTAGTAGAGCTTGAAGTTGGGGAGTGAGATCCCTCCTACTTTATTCTTCTTTTTCAGGATTGCTTTGGCTATTCGGGGTCTTTGGTGTTTCCATATGAATTTTTGAATTATTTGTTCCAATTCATTGAAGAATGTTGCTGGTAATTTGATAGGGATTGCATCAAATCTGTATATTGCTTTGGGCAGGATGGCCATTTTGATTTTATTCATTCTTCCTAAACAGGAGCATGGGATGAGTTTCCATCTGTTAGTGTCCCCTTTAATTTCTCTTAAGAGTGACTTGTAGTTTTCAGAATAAGTCTTTCACTTCTTTGGTTAGGTTTATTCCTAGGTATTTTATTCTTTTTAATGCAATGGTGAATGGAATTGTTTTCCTGATTTCTCTTTCTATTGATTCATTGTTAGTATATAGGAAAGCTACAGATTTCTGTGTGTTAATTTTGTATCCTGCAACTTTGCTGTATTCCGATATCAGTTCTAGTAGTTTTGGAGTGGAGTCTTCAGGGTTTTTTATGTACAGTATCATATCATCTGCAAATAGTGACAGTTTAACTTCTTCTTTACCAATCTGGATTCCTTATATTTCTTTGTTTTGTCTGATTGCCGTGGCTAGGACCTCCAGTACTATGTTAAATAACAGTGGGGAGAGTGGGCATCCCTGTCTGGTTCCCGATCTCAGAGGAAATGCTTTCAGCTTCTCGCTGTTCAGTATAATGCTGGCTGCGGGTTTATCATATATGGCCTTTATTATGTTGAGGTACTTGCCCTCTATTCCTATTTTGCTGAGAGTTTTTATCATGAATGGATGTTGAATTTTGTCAAATGCTTTTTCAGCATCTATGGAGATGACCATGTGGTTTTTGTCTTTCTTTTTGTTGATGTGGTGGATGATGTTGATGGATTTTCGAATGTTGTACCATCCTTGCATCCCTGGGATGAACCCCACTTGGTCATGGTGTATGATCCTTTTGATATACTGTTGAATTCTGTTTGCTAATATTTCATTGAGTATTTTTGCATCTACATTCATCAGGGATATTGGTCTGTAATTTTCTTTTTTGGTGGGGTCTTTGCCTGGTTTTGGTATTAGGGTGATGTTGGCTTCATAGAATGAGTTTGGGAGTATTCCCTCTTCTTCTATTTTTTGGAACACTTTAAGGAGAATGGGTATTATGTCTTCTGTGTGTGTCTGATAAAATTCCGAGGTAAATCCGTCCGGCCCCGGGGTTTTGTTCTTGGGTAGTTTTTTGATTACTGTTTCAATTTCTTTGCTCATAATTGGTTTGTTTAACTTTTGTGTTTCTTCCTTGGTAAGTCTTGGGAGGTTGTATTTTTCTAGGAAGTTGTCCATTTCTTCTAGGTTTTCCAGCTTGTTGGCATATAGGTTTTCATAGTAGTCTTTAATAATTCTTGGTATTTCTGTGGAGTCTGTCGTGATTTTTCCATTCTCATTTCTGATTATGTTGATTTGTGTTGATTCTCTTTTTCTCTTAATAAGTTGGGCTAGAGGCTTATCTATTTTGTTTATTTTCTCGAAGAACCAGCTCTTGGTTTCGTTGATTTTTGCTATTGTTTTATTCTTCTCTATTTTGTTTATTTCTTCTCTGATCTTTATTATGTCCCTCCTTCTGCTGACTTTAGGCCTCATTTGTTCTTCTTTTTCCAGTTTTGATAATTGTGATGTTAGACTATTCATTTGGGATTGTTCTTCCTTCTTCAAGTGTGCCTGGATTGCTATATACTTTCCTCTTAAGACTGCTTTCGCTGCGTCCCACAGAAGTTGGGGCTTAGTGTTGTTGTCATTTGTTTCTATATATTCCGTGATCCCTATTTTGATTGGTTCATTGATCCATTGATTATTTAGTAGCATGTTGTTAAGCCCCCATGTGTTTGTGAGCCTTTTTGTTTTCTTTGTAGAATTTATTTCTACTTTTATACCTTTGTGGTCTGAAAAATTGGTCGGTAGAATTTCAATATTTTGGAATTTACTGAGGCTCTTTTTGTGAGCTAGTATGTGGTCTATTCTGGAGAATGTTCCATGTGCACTTGAGAAGAATGTATATCCTGTTGCTTTTGGATGTAGAGTTCTATAGATGTCTATTAGGTCCATCTGTTCTAGTGTGTTGTTCAGTGCCTGTGTGTCCTTACTTATTTTCTTCCCAGTGGATCTATCCTTTGGGGTGAGTGGTGTATTGAAGTCTCCTAAAATGAATGCATTGCAGTCTATTTTCCTGTTTAGTTCTGTTAGTATTTGTTTCACATATGCTTGTGCTCCTGTATTGGGTGCATATATATTTAGAATGGTTATATCCTCTTGTTGGACTGAGCCCTTTATCATTATGTAGTATCCTTCTTTATCTCTTGTTACTTTCTGTGTTTTGAAGTCTATTTTGTCTGATATTAGTACTGCAACCCCTGCTTTCTTCTCACTGTTGTTTGCCTGAAATATGATTTTCCATCCCTTGACTTTTAGTCTATGCTTATCTTTGGGTTTAAGGTGAGTTTCTTGTAAGGAGCATATAGATGGGTCTTGCTTTTTTATGCATTCTATTACTCTATGTCTTTTGATTGGTGCATTAAGTCCATTTACATTTAGGGTGACTATTGAGAGATATGTACTTATTGCCATTTCAGGCTTTAGATTCGTGGTTACCAAAGGTTCAAGGTTAGCTTCTTTAGTATCTTACTGCCTAACTTAGCTCGCTTATTGAGCTGTTATACACACTGTCTGGAGATTCTTTTCTTCTCTCCCTTCTTATTCGTCCTCCTCCCTTCTTCATATGTTGGGTGTTTTTTTCTGTGCTCTTTTTAGGGGTGCTCCCATCTAGAGCAGTCCCTGTAGGATGCCCTGTAGAGGTGGTTTGTAGGAAGCAAATTCCCTCAGCTTTTGCTTGTCTGGGAATATTTTAATCCCGAATTCATATTTAAATGATAGTCGTCCTGGATACAGTATCCTTGGTTCAAGGCCCTTCTGTTTCATTGCATTAAGTATATCATGCCATTCTCTTCTGGCCTGTAGGGTTTCTGTCGAGAAGTCTGATGTTAGCCTGATGGGTTTTCCTTTATAGGTGACCTTTTTCTCTCTAGCTGCCTTTAAAACTCTTTCCTTGTCCTTGATGCTTGCCATTTTAATTACTATGTGTCTTGGTGTTGTCCTCCTTGGATCCTTTCTGTTGGGGTTCCTGTGTAATTCCATGGTCTGTTCGATTATTTCCTCCCCCAGATTGGGGAAGTTTTCAGCAATTACTTCTTCAAAGAGACTTTCTATCCCTTTTCCTCTTTCTTCTTCTTCTGGTATCCCTATAATATGAATATTATTCCTTTTGGCTTGGTCACATAGTTCTCTTAGTGTTGTTTCATTCCTGGAGATCCTTTTATCTCTCTCTATGTCAGCTTCTATACGTTCCTGTTCTCTGGCTTCTATTCCTTCAATGGCCTCTTGCATCTTGTCCATTCTGCTTATAAATCCTTCCAGGGATTGTTTCACTTCTGTGATCTCCTTCCTGACTTCATCCCACTGCTCTTGCATTTTTCTCTGCATCTCATCCCATTGCTCTTGCATTTTTCTCTGCATCTCTGTCAGCATGTTCATGATTTTTATTTTGAATTCTTTTTCAGGAGGACTGGTTAGGTCTGTCTCCTTCTCAGGTGTTGTCTCTGTGATCTTTGTCTGCCTGTAGTTTTGCCTTTTCATGGTGATAGAGATAGTTTGCAGAGCTGGTACAAGTGACAGCTGGGAGAGCTTTCCTTCTTGTTGGTTTGTGGCCTTCCTCTCCTGGGAGAATAGTGACCTCTAGTGGCTTGTGCTGGGCAGCTGTGTGCAGACAGGGCTTCTGCTTCCTGCCCAGTTGCTATGGGGTTTATGTCCGCTGTTGCTGTGGGCGTGGCCTGGCTGGGGCTGCTCCTCCAAAATGGTGGAGCCCCATTGGAGGGGGAGAGGCCGGGAGGCTATTTATCTCCATAAGGGGCCTCTGTGCTTCCTGCTGCCCAGGGGCTTAGAGTGCCCAGAGATCCCCAGATTCCCTGCCTCTGGTCTAAGTGACCTGTCCTGCCCCTTTAAGACTTCCAAAAAGCACTCTCCAAACCAAAACAACAACAGCAACAATGAGAGAGGGAACAGAAAAAAAAAAAAAAAAGGAAAAAACACGCAATTTTTTTTTTTTGTCCTCAGGCGCCGGTCCCAGGCACCCGCTCACTGGTGCTGCTGCCCTGTTTCCCTAGCACCAGTGTCCCTGTCCCTTCAAGGCTTCCAAAAAGCACCCACCCACCGGTCTTGCAGGGAAAAACGCACGATATTCTTTGTCCTCAGGCACCGGTCCAAGGAACCCGCTCAGCAGTCCCACCGCCCTGCCTCCCTAGCACTGGGGCCCCTGTCCCTTTAAGGATTCCAAAAAGCACTCGCCAAAAAGAGGGAAAAAAAGGGGAAAAACGCGCGATTTCCTCCGTCCTCAGGTGCCGGTCTCAGGCACCTGCCCACCGGTCCCGCAGGGAAAAACGCGGGATATTCTTTGTCCTCAGGCACCGGTCCCAGGCACCCGCTCACCAGTCCTGCTGCCCTGCCTCCCTAGCACCGGGGTCCCTGTCCCTTTAAGGCTTCCAAAAAGCACTTGCCAAAGAGAGAAAAAAAAAGGGGAAAAACGCACGATTTCCTCCGTCCTCAGGCCCCGGTCTCAGGCACCCGCCCACCGGTCCCGCAGGGAAAAATGCGGGATAATCTTTGTCCTCAGGCGCCGGTGCCAGTCACCCGCTCATCGGTCCCGCCACCCTGCCTCCCTAGCAACGGTGGCCCTGTCCCTTTAAGACTTCCAAAAAGCACTCGCCAAAAAAAAAACCACTGAGGTTTCTTTCCACCCGCTGGGAGCCGGGGGGAGGGGCGCTCGGGTCCCACCGGGCCGGGGCTTGTATCTTACCCCCTTCTCAAGGCGCTGGGTTCTTGCAGGTGTGGGTGTGGTCTGGATGTTGTCCTGTGTCCTGTGGTCTCTCTTTTAGGAAGATTTTTCTTTGTTATATTTTCATAGCTCTATGTGTTTTTTGGAGGAGATTTCCACTGCTCTACTCACGCCACCATCCTGGCTCCCCCTTGAGTTGATTTTTTTAAGATGAAAAAATTGACAAACTTGGCTAGACTAAGAATAAAAAAGTCTCCAATTACCAAAATCAGATATAAAGGAGGATACATTACAAATGATGCCACAGAAATAAAAAGAATTGTAAGACAATACTATGGAAAACTGTAGGTCAATAAATTGGGTAACCTAGAAGTGGCACGTTCCTAAAACACACAACCTACCAAGATTGAGTCAAGGAGAAATAGAAAATCTAAACAGACCAATTACAAATAAGGAGACTGAATGACTAATATAAAACCTGCCAACGAAGAAAATCCCAGGACCAGATGGCTTCAGTAATTCTACCAATCATTTAAGAACAATTAATGCCAATCCTTCTCAAACTCTGCCAAAAGCAGTGGAGGAGGGAACACTTCCAAATTCATTTTAAAAGGCCACCATTACCCTATAACCAAAGCCAGATAAGGGCATCACAAGAAAAGAAAATTACAAGCCAATATCCTTGATGAATATAGATTGAAACACTCTCAGCAAAATACTAGTAAACCAAACTCAACAGCACACGAAAAGGATCATACACCATGATCAAGTGGGATTTATTCCTGTAATGCAAGGATGATTCAACATACAAAAATCAATGTAATACACCACATTAACAGAATGAAGAATGAAAACCACATGATCATCTCAACTGATGGAGCAAAAGCATTTGACAAAATTCATCATCCATTCATGATAAAAACTCTCAAAGAATCGGGTGTAGAAGGAGCATACCTCCACATAATGGCCACAGCTAACATCATACTTAATGGTGAAGGTTGAAAGGTTTTACCCTAAGGTCAAATACAGGACCTCTCACCCCTCTTATTCAACATTGTCATGGAAGGCCTAGCCAGACCAATCAGCCAAGGAAAAGAAAAAAAGACACCAGAATCATAAAGGAAGAAGTAAAATCATCTGTTTGTGGATGATGTGATCTTATGTGCAGAAAACCCTAAAGACTCCACCAAGAAAACAGTTAGTTGTAGGATACAAAATCAGCATACATAAATCAACTGGTTTTCTAAAGACTGAAAATGAACTGAGGAAGAAACAAAGAACACAGATAAGACAGCAATTTCTACCAATAATGATAGAAAGTATGGGAAAATATACCTAGAAAATGTAAAGAACATACGTCAAATCACAATGAAAGTTTAATAGTGGTAAAGATTTTGTTATATTTTTCTTGTTTCCTCTGTTTCCCAGAGTTTATGTCATGCACGTTTATTTAATGCAATAAGAAATAGATGAATATATATGCAGAAAAGTGTGTTTCAAACTCTGGTTCACAGATTCTGCTTTTAACTATGATCACTATCTAAATGGACTAGTCTCTCCCACTCCACTATCACACATAGGATCTGAAAGCCACACTCCATCTCCACACTTTTGTATGGCAACTGCTGGTTTAATCAGAGCACCCTCCTTGCCATACATACCTCATTCCCAGGAACCATATCAGCAGGACAGAAGGGAAAGCCTAAATAGGTCCCTTGGAGTGATGGCACCAGGATGATTACTTCTGTCCTCAACGTTCCTTCAGGACTCTGGAATCCCAGATTCCAAGGGCAGGGAAGAGTTTCTACATCCTCAGCTCTGATACTGTCTTCTATTCTAAATTTGCCTTGGCCCGCTGTAGGCAGCTGGCTTTAGAAGAAATATTTTTCCTTGAGTCTGCTGCTTCCACCTCTGCCCAAAACCTGAACTCTCTTAATCACTCACTTTGGCTAACACAGTACTGTGGCATCATTAATTTTCTCCTCTTTCCCCCATTACACTGCAAGGTCCTCAAGTCAAGCAAAGTGATCATTTGTTGTAAGACTTTTCATATCATACACTATCCCAGTGTAACAGACAGGTGGTCATGCAGGGGTGCAGAGCGAGCCAAAGGACCTGCCTTCCTGTTTGTCAGAGGACCATTCTGTCACCTCCTTTCTGCCCCCACCTTGAATGTCTTTTTTAACTTCAAGGACATCACCTCCATGACCCTGAGTGTTACGCTCACTGCTGCGGAACCACAGTGAGCCACTCCTGGGAGCATTCCTGGAGGAGGCCTCTGACAGTACCAAGAGGGTTCTCAGTACCTCTCCTGAAACCTTCAGTGTCACCTACACTATTTCCCAGGCTTAGAGTTTCTTGAGAGCCCCACAGAAAAGCCAGGCCCCTTGGTGGGAAAAGTTTGTTATTCTGGGCAGGAAGTTCATGACCCTATCCACATGAAGGTGGCCTACTTGGCACTATTCATACTGATTCAGGACCAGAAGAAGCTGTCTGTTGCCAAAACTGAGGTGCTCCAGTACACCATCAAAGAGCAAGATTGCACTTGTTTCCCAAGATCTTCCTCCAAGCCAGCAAGGAACTGCTGTACATCTTTGGGTACCAAGACATGGCACTTGAGCCTAAGGAGTGCTCATACATCATTTTCAACTCTCTGAAGCCTGATGAAATGATGCAGAGTTCACAGGAAACCAGGAGCTGGACACAGGCATGGTGGAGCCTTGTACAATCATTCTAGGCTTAATCCTCATGCAGAGCAATTGCATTAGGGAGCAAGAGGTCTGGGGCTTTCTGTGCACCTTGGGACTTCCTATGAGCCCAACAGGGAGACTTTGCTCTTAGGAAAACCTTAGAAACTCATCACTAGATATTCTGTAGAGTGGCAGTACCTAGAGTACAGGAGGGTGCCCAACAGAAACTCAGAGGAGTATGACTCCTTGTGGTGTCTCCAAGCATTCCTAGAAACTGTCAAAATCAAAGTCCTGAAATTTGTGAACAAAATTCACAGGAAAGATCTCACAGACATCCTGTTTCAATATGATGTGATCAGATAACGTGAGGAGGCGAGATCCAGAACCAATGCCCATGCTAGCGCTAGTGGTTCTTCCTCTGGCCCCTGAAGGCAGCCTGAGGCAGGCCCTTCTCCTTGTCTTTGGAGGTGGGCAATCAAAGGGACTGCTTCAGTGTTGAGTTGTGGAGGGGGGTGGGGCAAAGAACACACTGCCCAGAAGAATTTCCCCATGTGTTCAATCTGATGGCTTAGCTCAGGTTTTCTGTCTTTCAGGTGTTTTGTCCCTTTTAAAAACATGCTTGAGTGAGCTTAATAATGTAGCTTTATGAATGGCATTGGTTAATCATATTTTGTGTGCTGCTTCTGGTGCTTTTTGGGTAAGTGTTTTGCCAACTTTGTAGAAAATCTGAGGCATTAGCCAGGTTCTAATGTCTAAAACAGACTCCATAACATCCTATTCATCTGATCCTTGTGAAAGAAAATAAAGCCATTAGTTGCCTGATTCCCACCGTGTGTGTATATATTTTTGTTTACTGTCTCACTCTCACGGGCACTTGTGAACTCAATGCAACACACACATATGTGCATGCACAAGTCACACACACATAAGTACCGCATAAAAGTACAGATGAAAGAAAACTGACTGTCTGCAAGATAATGACTCACAACTGATATTTAAATGGAGACTGGACAAGGAGTTTCCAATATGAGAATTCCCAGCACAACAGGAGCCCTGAACCACAGAACCTCAATTATCTATCAAGGACACACATGACTCTTGTAAAGCCAGACACCCACACCAGGCCAAGGCAAATTTAAATAAAGAGCCCCAGTTCTCTAAACCCACAGTGTCTTTGTTTCTCTCTCTGGCTCACACAATATCGTGATATTCTCTACTCTCTTCTCTCTTGGCTTTAAACCAGGAAAGCCCATGATACACGGATAATTTCTTATCAGGCTTTGCATTCCAGTCCAGGTCTTAGCACAGGTGCTCAAGAACTGTTTACTGAAGGGATGTTTATTGAGGTGGTTCTTCCAGAATGTGGATCCTGGCACACATGACTCTGGATTGGGAGACAGGAAGTACTTTGATGTCCTTACAGGAAATGTCGTCCCTGAATTCAACAGACCCTCAAAGGGCTCATCTTAGAGGTAAGATGAACCTCTCATTTCCAGACATGTATACCAATGCACAGGAGACGAACAATCCACTTTGAAAAACTGACAAAAGACATGAGCAAGTACTCCACAAAATGGATACCCAAAGGACTCAGGAACATATAAAAAATTGCTTAGCCTCACTATTGGTCAGGGAAAGGAAGGCAATTTAAAATCACTACAAGATACCACTGCACAAACATCAAGTATGTAAAATTAAACAGACTGAGGAATGTTGGTGAGGATGTGGATCAAGGGGAACGCTTATGTACTGCTGGTGGAAATGTAAATTGGTAAACCAGTTTGGAAAACAGTTTGTAATGAGCTACTTCAGGTGAAGATACACACATCATATGACCTGGAAATTCCATTCCTGGGCATATAACCAACAGAAATGTATGCGTAAGAGCACAAAGAGACATGCACAAGTATATTCCTAGTAGCACTATTTGCAAAAAGTCCCTAAGCAAAAACTACTCAGTTGTACATGAGGAGTAGAATGGATGAAAATGTGGCATGTCAACACAAAACAATGTTATCCAATAATGGATATGTACCAATTATAGTTACATGCAACAGCACTGATGAAACTCGCAAACCGTTAACGTAAAGAAGCCAGATGTAAAAGAGCACATATTGAACGAATTGGTTTATGTGAAGTCCAAAAAAGGCAGGTGGAGGTGGGAGCCTTGCAAGTGAACTGTAGTAATTAGGGATTCATACTTCATGGGTAAAACTTGAAAAAAGAGCAAGGAAATGATTACCCAAAATTTCAGAATAGTAGCTAACATTGGTATTAAAGCAGGTGTAGGAATGGATATGGGGCTTGAGTGGGGTTTCTGCTGTGCTTAGAGTGGGAGGCTTAAATACAGAGTGGTTAAAATAGTATGTAATCTGTGAAAAATAGTTTGAGCTAAACATTCCTGTTTGAGAACTTATTGTGTCTGTGTACTCTAATTTACAATACCAAAGGTTAAAAATGAAAAGTCAGCAAGGTTATGACTGAGGGATTTTTAGAAATATAACCGGCCAACGAAGACATGACAATGTGCTTAACCTCAGTGAGTAACCTTGACAAAACTAAAACATAAAATTGATCACCCACCAAGTCAGCCAACAGTATAAAGAGTAATAACAACAAATGGTGGTGAGGGCAGAGTAAATGGAAAATTTAGTAACTTGTGTGTGAGTGTTAACTGGTGCAGCCATAATTGAGTGGCAGCATCACTGAATTTTAAATGTACATACATTGCTACTCCAGTTTCCTTTTCCAAGTATCTGTTCTACAGCAATGCATGCACTATAAAGAAAATGACATGCCCAAGGATAACAATTACATCAGTACTGGCAAAATTAAAAGAATTTCGATCAACCTAAGTATCCATCAGCAGGGCAAGAGTTTAATGAATTATGGCTCACAGAAATTACAGAATACTATGCAGCTGTTAAAAATGTGAGATATGCAAAAAAGAAGGAAAGTCTGAGAAATTGTCCCAGACTAAGGAGACATGAAAACTAAATGCAACTTGGTGTTCTGGATTGAGTTTTGGAACAGAAACGGTACTAGCAGAAAAACTGAGGAATCCAAATAAAGTCTATTGTTTAGTTAATAGTAATGTACCAATGATAATCTCTCAGTTTTGGTAAATGTGCCATGGTTTATATAAGTGAATATGGGGGAAAGCTGGGGGAAAGGTATATAGGAACTTTGTACTTTGAAACATTTTTATAAATGTAAATTTCAAAATAGGGAGTTAAAAGTAAAGAGAAAGCTATCTCTATATTAGCATAACAAAGTCCCTCATGCTTATGTTTAAAGTTGAAAAGCAAATTTGCTATATGCAGCATGGTCCTGTGTATGTACATAACAAGATACATAAACCAAAACATTGTGTTTCTGTAGGTGTGAATATATGTATTAAATTATCTTGACAAAAAAGGAAGGATAAAAACTATATGATCATCTCGAAAAGGATTGAAAGACATTTCAGAAAATTCACTATCCATTCATGATAAAAATTCTAAAAAAATGTGTATAGTGGGAACATACATTAACATAATGAAAGCTGTAAAAGACAAATCCACAGCCAACATCATACTCAGTGGTGTAAAGTCAAAAGGTTTACCTCTAAGATCAGGAACACGACAAGGATGCCCATTCTCACCACTTTTATTCAACATAGTACTGGAGGTCCTAGCCATGGCAAACGGACAAGAAAAAGATATAGAAGGCATCAAAATTGGTAAGGAAGAAGTAAAACTTTCAGTATTTACAGACAACATTATACTATGTATAGAAAACCCTATAGGCTTCACCAAAAAGAATTAGAACTAAAAACTGGATTCAGAAAATTTGTAGGATTCAAAATTAATATATAGAAATCTGTTGCAATCCTATATATTAACAGTGGATTAGAAGAAGGAGAAATCTGGGCAACAACTCCATTTACAATTGCATTGAAAAGAAGAAAATACCTAGAAATAGACCTAACCAAGGAGGTGAAAGACTTGTCCTCTGAAAAACATGACACTGATGAAAGAAACTGAAGAAGACACAAATAAATGGGAGTCCATCTCATGCACAAGGATAGGAAGAATTAATACTGGGGTGTGTCAAAACGGCCATCCTGACCAAAGCAATTTACCGATTCTATGCAATCCCTATCAAAACACCAATGACATTTTTCAATAAACTACAGCAAAGAATCCTAAAATTTATATGGAAGTGCAAAAGTCCCCAAATAGCCAAAGCAATCTTGAGAAAGAACAAAGCAAGAAGTATTACACTCCCTGACTTCAGGCTATACTACAAAGCTAAAGTAATCTAAACAGTATGACACTGGAATAAGAACAGACTAAGATCAGTGGAACAGAAATAGAGCCGAGAAATAACCCACGCATATATGGTCAACTAATATATGACAAAGGAGCCATGAATATACAATAGGGAAAAGACAGTCTCTTCAACAAGTGGTGTTGGGAAAATGGACAGCTACATGCAAGAGAATGAAACTGGATTACTCCCTAGCACCATACACAAAAGTAAACTCGAAGTGAATTAAAGACCTAAATGTAAGATGCGAAACCATGAAACTCCCAGAAGAAAACATAGGCATGAATCTCTTGAACATAGCCATGAATAACTTTTTTCTGGACACATGTCTGGGGCAAGGAAAACAAAAGCAAAAATGAACAAGTGAGACTACATCAAACTAAAAAGCTAAGGTCACCATCAACAAAACAAAAAGCCAACCTACAGTATGGGAGAATATGTTGGTAAATTATATATCTGGTAAGGTTTTAGCATCCAAAATATAAAAAGAACTTAGCAGAAAAACAAATGACCCGATTAAAAAATGGGTAGAGGACTTGAACAGAGATTTTTCCAAAAAAGAAAATCAGGTGGCCAACAGGTACGTGAAAGGATTCTCCACATCACTAATCATCAAGGAAATGCAAATCAAAACCACAACGAGATATCACCTCACACCAGTCAGAATGTCCACTATCAAAAAGACAAGAAATAACAAGTATTGGCAAGAATGTGGAAAAGTTGGAACCCTTCTACACTGTTCGGAATTTAAATGGGTGCATCCACTATGGAAAGCAGTATGGAGGTTCCTCAAAAAACTAAAAGTAGAAATGCCATACCACGCAGTAATTCCGCTCCTAGCAATTTATGAGAAGAAAACAAAATATCTTATTTGAAAAGATCTATGCACTCCTTGTCTATTGCCTTGTTATTTACAATAGCCATGATGTGGAAGCAACCAAAGTGTCCATCAATAGATGAATGGATAAAGAAGATGTGGTGCATATGGAATATTATTCAGCCATAAAAGAGAAAGAAATCCTGTCATTTGGGGCAACATTCATGGACTGACAAGGTATTATGCTAAGTGAAATAATTCAAGCAGAGAAAGACAAATACCATATTATTTTACTTATATGTGGAATCTAAAAACAAAGCAAAACAAAATCTACAAAACAGCAATAGATACATAGACTCTGAAAAGTGACTGTTTATTACCATTGGAATGGGTTGGGGTGTTGAGTGAAGTATGTGAAGGGGATAAAGAGGCTCAAAATCTCAATCATAATATAAATTCATCATGAGGATGAAAGTAAAGCAGAGAATATACTCAATGGTTCTGTAACATCTTTCTATGTTGGCAGATAGTAACTACACTGGTTGAGGTTAGGATTTAATAATGTATAAAACTGTCTAATCACTACCTTGTAGACGTGAAACCAGTATACTATTGTATATCAGCTATATTTCAATAGAAAATATCCTAAGTAATAACAGAAAAATTAGAAAAGAACTATCTATAAATTTTGGAACAAGAAAAATAGAATAACTGATATTAATTCTGATGTATTTTACAGCACTAACAACCTATTCTTTGATTCTCCAGACACCAACTCGCTGTTCAAGAATTCAGTTCTGACACTAGCTACCCAGAGTTAGTGCAGACTTCATAGGTTAAGGGCTCAGTCCCACAAGACTGCCTCCCACTTCATATGTCAGTCACATGTCTCAGGCCTCCCGTACATATCACAGACTGGCTGTAAATTAGGAATTCCCCTGACACCTTCTCAGGTTTGGTAATTTTCTAGAATGGCTTACCAACTCAGAAATACACTTGACTTACATTTAGTTATTTATTATAAAGGATATTATAAAAGGTACAAATAAATTGCTCAATGAAGAGGTACACAGGGCAAAGTCCAGAGGGCCCCAAATGGAGAAGCTTCTTTCCCCACGGAGTTGGGGTGTGCCACCTTCCTCACATGTGGATGTGTTAACCAACTCAGATGCTTTCTGCACTTCTTCATTTAGGGGCTTCATAGAGGTTTCATCATGTGGGAATGATTGATTAGTAACTCGATCTCCAGGGCTTTCTCCCCCCCCCCCCCAACACACAGAGGTTGCGGGGAATGGAAGTGAAAGTTCTAGGTTTCTTATCAAGGTTTGGTATCTTTGGCAACCAGTCCCGTCCTGAAGCTATGTAGGGACCTGCCAAAAGTTGCTACATTAGAACAAAAGATGCTCCTATCATCCAGGACGTTCCAAGGGATTCAGGAGCTCTGTATCAGGAAGTAGGGACAAAGACCAAATATGTGTTTCTTCCTCATAATGAATCAAAAGACAGCAGATTAAATGTACAAAAGGGAGAATTTCATGTACTATACAATAGAAGTACAGTGAGATTAACAGTAGGCAAAATAGAAATCTGGAATGAAGCTTCAAGACACAAAGGATGTAATTTAGAGAAGAGAGGGTAGAGGATTCAAGTCCAAGGTCAAACTTACATTTATCTGGGCCTCATAAGGAGAGAAGAGAGATAAACAATGTTTTAAATAATGGAGGAGAATTTTCCAATACTGAGCAAAGACATCAAGCCATAGATTTAAGAAGTTCTGTGAACCTCAGTTGGTCAAGAAAGCCATGCTTAGGCATATCATAATTGGACTACACAAGATCAAAGACAGAAATCGTAAAAGCAGTCAGTGAAAAAAGGTACATCCCCTTCAAAGAAATAACAATTAGACCTATAGCTAAGGAAATATGGAAACCAAAGGAAATGGAAAAGTATTGTCAAGGGGCTGAAAGGTATTGTTAAGCCTAGAACTCTGTATCTATGAAAACATCCTTAAAATTAAATCGAAATAAAAGTACATTCACTTTTGTGCATCAAGGGGCACTATCAATGGAGTGAAAAGGCAACTCACAGAGTGGGAGCAAATATTTGTAAATCATATATCTGATAGGGGATTGATGTCCACAATATATAATGAACACCTACAATTCAACAACCAAAAAATAAACAACTCAGTTCAAAAATAGTCAAAAGACCAGAATAGACATTTTTCTAAGCTATACAGATAGATATGCACGTAAAGATGCACATCATCACTAATCATTAGGAAGAGACAAATGAAAACCACAATGAGATACCACTTCACACCCATTAGGATGGACATTACCTTTTTTAAAAGGAAACAATGAGTATTACGATGTAGAGAAACTGGAACCTTTGTGTATCATTGGTGGGAATGGAAAATGGGAAACAGTATGGCAGTCCTTGGAAAGGTTAAACATAGAATTATATGATCCAGCTGCTGTACTTCTGGGTATATATCTAAAAGAACTAAAAGCAGAGACTCAAGCAGATATTCGTAGAGCCATGTTCAAGGAAGCATTATTCATAATAGTGAAAATATGAAACAATTCAAGTGCCCAGCAACAAATGAATGGATAAACAAAATGCAGTCTATACATACAATTGAAGATTATTCAGCAATAAAAAGGAATGAAATGGGTAGACCTGGAGATATTATGTTAAATAAAATATACTAGTCACAAAAGGATAAATATTCTATGAATTCACTTATGTGGGTCACATAGAGTCAAATTTAGAGAGAAAGGAAGTAGAATGGGTGGATGCCAGTGGGGGAATGCAGAGAAGGTGGAATGGGGAATTGTTTAATGAGTATAAACTGTACAATTAAAATTGGTAAGTCATAAATGTTGTGTTATGTATATTTAACCACAGTAAGTAAAAAGGACATGCATTTTGGGGGCATAAACAAACCAAGAGAAATCATAGCCAGTGGTTCTCTGGTGTTAAGTATATAAAGGGAGATCTGTCAGAACAACAGTAATTCCAGATGACTGGAGAGCATCTATCACATTTTCTACAGTTATAAATTATTTTCTCCTTGGGAAATTGTAAGAACACTTACTTCTTAAGCCTCTTGAAACTTCACTCCCAGTGACAAGAATAATTCTACCCTGTAAGTGCAAGCTTCTCTTTCCTCATAAATTCCAGGCATAGGAATAAACTGTACTGAGGGCAATGATGAGAGATGACATTGAAAGTGTGGGTTTGGGACACATTTTGAGGGCACCAGAAGCCAAGATAGTGGTATAGATCTTTACCTTGTAGGTAACAGGGTCTAATTAGGATGAGAGACGTGATCTGTTTTTTCAGTAGAAAAATACTTGGTTTCTTTTTTCAGATTAAGAGTTACATATTCTTGTTGAAAATATTTGAAATATTATACAAATATATAACTTTGTGAAAACTCCCTGTAATGTACTCTTTCCTTCCACTTACAAGCAAGGTGTGTATTCTTTCTAGTATATTTTCTGTGCATATGCTAGCACTTGTGGCAATGGTTAATTTTATGTGTCAACTTGATTGGGCCATGGGGTACCAAGATATTTAATCAAACATCATTCTAGGTGCATCTGTGACAGTGATTTTGGATGAGATTCACATTTAAAGCAGAAGATTGAGTAAAGCAGATTGCCCTTCCTAAGGTGAGTGGGCCTCATCCAATCATTTGAAAGCCTGCAGAGAACAAAATGGCTGACTCTCCTCTGTGATGCATCAGCTCTTTCCTGCCTGTGGGCTCAAACTAAGGCATCAGCACTTCCTGTGTCTCAAGCCTACTGGCCTTTGCACTGTAACTATACCATCAGCATTCCTGGTCTCCAGTTTACTGACTCACCTGGCTGATCTTGGGATTTGTCAGCCTCCATATTTGTGTGAGCCAATTTCTTACAACAAATTAATCTGTCTCTCTCTCTCTGCATCTGTCTCTATACATACACACACACACATATACATATATAATGTATACATTTTATACATATGTATACACATAATCATACATATGTATAAATTATACATATGTATATGTAATGTATAAATTATATACATACATAATGTACAAATTTTGAGCCATTTGAGATCAAGTTGCAGACTGAATGGCTATTGCCCACTAAATAGCTCAGAGTATATATTTCCTAAGAAGAAGGACATTCTGTTACATAATCCAAAAATCAGGAATTAACACTGATGCAGTATTATAATTTAATCTATACACCTTATTCACTATTTAATTTTTATACCAATAATACTCTTTATACCAAACTTTCTTTTCTCCTGATCCATGATCAAATTCAGGGTTACACGGTGCATTTGGTTGTCAGATTTCTTTTATCTGATAGCCTTTCTTTGTGTTTCATGGCTGTGATATTAACTTTTATTACTAGGTTAAGTTGGTGTCTGTTGGGTTTTCTCATTATAAAGTTTGTATTTCCCTTCTTAATTAATGACTATTTTATGGAGATATACTTTGAGATTTAAACATAACTGTTTCTTTCTTTTCAAATTGATGTATAACTTACAAATGGTAAAATCCACCACTTTTAGTGTTCAATGCGAGAAGTTTGACAAATGCATTCTGTCATATAACTACCACCAACATCAAGATACAGAACAGTTCACTTATTCCCCCAAATTTCCTTAGTTTACTTTGTGGACAGCTCTTTCCTTTCCTCCCATCCACAACCCCCAACAACCACTGATCTATTTTATATCTGCGTTTTCACCTTTTCCAGAATGTTACTCATATTATTCTCAATGGTCAAATAGTATTTCACTATGTGATTGGTAAAAAATTACTTCAGTTCTTGTGATTAACATAGGACTAGTTTCTAATTTTTCCCTACTGTAATAAGTGCTCTAGGGAAATTCTTGTGTAATCATCCTTTTACATACAGGAGTATTTCTCTTTTGGGAAGTATATATGCAGATTTAAAATATTGAAAGATATGGAGAATTTTCATTCAAAAAAAGCTGTGCTGATCTTATTATAATCAGCAATTAACAGTTATTTTGTTTTGTTTTTCAAAAACTTCAATTTTGGCCAAAGTGGGTCTGGAAACCTACCATTAGACACACTTCTTTGGGTCAGACCAGCAATCTGTCTGTCCCGTTAACAACTCCCTCTATCATGTAGTAGACACGAAGGACCTGCTCAACCCTCAAAATGTCTCTAATACTATCAGTGAGAAAAGGCTGTTTGCTGCATGTCTCTAATCAAACACCATGTCTCTCTTCAGTGCGCCAGGCCTAGTAAAGAACTGCCCCAGGATTAGAACAGTTTTGCCTCACAGACACCTTAGGTCCTTTTGCTCCGGACCAGCATGCCCAGGGACCATCCCTGGGGTCCTGCCCTGTTGGTGGCCCAAATGTGGGTCATGATCTGATTTAGGGTGCTCTAGTTCATGTCTGGAACTTAAAAGAATGTCATGAGTACTGCTCTCCCAGCCCCTACCAGGTTCTTGGGCTGGGAGAATTCAGCAATTTGGAATACACCCCTTCATTTTATGTAAGAAGAAACTAAGTCCCAGAGAAGAGAGGGAACTCAGCCAAGACTCTCTCTCAGAGTGGGAGAACATGGATATTAACAAGGAAATAGTCATACCTTCTCTTTCAAGGTCTTGTACTCTAGGATGTTGCAGGGTGTATCTGGATGGAACATAAAGCTATTGAAAAATTTCCCCTCTCTTTCCCCTGGGGCTTTGTGCTAGAAAACTCTTGACAGTTTGGAGCCAAACTGCTTCATTTTAGCTAAGGGGCAACTGGGGCCTGGGAAAGGGAAGGGGCTTGGATAAGGACAGACAAAGATAAAATATCCACCCTAGTCTGAGGGAGGAGGAATATTTGTCGTGAGACCATCAGTAAGGACTGAGACTGGCAACAAGAACATGTCCTGCCCCAAGTTGGGAGAGGCCTGAAACCAAGGGCTTGTGTGCTGGGAGGCAGGCAGGTTACAAATGGATACTCAAAGCAAGCAGGGCCTGAGATGGGTGATGGCTTCCAGCACTCACATCAACAGCAGAGGTACTCCTCTCGGGGGATTACGTTGTGGATGTATGTGTGTGAGAGTGAGAGTGAGAGAGAGACAGAGAGGCAAACAGAGAAAGCATCTGATGGGTGGGGAACAGGTGGTTCTAGGCCTGGAAGGCCTTGACAGTGTGAGAGGCAGAGGTGAAAATCATCATCAGGGATAATGTAAGGGGCAAAGTCAAGAACCCTAGTCAGGCCTGGCCTGTGGCTGTGGGTGAGGAACAGGGATGAGGGCTCCTTGTTGGCAAGCCCTGCTATATTAATGCAGTGCAGTTACTAAGTATTTACTGTGTGTGGGGCCTTGTACCGAAGCATGAGCTGCTCTGATGAGGCCCCTAACTGCCCCAAGTTTGGACTCCTGGAGCATTCCCTACAGCACTAGGACACTTATGCCTGAGGGCAGACAGAATTCCTGGAGCATCACAGAGAAAGTGCTAAGTACTCACCAGGTGGTTCAGAGAACCTCCTCTGCAATACCTGTCAACTACTCACCTCCCCATAGTAACCCCAAAAGGGAGCTCCACAGCTCCAGGGATAGCCCAGTACCTCCTAAGACTCACTTTGCCTGGAGCGTGTCCCATTGGACTCTCTGGACAAGAAGGCAGCTACGTTGATACCTCTTCTACTGGTTGAGGACCAAACGAAGGTGCCAATAAAAAAAATCATACAGGCCTAGGCATGTACTCAAGCCTTCAAAGGTTTGTCCTCTGAGATTCTCAGAGGTTCTATGAGAATTTGGGGACTGTCTTAGAATGCCATGTGAGGAACAGGATCCTGTGCAACACTCCTCCACCCTGAACAACCAACTACATGCCTTGCTTAGTGGGGCAATGAGGCAAAAGTAAGTCATAGGCAGTGCTCCTTGTGACTATCCTGATAGTGACTTTCATGAAGACTACACATACTCCTGAGGAGGATGTCAGGAGGTGCTGCAAATGTTGTAGGTCCATCCTGGGAAGAAGCACTTCAACTTTGGAGAGCTGGAGGCCCTCACCAATAAAGGTTTTGTGAAGCAGAAGTACTTGGAGTACTCAAGTGTTTATATAGAGTAAAGCTAGTTAAACTGTAAGCAAGGGCTGTAATGTGGGTGCCCATGAAATGAGTGAAAACAGGATGTTTTTGGGAGCCTCTGGAGGCAATGCTGGTGATAAAGGCATGTGCAGCGTAAGTAAAAGTGCCAGCGAAAGCACCAATAGTAGTGCCATGGCCAGTACCACGACCCCTGCTAGAACTGTATGGAGAAGATACAACAGTTTGTGTTTGCAGCAGGCTCTTTCATGAGACCAGAACAAATGGACACTAGGATGCTGATTTATAAGAAGTGAAGGGGTGGGGTGAGGGGGAGCATGCTGCCTGATGTATTTTTTATCCAATTCATAGTTGTTACTTGGTGATTTAGCTTTCCACCTATCTACCTTAGATGTTATTACCTTAGATGCTATAACAATGTTTTGTAACATCTTAATAGATTGTTGGGTTAAGATTGGAATGTAGGTTAATGAATGGAATCAGTCCAACAGATTTTAATTTCTGTCTCTAGTATTAAGGACTAGGAGCTCTGCTGGGCTTTAAAAGATATTATTGAGAAATTACACACTTATGACTGATAACTTCTTGCACAGGATTGGAATCGACTGTTCCTTGAAAGCTTCCTAAAAGACATAAAAGAAAAGGAAAGGAAAGGGAAAGTGGTGGGGTAGTTTTGTATTTAAGTCTGTGTCACATGGATTCACTTGTATACCTAAGTACAAAGGGGAAAATGAACACTTGTGGAATACTAGAGAATGCTTGTTAACTTGTTTACTCCACATACATTAAATTATGTTAATTATCCTAGTGCTGAGGATAGGAGGATGAACAAGATACACAAACTCTGTCCAAGAAATGAGAGTGGGCAGAGAGGATTGGAGAAAGTCATAGAAGCTAACCAAATCAGCAGTATCAATTCACTGTGTTGTGAGAGACACCTAACAAGCATGGGGTGAGAGTAGTTGGGGAAAAGAGAGAAGTATTCCTTGTGGTGAGATGTCATCAGAGAACAAGAGGACAAGCATTAAGGAGAGTGGGAATGTAGTCGGCCCAAAGAATAGAAATAAGTCAAAGACTGAGGCGGGGCAGCTTGGGTGTGTCTGGAGCTGCCCTTTCCTCCATGGGACTGAAAGTTAAAACTGAGTGGAGAATGTACTGAAATATGAAGTTGTAGGAGGGGAAGATGAGGGTCCAGGTCTTCAAACTGTAGGCCTTGAGGCTCAGAGAATAAAATCTGGAATAAAGCTCTAGGAATTCGGCTTATCCCCAGAAGTTATTTCTAGAGACAGGGTTAGGGGAAGGGGCTTGAAGTTAACCAGATCTCCACACTGAGACTAGGATAAATATAAAGAAATCCTCCCCATCTGTCCAGTCATCCCAAAGCTTCATGAGGTAGTGAGTTAGCCACACCAGAGGGGTCTATGCAAGCAGAGAGATGCTATAGTGGAAGGGATGTAACTGGTCCCTCCTATCCATGAGAGTCACAGGCCTTTTGTGCAAGTTGGATGTGATTGTATACATGAAGGCTTCTGGGACAGACTAGGCTCTCAATAAGCTTCTGGTGAATGCCAGGATGGACAAGTATAGCCAAATTCTCAGAAATTCCTCCAAGAAGGGAAGGGGAGCTTGTCATTCTGGGGACAGCAATAATGTAACTAGCCCCTATTCTTTCCATCTGCTTTGAAAGTTGTCTTATTTATACAAATATTCCCTGTGTGCATTCTGACTGAAAATGATTTTAAAAAATAGCCCTCTATTGATCACCCACTTCATGAACAGTCCTCTAGCTGCAGATGAGCACAATTACCAGTTTGGTGTGTTTCCTTCAAGACTTTTACATTTAGGTCTTACATTTAGGTCTTTAATCCACTTCGAGTTTACTTTTGTGTATGGTGCTAGGGAGTAATCCAGTTTCATTCTCTTGCATGTAGCTGTCCATTTTCCCAACACCACTTGTTGAAGAGACTGTCTTTTCCCTATTGTATATTCATGGCTCCTTTGTCATATATTAGTTGACCATATATGCGTGGGTTATTTCTCGGCTCTATTTCTGTTCCACTGATCTTAGTCTGTTCTTATTCCAGTGTCATACTGTTTAGATTACTTTAGCTTTGTAGTATAGCCTGAAGTCAGGGAGTGTAATACTTCTTGCTTTGTTCTTTCTCAAGATTGCTTTGGCTATTTGGGGACTTTTGCACTTCCATATAAATTTTAGGATTCTTTGCTGAAGTTTATTGAAAAATGTCATTGGTGTTTTGATAGGGATTGCATAGAATCGGTAAATTGCTTTGGTCAGGATGGCCGTTTTGACACACCCCAGTATTAATTCTTCCTATCCTTGTGCATGAGATGGACTCCCATTTATTTGTGTCTTCTTCAGTTTCTTTCATCACTGTCATGTTTTTCAGAGGACAGGTCTTTCACCTCCTTGGTTAGGTCTATTTCTAGGTATTTTCTTCTTTTCAATGCAATTGTAAATGGAGTTGTTGCCCAGATTTCTCCTTCTTCTAATCCACTGTTAATATATAGGATTGCAACAGATTTCTATATATTAATTTTGAATCCTACAAATTTTCTGAATCCAGTTTTTAGTTCTAATTCTTTTTGATGAAGCCTCTGGGAAACAGAGGAAACAAGAAAAATATGACAAAATCTTTACCACTATTAAACTTTCATTGTGATTTGACGTATGTTCTTTACATTTTCTAGGTATATTTTCCCATACTTTCTATCATTACTGGTAGAAATTGCTGTCTTATCTGTGTTCTTTGTTTCTTCCTCAGTTCATTTTCAGTCTTTAGAAAACCAGTTGATTTATGTATGCTGATTTTGTATCCTACAACTAACTGTTTTCTTGGTGGAGTCTTTAGGGTTTTCTGCACATAAGATCACATCAGCCACAAACAGATGATTTTACTTCTTCCTTTATGATTCTGGTGTCTTTTTTTCTCTTCCTTGGCTGATTGGTCTGGCTAGGCCTTCCATGACAATGTTGAATAAGAGGGGTGAGAGGTCCTGTATTTGACCTTAGGGTAAAACCTTTCAACCTTCACCATTAAGTATGATGTTAGCTGTGGCCATTATGTGGAGGTATGCTCCTTCTACACCCGATTCTTTGAGAGTTTTTATCATGAATGGATGATGAATTTTGTCAAATGCTTTTGCTCCATCAGTTGAGATGATCATGTGGTTTTCATTCTTCATTCTGTTAATGTGGTGTATTACATTGATTTTTGTATGTTGAATCATCCTTGCATTACAGGAATAAATCCCACTTGATCATGGTGTATGATCCTTTTCGTGTGCTGTTGAGTTTGGTTTACTAGTATTTTGCTGAGAGTGTTTCAATCTATATTCATCAAGGATATTGGCTTGTAATTTTCTTTTCTTGTGATGCCCTTATCTGGCTTTGGTTATAGGGTAATGGTGGCCTTTTAAAATGAATTTGGAAGTGTTCCCTCCTCCACTGCTTTTGGCAGAGTTTGAGAAGGATTGGCATTAATTGTTCTTAAATGATTGGTAGAATTACTGAAGCCATCTGGTCCTGGGATTTTCTTCGTTGGCAGGTTTTATATTAGTCATTCAGTCTCCTTATTTGTAATTGGTCTGTTTAGATTTTCTATTTCTCCTTGACTCAATCTTGGTAGGTTGTGTGTTTTAGGAACGTGCCACTTCTAGGTTACCCAATTTATTGACCTACAGTTTTCCATAGTATTGTCTTACAATTCTTTTTATTTCTGTGGCATCATTTGTAATGTATCCTCCTTTATATCTGATTTTGGTAAATGGAGACTTTTTTATTCTTAGTCCAGCCAACTTTGTCAATTTTTTTATCTTAAAAAAATCAACTCGAGGCAGAGCCAGGATGGCGGCGTGAGTAGAGCAGTGGAAATCTCCTCCCAAAAACACATAGAGCTATGAAAATATAACAAAGAAAAATCTTCCTAAAAGAGAGACCACAGGACACAGGACAACATCCAGACCACATCCACACCTGCAAGAACCCAGCGCCTTGAGAAGGGGGTAAGATACAAGCCCCGGCCCGGTGGGACCCGAGCGCCCCTCCCCCCGGCTCCCAGCGGGTGGAAAGAAACCGCAGCGGTTTTTTTTTTGGTGAGTGTTTTTTGGAAGCCTTAAAGGGACAGGGCCCCCGTTGCTAGGGAGGCAGGGTGGCGGGACTGATGAGCGGGTGACTGGCACCGGCGCCTGAGGACAAAGATTATCCCGCATTTTTCCCTGCGGGACCGGTGGGCGGGTGCCTGAGACCGGGGCCTGAGGACGGAGGAAATCGTGCGTTTTTCCCCTTTTTTTTTCTCTCTTTGGCGAGTGCTTTTTGGAAGCCTTAAAGGGACAGGGACCCCGGTGCTAGGGAGGCAGGGCGGTGGGACTGGTGAGCGGGTTCCTGGGACCGGTGCCTAAGGACAAAGAATATCACGCGTTTTTCCCTGCAAGACCGGTGGGTGGGTGCTTTTTGGAAGCCTTGAAGGGACAGGGACACTGGTGCTAGGGAGACAGGGCAGCAGGACCAGTGAGCGGGTGCCTGGGACCGGCGCCTGAGGACAAAAAAAAAATTGCGTGTTTTTTCCTTTTTTTTTTTTTTTTTCTGTTCCCCCTCTCATTGTTGCTGTTGTTGTTTTGGTTTGGAGAGTGCTTTTTGGAAGTCTTAAAGGGGCAGGACAGGTCACTTAGACCAGAGGCAGGGAATCTGGGAATCTCTGGGCACTCTAAGCCCCTGGGCAGCAGGAAGCACAGAGGCCCCTTATGGAGATAAATAGCCTCCCGGCCGCTCCCCCTCCAATGGGGCTCCACCATTTTGGAGGAGCAGCCCCAGCCAGGCCACGCCCACAGCAACAGCGGACATAAACCCCATAGCAAATGGGCAGGAAGCAGAAGCCCTGTCTGCACACAGCTGCCCAGCACAAGCCACTAGAGGTCACTATTCTCCCAGGAAAGGAAGGCCACAAACCAACAAGAAGGAAAGCTCTCCCAGCTGTCACTTGTACCAGCTCTGCAAACTATCTCTATCACCATGAAAAGGCAAAACTACAGGCAGACAAAGATCACAGAGACAACACCTGAGAAGGAGACAGACCTAACCAGTCCTCCTGAAAAAGAATTCAAAATAAAAATCATGAACATGCTGAAAGAGATGCAGAGAAAAATGCAAGAGCAGTGGGATGAAGTCCGGAAGGAGATCACAGATGTCAGGAAGGAGATCACAGAAGTGAAACAATCCCTGGAAGGATTTATAAGCAGAATGGACAAGATGCAAGAGGCCATTGAAGGAATAGAAGCCAGAGAACAGGAACGTATAGAAGCTGACATAGAGAGAGATAAAAGGATCTCCAGGAATGAAACAACACTAAGAGAACTATGTGACCAAGCCAAAAGGAATAATATTCGTATTATAGGGATACCAGAAGAAGAAGAAAGAGGAAAAGGGATAGAAAGTCTCTTTGAAGAAATAATTGCTGAAAACTTCCCCAAACTGGGGGAGGAAATAATCGAACAGACCATGGAATTACACAGGACCCCCAACAGAAAGGATCCAAGGAGGACAACACCAAGACACATAGTAATTAAAATGGCAAGCATCAAGGACAAGGAAAGAGTTTTAAAGGCAGCTAGAGAGAAAAAGGTCACCTATAAAGGAAAACCCATCAGGCTAACATCAGACTTCTCGACAGAAACCCTACAGGCCAGAAGAGAATGGCATGATATACTTAATGCAATGAAACAGAAGGGCCTTGAACCAAGGATACTGTATCCAGGACGACTATCATTTAAATATGATGGCAGGATTAAAATATTCCCAGACAAGCAAAAGCTGAGGGAATTTGCTTCCCACAAACCACCTCTACAGGGCATCCTACAGGGACTGCTCTAGATGGGAGCACCCCTAAAAAGAGCACAGAACAAAACACCCAACATATGAAGAAGGGAGGAGGACGAATAAGAAGGGAGAGAAGAAAAGAATCTCCAGACAGTATGTATAACAGCTCAATAAGCGAGCTAAGTTAGGCAGTAAGATACTAAAGAAGCTAACCTTGAACCTTTGGTAACCACGAATCTAAAGCCTGCAATGGCAATAAGTACATATCTCTCAATAGTCACCCTAAATGTAAATGGACTTAATGCACCAATCAAAAGACATAGAGTAATAGAATGCATAAAAAAGCAAGACCCATCTATATGCTCCTTACAAGAAACTCACCTTAAACCCAAAGATAAGCATAGACTAAAAGTCAAGGGATGGAAAAACATATTTCAGGCAAACAACAGTGAGAAGAAAGCAGGGGTTGCAGTACTAATATCAGACAAAATAGACTTCAAAACACAGAAAGTAACAAGAGATAAAGAAGGATACTACATAATGATAAAGGGCTCAGTCCAACAAGAGGATATAACCATTCTAAATATATATGCACCCAATACAGGAGCACCAGCATATGTGAAGCAAATACTAACAGAACTAAAGAGGGAAACAGACTGCAATGCATTCATTTTAGGAGACTTCAACACACCACTCACCCCAAAGGATAGATCCACCGGGCAGAAAATAAGTAAGGACACACAGGCACTGAACAACACACTAGAACAGATGGACCTAATAGACATCTATAGAACTCTACATCCAAAAGCAACAGGATATGCATTCTTCTCAAGTGCACATGGAACATTCTCCAGAATAGACCACATACTAGCTCACAAAAAGAGCCTCAGTAAATTCCAAAATATTGAAATTCTACAGACCAATTTTTCAGACCACAAAGGTATAAAAGTAGAAATAAATTCTACAAAGAAAACAAAAAGGCTCACAAACACATGGAGGCTTAACAACATGCTAGTTAATAATCAATGGATCAATGAACCAATCAAAATAGGGATCACGGAATATATAGAAACAAATGACAACAACACTAAGCCCCAACTTCTGTGGGACGCAGCGAAAGCAGTCTTAAGAGGAAAGTATATAGCAATCCAGGCACACTCGAAGAAGGAAGAACAATCCCAAATGAATAGTCTAACATCACAATTATCAAAACTGGAAAAAGAAGAACAAATGAGGCCTAAAGTCAGCAGAAGGAGGGACATAATAAAGATCAGAGAAGAAATAAACAAAATAGAGAAGAATAAAACAATAGCAAAAATCAACGAAACCAAGAGCTGGTTCTTCGAGAAAATAAACAAAATAGATAAGCCTCTAGCCCAACTTATTAAGAGAAAAAGAGAATCAACACAAATCAACATAATCAGAAATGAGAATGGAGAAATCACGACAGACTCCACAGAAATACCAAGAATTATTAAAGACTACTATGAAAACCTATATGCCAACAAGCTGGAAAACCTAGAAGAAATGGACAACTTCCTAGAAAAATACAACCTCCCAAGACTTACCAAGGAAGAAACACAAAAGTTAAACAAACCAATTATGAGCAAAGAAATTGAAACAGTAATCAAAAAACTACCCAAGAACAAAACCCCGGGGCCGGACGGATTTACCTCGGAATTTTATCAGACACACACAGAAGACATAATACCCATTCTCCTTAAAGTGTTCCAAAAAATAGAAGAAGAGGGAATACTCCCAAACTCATTCTATGAAGCCAACATCACCCTAATACCAAAACCAGGCAAAGACCCCACCAAAAAAGAAAATTACAGACCAATATCCCTGATGAATGTAGATGCAAAAATACTCAATGAAATATTAGCAAACAGAATTCAACAGTATATCAAAAGGATCATACACCATGACCAAGTGGGGTTCATCCCAGGGATGCAAGGATGGTACAACATTCGAAAATCCATCAACATCATCCACCACATCAACAAAAAGAAAGACAAAAACCACATGGTCATCTCCATAGATGCTGAAAAAGCATTTGACAAAATTCAACATCCATTCATGATAAAAACTCTCAGCAAAATAGGAATAGAGGGCAAGTACCTCAACATAATAAAGGCCATATATGATAAACCCGCAGCCAGCATTATACTGAACAGCGAGAAGCTGAAAGCATTTCCTCTGAGATCGGGAACCAGACAGGGATGCCCACTCTCCCCACTGTTATTTAACATAGTACTGGAGGTCCTAGCCACGGCAATCAGACAAAACAAAGAAATATAAGGAATCCAGATTGGTAAAGAAGAAGTTAAACTGTCACTATTTGCAGATGATATGATACTGTACATAAAAAACCCTGAAGACTCCACTCCAAAACTACTAGAACTGATATCGGAATACAGCAAAGTTGCAGGATACAAAATTAACACACAGAAATCTGTAGCTTTCCTATATACTAACAATGAATCAATAGAAAGAGAAATCAGGAAAACAATTCCATTCACCATTGCATTAAAAAGAATAAAATACCTAGGAATAAACCTAACCAAAGAAGTGAAAGACTTATTCTGAAAACTACAAGTCACTCTTAAGAGAAATTAAAGGGGACACTAACAGATGGAAACTCATCCCATGCTCCTGTTTAGGAAGAATGAATAAAATCAAAATGGCCATCCTGCCCAAAGCAATATACAGATTTGATGCAATCCCTATCAAATTACCAGCAACATTCTTCAATGAATTGGAACAAATAATTCAAAAATTCATATGGAAACACCAAAGACCCCGAATAGCCAAAGCAATCCTGAAAAAGAAGAATGAAGTAGGGGGGATCTCACTCCCCAACTTCAAGCTCTACTACAAAGCCATAGTAATCAAGACAATTTGGTACTGGCACAAGAACAGAGCCACAGACCAGTGGAACAGATTAGAGACACCAGAAATTAACCCAAACATAAATGGTCAATTAATATTTGATAAAGGAGCCATGGACATACAATGGCAAAATGACAGTCTCTTCAACAGATGGTGCTGGCAAAACTGGACAGCTACATGTAGGAGAGTGAAACTAGACAATTGTCTAACCCCATATACAAAGGTAAACTCAAAATGGATCAAAGACCTGAATGTAAGTCATGAAACCATTAAACTCTTGGAAAAAAACATAGGCAAAAACCTCTTAGACATAAACATGAGTGACCTCTTCTTGAACATATCTCCCCGGGCAAGGAAAACAACAGCAAAAATGAGCAAATGGGACTACATTAAGCCGAAAAGCTTCTATACAGCAAAACACACCATCAATAGAACAAAAAGGAACCCTACAGTATGGGAGAATATATTTGAAAATGACAGATCCGATAAAGGCTTGACGTCCAGAATATATAAAGAGCTCACACGCCTCAACAAACAAAAAACAAATAACCCAATTAAAAAATGGGCAGAGGAACTGAACAGACAGTTCTCTAAAAAAGAAATACAGATGGCCAACAGACACATCAAAAGATGCTCCACATTGCTAATTATCAGAGAAATGCAAATTAAAACTACAATGAGGTATCACCTCACACCAGTAAGGATAGCTGACATCCAAAAGACAAACAACAACAAATGTTGGCGAGGCTGTGGAGAAAGGGGAACCCTCCTACACTGCTGGTGGGAATGTAAATTAGTTCAACCATTGTGGAAAGCAGTATGGAGGTTCATCAAAATGCTCAAAACAGACCTACCATTTGACCCAGGAATTCCACTCCTAGGAATTTACCCTAAGAACGCAGCAATCAAGTTTGAGAAAGACAGATGCACCCCTATGTTTATTGCAGCACTATTTACAATAGCCAAGAATTGGAAGCAACCTAAATGTCCATGGGTAGATGAATGGATAAAGAAGATGTGGTACATATACACAATGGAAGACTACTCAGCCATAAGAAGTGGAAAAATCCAACCATTTGCAGCAACATGGGTGGAGCTGGAGAGTATTATGCTCAGTGAAATAAGCCAAGCGGAGAAAGAGAAATACCAAATGATTTCACTCATCTGAGGAGAATAGGAACAAAGGAAAAACTGAAGGAACAAAACAGCAGCGGAATTACAGAACCCAAAAATGGACTAACAGGTACCAAAGGGAAAAGAACTAGGGAGGATGGGTGGGCAGGGAGGGATAAGGGGGGGGTAAGAAAAAGGGGGGTTATTAAGATTAGCATGCATGGGGGGGAGGGAGAAAGGGGAGGGTGGGCTGCACAACACAGAGAGGACAAGTAGTGACTCCACAACATTTTGCTAAGCTGATGGACAGTAACCGTAATGTGGTTGTTTGGGGGGACCTGATATAGGGGAGAGCATAGTATACATAGTATTCTTCATGTAAGTGTAGATTAAAAATTTAAAGAAAAAAAAAAGGAAGAAAGAAAGAAAGAAAAGGGGGATTACTCCTTGATAGGATAAAACTATTGGTAAATCAAAGATCAACGCATGCTTTAAATGTCCTTAATGTTGATCACTTAAAGGGTGTCAGATGATCAGCTATGGAGGAACTCTTTTCTGATAATATTCCTTTCTTTTTTTTAAAAAAAAAAGCAGTTACTGTGTGCTGACCTCCAATGAGTTCTGCACAGTGATATAGAGGGCATGTCAAAATGTGGGCAAAGGGTCTGTTTATTTCTATGCAGAAGATCAAGGCCTAGCTTGGATACCCAGGAAATGAACTAAGATACGATATGAGGAGGAGCTTCTGGCATCAGCACTCTCTGGAGGACTTGTGCCAGGGGGATGATCATCAAAAAGCCTCCACAGGGATCCGGACGATGCTGCGGTTGTGGCTGCATCCAGCCCACCGTCTCCTGGACTTGCCATAGGAATGAGGAGGGAGATGTCTAGGCTGGCATGTGCATACAGTGAGACAACGAATTTGACCAGATCTGTACTGTTGGAACTCAACCAGGAGTTGGGAGGGGTGCAAGTTGTAGCACTCCAAAATCTCATGACTATAGACTATCTACAGTTAAAAGAACATATGGGATGTGAACAGATCCCAGAAATGGGCTGCTTTAATTTGTCTGATTGTTCAAGCACAGTTGGACAATATCCATCATATCATAGATAAATTTTCACAAATGCCTAGGGTGCCTAAATGGTTTTCTTGGCTTCACTGGAGATGGATGGTAATTATAGATTTGCTTTGTTTATGTCACCGTACTCCTATTATGTTAATATGTGTGTGAAAATTAGTTAGTAGTTTAAAACCTATACATACTTAAGGTACTCTACAAGAAGATATGTCAAAGAAATAATCAATCCTCCCATATTTCCTTCCATATGCTACCTCTATAGCTTTTCTTCTTCCTTCCTAATTACAACCTTTAAATAGAATTTGTGCCTCATATCGAATTTACCGAGTATCATAATTCCTCCAGGTGGTAAAGATACCTCGAGACAAGTGCTGGGCATAGAAGCCACAGGGCATAAATCTGCAAAGAAGTAAAGAGCTAACCTTTTCAAACAATATGGCTTCTCTCTCACTTACCAACTTTACATTTCCCTGTATGGCCCCGGAAGATGGCTGGTTAGCCAGAGACGGGTAAGATTCCTCAAGGGAGGAACAACCTAAGACAGGCACAGTCGCAGGGGGGCCATCAGGTGAGAATTTGGGGATCAACAGAGGTGAGGCTCCGAACCTCACCCCCCCTGCTTTGAGAGAAATCTTCTGCATCCGTGGATGTCTTGCTGCCCTTGTCTAGCCTGGATTAATACTTAGTCCATAGGCACACACCTGATCATCTGATCATCTACATTTGCCCTCTTACAGCACTAAACTATGTTTTCTACCTTTATCTTGCATCTACCTACCACTTCAGCATTTTATTAAAAATAAAAATAATAATAATAATAGAGGGAGAAATGTGGGATCCACATATAAATCAAGTACAAAAATCAAATGAATATTCATATTTGACCTGATTGTTTATGGGTCATAATGCGTGATCAAAACCGAAAGTTTCTGTGATGAATGCCCTTGTACTGTTCACCATGTAAGAATTTATTCACTATGTAAGAATTCGTTCACCATGTAAGAACTTGTCCGTTATGCTTCAGAAGATTGGAGACTGATGAGAATTAGGCTTGAGATGGATTAATGATTGTACATTGAGCATTGACCCCCCCATACTGAATTTTATTGTTGTTAACAACCATTTGATCAATAAATATGAGAGATGCCCTCTCAAAAAAAAATCAACTCAATTTCATTGATATTCTTCTATTCTCTATTTTTTTTATTTCTGCTTTAGTCTTTGTTTTTTTCCTTCCCTCTGCTACCTTTGGGCTTTTGTTGTAGCTGTTATGTTATTTTTCTGGTTTCTTGAAATGCATAATTAAGTTGGTTTGAATTCAGTCCTCCTTTCTGATATATGCATTTATAACTATAATCTTCCCTCTTAGCACTCTTGCTGCATCCCATGGGTTTTGGAATGGTGTGTTTTCATACTCATTTGTCTCAAGGTATTTTCTAATTTCTCTTATGACTTGTTTGATTTATTGGTTGCTTAAGAGTATGTTGTTTAATTTCCACATATTTCTGGATTTTCTAGTTATCCTTCTGCTGTTGAATTCTGCTTTCATTCCATGGTCATTAAAACAGAGAATTTGTATGATTTCAATCTTCTCCAATTTCTTACAACTTGTTTTGAGGACCAATATGTAGTCTCTCCTGGAGAATGTTCCATGCACAGTTGAGTAAAATGTGTATTCTGCTGTTGGATGGAGGGTTCTGTACATGCCTGTTAGGCTCGATTGTCTTATACTGTTCTGTAAGTCTGGTATTTCCAAATTGATCATCTGTCTGGTTGTTCTATTCATTAACAAAGGTCGGGTATTGATGTCTCCTACTATTGTTGTGTTACTGTCTATTTTCCCCTTCAAGTCTGTAAAATTTTTCTTTATATATTTAGAAGCTCTAAGGTTTGGTACATAAATATTTATAACTTTTATGTCTTCTTGGTGAATTGACCCCTTTATCATTATATGATATCCTTCTTTGTCTCTTGTAAGAGTTCTTTATTTAAAGTCTCTTTTGTCTGATATTAGTGTAGCCACCCCTGCTTTCTTTTGGTTACTATTTGCAGGGAACATATTCTTTCATCATCTCACTCTCAGCCTATGTGTGTCCTTATATCCAAAATGAGTCTCATGTAGACAGCATATAGTTGGATCCTGTCTTTTTTTATCCATCCAGCCATTCTATGTCTTTTGATTGGTGTGTTTAATCCATTTACATTCACTGTAATTACTGACGGGGAAGGCCTTTCTACTGCCATTTTGCTCATTGTTTTCTGCATGTCTTGTAGTTTTTTTTGTCCCTTCTTTCCCTCCCTTCTGCCTTCCTTTATGCTTTACTGATATTTTTGTAGGGATATGATTTGATTCCATCCTTACTTATTATTGTGTATACTCTACATTGCTTTGTGGTTATATTGTAATTACATAATATTTTAAGGCTATAGCAATCTATTTTAAACTGATAACAACTTAACTTCTATTGCCTACAAAATCTTTATTCATTTACTTCTCCACCATCATTTATGTTACCGATCTCAGAGACTGAATCTTTAGGTATCAGGTACCCATTAACATAAGGTTTCCTGGTTTTGTCATTTAAATTTTATATGCCAAAATCATAATAGCACAGGTTATTATATTTCTCTCTGTATTTACCTTTACAAAATAAACATTTTCATATGGCTTAATGATGCTCTCTAAATCCTTCTGTTTAAACTTAAAAGACTTCCTTCATCATTTCTAGTTAAGACCAGGTTTAGTGGTAATGAGATCCTTAAGCTTTTCTTTATCTCAGCAGTCTTAGTTTCTCCTTCACTTTTTAGGGAAGTTTTGCCAAATACAGTATTCTTGGTTGACAGTTTCTTCTTTCAGCACTTTGAATATAATATCATTCACTCATTTCTGGCATACAAAGTTTCTGCTGAAAAGTCCACTCATAATCTTATGGAAGCTCCCTTGTATGTGACAAATTGCTCTTCTATTGTTGCTCTCAGGATTCTCTCTATGGCTTTGACTTTAGACAGTTTGATTATCATGTTTCTCACTGTGGTTCTTTTTGGACTTATCCTACTTCAAATTGTTGAGGCTTTCTGAATTTGTGTGTCCATTTCTTTCCTCAGACCTGGAAAGCTTTCCGTCATTATTTCTTCAAATAAACTTTCTCCTTTCTCCTTCAGAACTGCGTAATGTGTATATTAGTCTGCTTGATAGCATCCCATAGCCACTTTTCTCTTTATTCTCTTTACACTCTCTTCCTCTCACTCAATGATTTCAGACGAACCATCTTCAAATTCACTTATTCTTTCTTCTCTCTATTCTTATTCAAGCCTGCTGTTGAATTGCTCTAATGAAATTTTCTGCTGTTATTGTGCTCTTCAGCTCCAGAAATTCCTTTGTACTTTCCATTTTTGTAAATATTCTCTTTTTATTCATGCATTATTTTCCTTACTTTGTTGTCTTTCAGTTCTTTGAGCATCTTTATGACAGTTACTTTTTTACTGAGATACATGTCAATGAATTTTGACACGTGTATACACTGATGTAACCATCACCCAGATCAAGCTATCAAACCTTCTCACTACTTAATTTTTTCCTCCTTACCTACTTCACCTCCCCATATCAACCACCAGTCTGTTCCCCATGTCTATGAGTCTATTTTCTGGGGTTTTTTTGTTTTGTTTTTTTTTAGATTCCAAATATAAGTGAGATCATATGGTATTGGTATTTGTCTTTCTCTGTCTGACTTATTTCACTCAGCATATTACCTTTTAGGTCCAGCCATGTTGTTGCAAATGGTCAGATTTCATTCATTTTGGTGGCTGAGTAAATACTCCATTGTATATATGTACCAAATTTTTTACATTCATCCATCGACGGACATTTAGGTTGCTTCCACATTTTAGCTATTATAAGTAATGCTACGATAAATGCTAGAACACATATATCTTTTTTATCATTAAACTATGCATTGATTCTCTTTTTTTAATTAAGGTATCATTGATATACAATCTTATGAAGGTTTCACATGAGCAAGATTGTGGTTTCAACATTCACCCATATTATCATGTCCACCCCTACACTGTCCATCAGCAACCACTGTCCATCAGTGTAGTAAGATGCTATAGAGTCATTACTTGTCTTCTCTGTTCTATACTGCCTTCCCCGTGACCTACCTATATTGTGTGTGCTAATTGGAAGAATGCACAAATCTTTTTGAATTAAGGGTTTTGGTTTCTTCAGGTAAATTTTCAGAATTTCTGGGTCATATGGTATTTCTGTTTTTAGAAATACCCGCATCCTGCTTTCCATAGTGGCTATACCAATTTACAATCCTACCAGCAGTTTATGTGTGTTCACTCTTCTCCACATTCTTGTCCTGCTTATATTAGCTACTCTGACTGATGTGAGATGATATATCATTGTGGTTTTGATTTGCATTTCCCTGATGATTAGTGATGTGGAGCATCTTTTCATGTGTCTCTTGCCATCTGTATCTCTCCTTTGGAAAAATGTCTATTCAGAGCTTCTGCCCATTTTTAAATTGGATTATTTGTTTCATTTGTGTGATGAGTTGTACGAGTTCTTTATACACTTTGGATATTATCCCCTTATTAGATACATCATTTGAAAACATATTCTACCATATAGTAGGTTGCCCTTTGTTTTGTTGGTGGTGTCCTTTGCTGTGTAGCAGCTTTCTGGTTGATGTAGTACCACTTGTTTATTTTTGCTTTTGTTTCTCTTGCCTGGGGAGATAGGTACCAAAAACCAAAAAAGAACCTACTAATGCTGATGTCCAAGAGTGCATGTTTGTGTTTTCTTCTAGGAGTTTCAGTTTATATTTAGGTCTTTAATTCATTTTGAGTTTATTTTTGGATATGGTGTCAGTGATCCAGTTTCATTTTTTGCATGTATTTTTTTCAGTTTTTCCAATCCCACTCATTAAAGAGACTGTCTCTTCCCCATTGCATAGTCTTAACTCCCTTGTCATATATTAATTAACTACATAGTTATGGGTTTATTTATGGGCTCTGTAGTCTATTCTATTAATTTATGTATCTGGTCTTGTGCCACTATCATACTGTTTTTATTACTGTAGCTTTGTAGTATGGTTTGAAATCAGGTGGGGTGATATACACACAGCTTTGTTCTTTCTCAAGAATGCTTTGGCTTATGACAGTTATTTTAAATTCTTTGTTAGGCAGCTTACAGATCTGAATTTCCTTAGGGTTAGTTTCTGGAAGTTTTATTTTGTTCCTTTGAGTGGGTGGGACATGTTTATCTGTTTCTTTGAATGTCTAGTAATATTTTGCTGGAATTTGGATGTTTTGAAAAAACAGCTGCCTCTCCCAGTCTTTGAATCTGGCTTTGTATAGTTGAAGACCTTCACCAATCACCCCAGATGGAGGTTCGAAGACAACTAAAACGTTCTGATCTCTTGCTTCCTCCCTGAGTCTTCTCAAATGTGCTGCCAGCCTCTGTTGTCAGCAGCTTCCAAATCCTAGCACCAGTCCTCTCAGTGCTATGAGTCAGGCAAGACAGAAACCAGTCCCTCAGACAACGTTTGGACAATCAAGACATTGAATGCACAGTCCAATCTATTTTTTCCCTTTCCCTGCAGGGACCCCAAATGGGGTCTTCCTTCTAGTTGCTCCATGGTATGCATCATAAGGGGAGGACCACAAACAGACCTCCAAACACCACAAATCTTCCTGCCAATTTTGCTGGATTTGCTTCTTGGTTTTCCAATAGCTTGGGTGCTGTAGCTTCTCAACTAGGTTCTAGAGTTCTCACAGAGTTATTTTTGCTCATGCTGTTAACACAATGTCTCTCTGAGTGGAAGGAGGGCCTGTAGCTTCCTGTTTGCCCTCTTCCTGAAGTCACTCCCATGATGCACTTCTAAACAAATGATTTTGGAATCACCGGATCTCTTCCTCACACCACACAACAGGTAATATTGTAACATCCTCACACGATGGCATAAAATAACTGCACTGATGGTGAGAAACTTTTAATTTGTGTAATAGTTGAATAACTATGTTGTACAACTCAGAGAAATATAATATTGCTTATCAAGTATGCATCAATAAAAAATGAAAAAATAGTTAAAACCTTAACAAACAAAAAGGAATGAAATTCAATCATAAATTAAACTAAAAATTACAAACAGCATTCCTAAAAAGTTTTTTAAATAAAAGTCCAAATAGATCAAACTTTAGAATGTAAAATACAAAACCATATAAATACCAGAAGAAATTTTCCCTTTTTGGCTGTAAAAATGAGGAAAAATCTCTTAACTAAGAGTGTTAATCCAGAAAAAATGAGTTAAAATATTGATAAAGTTGGCTGCATAAACATAAAATGATTTTAATGGCAAAAAAGTTTTTTTCAATACCATGAGCACATTAAAAACGACCCTGGGAAAATTGGTTGTGCACAACTGTGAGAAAATATCTGCAACTTTAATCATAGAAAGGGGGGCAAATGCCCTAGTTAGTACATTTGTAGGATATAAAGAGCTTTTCTGAAAAGAAGAAAAAAACCAAAGACCCTATAGAAACTGGGCAAGAAATATCAATTGGCCATGCAGGAGAAGAAAGAAAACAGGAATGGGTCTTATCCAAAAGAAAATGACATGAGTCTTGCACACATTAAGATAAATGCAAGTTTAAAAATACACTGATACACCATTTATCACCTACCAGATTGGCAAAATTCAAAAGTCTGGCAACGCTCCTGGTGAAGCTCAGGGAAAACTTGCACTCTCATACATTTATGGAGAAAAGGCAATAGGTACAACCTTCATAGAGGGAAATTTGACAGTAATGGACAAGATTACATGTGTTTTTGCCCTTAGTCAGCAACAGTACATCTAGGAATCAATCTAAAAGATACATTGTTAAAATTTGCTAAAGATTATGTCACAAGTCTGCTCTCACTTTGAGAAGTGAATTGAACAAGTCTGTTAGAGTCAGGATGGTCTAGATTATACTGTGGTAACAAACAACTCCTGTATCTCAGTGGCTTACAACAACAAGGGTTTATTATCTGTTCACACACACAAACTTAGAACCAAAATGAAAGCATCCTCATATTTCCATATGCATGGATATGGGCATGAGTGCACCGGTATGCTAGCAATCACAAGTCAAAGAGAAACTGTGGCATATGAATGAATGAACTCACACAGCCCTATTTAGAGACTGATTGGCTTGGCTTGTACAACCTGTTTTATTTTTTTCTTTGGTATCATTAATCTACAATTACATGGAGAACATTATGTTTACTAGGCTCCCCCTTCACCAAGTCCCCCCTACATACCCCTTCATAGTCACTGTCCTTCTGTGTAGTAAGATGCTGTAAAATCACTACTTGACTTCTCTGTGTTGAACAGCCCTCCCCGTGCCCCCCACCCACTATACATGCTAATTGTAATGTCCTCTTTCTTTTTCCCTGCCCTTATCCCTCCCTTCCCACCCATCCTCCCCAGTCCCTTTCCGTTTGGTAACTGTTAGTCCATTCTTGGGTTCTGTGATTCTGCTGCTGTTTTGTTCCTTCAGTTTTCCTTTGTTCTTATACTCCACATATGAGTGAAATCATTTGGTACTTGTCTTTCTCCGCCTGGCTTATTTCACGGAGCATAATACCCTCTAGCTCCATCCATGTTGTTGTGAATGGTAGGATCTGTTTTTTTCTTATGGCTGAGTAATATTCCATTGTGTATATGTACCACATCTTCTTTATCCATTCATCTACTGACGGATATTTAGGTTGCTTCCATATCTTGGCTATTGTAAATAGTGCAGCAATAAACATAGAGGTGCATCTGTCTTTTTCAAACTGGAGTGCTGCATTCTTAGGGCAAATTCCTCGAAGTGGAATACCTGGGTCAAATGGTATTTCTATTTTGAGCATTCTGAGGAACCTCCATACTGCTTTCCCCAATGGTTGAAGTAATTTACATTCCCACCAGCAGTGTAGGAGGATTCCCCTTTCTCCACAACCTTGCCCACATCTGTTGTTGTTTGTCTTTTCGATGATGGCAATCCTTACTGGTGTGAGGTGATACCTCATTGTGGTTTTAAATTGCATTTCTCTGATGATCAGCGATGTGGAACATCTTTTCATGTGCCTGTTGGCCATCTGGATTTCTTCTTTAGAGAACTGTCTATTCAGCTCCTCTGCCCATTTCTTAATTGGATTACTTGCTTTTCATTTGTTGAAGTGTGTGAGCTCTTTATATATTTTGGATGTCAGTCCTTTATCAGATCTGTCATTTATGAATATATTCTCCCATCCTGAAGGATACCTTTTTGTTCTATTGATGGTGTCCTTTGCTGTACAGAAGTTTTTTAGCTTGATACACTCCCACTTGTTCATTTTTGCCTTTGTTTCCCTTGCCCGGGGAGATATGTTCATGAAGAAGTCACTCATGTTTATGTCCATGAGATTTTTGCCTATGTTTTTTTCTAAAAGTTTTATGGTTTCATGACTTACATTCAGGTCTTTGATCCATTTCGAATTTACTTTTGTGTATGGGGTTAGACAGTGATCCAGTTTCATTCTCTTACATGTAGCTGTCCAGTTTTGCCAGCACCATCTGATGAAGAGACTGTCATTTCCCCATTGTATGTCCATGGCTCCTTTATCATGTATTAATTGGCCTCATATATGTTTGGGTTAATGTCTGGAGTCTCCATTCTGTTCCACTGGTCTGTGGCTCTCTTCTTGTGCCACTACCAAATTTTCTTGATTACTGTGGCTTTGTAGTAGAGTTTGAAGTTGGGGAGTGAGATCCCCCCACTTTATTCTTCCGTCTCAGGATTGCTTTGGCTATTCGGGGTCTTTGGCGGTTCCATATGAATTTTTGAAGTATTTGTTCTGGTTCATTAAAGAATGCTGTTGGTAATTTGATAGGGACTGCATCAGATCTGTATATTGCTTCGGGCAGGATGGCCATTTTGATGATATTAATTCTTCCTAGCCAGAAGCATGGGATGAGTTTCCATTTGTTAGTGACCTCTTTAATTTCTCTTAAGAGTGTCTTATAGTTCTCAGGGTATAGGTCTTTCACTTCCTTGGTTAGGTTTATTCCTAGGTATTTTATTCTTTTGGATGCAATTGTGAATGGAATTGTTTTCCTGATTTCTCTTTCTATTGGTTCATTGTTAGTGTATAGGAAAGCTAGAGATTTCTGTCTGTTAATTTTGTATCCTGCAACTTTGCTGAATTCCGATATTAGTTCTGGTAGTTTTGCAGTGGAGCCTTTAGGGATTTTTATGTACAATATCATGTCATCTGCAAATAGTGACACTTTGACTTCTTCTTTACCAATCTGGATTCCTTGTATTTCTTTGTTTTGTCTGATTGCCATGGCTAGGACCTCCAGCACTATGTTGAATAACAGTGGGGTGAGTGGGCATCCCTGTCTTGTTCCCGATCTCAGAGGAAAAGCTTTCTGCCTCTCGCTGTTCAGTATGATGTTAGCTGTGGGTTTATCATATATGGCCTTTATTATGTTGAGGTGCTTGCCCTCTATGCCCATTGTGTTGAGAGTTTTTATCATGAATGGATGTTGAATTTTGTCGAATGCTTTTTCAGCATCTATGGAGATGATCATGTGGTTTTTGTCTTTCTTTTTGCTGATGTGGTGGATGATGTTGATGGATTTTCGAATGTTGCACCATCCTTGCATCCCTCGGATGAATCCCAGTTGGTCATGGTGTATGATCCTCTTGATGTATTTTTGAATTCGGTTTGCTAATATTTTGTTGAGCATTTTTGCATCTACGTACATCAGGGATATTGGTCTGTAGTTTTCTTTTTTGGTGGGGTCTTTGCCTGGTTTTGGTATTAGGGTGATGTTGGCTTCATAGACTGAGTTTGGGAGTATTCCCTCCTCTTCTATTTTTTGGAAAACTTTAAGGAGAATGGGTATTATGTCTTCTCTGTGTGTCTGTGTGTCCGAGGTAAATCCATCTGGCCCAGGGGGTTTGTTCTTGGGTAGGTTTTTGATTACTGCTTCAATTTTGTTGCTGGTAATTGGCCTGTTTAGATTTCCTGTTTCTTTCTAGGTCAGTCTTGGAAGGTTTTATTTTTCTAGGAAGTTGTCCATTTCTCCTAGGTTTCCCAGCTTGTTAGCATATAGGTTTTCATAGTATTCTCTAATAATTTTTTGTATCTCTGTGGGGTCCTTCCTGATTTTTCCTTTCTCGTTTCTGATTCTGTTGATGTGTGTTGACTCTCTTTTTCTCTTAATAAGTCTGGCTAGAGGCTTATCTATTTTGTTCATTTTCTCAAAGTACCAGCTCTTGGTTTCATTGATTTTTTTCTATTGTTTTATTCTTCCCAATTTTATTTATTTCTTCTCTGATGTTTTTTATGTCCCTCCATCTGCTCACCTTGGGCCTCATTTGTTCTTCTTTTTCCAGTTTCGATAATTGTGACATTAGACTATTCATTTGGGATTGTTCTTCCTTCTTTAAATATGCCTGGATTGCTATATATTTTCCTCTTAAGACTGCTTTTGCTGTGTCCCACAAAAGTTGGAGCTTTGTGTTGTTGTTGTCATTTGTTTCCATATATTGCTGGATCTCCATTTTAATTTGGTCGTTGATCCATTGATTATTTAGGAGCATGTTGTTAAGCCTCCATGTGTTTGTGAGCCTTTTTGCTTTCTTTGTACAATTTATTTCTAGTTTTATACCTTTGTGGTCTGAAAAGTTGGTTGGTAGGATTTCAGTCTTTTTTAATTTACTGAGGTTCTTTTTGTGGCCTAGCATGTGCTCTATTCTGGAGAATGTTCCATGTGCACTTGAGAAGAATGTGTATCCTGTTGCTTTTGGATGTAGAGTTCTATAGATGTCTATTTGGTCCATCTGTTCTTCTGTTTTTTTTCAGTACCTCTGAGTCCTTACTTATTTTCTGTCTGGTGGATCTGTCCTTTGGAGTGAGTGGTGTGTTAAAGTCTCCCAAAATGAATGCATTGCATTCTATTTCCTCCTTTAATTCTGTTAGTATTTGTTTCACATATATTGGTGCTCCTGTATTGGGTGCATATATGTTTATAATGGTTATATCCTCTTGTTGGACTGAGCCCTTTATCATTATGTAATGTCCTTCTTTATCTCTTATTACTTTCTTTATTTTGAAGTCTATTTTGTCTGATACTAGTATTGCAACACCTGCTTTTCTCTCTCTGTTGTTTGCATGAAATATCTTTTTCCATCCCTTGGCTTTTAATCTGTGCATGTCTTTGGGTTTGCGGTGAGTCTCTTGTAAGCAGCATATAGATCGGTCTGGCTTTTTTATCCGTTCTATTACTGTGTGTCTTTTGATTGGTGCCTTCATTCCATTTACATTTAGGGTGATTATTGAAAGATATGTACTTATTGCCATTGCAGGCTTTAGATTTGTGGTCACCAAAGATTCAGGGTTAGCTTGTTTACTACCTTACCATCTAACTTAACTCCCATATTGAGCTATTATAAACACAGTCTGATGATTATTTCTCTCCCTTCTTATTCCTCCTCCTCCATTCTTCATATGTTGGGTGTTTTGTTGTGTGCTCTTTTTAGAAGTGCTCCCATCTAGAGCAGTCCCTCTAAGATACCCTGTAGAGGTGGATTGTGGGTGGTAAATTCCCTCAATTTTTGCTTGTCTGGGAATTGTTTAACCCCTCCTTCATATTTACATGATAATCGTGCTGGATACAGTATCCTTGGTTCAAGGCCCTTCTGTTTCATTGCATTAAATATATCATGCCATTCTCTTCTGGCCTGTAAGGTCTCTGTTGAGAAGTCTGATGACAGCCTGATGGGTTTTCCTTTGTAGGTGACCTTTTTGCTCTCTCTGGCTGCTTTTAATACTCTGTCCTTGTCCTTGATCTTTGCCATTTTAATTATTATGTGTCTTGGTGTTGTCCTGTTTGGGTCTCGTCTCTCGGGAGTTCTGTGTGCCTCTGTAGTCTGAGCAACTATTTCCTCCCCCAGTTTGGGGAAGTTCTCAGCAACTTTTTTCAAACACACTTTCTATCCCTTTTTCTCTCTCTTCCTCTTCTGGTACCCCTATAATGTGGATATTGTTCCTTTTGGATTGGTCACACAGTTCTCTTAATATTGTTTCATTCCTGGAGATCCTTTTATCTCTCTCTGCATCAGCTTCTATGCGTTTCTGTTCTCTGGTTTCTATTCCATCAATGGCCTCTTGCGTCTTATCCATTCTGCTTATAAATCCTTCCAGAGTTTGTTTCACTTCTGTAATCTCCCTCCGGATGTCTGTGATCTCCCTCTGGACTTCATCCCTTAGCTCTTGCATATTTCTCTGCAGCTCTGTCAGCATGTTTATGATTTTTATTTTGAATTCTTTTTTGGGGGGACTGGTTAGGTCTTTCTCTGCAATTCTTCTCTCAGGTGTTGTCTGAACTATTTTGGACTGGACTAAATTTTTTTGCCTTTTCATGGTGATAGTGGTGGCTGTAGGCAGGTTGTGGGTGTGTCAGCTGGGAGAAGAAAGTCCTTTCCTGCTTGCTGGATGCCTTGCCCTTCTCCACTGCCTGTGGAGGTTACCCGCACTCCTGGAGCAGCCACCAGATTAGTCCCCTAAGCTTCTGTGGGAGGGGTCTCCGTCAGAGCAGTGCACAGCCCTGCGGGGAGTGGCAGGCATGCCAGGTGCGCTCCTCTGTGAAAGCGGCACCCCTGCCGGGCAGCTGTGTGCCAGCAGCGGCCTTTGGGTCTGGCCTGGGCAGCTGTGCGTTGGGCTGGGATTTCGGTTGGCTGCTGGGAGCACACCTGCTCCCTCTGGCTCCGCTGCAGGTGCGTGCGGGGCTCTCCCGCGCAGGCCTGTACTGGGCTCCTCTGGCTCCACTGCCGCCAGTGCGCGCAAGCCATGCCCGGGCTGTTTGGTTGCCGCCACTGTGGGCTCGCAGAAGCCTCTCCTGGTCTCCTCTGGCACTGTTGGTGCATGCGATCTGCTCCCGGCCCCTTCCAGCATGGCCGCCCCTGGCACATGCTACCACTCTCCTGCTACTGGGCCGGTGTGTCGGGGTCCGCGCCAGTTGGAGGAACGACTGGCAGGCTGCTTAGTGCTGTGAGGGTCTTCAGAGCTGCGCTGCCTCTCCAGGGTTTAGGGCGCCTAAGGTTCCCCAGGATTCCCAGCCGCTGGCTCAGTGTGCCGGGATGACTTTGTCCAGCTATGGGGTCCCTGTCTCTTTAAGACTTGCAGAAAGCACTCGCTTTTCTTTTGTCTCAGGGGCGCCGGTTGTGGGGACCTGCCCACAGGTTTTGCTTTACCATTTCTCTAATATCCAGCACCCCGTGCACCTTGTACCTGTGCTCCGGGTGCGGATTTCTAGAGCTGGTTGTTTAGCAGTCCTAGGCTTTCACTCCCTCCCCGTTCTGACTCCTTTCTTCCCACCGGGTCCTGGGGTGGGGGAGCGTTCAGGTCCCGCCTGGCCACGGCTTGTATCTTACCCCCTTCGTGTGATGTTGAGTTCTCAAAGATGTAGATGTATCCTGGCTGTTGTACTGCATCCTCTGGTGTCTCTTTTAGGAATAGTTGTATTTATTGTATTTTCATAAACATATATGTTTTGGGGAGGAGATTTCCTCTGAACTACTCATGCCGCCATCTCCCCGTGATCCTCCCTACAACCTGTTTTTTATCAGAAACATGAACAGCTCCAGGCTCCAAGGGATTCTGAGATGCAGGCACAAGAATATCTGCCCTCAGCCAAGGAACTTCCCCCATGTGATAAAAAAGGTATGAAAGCTTACAAAAGCACATGCGGCTTAAAAAAGATGTTAAGCATTTTGCACACTAAACGTTGTGCAAATGCATAGACAGGCACTACTCTTGTGCATAGAGGCCTCGTCCTCTGAGCTTCTAACTCAAGAGGGAGATGCACCCCAGATGTCCTTTAGGCAGTGAAATGGAGCTGGCCAGACTGGGTTGGATAGAGTGGCTAGGACTCTGGAGTCCTCTATTTTCAGCAGGAGGAGCTGTAGACAGAGAGGAAGGGGTCAGGGCCAGGTCACATCCATTTCCCCTCCCTGCTCTTCCCTCCTTTACATTCCATCCAATCGAGGCTTTGTCGCCTGGACTCTTGCACAGAGCTCTTCCTTGCTGATCTGCCCACCTCAATGCTTGCCTGCTCCAGTCCCTCCATCACAACCACCGCATTCCTCTTCATCAAGCCCAGGGCCTTTGAATACTCTCCTCCTTGGCTCAGACAGTCCCTGGCTCCTCACGACCCACAGTTGCTGGTCTAGCATGCCAGACCTCTTGATTGGCAGCCTCTCTAGCCTCACTCCTTCTCAACCCCTCCAGGGTTGCTGCTTCATTCACACACCATACCCCATCCACCATTGTGGTCTGGGGGTGCCCAGCCTTTCTGCTCAGCCTCCCCAGGTATCTGTCTCTCCTGGGACTACCTCCAGTCCTTCCTCTCCAGGCTCATCGTTGAGATTTAGTCAAGAACACAACTTGTGAAAGTGCCCAGGCTCTACACCTTAACTGGAAGCTCCCTGAAGGCAGGGACCAGATCTCCTTCCAGACTAGGCTCTTATCACCTATGTGTATGTCCTCCCCAGACCACAGCAGACCTGCGGGGGGCTGGGTAGCAAGCTCTGGGTTGGGAGTCAGGACACCTGCTTTGCACATGATATGCTGCATGCCCTGGGGAAAGTCACTGCCACTCTCAGGGCCTCAGTTTCCTTGTTTCTTGACATCAGGGTGCTGGACATTTGCTGTTGAGCACAAAGCTTGATAAACTAATGATTCACTGAGCAACCATCAGCTGCCATCTCCGGCATCATCAGACCAAGGAGACTGTGTGTCCCCAGTTAGGCCCTGCTTACCACAAAGCCCTCCCATTTCCCAACTATCCCCACCCTGTGTTCTCTTTCCAGAACCAGGCTACCCGGTGCGATGCAGGGATGGAACAGCAAAGTGGAGCCAGAAGGGGCTTGGGGAGAGTTTCAGACTCAGCAGAGCCTCAGCCACCTCCAGCTTCTGCCACCACTCTGAGGCAGAAACCGAGGCCTGCTCACAAGCTTTGGGAGCCTGCAAAGGAAAGGGTGTGAGAGAATGGGAGCTGAGAACGCACACCTCCCCCCTTGTGTGACAAGTGCCCCTTCAGTCCCCAGTTCCACTGAAGGCCCCACCCATCCCTGGGCCTTCTGCTCTTCCCATTCACTGAGCTCTGCCCCTGCCAGGGTTCAGGACTCCACTATTTTCCCAGAATCTGTGGCTGCAGTAGAAGAGGGTCAAGGTTGGCACAAAGCTGGAGGATCAGAGTTGAGCATCTGGAAGCAAAGAAGAGGCCAGGAGATTAAAGCCTCTGACAGACACGTACTACCAGTAGATAGAGAGGGGCAGGCATTTGTAATATTTGGATGTGGGAGTATGAGATGCCGCCTTCTCCTCCCCTCCTTCTCCTCTTCCACATCCTCCTGTTCCTGCTCCTCCTCCTCCTGCTCATCTGCCACTGCCTCCACTTCCTCATCTATCTCCCATGGCATCAGGCACAAAGTTGGGCACCCAAACACAATACACAACTAGCACCATGGTCCTCCTCACTCAACTCACCTGCTGGGCAGTGCAGGAGGCCTCAGGGAAGCCCTGGAAAGAGAAATTGTCAGTTGCATCTTCAAGGCTGCTGGAGTCCAGGATGGAGACAAAGATTCTGGGGTATGGTCTGTCAGCAGAGTACCCTGGGAGCTTTCCTGCAGGAGCAGAGAGCATAGGTTGGAGTCAGGTACCAGGCCAGCCATGGGGAGGAGACATGGGCATGTTTTGTGACTGGGATAGGAGCCCAGGATGTCAGAGCTGAAATGACCTTGAAGACCAGCCTGTCCTACTTGTCACCTTGCAACTGGCCCAGAAGTACTTTCTCCCCAAGGTCACATGGCGAGTTGCAGTAGGGTTAGAGATGGAACCCAGGACTTCAGGACACAGAGGAAGGGGTCTGGGTGGTGGCTGAGGTGGGATCCTCTCCCACTGGCCCCAGACTCTCCTTACTTCCCCAGGCAGTTGCACAGGGGTGGGCCTCCAGCTGGGGCATGATGTTCTCCTCCCCAGATGTGAGAGACTGGGGACAGCTTAGGTGAGCCTTTCCCACTGACCCCACCCAACTCTACCTCACCCCCAATCTGAGTTCTCATCTCACCATGGGCCTCTTTGACCTCCCCAGATCTCCACTTCCCACCAACTCTTGGTAGATAACAGAGTTGGGGAAGCCAAGGCCTGAGAAGTAACACCCAAGGCCATATAAAAATTCAGAGGTAGGACTGGCGACAGAGCTACTCAGGCTCCCTGCACTGAAACCCAGGCTCCCTCCCTGGACAGCGACACTCACTGAAGGCTCCTCCTTGGACGGCCAATTTCTTCACAGGGCTGTGAGCCTTGGGAGAGGTGGCCCCACTCCTTAACAGCCCTTGAGGCAGGTGCCTCTTTAGGTGCCCTTGCTCCATCTTCAAGGCACTCTCGGCAGGCAAGACCATAGGATTCTCCCTAAAGTGGAGGATTGTACATCTCAAGTCAGTCACATTTAAAGGAGGCCCACTCCCCTGCCCTTGTCAGACACCATACTCACGAGAAGAGGGCATCCTTGTGACACTCGCAGGCCTCAAAGAGGCAAGAGTGCTCCTCATCCTTGACTTGGTCAGTGATTCCGTGGTTGTGGCAGTGGGCACAGTGTCTTATAGCTCTTCTGGGGCCAAGGTCAGTCCCGCATGGGGCTGCAGCCTCACGCCCAGTGGTGGAGTTGGAGGGGCAAAAGGGCACAGCAGGCATTTCATCGGGATCCATGGTTCTAGAGCCAGGAGTGGAGGTCACAATGGCCACATGATCCCCTACCCTCGAAGTGCTTCCTCTGCCCTTGGAACAGCCCATCTGAGGTGACTGGACTCTTCTTCAGCCTGCTCACTGCTGATATCAGTTTGCACCCTCCCTTCTTGCTCATGTAGCCTCCTTCCCAGGAAGCCCCACTCACGCATTAGCCTTGTTCCATGAAACTCTTGGCATGGATCCTGTACACTTGCAATCCAATTATTATTCTCTTTGCTTACCTTCACTCCACAGAGACCCCCCTTTCTTCAGGCATACACATGCACCCTTGTGCCCCCCTCAACAATTACTACTCTCTCATGTATCATCCTGCACTCTGCTATACACAACTATTATTCCCCGCATCCACTTCCACAACTGTCTGCCTGACCGCCTGCTTTCACTCATCCCTACCCATGATTCTATGCCCCTTGCACTCAATTCCAATATTAGCTTCCCCACATTCAATTTTCTCTCACATTCCATTCTGACTTTTTTCTTGGACCTCACAGCAATCTTCATTATTCTCTCGCCCACTCTTTAGGCTGACACTCCTTTTTGTACCCCCATGAAATCATAGTACTAGGCTGGATCCCAAGCCCTTCTTTCAATAATTGTTTTCATTCATTCATCCCCTCGATTATTCATTGAATAGATGTTTGTTGAGACCTATATCGAACGCCAGACCTGATCTCGCCAACAGCCAACTCCTCACTGCACTGATTTCTTACAACAATGCACCGTCTCTGCTTTCAAGCAAACCCACGCATTGCCTCCCAACAATCTTCCATGCTCCTCATCATGCTTCAACAATGTTGCTTCAGCGCACACCCGCCCCCGACCCCCCGGTGTCCTGACACACACACCCAGAGTGCACCAACTCCTCTCAGGCAGCTCAATCATTCACTACTGCCCCCACCTCAGAATCAAAGGCAAGAGCATGGGCCCTGACCCAGGGGGCCTGGGGCAAGGAGTCCTCCCACAGGGGTTCTTCCATAGAGGGGGAGGCAGGGGACGGAGTGGGACATCGGGAGCAGGTGAAGAAACCATGCTGAGGTGGAGAGGAGAAGGGATTGGGGATCCAGAGCCAGAGGGAGGGAGGAAAGAAGAGGTATGGAGAGCAAGGGTCATATTCCTGATGCCAGCCCGTGGTTATCTCAGCCTCCAACAGGTCAGAATCAATCAGCAGCGACGACAGGCGTGAGGGAAGACCCAGCTCTCACCCCACTTCCCGCCCTTCCCACAATGGCCACTGAGCTTCCAGCACTACCTTCCACCTCCCACTGCTGTGGCCGGCAACCAGTGACCTTTGAGTTCCACCAAAGCTAACTCCCCACAAAGTCCCGCCCCCCTCGCCTCCCCGCGGCTGCTCCTTCTGCTCACTTTACTCAGCCAGCCAGTAACTCATGAAGCAGAGTCTTGTGCTCCCCAATCCTTGTTTCCCAGACTGTTCTCTTTCTGGATGTGAATATTATATGTGCATGCACTGTTAAACTCATGGCCTTGGTATTCTGTAATTTACTTTTACAAAATTCAGCATGTGTTTTTAGGATCGATCCATATTCCCATGTCAGGGATTCCTAATCAGGGGCGATTTTCCACCCCCAGACAACATTTGGCAGTGTCTGGAGTCATTCTGGTCCATATTCCTGTGTCTCTGTTGCTGAGCTTCCTGTGCGGTCCCACAGATAAATGTGTCTATTCCTGTGTCAACAGCTACAGTATCTTAACTTTTATCTCTTGGTAAGACATCTTGGTCTCTGGCAGGGCAAGTTCCCATGTCTTATTCATCATCTTCAGGCGTATCTTCGCTATTCTTTGCCTTTTGCCCTTCATGTAAGTGCTAGGATCAGCATGCCCTGATCCCTGAAAACTCATCTGCAACACATTTGGATAGCGTTTTTATGGAATCTGTGGAATCAGTTAAGGGAGAACCAACTATATGATGTCCAGCCTTCTAATCACCAAACATGGGATGTCTCTCTATTCATGTGGGTCTTCCTTAACATTTTAATCTCTCAGTTTACTATTTAGCTGTATCTTTCATATATTCAGATCCTGTACTTCTTTTACTTATTTATTTCTTTAATTTTATTTTGGTATCATTAATGTACAATTACATGAGCAACATTATGCTTACTAGACTCCCCCCATCATCAAGTCCCCACCACATACCCCATTACAGTCACTGTCCATCAGCGTAGTCAGATGCTATCGAATCACTACTTGTCTTCTCTGTGTCGTACAGCTCTCCCTGTGCACCCCCCCCCACATTATGTCTGCTAATCATAATGCTCCTTTTCCACCCTTGTCCCTCCCTTCCCACCCATCCTCCCCAGTCCCTTTCCCTTTGGTAACTGTTACAGAAATACCATTTGACCCAGGAATTCCACTCCTAGGAATTTACCCTAAGAATGCAGCAGCCCAGTTTGAGAAATACATATGCACCCCTATGTTTATCACAACTCTATTTAAAATAGCCAAGAAATGGAAGCAACCTAAGTGTTCATCAGTATATGAATGGATCCTGTACTTCTTTTACTGGATTTATCCCAAGATAATCGAGAGCGTTGTTGCTCTTGAACTTGATATCTGTTTAAAATCACATTTTCTATTTGTATCTAATTTCTAGAAATCCATTGGGCTTTTTAAAAAGTATATTGAACTTAAAATCAGCCTCTATACCAAATTCTGTGGTATCTAATAATTTGTCTATATGCATTCTGCAGTTTTCTGTGAATCTGTGTGAGTAACAGCAACTTACAGGTTTCTTAATGAGCCGGTGAGGACACCCACTACAAGGTTGAATAGAGATGGCAAACCTGAGCATCTTTGCGTTCTTCCTAATGGTAAGTAGAATGCTGCCAACACTTCCATATTAAAATGGGTTTGCTGTGTTTCACTGCCTTCTCTTTCTTTCTTCTTTCCTTCCTTCCTTCCTTCCTTCCTTCCTTCCTTCCTTCCTTCCTTCCTTCCTTCCTTTCTTTCTTTCTTTCTTTCTTTCTTTCTTTCTTTCTTCCTTTCTTTCTTTCTTTCTTTCTTTCTTTCTCTTTCTCTCTCCCTTTATCAGATTAAGAAACTTACCTTATATTCCTACTTTTAAAAGTTTGTCTTAAAAATCATGAAGAGATATTGCATTGTACTCTTCTGCCTCCATTAAAATGAGCAGGAGTCTATTTATTTAATCTCTTGATACAGTGAGTGTTATTTATAGATTCCCCCCCCCAAATCGTTAGAAAAGTTGATCTTATAGTAAAAAATGACAAAAATCCTAAGTGTGTACCTTAATGAGTTTTCAAAAATTAAACACACACATTCAGTTAGCACCTAGAGCAAGCAACAGAACATATTTGAAACACACAAACCCCTCTCATGCCCCCTTCCACCTATAGTTTCTCTACTATTAAAACAACTTTGCTCTCCTAGGATAAATGTAACCAAGTTACGGTGTATCATCCTTCGTGTACGCTGGTGGGTTCAGTTTGCTAAAGTTTTGCTTAGGGTTTTTGCATCTTCTGTTCATGAGAGAGATAGACTTGATGTTTCTCTTTCTCATACTATCTTCACTGATTCCAGGGTCAAGGTTTTCTAGTCTCATAGACTGAGTTGGGGAACAGTCCCTCTCTTCTGTCCTCTGGCATTGTTTGTATAAGATTAGTATTATCTGTCTTGAGACTTCATTATTAAAACTTGACTGCTAAACTGCTGGGGTGCCTTTCTTTATTATTTGTTTCTAAATTGCACTGTGGATAATTTCAAACAAAATACAAATAGAGTTCGTATAAAAACTTACAAACTCCAGGTTCACTACAGTAGAGCTGTGGTCTTGGAACATTAGCTTGCATCAGAATCACCCAAAGGGCTTGTTAAAGCACAGACTGCTGAGACCCGCATCTATAGCCTCAGATTTAAAAATACGGGGTAGGACCCAGAGTTCGCTTTTCTGCCAAGTTCTCTGGTGATGCAGATGCTGCTGGTGGGAGAACCACACACTTTAAGAACCGCTCTACAAGACAGAATAGTGAAGGATCTCCAGTTAACCATCACCCAACTGCAACCATTAACAACTCATAGCCAAACTCATTTCATGTATATCTTCACCCCTACCCCGCTCCCAGACTGTTTTCAAGAAAATGCCAGGAATCATCTTATTTCATTGCTAAATATTTCACTGCCTACCTACCTCTAAAATATGAGCAATCCATTTCCCTCAACTTTTTCCTATGAAAGTGCACAAATTTGAAAAGCGAACATTGCTGATCTTAAAAACAAAACTGTCAGTTATTTTACCAGCCAAAATGGTTTTCTTAAGAAATAGCAGAGAATTGCAATTCAGGGCAAGCAAGCTATGGCAAAACCATAGGCAAGTCCAGAGAACAAAGGAGAACTGCTCTTTTACAGAGGAAAGGGCAGATTTGGGAGGGGCTGATGTAAACAAAAAGTCCATTGGAGTGAGCTGGGAGTTCCAAGTATAGTGGCTTTGCGTTGGCTGAGTTGTGACCCATCTCTCATTGGCTGGGCTGTAGCCGAGGGAGGAGGAAAGCTTTCCTTCCCCCTGCTGGGACAGAAAAGTGTTACCTAAAGCAGTATGGACTTGCAAGGTCCCTCTCTTCTGCCTGGGTCTGCAATTGAGGAGAAGTGGTAGGGCTTGAGGGCTCCCCCTGCTGGCCTCTCGACTGCATGTTAGTGAAGTTTCCCTAGAGTAATTTTCACCACATTCTTTTACCTAGATTGGTGTTATCCCATTGGTTTACCTCTCCTTTTTGTTCTTTTTGCCTAACCACTTAACAATTCCAAACACCTCATCCAATTACTTCAGAGCCTATCTCCTGAGAACTGGGATATTCTGCCGTCTAGCCTCAGTACTAACATCACATTGAAGAAATTTGACAGTGACATCATATTGTCTAAGTCCATATACAGTGTGTATTCAGATTTCCCCAATTGTCCCAATAATATGCTTTTGAGGACCAGTAATTCAAACAAGCATCATACACTGCATCCAGTTCTCATGAATCTTTAGTATCCTCTTGTCCCAAACAGTCACTCAACTTAAATCTTCCATGACAAGGACATTTTCCAAGAGCCTAGGCCTGTTTGCATGTGGTGTCCACTTTGTGGGTTGGCCTGATATTTTCCTTGCTTAGATTTATGTTTAACCTTTTGGACAAGAATATTAAGTAGGTGATGAGTAATTCACATTACATCATATCTGGAGACTCCTAAGGTCGGTTTGTCAAGCTGTCAGTGCTCTGTTGGCATTACTCGGGTTGATCACTTCAGGTGTTGTTGGACAGATCGCTCCAGTGGAAAGGCACCTTTTGTCCCTCCGTGATTTATAAGCAGTCCATGGTGTGAAAGTTTGATACCATGTAGGTATTCCATTCTCCGACATATTTTCACCTCTTGGCCTGAGTTTTCATTCAGCATTCCCCTCTGATTTGACTACAACTTTGGTGGTTGGAAAATGGTGGTTCTCTATTTCTATCATTCTGGTCTATGTCCGCTGGTGGGCATTTTGCTGTAAAGGTGAGCATCCCAGCCTCCCACGCCCCACCTTGCTATTACTGCTGCTGCTGTGTTCTCAGCAGCAGAGAAAGATGAGAAGCTGATGCTTTGTTGTGCTCAAAGAAATACAAGGAAAACGAAGTGGACAATTTTAGAAGATATGTAAACAAATAAAGATGACTTTGGTACGAACTTCCTGTGACAGTCCAAACAGAATGAGAAATTCTGTTGCCCGATTTTAGAGTGAACTGTCAACATCAACAGAAAAAAAGATTTCAACAATTATTAAGAGGACCTGAGTTATAAATTTGGCCAGCTAGAAAATGGCTTGGATCTTGTGTGCATGCACATACACACAGACATTTCAGGTGAAGACGTGGTAAAAAACGAAAAGAAAAGCATTGTTGTTTCAGATACAGAATGTATGTGAGAGAATTGTGACATCTTATGTAACTATTTACATAAATCTGAAGATCTTTGGCTAAGTCTATAAAATACAAGACTTTTCCAACAATACAAAGAGAGCAATTGATTCAAAATCTGAAAAAAATTTCAAATGCCTTATTTTTACCATTACATGAGTCAGGGTGATTGTGGTGTTACTTCTACGGGGCTGGTGGCTGTTGGCTAGGTGCTGGGATTGGGAGGGGGGCGAGAGGTGATTGGGCTTCAGGTGGCGCCGGCGGGAACCGAGGACCCCCGAAAAGAAGCCAGAAGTTTGACATCTTACTGGTGGGGACCCTTCAATTTACATAAAGCTGAAGATCTTTGGCTAAGTCTATAAAATACAAGACTTTTCCAACAATACAAAGAGAGCAATTGATTCAAAATCTGAAAAAAATTTCAAATGCCTTATTTTTACCATTACATGAGTCATGAGACTTGAGACCCTAGCCAATTACTACTTTGGGTGCATTTTATCTCCAAGGACTTTCCAATTTGCGAAGACATAATTGTATCTTAAAAACTGAATTTGTGGCACAGATATTGTGAAATCATTTCTATCACTTAGGAAAGAATTTGAGCTAATTATGAAAGATATTGCCAAAAACAGATTCTGCCATGAAGGACAGCGATCTAGCTGTTATGCTGGAAATCAAACTTCATTGTTAATTTAAATCAAGAGTACGATGTTTCTCTTATTTCTCTTTCCACTGTGCGAGACATACTGAGAACATAGGCTTTGAAAGTATACTATAGGAAATACATCATAAATTATTAAAGTCATTCGGTAAATATGTGCAAATGCACTAAGCCATTGTAGGTTTACCTTGTCAGTCTCACTAGAGAGACTTTTGTTTGTAAGTTTTACAGATCTTTTCTAAGAGCCAGATGTTTGTTTCATTGATTTTCTGTATTGTGTCCTGTCTTTGATGTCATTGATGACTGGACTTATATTTAGTATTCCCTTCCTTTGGGTTCTGCCTGCTTTGGGTTTATTTTACTCTTCTTCTAGTTTCCTGAGGTTAAGAGCTTAGATTGATTTGATACTTTTTAAAAAATTAATGAAATCCCTAACGATATAAATTTCCCTTTCAGCAATGCTTTAGCTTCATCCTGCAAATCTTGATGTTTTATAATCATTTCCATCCCATTCACTTCATTTTTTGATGTGCTGGAACACTTTCCCTTTAGTGCATGGTTTGAGGTTGCTCCCTTACCACTGTATTGATGGGGACGGCCTTTGTCTTTTCACATGTCTGAACGCAGAATGGGAAAGCACCTTCCCCCACGTCTGAATGCAGCATGGGGAAGCACCAGCTTGAGAACAACTGGTGCAGTCCTTGGACGTTATCTGCCCACTGAAGCATATCTTGTCTTCGAAAACGAGCCAGGAAGCCTCACTCTGAAAACAGGGAGACCTTGAAGACATGTGAAAACACCGCCCCTGCTTACTGGGCAGACTTTAAGAAAATCAACAAGGTGCTCTGGCCTGTCCCCTCTGAGAAGGAAAAGATGAGTATAGCACTTGGCTGAGGTCCGAGAAAGGCAGTATAAAAATAAAGGTGCTGTACCACATCGGGGCTGCAGCCATTGTCTGTCTGTCTGTGTTGTCTGTGTTTTTTGTTCTCTCATTTCACCCAAAGAAAACAAGCGGCACGCAACATCTGGCGCCCAACGTGGGGCTTGAGTGGACGACCCCACTGTGAGGTAGGACCTCACAACCCTGAAGAAATTGGAGAGGGGACGCCAGGGGTGACTAGGGACCCAGGAGGAGGTCAACATCGAGTAAGCCGACACCGTGATACTTGGACTTCAGGAAGAAACAAGGAGTACTAATGGGGAACTCTCCCTCTCTTGAGAGGGAGTATCAACAGCTCATACAGGGAGTTAGTTCTACATTCTCTTGGCGTTAACTGCCAAAGATAAGCTGTTGAAAGATTTATTTACCAGGGTCCGGAAGCATTGCTTTTGGTTTCGCTTTCAGTCAGAGGTGCAATTAAATAATGAAGCATGGTGTAAAGTTGTCAAAACTCTTCTCCAGGCTCATCAACAGGGGGACACAATGCCTGCTACTTTGTGGTCCCCTTGTAGCTCTATTTCTCAAGCTTTGCAGCTGTTAGAAACGGACTCTGAGAGAGATGCTCGCTCTGTCTGTCTCTGATAAGCGTAGTCCTTTATATGAAGCTGTTCCGGAGGTTTTGAGTTTGCCACCTCCTCCTGATGAAGGTGGGGGTGAGTCTGATCCGGAAGACAATAGTTCCAGTGTGTCTTCTGCCTCTCATTCTGGTATTCAGAAGCTCACTCGTATATTGACAGAGTTTATAGGGAAATTGACAGTAGCTGCCCCTCCCCCCAAGCTTTCACCCTCTGCTCCGCCGCTTTCTGCCTTTCCCACTTTTCTCCTGCCGCCGCCGCCGCTGCTGGCTGCTGGACGCTCCTTTACCGTTCCCAAGGAGTCTGGTCCTGGTCCTTGTGAATAAGATCTCCTGCCACCTCCTGATTTTGTCTCTCCTTCCGCCTCTCATCATACACCCATTAGCTTTTCTGTCTTCCCAATCACTAGACGAGTGATCCCTCCTAACGCCCAATTCCCTCAAGGAGGACTTAAGGTAAATTATCTCCCAGTAACATATAAGGTCCTGAAAGAGTTAAAACAACCGTCCAAAATTATGGCCCTCAATCTCCTCCTTTTGTATTAGGCCTACTTAATACTGTTTCTGCAGAAAATTTGTTGCTACCCTTGGATTGGGAAAATATCTGTAAAACTGTTTTGGAAGGGTCACAATGGTTACAGTTAAAAAGTTGGTGGTATGAGGAAGCTACCTCGCAAGCTAGGAGGAATGCCACTCGGCCACCTCCTGGTCCAGTGGAGTCTGAACTCACCGGGACGGGGCCTCTCATGCCTCCTTGGAGGCTCAAGCTGGACTTAGGGATTTGGCCTTAACTCAGGTGAAGTTCATAGTGTTAAAATCATAGATGAAAATTGAAATCTCAGGAAAGATAGCCCCTTCATTCACAAAAACCACTCAAGGTCCTTTGGAACCATATACTGATTTTTTATCTCGTTTAAAGGATGCTGTTTTCCGCAGCTTAGGAGATAGTCCTGCAGCTAACAGGCTTCTTCAAGTACTGGCACTTGAAAATGCAAACCCACAGTGTCAGAAAGCGCTTCGCCCATTAAAAGCTAGCGGCGCTCCAGTTGATGAATTTATAAGAGCCTGTGCTGGCATAGGCGGGGTTGCTTATCAAGCTGAGATTCTTGCTGCTGCACTTCAAAAGAGTACTCCTAAACTAACGTGTTTTAATTGTGGAAGACGTGGGCATATAAAAAGAGAATGCAAAAGCAGAAAATATGATTTTTTACAAAAAGCATCTAAGGTGCCTTCGAGGTTCTGTAGACGCTGTGGGAGAGGGAGGCATTGGACTCAGACATGTAAAACCCGTACTGATAGGAATGGCAACCCTCTCCCCCCACCGGGAAACAATGGGGAGGGGCCTCTGTCCTGGGCCCCGCAGAACAACAATACAGGATCTCCTCCCTTCCTGGTCAGCAATGGGGTGGCACACCAAATGAGCAATTTTCCAAATTAACAGCGTCCGATCTTCGAGCAGCCACCCCTGGCAAGTGCTACTGCTGATCTTAGTTCAGCTCACAATTATACTTTATCCCCCAGTGGAGGAGTGTACAAATTATCAACGGGTATCTTTGGTTCCGTCCCTCCAAAGACTGTGGGACTGATTATCGGCCGTAGCAGTTCCACCATGAAAAGATTATTTGTACATGTAGGAGTGATAAATGAAGATTACAACAGAGAAATTAAAATTATGGCAAGTGTTTCCCAAACATTACACGTTCTCCCTGGAGATCGTATAGCCCAATTGTTGCTTTTTCCTTATGTAACCTTCCCCAAAATAGAACAGTCCCGAAGTGGTGGTTTCGGTAGTACAGGGAAGAAAATTTGGGGGGAAACATTAATTAATGATCAGAGACCTCCTCTGATCTTAAAAATACAAGATATAGAATTTTTAGGACTAATTGACACTGGAGTTGATGTCTCCATTATTTCTTTAAGTGCATGGCCTACATCATGGGACAAACAAAAAGTACAAATTACCTTATCTGGGTTGGGAAGTACCCAGAGATGTCTTTCAAAGCTCCTCGCCCATGACATGTGTTGGGCCAGAGGGACAAACGGCTGTTGTCTTTTTTTATACAGTGGATATCCCCATCAATCTATGGGGCCAAGATGTACTTAAACAATTTAGAGCTTTTCTTAATATTCCATCTTTGTCCCCACAAGCCAAGAATATCATGATGAATGTGGGATTTGATCCTATCACCCATGCTGATCCAGCACAAATAAAGCTCACACGAAAACCTTTAAACTAGAAGCCACTGCCCACCTGTTTCCTCGAGCGTTACAGCTAGAATGGGTCCCAATTGAACCTGTCTGGGTGGAGCAGTGGCCACTTCCAAAAGATAAACTCGAGGCTCTAAAATCTTTAGTTCAGGAACAGTTGGAACTTCAACATATTGAACCGTCTGTCTCCTCCTGGAATTCACCTGTATTTGTTATAAAAAAAGGCTAGTGGCAAATGGAAGCTTCTGACAGATTTAAGGGAAGTTAATAAATGCATTAAGCCTATGAGTCCCCTACAATTAGGAGTGCCCTGCCCCTCTATGGTTCCTAAAGATTGGCCCTTATTAGTAATTGATTTGAAAGATTGTTTTTTTTTGCCATCCCTTTACAAGATTCAAATAAAGAAAAATTCACTTTTACTGTTCCTGAATATAACCATGATAGGCCCACAGCCAGATATCAGTGGCATGTTCTGCCTCAAGGTATGCTCAATAGCCCAACTTTATGCCAAGAATTTGTAGATAGAGCCCTCTCGCCAGTCAGACAACAATATCCTCAAATCCTCTTATACCATTACATAGATGATATTCTTTAAGCCGCACCTACTGTATCTATGCAACAAGAAGCTTATCAATATCTTCTATCTCAGTTGTCCTTATATAACTTATGTATAGCTCCTAAAAAAGTACAGAAAAGCCTTCCTATACATTATCTTGGATACATTCTAGGAGATGCACAAATCAAACCTCAAAGGACTTCAATTAGACGTGACAACTTAAAGACCTTGAATGATTTCCAGAAACTTTTAGGTGACATTAATTGGTTACGTCCCTCCTTAAGCATCCCTACCTATGCCTTGCAGCATCTATTTCACACTCTAGAGGGCGCTTCACAGTTAGATAGCCCTCGCTCCTTATCCCCTTGGGCTGAACAAGAACTCCAATTTGTTGAACAGCGAATTTCAGAAGCCTTTCTTTCACGCCTAGACCCTTCATATCCTCTCTCACTATACATTTTCCATACTTCTCACTCACCTTCTGCTGCGCTAGGCCAACCTCATGGTCTTTCAGAGTGGATTTTTTTTTACCTAACAGACAAAACAAATGGCTGGTGGCATATCTTGATAAAATTGTTTGCTTAATTCTTAAAGGTCGTCATCGGTGTTGTCAACTCCAAGGTATCGATCCTTCCCAAATTATTTCTAATTTATCCTCCTCAGAAATTTCTCAGTGTCTTGAGTTCCATGTCAATTGGCAGATCGCCTGTGCTGATTTTCAAGGTACTTTTGATAATCATTGTCCTCCTAACAAACTATTTTCCTTTTTGAAGATTTACCTAATGGTGCCTCTCACCATCATCACTTCAATCCCAGTAACAGGCCCTACGCTTTTCACTGACGCCTCCAGTTCTAGAAAAGCTGGCTATTGGTCAAAGAATAAACAGAAAATTGTTTCCTCTCCATATACCTCTGTACAACAGAGTGAATTGTTTCCTATTTTCTTAGCTCTTCAAGAATTTCCCTGCCCTTTTAATATTGTCAGTGACTCTCAATATGCTGTTTATACTGTGTCCCTGTTGCCTTTTACACGCTTGCCCTCCTCATTTGCTTCACAACCTACTTCCCTCCTGTCACTCTTCTCCGCTGTCCAGTCACTTATTCTCCATCGCCTTTCACCTTTTTTCATCACTCATGTTCCTTCACATTCTTCTCTTCCAGGTCCTCTTAGTGATAAAAATGCTAAAATTGATTCTCTCCTAATAGGTACTCTCCAAGCAGCAACAGAAGAACATGCACTGCATCATACTAATGCCTGTGGTCTACGTTCTCGATTCCATATCACACGCCAACAGGCCCGTGATATCCTCCGCTCTTGTTCTATTTGTCACTCCCTTAACACCCCTTCTCTCCCACCAAGATGTAATCCCCATGGTCTTTACGAGAACCATATCTGGCAAGTAGATGTTTTTCAATTCCCTCCCTTTAAGAAGCTGCCCTACATTCACCACACCATTGACACTTTTTCTCATTTTCAGTGAGCAACCCCTTCATCTTCTGAAAAAGCCAATACCGTCATTCAGCATTTGTTATCCTACTTTGCTGTTATGGGTCTCCCCTGAACTTTGAAGATTGATAATGCCCCTGCATACACCTCTAAAAAATTATCCACTTTCCTACAACATTATCATATTCAACACATTACCGACATCCCTTTTAATAGTCAAGGTCAAGCCATTATCGAATGTACCAATAAGACATGTAAAGATTATTTACATAAACACAAAGAGGGAGACACAGGAAATTCCCTTATTACCACGACCCCACGGATACTTATATACAAAGCTTTATTTACTCTCAATTTTTTGAATCACTGGGACGCATTCCCTAAAGGTTCAGCAGCAGAAACACATTTCACCCCCTCAACTACTCGTTCTTCTGTTTACCAACCTGTCTTTTACAGGACTCTGGGAGGACAATGGCTCCCTGGACATGTTTTACATTGGGGACGTGGTTATGCTTATGTTTCCACAGGAAACCAGTGTGAGTGGCAACCTAGCAAACGCCTGAAATTGCGCCATGACCAAATGTAGTAGTAGGGATGAAGATTTTCTACGAGAATTCCAAGACCTCAATGTCAGGGCTCAGATCCATACTAGGGGAACTAGACAGGCTTCAGTCCCCACCTGGGGACAGCTAAAGAAGTTCACCCAAGAAGGTGAACGTGTTGTTCCACAAGCAGGCCAAACGTTGGCACCTTCGTCTCTCTTTTTGGTGATGATGGCCATTGTCACATGGCAGATAGGCGCAGATCATGTATACTGGGCCTATATCCCAAACCCCCCCTCTTTTCCAAGCTGTCTCATGGAGAGATCCTGAAGTTTTAGTGTATACGAATGAAACACAATGAATGCCAGGACCTTTTGACCCTCTTCTGCCTGCACATCCCAATGAAGAAGGGAAACCCGCTGGAGGAAATAACAATTCTTGTTCTTTCCCCTTAGGGGCAGAGGGTATCCCCCTATGCATTGGAAAGGGATCTCATTGTCTTCAAACAACACACGAAGCCTGGGGTCTCAGATATAATCATTCTCATCTCGCCTCGAACACCTTTTTGCTGTCTGTAAAAAGCTTTAAAGTAGGAAACATCACCACGAAGAGACACCCCCCCCCTACGCTTGTCTCTTTATGCCTGATTCCTGAAGTAAATGCTGAGATTTCTCATTTTACATAGACCCTATGTAGAAGGCTTAACCCAAAAATATTAATATCCAGTACAGAAGCAAATAATCAGTCTTTTTCCATTATTGAATAGAGTCCTCATGGTGATTTTAGAACAAAATTTTCCCAAATACCTCTCAAGTGGCATAAAGAAAACCATGGCATCTCTGCCCAGGGTAATGAAACTATTATTTGGCATGAGGCAGGGTTGACTCCCCCTCTGCCTCATTTGAATGGATTGGTAATGGTTCAAGGACATATTTGGAAACTGCTCGCAACCCTTGAACCTATTAAACCTATTAAGACGTGGAGAGGAAATATGTCATATGAAAATAACTCTGTTAAAATACATTTACATACTAACATCACTAAAAATATTCAAGCATGTGTACAATTCCCTTTTCTCCTTTTAAAAGGCTCCGTGACCTGGCACCCGGAGGATAGATCTCTAAATTGCACCTCAGAGTGTCAGCTTTTTACTTGCATCAATGCCTCTCTAACTTTAAATTCTAGTTCATAGAGCCTTTATTTGCTTTGCGCACGGACAGAACTCTGGCTCCCGGTGAATCTCACCCGTCCCTAGAGCGAGTCTGCTGGAATAACACAAGTATACCAATTAGTCACCGACCTCACTTGTAGAACAAAGCTCTTTGTAGGAACACTTATAACTGTAGTTTTAGGACTTACAGCTATTGCTTCTACAGCAGCAGTAGCAAGAGTGGCTCTACAAGAAAGTCTCCAAACAGCAGATTTTGTGCAAAATTGGCATTACAATTCCCATTTATTACGGCAGCAACAACATGATATTGATATTCAATTGGAAACTGATATTCCAAATTTTAAACAAACAGTCTCCTGGCTTGGAGACCAGATTCACGTACTTACTACGCAGTCCTCACTGAGATGTGGTTGGAATTCCACTCAGTTCTGTGTAACCCCAATCCCATATAATACATCATCAGAATGGGCTAAGATAAAAGATCTTCTCTGAGAGCACAAAAACACATCTGCGAGAATACGAGAACTTGAAACCCAAATAACTAATACCTTTGCCCAAGAATTCCCAAATTAAGTAGAGAGGATATTTTTAATGGAATAGCTCAAGAGCTCTCTGACCTTAACCCCATATCACAGATTAAGGGTGCTTTTGCTTCCTCTAGGCTTAGCTCAAGAACTTTGTTCTTACTATGTTTCTGTCTCCTAGTCTACTGCTGGTGGAAATGAAGAAAATAAACCGTGAAGCAAAACGCTCACGTTATGCCTGTCTTTCGACATATTTGATCTCAGCCACGTAATATTTAAGGAAAGGAGGGGATGATGGGGATGGCCTTTGTCTTCTCACATGTCTCAACGCAGAATGGGAAAGCACCTTCCCCCACGTCTGAATGCAGCATGGGGAAGCACCAGCTTGAGAACAACTGGTGCAGTCCTTGGACGTTATCTGCCCACTGAAGCATATCTTGCCTTCGAAAAAGAGCCAGGAAGCCTCACTCTGAAAACAGGGAGACCTTGAAGACGTGTGAAAACACCACCCCTGCTTACTGGGAAGACTTTAAGAAAATCAACAAGGTGCTCTGGCCTGTCCCCCCTGAGAAGGGAAAGATGAGTATAGCACTTGGCTGAAGTCCAAAAAAGGCAGTATAAAAATAAAGGTGCTGTACCACATCGGGGCTGCAGCCATTGTCTGTCTGTCTGTATTGTCTGTGTTTTTTGTTCTCTCATTTCACCCAAAGGAAACAAGAAGCATGCAACACTGTATGGTGATGAAACTACTGAAATCATCCCAACAGGGATGGGGAAGCCTTGTCCTAGAAGGGTAAGTGTGTGTGTGTGTGTGTGTGTGTGTGTATGTGTGTGTGTGTGTGCGCGCATGCACAGAGACATTATTTGAAAAGACAATGGCTGAAAACTTCCCAAATTTGAAGAAATATATAAATATACAAATCCAAGATACTGAAGAACTCCGAGAAAGATAAACACACATTGTAATCAACCTGTCAAAAGCCAAGGTTTTTGATAGAATCTTGAAAACACCAACACGAAATTTGTAAGAGCAAACAGAAATTAGCCAATTTCTCAGCAGAAACCTTGCAGTAAAGACGGTAGTGAGATGATGTATTGAAGTGCTGTAAGCAAAATACTGTCAACCAAGAATGCTGTATACAGCAATACCAGCTTCAAAATTACAGAGAAATTAAGATGTTTTGACACAAACAAAAACTGATGCAGTTCATTACCACTAGGCCTGCCATCCAAGATATGCTAGAGTCTTTCGAATTAAAACTAAAGGACTCTAGACAGCAATTTGAAGCCACATGATAGTATAAAGTTCTCCAGTAAAGGTGACTATCTGGGCAAACAGAAACTTGTTTTTGTAATTTTTGTTCATAACTTCATTTATATTTTCTGCAGGGTATAAAGAGCAAGTGCATAAAATATGATGATAAATCTATGTTAATGTGTTCACAATAGGCAAATACCTAATTCATGAAACCAATAACATAAAAAATGAGGCAAAACTGTAAAGGACTGGAGTTTGTGTATGCAATTGAAGTTAAGTTGGTATAAATTTAAGATAGATTGTCACACTTTAGTATGGTATGCACCATTCCCACAGTAACCACAGAGAAAATATCTGTCAAGTATATGCACAGAAAAGCAAGGGGGGAATCTAAATGTGAAACTACAAAAGACAGCTAGATACAAGGAAGTCAGTAATGGAGGAAATGAGGGCATAACAAACTATCAGAAATATAGAAAACAAATAATAAAATCGAGAAATTATTTGCCTACCAGTAATTACTTTTAAAGGTAAGTGCGTAAACTGCCCAATCAAAGGACACAGATTGGAAGAATGGATTTAAAAAAATGATCCAACTATATGCTATTCACTAGAAACTCAGTTAAGATCTAAGGACATACAGAGTGTGAGAAAGGCAGAAAATTATTTTCCATGCAAACAGTAAGTTAAAGAGAGCTAGAGTGGCTATAATAATACCACACAAAATAGAATTTAAGTGAGAATTGTTAAAAGAGACATTGATTTCTTTTAAAAGTGGGACTATATAATGATAAAAGAGTCAATGTACCAGGAAGATATAATAACTATAAACATATGTGCACCAAATATCAGAGCTCAAAAATATATGAAGAAAGCATTGACAGAATTGAAGGGAGACATAGTGAGCTTTATAATTATGAAGGAGATTTCAATATTCCACTTTCAGTGATGGATAGAACAGCCAACCAGAACTCATCAATAATGAGATACAGGACTTGAACAACCCTATAGAACAGCTGAACCTTACAAAAATACACAGAGCATTCCATCCCAGAACAAAAGAAAACACATTTTCTCTAGTGCACCTGGAATATCTTCCAGGATAAACCATACGTTGGTCCAAAAAACAAGTCATAAAAATTTTGGGGAGATGGAAACCATGCAAAGTAGGATTGCCAATCTCAGTAGAGTGAAACTAGAAATCAATAGCAGAAGGAAGAGAGGGAAACCTGGAAAATGCACAAATATGTGGAATTTAAACATGATGCTCTTAAACAAGCAATGGGTCCAAGAAGAAATATCATGGGAAATTAGGCAATATCTTGAGAAAATGAAAATGAAAGCACAATATGCCCAATACCAAGCGATGCAGCAAAAGCAGTCCTAAGAGGACAATTTGTAGCTGTAAACACTTCCAATAAAAATGAAGAACGGTCTGTAATGAGCCACCTAACATTACAGCACAAGCAACTAGAAAGAGAAGAACAAAGCAAGCACAGAGCTATCATAAGGAAGGAAAAATAATGACCATGCAGACATAAATAAAAGAGAGAAAAGACATACAATAGGGGAAAACCAATGAAACAAAGTGTTGATTCCTTGAGGAGTTACGGAATTGAAAAAACTTTCAGCTAGATTTACTTAAAAAGTGGGTGGGTGGGGGGTACTCAACTCAGAAAAGATGGGGGGGATAATACTCCTGATGTTAAAAAATAAGAGGGATTAAAAAGAGTACCACAGACAATTTTTTACCAAATCATTGGATAGTAAACATGAAATGGACAAATTCCTAGAAATATGTGACCTATAAAGGATGAATCATGAAGAATGAGAATATGGGAATAAAGCTGTAACTATACAACATAACTAGACCATAACTAGTAAGCAGATTAAGTAACCAAAAACCTCCCCGAAAAAAAAGTCCAGGAGCAGATTGCTTTACTGGCAAATTCTAACAAAAATTTAAAGAAGAATCAGTGTCAATTCTTTACAAACCCTTCCAGAAAAATGGCTTCTCAATTCATCCATGAGACCATTATTACCATGATACCAATGCCAGAGAAAGACACTACACACACACACACACACACACACACACACACACACACGCACATACACACAAAGTAAAAAAAAAAGGAAGCCTGAATAGTATTGTGTTGTATGTATATACCACATTCTGTTTATCCTTTTGTCAGAAAAAAAATCGAAAACAGGGACTCAAACAGAAAAGGGTGGAAACAACTACAACTAATATCCTTTATGAATATTAATGCAAAAATCCTCAAGAAACTGCTATCAAAGCAAGGTTAGCATCATTTTAAAAGGCTTATACACTATGACTAGGTAGAATTTACTTTTGGAATGCAAGGATAGGTTAACATAGGAAACCAATCAGTGTGACACATCACATTAACAGATGAAGGGAAAAAATACCCACATTATCTCAATTTGTGCAGAAAACGCATTTGACAAAATTCACACCCACTCATGATAAAACCCATCTACAAAGTAGGAATAGAAAGAAAGTTCCTCAATGTGATAAAAGCCATAGACGGAAAATGCACACCTAATATCACATTCAGTGGTGGAATGATGAAAACTTTTCCTCATGGATCGGAAATAAGATAAGGATGACTACTTTCACTATTTCTATTCAACATAGTACTGGAAGCCTTAACCAGAACAGTTAGGCAAGCAAAAGGAACAAAGGGCATCCAAATTGCAAAGGAGGAAGTAAAATTATCTGCTCACAGGTGACATGAACTTATATAGAGAAAACCCTAAAGACTCCAAAAGCAAAACTATTAGAACTAATAAACTAATTCAGAAAGCTCGCTGCATACAAACAAACATACAATAAGCACTTAAACTTCTACGCACTGACAATGACCAATCCGCTAAGGTAACTATGAAATAATTCCACTTATATTAAAAAGAATAATGTATTTGGGAATGAACTTCATCAAGCAGGTGAACGACTTGTACAATGAAAATTGTAAAACATTGCTGAAATAAATTAAGAGAGACATAAATAAATGGAAAGACATCCTGTACTCATGGATTGGAAGGCTTCATATTATTAACATGCCAACTCTGCCCAGAGCACTCTAAAGATTTAACACAATCCTTGTCAAAATCCCAATGACATTTATTTTTGTAGAGATAGAAAAAATATCCTAAAATGCTCAACATCATTAGTCATTAGGCAAATGCAAATCAAAACCACAATGAGATATCACTTCTAGTGGCTATTATTCTTTAAAACAGAAAATAACAAGTGTTGGCAAAGATGTGGAAAATGGGGACCATTGTGCATTACTGGTGGGGATGTAAAATGGTGCAGCTGCTGTGGAAGACTGTAAGGGGGCCCCTCAAAAAACTAGGTATAGAATTGCCATGTTATCCAGCAATTCTACTTCTAGGTATATAACACCAAAAGCAAAAAAATTGAAAACAGGGACTCAAACAGAAAAGGGTGGAAACAACACAGGTGTCCACTGGAAGACAAAAGGATAAACAGAATGTGGTACATACATACAACACAATACTATTCAGGCTTGAGAAGGAAAGAAATTCTGGTGTATGCCACAACATGGATGAACCTTGAAGAAACTGTGCTAAGCCAGATACCAAGAGACAATTACCATATGGCTCCACTTACGTGAGGTACTTAGAGTAGTCAAATTCATAGAGACAGAAATCAGAATCGTGATTGCCAGGGTCTGCAGGGAGAGAGGCATGGAAGAGTTATTGTTTATTGGGCACAGGGTTTCAGGTTGGGATGATCAAAAGCTTCTAGACGTGGATGGTGGGGAAGATTGCACAACAATGTGAATGTGCTGAATGTCATTGCATTTTATACTTATCATGGTAAAAATAGTAAATGTTATGCTATGTATATTTTACCATAATGAGGAAAGAAAGAAAGACTCCGTCTCATGGAAAATTACCTTACCCTGGCAAGAAATTTCTGATAGAGATAGAGATATAGATACCAAAGGCAAAATTTTCATTAGGAATATAGTTAAGGCTTTACCAATGATAGTGTTTGGTTATAATTGCATTATTGTCTAATAACTACATACACTTAATTGTTGATTATCTCTAAGGATCTCATTAAAATAAAAAGATTATAAAAATTTACTTTGTAATTCAAAATTTTCCCATAAAGAAAATGTCAGTCCTAGATGGTTTCACTGGCAAAGGGTATCACACATCTAAAAGAAAAAAATAGTAACAGTCCTACAGGATTTTTCCAGAAAATACTCTTGGAGGAATTCTTGCCAATTAATTTTATGAGTAGCATTATGTTTATATGAAAAATATAAAAACAAAAGACACTACAAGGGGGAAAGAGCACTACAGGCCATTATCCCTGATGAACATAGATGTAAAACGTCCTAGTGAAATTTTAGAAATTTCGATCCAGTGATGCATGAAAAGTATAATCCATGACCAAACAGAGTCTACCCTAAGAATGCCAGGTCATTTTAACGTAAAAAAAAAATGCACTGATGTATTTTTCCATATTAAGGAAATGAAAGATAAACAATGATCATCACCGTATATGACAGAAAAGTCATTTGATAATATAAAACACCCACTCATGGTAAGAACATCTGGCAACTTAAGAACATAAGGGGACATCCTCAACCTTATAAAATGCTTCTGCCAAAAACCTGCTGCTGGCATCATACTTAGTGGTAAAAGACTGAATGCTTCTCCCGCAAGATGAGGAATATGGCAGAATGTCCACTCTCACCACGTCTATTCAACCATATGCTTGAGGTCCTAGTTGACGAGATAAGAGAAGACAAAGAGATAAAGGGCATACAGATACAAAAGGAAGAAGTCAAAAACTGTCTTTATTTTCAGAAGGCATGATGGTCTACATGGAAAATGCTTGGTAATCTAGAAAAAAATGGAAATCATATCCCAGGTCTAATAAGCAATTTAACAAGATGACAGGACAGAAAGTCAATATAGGGAAGTCCTTTTCATTTCAATATTCTAGGAACTATAACTGGAGATGCAAATTTTGTTTAATGTCACAATATCAATATATAATATAATATAATTTATAATATAATATAACAACATAACATAACATAACACACATAACATGATATAATGTCTGGGATTTACATCTGGGCAAGACTCGCATGCAGGTAACTATACAATATTGCTGAGAAAAATTAAAGAAGACCTAAGTAAATGGAGAGATGCTGTGCTCATAGATCAGAAGACCAAAAAAGGCTTAAGATGTAAATTCTCAGGTAATGCATCTATAGATTCGCCGTAATCAAATGCACCAAAGATGGAAAGCTACTTCTAAAACTTACATGGAAATGCAAAAGACATAGAATAGCCAAAACCATTTGGAAAAGAACAAAGATAGAGGGGTTGCTCTACCAAATTCCCTGACTTAATATAAGGGTATGGTAATCACAACAGTGATTTTGAGTGATGTCACCACACTCAAAATAGACACATGGACCAATGGATAAAATAGAAATCCCAGAAATAGACCTACACATAGATGGTAAGTTGATCTGGGACTAAAGTGCTAAGATTATTAAATTAATTAATAATTAACTGGTGGTGCTGGAGAAAGTGGATCTCCAAATGGAAAAAGAAACCACAAAGTTCGATACTACCTCACACCATATGCAAAAAATCAACTCAAAATAAATGATAGATCTAAGTGTAAATTGTAAATTTGAAAACCTACAAGAAAATATAAGAGAACACTTTTGAGTCATGAGGTTAGGCAAAGATACGTCAGGTGGGACATTCAGTCAGAAAGCATGGAATCACAAAGGAAAAATAATCAATGGACTGTTATCAAAATTAAAAACAAAAACTTTTGCATCTCAAAAACCAGAGTTCAGTATCTATGTGACCCATCATTTTCTACTCACGTACTGGAACCTCATGACTGACCTTGACTTCTACTTAACCCCTAGAACAGAAACCTGGATCTGCTTGTTTCCAGTTATATGAACTCACTTTATTGTCTTGGGTTTAGGTTGCGAAGCTCTCCCCTCTCTCTATTTCCTGGCCAGCTTCTTTCCTCACTCATTTCAGGCGTGCCTCCTCTGGGAAATCTCCAAGACTATATATACTCCAATTCCCGAGGCCGGGTGTCTGCCCCTCCTCGGTCCTCCGGTCCTCCGATAGCTGCATAAACTTCCTTCCACCACTCTCTGCTGTAATCATCCTTTTCTTGGCATCCCTCCCACAGAATGGCTTGAAGCAGCAAGTCTCATTCACTTCTATAACCCCAGGCCACAGCCCATGATAGGCTCCCAGAGAAGATCAGCCCTGTATCTCCTCAGTTATATAAGAGATGCTTTCCTAAACAACATTATTATTTCAAAAACCAAATAAAGGCCTCTGAAGCCACCTACTTCCTCTTTGCCTCCCAAATGGAAAAAGAAACCACAAACAAAGTTCGATACTACCTCACACCATATGCAAAAAATCAACTCAAAATGCAAAATCACACCATATGCAAAATCAACTTGAGTTTCCAGCAAGCTCCCTTGAAGCCAGTGGCACACACTGTCATAGTCCTGGGTGGCAAACAGCGGGCATAACAAGGCAGCTTTGCTTGAAACTCAAGTGTCAAAGATGGAATTTCATATCACAGGACTAGGCAACAGGGAGCTCTCACCTCAGTTGTTCTGCTTTCAATTTAGCCATGCCCAGGCCCTTCCTCTCTGTCCCTCACATTTTCCAAGCCCTTCAAGCCCAATACCATGTGTCCACTACCCACCTGATGCGGCATCTCACATAACCCTCTGAGAGGAAAACCTCTGCTGTTCGTTGTGACTGTCGATGCCATCACCCAGCTCACCCTCCTGGCTTTGATAACACATTTGGAACCTTATACTTCCCCAGGACTTTGATGTGCATAACCCTATGAATCTAAATGTGGGGAGGCCCCACATGAACACTCCTGTCTATGGCATCCCCACCAAATGACAACTCACCATCTGCCTTGAACACCTCTGCTTTTATTGCTTAGCAAGTAGAAACCCATCTTGAGCCTGATGGGAGGTTCAGAGGAAAGAAGAGAAAAAGAGAGAAAGAGAAAGAAAGAGAGAAAAAGAGATCGAAGGTATGGGAGTATGAGACACAGGAACAGAGGGATGTCACATGCCAGAAATGTACCCACTGCTTGAGCACAGTGCACTTGGCTGTAGGAGGGAGGAAAGACAGGGCGGAGTCCCAGGGGCTGGGGCAGAGGCATTTTGGGGCCAGGCCCTCAGCTGCTTTGCATGCAGCAGAGTAAGGAGTTTTGCTGGTCTCTTCAAGGAAGTCCTGCTGGTCACTACTGGCACATCACTTTCTCCTGGAAGCATGATCTGCACTCCCTTCCTTCCACCTCCTGACCTGGTGAGTCTGATGTCCCTTCATGGTCTTTGTCATGGGATGTCAGGGGGCCAGGGTTTTGTCTGTAGAGATCACTGCTGTATCCCCAGTACCTGGAACCGCGCTGGGGATGAACATAATACTTGTTGAATAAAGTAATGAAGGAGGGCACCATTAGGACAAGGATATTTACCCTTACTCCTCCCTCCCTCCCTCTCTTCCTTCCTTCGTTCCTTCCTTCGTTCCTTCCTTCCTTCCTTCCTTCCTTCGTTCCTTCCTTCCTTCCTTCCTTCCTTCCTTCCTTCCTTCCTTCCCCTTCTTTCTTTTCTTCCTTTCTCTCTCTCTCTCTCTCTCTCTCTCTTTCTTTCCTTCTTCCTTTGATTTTGGCAAAACGTGAAGGGCAGGCTTAAAGACACTGAGTAATGTGTTGTTTTGTCTGACACTACAGAGAGCCCATTCAGCGGCACAGGCTCACCCGGGGAGCCTGCTGGTCTCTGAAAATCTTGGAGTAGCTGGTTCCAGAGAACCCTAGCATGTTTCACCAAGTGCTTCAGGTGAGAGCTTGAAATCAGCTTCTGCCTCTTTCACTGCTCTGAACCAAACCGATGCACCTCCCCTTCCCTTTCCACCCAGAGAGCCTCCAGGCCAGGCCTGACTTCCCCAGAGTTCCCAGGAGTCCGGCTGCCATTCTGTTTTGCCTTTGTAGGGGAGGACACCAGACACTTGGAAATTGAGACCATGAGACCCACAGACATAGACCCATGAATGGTGATCAATCGCCCTCTGCTGCCACATGCCCCTGCTTTCCCCAGTTCCTCCAGTGGGTTGCTGGGCCTGAAATAAATGCTGACATGCTTGACTGTTTCTGCTTCAACTTTTCAACAATGTAACTTTCAACACCAACACCAGCCTCAGGTGACTTGGGGGTTATCGGTTGTGGTGGTGCTCGGGTGGTGGAGGGAGTGAGCTAGCATCTTAATTAGCCTTAGGAGTCCATACACCCTCCTTCTTGGAGCAGTGCTGCTGGCTCCTCAGTCACAGTTGCCAGTGAAGATTGAATTTTCCACAGAGGACTGCTCTGACTCTGATGGGGGAAATGAGTGCAGGAACAAAGAGGAAATAACATCTCTCTTTCCCCAGCACCACACACAGCCTTAGTATCTGAGAACAGCTGGGCCATGTTTATATGGAGGGGGAGGGACACATGAAAAAAGAATGTATGGATCCTAAGAAAAGCTCTTAGATTCGTATACATATAGTCAGCTCCCAAGCACCCTCACTCCACCACAAGACAGAGTACCTCCAACAGGCAACCTTGCCTCTAGCTACAGATTGTTCATTTCCATATGATAAAGGTTTTTTTTCCCTGTCTCCCTAAGGTGACCTTGATATGTACTGCAACATAATATCAGCAGAGGAAGCCTATTCAGGGAATTGGAACATATTTGTCCCTTAAACCCAACATGTGTGAGCCCTGTTAGCTATTGCAACACCTGGAATCCCCAGGCCAATGGACAAACGGTGGGCCCTTCCTACACAGGTAATGCATGAGTGGCCCTCAGAGAGGCCTCCACCAAATCATATTAATCCCTTTCCTTACTGGATAGGAAGCTGAATCCCACTGGGACCCACCGAATGGGACCCTTAGCTTTGCCTGGTGGGTAGTTCTAATGTCTTAGCCTGCCCGGAGGAGAACACACTTCCATAAGAAGCTGACCCATCCTCTCTTCCACCACATTCCTTTACTTGCTTCTGTTTCTCTCTCATTAGGACTGAAATAAATCTGGAAATTTTTGGTGTATTCAGTGGTGGTGGTGGGTTGGTTAATATCCTATTTGTCCACTCTGTTAGATGTTGCAACATCTAGAAGCCCCAGGCCAATGGGCAAGGAAATTGGATGTATCCTTTAGTATCAAAGAGCCTAACTAGCACACAAGGACCCCAAAATATGCTTTCTCCCTGACTCACTAGTCCCATTTGGAAGCGCAGGAGAGGAAAAAGTACTTTGGCAGGGCCTGCTATGTGAATTTATTGCCCTTTAGTTGCTTAGGGGTCCAGTGTCTTTAAGCACTATTGAAGCCCAGGTGAGGTAGGGTTCAGGTAGGAGACAGCATTTGGAAGTCCCATAGCCCTCTTCCTACATCACAGAGGGCTGCCAAGGTGGGACCCATAGGTACAGTCCTAGTGTGACTGGCTTGTTTTAGCTCTGGTATCTCAGCAGCTGCTCGTGATGGCCTAGGAAACACCCCCTCTCCCCAGAATGCCTCTGCTCTCCTAATCTGGGCCCCAACTCAGTGGGGACGCTCAGCTCCATGTCACCGCTCCTCCAAAAGGGGGTGGGATCTCACATTCCTGGGAATCAGCCCTGTCAAAAGAGGAAAGGAACTCCAACACTCAGGGAGGGCTGGGGAGCCTGATGGGCATTCCTTCTTCTGTAACTGCTGTTACATCAGTTACTGGACATGACTGGAAGTGACAAGCAGAGTCTCTGTGTGTCTGTGTATGTGTGTGATATGTGTGTTTAGGATGTGAAACCAGAAAGAATATGGCAAAATCTGATGTATAAACACAGCACACAACTCGGCAGCCACAGTTGAAACCCAAGCAGGGACATCACGTGGAGGAAGGGGACAGACAGGTCAGCAGTAGGAAAAGGCGTGGGTCACTGGTTTCCCATTTTTGTTATGGGAAATAGGGCTGAGCCCAAGTTCTGAGTTCTCCTCCTTTGCTAACATCCCCACCACCGCCCCCAGCTGCATAATGTCGCAATCCTTGCACCCAAACAAATGGCTCAGGTAGGTGAGGAAAGTGGCCAGTTCCTCAGGAGAGGGTGTGGGGTCAGCAGGATCTCCCGGCTCCCAGCGAACAGATGACCCTTAGAGTGGATGAGTGAGCAAGAGATTGAGCATGATTTTGTGTGTGTGTGTGCCCCATCCATCCTCATGCTCTCTGGTGCTGTAGCCTAGTGAATCCTGGGCACCCTTGGGGAGATGGCAACATTTGTCCTCAACTCTGCCAAGCATTACTCAGCCTGGTATGTTGGCAGGGCTTCACACATATTTGGTTTATTCTTCAATCACCCGAAACCAGGTGAGCCATGTGAGCATCATTCAGAGATCACATCACCAGCGAGTGACAGAGCCAGCATCCGGTCCCTGGTCCATCCGAGGCAAGGGCCCTTCTATTACAGCAGTGCAGCCTAAGCATGCACCGCTCTCCCCAGCTAGCAGCCATGGGGTCCTGATTCACTGTGTGTCACAGCTCATCTCCTTAGGGACAGGGATTCTGTACTTGCAGTCTCACACCCAAGAAAGCTAAAACCTTAAGGGAGTCAGGTTCCTAGGTGGCAGTGTCTCCTGGAGACAGTTGCCACTGCCCACTGTCTAATCTCATCCCACACCAGCCCCAACTGGGGAATTATTCCTACTAATTAAACGATGGGGGTAACCCAATGGGAAAAAGAGCCACATCCGCCGTACCCTTTCCCCATTGCTCCCGAATCACCCGACAAGCAGCAAATATGCCCCCCACCTTACTGTCAGACATGACTAGGAACAAGTGAATTTGCGCACCTCAAGAAGGGCTCCATTACCCCCTGAGCAGTCAGAGGAAAATCACTGCACACAGGGACATTACGTGGAGGAAGGGGACAGACAGGTCAGCAGTAGGAAAAGTGTGCGTCACCAGTTTCCCATTTTTGTTATGGGAAATAGGACTGAGCCCAAGTTCTGAGCTCTCTTCCTTTGCTATGGTCCCCCCATTGCTCCCTGTGGTCCCCTGGGGCAATTCTACAGACCTCTGGGGGTGCTCCTGAGTATGGTCTGAAAACCACCAGTCTCACGTAAAAGATGGAATCTACTGGTGGGCCTCTTGGGCACGGGCGAATGAGTGAGCGGACCTCATAAGGACCCCTGTCAAATCACATTCACCTTCTTTTTCCTTATGGTATGGGGAAAACTGCATCTCACTGGGACCCCAAGTGTGGGACCCTCAGCTTCCCAGGGTGGGCAACTCAATCTTTCAGCCTTCCCAAAGAGAGAGCACATTCTTGAGGAACACTCCCGCAAAAGGCTGACCCACCCTCCCTGCATCAATTATAAAGAGGCACTTGGTTTTTCTGTGACTCCAGTGTGAGGAAATGTACTGAGATCTAGCCAGTGGGAGCCAACATGGCCCTTGCTTGTATCCACGACAATGCCAGTCAATTGTGTTTATCACTGGCCATCTTCAGAAACTCCTGGTCTCAGTCACAGACGAAAGACAGGCAGATGGAGAAACTGCACCCACAGGACACCCACTCACTTGTGGGTTTTAGAAGTAGGCTAAAAAGTAGTGGAAGAGTGGGTGGAGGGATGTGGCGTGATTTGAGAGATGTTCTACATAGGATAGATAGGATGGCGCTGTCTTAGATTGGAGATGGGCCTGGGGGGAGGGGCAAAGAGGGGTCAAGGATGACACCCAGGTTTCCTGCTTGAGTGACCTTTAGCCTGGGGTTGCCATTACCAAGATAGGGATCACAGGTGGTGAAGCAGGATTCAGTGGGGAACTGCAGACGTCAGGTCTGGACTTGGACTCTGCTAAAATTCATAGAGCTGATGTGTTGGTGAAAATTACCTTTAAAGGCTCTCAGTGACAAAGGATATCAACGGTATTCTGCCCCACTGGGGAGGGAGTGGATACATATTCTATTATATTTATTTTTCTTACTACATGATAACACACATACCAAGTGTGTAACATTTTGGTGTGTGGTGTGAAGGTGGGGCTCAAAGCCAGTGGTTCTTAGCCATTTGGGGGCAGTAATTTGTATGGGACATTGATGTGAACAGAGGAGGCTGCCTCAGACCCTGGTTGGCCACTCTAGAACCAGCAAGACGTATATTTCAGGGACGCACATAAACTATTCATGGCACACACCACCATGGAGCATGGATTGGGAAGCTTTGGCCCTGGGTTACTTATCAATGTCCTCTGGGGGTGGTGAGGGTTACTGTGACTGTCTCCTCCCAGAGGCAGGAGCTAGACTTAGAAATCATAATCCTGATGTTCTCTACTTGCCATGAGAACTAAATGGGGTAAAAATGTAGAGGAGTGCCAGGCAAAACCTGGCCCCTGGTAAAAGTGTCTGGCCATATTTCCTTAGAAGGAAGGAGCCATGCCGTTTTGGGTGGCATTTGTAACTCTCACCAGGAGGAATTTGATACTGAACAGTAATAACAGTCACCATTTGTCTCATATGGACTAAAAGAAGCCCTGTTTTTTCTGCATTTGACTACATCAGTAAACAGTCGGACTTGTATCACGCTCTGTGCTTTCTAATGTCTCCCGGCGCTGTCGGATTTACCTCATTAATCTCCGCAGCCTTCCTCAGGAGTTGAGAAGGACTGCTGTTGTGACCCCTTTGGAGGGATGAGCCCAGGGACTTACAGGAATAATAGCTTCTGCCTCACAGAGGGCTGTAAGTGTTAAGCGGGATGCCCCTTCCACAGGGCAGTAGGTGTTGAACTGGGCCCAGAGCCAACACTCAGCAGTTTCCTTGAGTTCAAGCCCTTTGGGGTGGGCGTTGGATCTCATTTGTCCTCTGGGCCTGCACAACAGCCATTTGCGTGGAAATCATGAGGATGCTGGCAGTAGCTGAGAGGAGGACTGCACTGAGGAGGACTACGGGCTGCTGAAATGGTCGCTGAAGGCATATTGCATCTCCTTCCCTTTAAACCCAGCTAGGGTCAAAGAATTCCGCTGCCCTGACTTGTGAAGCAAGGCTCAGAACTGTTTTTTTCGTTTCCGGTACGCGGCCAGGAGAGAGACAGTTACTTAGCCAAGCCACAGTCAGTGATGGGTCTGGTTCTGGCTCCCAGATCTCCTGAGCCTCGATGCAGTGCTCTTCTGTCCAGCAGGCCCATTAGCATGTCCTGTTTGTCTGCAATACCTTTGTCACAGGGATGTAAAGTAGGCATGCGCATCCACGGGTAAAAGGGGGCTAGTTTTGTTCTGTACGTTTTTCCCTCCATGCCTGAGAGGTGGCAGGTGTCAAGGGGGCCTTAGTGCTGGCTGACAGCCTGCCACGCACCCAGCTCATTACACAGGCTTTGATTCTTGCATACTCATAGGCTAGGATCTCAGATTAGCATCTGGGGGCAAATCACTGCACCTTCTCAAAGTCTTGTTTTCCATGTGTTGAAAATTTGGGTAAGTATTACTAACCTCGCATGGTTGTGGTGAGGACTAAATAGAATAGCCAGTATGTACACCCCAAATGGAAACGCGGCCATATGAGAAGACACAGGAAATAAAATGGAAACAGAAGTGAGAGGCTGGGAGCAAACATGTGTTCTTCAGTTACAACAGACTAAAGAATCATATTTACACTATACAGAGAACTCTGATGAAACAACTCAAGAAACACACACTCACAAACAAACAACAATAGAAAAGGTAGCAGAGAATTTGAACAGGCCATTAATGGAAAGACAAATGGCCAACGCAACAGGAATACAAAGCTCGACACCTCAAGCAATAATGGAAATGAAATAGCAGTGAGGTAACACTTTTCCGGCTGCAAATTGACAAACACTTAAAAAATTAATGATACCAAATGGGTATCATACACCGATATTGTGAGTGTGAATCGGTACAGAATCTTTGGCAAGCCACTTAACAGGGATTCATCAGCTTTAATATATTTGCCCTGCTGTTGCATCTCCAAATTCTCCTTCTTCCTACTGCCACAGACCAGAACTAGGAGCAGGCTGGGACAATTGATGCTTCCTAGACCAGGGCCCTGGGGGCTCAGATGTTCCAGCCTTAAGATCCATTGCCCTGGGCACACCCTTGGCATGCTCAAGGTCAGGACCTTGGGAGGGGTCCCCGGGCCTTGACTGAGCAGCCTGACTCTCAAGAATTACAGCCAAAGGTCTCAGGGTCTCTGCAAGACACAAGTTTCTAGATCTGTCTTCCCTTGACTGCCCTACATTGGTTTCCACTAACACACAGAAGAGAAACCCGCAGTTTGATTTTACATCCCCAGCAAAGCCAGGGCTCTGCTCGTTGCAAATTCAGGGTCAGTTTCCAGGATTTGGCAGAGCCTTCTTGCCTACAAGCTGAGTTTCTGGATATGAGAATGGGGCTGGTAAGGAGAAAGCCACAGTCAACAACTACTTTGGCTTGAATTTCATTAGAGCTTAAAGTAAAGAACGCACAAACTGGTCTTTCCTTAAGTCTTTAGGCTTATATATTCATAAATAGAGTGATGTAAAAGTTGGGAGCCAGCAGTTTCAATTAGTCATTTAACCATCTTTGTTAAAGTGGAGCAGGGGGCAGCGGGGACTGGAAGCCTGATTAGAGTGGATTTATGGGAGAGTCGGGGAAAGGAAAGGGAAACAATGATATCAGTCAGTGAGGCATTTCAGTGCCTGAGGAGTATGGGAGAACGTACCAACTGCTTGAACACAGTGCACTCATCTACAGGATGGGATGGTGAAAATCTCGGCCAGGGAGGCAGGATGGAATTTCAAGGAGGGGACAGGCCCCTCAGCCTCTTTACACCCAGCAGAATGAAGAGCAACAAGTCCTTTCTGACATGACGTGCACATTGTACCTCCCAGAAAACATGAACTTCACTGGCATCCTGCTGCTGTTAAGTCCTGACCCGGTGAGTCTTATTTCCTTCCAGCTTCGCAGATCGTCAGTTCAAGGAGGGCTGGGATCTAGATCTCTAGAGTTCACTGTTGTACCCTTGGTGCTTAGAACTGAGCCTGGTGTACACATGGTAGGCCCTCAACAAACACTTGATGAAGGAAGGAGTGAATGAGAGTGCTGGCCAGCATGATTTTTCTCCATTTTCCAGAACAGGACCTACTCAACTGAAGACACTGTGCCCTTCATGTATTCTGTCAACACCCCAGAGAACTCATCCAATGACACAGGCTTGCCCAGGGAGCCTGCAGTCCCCATGGGTCTTGGAGGAGCTGGGTCCAGAGAGCCCTGGCATGTTTCACCAAGTCCTTCTGGTGAGAGTTCAGAACCAGCCTCTGCCTCTCTCACTGCTCACAGCCAGGCCAATGCACCTCCTCTTCCTGGTTTCCCCAGAGAGCCCCCAGGCCAAGCCCAACTTCCCCCAGGGTTCACGAGGGTCCAGCCGACAGTCTGCTTTGCCTTTATAGGGGAGGATACTGGCCACTAAGAAATCGAGACCACAGAACTCTCACACACAGGTCCATGAAAGGTAGCCAAGCCCCTTCTGCTGCCACATGCCCCTATTTTCCCAGTTTCTCTGTCATCAGGCTTAAAATAGATGAGGCATGCTTGATACTTTCAGCCTCATGGTATTCATTGTCCCTTTCCACACCAGTGTCCACCTCCTGAGCTTTATGGTTTGCCTCTTTTGGTGGGGGTACTGGGGTGAGGGCTGGGGACTGGGGAGAAGGAGTTAGCCATATGAGTCCGGTGCTCCTTTGTCTGGGAGCAGTACTGCTTGTTTCTCATTTTTTTGTTGGGATAGGACTGTGTTTGTTGGGGAGGTAATCATCCTACCACTTTCAAACATTTCCAAAAGGGTAGCCATTGAGCAGTGACTGAGTGATAGCCATCGGGGTGGGGAATGAGGGCAGTGAGTAGGGAGACAGGGAGGTTGGGTCAGAAGGAAAGAAGATGTCACAGAACCCAAGGCTTTTTGAGGCACGAGAGCCACTAAGCTATAATCTGACCACAACAACCCTCACTCCACCTCTGGAAGGAGTCCCTCCAGCACATGGTCTCACCAGTTACCTCTGGCTGCTCGTCTCATACTATGACACCATGTCCCTTTGTAAGCTGCTCTTGGTATGTATTGCAGTAAAATAGCGGCAGGGGAAGAGCTGAGGCTGGCAAGTACTTCCCGGAACTGGGAAAGGCTTGGGCTTTTCTAGGACTGTTCTGATCCTGCCTAAGGCTCTACTAGGGGAGACCAGGCCCATGCAGTCCATACTCCCACGACCTAGTGGAACCGTCTGGCTCCTCGGAAACTCCTGAGACCACCAGGCCCCTTGACTTGCTGCATAAGGCTCTGAGCTGCATCAAGGAAATGTGCGGTCCAGGTGCTCTGAGACTCCATCCTGTTTTCCACTCTTACAGTATTTTCTACTATAATATTTCAAACCTGCAGAAGAAAAAGAGAGAACAATATGGCAACCACCACCCCTATTTAGTAACACTTTGCCGTAAGTGCTTCAGATCTCTCTCTCTCTCTCCTTTTGAATTACATGTCATGAACACATGTAAAGCATCCCCCAACCCATACTCACTCAGCTCCTCCCTGGTGTCTGAGTAATCCTAGGTCTCCATGGGGCTTCAGAGCAGCTCCCACCTCCTGCATGGGTGACACCCACATCATCTTGGAAATGGTTCCCTGATGCCTCCTGGGGAACATGGGGGCTTCTACAACCCTGAATCCCAACCCAGGGGGCAAAAGCAAGAACACCTCAGCATCTTTTACAGATAAACCAGGACCCAGTCCTCTCCCATCTAGAAATGTGTTCCTGTGAGGTAGGCCCTGTCTCAGTGGGGGAGCTGAGCTCTTCATCTCTTTTACCAAGAGAGGCCAGGGGCACCATCCTGGTTCCCAGCCCTGCTCAAGTGACAGGAATGCTTCATTCACACAAGGGGCTGGTCCCTTGACAGCTGCTGTCATGCCCCATGGGCTCAATGTCAGGTATGGCTGGTGGGGATGGGGAAGAAAGCAGGACCAGGCAGACCCGAGTCCTGGTGAGACCCACCCAGTGGGCCTACTGGAAGCCGGCTGGGATCACCAGACCATGCAGCCCTGTCCAAGGTGACCCATCAGCCATGAGCTCCATCAAGGTGGCTGAAACCTGCAGGGGCTCACTGTACTGAGGTGGGTGCAGACAGCAAGTACGTGGTAGGCAGCTTTCTAAAATGGCCTGTACAGATCCCTGCAACCTGGCACTCATGCCCCTATATCACCTCTTCCCCCTGGAGTGTGGGCTGGGCCTAACTTGCCTCTAACCAACACAATTTGTCAAAAGTAATGGCATGTCATTTCCGACGTTCGGCTATACCAAGACTGCAACTTTCATCTTGCTGGCCTTCCTCCTCTCCCTCTGGCACTTCTTGCATTCTTGCTCTGATGGAGAGGGCCACGTGGCACGGAGCTGATGGCAGTCCCCGGACAACAGCCAGAGAAGAACCGAGGCCGTCAGCCCAATAACCCAGGCGGAACTGGATCCTGCCAATAGTCATATGAGTGAGCTTGGAAGTGGATCCTCCCCAACTTGAGCCTTCAGATGAGACCGCAGTCCCTGAGCTGACACCTTGAGTGCAGCCTTGTGAGAGATGGAAAGTAAGGGAACCACTTATGTCGTACCCATGATAGTCCCCGGTCCACAGCCCCCTGAGAAAGAACTGTGTGTCGTTTTATGCCACCATGTTTCACGGTAATTTGTTATGCAGCACTCAATAATATTGAAGACAGCAGGAATCTCTGGAGGCTGGGGCCATAAGACAGGCCTGACTCAGCCTGGGAGGGCTTCTTAGGGGCCAGGGTGGCACAAGGCGTGTCCACATATTAGTCTGACCTGGGCTCTAGTCGCAGCTTTGTCACTAATCATCTGTGTCACCTCAGGCAAATCACTCAAAGTCTCTGGCTTAGTTTACTCTTCTGTGAGATTCGGCTGATGCTCAACTTACAGGAGTATTGGAAAGATAACTGTCAATTTCTTTGCAACTCAATGACAGGATGTCTGATACATACTAGGCTCTCAGTAAATGGTGCCCATGAGTATTAACATAGTTGATCTGGGACCCTGCATCAGCCTCGCAGGAGCTCCCCAGTGACCCAGGAGGGTTTCAGTACTCAAAAAACCAACCCAGGAAAAAATACCTTCCTATCAAGTAGCACAAAAGCTTTTGTTCTCCAAAAAGGAAGCATATCAGAGCAGATGCTTTTCTAAACAAACAAACAAACAAACAAACAAACAAACAAACAAACAAACATTCTGGTGTGAGGGAGGCAGTCCCAGCTGGATGCAGTTCAGAGGCCATATCCCTTATACAAAGGAACAAATACCCACATTTCCCTCTCCCTCTTCCTCCCCCTCACCATTGCCAACCCTCTTTGTCTCCCTCCCTCCTTCCCTTCCCCTCTCTCTTTGTTTCCCATTTCCAAGGTCCTATCCCCACAATTCTGCCTCTTTTCATGCATTTCACAACTCCTAAATAGCCAGCACTTCCTTATCTTTCCCTCGTTTTATTCTAGATAAACTCACATCAATGTTCTCATTGTGCACTGGTCTCTGGTTACTCCAGGACGCAACAGATAGTCCCTAGTCACTGGCTTCTGGGGAGCAGCTCAGGTGGGCATCACCCTGACCTCCCCATTGTTCCCTAGAGGTGGAACATTTAGAAGACCCAGTTTGTACAGTGTAGAAATCTGCACAGGGACAGGAGCCCAGGACATATTCCAGACCAGGAATGAGTCTTCTTTCTGGGTCACCCAGATCCAAAATGAGATGATTCTGCAAGATGCCCTTTCCATCTAAGATTTTGTCTCCCATCTCTCAGACCACCTGGACTCTGAGACATCTGGACTCTGTTCCCTTCCAACAGCCTCATCTCTCTCCAGAGCATATCTAAAATTTGTGTTCAATCCCAAAAAGGTTCTTGCTTGCCTCGGGGCCTTTGTACTTACAGCTCTCCTCTGAAACCAATATTTCCCTATGTGACCTTTCACTTGTCCTTGTGGTCTCTCATATTCCTACACCCAGAAGGAGACTCTTCCTTCTTCCCAGATCTCCCCAGCCCGTGGTCACCTGCCCCGCCTCTGCTGTGCACACAAACACACCGGATACTTCCCCCTCCCACAGCATTTCTCACACTGACATGTCACCCTGATGGGTCAATTTTTCATGACTGTCCCACCCAGACTCTCATCTCTAGGGCAGGAGCTGTGCCTTGTTGGTCCTGGACCAACCATTACATGACACTGGGACTTCACATGTAGCACGGTCCCGATAAATGTTTACCGAAAAAGGTGAGTCAGTGAGCATGGTTTCATTAAGCCTTTAACGTTCCTGTACTCTCTGATCTGGGACAATGGCAAGCTGTATTCTTTTTATTTCTCCTAGCATGGAGGCCAGAGCCTCCTGCCCGAATGAAGTTGGATGCTTCCAAAGTCTCAGCTGACAGCAGCCTTCCTTCCTGGAGGTGCCAAAGGCTTTTCTGCATTCCTCAAATGAATCTGGTCTGGCCAACAATAGGAAGGGCAAGGGGCGTGAGACCGCATGGGATACAGAGGTGGACGTAGCTGCTGCCACTGCTGACAGATCCCAGGCCCAAGGGACAAGGTTCTGAGGCCTCCTCACTCCTTCACTTCAGGACAGTGCTTGGAGAAGGGACCCTTGGCTGTGATGGCACCACTCTCCCTCCAATCCAGTGGGTAAACAGGGGCCATAACTTGACAAACAATGCTAGAAACTCAAGTGGCAATGGTGGGATTTAATGGAGTACGGCTTGGCAATCAAGAGACTTCACCTGTATTCCTCATGCCCCATCCCGTCATACACAGACACACACACAGCCCAGGCTCACAACAACTCCCTGTTCACCACCACCAAGGGGTTACTTATATACACACACAGTATCAATCAAGCATTGTGCCGTTACAGGAACACCACTGCTGTTGATTTGGTTCCTGACTGTTCTGACTCACCTCAGGCCCTCCTTGCCATGATGCCTCAATAGGACCCACCCACCGCCCTCTTTGCCCATACCCTTTGTTTCTGGGCCTTCTCTGCTCCAGGGGAAGACATGTTTTATCAGTCAGTCCTAATAACACTGTCCTCACTCACCGTCTGAACACAAACACCCCTGTTCTCATGCTCTCAGCCAGGGGGAGCCATCAGCTCTCCAGTCAAGCTCGCACAAGGCCCATCCTTCTTCTCCTCAGGCCTGAGTCTCCCCATGTACAACCAGTAGCCTTGAACAGTTTGGCTCTCACAGCCCACGATGGTATGCCATTTAGGGGATTGGTATGCTTGCAGCTGACTTCTATACCAGCCAAAGACTTGTTGTAGGGCCCCTGAGCACACTGTTGCACTGGGGTTGGGTGTGGGTTTCAGGGGGATGTTTTCCATGTGGCTCCCCATTGGCTCTTTTCTTTAAGACACTGACTGATACTTCAGGCTCCTCATTCTACCTAAAGCTTCCAACTCCATAGCCCAGAGCTGTGGGGTCAGTGGCACATCGTAGCCCAGGTTCCTGGAGGTGAAAGCAGATGTCACCACCCTAAGCCACAGTGGAATGTTTCAGAAGCTCTAGATAATGCCCTGGATATATCTCTGTTCATCCTAGAGGGCTAGAACTTGGGAGGGTCACCCAGGATTCAGTCTGAGCACTGAATGAACATCAGGGTTCTTAATAAATGAGTTAACATGCTCTGAGTCATGCTGGGCCACACGTTTTTAATCCTGTTCTGCCTCCTGTGTCTGATGTTGACTTCCACTGAGGCACAGAACAGAAAGCTGGGTCTGGTTACCTGAAGTTGCATACTCTCACTTTATTGCTTGTATTTCATGCGATACTGACCCTGGCTAACTTTTTTCCATACTCATTTGGGTAGGAAGCCTTCACTGACTCCAAGCCTGTCACCTAGCACAGAGTATCCAGCCTGAGCTCTCTCAGAGCCCCAAAGGCTCTCTCTATCCCTCTCTGTGATAATTGTCCTGTTCCCTGCACCCCATGCTCCCGGGCCTGTGATGGTAGCTATACTTTATTCCTCTTGCATCCCCAGGGCCTAACCTGTGAAAGAATCCAAGGGAAGACCAGGCATGTACCCCCACTGTTTATGTAAGGGAGGCTGTCACCGACACCTTCCCACATTCCAACCATCAAATTTGCAGAATTTTAAAATGAGGATAACATCAAATGTGGAAGGTGAAGAAAAATGGATGCCCTCCTGTGCTAGGCCCAGGACTGTGAATTAGCACCACCTTTTCGGAGAATCATTTACCAGTGCTTAGCAATATCTAAACATACATATAAATATATATATTCTTATTGAGATACAATTCTCATACCATAAACATCACCCTCGTAGGGTATACAATTCAGTGGTTTTAGGTATGCTCACAGACTTGTGAAACCATCGCCAATCAATTTTAGAAAAATTTCATCATCCACCCCCCAAAAAAGCGCCATCCAGTAGCCATCATTCTCCATTGCCCCCATCCACCAGACTCAGAAAACTGGTAATCTACTCTCTGCCTTATGGATTTGCCTACTCTGGACATTTCATGTAGATGAAATAATATAGGATGTCATCTTTGTGATGGCTTATTTCTCTTCAACATAATGTTCACAAGGGTCACCCATGTTGTAACATGTATTAGTACTTCATTCCGGTTTTGTGCCTGAATAATATTCCATTGTATGGCCATACCACTTATGTTTATCTGTTAATCAGGTGATAGACATTTGGGCTGTTTCCACCTTTTATGACTATTATAAATATTGCTACTATGAGAGTCTTATAAAAGCTTTTGTGTGGACCTACGTGTTCTATGCTTTCGGATATATACTTAGGTGTGCAATTACTGGGTCATGAGGTTTACATTTACTCATTTGATCAATTGCCATACTGTTTTCCATAGGAGTTGTGTCGTTTTATACTCCCACCAGCAATGTAGCAGCCCTTTAATTTTTTACTCCACAGACTTCCCAGTTCTTGTTAGTGTTTGTCTTTTTACTATAGCCATCTAGTTGAATGTGAAATCGCATCCCAATGTAGTTTTGATTTGCATTTCCCTAATGACTATGCATCTTTTCGTGTACTTGTTGCCCATCAGAATATTGTCATTTGAGAAATATCTACTCGGGTCTTTCCTCATATATTTTCTTCTAGCACTTTTTTTCCAGCTCTATTTGTATCCATATCAGACATAATATGGACATTGAACTACAAAAACAACAACAATAACAACAGAGAGAGAGAAAGAAAAAAATTCATCGGAGATTACTTACGTTATGACTACATGCCACAGTTTGTATATTTACAGACACATATTTAATTCTTGGATGCAGATTAGCCAAATTTATATTTATTTTTAACTTTAATTTTTACATTTGAGATACAACATTGTTTAGATTTAAGATACACATCATGTTGATTTCATACATTTATATATTGAGATATGATTAGATGTAGCATTAGCTTACACCTCCATCACCTCTCTGTATTACCATTTTATTTTCTTGTGGTGCGAACACTTAAATCTACTCTGGGCAACTTTCAAATATGTAATACTGTATTGTGAACTACAGTCACTATGCTGTACATTACATCCCCAGGACTCACTTATTTTATACTGGAAGTTTATACCTTTGGAACACCTTGACCTTTTTCACCTACCCTGACACCAATGTGTCTGCTGTATCTATGAGTTCAGTTGGTTTTGCTTTTTATTCCTCAGGGTCTACATATAAGTGGGAGGATCATACAGGACTTGTCTTTCTTCATCTGAATCTTTTCACTTAGCATAATGCCCTTAAGGTCCATCCATGTTGTCATAAACAACAGGACTTCCTTCTTTGTCATGGCTGAGCAGTATGTCATTGCATATATATAAGATGCTTAGGTTGTTTTTGTATCTCCCTATCATGAATAATGCTGCAATGAACATGGTAGTATAGCTAACTCTTTGAGATCATGATTTCATTTCCTTTGGGTATATATCCCGAAGTGGGATAGATGCACCATATGGCAATTCTATTTTTAGTTTTGGGGGGAACTTCCATACTGTTTTCCATAGCGGCTGTGCAATTTGCATTCCCAGCAACAGTCTACAAGGGTTCACATTTCTCCACTGTCTCACCAACACTTATATTTCATCTTTTTGATGATAGTCTAACAGATGTGACGTGATATCTCATTGTGGTTTCATTTGCATTTCCCTGATGATTAGTGATTTTGAGCATATTTTCACATACCTATTGGCTATCTGTATGTCTTCTTTGGAAAAATGCCTATTCAGGTCATCTACCCATTTTTTAACAGGATATATTTCCTGTTGAGTTATATGAGTTCTTTATATATTTTGGATATTAACCCCTTATCAAATATGTGGTTTGCAAATATTTTCTCCCATTCTGTAGGTTGCCTTTGCATTTTGTTGATTACTGCTTTTGCTGTACAGAAGCTTTTTAGTTTGATGCAGTCCCACTTTTAAATTTTTGTTTCTGTTGCTTGTGCTTTTGCTATTGTATACAAAAAGATCATTGCCAAGGTCAATGTCAAGAAGTTTTCTCCCTACGGTTTCTTCTAGGATACGTTTAGTTTCAGTTCTTATCTTTAAGTCTTTAATCCATTTCAAGTTAGTTTGTCTGATGGTGTACGATGGGAATTCAATTTCAATCTTCTGCATGTAGTTACCTCCAGGTTCCCAACACCATTTATAGAAGTGACTATCTTTTTTCCCATCGATTCTTTTTGGTTCCCTTGTCACATATTTGTTAACCTCACATGGGAGGGTTTATTTCTGGGTCTCAGTTCTGTTCCATTGATCTCTGCATCGATTTATGTGCCACTATAACTGTTTTCTTTAATTGAAGTACAGTTGATATACAATACTATACTCATTTCAAGGGGACAACATAGTAATTCAACAGTTATATACATTATTAAATCCTCACCCCATCTAGTGTAGTTACTATCTGTCAACATAGAAAGATGTTACAGAACTACTGACTATGTTCTCTACTCTGTGCTTTCATCCCCGTGACTAATTTATATTTCAGTCGAGATTTTGTGCCTCTTTATCCCCTTCACCTACTTCACCACCCACCCAAAACGCCTCCCCAATGGCAACCACCAGTCACTTCTCAGTGTCTATGAGTCTCTACTGCCGTTCTGTTCATTTTGCTTTGTTTTGTTTTTAGATTCCTCATGTAAGTGAAATCATATGGTATTTGTCTTTCTCTTCCTGGCTTATTTCTCTTAGCATAATACCTTCTAGGTCCATCCATGTTGTCGCAAATGGCAGGATTTCTTTCTTTCTAGGGATGAATAATATTCCACTGTGTACATGTACAATTTCTTCTTTATCCATTCATCTAAAGGACACTTTAATTCCTTCCCATATCTTGGCTATTGTAAATAATGCAGCAGTAAACATAGGGGTGCATATATCATTTCGAATCAGATATTTTTTTTTCTTTCGATGAAATTCCTAGAAGTGGAGTTACTGAGTCATATGGTATTTCTCCTTTTAGTTTTTGAGGAACCTCCATATTAATTTCCATAGTGGCTGCACCAATTTACAATCCCACCAACAACGCAGGAGGGTTCCCTCTTCTCCACATCCTTGCCAACACTTGTTATTTCTTGTCTTTTGGATAGTGGTCATTCTGACTGGTGCGAGGTGACATCTCATTGTGATTTTGGTTTACATTTCCCTGATGATTAGTGATGTGGAGCATCTTTTCATGTGTTTAATGGCCATCTTTATGTCTTCTTTGGAAAAGTGTCTATGTAGGTCCTCTTCCCATTTCTTAATCCGGTTATCTGTTTTTCTGGTATTGATGTCTATGAGTTCTTTATAAATTTTGGATGTTGACTCTATCAGATATTATCATTTACCAACATATTCTCCATTCTTTGTTTTGTTAATAGTGTCCCTTGCTGCACAGAAGCTTTTTCAGTTTGATGTAGTTCCCTTTGTTAATTTTTGCATTTGTTTCTCTTGCCCGGGGAGTCATGTCCAGAAAAAAATTGCTCGTGCTTATGTTCAAGATAGTTTTGCCTGTGTTTTCTTCTAAGAGTTTTATGGTTTCATGTTTTATACTCAGTTCTTTAATCCATTTTGAGTTTACTTTTGTGTACGGAGTTAGACAGTAATCCAGTGCCATTGCATTGCAGGTAGCTGTCCATTTTTCCCAACACCATTTATTGAAACAACTGCCTTTTCCCTTTGTATATTCATAGGACTTTATCATATATCAGTTGATCGTATATGCATGGGTTTATTTCTGGGCTTCCCATTCTGTTCCATTGATCTACGCATCTGTTCTTATGCCAGTACCATACTGTTTTCATCACTGTAGCTTTGTAGTATAGCTTGATACCAGGAAGCATGACACCTCCAGCTTTGTTCTTCTTTCTCAAGATTACTTTGGCTATTTGGGTTCTTTCATGGTTCCATATGAATTTTAGGATTCTTTGCTCTAGTTCTTTGAAAAATGTTGTTGGAATTTTTATTGGGATTGCAGTGAATCTGTAAATTGCTTTCGGCAACATGGCCATATGCACAATGTTAATTCTTCCTATTCCTGAGCATAGTATCTATTTCCATTGATTTGTGTCTTCTATTTCTTTCATCAATCTCTTATACTTTTTGGAGTACATGTCTTTCACTTCCTTGGTTAGGTTTATTCCTAGGTAGTTTATTCTTTTTGATGAACTTGTTAATGGAATCCTTTTCCTAATTTCTCTTCCTCCTAGTTCATTGTTTGTATATAGGAATGAAACAGATTTCTGTATATTGATTTTGTATCTTGGATCTCTTGTGAATCTGTTCATTAGTTCTAGTGGTTTTCTGGTGGAGTCTTTAGGGTTTTCTATATATAGTATCACGTCATCTTCAAATCGTGACAGTTTTACTTCTTCCTAACCAATCTGAATGCCTTTAATTGCCTTTTCTCTTCTGATTTCCATGGCTAGGGCTTCCAGTACTATGTTGAATAAAACTAGTGAGAGTGGGCATCCTTGTCTCATTCCTGGTCTTAGAGGAAAAGCTTTCAACGTTTTGTCATGGAGTATGATGTTGACTATGGTTTTGTCATATATGACCTTTATTATGTTGAGCTATGTTCCCTTGATACCCATTTTGTTGTACGTTTTTTAGCGTGAATGGATGGTGAATTTTGTCCAATGCTTTTTCAGCATCTATTGAGATGATCATATGGTTTCTATCCTTCCTTTTTTAAAATGGTGTATCACATTGATTTACCAATATTGTACCATCCTTGCATCAGTGGAATAAATCCCACATGGTCATGAACAATGCTCTTTTTGATGTATTTTTTAATTCAGTTTGCTAATATTTTGTTGAGGATTTTTGCACCTATGTTCATCAGCATTATTGGTCTACAATTTTCTTTTTCTGTAGTGTCTTTCTCTGGTTCTGGTATTACAGTGATGTTGGCCTCATAGAATGATTTGGGAAGTATTCCCTCCTCTTCTATTTTTTGGTATCCTTTAAGAAGAATGGGTGTTAGCTTTTCTTTAAATGTTTGGTAGAATTCACTTGTGAAGCCATCTGCTCCTTGACTTTTTTGTTTGTTAGAAGTTTTTTGATTACCAGTTCAATCTTGTTACTAGTAATTAGTCTGTTCATATTTTCTGTTTCTTCCTAGGTTTATCTTGGAAGGTTGTACTTTTGTAAGAACTTGTTCATTTTTCATAGGTTCTCCAATTTACTGGCATATAGTTTTGCATATAATTCTCTAATATTTCTTTGTATTTATGTGGTGTCAGTTGTAACTTCTTTTTCATCCCTGATTTCATTTACTTGTTTCCTCTGTCTTTTTTCTTGATAAGCCTGGCTAGGGGTTTGTCCATTTTGTTTCTCTTCTCAAAGAACCAGCTCTTGGTCTCAATTTTTTCTATTGTTTTCTTATTCTCTATTTTGTTTATTTCTCCTCTGATCTTTATTATGTCTTTCCTTCTACTATCTTTGGGTTTCATTTGTTCTTTTTCTAGATTCTTTAGTTCAGATTTAGATTGTTTATTTGGGATTGTTCTTGTTTCACGAGGTAGGTCTCTTTTGCAATGTACTTTCCTCTTAGAACTGTTTCTGCAGCATCCCACATACTTTGAACTGTTGTGCTTGTTTTCATTTGTCTCCATGTATTATTTGATTCTTTGATTTGTTCATTGATCCATTGATTATTTAAATGCATGTCGTTTAACCTCATGTGTTTGTGGGTTTTTTAAATTTCTTCATGTAATTGATTTATAGCTTCATATTATTGTCATTGAAAAGATGCTTGATACAATTTAAATATTATTTAATAGATTGAGGCTCTTTTTGTGTCCTAATATGTGATCTATTCTGGAGAATGTTCCATGTGCACTTGAGAAAAATGTGTTCCCTTCTGCTTTTGGGTGAAACAATCTGTATATATCTGTTATGTCCATCTGGTCTACTATGTCATTCAAGCCACTGCTAATTTATTTTTTTTCTGGATGATCTATTGAAGTAAGTGGCATGTTAAAATCACCTAATATGATTGTACTGCAGTCTATTACCCCCTTTAGGTCTGTTAGTATTTGTTTTATATATCTAGGTGTTCTGATGTTGGCTGCATGGGTATTTACAGTTGTTATATCCTCTTGATGGATTGATTCCTTTATGACTATGTAATATCCTTCTTTGTCTCTTGTGGCTTTGTTTTGAAGTATGATATAAGTACTGCTACTCCTGCTTTTCTCTCCCTTTTATCTGCATGAAATATCTTTTTCCATCCCTTCACTTTCAGTCTGTGTATGTCTCAGGTCTGAAATGAATCTCTTGTAGGCAGCAGACAGATGGGTCTTGTTTCTTTATCCATTCTGCAACCCTAAGTCATTTGACTGGTGCATTCAGTCCATTTACATTAAGGCAGTTGTTGATAGGTATATACGTACTGCCATTTTATTAATTGTTTTCTCTTTGTTTTTGTAGTTCCTTTCTGTTCCTTTCCTCCTCTCTCGTCCTTTTCTATTGTGATTTGTTGCTTTTCTTTAGTTTTATGGTAAAGAGAATTGGATTCATTTTAAAAAATTTTTGTGTATTTATTATAGGCTTTAGGTTTGTGGTTACCATATGGTTTTTAGATAGGTTACTAAATATATAACAGTCTGTATTAAGTTGATGTTTGCTGCTTTTTGAACACAATCTAAAAGTACTACATTGTTTTCTTCCTTTTCCTCCACACTTTATGTATAAGATGTCATAATCTACATCTTTTGTGTATCTCTTGACTGATTTTGTGTATAGCTGATTTAACTACTTTTGTTTTCTTACCTTTATACTTTCTTAGTAAGTTATTCATCTACTACTTTACTGTAGGTTTATTTTTACTGGTCAAAAATATTTAGGCTTAAGAACATTTCTATCCACAGATGTCTCCTTAAGATATATTGTAAGGCTGGTTTAATGGTGGTGAATTCTTTTAACTTCCACTTATCTGGGAAACTTTGAATCTCTCCTTCAATTCTGAATGATAATCTTGTTGTTTTGAGGATTCTTGTTTTTAGGTTCTTCCATTTCATTAATTAAGTATTTCATGCCACTCCCTTCTGGCCTAAATAACTTCTGCTGAGAAATCTGCTGATAGCCTTAGGGTGCTTCCCTTATATGTAACTGTCTACCTCTCTTGTTGCTTTTAAGATTCTCTCTTTATCTTTAATCTTTGCCATTTTAATCACTGTATGTCTTGGTGTTGTCTTCCTGGAGTTCCTTTTGTTTAGGGCTTTCTGTACTTCCAGGATCTTGGTGTCTATTTCCTTCCCCTGATTGGGGAAGTTTTCAGCCATTATTTCTTCAGAGAGATTCTACTCCTCTGTATTCTCTTCTCCTTCCAGGGCCCCTATTATGCAAATATTGTTTCATTTGGACTTGTCACACAGCTCTCTTAGCATCCTCTCATTTTTAGAAATTCTTTTTTGTCTGTGTTCCTCAGCATGGTTGTTTTCCTGTTCTCTAATTTCCATCTCACTGATTTCTCTCCTTTTACTCCCAGCAGTCCACTCTTCATTCCATGGTATTTTTCATTGCAGTTATTGTATTGTTCAGCTCTGAGTGGTTCTTTTTCAAATATTCTATCTCTTTGTTGAAGTTCTCACTGAGATCATCCATTCTTCTCTCCAGGTCAGTGAGCATCTTTATTACTATTACTTAATTTCATTTGAATGTATACCCAGAAGTGGGATTTCTGGGTCCTAAGGCAGCTGCATTTTTATTTTCTTTTTATAGTAACCTGCTACCTGTTTCTAGGGTGGGTGCACTAATTTACATTTCTACCAGCACTGTACATTTCCTTTCCTTCATCTTCTCACCAGCATTTATCTTTATTTTTATAACAGCCATTTTAATAAGCATGAAGCAATATCTCATTGTGTTTTTGATTCACACTTCTCTGATGATTAGTGATGTCAAGCAACTTTTCACATATCTGATGGCGACTTTTTATGTCTTCTTTTGACAAATGTCTATTTAGGTTTTCCAGTCCATTTGGGCTGCATAAAAATACTATATACTGGGTAGGTTTTATATAAACAAAGAGCATTTTTTTCACAGTTCTAGAGTCTGGGACATCCAAGATCAAGGGCCTGACAAATTCAGTGTCTGGTTGAGGATCTGGTTCTTTTTTCATAGAAGGCCATGTTTTCATTGTGTCCTCCCATGGCAGAATCAAGGGAGATTTCTGGGGTCTTGTTTATAAGGACTCTAATCCCATTCATGAGACCTCATGACCTAGCCATTCACAAAATGATCCAACCTCCAAATACCATCAAATTGAGGATTAGATTTCAACATATAAATTTTGAGAGGACACAGTCATTCTATAATATTCTGCCCCTGACCCACCAAGATTCATGTCCTTCTCACACACAGAATGCATTCATCACATCCCATCAGTCCCCAAAGTCTTCACTCTTTCCAACATCAACTCAAAAGTCTAACGTCCAAAGTCTCATCGAAATATCATCTAAAGCAGTTATGGGTGAAACTCAAGTTATAATTCATATTGAGACAAATTCCTCTCCAGCTGTGAACCTGTAAATTCAACATGTTACACATTTCAAAAAAGTACAATGGTGGCACAGGCAGAGGATAGACATTCTCATCCTAAAAGAAAGAAATAGGAAAGACGAAAGGATAACAGAACCTAAGCAAGTCCAGACTACAAGGAAAATTCTATGAGATTTTGTGGCTTGAAAACAATCTTCTTGGGCTGGATGCTCTGCCATCCAGACCCACTGGGAAAGAGGTCCCGCCTTCCAGATCCCCTGCTGCGGCAGTTCTAGTACTACACCTTTGCTGCACTGGAGTTGGGCCCCCATGTTCCAGGTAGGCCTGCACCAAAGCATTTGGTGGCCCTGCTTGCATGGCTTCTTCTAGCATGCACCTCAGAACTTTTCTAGCTTCTATCCTTTACCCAATTCCAAAGCTGCATCCATACTTTTTACATATTTATTACAGCAGCTTTCTACTTCTGGTATCAAATTCTGTCTTAGTCTGCTTGGGCTGTTATAACAAAATACTATATATTGTTTGGTTTATTAACAGCAAACATTTATTCTTCACAGTTCTGAATGCTGGGATGTCCAAGATCCAAGTGCTGGAAGATTCAGTGTCTGTGAGGGTCTGCCTCCTTGTTCATGGTGTTTTTGCTGTGCCCTCACATGATGGAAGTGGATAGGGAGCTTTCTATGTTCATTTTTATAAGATCATTAATCTCATTCATGAGTACTCCAACCTCATGACCTAATAACCTCTCAAACATCCCACCTGCAAATACCATCACACTGGGGATGAGGTTTCAGCATAAGAATTTTGAGGGTACACATTTAGTCTATAGCAAGGTCCTTTTTCTACCTTTTAATCAAGTCATTTTAGTTTTGCAATTGACTTGTATGTATTCCCTATTTGTTTTGACTATTAACCACCTGCCAGATATATGGTTTGCAAATATTTTCCTCCCATTCCATAGATTGCTTTTCCCACTCTGTTGATTGTTTCCTTTGCTGTACAAAAGCTTTTTAGTGTGATGCAGTCCCACTTGTCTATTTCTGCTCTTGTTTCCTGTGCTTTTGGGGACATACCCAAAAAAATCATTGCCCAGACCAATGTCAAGAAACTTTTCCCCTGTGTTTCCTTCTACTAATTCTATGGTTTTAGGTCTTACATTTAAGTCTTTAATCCATTTTGAGTTGTTTTTTATATGATGTGAGGTATGAATTTAATTTCATTCTTCTGTGTGTGAATATCCAGTATTTCCAACATTTATTGAAGAGACTGTCCCTTCCTTATTGTGTGTTCTTGACACCTTTGTCAAAAATCAGTTGACTATGGATGACGGATACATTTCTGGGCTCCATATACTGTTGCCTGGGTGTATGTGTCCATTTTTATACCAGTACAATACTGTTTTGATTACTATTGCTTTGTAATATACTTTGAAATCATGACGCCTCTAGCTTTGTTCACTTAGCTCAAGATTGCTTTGACTATGGAGGGTCTTTTGTTGCTACATTTGAATTTTAGGACTGATTGTTCCATTTCTGTAAGGAATGTAGTCAGTGTTTTAATGGGGATTCCAATGACTTTATAGATGACTTTGGATTGCATGGACATTTTAACATACGAATTTTTCCAATCCATGAATATGGGATGTCTTTCCATTTACCTACATCTTCTTTAATTTTCTTCATCAATGTGCTACAATTTGTGTACAAGTCTTTCACTTCTTTGACTAAGTTTATTTCTGAGTATTATATTCTTTTTGTTGCTATTATGAATGGGATTATTTACATGTTTTTTTAGTTGGTATTTAGAGTTTTTTGCACATATGAACATGTCATCTGTAAGCAGAGATAATTTTACTTCTTACTTTCTGGTGTGGACAACTTTTGGTCTTTTTCTTGCTTCCTTGTCTTGGCCAGGATTTCCAGTACTATATTAAATAAAGTGACAAGAGTGGTCATCCTTGCCTAGAACTGTATGTTAGAGGTCAAGCTTTCACGTTTTTCCCAGTGATTCTTATATTTGCTCTGGGCTTTTCGTATACAGCCTGTATAGTGTTGAAGTAAGTCATTTTTATACCTATTTTATTGAGACTTTTCAATCGTGAAAGGGTGTTGAATTCTGGCAGTTTTTCGGTGTCTATTGAATGATCACGTCTCTTTTTAAAACCATTTTGTTAAGGTAGTGTGTCACATTTATTGATTTGCATATGTCAAACCATTCCTTTTATCAGTTTTATTGAAGTATGACTGGCAAATAAATTTTGTACATATTTAGATTCTACAGTGTGATGTTTTATAAAGTGCACAAAGTAACAGATTAGCATACATATCCATTGTGAAATGATCATTACAACCACATTAATTAACACACCCATCCTGTCAGATAGTTACTTTTTCTTGCGGTGAGAACAGTAAAGACATATTCTCTTGACAAATGCTTCTCTTTGAAGTATACAGCACAGTATTTTAACTATGGTCACCATGCTGTACATTACATCTCCAGAATATATTCATATTATAACTGAGAGTTTGTGTCCCATGACCAACATCTCATTTTCCCCACTTACCAGTTCCTGATAATGATCATTCTGCTCTCTGCTTCTGTGAGTTTAACTTTTTGTATTTTGCATATAAGTGAGACCATACAGTATTTGTCTTTCTCCTTCTGGCTTTTTTCACTTAGAGTATTGTCGTCCAGATTCACCCATTCACCCATATGACCTCAAATGGCAGGACTTCCTTCTTTATTTAATTGGTGAGGAATATTCATATATGTATTATTTTTATATATCATTTTAAAAATACTGTTTGCATTTGCATTGTATATACACACACAAGTGGGATTGCTGGATCATATGGTAGTTTTATTTTAACTTTTTTAGGACCCTCATACTGCTTTTCATAATGGCTGTACCAATTTACATTCTCACCTACAACTCCTACAAGGGTTCCATTTATGCTACACTTTCACCAACACTTGTTACCTTTAGTCTTTTTGATAATAGCCACATGAAGTGGTAAGAGGTTTTGATTTGCATTTGCTTGATGATTGGTGTCCGGTAAATGGCAGAATTTCCAGAATCTCCCGCCTGGCCTTAGTCCATTTACACATCAATGGGTGTTTATTGCTGCAGCCTCCCACAGCCTCTGGCGGATCTGGGATGAGGGGTGGAAAGAAAATGGCCATTCTCTCCTTCTCTCCATTCATGATATGTAATTGGCCTGGCATCTGCCAGTCACCAAGGACCTGCCCATGGAGTTCCTCAAAGAGTGGGTGGGTGGGGAGAAGTGGGAGTGTGCACCACAGCCAGAGGGGATAGGCAGAGCCAGGCTGGGCTAGTGAATTCGAGCAAGCTGTGAGCAACAAACATGTTTTTTTCATTGCCTTACTTCACTTTCACCAGATTCATAGGGGAATTTGTTCCAGGAGGGGAACCCCCTTACACCCAGAGCTACATTTAGTGTAGACTCAGCAGGGTCTGGTGAACCCAAAATCTGTCCTTATGGGTCCAGTGTTTCAGCAGGCTGTCCCTATAGATGATGGAGAACTACCCTTGGACCCCCACCCATGGGTGGTGGGGAGGCAGGCACCTGGGGACCCTCCTGTGGATGGTTTGGATTCACCTGGAGATTCCCCAGTGGGGATTTGGTCAAGATGCCTCCTAGAAGAGTGGTGGGGACTGGAGACCACATGTAGAATTAGCAATTCAAGGTGCCTCCCAGAATTGGGGATGGCTGGGGACACTGGAGGCTGTGCAGTTCGCCTTCTGCAAAATAAGGGACTCCTTAGGGGAACTGAGTGGCCATGGGGTGGCAGAAAATGTGGAGTGGTTGTTTCTCATGGCATTGGAAAGGGTTGTCAAGGAGAGAGACACACTTCAGCATCAGCAGAACAGGGAGACGAGTTGTGGGATGCTCTGAGAGAGGAACAACAGCTATTGAGAACTGAGATCGTGCTGCTGAGAGACATACTAGTGGCATGGGAGGGGGCAGCAGAAAAATGTAAGCTGCAAAAGGCCGTGAGGAAGGTGAAGGAAGGGGTGGTGCCTTCAGCTCTGGAAATGATAAAGGAGATGTCAGAGGGGGAGGAGCCAGGGGAGGATGAAGGGGTGGGGCTGAGGGTGGAACTGTTGCTGAGGCTGCAACCTGAGGAACCAGCCCCTCCTGTATTGAAAGCCCACCTGGTTGTAGTTAAGGAAACAAAGACACAGCAACTGTGGGTTCCTCAGGGAAAGAAGCAGCCCCCTCCCCAGGTTGTGGAGCACTCCATGCTCCACCCATATACCCGGGCTGAGCTGGTGGATTTGAGCACCGAGTTTCAGCAGAAGCCCTCAGAGCCTCTGCCCACACAGATTTTGAATCTTTGGGATTTAGGAGAAGAGGGCATTGTTCTGTCTGCATCATAAATGGGAAAAGTGGCTTCCCTGATGACTCACCCCTCTCTCCTGCAGAGGTTGCAAAATGCCCATCACGCCTCAGGGAATCATGTGCTTCTGGATTGGCTGACAGAAGCCCTTAGGGCAGTTTGGCCTAATCAGGGTGATTTACCATATATCCCTGCTAGCTGGCAAACATATGCAGAGCTCCAGCAGGTTTTATGGGAGTTGGGCATGAAAAATATCATCTATAATATGGGCCCTCAGGGCCCCAATGAGGAGCTGTTCAACATGGGAATGAGAAACCTAGTGCTCCATATAGCTCACCCATCCCTCTTTGGGCCCCTAGTGATTATTCTTGCCCTTCATGTAGGGCAACCCATAAGTGAGGTTACTCATACTATAGCAGATCTGGGGGAGGTTGAAACAATAAAAGTGCAGAAAACACATTCTACTACTGAAAGAAGAGGTTCAGAGGGCTCCAAGAAGGTCTCAAGGACCCAGACATAGATTGATTGATAAAGGTGAGGGCGGTGAAAGAAAAACTTGGTGGACATCTCAATAGGATCTTGCTAGAGCTGTGGCATCAAAGCCAGAGGAGCAACTCCAGCTGCTGCTGGGGTCAAAGACAGAAGCCAGAGGCAAAGCCCCATGTGCTTGCAGGACTTCCTAGAGGAGAGTACCCAGACCCCATCTAGACCCCTGACTCCACAGGAAGGCGATAGGACATTGTGGTTTGAAGGCGGAGGGGTCAAGACCCCCACCTTGGGGGACATGGTGGGGACTGGAGACCACATGTAAATTAGCAATTCATTGGTCCCCAGGAATGTACAACATGTCCTGGCACCGGTGGACACAGGGGCTGAATGCTCTCTAATTTATGGCAACCCTGAGTGATTTCCTGGGACCCCTGCTGTGATAGATGGCTTATGGGGGTAAGGAAATTAGAGTGAAGAAAGCCCAAATCCCACTGGGAATAGTGCATTTACCCTTAAAGGAGTATACCATGTATATTTCTCCCATCCCTGAATTTATTTTGGTGGTGGATATCCTGCAGGGCCTGTGGTTACAGACCACTGCAGGTGGGTTCAGACTGAGGTTATGTGTAGTAAAGGCAGCTCTGAGGGGACATGCTAAGCACCCACCTGTAGCTTTGCCTGTACCTCAGTGGGTGACAAATACTAAGCAATATAAATTGCCCAGGGGGCACAAAGAAATTAGAGAAAGTCCACAGGAGCTGAAGAATGTGGGTATCAGAAAGCCCACTCATAGTCCTTTTAATTCCCCAGCATAGTCAGTGAAAAAGCCAGATGGCCCCTGGTGTATAACCATGGATTACAGAGAACTGAATAAAGTCACACCACCTCTGCATGTTGCTGTCCCCTCTATAGCAGTCCTTGTGGACATACTCAGTCATGAGCTAGAAACATATCATGTTGTGGACCTTGCAAATGCTTTATTCTCTACTGACATAGCAAAAGAAAGCCAGGAACAGGTTGCCTTCATGTGGGAAGGCCAGCAGGGGACATTCACTGTCCTTCCACAGGGACACCTCCACAGTCTCACCATTTGTCATGGACTTGTAGCCCAGGACTTGGCCACACGGAAGAAACCGCAAGAGGTGCAGCTGTATCACTACACTGATGATATTATGCTCATGTCTGATTCTCTTGTAGACTGAGAAGGGACAGTTCCTATACTGCTGCAACATCTACAGGAGGAAGGATGGGCTGTGAACACCAAGATTCAGGGACCTGGTTTGTCAGTAAAGTTCTTGGGGGTTTTCTGGTCGGGTAAGACTAAAGTTATCCCAGAAGCATTCATAGATAACGTCCAGGCTTTCCCTACCCCTACAGCTGTGGCAGTATTACAAGAGTTTTGGGGTCTTTTGGGCTACTGGAGAGTGTTTACTCCTACACTTGGCACAGATTCTGAGGCCCTTATACAGGTTGGCACAAAAAGGCATCAGGTGGGACTGGGATGTAACATGTGCATCTGCTTTTACTGCTCCTAAATGAGCAGTCAAGGCCATATAGGCCTTGACTATAATGGACCCATCAAGTCCCTGTGAGCTAGATGTTCATGTAATGGAAGATGGTTATGGATGGTGGTCTCTGGCAGTGGCTTGAATGAACCTGCCAACCTATTGGATTCTGGTTGCAACTCTGGAAAGGAGCAGAGGTCCGGTACACCTTGATAGAGAAGCAACTGGCTGCTGTGTACCATGCCTTGCTGGCTATAGAGCCCATCACCAGAACAGCTCTGACCAAGGTAATAACCACTGATCCCATCATGGGGGTGGGTGAAAGACTGGACTCAAAGGCTAAAGAATGGCATGGCACAGACACCTACACTGGTCAAATGGGGCACATATTTACAGCAGTGTAGCATCCTTTCCAATAGCCGCTTATTGGGGCCAGTGATACATACCAGTGGAAAGCAGAAATTGGTAGCCAAGAGTCCTTATCAGGAGGGAAAAGCCTCTATACCTGAAGATGTTTGCCTTACAGATGGCTCCAGTCATGGGCAGCCCCCTGAAGTGGAGGGCTGTGGCTTTCCATCTTAAGATGGAAACTATATGGATGGAAGATGGGGAGGGGAAGAGTAGTCAATGAGGTGAGCTGTGGGCAGTATGGTTCATGATCATCCAGGAGCCCTCCCCAATAGTTGTCTGCACTGACAGCTTGGCTGTCTGTTGAGGGTTGATTCTGTGGCTACTGACATGGTACCATGCCAGCTGGATGGTTGGTCACTGGCCCCTTTGGGGGCAAGAGTTTTGGCAAGACCTATGGGCCTCTAGTCTGACTAAGACAGTCACTGTATATCATGTGAATGGCCATTTGCCTTTGGCATCCCCAGGGAATGATGAAGCAGACACATTGGTGCAGGTGCGTTGACTAGAAGGAAAGCCTGCCTCTGATGTAGCCCAATGGTTACATCAGTGTTTGTTGCACACAGGGCAAAAGACAAAGTGGGCTGTAGCCCGTTGGTGGGGCTTGCTGTTGACCTTTGAAGAAGTCAGCAGAGCCCAGAGGGCCTGCGTTGTGTGCTCTAAGGGGGACTTACACTGAGTCCCGCAGCAACTTGGGACACTAGTAAAGGGGCCGATACCCCTTGTTATGTGGCAGATAGACTATATTGGGCCTCTGCCCATATCAGAAGGGCATCAGTATGCCATGACTTGTGGGGACACAGCTACTGGACTGTTGTTTGCTTTTCCTGCACGTCATGCAGATCAGCAACCACCAAAAGGGGCCTAGAGCATCTCTTTGCAACCTATGGTCAGCTGCAGGTAATTGAGGGTGATCAAGGCACCCACTTTACTGGACATGCATTACAAGAATGCGCACAACAATTAGGGATACGGTGGAAGTTTCATGCACCATGGAGCTCTACCAGGGTAGATAGAAAGGCGCAATGGTTTGTTAAAATCTGGCCTGAAGTCAGGCACCAATGGCCTATGGGACTGGTCAGTCAGCTTGTGGACAGTGTTACAGCATTTGAATGAGAAGTGCCGGAAGGGGGCATTGAGCCCTGTGGACATGCTAACACACATTGCTGCCTCTTTTATACAAGTGAATATGCAAACCAAGGAGGAATTATTGAAGCCAGGATTTGGCCTGCAGAACAACATCCTGCTGCCAGGACCAACCATGCTCAACCCTGGAGGCTCTGTTGAGTGGACGTAGCCCTGGACATTTCGACACATGGACCAGTAATGGTTGGCCCTTCTGGTGCTTTGGGGGCAAGTCCTGGAAGCTGGCCTTCTGTGTGTTCCTGGAGTAACAGCAGAGTGGCCCCCAAAGATCATGGTAATGTATCCAAAATGGCCAGAAAGTAAGAGCATCTTGCAGGGGAGTTTTGTTTTGTCCTTATGGCCAATGCATGTACATCGTGTAGCCCTACAAATTGACCCATCTGTAACTCCCACAGGGAGAGGGGTGAAGGTCTGGTATGATAGACCAGGACAGGACCCCATTCCTGCCACTGTCCTATCATAGGACCACTCTCTTGCACGCATCCTACCTGATGGACAGGACTTGCCTATGCTGGTATCATTGAAAAATGAATCTAATCATCCTTAAGGTTATTCTCTTCCACAGTCTTTGTGGATTGGGTCCACCACCCCCTAGCCACAGCTGCTACTCGCTGGGTTTGTGTGGAGCTCCCTACAGGTTCAGCTGTTGGCCTCCTGTGGAATGGGCAAGCTACAGACTTAACTGGAATAGGACTTTGAACTCAGCTGTACCCTCAGGCTTGAGGATTGTCATGAATTTATTGCTCCCTGTATCACAATTTCTGTTGTTATTGTATGTTATTAGTCTTGTTGCAGTACTCCAGCTTTCTCACAGAGGGGCCATTGTGGAAGATTGAGGGTGTGTGGATTGTAAGGGGAGAATTCTGGAGAGGTGGGTTGTGGGGTAAAGGGCAGAATTTCCAGAATCTCCTGCCTGGCTTTACAACATGCATCAATGGGTGTTTACCACTGCTACTCCCACAGCCTCTGGTAGATTCGGAGCAAGTGGTGGAGAGAAAACGGCCATTCTCTCCTCCCCTCCATCCTTGGTATGTAATTGGTCTGGCATCTGCCAGTCATCAAGAACCCACCTGTGGATTTCCTTCCTCCCAGAGGGGACGAGTGGGGGGAAGTGCGAGTGCACAGTGGGGCCAGAGGGGACTAACAGAGCTGGGCCTGCCTAGCAAATTTGAGCAAGCTGTGAGCAATAAAAACGTTTTTGTTTTTTCTTTTTTGTCCTTGCCTTAGGTTTCATGGATTCATAGGGGAATTTGTTCTGGGAGGGGAATCCCCTTACTTCTGGAGCTACAATTAGTATCGTTGAGTACCTTTACATAAGCCTGTTGGCTACTGTATGTTTTCATTAGAAAAATGTCTATTCAGATCTTTTGCTCATTTTTTGATCAGATCATGTGTTATTTTGCTATTGAGTTGTATGAGTTCATTACAGTTTTTGGATATTAACCCCTTACCAGATATATGATTTTCAAATATTTTCTCCCATCCCATATGTGGCAACTTCATTTTCTTTCATTGATTTCTTTGCTGTACAGAAGCTTTTTAGTTTGATATAGTCCCATTTTATTTTTGCTTATACTCCACATCTTATTATGTCATATCCAGAACTATCATTGAGTCCAGTATCAGTGGGGTTTTCCCCTAGGAACTTTATGGTTTCAGGTTGTACAGTTAAGTGTTTGGTCCATTACCAGGTATTTTTTCTGTTTGGTTTAAGTGTCCAATTACATTCTATACCCTCTCCCTTGTGTGTTCTTGGCTCATTTGTAAAAAACTAGTTGACTAAGTAAATGTGTTACAGAAATTGATCTCCAAAATGGCCCCAAAAAGGGTGCTCAAAGGGATGAAGAGCAATTGAGGGAAAATTCACTCCCAACTCAATACCCCACTTCATTGGTAATAGCATTACTAAGTCTTCAGGGTGGTTTTCCTGAGTACAGAAAATGGCATGCTTTCATGTGCTGACTTGTGAGATCCTTGGACCTCAGGGCAAATAAATAAATGGATCATATACAGGTCTTAAGGAAAACCTGAGTGAGGGTGTAAGCTAAGTGAGTTTAGGCCAGAGAATCAGGGAGTTGCCGAGAGTAAAATCCAGCCATACTCTGGGATGTAATCCAGAGAATCAGACTCCCTCTGACCTGACAGTTTGGTCCTGGTTAGAGGGAAAATTCCAGGCTTCCTTGGACACCAGAAAGGAAAGACACTGGGCCTCCAAGAAACCAGCTGAACAAGGATATCTTCAGGACAGAGGGAGATGACATTAATACGGAGTCTCCTGTGTTGGGCAGTGAATGCATGCCAGGCACTATGAAACACATTTAACGTACATTATCACTTCTTTTCACCCTTACAAGTATCCCTTTGTACAGATGAAGACTCCAAAGCTAAAGAAACAAACAAAAAAGGTAAGGCAACTTGACCAAGGTAAGCACAGATAGTAAGTCATGGCCTGGGGCATATCTATAGGTATATTTTGGTAAGATCCCTTCTGTAAACCGCCTAAGATCATGACAAAGAAGGGCGCTAGTTAAAATTTTAAGCATATGTTGGAAGGAGAAGTGGTTCCCAGAGAGAAAAAAAAAATATCTGAAATGCTGTGTAAAATCCATCAATCGAGATACCACTTTGCTCTTGGTTCCTAAGTAGGGTTGGGGTAAAACTGCTTCTTATAAAGGAAATTCCTGACAAGCTTAATTATGGTTTCTGAAATTAAAGCGCAAAGCACATACTGAGACTCAGAGTGGTTAGGTGTTTTGTTCTGGAATTCTGCCTATGAGTAAATCCATTTGACTCCAAGGCCCCTCTTCTTCGAGGAATTTAGGCCCAGGAATTTAGAAATATGTAAGAACTGCTAACAGTATTGGCTTCTTCATCTCTCATGACCATTCTGAGCCCAAATACCACCAACTATGTTCCCTTTTGTGGACCCTGTCTGCTTCTGAGAGACAAAGAGCAAAGGACCAAAGAAATTCCCGACCTCAGGGAAGGAAAAAGACAGAGACAGAAAAAGAAATTAGAGAGAGAAACCGCGGACTTACTTGTCTTCTACCTTTAACCACACCCAGAAGTGATCTAGGTATGGTATGTGCCCTACTGGGGGAGAGGGGAATGGAATTGGACAGTGCCCCAAAGGGGAAGGTAGCTGTATTTTGCACTGTTTTATCACCCAAAAATCTAGACATCTGAAACAAAAATAGGGCATATGTTTTTGTTTTTCTTCATTGTGAGTGATGTGTACTTGAATGAGTGTTCTGTGACTCACGATAATTTTCTGTATGTTTAAGGACCTGTCCATGATTTTAAAAAGATGGAGAAAGATGGTTTCAAGTAGGCAGAAGCCCTCAGGAAGGATCGAGACTGGATCCTGGAGTAGTCAGAATATTCTAAAGAAGGCCTACGATGACCAAGATATAGAGAGGTGAGAATGGAGAGGTTGGCAAGGGCCAGGCCATGCAGTGCATTCCATGTAAGCCAAGTTGAAGAGTTTGCATTTTAGTCGAGGTGAAATGGAGAGTCTTTCTGTGGTTTTGAGTAGGGGAGGCTAAAAGCACCATTTGTTTTTCAGAAAGATCAGTCTGGCTACTGGATGGAGAAGGGAGTTTGGTGGAAGCTGGCGACTGTCAGGAGGCTACAACAGGAACTCATGGAGTTGGAGAGGTTCAAGTGATGTTTGGGAGATAGAGGTGATAAGAATGGCTGAAGGATGAGATTTTGGCCAGAGGAAGATGTGAGAGTGGGAGAGGAAGCAAATAAAGATGTCCCTCTATTTTTATTTCAGTTGAATACCTGGATGGATGGTGGTGTTATTCATTGGGAAGGGGAAGGCTTCTGTGGGAGGAGCAAAAGGCAAGGAGCGTAGGCAGCTGGAGGTGAAAGAAGCTCAGGAGTCACACTTTTGTCATTTCACGTAGAAATGCCTATGAGACATCCAGGTGGATATTCAAATACACAAACAAATATGAGATCACAACCTCCTATCTTCACCCCCCTCACACACAGATGGGGCCATGTACTGTTTCCTTCTCTGCAATCCACTTTTCTCACTTAACAATAGCATATTTTGGAAGTCTCCCTAAATCAGCCCATATAGACATAACTCATGCCTGTTAGTGGTTGTATGGTACATGGAACCGCTGCACTACAATGTCTTCAGTCGCTCCCCAACTGATGAGTACTTGCTTCATGTCCTAGTTTGCCCAATATGAATCTTGCTGTGACAGACAGGCTGGTGCATATGTCCTGATGTTTTGGTGCTCTTATTTCTATAGGCCCGCATTCCCACTCCTTCCTGGCCCCACATGTATGTCTCTCTGAACACTTCGCTTTATAAGGATCCAAAGGACCGTTTGGTAAGTGTGCTGTATTTATCTAAGACAACTTAATAGTCATTGTTATTATTTGTTAAATAACAGGGGCACATCCAAGCACTTACCAATTATTCCTAAAGAAAAGTCAAAGGCTGCCTGTTTTGTTGGCCTATACCTCGTAACTTAATTTGCGCAATTTGGGGAGGCATGTGAATTGACAAAAGGAATTTCCCTATTCCAAGATACAGTTCTGCTTTCATCCTCTGTTCCCCTGAGCATCCTTCCTGTAGCTGTGTCAATGACAAATTGGTAGGAAGAGACTTCTTTATCTAGGTCCCTGTTTTCAGGGTTTTGGTTCATTTTTGCATACAGAATCAATCTGCCCCACTCCCCATTGGTACTCCATCCCCCACGTTCTTCCATTCTTTTCTACTCTTTTCCCCTGCTCTCTGAATCGCATCCCCACTCTGTTCTATTTCTCTCTCCTGATAGGAAGAAGGAGGTGGGCCATATGAAATGGAAACACAGCACTGGCTCCAAACACTCGTTGAATATCTCTGTATTTGAACCTACCTCTTTTTATAGCTCCACTGAGAAATGAACAGAAAGAGAAGACTACACCCTAGCACACAGTCTTTGCTGTCCAGCTTTAAACCAACTTCCATACACATGCAGCAGGAGCACTGAAAGCAGGACCTGAGAGAGGACCTTGAGGCTGGACCATGCAAGGCCTTGGAGAGAAGTTAGGTTTGGGGCCAGCCTATTTACTGCCCCATCCTTCTCAACCTCTTTTGCTGCCCGGTCATCCTCAATCCAGCCTCTACTATGTTGGCATGTCTCAGGGAATAGCCCTGCACCTTCTTCCCCTGACTATAGTGTCTCTAGGTGATCCTGCCCAGTCTCTTGGCTTTAAATACTATCTGTGTCTCAATAATTCTGTTTCTCCAGCTCACATGGATGACAAATAAACGTCAGAGACTTAATATGTGCAATAGGAACTCTTGACAGCCCCGCCCCCAACTGTCTTTCTCCCTTCTCTGAATCTACCACAACCACTCCCTGTATTGCCCACGACCATCCATAACACTTCCATGATCAAGACTTGCAAGAAAATACTCTCACAGTAATCATTGTTTTCTTAAGACTGTTTACCGACTGCCTTCAATCCATCAACAAGTGATGTCTCTTGTCTTCCCCAAATATCATGTGAACCTAAGCACTATTCTCCAAATTCGTGGGGCCAGTCTGGGCCAAGCCACAGCCATCTCTCAACTGGACTACTGCAAGAGGGTCTGAATCGGTCTCCTTACTTCCCTTTGCACCTTGTCCACTTGGAGTATTTTCCACAGAGAGCAGCCTGAGATAAATTATTGAATATAATTACGTCACAGCACTCCCTTGATTCAGTCCTCTCTCTGGCTCCCCAGAGCACTTTGAGTAAAAACCAAACTCTTCATCATGGCTCCTTCTCACCACTACATCTTCCCCCTCAGTTCCCTACATCCCCTCTCTCACTGGGCTCCAGTCACCCTGGCATCCTTTCTGCCCCTTTGATGGCCCCTGTTTTCCACCACAAGGCTAGGTAAACTGCAGTTCTCCCTGCTGGGCAGGTGTTTTCCCCTGGTTTCTAGCAGGGCTGGCCACTTATCATTGTCCTCAGAAAGGCTGTCCCTGACCTTTGCCACTTCTCTTGGGCTCTAGGCAATATGTGCCAAATCATGTTGTTTATTTCCCTGAGGGCATTTACAGCAACCTTTAAGTGCTTTTATATTTTCTGATGTGTTTATTGTCTGTCATTCACCTACTATGAAATAAGCTCTCTGAGTGCAGGGACCCTCTGCCTAGAAGAATGCCTGGTACATAGCAGGCCCTCCATTAGTACTTGCGGAATCACTGAGTGAATGAAATGAAGAGCACTTCCTCCCACAAGAAAGGGACCTCTCCCTCCCTCCACTGATGCTCCACAGGGCTCTTCATTTTTGCCTCTGTTGCAGCACCTAGTGGTCAAAATACTTTTGACTGCAGATGGCAGAAACTGACCAAAAAAGGGGAGGGGGGACCACCATGGAGGTCTCTGTGAGGAAGAACTTGGAGAGCACTCTCCAGCAGCTCTCCTTGTCACTTTAATAGCCCCATTCCTGTCGCTGGAGGTTCAGGGGACTAGGGGTTGTCTTCAGATTTGACAGGTTTGGGGATTTGCTGGCCACAGCATGACTTACTGAAACCTCTCTTCCCTGCTGTTTCACTGATTTTCATTGGCTCTGTGGGCTGGAAGTCAAGGCCAGAGAAAGAGATGCTGTTGAGTCCTGGTCCTTGAATTGGTCCGCTTTGTCATTTTTGTCTCCTAGCAATGGGCAGAGAAGTTCTTCTCATCATCCCCACATCCCCTACTCCCCACCCCACCCCGAGCAATCATGGCTTCCCCCTTGGCCTCTGCCTCCTTGGGCCCCTTTTGGATGGCCACTTGCAAAGGTGAGGTACAGTCCATTGGCCTCCTGCCCACAAGCAACCTAGACCCCCATGAGATGGCACCTAACAGCATTGACAGTGATCACCTTGGTCAGGCACCAGTACAGCAGTCTTTACCCAGGTCTCTGTCCCTTTCCTTTGCTGGCAGAGGGCTGAACTTTGCAAGCTGGCAAGGTACATGTCTGTGTGTCTGCTTCTCAGGTGTCTTGGGATGCTTTCCAGCCAACAATGGGGAAGTTCTCACTGCCTCGCACCTCCTGGTGACTCGGTCACTTCTGCAGGTTGAGGGTTGTTCTGTCACGTGCAACTGCCCAGGTCCAGCCAACGCTACTAGCACAAAAACCAAATTTATTTACCCAAAGAAGGTGGATGGGTGGGAATGAGGGGAAGGAGAGACTATGTGCTGGGCAGATGAAATTCCATGGCCATTATAGTCCAATCGCATAGCTCGTATAGCCCTCTGCTGGCATTTCTGTTGCTTGTAATGGGCAGCCTGAGCTTTAGTGGAGTGAGACATCCTGATGGAAAGCACTAATGTTTGATCATATTTTTTATATATGACCCCACAGCCCACATAGTTCAATGCCCCGGTCATGGTAAGTGTGAAACTCCCTATTTGTTGAAGGAAAAGAGGGACTAAGAGAAGGGTTGTTTTGACTCTTTTGAAAGTGGTCACATCTGACTTCTTTTTGTTCTGTCAGCTCTGTCTCAGTTGTGTGTGTATGTGTGTGCATATGTGCATTTGTATATGTATTGATGGGGTTTATCCCTCTCAGTTTTATTGAGATATAATTGACATATAATATTGCATAGGTTTAAGGTGTACAAAATGACGATACAAAATGATGATTTGATCATGTGTTGCAAAATGATTACCACAATTAAGTTTAGTTAACATCCATCACCTTGCATAGTTGCACATTTTCTACTTTATAATGAGAACTTTTAAGATCGACTTTTTAAAAAGAAATCCTGCCATTTGCGACAACATAGATGGACCTAGAGGCTGTTTTGCTAAGTGAAATAAGCCAGGCGGAGAAAGACAAGTGCCATATGATTTAACTTGTATGTGGAATCTAAAACAAAATAAAATAACAAAACAGCAGTAGACTCATAGACACTGGGAAGGGACTGGAGTTGACATGGGGGAGGGTTTGGGGTGGGTGGGTGAAACAGGTTGAAGGGAATAAAGAAGCACAAAATCTCAATCACAATATAAATCAGTCATGGGGATGAAAGTACATCATAGAGAATATAGTCAACAGTTGGGTAACATCTTTCTATGTTGACAGATAGTCACTGCACGAGTTAGGGTGAGGATTTAATAATGTGTATAACTGTTGAATCACTATGTTGTATACTTGAAGCCAATAAAATATTGTATATCAGCTATACTTCAATTAGAAATTAATTAAAAATAATAAACATATCAATAGAAAAAAAGAAGACCTACTCTTTTAGCTACTTTCTGCATTGATGTTTAGTTTGTACTCTTCCTAAGATCTGATCATGCCAATTCCCTCCTTGAATGTGGTGAGTGGTGTCCATGAGCTTGTGTTTACAGTCCCCAAGCACCTTAACTTGCTTTTTAGGGTCGCGCACCTTCCAGCCCCATCTCCTGCCATATGCTCTTGGAGACCATGAACTCTGTCCATGCCAGATTAAGAGGCCTGACCAGGAGTAACCACGTATGTGCTAGGGAGACAGGGACCATGGGATTAGGCAGAGTAGGGTGAGGGCCTCTGGAGAAAAAGCAGAGCAAGATAATTACAGTCAGAACAATGTAACAATATGCAAAGAAGTCCCTACCAAAACTCTGTGTTAAGCATTATGCAAAGTCAGAGTCACACTAATTCTCTAGGGTAAAGATTTGTATACATGACTAGGAATATAGACACTCTTCAGTGAAATCGCTTAAAGCTCAAAAGACCAGGAGCAACTTGGCCTGGAATGTTTGAGCGTTCTGCAGATAAAGAAAAGTATCTCAGCATAAACCATCACTTTATTGTATCAATTACATCATGACAATGTAAAATTTACCTTATCCTGCTAAAAGGCCCAGTTTATTTTAATTGTAACTATGTGCTATTTTCCCTTCTCTAATCGTAATCAAGTAATCTGCAACATAGGCAAAAGACTACTTTGGTAAGCAATCTCAACTATAAACAACCCAAGCAAACAGACAACAACCCAGCCCACCTTGGGGGCAGGGCAGGCGGTCTTACAAGTCTGCACCCCTAACCCTGTACCCTCATTCCTGAAAATGCTCAACCGCGCAATAAAACCTCTAGGCAATGAGCCAAGCACAGACTCTGTTGTCCCCTCCTGGCGTGAGCTGGGAGCTCTGTCCTCTCACTTTACCTCTAAATAAAAGCCTGTACCTTGCTCTCCTACCTTGAGTGTTTGTGAAGCTCATTTTTCGGCTTTGTGAACAAGAACCCCGGCATCACTAGCATGCCACAGGGTCTTGGACACGCACTGACCCCCTCTGGCTAGAATGCCTTCCCTTCTGCCTGGGCATGGTGGACTGCTGCTCATTTCTCAGAGCTCACCTTGGGGGTTTCATCTTCTGTGCAGCGTCACTTGATTCCTACCAGGAAGAGTTAATGGCTGGGTCCTCCTTTCTGAAGTGGGACATTAGCCTCTTTTACGCTCCACTCTAATGGTTGCGTGCTTGCCGATCCCCTAGGCATTTGGCCCTGTGTGGCCTCTCTGTTCCCACAACACACACTGCCCACCTTTTTTCACCCTGCCCTACATCTTCAATACATGAACTCTCACTGCTTGCTTATCATAAATTGCGTGTAGCTTAGCCTCCCAGTGCCCAGTGCCTGATAAGGCTTCCAAAAATATTAGCTGGTGAACTGAGACCAGGCACCTCATTCTAAAGAGACTTTAGGTTTTGTGTTTGTTTTGAACATGGATGTGCCTTTCTTGGTTCATGTTGGGAACCTCAGCACCTTGAGAACTGAGTGAGGAACAAACCAGTGCCTGGCTCGGGACCAGGCCCCGTCTCCAGACCTTGGTTTGGTTTCCCTCACTGTATCATGGAAGACAGCAAGCACTAAGGACAGGGTGCTCTTGACCACCCCCTACCCCTCACCCCAGGCTGCATGTATTGAGTCTGGATGGGCGGGAGGAGCTGGAGGGCTGAAAAACCCCTGGTTCCTCCTTCTCCTATAATCTGGAGCAGGGGCAGGATTGCCAGTCCAGACTGTCCACTCCCAGAGGCAAGCTCAAAACGTGCCCTCCAGACCCCAGTATTCCTAGGGACCCGCACCAGCTCCATAACTATTTGTGGCATGGTATTATGAATGTATGAATGAATAGTGTTCTTGTGTTCTATATTCCTCCTTTTGCAAGTGTTGCAGAAGAAGGAAAGAGCTGGAAAAAGAGGAGGGGTCTCTAGGAAAATGGGCCAGCAGGCTGCAGTGGGAGCTTGTCCTCCACACCCCCAGTTCCTGCTCACAGGAATAGAAGTTGTTTCCTTGGTGGCAGTGATGTTGGAGAGCCTGCGTACTTTGAGGTGGGGAAAACCCCTAAATGTGAAAAAACCATTTTTCTTGGCTTTGTTTAGGCCGGGCAAGTGGGCAAGTGTATTCTCAATGGCACCCACCCTCTCTCGCAGGGTAGTTGATTGAATCATGTAAATGGTCTATGCAGAGAGGAGGGATGAAACAAAACTCCCTAAACCTAAGCTGTATTCCCTCAGGCCACAGCGGAGCCCTAGCCCTGGCTTCCTCTTCATAAATATTCACGTGACCCGAGAGGCTGAGGACTCACACCCTCACACCCTCGAACCCCTCGCCCTCCCAGCCTCCTGCTCCCGCCCCCTCCCACCGCCCGCAGCCCCGCAGCCCCGCAGCCCCGCAGCCCCCCGCAGCAGCCACAGGGGGAACCAAAGAGACAGAAGCCTTCCCAGCTGCCCGGACCACAGACGCCAACAACCCCCCGCCCCCCACCACACGCCCGCCCGCCCGCGCCCCGCACGCTAGCCCACGACCGAGCGGCGGCGGCAGCAGCAGGCTGCAGGCGGCGGCGACTCGCACCGGCGTGCTCCTGGCAGCGCTCGCCATCCCAGGTGACTTGGACTCGCCAGATCGGCTGGCCCCGGGTCCCCCGCCCCAGCTCCCGCTCGCGCCCCGGGCCCAGGTTCCGGGTCCCACCCGCCCTCCTGCTCTCTCCCGCCTTTCCGCTCCCCAGCTCGCGGGAAGGGAGGTCGCGGCAGCGGCCTGGCGGCACCGGCGACCGTGGCGACAGCGGCAACAGTGGCGGCGGCGGTGGCGGCAGCGGCGGCGGCGGCGGCGGAGGCTGCGGCGGCGACCGTGGCGGAGGCGGTGGCAGAGGCCTCCGTGGCAGAGGCGGAAGCAGAGGTGGAGGCTGAAGTGGAGGCCGAGGCCTCAGTAGAGGAGGCAGTGGCGGAGGCCAACCTGCGGGAGGCAGCGGCCTCCCTGGCAGGGGAGGAGGCGGAGGCCGCCCTGGCGGCCGCGGCCGCGGCTGTGGCCGAGGCCAGCGCAGCCGAAGCAGGCTCTGCAGCAGAGGTTGCGGCGCCCCCCTTGGGGGAGGGGGAGGCGGATGCGGATGCGGATGCGGATGTAGGGGTGGCGGCGGCTGCAGATGCAGATGCGGAGACGGGCGGGGGCTCCGAGGGGAACCCAGACTTTCCTATGGCCTCACTGTACGTGGGCGACCTGCACCCTGAGGTGACAGAGGCAATGCTGTACGAGAAGTTCAGCCCGGCCGGGCCCATCCTCTCCATCCGCATCTGCAGGGACAAGATTACCCGCCGCTCGCTGGGCTACGCGTATGTCAACTACCAGCAACCAGTGGACGCCAAGCGGGCCCTGGAGACCCTGAACTTCGATGTCATCAAGGGCAGGCCAGTGCGCATCATGTGGTCGCAGCGGGACCCATCGCTCCGCAAGAGCGGGGTGGGCAACGTCTTCATCAAGAACCTGGGCAAGACCATCGACAACAAGGCGCTGTACAACATCTTCTCGGCGTTTGGCAACATCCTCTCCTGCAAAGTGGCCTGCGACGAAAAGGGGCCCAAGGGCTACGGGTTTGTGCACTTCCAGAAACAGGAATCAGCCGAGCGGGCCATCGACGCGATGAATGGAATGTTCCTGAACTACCGCAAAATTTTCGTTGGGAGGTTCAAATCGCACAAAGAACGAGAGGCGGAAAGGGGAGCCTGGGCCAGGCAGTCCACCAGTGCTGACGTCAAGGATTTCGAGGAAGACACTGACGAGGAGGCCACCTTGCGATGAAGACATCTCGGGAGCGGGCCAGCCAGCAGAGCCAACCCTTGGCTCCCACCCGGTTTACAACCCTCCCTTTGACCCCTTAACCCACCAGCAGTGTATTGTATTGGGAGTGCAGGTCTCTCTCTCTGTCTCCCCACCCCTTTCCTCTCTCTCTCTCTTCCAGTCTCCACCCCTCCCTCTTTCTCTTCTCCCCTTCCCTCCTCTGGCTTCCCCTCTTCTCCCCTCCCCTCCCTTTCTCCCCCCTCCCCTTCCCTCCCCTCCCTTCCCACCACTCCCCTCCCTTCTTCCCCTCTCCTGTCTTCTCCCTTCCCTTCCCTTTACCCCAACCCGTCAAGGGCGTTGTGAATAACCTTGCTAATCTGTGCCACTTGATAGGTTACAGGCTGCCTCTTCTCCTTGTGGTTTGGTTTAAAAGCACTTTCATTCTCGCTTTGTTTACTACACAGGTGATAACAATTTCATGGTAGAAACATCAATAAGGAGAAGGAAATCAGATGAGGCAAAACCAAGAAAGCAGTTACTCCCCGTGATCCTACCACCCAGAGACAACCACTTTTACCTTTTTGGTGTGCTGTTTTTCCAGGCTCTCCTCTCTGCCCTTCCTCACCACCACCCCACCTTCCCTTTTAACACACTGTTATAGAATGGTTCCTGTATGTGCTGTTTCTTAACCTGCTTTCAGAAACTAAAACCAAACAAAAATCAACCCACTGAACTTCTTTCCATGTTATTCAACAGGCTTCCGAAACGTCATTTTCAGTGCCTGCCGAGTGTATCCATGGACCTTAACATTTCTGTAATCATTCCCGCACTGTTGGACATTCAGGTGGTGCCTAGTTCTCTCCCTGTGTTTAAACCCAACACTGCGTACTCTGATGAGTGAACCCTTCCCTGTCAAGCCAAATCTCCGCTAGCATACTGGATGGCCTTCTTAATTATGGACTTGCAGGATCCACATGTGGACATTTTAAAGACATTTCCTGTGTGTTGCCAAATGGCCCCTTCATAAGCATTGTACCAATTTGCATTCATGCCAGCCAGCACAGCTAGTAAAAAGAGTATGTCCATTTTCCCTGCATAGTCTCCTAGTCACTGTAATTGACTCTGTGTGTGTGTGTGTGTGTGTGTGTGTGTGTGTGTGTGCGTGCGCACGCGTGCCAGCCTCGTGGGCTGCAAATGGCATTTTGCTGTCCTTGATTGTTTTCCTGGATTTAAATACTGTTTATTACCTCCTTCCCCTGTGTCCACTTACTGCCCTTTTCCCCATGGTCAGAAAAATAATTCAGCTTCATCGCAGCAAAAACATCACAAAGCAGACAAGTTAACAGAAGAATGCCTCCAGTATTCCACCCTAATGACTATAACTTTCTGAATCATTTTCATCTGCACCTGCCAGTATTTTTCATGTGATATATATGTGAATTTTAATGTATATATTGTTTGAATATCTGCTTTTTCACACATGAATATATAATATATAGGGATATTGTTGTATAGATAGATATTCTTGAACTTCTTTTCATTTCATTAAATATTCTTCTAAAATAGTTTTCATGGCTGTTTAGTTTTCCAGCGGATGGGCTAAATAGTGGAATAGATGGATATTTTATGCATATATATCCATATTTAGATATAAGTATGGGAATAGTTGTTTTCCTTACTTCCTCATTGTTGAATATTTGTATGTTTTCTGTTATTTTTTCCTTATCCAACTCAAGCTTCTAATAATATTAGTGCACAAACCTTAGTTGCATTCAAGGTCATTTCCCGAACAAACATTGCTAAAAGAAAAATTAAAGTGTCGAAGGTTGGAAGGTTTTAAATCTTTTTTGTTGTTTAGTTATTAAATGACTGCCCACAAAAATCAGTTTACCCTCATCAAGTACATAAATAATGTGAGAGGACTTGGAAACTTGCTTACTTTTCTGGACTTGGTATTTCAATAATTTCTGCACTCTCCCAATATTTTATTAGGGGAACTGTAGCTTTTTTTATTTTAAACATTTATTTTTATAAAAATAGTACAGTATCATAGTAGACACTTTTGAACAATAAGGAAAAAAATCTTAAATCACTTTTAATTCTATCACTTGACAAAAAATATGAAACACATGAAACATGTACATTAAAAACTAATATATTCAAAAATGTAACATGAATTTTTTCATTATGGGAGACTTTCACTGTAATTGTTCTTTCTCATCTTTCCAAATTATTAAATATGCTCTAATTTTGTCTTTACTTATGTTCCATCTTATGGATGAACTATAATTTCTAGAATTCAGCTCCTTGGTATACATTAAATTGTTCTGGATTTTTCCCAGTATGATTAATTCAACAGGGAACACATTTGTAACTCAATATTTGGTGACATTGAGATATTTAATTGCCTTATATATCTTGCCAGTCTGTTGCCAAATGCTTCTACCATGAAGCTTATGACCATTAACAGTACAAAAGAGTATATTTCACTGCTCATCTTCTCAGATTAGTATTTTTTTGTTATGAGAAATGGGTTAGGCTTGTGGATTTTTTCTTTTATTATTTAACTTTACAAGTACATTGCTTGATAAGGATGATACACATATTAAATATACACAACAACCACTTTAAAGATATTATTTTTTGCCTTTACAGGTTTTTTCCTATTTTTCCATAAAGTTTAAAACAAATATAGGATCACAATTTATTCTGTCAAAATTTCATTTCCAATATATTGTAAATACATCGAAAACATCTTTGGCCATTTAATATTCTCCCACAACTCACTATCATTGTATAGGTGGATCAGAATTTTTTTTAAAGTGTTCTTTACTTTGGACTTTAGTTTCTAAATTTTCCCCATTAAACTAAAATCTGTGGTGAATAATTTTGCCACAGAATTATTGTATTTTCATAAATGCAAAGAACTGGAATTGAAAAGTAGAAGCCTTAAAAAGACTTTAATGTACCATCAAGTGTCCTGGATATACCAATTTGCATTTCCACTGATATGTTGGAGGAATGCTCATTTTACTGCACAAATTTCTCCCTGGATATTATAAACTTTATTTTATGCTGACAAAATGCTACCAAAAATAGCTAATTTTTTCTTTTCCTTTTCCAACTTTTAAAAAATGTTTTGCTTGTTATTCAGGGAATATAAATTCACTAAAAAAAATCACATGGCATTGTTAGGCAAAATAAAGAAAATAAAAGCATTGCTAACACAAATAAAAAATTTTATGTATACATATGTGTATATATGATATTGCATTTTATAATACATAATGATTACATATATATATTATATGTAAGATATATCACACTTTACACCTTTATATTGTTTCAAAATATTTAGTAATAAACCTTGGATATATTTTCATGTTTATTTTTTCACATTATTTACAATGACCTTTGAACCTATTGTGTATATGGATCAATTTGTTCTTTAATTCCTACATTGTTATTTTCTTTGGTTCCAATTCTCTTTTAATTTAAAACCACTATATTTGTTACTTTTTACCTAAATTTACAGTCACATCCATAATTTTTTCTATAGCAAGCACTTTGAGAGGAAAAAAGCAGAAGAAAGTAGAATATTTCCCAGACTACACCTTATGGTCAAATTTCCACTTATAAAGTTATGTCAACTTACAGTATTATTGTTATTTTCAGTATAAATGTGTACCCAGTTATTTGCACGGGGCTCTGAATTTGGTATTAGAATTTATATTAAACTTTTCTATGTTTTCAGTGGATAAAACAGAATTCATAGTTTAAAATTTTACTTGTAATTCCATTTTTTTCTTTTTGCTTCTGTTTTCTAGGCATACAAATCCTAGAAAATTCATAATGTATTGTTAAACAGGTTGTATAAAATGGAACATAACTATAATCCTACTACTGAGTAGATACCACATGTAAATTTAGTTATATAATCATTCACTTGACACTTATATATGCATAGACTTAGGTGCATATACCTATATCTACATATCCAATACTTGTTGTTTTCCTAAAATGCCTTATTGACATATATCCATGTCACTTAATATTACACAATACTATTTGCAGTACTTACATAGTATATTAAGGTACGTATAGGTCATCATTTTTATAAACCAGCTGAATTACATAGTGGATTTTTGTTTCCATGTTAAATCAAACCTATGGGAGGACTATTTTTACAGTCATATATTCACACATTCAGAAGAGTTTATTTATCATACATTTATTCAAAGTTTAATTACGAAGTAAATCATCACGCTGTCATGAACACTGTGAGATCTTTTCCACTTTAACCCTCCACAATCCATCTCTAGTTTACAGTTTTGTTCACTTTTTTGCACTGTTATATTCACTTGTAATTCTTTTTAAAGTGTGGGGTAAACATGTTTCAAAAGGCAAATCATTTTTCTATTTATTTTTAAAACATGATTTGAAATTGTTTGAGTCAGAATATAATCAATTTGTGTCAGGCATTGTTATAAGTGCTTCTCATGTAATAACTAATTTAATCCTCAGAAAAACACCTATGTTATATATAATATTATTTTCCCCAGTTTACAGATAAGGTGACTGAGACATAGAGAAGCCAGGTTGTAGTCCAAAGTCATACAGGTAACAATCGACTAGAATATGAACCCATGCAGTATAGATTCATAGTCTGTGCTGTTAACTACTGAAGTGTAGTTTTGAAAAAACATGACTGTCCATAATGTTCCTTATGTTTCCAAATCCCTTTTTCTTATGCATATGTAAGCATATTTTAACAAAAAATACATTCAAATAAATTTTCCTTAAGGGTTTTACTTAGTAAAACACATCTTTAAAAAAGTGGATAATGTCATCAAAATGATGATGCAGGTTGTGCTCCTTTTTCGTCCTACTCTCAAGAAGACCAACTAGCAACTGTCCATAGATACGACATCTTTAAGAAGATACCAGAATCCGAAAGTGAGGCTAAACCTCCCCTTTGCCCCACAGAGACCAAGAAAGACCCCATTAGATGGGTAGGAGGAGGGACTACAATGTGACAGTATCACCCCTCCCCCAGGCTGACATGGAGCCACACCAAAAGGGTCCCCTGTGGTATGGTTTCTCCAGGGGTGAAGGAGAACCCAAGATCGACATCCAGGCTTCCCCAGTGTTGTAGAACACTTCCTAGTAAGCCCACTTCGGTGTTATCCCACAAGGAGTACTGAGAGAATCTGTGGGACTCTACAACTAGAGATCAAGTAGAGACAGAGGAGATGAGAGGGTTTTATAGCAATCAGTGCTCAGATCTTTGCAGACCTCAATCCTGCTTGCAGTGGCTTCAGAGCAGAGATCCCAGCCAGTGACTCTGCCCATCTGCAGAGCTGAGGCAGTGACCTATCTGGCCTGGGAGTTCGATTTTGGCAGTTATGCCTGATATGGATCCCCAGTCAACAGACCTTACTCACCAGGGAGCCCATCCTACTGCTCCACCGAAGGAGGGAAGCAAAGTTGCAGCCCTTTCTAACTGCTAAGGGTAGCCTAGAGTCATGCCCATCAAGAAACCTATTCAGAGAACACTGGCAGCTGTGGAACCTATCCTCCAGCCCTGCTTGGGGAAGGACGTGAGGCAGAAACGTTGTCCAACTGCTGAAAACAGCCTTTCACCCCACATAACCAGAGAGCCTGAACAGTGAACCTAGGCAGGATCAGAGCCTAGCTCATGGTATTCTGAGCTGTGAAACCCAGCCTACAACCCCACCCAATTTTCTAACATAACCTGTGGCCCTACTCAGGCAGGGAACCCAGCCAGTGATCCTGCCCAGTTACAGAGCATGAACCACATGCTCAGCTGACTACAAAGCATTTTGCCTGGTCTCTGGCCCATCCAATCATACGATGCAGCTGGACACCCCTCCTGACTAGACAGCCTAGCCGGCGACCTTGTGCAACAGTCAGTGACTTACCTGATTGTGAAGATGTGCCTGTGGCCCCAACTGGACCTGGAGTCAAGCCAGCAACACCATCTGATCTGGAAGCACAGCTCAAAACTCCACCTATCCAGGACAGATAGTGGAGCCCAGCCTACATCCCTGCCCACTCATGGAATACAACCCTTGGCACCACCCTACCTATGAACATAGCCTGTAACCTCACCTGACCAGAGGTGACTACAGAACTCAGCTCATGGTCCCACATAACCACATAACATGGGCAGTGGCTGCACCCAACTAGAGACCCCAGAGGCAATCCACACCTGCCCAGATATGCTACCAGCCAAGCTGACTTGTGAAGGTCTTTCCTTGCTCAAGAAAATATTGAAGAGGAGACCACTCACTCAGATAAGCAGATACTAATGCAAAGAGTCAAGGATCATGAAGAATCAAGTAATGGTTACAACAACAAAGGAAACTAATAAAGGTCCAATAACTGACCTTAAAGAAATGGAGATGCATGTGTGAACTGTCAGACAAATAACTCAGAGTAATAAAGAAGTTCTGTGAATTACAAGAACACAAAAACACATGAAATTAGGAGCACAATGAATGAACAAAATGAGAAGTTCACCAAAGAAATAGACACCACCAAAAAGAAACAAACAAATATTAGAGCTGAAGAATACAACGACTGAACTGAAGATTTCAATAGAGAGCTTGAACAGCAGGGTCAATCAAGCAGAAGAAAGAATCAAAGACACAGAATGAGAGCCCAGAGATAAACCCAACTACATAAGTCAACTACTATTTGACAAGGGTACCAAAAGCACACAATGGGGAAAAGATTGTCTATTCAATAAATGGTGTTAGGAAACTGGATATTCATATGCAAAAATAAATGAAAGTGAACTCCTATCTTACACTGTTCAAAAATTACCTTGAAATATAAGGCTGGAAAGTGTAAAAATTCTAGAATAAAACAAGGGAAAAGATCCTTGATATTGACCCTGGCATTTATATTTTGGGCATAACACCAAATACACAGGCAACCAAAACAAATATAGACAAGTATATATCAAACTAAAAAGTTGCTGTAGCAAAGAAAATCAAGAGTGAAAAGGCAACATGCTGAATGGAAGAAAATACTTGCAAACAATATATATAAATTTCCATAATACACAAGGAACTCATACATCTCAATATAAAAAGATAAATTAAAAAGTGGGCAAAGAACCTGAACAGATATTTCTCCAAAGAAGATATTCAAGTATCCAACAGATACATAAAAATGTGGTCAACATTACTAATCATCAGGGAAATGCAAATCAAAACCAGTTAGTTACCTCACACATGTTAGGGTAACTATTATGAAGAATACAGGAAATAAGAAGTATTGACAAGGATATGGAGAGAAGGGAACACTTGCACACTGTTGGTGGGATGTAAGGTGGCACAGCCATTATGGAAAACAGTGGGGAGGTTCCTCAAAAAATGTAAAATAGATCTAGTGTATGATCTACCATTCCTACTTCTGGGAATATATTCAAAGATAAAATCAGTATCTTAAAGATAGAGCTCCACTCCCATGTTCACTGCAGCATTATTCACAATAGTCAAAATGAGAAAACAACCTAAGGGTCCATCAATGGATGAATACATTATGAAAATGTCATACATGCACACATACCCCCCACACACACATACCAATGCACATACACAATGGAATGCTATTGAGCCATAAAAAAAAGTAAATCCAGTCATTTCCAACAACATGGATGAATCTGGAGGACATTATGCTAAGTGAAATAAGCCGAGTAGAGAAAGACAAATACTGTATGATCTCACTTACACGTGGAATCTAAAAAAAAAAAAAAAGACAAACCAATTGAAACAGAGTAGAATGGTGGTGGCCAAGGACTGGAGGTGTGGAGGAAATGAGATTACTGGTCAAAGTGTACAAAGTTTCAGTTATAAGATGTATTAGTTCTGGGGACCTAATGTACAGTACAGTGAATATAGTTTATAATACTATATTTCAAGTACACTTGAAATTTGCTAAGAGAGTGATCTTAATTAATCATTGTCACCACATAAAAAGGTAACCATGTGAGGTAATGGATGTATTTATTAACTTGCCTGGGGTAATCATTTCACAATGTTTATTGTATCATCACATTGTACACTTTAAATGTATACAATTTTTTGTTAATTTTCAATAACGCTGGAAAAATATAAGTAAAAACAAAATAAAAGTTTAAAACTGCTCTATAAAAGTCACTGTTAAGAGAATGAAAAAGATAAAACACAGTCTACAGGAAAATATTTGCAAAACACATATCTTGTATCCAGAATACTTGAAGAATACTTAAAACTAAACAATAAGAAAAGAAGTTGGTCACGGGAATAGTAGTATACCATGGAGAACATAGGAAATGATTCTGTAACATCTTCCTAAGTTGACAGATAGTAACTGCAATAGTAGGGTGAGGATTTAATAATATGGGTGACTGTTGAACCACTGTGTTGTATACTTGAAGTCAATACAAGATTGAAAACAATATCAATGATACTTCAATTAAAAATAAGTCCCAATTAAAAAATAGGCATAAGATCTGAACAAAAACTTCATGAAAGAAGATATACAGATAGCAAATAAACACACAAAACCGTTCTCAACATCAGATGTCGTTAGGGAATTGCAAATTAAAATTACAATGAGACCACTACACACATAGTAGAATAGCCAAAATCCAAACACAGACAACAGCAGATGGTGGCAATGATGAAAAGAAACCGGCACTGCCATGAATTGTTCTTTGTAATGCAAAATGTAACAGGTACTTTGCAAGGCCATTTGGCAATTTTGTAGAAACTAAATATAGTCTTACCATAAGATCCAGCAATAGTGCTCCTAGGTAATTTACCCAAATGAGTTGAAAACACGGCAACACAAAAACCTGCATGTGTATTTATATAGACGCTTTATTTATGATGTCCAAAAGCTAGAAACAGACAAGATACCATTCCATGGGTGAATGGATACACTTTTATATATTATACAGTGGAGTATTTTTCAGTGCAAAAAAAATGAGCTGCCATGCCACAAAAAAAGGTATGGAGAAACCTTACATGAATAATATTAAAGCAGCCAGCCTGCTACATACTGTACTCTTCCAACTATATGACATGCCAGAAAAGGCAAAACTATAAGATGGTAAATATATCATTGGTTGCCAGTGGTCCTGTGGGAGGGAAAGAGGGATGGATAGGAAAAGTACGAAAGGATTTTATTCTGTATGAGACTTTAATGATGGATGCATGATATACATTTGTCAAAACCAATAGAACCACACAACAAAATGAATGAACCTTAATGTAGAGTATAGATCTTTTTAAGTAGTAATGTATCAATATTGGTACATTAATTGTAACAAAAGTACTGTATTAATGCAAGATAATAAGGGAACCTGTGCACAGGATTTGCTAGGTTATGTGGGAATCCTCTGTTTTATCTGCTCAATTTTTCTGTAAATCTACAACCGTTGTGTATAAAGCCTATTAAGTTTTAAAAGTTGAGACTGCTATAAACATAGTAGGGTAACCCTTCTTTTAAATATTATTGATTTAGAAAGCATTGTCAAAAAATCCATAGATAAAACATTTTAAGATTTTTTAGTAAAATGTTTAATTGCATTCTATCATGTTTGTAGTAATATGTATTCTTAACACTGGGAGACTGTTTATTTCCCTAAACAAACTCCATCCAAACTTTAATCACTTTTTAAACTTCATGAATTGGATGATGTTAAAATGATAGCTTATTTCACATGTTTTTAACATTTTTACATATGGCATTAGAAATAGAAGGCTGTTGAAGAAAATTTGGAATACACAGCAAGAAAAAAACATTCACTAACGGTTCCATAAGAGATAATTGCAATTAATTCTTTCTGCATGACTTTGTGATTTCATATGAATAAGCATACCTACTTTAGCAAATGTGGGATTAAAAAGTGAACACTTTTATTTTTCTCTCTTTTTCTTTTTGGTACTTAAAAAAGAAAATTTCTGTATATCTATTTCTACCACTCGCTGTGGGAAAGTCCTTTCTGAAACAAAACCTTGATCTGTAAAATGAAATAAAAGTAGTACCTGAAGAGGTCAATATATGGATCAAAACTATACATATATATAACAGATTTCTTAAATGAATGTTATCAGATATACTGTCAAAAGTTAAATATCGTTTTTATTGTACTAGCTGATCAAACAATGAAAAACCTATCACAGCAAATTAAACAGAATTTTTAAATGAAATTGTGAGTTTTGTCTATCCTTCTATCACGCATTAGGTTATGTTTTATGTATTTTGAAGCTTTGTTGTTTGAACCACACACATTTGATGTCTTCATGGTGAGTTGTAAGTTCCTTTGTTTTTAGTAATTCTCTTTGTCCTGAAGTCCACTCTTTCTGATATCAATATAAACACTCCTTTTAAAAAAGATAATATTTGCATGGTACAGATTGGTCCATCCTTTTATCTTTTATTTATTTATCTATCTATCTATCTATCTATCTATCTATCTATCTATCTATCTATTTATTTATTTACATTAAGGTATCATTGATATACAATCACATGAGCAACATTATGGTTACTAGACTCCCCCTATTATCAAGTCCCCACCACATACCCCATTACAGTCACTGTCCATCAGCATAGTAAGATGCTATAGAGTCACTACTTGTCTTCTCTGTGTTATACTGCCTTTCCCGTGTCCCACCCCCTGCATTATGTGTGCTAATCGTAATGCCCCCTTTTCTCCCTTATCCCACCCTTCCCACCCATCTTCCCCAGTCCCTTTCCCCTTGGTAACTGTTAGTCCATTCTTGGATTCTGTGAATCTGCTGCTGTTTTGTCCCTTCAGTGTTTGCTTTGTTCTTATACTCCACAGATGAATGAAATCATTTGATACTTGTCTTTTTCCACCTGGCTTATTTCACTGAGCATAATACCCTCTAGCTCCATCCATGTTGTTGCAAATAGTAGGATTTGTTTTCTTCTCATCCTTTTATTTTTAAGCTACGTATGGTATTGAATCTGCAGTGATTTTCTTGTAGGCAGCATATTATTGGCTCATTTTTGTTTTTAATCATCTCTGCCAATCTGTCTTTAAATTGTTGTATTTAGAACATTTAATTTTAAGGCAATTGATGGTATGTTAGTAATTAAATCTAACATTTTATTATACATTTTGTATTTATCTCCTCTGGTTCTCATTTCCTCTAACACTTTTCGTGCCTTCCTATGTGTTACTTAAACATTTTTAGGAGACTTCATCTTGATTTACTTACATTTTATTCTTGCTTTTAGTATATTGCCTTACATAGTTTCCTTAGCTGTCATTCCAGGTATTAAAATGTACATACATAACAACACAGTATACTGATATCAGTGTTTTACCACTCTGAGTGACATACAGAAACCTTACTTCCATTTAGAGTTTTCTACATTTTATACTTTAAAAATATAATTGTCTTAAGTACTTCCTTTATGTATTTGACTATCACATCAGATTTCATTATAACTTTTGATTCGATAATTAGCTATGATTTAAGAAACTCATGATAAAGCACAGTGGGCTCTTGTATTTTCTGTACATTCTGTTTTCATCCATTCTCATGTCCTTTCCTTTCTGAAGTTCTAAGTTTTTCTTTTATAATGTTTTCTCTTTGGAAACCTTCCTTTTAGTCTTTCTTTAGGAATAGATTTGTAAGTAACAAATACTCTTAGTTTCCCTTTGTCTGAAAATATATTTTTCCTTCATTCCTGACATTGTTGCTCATATATAGAATTTTGATCTGATAGGTTGTATTTTTGTTTTAATTTTAACACTTCAGCTATGTTGTATCACTTCTCTCAGGCCTCCCTGGTTTCAGAATAAAGACCAGCTGTCATTCAAATTAGTATTCCTTCATTGTTAGTGTGGCTTTCAATTCTTGGTGTTTACATTCAGGAGTTTCATTATGATATGACCTGATTTGGATTTCTTTGAGTTTATCCTACTTCTGTTTCACTAACTTTGTGAATCCTTAGCATTATGTCTTTCACCAAACTCCATAAGTTTCCAGTCATTATTTCTTCTAATACTTTTTCAGGTCAACTTGTGTCTTGCCTCTCCTTCTGGGACTCAACTGGTACATAAGTTATCTCAATTTTTAAAGACCCAGAGGTCTCTGATTACTTTTTTCTGTTCCTGTTGCATATTGTTCAGTTTAGATAAATTCCAATGATCTGTTTCAAATTTACCAATTCAATTCTCTACAATCTCCCCTCTATTACTGAGTCCAGTAAGTTTCTAATTTTGGTTATTATATATTTCAGTAGTATAATTTTCATTGTTTTTATGTATTTTATTTCTTTCCTGACATTTTATATGAGTTTCCTTGTTGCAAAATAATTAGTAACAGTGTGTTGAAACATTTGTATGAAAGCTGCTTTAAAGTCCTTGTTGGGTAATTTCAATATATTATTTATTTCTGTGTTGGCATCTGTTGATTATGTTTTCATATTCAACATGCAATTTTTCTGTTTCTTTTTGTTATGAGTGATTTTATATTGAACACTAGGCCTATTGGATACTATGTTATGAAAGTCTGGTCCAATATTTTTATTATTTTTAACATCTTAAACTATAATTCACATGCCATAAAATTTACCCATTTAAAGTGTTAAACTCAATTATTTTTGTATATTCACATGGCTGTGCAACCATCACCATTATGTCAATTTTTAAAACATTTCCATCACCTCAGCAAGATATACTGTAACAAATACCAGACATTTTCATTCCTTACCTGCCCCCCAGTGCAAGGAAATCACTAGTATGCATTACTTTTCCATAAATTCACTTATTCTGGACATTTCATTAAAATTAAATCATACAATATGTGGCATATTTTAATTTTTTGTTGAGATAAGACATCTCTAGCATAAAATTTACTATTTTAATTATTTTAAGTGTACAGATGAGTGTCATTAAGTATATTCACATTGTTACGAAACCATCATGACTACCTATTTCTGAAATGTTTTCAAACTGAAACTGTATAACACCCCATTTCTTCCTCACACTAGATTCTGAAAACTACTATTCTATTTTCTATCTCTATGAATTTGACTAGTCTATGTAATGCATATAGGTGAAACCAAACAGTATTTTCTTTTTCATGAATACCTTCTTTCATTTAGCATAATGTCTTCAAGATTCATCTATGTTGTACCATGTATCAGAATTATCTTCCTTTTTGAATCTAAATTAATTCTAACAGTTCCTTCGTCTTTCCCATATATATTAGGTACTCTGCAAAAACAATCTATGTCTTATTTTCTGATTTGGATGATTTTATTTCTTTTTCTTGCCTAATTGTGCTGGTTAAGACTTCCAATGCTATGTTGAATAAAGGTGGCAAGAGTGAACACTCCTATCTTGTTCCAGATCTTAGAAAAGCTTTCAGTTTTTCACCACTGAATGTGATGCTAGGTGTGGGCTTGTCATACATGGTCTTTATTATATTGGGGTATATTCCCTTTCACCCACTCTGTTGATGTATTTATCATGAATGAATGTTGAATCTTGTTAAATGCTTTTTCTACATTTATGGAAATGATCATATAATTTTTATCCTTCATTTTGTAAATGTGTTGTATCACATTGATTGATTTACAGACATTGAACCATCCTTGCATCCCTGGAACAAATTCCATTCAATCATGGTATATGATTCTTTTAATGTATTGTTTAATTCAGTTTGCTAATATTTTGTTGGACTTTTGTAAATGTGTTCATAAGACGTGTCTTGTACTTTTATTTTCCTGTGTTATCTTTATCTGATTTTGGCATCAGAGTAACTCTGGCCTTGTAAAACGACTTTGGAAGTACTCCTTTCTCCTCTTTTTTTGGAAGAATTTGGGAAGGATTAGTGTGAATTCATCAGTGAAGCTGCCTGTTCCTGGAGTTTTGTTTGTTGGGAGGTTTTGTTATTATTGATTTAATCCTCTTACTAGTAATTGGTCTACTTAGATTTTCTGTTTCTTCATTATTGAATCTTGGTAGGTTGTATGCTTCCAGGAATTTATCCATTTCTCCTAGGTGGTTAAATTTGGTGACATATAATTGTTCACAGTGGTCTCATGATTTTTGGTATTTCTGTGGTATCACTTGTAACCTCTCTTTCATTTATGATTTCATTTTTTTGAGTGCTCTCCCTTTTTTTCTTGGTGAATGTGCTTAAAGATTTGTCAAATTTATCTTTTCAAAGAACCCAGCTCTTAGTTTCATTGCTCATTTCTCTTGTCTTTTTAGTCTCTAGTTCATTTATTTCCTCTCTGATCTTTATTAATTCTTTTCTTCTAGTAACTTTGGGCTCATTTGTTCTTTTTCAAGTTCATACAGGTGTAAAGATTGATTGCCTACTTGATTTTTTTCTTATTTCATGAGGCATGCATTTATTGATATGAAGTTTCCTCTTAGAACTCCTTTTGTTGCATCCTATAAGTTTTGGTATATTGTGTTTCCATTTTCATTTGTCATTATTTTATTTCTCCCTTGACACATTTGTTATTCAGTATCATGTTGTTTAATCTCCACATATCTTTGAGTTTCCCAGTTTTCTTCTTGCAGTTGATTTCTAACTTCATACCATTATGGTTAGAGAAGATGCTTGATATGATTTCAGTTATCTTAGGTTTATTAAGACTTTTATTGTGACCTCACTTATGACCTATACTTGAGAATGTTCCATTTGCAAGTGAGAAGAATGTGGAGTCTGTTACTTTTGGATGGAATGTTTTGTATATAAGTCCCTCTGGTCTAATGTGTCATTTAAAGCCCATAATTCTTTATTAATTTTCTGTCCGGATGATACATTCATTGACATAAATGTGGTATTATTGTATGGATTTGAGTTCTTCCTTTAGGTCTGATAATTTTTGCTTTATATTTTTAGATGCTCCCTGTGTGCATAAATATTTACAGATGTAATGACTCTTTGCTGGATTGGCCCTTTCATCATGATATAATGTCATTCTTTGTCTCTTATTGTAGTCTTCATTTTAAAGTTGAGAAAATTAAGAAAGGGAACCCTCACTAAAGTGAAGTTGGGAGGACACCATCTAAATTACTTGTTCTGAGTTTCAATTCTCTGCTATTCCTGAATAAACCCATTTTTGCTGGAAAAATAACTAAAGATTTTATTTTTAAAGTCAACAAAGTCTACTTTGTATGATATAAGTTTAGCTAACTCAGTTTCCTTTTGTTCTCGTTTGTGTAGAATATCTTTTCTTACCCCTTCATTTTCAGTATGTGTGTGTGCTTTCATCTGAAGTGACTCTCTTGTAGGCTTTATATAAATGGGTTTTTTTAAATCCGTTGAGCCACCTCATTTTTTTGATTGGAGAATTAAGTCCATTTACACTTAAAATAATTATTTATAGGTACGTGCTTATTGCAATGTTGTTAATTGTTTTCTGACTCCTTTATAGTTCCTCCCTGTTCCTCTTAACTTCTCTTTCTCACTTCCTTTGTGATTGATGACTTTCCTTAATGGTATGCTTAGATTTCTTTCTCTTTATGTTTTGAATACCTACTATATGTTTTTTTATTTGTCATTACCATGAAGCTTAAATAAAGCAACTTAAATTTATATCAGTCTATTTTAAGTTAATAACTTATTTGAACACTTTCCAAAGCACTAGTTTTACTTTCCCTCCTCCAACATTTTTAGTTTCTTATGTCACATTTTACACCTTTTTATCTTGTGTGTCTCAACTAATTATTGTAGTTAAGTTATTTTTATTACTTGTCTTTTAATCTTCATACTAACTTTATAAATGACTTATCCACTACCTTTGCTATGTACTTACATTTACCAGTGTCATTTATACTTTCACATATTTTCTTGTTATTAATAGTGTCTTCTCTTTTCAGCTTAAAGAAGCCCCTTCAACATTATTTGTAAGGTGGATTAAGTGGTGGTGGTCTCCCTTGACTTTAGCTTATCTGTAAAACTATCTCTCCTTCACTTCTCAATGGTAACTTGCTGAGTAGAGTATTCTCGGTTAGAATTTTTTCTTACAGCACTTTGAATGTATTGTACAACTATCTACCTTCTAACCTGCAAAGTTTCTGCTGAAAAATCTGCTATAGACTTATGAGGCTTCCCCTGTATATAACAAGTTGTTTTTCTCTTGTTCTTTTTAAGATTCTCTCTTGTCTTTAAATTTTTGACATTTCAATTATAATGTGTCTCAGACTGGGTCTCTTTAAGTTATCTTATTTGGGATACTCTGGGCTTCCTGGACCTAGCTGTCTGTTTCCTTCACCAGGTTACCATTGTTTTCAGTCATTATTTATTTAAATAATTTTTCTGCCCTTTCTTTCTCTCTTCTCCTTCTGCAACCCTATAATGTGAATGTTAGTCCTCACTTGATGCTCTATCATAGTCCCATAAGCTATCTTCACTTTTTTCCATTTTTTAAAATCTTTATGCTGCTCTGATTAGGTGATTTCCACTGTTCTGTTTTCAAGTGTACTGAACAATTCTTCTGCTTCATCTGGTCTGCTGTTGACCACATGTAGTGTATTTTTCAGTTAATTTATTGTATTATTCAGCTCTGTTATTTCTGTTTGGCATTTTCTTATATTTTCTATCCCTTTGGTGAAGTTCTTGTGTTCATCCATTCTTCTCTTGAGTTCATTATCTTTATGACCATCATTTTGAAGTACTTATCAGGTTAACTATTTCTCTTTCATTAAGGTTTTCTCCTGCGGTATTATCTTTTTCTTTGCTTTGGAACATACTCTGCTGTTTCATTACTTTGTTTGACTCTGTGCATTGGTTTCTATGCATTAGATAAAAGAGCTACCACTCCCAGTCTTGAAGGAGTGAACTTGCTCAGGAAATAAAACTTACTGTTCAACCCTGCCTAGCCTTTGGTTGTCTTTCAAACCTTTATGATGTCAAAGCAGCCTATTTTCTTTTTAATGGCTCTCAGTAGTTGAGGGTGTGCCCAGACCTGTTAGTGTCCCAAAGGGGAGGATGTCAGGCAACACCTAATTTCAGGCTGCTTGGAAGCCATACACTAAGGCTACAGCTTTTAAAGTGAACAAATATATACAGTCTTGTGATACTGCAAGCTTAAGTTCTGCTGGCTACCAGAGACAGGGGATCTGGAGGTGTCCTCTGTGTTGCAGTTGCAAAAATTAAAGCTCCAGACAAGTGTATAAATTCTTTTCTGGAAAATATCTGCAAATTGTAGTGAGGCAGAGGGAGAGTGCAAAGATAGCAACCACTGGCCTACATTTTCTGAGAAGACCTCTCTATAGGCCATAAATGTGTGCCTGAAGCTTGTTCCTTAGGCCAAAGCTCCAGAACAAGCACATATGCTTCTTTCACAGAAAGACTGGGGGTGTGTTTCTGTCTGCTGTCTGTGAAGTACCCTTAGTGTGGTAGTCTGCCAAGAACTGTCTTTCTACTTGTTACACTCCTGTAGTACCCAGGAACACCAGGCCTCCTTGCCACCAGAAGTGGGTGATCAAAGAGAGTGCCCTGGACAGCAGACACAAAAAGTGGGACACCAGACTTAAAAACCAAGGCACTAACCAAGTGTAAAATCTCCCCTCTGGAAGATACTGGCACTCTGGAGCACAATAGAGAAAGAATGTAAAGATAGTGCCCACCTGCTGAAGCCTCTGGAAAAGATTATAATCAGTCTTTAGATGTATATTTAATTAGAAGCCTGTACCTCAGGCTCCAAGACCAGCAAATGAGCCTCCTTCACATAAAGTCAGGGCACTTTTTGACCAGTTACCTCAGTACTAAGCCCTGGGACAGGTAAGTGCATGTGAGTCATTTAAGAACCATTTCTTGTTTTCTTATACCTTTGTATGTCTCATGGACATAAGTCCAGCTGGTTTTGAAACTAGATATTTTGAGAGCTCATCTCTTATGTGCAGATCTTCAAAGATGAGGTGCCTGATGTGGGATTAAATCACTTAATTCCTCAGGGAAAATCTCCAAGTTATGAGTTCCCTCTAGTTGTGGGTTGCCATGCCAGGGATAGCGTTTGTGGTGAGATTGTATCCTAGCCTCTCTTACTTGCTTCAGTGTGGGTGTTCCCTCATTTGCCTGATGTATACAAGTTCACACAGCCAGTTTTCAGGGTTTTTTTGAGAGGAAGTTGTTCCATATGTAGATTCAGATTTGGCATGCCCATTGGAAGAAATGAGTTCAAGATCTTCCTACATTGCCATCTTAAGCTGAAACTCCAGGAATTTTTATATTTTCTAAATATTAACCCCTTATGACATATATGATTTGAAAATACTTCATCCCAGTCTATGGGTTAATATTTCACTCTGTTGTTTATGTTCTTTATGCACAATTATTTTTAATGTCAATGTATTCCCGCTTCCCTATTATTTCTATTGCTGCCTGCACTTTTGGTATCATGCACCCAGAAATCACTGCCAAATCCAATGTCATGAAGATTTTTCCCTGTTTCCAGCTAGAGACCCACTTGTTCATTTTTGCTTTGGTTTCCTTTGCCCAGGGAGATATGTTCATGAAGAAGTTGCTCACATTTATGTCCAAGAGATTTTTGCCTATGTTTTTTTCTAAGAGTTTTATGATTTCAAGACTTATATTCAGGTCTGATCCATTTTGAGTTTACTTTTGTGTATAGAGTTAGACATTAAAACAGTTTCATTCTCTTACATGTAGCTGTCCAATTTTACCAACACCAGCTGTTGAAGAGGCTGTCATTTCCCCATTGTATATCCATGGCTTCTTTATCATATATTAATTGACCATATATGTTTGGGTTAATATCCAGACTCTCTATTCTGTTCCACTGGTCTGTAGATCTGTTCTAGTGACAGTACTAAATTGTCTAGATTACTGTGGCTTTGTAGTAGAGCTTGAAGTTGGGAAGCAAGATCCCCTTTACTTTATTCTTCCTTCTCAGGATTGCTTTGGCTATTTGGGGTCTTTTGTGGTTCCATATGAATTTTAGAACTATTTGTTCCAGTTCATTGAAGAATGCTATTGGTATTTTGATAAGGATTGCATTGAATCTGTAGATTTCTTTAGGCAGGATGGCCATTTTGACAATATTAATTCTTCCTAGCCAAGAGGATGGGATGAGTTTCCATTTGCTAGTGTTCTCTTTAATTTCTTTTAGGAGTGTCTTGTAGTTTCCAGCATATAGGTCTCTCACTTCCTTGATTAGGTCTTTTCCTAGGTATTTCATTATTTTGATGCAACTGTGAATGGAATTGTTTTCCTGTTTCTTCTTTATGCTAGCTCATCGTTAGTGTATAAGGAAAGCAACAGATTTCTGTGTAATAATTTTGTATCCTGCAACTTTGCTGAATTCAGATATTACTGATAGTAGTTTTGGAGTGGAGTGTTCAGGGTTTTTTTTATGTACAATATCATGTTATCTGCAAATAGTAAAAGTTTGACTTCTTCTTTAGCAATGTGGATGCAGTGTATTTCTTTGTTTTGTCTGATTGCCATGGCTAGGACCTGCAGTACTATGTAGAATAACAGTGGGGGAGAGAGGGCATCCCTGGCTTGTTGCCAATCTTAGCTGAAAAGTTTTCAGGTTCTTGCTGTTATGTATGATGTTGGCTGTGGGTTTGTCATGTATGGCCTTTATTATGTTGAGGTAACTGCCCTCTCTACACATTTTTTGAGAATTTTTATCATGAATGGATGTTGAATTTAGTTGAATGTTTTTCCAGCATCTTTGGAGATGGTCATGTGGTTTTTGGTTTTTTTTGTTAAAGTGGTGGATGATGTTGAAGGATTTCGAATGTTTTACCATCCTTGCATCCCTGGGATGAATCCCACTTGATCATGGTGTATGATAATCTTGATGTATTTTTAAATTGTGCATGCTAATAATTTGTTGAGGATTTTTGCATCTATGTTCATCAGGGACATAGGTCTGTAATTTTCTTTTTTGGTGAGGTCTTGCCTGGTTTTGGTACTAGAGTGATGTTGGCTTCATAGAATGAGTTTGGAAGTATTCCCTCCTCTTCTATTTTTTGGAAAACTTTAAGAAGAATGGGCATTATGTCTGCTCTATATGTCTAATAAAATTCAGTGGGGGTTTATTCTTGGGTAGTTTTTTGATTTTCAATTCAATTTATTTGCTGGTAATTGGTCTGTTTAGATTTTCTGTTTCTTCCTTGGTCAGTCTGGAATGTTGTATTTTTCTAAGAAGCTGTCCATTTCTTCTAGGTCTTCCAGCTTGTTAGCATATAGATTTTCATAGTAATCTCTAATAATTCTTTGTATTTCTGTGGGGTTCATTGTGATTTTCCTTTCTCATTTCTGACCCTGTTTATGTGTGTAGATTCTCTTTTTCTCTTAATAAGTCTGGCTAGGGGTTTATTTATTTTGTTTATTTTCTCAAAGAACCAGCTCTTGATCTCATTGATTTTTTTCTATTGTTTTATTCTTCCTAATTTTATTTATTTCTTGTCTGATTTTTATTATGTCCCTCCTTCTGCTGACTTTGTGTCTCACTTGTTCTTCTTTTTCCAGTTTCAATAATTGTGACTTTAGACTTTTAATTTGGGATTGTTCTTCCTTCTTTAAATAGGCCTGGATTGCAATGCACTTTCCTCTTAGAACTGCCTTCACTGCATCTCACAGAAGTTGGGGCTTTGTGCTGTTATTGTGCTTTCTCTCCATATATTGCTTGATCTCTGCTCTAATTTGATCTTCGATCCATTGATTATTTAGAAGCATGTTGTTAAGCCTCCATGTGTTTGTTAGCTTTTCTGTTTTCTTTGTACTATTTATTTCTAGTTTTATACCTTCGTGATCTGAAAAGTTGGTTGGTAGAATTTCAAACTTTTTTAATTTACTGAGGTTCTTTTTGTGGCCTAGTATGTGGTCCATTCTGGAAAATGTTCCATGTGCACTTGAGAGGAATGTGTATCCTGCTGCTTTTGGGTGTAGAGTTCTGTAGATGTCGGTTAGTTCCATCTGTTCTAGTGTGTTGTTCAGTGCCTCTGTGTCCTTACTTATTTTCTGTCTAGTTGATCTGTCCTCTGGAGTGAGTGGTGTGTTAAAGTCTACTAAAATGAATGCATTGCATTCTATTTCTTCCTTTAATTCTGTTAGTATTTGTTTCACATATGTTGGTGCTCCTGTGTTGGGTGCATATATATTTATAATGGTTATATCCTCTTATTGCACTGACCCCTTTATCATTATGTAATGTCCTTCTTTATCTCTTGTGACTTTCTTTGTTTTGATGTCTATTTTCTCTCATACAAGTACTGCAACACCTGCTTTTTTCTCCCTATTGTTTGCGTGAAATATCTTTTTCCATTCCTTCACTTTTAGTCTGTGTATATGTTTGGGTTTGTGGTGAGTCTCTTGTAAAAGCATATAGAAGGGTCTTGCTTTTTTGTCCATTCTGTTACTCTGTGTCTTTTGATTATTGCATTCAGTCCATTTACATTTAGGGTGATTATTGAAAGATATGTACTTTATTGTCACTGCAGGCTTTGGATTCATGTTTACCAAAGGTTCAAGGGTAGCTGCTCTACTATCTAACCATCTTACTTACCTCTCTTATTAAGCTGTTATAAACACAGTCTGATGATTCTTTATTTCTCTTCCTTCTTATTCTTCATCTTCCATTCTTTATGTGTTACGTGTTTTATTCTGTGTTCTTTTGTGTTTTCTTTGACTGCTTTTGGGAATAGTTGATTTTCCTTTTTGCCTTTAGTGGGTATTTGGTTGGTCTGCTTTATTTGCTGTGATTTTATTTTCTCTGGTGACATCTATTTAGCCTTAGGAGAGCTTTCATCTACAGCAGCCCCTTTAAGATATCCTGTAGAGATAGTTTGTGGGAGGCAAATTCCCTCAACTTTTGCTTATTTGGAATTGTTTAATCCCTCCTTCAAATTTAAATGATAATCTTGCTGAATACAGTATTCTTGGTTCGAGGCCCTTCTGTTTCATTGCAGTGAATATGTCATGCCATTCTCTTCTGGCCTGTAAGGTTTCTGTTGAGAAGTCTGTTGATAGCCTGATTGGTTTTACTTTGCAGGTGATTTTTCTCTCTCTGGCTGCCTCTAATACTCTGTCCTTGTCTTGGTGTTGTCCTCTTTCGGTCCCTTGTGTTGGGAGATCTATGTGCTTCCATGGTGTGAGAGACTATTTCCTTCCCCATCTTGGGGAAATTTTCGGCAATTATTCCTTCAAAGACACTTTCTATCCCTTTTTCTCTCCCTTCTTCTTCTGGTAACCCTATAATCTGAATATTGTTCCATTTTGATTGGTCACACAGTTCTCTTAATATTCTCTCATTCCTAGAGATCCTTTTATCTCTCTCTGCTTCTCTGTATTCATGTTCTCTTATTTCGATTCTATTCAGTCTCTTGCAGCTCGTCTCATCTGCTCTTTAGACCTTCTGTTGATTGTTTCATTTCTGTTGTCTCCCTCCTGAATTCATCCCTTAGCTCTTGCATATTTCTCTGCATGTCCATCAGCATGTTTATGACTTTTAGTTTGAATTATTTTTCCAGAAGATTGGTTATATCTATCTCACCAGGCCCTCTCTCTGAGGTTGCCTGAGTGAATTTTGACTAGACCAGATTTTTTTGCCTTTTAATGGTGATAGAAGTGGTTGAGACAGGTGGTGCATTTGTCAGCTGGTAAAACAATGTCCCTTCCTGCTTGTTGGTTGCCTTGCCCTTCTCTGCTGTCTGTGCTATCTACCTGCACACTGGGAGCAGTCTCTGGGACAACTCCTGAGCTGCCATGGGTGGGGCAGCCCTCGGGGTAGCCTACCATACTGTGGCAGGTCGCAAACTGGCCGAGTGTGCTCTCCTCTGCGAACAGTATCCCTTGCTGCCTTACTGACCTTGCTCTGGCTTCTACTGCCTGTGCTGGTTACCCACACACTGGGAGGCAGTCTCTGGGACAATCTGGTTTGCAGCCATGGGCAGGGCCACACTGGGGCAAAACTAGAGTACTGCAGTGGGTTGCAGCTGCACCAGTGGTGTTCTCCTGTGATATTGGTGCCCCTTGGTGCCTTCTGGACCTTGCTTTGGCTTACACTGCCTGTGCTAGTTACCCACACACTGGAGGCAGTCTCTGTGACAATCTTCTTTGCTGCCATTGGTGGGGCTTCCTGGGGGCTAGCCTGGAGCTTTGCAGGGGGTCTCAGCTGTGCTGGGTGTGTTCTCCTGTGAGAAGGGCACCCCTTAGTGGCTTCCAGACCTTACTCTGGCTTCCGCTGAATGTACCGGTTACCCGCACACTGGGAGCAGACTCTGGGATAATCTCCTGAGCTGCTGTGGGCAGGGCCACCCTCAGGCCAACGTAGAGCACTGCATGGAGTCGCAGCCATGCCAGGTGTATTCTCCTGTGACAATGGCACCTCTTGGTGCCTTCTGGACCTTGCTCTGGCTTGCGCTGCCTGTGCTGGTTACCCGCACACACAAGCAGTCTCTGGGACAATCTCCTGAGCTTCCATGGGTGGGGCAGGCCTCAAGATAGCCTCAGGGTGGGCATGGGGGGATTGGAAGACATGCTGGATGTGTTCTCCTGTGAGAATGTCACCCTTTCATGCCTTCCGAACCTTGCTCTGGGTTCCTTCGTCTGTCCTGGTTAGCAGTATGCTGGGAGAAGACTCTGTGTGGTTGCTTTGGGTGGGGCTGTTCTCTGGCTGCCCCACAGCTGTGGTGGGTCAGCCCATCAACTTGTAGTGCTGGCCAGGGGTAAGGGGGGAACAAATGTCAGGCTGCTTATCACTGTGAGGGATTTTGGGGCTGCCTTATGCCTCAAGGGATTAGGGGGCCTGAAGTTCCTCAAGATTCCCATCCTGCTGGGCTGTGTGTTGGGACGATTTTGTCCAGCTGTTGAGCCCTTGTCCCTTTAAGACTTTTAAAAAGCATCCGCATTTCTTTTGTTTCAGGGGAGCTGGCTGTGAGGATCTGCTCATAGTCTCCATCTCGGATTTCACTTTTTCGCTTCACTAATATCCACTATACCATGAAATGTGTGTCTGTACTCCAAGTGCAGATTCCTAGGGCTGGTTATTTAGCTGTCCTGTGCTTCCACTCCCTCCCCACTCTGACTCTTTTCCTCCCACAGGTGAGCTGGGGTGGGGGGAGTGCTTTGATTCTGTTGGGTCACGACTTTGTAGCTTACCCCTTTCATGAGATGCTGAGTTCTCAGAGATGTAGATGTAGCCTGGCTATTGTACTGTATCTTCTGGTCTCTCTTTTACGAATAGTTGTATTTGTTGTATTTTCAATACATACACACACACACACACACACACACACACACACACACACACACACATATATATATATATATATGGTTTTGGGAGGAGATGTTTGCTGCCCTACACATGCCGCCATCTTGAGCTTCTTCCAATATCACATTATTTTGATTGTGGTAGTTCTTTAATAACTTTTGATACTAAGATCATTGGATTAAAGATGGAGGCATGAGAGGAGAGACAGAGGCTTCCTCCTAAAACTGGATACAATTAGAAAATATAGTTTGCACAACTAATCCTAAGAGAGCAACAGGAAAGAGGATGGTGCCAGACTGCACACACCTGGAGAAAAGAGAAGACCTCACTGAATGGGGTAACGTACCAGAGCTGTGGTTCAGCAGGAACCATGCCCATCCCCCACCCCAGCTCACCAGTGGGAGGAAGAGAAACTGAGCTGGGAGGGAGTGGAAGGCTTGGGACTGCTGAATACCTAGCTCTGGAGATCTGTGCTGGGAGCACAAACCTACATTTCATGGTACTTTTATTATACTCTTCTGATTACAGGGTTGGAAAGCTGGCATGGGTTGAGTTCCTGGGGAGACTGTGATTCTGGCCACTTGTGGAAGGCAGGGATACATATCCAGCTGTTCTGGAACAAAAGCTTATACCTGTGTGTTCAGCCCACTGGTTCAGGCAGTGGGGAGACAGGCACAGCAGTGGGGAAGTGGGGAATAGCTCTTTGCTCCCCCCAGGCACCAATACTGCTGGCAGCAACCCCCGACATCACCTCAGGGTCTGAGCAGCTCCAGAATAGAGTTTCTGGACACTAGAGAGTGCCATATACAAACATGAAACACCAAAGAAACCCGGTCCAGAGAAAAATTATTAATACAACCCCTGAGAAATATTTAAATGATAAGGACCTTCTGACTCTTTCTGAAAGGGAGTTCAAATAAAAATCATCAACATGCTAATGGAGGTATGGAAAGACATCCAAGAACTCAGGAATGAATTCAGGTCAGAGATCCAATCATAGAAGAGCATGATGGAGGGTATTAAAAGCAGGTTGGGTATGGTGGAGGAGACGGGAAATGAAATAGAAACTAGAGAAGAGGAATACAAAGAAGCTGAGGCACAGAGAGAAAAAAGGATCCGTAATAATGAAAGAATATTAAGAGAACTGTGTGACCATTCCAAACAGAATAATATTCACATTATAGGGATACCAGAAGAAGAAGAGAGAGAAAGGGATAGAAAGTGTCTTTGAGGAGGTAGTTGCTGAAATCTTCCCCAATCAGGAGAAGGAGATTGTCACTAAGGCCATGGAGATCCACAGATCTCCCAACACAAGGGATCCAAGGAAGACACCACCAAGACACATAATAATTAAAATGGAAAAAATAAAAGATAAGGACAGACTGATAAAAGCAGCCAGAGACAGAAATAAGATCACATAAGAAGGAAAACCCATCAGGCTAACATGAGACTTCTCAGCAGAAACCTTAAAGGCCAGAAGGGAGTGGCATGATGTATTTAATGCCATGAAGGACAAGGGCCTGAAACCAAGATTACTTTATCCAATGAGATTATCATTTAAATTTGAAGGAGGGATTAAACAATTTCCAGATAAGGAAAAGTTGAGAGAATTTAGCTCCCACAAACCATCTCTACAGTCTATTTTGGAGGGACTACCATAGATAGATGTGTTCCTAAGGTTGAATAGCTGTCAACAGAGTTAATAAAACAGCAGTAAAGAAAGTTGAATAGCTAATTACTAAGCAAATGCAAAGTTAAATTAACTATTCCCAAAGTCAATCAAGGGATATTCAAAAAGTACAGAATATGATACCTAGTATGTAAAGAATGGAGGAAGAAGAAAAAGGAGAAGAAACAGGAAAGAACCTTTAGATTGTGTTTGTAATAGCATACAAAGTGAGTTAAGTTAGACTCTAAGATAGTAAGGAAAGTAACCTAGAACCTTTGTTAACCACGAATCTAAAGCCTGAAATGGCAATAAGTACATACCTATCGATAATCACCCTAAATGTAAATGGACTGAATGCACAAATCAAAAGACATGGAGTCACTGAATGGATAAAAAAACAAGACCCATTTTTATGCTTACAAGAGACTCACCTCAAACCCAAAGACATGCACAGACTAAATGTCAAAGGATGGAAAAAGATATTTCATGCAAACAACAGAGAGAAAAAAGCAGGTGTTGCAGTACTAGTATCAGACAAAATAGACTTCAAAAGAAAGAAAGTAACAAGAGATAAAGAAGGGCATTACATAATGATAAAGGGCTCAGTCAAACAAGAGGATATAACCATTATAAATATATATGAACCCAACACAGGAGCACAAACATATGTGAAACAAATACTAACAAAACTAAAGGAGAAAATAGAATGCAATGCATTCATTTTAGGAGACTTCAACATGCCATTCACTCCAAAGGACAGATCCACCAAATAGAAAATAAGTAAAGACACAGAGGCACTGAACAACACACTAGAACAGATGGACCTAATAGACATCTACAGAACTCTATATCCAAAAGCAACAGGATATACATTCTTCTCAAGTACACATGGAACATTCTCCAGAATAGACCACATACTAGGCCACAAAAAGAGCCTCAGTAAATTCAAAAAGATTGAAATTCTACCAACCAACTTTTCAGACCACAAAGTTATAAAACTAGAAATAAATTGTACAAAGAAATCAAAAGGCCCACAAACACATGGAGGCTTAACAACATGCTCATAAATAATCAATTGATCAATGAACAAATTAAAATAGAGATCAAGCAATATATGGAAATAAATGACAACAACACAAAACCCAAACTTCTGTGGGATGCAACGAAAGCAGTTTTAACAGGAAAGTATATAGAAATCCAGGCATATTTAAAGAAGGAAGAACAAACCCAATTGAATAGTCTAACATCATAATTATTGAAATTGGAAAAAGAAGAACAAATGAGGTCTACAGTCAGCAGAAGGAGGGACATAATAAAGATCAGAGAACAAATAAATAAAATTGAGAATAATAAAACAATAGAAAAAAATCAATGAAACCAAGAGCTGGTTCTTCAACAGAATAAACAAAATAGATAAGTCTCTAGCCAGACTTGTTAAGAGAAAAAGAGAATCAACACACATCAACAGAATCAGAAATAAGAAAGGAAACATCATGACGGACACCACAGAACTACAAAGAATTATTAGAGAATACTATGAAAACCTATATGCTAACAAGCTGGAAAACCTAGAAGGAATGAACAACTTCCTAGTAAAATACAACCTTCCAAGACTGACCAAGGAAGAAACACAAAATTTAAACAAGTCAATTACCAGCAAAGAAATTGAAGCAGTAATTAAAAAACTACCCAAAAACAAAACCCGCGGGTCAGATGGATTTTTATCAGACACACAAAGAAGATATAATACCAATTCTCCTTAAAGTTTTCCAAAAAATAGAAGAGGAGGGAATACTCCCAAACTCATTCTATGAAGCCAACATCACCCTAATACCAAAACCAGGCAAAGACCCCACCAAAAAAGAAAATTACAGACCAATATCCCTGAGGAACGTAGAAGCAAAAATACTCAACAAAATATTAGCAAACCGAATTCAAAAATACATCAAGAGGATCACACACCATGACCAAGTGGAATTCATCCCAGGGATGCAAGGATCGTACAACATTCGAAAATCCATCAACATCACCCACCACATAAACAAAAAGGACAAAAACCACATGATCATCTCCATAGATGCTGAAAAAGCACTTGATGAAATTCAACATCCACTCATGATAAAAACTCTTAACAAAATGGGTATACAGGGCAAGTACATTAACATAATAAAGGCCATAAATGATAAACCCACAGCCAACATAATACTGAACAGTGCGAAGCTGAAAGATTTTCCTCTGAGATCGGGAACAAGACAGGGATGCCCACTCTCCCCACTGTTATTCAACATAGTACTGGAGGTCCTACCCACAGCAATTAGACAAAACCAAGAATTACAGGGAATCCAGATTGATAAAGAAGAAGCTAAACTGTCACTATGTGCAGATGACATGATATTGTACATAAAATACCCAAAAGAATCCACTCCAAAACTACTAGAACTGATATCGGAATACAGCAAAGTTGCAGGATACAAAATTAACACACAGAAATCTGTGGCTTTTCTATACAGTAACAATGAACCAATAGAAAGAGAAATCAGGCAAAGAATTCCATTCACAATTGCATAAAGAAAAATACCTAGGAATAAACCTAACCAAAGATGTGAAAGACCTATTCCCTGAAAACTATAAGACACTCTTAAAAGAAATTAAAGAGGACACTAACAAATGGAAATTCATCCCATGCTCCTGGCTAGGAATAATTAATATTGCCAAAATGGCCATTCTGCCTAAAGCAGTCTACAGATTTGATGCAATCCCTATCAAATTACCAACAGCATTCTTCAACGAACTGGAACAAATAGTTCAAAAATTCTTATGGAAACACCAAAGAGCCCGAATAGCCAAAGCAATGCTGAGAAGGAAGAATAAAGTGGAGGGGGATCTCGCTCCCCAACTTCAAGCTCTACTACAAAGCCATAGTAATCAAGACAGTTTGGTACTGGCACAAGAACAGAGCCACAGACCAATGGAACAAAATAGAGACTCCAGACATTAACCCAAACATATATGGTCAATGAATACATGATAAAGGAGCCATGGACATACAATGGGGAAATGACAGTCTCTTCAACAGATAGTGCTGGCAAAACTGGACAGTTAAATGTAAGAGAATGAAACTGGATCATTGTCTAACTCCATACACAAAAGTAAATTTGAAATGGATCAAAGACCTGAATGTAAGTCATGAAACCATAAAAACTCTTAGAAAAAAACAGGCAAAAATATCTTGGAGATAAACATGAGCTACTTCTTCATGAATATATCTCCCCAGACAAGGGAAAGAAAAGAAAAATGAACAAGTGGGACTACGTCAAGCTGAAAAGCTTCTGTACAGCAAACGACACCAGGAATAGAACAAAAAGGTATCCTACAGGATGGGAGAATATATTCATAAATGACAGATCTGATAGAGGCTTGACATCCAAAATATATAAAGAGCTCACACACCTCAACAAACAAAAAGCAAATAATCCAATTAAGAAATGGGCAGAGGAGCTGAACAGACAGTTCTCCAAAAAAGAAATTCAGATGGCCAACAGACACATGAAAAGATGCTCCACATCACTAGTCATCAGAGAAATGCAAATGAAAAACACAATGAGATATCACCTCACACCAGTAAGGATGGCCACCATCCAAAAGACAAACAACAAAAAATACTGGCAAGGTTGTGGAGAAAGGGGAACCCTCCTACACTGCTGGTGGGAATGTAAATTAGTTCAACCATTGTGGAAAGCAGTATGGAGGTTCCTCAAAAAACTCAAATGAGAAATACCATTTGACCCAGGAATTCCTCTTCTAGGAATTTACCCTAAAAATGCAGCAGCCCAGTTTGAAAAAGACAGATGCACCCCTATGTTTATCGCAGCACTATTTACAATAGCCGAGAAATGGAAACAACCTAAGTCTCCATCAGTAGATGAATGGATAAAGATGTGGCACATATACACAATGGAATATTATTCAGCCATAAGAAAACAAATCCTACCATTTGCAACAACATGAATGAAACTAGAGTGTATTATGCTGAGTGAAATAAGCCAGGCGGAGAAAGGCAAGTAACAAATGATTTCACTCATATGTGGAGTATAAGAACAAAGAAAAAGTGAAGGAACAAAACAGCAGCAGAATCACAGAACTCAAGAATGGACTAACAGATACCAAAGGGAAAGGGACTGGGGAGGATGGGTGGAAAGGGAGGGAAAGGGCGGAGAAAAAGAAAGGGGGCCTTAGGATTAGCATGTATAATGTGGGGGGGGTGCACGGGGAGGTCCGTGCAACACAGAAAACAAGTAGTGATTCTACAGCATCTTACTACGCTGATGGACAGTGACTATAATTGGGTTTGCGGGGAAACTTGGTGAAGGGGGGATCTAGTAAACATATGTTCTTCATGTAATTGTAGATTAAAGATAACAAAATGAATAAATAAAAAAAATAAAAAAGAGCATCATACTCCAAATGGGTTGAAGATTTGAAGAGATTCCTGTCAGTTAATTTTTTTAATTAAAAAGAAATTTAATAGACAAAAAAAGAAGTGTAACACCTCCAAATTGACATTTTTCAAGATTATTTTGGCTCTTTGTAGAACTCTGAGATCCCATTTGAATTTTGTGATGGATATTTCTATTTCTGCAAAAAATGCCACTGTGATTTTTGTAGGTATTGTATTGAATTTGTCAATCAATTTAACAGTGACATCTTAACAACATCGTCTTCCAATCTCAAATTTCAGTCAGAGTCTTCCATCTTTTTCTCTTACTTAATCTACACAATTCTTCTCCTTTCAATTTGTATACTTTTTATTTATTTTTCTTTCCTGACTGCTCTGACTAGGACTTCCAGTACCATGTTGAATAGAAATGGTAAAAGTGTTCACACTTGCGTAATTCATGATGTTAGAAAAAAAAGCTTTCAACCTTTTCCTGTTGAGTATGATTTTAGGTATAGACTTGTAACATATTGCCTTTATTATGATGAGGTACATTCTCCTACCCACAATTTGCTGAGAGTTTTTAATCATGAATGGATGCTAAATTTTGTCAAATGCTTTTTCTGCATCTATTGAGATCATATCATTTGTGTCTTTTATTTTATTAATGTGATGCATCAAATTTATTGATTCACTTATGTTAGAACATCTTTGCATCCCAGAATAAATCCTACTTGTTCATGGTGTGTGTGTACCTTTTAAAATTCTGGTGAATATGGTTTGCTAGTATTTTGCTGATTAATCATGGATATTGGCCTGCAGTTTTATATTCTTGTGGTGTCCTTATCTGGCTTTGGTATCAGGATAATGTTGGTCTCATACAATCATTTTGTGAGTGTTCTTTCCTCATCAGTTTTTTAGAAGAGCTTCAGAAGAATTCAAATTAATTATTTTTCCCCAGCTATACTGAGATACAATTAACATATGATATGATATTAGTTTAAGGTGTAGAAAATAGTGATTTTATATATGAATATATTGCAAAGTGATTACCACAGTAAGGTTAGTTAACACATCCATCACCTCATATTGTTATAATTTTTTAGGGGGAAAATGTAAAAATCTACTCTCTTAGCAACTTTCAAATAAACAATACAGTTATTAACTATAGTCACCATGTTCTACATTAAATGCCCACAAGTTATTGATCTTATAACTGGAAGTTTTTACACTTACACCACCTTCACTCCATTTCCCCCACACCCCCACCCTCTGGCAACCACCAATCTGTTCTCTGTTTATGAATTTGATTTCTTTAGACTCCATATATAAGTGAGAGCATACAGTATTTGTCTTTCTCTGTCTGACATATTTCACTTAGCATAGTGCCCTTAAGAGTCATCCATTTTGTACATTTATAAAATACATGTTCATATATAAATCTCATTTTCTTCATTCATTCATCAATGGAAACTGAAGCTCTTTTCATATCTTATCTATGTAAATAATGCTGTCATGGACATAGGGGTGCAGATATATCTATGACATAGTGATCTTATTTCCTTGAGATATACATCTAGTAGTGGAATTGCTGGATCATAAGGTAGTTCTGTTTTTAGTTTTTGAGGAACTCCCATACTGTATTCCACAGTGGATAGATCAGTTTACATAACCACACAGTGCAATAGGGTTCCCTTTTCTCCAAATATTTGTCAGAACATGTTGCCTCTTTTCTGTTCAATAGTAGGCATTCCAAAGTTGTGAAGTTATTTCCTTGTGGTCTTGATTTAAATTTTCCTGAAGAGTAGTGATGTTGAGCATATGTGCATGTACCTGTTGGCCATTTGAATATCTTCTTTGGAAATATGTCTGTTCACAGCCTTTGCCTGCTTTAAAATCTTCATTGTTTTTGTTCCGTTGTATGAATTCCTTATATATTTTAGATATTAACCCATTATTACATATATGCTTGGGAAATATTTTCTCCATTTCATAGGTTACCTTTTCATTTTGTTTATCATCTCTTTTGCTGTGCAGATGTGTTTTTAAGTTTGGTATATTTATACCTGTTAATTTTTCTTTGGTTGCTTGTAGTTTCAGTGTCATATCCATAAAATCATTCCTAAGACAAATATCAAGAAAGTCTTCAATTTATTTTCTTCTTGGAGTTTTATGGTTTCAGGTCTTATTTTAAATTATTAATCCATTTTAAGTTAATTTTTAATAAGCAGTATAATGTAAGGTTCCAGTTTAATTATTGGGCATGTGAATATCCAGTTTCTCAGAACCATTTATTGAAGACTATCTTTTCTCCATTGAGTATTCTTGGCTCTCTTGTCTAATATTAGTCGACAATATACGTGTAGGCTTATTTCTGGGGTTTTGAATCTCTTTCATTGGTCTCTGAATTTGTTTTTATGACATATTGTTTTGATTACTATGCTTTATAATATAATATAAAATCAGGAAGTGTGATGTCTCCAGCTTTGTTCTTTTTCAGTATTACTTTGGGTATTTGGGATCTTTTGTGGTTCCACATGAAACTTAAGAATGTTATTTCTGTTTCTGTGAAAATGCCATTGGAATTTTGATAGGGATTGTATTAAATCTGCAGATAATTTTATGTAGTATAGACTTTTCAACAATATTAATTTTTCTAATCTATGAACATGAGACCTTTTGCAGCTGTGTTCTTTTCAATTGCTTTCATCAATGTCTTATAGATTCTAGTGTACATATCTTTCACCTCCTTGGTTAAATTTATTCCTAAGTATTTTATGACTTTTTATGCTTTAGTAAATAGGATTATTTTCGTAATTTATTTTTTCATAATTATGTGTATAGAACACAAATGATTTCTGAGGTATAATTGATATATGACATATGGGATTGAGGTTTACAAAGTAATGATTGGATATTTGTATATACTGCAAAATGAACACCACAATAAGTCTAGTTACCATGTTACCATACAAAGTTATACAAATTTTTTCTTGTGATGAAACTTTTAAGATTTACCCTTTTGACAATTTTCAAATATTCACTAAAATATTATTGACTATAATCCCAATTCTATAGATTATATCCCCATACCTTATTTATTTTTCAACTTTAGGTTAGTACTTCTTGACTCCCTTTACCCATTTCACTCACACACAAACCCCTACACTATGGCAACCACCACTTTGTTTTTACATCTGTGAGTTTTATATTTTTTAGGTTTAACACATAAGTGTGATCTTACAGTGTTTGTCAGTGTCTGACTTATTTCATTTAGAATAATACCCTCAAGATCCATCCATGTTGTCACAAATGGCAATATTTCATTCTTTTTTATGGATGAGTAGTAGTCCATTATATACACACACACACACAACACCACATCTTTATCCATTCTATCCATTCTTTTATTGATGGACACTTAGGTAGTTTTCATATCTTAAAGTAATGCCGAAATTAACATAAGCCTGCATACATATATTTTTTTTCCCACACAAGAGATTTTATTATCTGAAAGAGAAAATGGCTGCCCCCACAGAGAGGGAGCAGCAGCTCGTGGGTGAGGAAGCGCATTTTTAAGGAGTAGGGGTAGGGTGTGTTCTGTGTTGGTGATTGGATCTTAAGTGTGACAGAATTTGCCTTCATTCCCATCTTTTTCTTTTCTTAATTGGGCCTCTGGGGGAGTGGGTGTAGAATCTCATTCTCTAGCTACTTCCTGCTGGAAGGGGGCACAGATTCTGGGGTTAGCAAGGTCATTGCTATAGTGTTGAAGAAGGGTGGGAATCTTGAGATGATTCGTGATGTCATCTAGCTGGTTTCATTATTCTTCGTGAGAAGGCCTTGATAGCCCTGAAGGAGTAACAAATTGAAGGCTGATTTTGAGCAAGAAGACGAGTGACTGGGGAATGGACAGTGAGCCCACGGAGGAGGATAGGGCAGTGTGGGTTCCCAGAACAGCTTAGATTCCCAGAGGAAGAGCAAAGTCAATGGGAGAACCTCATCTGAACTCATGGCACCAATGAAAGGGTATCTTGCTGTGACTCTCCTTACCCAGAACAACTCAGGAGACCCAGGCCCATGCAAGAGATTTTATTATCTGAAAGAGAAAATGGCTGCCCCCAGAGAGAGGGAGCAGCTGAATACATAGTTTTAAATTAGTTCATATTATTCCAGGAGTGGAATTGATTTATCATATGATAGTGCTATTTTTAATTTTTTGAGGGACCGCCATTGTATTTTCCACAGTTGCTGAACTAATTTACATTTCCACCAACAATGCACAAGGGTTTCCTTTTCTCCACACCCTTGCCAAACATTATTTCTTGCCATTTTCATAATATCCACTTTAACAGGTGTGAGTTGATAACATATTGTGGGTTTTGTTTAAATTTCCCTGATGATTAGTGACATCGAGCACATTAATGTACCTGATGGCCATCTGTGTCTTCTTTGGGAAAACATCTATTCATATCTTCTGCCCACTTTTAAATCAGATTGATTTTTTTGCCTATTTAGTTGTACAAGTTTTTTATATATTTTGCATATTACCCCTAATTTCTCTGTCTAGGACTTCTAATACTATGTTAAATAAAAGTGGTAAGAGTGGGTATCTTCATCTTGTTCCTGAACTAGAGGAAAATCTCTCCGTTTTTAACCATTGTATGATATTGTCTGTGGGCTTGTCAGGTATGGCCTTTATCTTGTTGAGGTACATTCCCTCTATACCCACTTCCTTGAGAGTTTTAATCATAAATGGTTGTTGAATTTTGTCAAATGGCTTTTTGTGTCTATTGAGATAATCATATACTTTTTATCCTTCCTTTTATTAATGTGCTTTATCAGAATTGATTAGCAGATATTGAACCATCCTTGCATAGCTGGAATAAATCCTACTGTCTGATCTTTTTAATGTAATGTGATAAAATCAGTTTGCTAATATTTTGTTGAGGATTTTTATATCTTTGTTCATAAGGGATATTGGTTTATAATTTTCTTTTTTGTGGTGTCCGTCCCTTGTTTCGGTATAAGGGTAATTCTGGCCTCCTAAAATGAGTTTGAAAGTATTGTCATCTCTTCTTTCTTGGGGGGAAAGGTTAGAAAAGGACTTGTATTAACTCTTCTTTCAATGTTTGGTAGAATTCACCAGTAAAGCCATCTCATATTGGACTTTTGTTTGTTAGGAGGTGTTTGATTACTAATTCAATCTCCTTTCTAGTAATTGTTGTGATCAGATTTTCTGTTTCTTCATGATTCATTCTTGGAAGATTTTATGCTTCCAGGAATTTATCTTTTTCTTCCAGGTTGTTCAGTTTGTAGACATGTAATTGTTCATTGTAATTTCTTGTCATCCTTTGTATTTCTGTGGCATCAGTTGTAATTTTTCCTCTCTCATTTTTCATTTTGAGTCCTTTCTTTTCTTTGTTAATCTAGCTAAAAGTTTGCAAATTAATGTTAATCTTCTCAAAGAAACAGTTCCTCATTTCAGTGATCTTTCCTATTGTCTTTTTAATCTCTATTTCATTAGAATCCTCTCTGATCTTTGTTATGTCCTTTCTTCTACTAACTTTGAGATTTGTGTGTTATTTTCTAGTTCCTTTAGGTGTAAAGTTAGATTATTTACATTTTTTCTTGTTCCTTGAGGTAGCCTTGTATCACTATAATCTTCCCTTTAGAACTGCTTTTGCTATATCCCATAGATTTTGGTATTTTGCATTTCTATGTTATTTGTCTAGAAGTATTTTTTATTTCTCCTTTGATTTCTTCACTGATTTATTGGTTGTTCAGTATCATGTACTTTAATCTCCACATATTTGTCTTTTTTCAAGTTTTCTTCTCATAATTGGTTTCTATTTTCATATCTTATGATTGAACAATATGCTTGATATGATTTCAATCTTCTTAAATTTGTTGAGACTTGTTTTGTGACCTGACATATGATATACTCTGATGAACATTCCATGTGCACCCAAAAAGGAGGTAAATTTTGCTGCTTTTGGGTAGAATAATCTGTATATACCTATTAAGCTCATATACAAATATTTCATACTTTACCAGTCATGTCAATTAATCACTAAGCAAAAAAAGAACAATGTACTGTGGTAAGTGGCTGAGGTCTGAGCTGTCACCAAATGGTGTGCAAAAAAACAAAACATATATCCCATAATCAGGATAGAAAGCATTCAGTAGGAACCTCTCTCCAAAGAAGAATCCTAGGTGCTGGATGTTAAGTCAACTATTTTAAATATGTTTAAAAACAAAAAGGAAATCAAATAAAAAATAAATACATATGTAAGAACCATTTCTAAACATACAGAGAATATCAATGTAGAATTAGGAATTATAGAAAAATAACCAAAAGTAAATTTTGAAGTTGAGAATTACAATATAAATTAAAATTAAAGTTAAAAATTTTTAAATGACTTCAATAGTTCTGAATAAGCAGAAGAAAGAATAAGCATACTTGAATAAAGGCAAATTGGGATTGTAGAGTCTGATAAACAGAAAGATAAGTGAATGTGTGACACGAAAACAGAACCTAGAGACAAGTAGGACACTATATTGCACATTCTTCAAAGTTGAAGGAAACACTAATCTACATATTCCATAGCTCAAAAAACTCCATATAGAAAAAAAATCAAGGAGAGCCACACACATCATAATCAATTGCAAAATGTCAAAGTCAAAGAAATAATCATGAAAGCATCACAAAAGAAGCAATTGATCAAAAAACCATATCCTTATAAGCTGCATACTTATTGGAAAATATGGAGGATTCAGGAAGTGTGAAGACATGAAGAACTAAAATAAAAAGTGAACCAATGTTGCTCTTCAGCAACAAGAAGGCTGGGGGACAAGCAGGACCAGCTTGTTATCCCCGGGGCTGAGTGAGAGGGCAAGTGTCGGCAGCTTGGACACCCTCCCCTGAGATCTGGGGAAAAATGAAACCACACCAAGCCAGGAGATGTGTCAGCCTCAAGGGTGCAGCAAAACTCAGCTTTATTCCATCAGAGGCTTGGTTATATAGGGGAAGATAAGGAAGTAACAGAAACCAATGGGAATTGATTATCTCATCTGTCAGTAGGGTCTTTAGGCAGGTTTTGGGTTAGGCGGGGAGGCGGAGTTAGGGTCAAGAGCACATGCGCGGGAAGCTAGTTAGGCCACGAACGCGGAAGTAACGAGGGAGGATGGAAACCTCCAGTCTGCAGCCATCACAGGCCTAAAAGAGGCAAAAGGTCCCAACAATTCCCCCTTTTTGTTTTATAAATGCTCTGGGATGTCCCAGCAGGCAAGGCCCCTGTCTTAGGTTGTCCCCCTCTGGGGATCTTACCCATCACTGGGTACCTTGCAGCTCTTTGGTTTTCCCAAGCTTACTCATCCTCCGGGGCCTATCTTAGGTTGTCTCCACCTTGGAGATCTTACCCGTCATGGGCACGTGGGGAGATAGTTAGGGGGAATTAATGGACACAGCCTCATCATAAGGTTCACAGCGATCATAGGGGTCACTGGCTTCTGTGGCAACTCTCTGTTAATGTACCTGCATGCACATCAACTGAATTGATTCAAATCTTTTTTGGACAAGCTGGATAATCTTGTTAATAATGCAGGGCCCAAAAGTGAAAAGAAGGAGCAAAAGAAGAATAGGACCAAGGAATGGCAGAATATAGGGCAACCACCCATGTAACTCAGTCCAAAGAAAATTGGCTTGTCATTCTTTTCGGCATCTCTTGAGGTCTTCTTGAAGTTGCTTGACCTTATTTTGGACTATGCTGGAGTGGTTTACATAAAAGCAGCACTCTTCCTGTAAAAAGAGACATAAGCCTCCCTTTTCAGCTGTGAGGAGATCAAGCCCCCTACGGTTCTGTAGGACTACTGTCGTGAGGGAATCCAATTGTGCTTGGAGGTCAAGAATTGTGCTGGCTACAGCTTGTATATCATCGATCATCTGTTGAGAAAGGGCTTTATAATAATGTAGGGAGGTCCCTAATCCTGCTGCCCCTGTGGCAGCTCTGGTGGCCACCCCAAGGCCTAAAAGCAGGGGGATAACCTGAATGGCCCTTTTTGATCTTCCTCCGATGTGGTCTAAAGCAGGAATAGGGAGACTCTGATTATTAGGGACCACTCCAATGTCAGGGAAAATTACAGCTGGAGCACAAAGCCCCATCCAGTTCGTCGGGAGAAAGCTAAACGAGTCTTCCCCGCAAATGAAGACTGTTCCATTAAGGGGACAAAGAAAGGTATTATTCACAGTAATATTTTGTTGGCAAAAGGAATAGTGGATTCGACCTACATCTATCCCACTAGTATTATCAGAATGGGGGTCAGCTTTGAAGCATGGGCCTTTAGGGAAGAGAGGGTCTAGATAGACCCCAGAGCTTGAGGGCAATAGAGGGCACTGGGGCTTGGTCTGTGACAGGTTAACAAGAAGAGCATTGACTCGTAATGGTCCCGGCTTCAGGCACAGCCAGCAATCTTTAGCTAAATCGGGATTGGTAGTGTTGAGTAAGGTAAAAGCAGCCTGTATGATTGATTGTGTCTCAGGATCAAGAGCAATTCTCCCCTGATCTCCGGGAGGCTAAGAGGGTGGTAAATTAGGGGATTTGGGTCTTCAATCAGCCTGTCTACCAGTTTTCTAATTTTGTGCTGTCGAGCCTGATCTTGGACTCTGCCCCCATCAGAGATGCCTATAGGGGCATATGTATTCCAACAGACTTGCTGTCCCCTATTCTTTTGACAGTCAGCATATTCAGCCTTGCCTTTTGTCAGAATCGCATACCAGTATGTTTTGTTATGGTGAGTGCAGGGGCTAACCTCCTGATAGCATGTAGCATGAACGCAGGCTTGAAAAGTGGTGCAAGGACAATTAGAGGGGGTTTCCCTGGGGCGGGTGAGGATACTTTGGGGCCTCGCCAACATTTATGATTGAGAACCCTTCCGGGGCATCCATTTTCTGTCCCTTGCATAAGTGTAACTGCCCGTTGCCCATTAGGGCAGGTTTTGGTAGAAGTATAACAGTGTGCGGGGGGAGGGGCCTTGGAGTAAGTGCAGGCTGTGCAGGGGTCTCCGATGGTTTTTCATAGTATGGCTCTTGCTTGACCAGGATCTCCAAATCCTGTCCTAGCTAATGGGAGATTTATTGCCATTAACAGGAAGACCGGCATCATTGGGTTCATTGCAGACTCTGAAAGAAAGAAAGAAGAGAGATATCCTCAGGAGGTGGGGAGCCTTCTGGGTCATCATTGACATCAATGAACTCCCCCTCCTTTGGGGGGTAATACTTAGGATCCCTTGCGGAGACCCAGATAGGCCTTTTTTCATTGGTCAGAAAGACACAGCTGAATCCCCTTCTAGCTGTAGTGAGGGGGTCTGGGCCCCTCCATTCTCCAGTAAGGGGGTCCTTCCATCGGGCTCTAATCATCTGATAAGTAACGGTTGTTGTCCAGTGCTTTTGGAAAGGCGAGAAGTGTTCGCCTTTGGCAAAATTTAAAATATTCAGAGTAAATAATGCCATCTTTAGTTGATCATGGGGGGAAAGTGTTCCCCCTTTTTGTTTTATTAATTGACCTTTGAGGATATGATTGTGTTTTTCTTTAGGGTTATGAGGAATTCCAGTGGCATGAGAGATTTGCCATTTACTCAAGAATTCAGTAAAAGACCTACTGATAAAGCAGGGACCACTATCAGTTTTGATTTGATCTGGCAGGCCAAGGACGGCAAAGCACTGGAGAAAATGGCTTATGGCATGTTTGGATTTTTCTCCCAGATGGGCTGTGGCCCAACAAGCATGGGAGAAGGTATCAACTGTTATAAATATGTATCTAAGCTTCCCAAAAGGGGCAAAATGTGTGACATCAGTCTGCCAAAGGTTATTGGGCCTCAGGCCTCGAGGGTTCACTCCACCCTTTTGAAGCGGAGGAACCTGTAGAAAGCGTTGGTATGATTTACATGTTCTAATGATCTTTTTTAAGTCTCTGACAGGGACCTGAGGGAACCGATGGTATAGTCCCCTCCAATTAGCATGTGTAAGTTGATGAAAAGAGGTGGCCTCCTGTACTGCGTAGGCTGAAGCTAGTTGGTCGGCAAGAGCATTGCCTCTTGACAAAAAGCTTGGCAAATCTTGATGTCCCCTTCGATGTTGTACAAAAAGGGGAAATAGTCTCTGTTTTAACAAATTGTGGGCTTGAATCATCAAAGGAGTGATGGGATTATTGTCAAGTCTGATGTGTGCGCCCACAAGGTTGGGCAGTAGATTGACAATGTAAAGGCTATCTGAAAACAGATTAAGAGGGCCTTGGATCTCAGATAGAGCTAAAACAACAGCATAAAGCTCTTTAAACTGGGCGGAGCCCTGTACCTCATGAAAGAGGGTTATGGCCGGAGGGCACTCACTTGTGCCTGGGGGGAACATTACCATAGAGACTCCCCGTTTACCCCTGTCAGTAAAAACAGAGGGGAAAGAGGGGTCTGCCTCAGTGAGGAACATTTTTGGCGGCTGCCATGCCAACTGGCTAAAAGAACTCATCCACTTATAGGGACCATAGTGACAGTCCACTATCTCCAGAAAGCTTTCCATGGCCATTGCCAATCTGGAATTATTTCTCTGTAGCCACGAGAAATCATTGACCCGAAAAGGGATGATCAAAGAGTGGGTTCACACCCAAAAAGACGGACAGAAAGATCTCGTCCCTTGACAATGCAGTTGGCCATTTGATCCACTATCGAGTACACTCGGGGTGCCCCTCCCACAGATAGATGTATCCAATGTATGGGATCTCCCTTCTGAGCCAAAAGGGCAGTGAGGAGGGTCCCTCCTGCCATAATATAGAGGAACAGCGGCAAGTTTGGATCATATCTTTTTAAGGCAGCATTATCAATGGCATGTTGAACTTTTGTTAATGTATTTCTATGTATAGGGTTTAAAGTCACTGTTGAAGCTAGATCAAGGCCTTTTAATAGGTCAAAAATAGGGATAAGATCAGCTGTGGTTATAGGAATCCAGGGCCTCATCCAATTGATTTCTCCTAGCAATTTCTGGAGCTGTGGTAGCATATATGCGTCTTGAATACATAACTGGGGCTTAACAGGGGAGACAACATCTAATGTTAAAGTAGTCCTCAAAATTTTAAAAGGAGCTATCTGTTGAACTTTATCTGGGGCAATTTGAAAGTTGTAGTTTTTGAGCAGGGAAAGGCACCTTTTAAAGAGGTCGTCTAATTTGTGGGAACAAGTGGCCTCCAAGATAATATCATCCATATATATGTAAAAGAGTATATCAGATTCCTCTCCGCTTGTTGCTGGCATTCCTCTTTATACAAAACACACCACTTAATATAAAGGGGGACAGGGAGAACTGCCCAGGCAAGAGCCCTCCAATCTGCAGTGGTGTACAAGATGGTGAGCAAGTCCCTGGAGGATGGTCTCAGTCCAAGGAGCATTGGGGCCATCCTCAAGAATGGCCTTCTTTAATTCCTTAAGTTCCCCTGGCTCCCAAGGGTACCAGGAGGCAGGTCGGTAACCTTCAGTATTAACATTGACCGGAAATAGCTGACATGGTCCTAGGCAGGTTGTGGGTGGAGCCCTGGATTCTCTTGAGGTTGACAACCAATAGGAGAGCCTAAATCCTTATATGGGAGAGGAGCTGAAACCCCTGCCCGTTGGTATGGAGGAGGGGGGCTGATGATGATTTGAAAGGGTTAGAAGAGGAACTAGTACCAGGAAGTGGTGGGTACAAAGGAGCCATGGATTTGGGAGGCCAGGGGGCAGCATCAAAAGGGTCGAGGGTGCCATTGCCACGATTCTCATCTGGCTCTTTATGGCTTTCTTGTCCTGCCAACGTGGACTCAGCCTGAGGAAGGGGATCAGAATCTCCCTGGAAAGGGGCTCCTGACCCGGTGGTTTCCCTGTCTATTAAGTTCTTGGCAGCTGGCTTCGATGGCTGAGGAGGGAAGCAACTCTTAAGGGCTGCTAAAGTGGGGGAGGTCCCCAGAGGGGGATATCACCCCAATTAACTTGGGCTTTGCGTATGAGTTGCTCCACCCTGTCCCAAGTTTCCCAGTCAAACAAATTACTTGCAGGCAGCCACGGGGCGACCTTAACTAAGGTCTTCCAGGTTTTGATAGCTTGGCTGTTAGAGAGCTCTAGGCCTCTACTTCGGAGGAGGACCCTAAGGGATTCAAGAGAGGGATCAGGCTTGGAAGAAGAATGTCCCTTATTTTATGGGATTACACTTACCCGTAGTATGATTAGCTCATCAGTGAAGTTCCTCGTTCCTCACATGGGGCACCAGTTGTTGCTCTTCAGCAACAAGAAGGTGGGGGGACAAGCAGGACCAGCCTGTTATCCCCGGGGCTGAGCGAGAGGGCAAGTGTCGGCAGCTTGGACACCCCACCCCACCCCGAGATCTGGGGAAAAAAAAAAACCACACCAAGCCAGGAGATGTGTCAGCCTCAAGGGCGCAGCAAACTTCAGCTTTATTCCATCAGAGGCTTAGTTATATAGGGGAAGATAAGGAAGTAACAGAAACCAATGGGAATTTATTATCTCATCTGTCAGTAGGGTCTTTAGGCAGGTTTTGGGTTAGGTGGGGAGGTGGAGTTAGGGCCAAGAGTGCATGCACGGGAAGCTAGTTAGGCCATGAATGCAGAAGTAATGAGGGAGGATGGAAACCTCCAGTCTGCGGCCGTCACAGGCCTAAAAGAGGCAAAAGGTCCCAACAAACCAAGATTTCTATACACAGCAAAACTAACATTCACAAATGAAGAAGAAATTAAGACATTCTGAGACAAATTAAAGCTGAAAGATTTCATTGTCAACAGCCAAACCTACAAATATACTTCAGGCTGGAATCGAGTATACTAGACAGAAACTCAAAGTCAGATGAACAAAGAACAATGGTAAAATAATAATATAGTACAAGAAACAGTATGACTATATTTTTTGTTTGTGATTCTTTTCTCTCCTATTGATGTAAAATAAAGCTAGGAAAACCATCATTTATGGGCACATAGTGTATAATGATATAATTTTTATGACAGTAATAGCGTATAGTAGGATGGAGAGAATGAAGCTCATTGATACATTTTTGTATAATATTTAAGTTAAGTTGGTATTATTCAAGTTAGTTTAAGTTAACAGGTTAATTGTAATCACAGGTTAGCCACTAAAATAGAAAACTCAAAAAAGTTAGTAAGAGAGTGACAAGGTATTTTAAAGAGTATACTAAAAAATATCTATTAAAAAAGGAAGGTAGTCATAGAGGAATAAAATACAGAAGACATACAGAAACCTAATAGTAAAATGTTGGGGGATAAATGGAAGAGTAGTAAGGTCAGAAGGAAACCTCTTCCCACCTTAGGAAGCAACTACAGCATATACAACTAACGCTGAAAATGAACTGAAGCATGCAGAACAGACCATCAAAACCTGGTGAAATGAAGACAACATAGAGAAAAGTAAAGTGGCAGAGCAGCGATTGAGTGAGAGCCAAGCTGTTCTCACATCTCAGCCCATAAGTGGGAGGGAAGGGAACTGAGTACTTAGGGGAAAAGCATGCAGGAATCCTGCACACCTGGCCCTGGGGATCTGCCCTGGAAATACAAATCCAGATTGCACTGGGCTGGATAATAGGGATAGCTGGAGGACACTGGGAGGCTGAGACTCCTATCATTTGAGTAGGACAGGCATGCTCCATCCATGCTTCTGAGACCCAGAGACAGCAATTTGAAAGATTTACAAGCAACAGGAAGCATGCAAGAAGGGCGGGGGTTGGAGGGTGCTTTCTCTAGAGGAGAAAGGTTAGGTGAATAATGCTTCCCTAAACATCCCTCAGCCCAAATTGTTGGACACTCATGGGAGCCACTCCAAATGTTCCATCAATCCTGCTGGCAATGCAGCCCCAAGGGCCTTCCCTGCATGCTCCCACCCTCCTGCCTGCTGGTACATTTGGCCCAAAAGTGGGAAGACTCTGCTGCCTGGCAGGCAGAGGGAGACTTTCCAGCATTCCTGGCCCTCTCTCCCTCCAACAGGGAGGTGACAGTTAGAGCCAGCTCCAAGGACTCCTTTCCCTCACTGGTGGCTCAGGCCTACATCACTCTTCCCTACAAACTCCCCCCAACCACTCTATAAGCCCAGCAGTGATAATAACTGAATTCAGCAAAGTTGTAACATACAAAATTAATACACAGAAACCTGTTGCACCCCTAAATACTAACAATGAGCTAGCAGAAAGAGAAATCAAGCAAACAATTCCATTTAAAATTGTATCAAAAAGAATAATACCTAGAAATAAACCTAACCAAGGAGGTGAAATACCTGTACTCTGAAAATGAGCCATTGATGAAATAAATTGAAAAAGACACAAATAAATGGAAATCTAGTCCATGCTCATGGATAGGAAGAATCAATATTGTGAAAATGACCATCCTGCCATAAGTAATTTACACATTCAGTGCAATTCCTATCAAAATATCAATGGCATTTTTCAATGAACTAGAGGAAAGAATCCTAAAATTCATGTGCAACTACAAAATAGCTAAAACAATCTTGGGAAGAACAAAATGGGTATTATTCTTCCTGACTTCAAGCTAAATGACAAAGTTATAGTAATCAAAACAGTATGGTACTGGCGCAAGAACTAAAGCATAAACCAGTGGAACAGAATAGAGAGCCAATAAATAAACCCATGTATAAATGTCAATTACATATGACAAAGTAGCCATGAATATACAATGGGAAAAAGACATTCTATTCAATAAATGGTGTTGGGAAAACTGGACAACTCCAAGCAAAAGAAAGAAACTGGATTACTATCTAACTCCATAAGCAAAACTAAACTCAAAATGGATAGAAGACCCAAATACAAGACATGAAACCATAGAACTTTTAGAAGAAAACATAGATAAAAATCTCTTGAAAATCATATGAACAATTTTTTTTCTGGACACAGTTTCCCACACAAGGGAAACAAAATAAAAGATGAGCACTTGGGACTACATGAAACTAAAATGCTTCTGTATAGCAAAGGACACTATCAACAAAACAAAAAGGCAACCTACAATATAGGAGAATATCTTAATAAAGACTTATTAGATAAGAGGTTAAAATTGAAAATATATAAAGAACGCATATGCCTCAACACCAAAAAGACAGTGACCTGATTAAAAAATGGGCAGAGGACCTGAACAGACATTTTTCCAAAAAAAATAGATAGCCAACAGGCACATGAAAAGATGTTGCATGTTACTAATCATCAGAGAAATGCAAGTCAAAACCACAATGAGATATCAACTCACACCAGTCAGAATGGCCACTATTTCAAAAGACAAGAAATAACGTGTTGGCAAGGATGTTGAGAAAAAGAAAACCTCCCACGCTGTTGGTGAGAATGTAAAGTAGTGCAGCCACTATAGAAAGCAGTATGGAGGTTCCTCAAAAAACTTAAAATAGAAATTCATATGACCCAGTAACTGCACTCCTGGTTATATACCCAAAGAAAACAAAATCTCTGATTAAAAAAGACATATGCACCCTTATGTTTATTGCTGCATTATTTACAATAGCCAATATAGAAGCAACCAATCTGTCAGTAGATTAATGGATAAAAAAGATGTGGTACATATACACAATGGAATATTACTCAGCCATGAAGAGAAAGATATCCTGCCATTTGAAACAACATGGATGGACCTAGAGGGTATTATGCTAAGTGAAATAAGCCAGGCAGAGAAAGTCAAATACCATATGATTTAACTTATTTTTAGAATCTAAAAACAAAAGAAAACTGAATGAACAAAACATCAATAGAGTGAGAGAAACTGAGAAGTGACTGGTGGTTGCCATGAGGGATAGGTTGGGATAAATGGGTAGCATGTGTGAGGGGGATAAAAGGGCACAAAAGTCCCAATAATCATGTAAGTTGGCACAGGGATGGAAGTGAAGCATGGATAATACAGGCAATTGTTCTGTAACATCTTTGTATGGTAACAAATAATAACTACCCTAATTAGGGAGAGGTTTTAATGTGTTTAATTGTAGAGCCACTGTGTTGTATACTTGAAAACAATAAAATAGTGTGTATCAATTGTACTTTAATTTTAAAAAACCCTAAAATTTCACATGTAAATCTTAATAGTAATTATATTATTTTTAAATTGATTAAACAATTCAATTGAAGGGTAGATATTGGCAGAATGGATAAAAGGAAATGATTCGTCTAAATACTCCCTACAAAGAAAACACTTTACAATGAAGTACAAATTGGTTAAAAGTAAAAGAGTTAAAAAGATATACCTGTTTGCAACAGTTCCATACAAACTGTATCCAAAAGATACTGGGAATGATAACAAAAATATCAAACAAAACAGACGTTAATACAGACAGTTTACCAGAGGAAAAATACACACATTTTATAAGGAAAAAAGGGAAAATCTATTGACAAAGATATTTTAAATATATATATGCATCTATCATCAGAGCTAAAAAATACATACAGCAATATGTAACAGAATTAAATGGAAAGAAACAATAAATAGAAGAGTTGGAGAATTCTAAACCCCAGTTACATTCATGGTAGAACTAGTAAAAATTTGAACAAAGTATTAGATTTGAACAAAATTGTATGCAATGTAGACCAAACAATATTTATACAACAGTTCACCCAAGAACATCAAATATATATGTATTTATCTCGTGTACATGGATCATTCTTCCTGATAGTTCATGGGATAAGCTATGAATCAAGCCACAATATATTTAAATGGCTTTAAAACATACAAATTAGGTTATTTCTATACTGTGTTCAGCTTCTTGTTTGTATGGTCCCTGATGAGAAGTCTGGTATCATTTTGATCAATTTTTGTAACTTTATAAGGTATCTTTTTATATGGATGCTTTATTGAAGTAAAACTCATATAGCATATAATTAACCATTTCAGTGTGTAATATTCAGTGGCATTTAGTTCATTCACAATATGGTGTGACCATATGTACATTATCATTAATTTTTCCACTTCTGAAAAGAAGTCCATTGAGACTTTTATAAAGATTGTATTGAATCTGTAGATATTTTGGGGAATATTTCCATCTTAACTAATCTTCAAATCCATAAATACAGGATGTTCCTCATTAATTTAGGACTTTTAAAATTTCTTTCAGCAATGTCTTATAGGTCTCAGTGTACAAGTCTTGTACTTCCTTAACTTTATTGCTAAATTTTGTATGTCCTCTTTCCATTGTAAATGGAGTTTTTTCCTTAAAGTCATTTTCATATTATTCATTACTGGTGCATAGAATTAAAAGTTATCATTGTCTAGAACTAATATCTGAATTAATCAAAGTTTCAGGACACAAAATTAATACACAGAAATCTGTTGCATTCCTATACACTAATGATGAACTAGCAGAAAGATAAATCAGGAAAAAACTCCATTCACAATTGCATTAAAAATAATGAAATACCAAGGAATGAAGCTAATGAAGGAAGTGAAAGACCTATACCCTCAAAACTAGAAGACACTCTTAAAAGAAATTAAAGAGGACACTAACAAATGGAAACTCATCCCATGCTCTTGGGTAGGAAGAATTAATATTGCCAAAATGGCCATCCTGCCTAAAGCAATCTACAGATTCAATGCAATCCCTATCAAAATACCTACAGCATTCTTCAATGAATTACAACAAATAGTTCTGAAATTCATATGGAACCACAAAAGACCCTGAATACACAAAGCAATACTGAGATGGAAGAATAAAGCTGGGGGGATCTCGCTTCCCAACTTCAAGCTCTACTACAAAGCCACAGTAATCAAGACAATTTGGTACTGGCACAAGAACAGCGCCACAGACAAGTGGAACAGAATAGAGACTCCAGACATTAACCCTAACCTGTATGGTCAGTTAATATACTATAAAGGAGCCATGGACATAAAAAGGGGAAATGACAGCCTCTTCAACAGTTGGTGCTGGCAAAACTGGACAGCTACATGTAAGAGAATGAAACTGGATCATTGTCTAACTCCATACACAAAAGTAAATTCGAAATGGATCAAAGACCTGAATGTAAGTCATGAAACCATAAAACTCAGAAAAAAACATAGGCAAAAATCTCTTGGACATAAACATCAGCGACTTCTTCATGACTACATCTCTCTGGGCAAGGAAACAAAAGCAAAAATGAAGAAGTGGGACTATGTCAAGCTGAAAAGCTTCTGTATAGCAAAGGACACCACCAATAGAACAAAAAGGCATCCTACAGTATGGGAGAATATATTCATAAATGACAGATCCGATAAAAGATTGACATCCAAAATATATAAAGAGCTCACACACTTCAACAAATAAAAAGCAAATAAACCAATTAAAAATTGGGGAAAGGATCTGAACAGGCACTTCTCCAAAGAAGAAATTCAGTTGGCCAACAGGCACATGAAAAGATGCTCCACATCACTAATCATCAGAGAAATGAAAATTAAAACCATACTGAGATAAAACCTCACATCAGTTAGGATGGCCAACATCCAAAAGACAAACAACAGCAAATGTTGGTGATGAGGTGGAGAAAGGGGAACCCTCCTACACTGCTGGTGGGAATGTAAATTAGTTCAACCATTGTGGAAAGCAGTATAGAGGTTCCTCAAAAAAGTCAAAATAGGAATACCATTTGACCCAGGAATTCCACTCCTAGGAATCTACTCTAAGAATGCAGGAGCCCAATATAAAAAAGGCATATTCACCCATATGTTTATCGCATCACTATTTACAATAGCCAAGAAATGAAAGCAACTTAAGTGTCCATCAGTAGATGAACTGATAAACAATATGTGTGCCATACACACAATGGAATATCATTCAGCCGTAAGAAGAAAACAAATCCTACCGTTTGCAACTACATGGATGGAGCTACAGGGTATTATGCTCAGTGAAATAAACCAGGTGGAGAAAGACAAATATCGAATGATTTCACTTATCTGTAAGTATAAGAACAAAGAAAGAACTGAAGGAACAAAACAGCAGCAGACTCACAGAACCCAAGAATGTACTAACAGTTACCAAAGGGAAAGGGACTGGGGAGGATGGGTGGGAAGGAAGGGATAAGGGGAATAAGGGGCATTGTGATTAGCACACATATTGCACAGGGAAGGCAGTATAGCACAGAGAAGACAAGTAGTGACTCTATAGCATCTCACTAAACTGATGGACAGTGACTATAATGGGGTATGTCTTGATAATGTGGGTAGTTTAGCAACCATAATGTTGCTGTTATCATTGCAGACTGATGTTCTATCCTGCAGTTTGCTGAATTTGTATATTATCTCTGATTATTTTTGTGGATTAGAGTTTTTTTATATGTGGAATAGTATTATCAGTATATAGAGATAATTTCACTTCTGCTCCAATTTGGGTGATTTTAATTCTTTTCTTGGCTAGGATTTCCAGTGCAATATTGAATAGAGAAGGCAAGAGTGAGCTCATTTGTCTTGTTCCTGATTTTAAGGGCAAAGATTCCAGTTTTTCACCTTTGGGTATAATATTAGCTAATAGCTCCTTTTTTATAAATCTCCTTTATCATAATCCTGAATTTCCCTTTTATTCCTTATTTGCTGGGTGTTTTATATCATGGAAGGTCGTTAGATTCTGTCAAATGTATCACATGTATTTTTATGGCTCTTTAGCTTTTTTTCTTCAGTCTATTAATGAGATGTATTACATTGGTTGCTTTTCATATGTTGAGCTAGCCTTAAATTCCTGGGACCAATTTTGCTATTTGATATATAGAAATTCAATTTTCTTAACAGTTTTTGTAGGGACTGCCCTTTTCCCATTGAGTTATCTAGGGTCCCTTGTAAAAGATCATTTAACCATATAAAATAGGATTTATTTCTGGGATCTCCATTCTATTTCATTGCTTAATTTGTCTATATTTATGTTAGTACCACTGTTTTGATTATCACAGCTTTGAAATGTTTTGAAACTAGAAAATCTGATTCCTCCAATATACTCTGTCAAAATTGCCTTGTCTATTTGGAGTCCATTGATATTCAACATGCATTTTAAGATTAATTTTTCTATTGTTGCAAGGAATGTCATGGACATGTTGATAGTGATTTTGTTGAATCTGTACATTTCTTTGGGTAGTATTGACATCTTAAATATATGAAGTCTTCTCATCCATGAACATGGGATATCTTCCCATTTATTTGTATCTTCTTTAATTTCTTTCATTGTTGTTTTATAGTTTATACAAGTCTTTTAATTCCTTGGCAAGCTCTACTCTTAAGTATTTTATTCTTTTGAGGCTATTGTAAATGAGATTCTTTTCTTCATTTCCTTCTTCTGAATTATCATTGTTAGTATATAGAAACGCAGCTGGTTTTATGTGTTGGTTTTGTATTCTGCAAATTTATTTATTAGTTACACTAGATTATTTTGTGGAATCTTTGGGTTTTCTTATAAGATCATGTCATCTGTACAGAAGGATAATTTTACTATTTCCATTCCAATTTTGATGTATTTTATTTATTTTTTCCTGCCTAATCACCCTGGTTAGCATTTCCAATACTATGTTGAATAATAGTGAGAGTAGGCATTTTTTCTTTGTTCCTGATCTTAGGGGAAAAGTTCAAAGTCTTCATCAATGAGTATTAAGCTAATTGTGGGCTTTCCATGAATGGTCTTTGCTGTTTTGAAGTAGTTTCCTTCTAGTCCTAGTTTGTGAGTGTTTCATATGATGAAAACATGTTGAATTATGTAAAATGGGTTTTATCCACCAATTGAGATGGTCACAAGTTTTTTCTCCTTCATTCTGATAATATAGTGTATTTCACTGATTGGTTTACATATATTAGCCATCCTTGTATTCCAGGAATAACTCCCACTTTGTCATGTTGTATAGTCTTTCTAATACAATGTTGGATTCAGTTTATGTTGTTTTTTGAGGATTTTTGTATCAATATTCCACAGTTATCTTTCCTTCTGGAGTCTTTGTCTTTGGTATCATGGTAATTCTTGAGTCCATATGGAATTATTCCCTACTCCTCAATTTTTGCAAAGAGTTTGAAGAGAATTGGCGCTCAGTCTTAAAATGTTTCATATAATTCTCCAATGAAGCCATATGTTCCTATTTTCTTTGTTGGGAGGTTTTTGATTTCTGATTCAATCTCCTGAACCTTGTTTGTTAAGGTTTTCAATTCATAAATATGTCTTGGTAGGTTATGTGTTTCTAGTAAGTTATCCATTTCCTCAAATTTAATTTGTTGGTGTATAATTGTTCAAAATATGATTAACATGTATAATGTGGTGGTGGGGGCATGGGGAGGGCTGTGCAGCACAGAGAAGACAAGTTGTGATTTTACAGCATCTTGCTATGCTGATGGACAGTGACTGTAATTGGGCTTGTGGGGGGGTACTTGGTGATGGGGGGAGTCTAGTAAACATAATGTTCTTCATGTAATTTTAGATTAATGATACCAAAAAATAAAATAAATAAATAAATAAGAATAAAAAATTGGAAAAAAAGGATGAAAAATTATAATAATTATTTCTTTAGCATTGTTTGTAATGACCCCTGTTTAAATTTTTGTTAGTTATATAACTACGCTCTCTCTTTTGCTTAATCTAGCTAAGTATTTTTCAATTTCGTTGATATTTTCAAAACAAACTCGTAGTTTTGTTGACTTTTTGTATGTTTTTCTAGTCTATCTCTGCTCTCATCTTTTTTATTTCCATCCTTCTGTTAGCTTTGGGTTTACTTTTCTTCTTCTTTTTCTAATTACTTAAAGTATAGAAACAAGCTGTTGATTTGTGGTCCTCATTTTTTACATACATAATTAGCACTGCTTCCATGGCATCGCATAAATTTTTTTCACGTTTTAAAAAATTATGGTAAAATTAGATAACATAAAATTTATAATCTTAACCGTACTTAAGAATACAATTTGGAGGTATTAGTACATTCACAATGTTGTGCAGTTATCACCACCATTCATCTCCAAAACTTGCTCATCACCCCAAACAGAAACACTGTACACAATAAAAAAAAAACCCTGCTAATGGGAACAATTCTGCTTTCTATCTTTATGAATTTGACTAACCTATGTACCTTTTATAACTGGGATCATACAATATTTGTCATTTTATGTTTGACTTCTTTCACTTTACATAATGTTTTCAAGGTTTATCAATATTGTATCATGTATCAGAATTCCATCCTTTTTAAAGGCTGAGTAATATTCCATTGTACGGATACATCATAGTTTGTTTAATCATTCACCTATTGATGGACATTTGGGTTGTTTCCACCTTTTGGCTTTTGCAAATAATACTGTTATGAACAGGTAGCTGTATTCAAGTTCCTGCTTTAAATTCCTTTGATTCATGGTAAGCTGAATTTTTTTTGAGAGGTCATCTCTCATATTTATTGATCAAATGGTTGTTAACAACAATAAAATTCTGTATAGGGGACTCAATGCACAATCATTAATCAACCCCAAGCCTAATCCTCAACAGTCTCCAATCTTCTGAAGCATAATGAACAAGTTCTTATATGGTGAACAAGTTTTTACATAGTGAATAAGTTCTTACATGGTGAACAGTGCAAGGGCAGTCATATCACAGAAACTTTCGGTTTTGATCACGCATCATGAACTATAAACAATAAAGTCAGATATGATTATTCGTTTTATATTTATACTTGATTTATATGTGAATTCCACACTTCTCCCTTATTATTATTATTTTTTTAAATAAAACGCTGAAGTGGTAGGTAGATGCAAGATAAAGGTAGAAAACATAATTTAGTGCTGCAAGAGGGCAAATGTAGATGATCAGGTCTGTGCCTATAGACTAAGTATTAATCCAAGCTAGACAAAGGCAACAAAACATCCACGGATGCAGAAGATTTCTCTCAAAACAGGGGGGTGAGGTTCTAAGCATCCCCTCTGTTGATCCCCAATTTCTCACCTGATGGCCCCCCCTGCGACTGTGCCTGCCTTAGGTTGTTCCTCCCTTGAGGAATCTTACCCATCTCTGGCTAACCAGTCATCTTCCGGGACCATACAGGGAAATGTAAAGTTGGTGAGAGAGAAGCAATATTGTTTGAAAAGGTTAGCTTTTTACTTCTTTGCATATTTATGCCCTGTGGCTTCTATGCCCAGCATGCGTCTTGAGGTATCTTTACCACTTGGAAGAATTATGATACTTGGTAATTTCGATATGAGGCACAAATTCTACTAAAGGGTTGTAATTAGGAAGGAAGAAGAAAAGCTATAGAAGTAGCAGACGGAAGAAAACATGGGAAGATTGATTATTTCTTTGACATATCTTCTTGTAGAGTAACATAAGCATGTATAGGTTTTAACAAACTGCTAAATAAATTGCATACACACATTAACAGAATAGAAATACAGATACATAACAAAAGCAGACCTACAATTACCAGCCATATCCAGTGAAACCAAGAAAACCAGTTAGGCACCCTAGGCATTTGTGAAAACTTATCAATGATATGATGGATATTCTCTAACTGAATTTGAATAGTTTGAGAAAAATCAGACAAATTAAAACAACACATTCCTGGGAACTGTTCACATCCCATATGTTCTTTTAATAGTAGCTAGTCTATAGTCACGTAATTTTGGAGCTGAATTTTAAGTTTAGTATTTTGAAGAACCACTGAACAGATTTCCATAATGGCTACATTTCACTTTCCTATCAGCAATTCACAAGTGTTCTAATCTCTCTACATTCTCACTAAAATTTGTTATATTTTGCTGTTTATTTGTATATGAATAGGTGTGAGGTAGTATCTCATTGTGATTTCGATTTTTTTACCCAGATTTATTGATATATAAATGACATAACATTATATAAGCATATGGTAGAAAATTTGATGAGTTGATGGGGCTACTTTGAAGTGTGCAAGACAGTATTGTTAACTCTATTCATCATGCTGTACATTAGATTCCCCAGAACTTTTAACTCAAAATTCATACCCTTTGACCAACATCTCCCTATTACCCCCAGTTCTCAGCCTCTGGCAACCACCATGTTATGCTCTTTCTATGGATTGAGATTTTTGTGATTCCATACATAAATGAGATCATACAGTCTGACATTTCACCTAGTGTAATGACCTGAAGGTTCATCCATGCTGCACATGGCAGGTTTCCCTCCTTTTCAGGGCTGAATAATATTCAATAGTATATATGTACACTACATTATCTTTATCCACTTATTCATAAATGAACAGTTAGCTTGCTTCCATGCCTTGGCTATGGTAAATAATGCTATAACCATAATGGAAGTGCAGATATCTCTGAAAAATACTAATTTTATCTTTTTCAGATATATACTCAAAAGTGGGATTGTTGATATATGGTACTATTGTTTTGAATTTTTTGAAGAACTTCTATAATTTTTTCTATAGTGGATGTATGAATTTGCATTCTCACTCATGGTATACCAGGATTTCTGTTTCACTACATTATCACCATCTAATTTATATTATTTGTGTTTTTGATAATAGCCATTCTAATAGGTGTGAGTGATAGCTTATTGTGGCTTTGATTTAAATTTCTGTGATGATTAGTGATGTTGAACACATTTCCATGTACTTGTTGCCCATTTGTATGTCTTCTTTTTAAATGAGTCTATTCAATTCTTCTGCTCACTTTTCAGTTGGTATTGTTTATGCTTTACTGCTATTGAGGTGTATAAGTTTCTTATATATTTTGGATGTTAAACCTTTGTTAAACATACCAATTGCAAATATTTCCCCCCATTCCATAGGTTGCCTATTCATATTATTGTTTGATTTATTCTTTTTCAGCATGTCCATTGTTAATTTATGCAAGTACAACTGATTTATGTTTGTTGATTTTGTACACTGAGAATTTACTGAATTTTTTTAAGTCAAAATATTTTGGTGGAATTGGCAGGATTTACTACATGTGAGATAATGTGATTAGCAAACGGAAACACTTTCACTTCTTCCTTTCTGATTTGGATGCCTATTATTTCTTTTTTCTGCCTAATTATTCTGGCTAGGACTACAAGTATTAAGTGAACAGGTGTTATGAAAGTGGGTACTTTTGTCTTATCACTGATTTTAGAGGGAAAGGTTTAATGGTTTCACTGTTGGTGATGATAGTAACTGTAAGTTTGCTATCTATTGCCTTTATTATGTTGAGGTTTGTTCCTTTTGTGCACAATTTGTTGTAATTTTTATCACAAAAGGATCTTGAATTTTGGCAAATTCTTTTTCTATACCTGTAGAGATATTTTTTGTTTCATTATTCTACTAAAATGGTGTATCACATTCACTGATTTGCATATATGAAACATCCTTGCACCCCAGGAAAATAAATCCTACTGGATCATGGTGTATGGTATATATTTTTTTGTATCATTAATCTATAATTACATGACCAACATTATGGTTACTAGACTCCCCCCATTATCAAGTTCCCACCACATACCCCATTACAGTCACTGTCCATCAGCATAGTAAGATGCTGTACAATCACTACTTGTCTTCTCTGTGTTGTACAGCCTTCCCCGTGCAGCCCCCTAGATTTAGTATGCTAATCGTAATGCACCTTTTACCCCCTTATCCCTCCCTTCCCACCCATCCTCCCCAGTTCCTTTCCCTTTGGTAACTGTTAAGCCATTCTTGGGTTCTGTGAGTCTGCTGTTATTTTGTTCTTCAGTTTTTTCTTTGTTCTTGTACTCCACATATGAGTAAAATCATTTGATACTTGTCTTTCTCTGCCTGGCTTATTTCACTGAGCATAATACCCTCTAGCTCCATCCATGTTGTTGCAAATGGTAGGATTTGTTTTCTTCTTATGGCTGAATGATATTCCATTGTATATATATATATACCACATCTTCTTTATCTTTTCATCTACTGATGAACACTTAGTTTGCTGCCATTTATTGGCTATTGTAAATAGTGCTACAATAAACATATGGGTGCATATGTCTTCTTCAAACTGGGCTCCTGAATTCTTAAGATAAATTCCTAGGAGTGGAATTCCTGGGTCAAATGGTACTTCTTTTTTGAGATTTTTGAGGAACCTCCATACTGCTTTCCACAATGGATGAACTAATTTACATCCCCACCAGCAGTGTAAGAGGGTTCCCCTTTCTCCACAACCTTGCCAACATTTGTTGTTGTTTGTCTTTTGGATGGTGGCCATCCTAACTGGTGTGAGGTGATACCTCTTTGTGGTTTTAATTTTCATTTCTCTGATGATTAGCGATGTGGAGCATCTTTTCATGTGCCTGTTGGCTATCTGAATTTCTTCTTGGGAGGAGTGTCTGTTCGGATCATCTGCCCATTTTTTAATTGGCTTATTTGGATTTTGTTTGTTGAGGTGCATGAGCTCTTTATATATTTTGGATGTCAACACTTAATTGGTTATGTCATTTATGAATATATTCTCCCATACTGTAGGATGCCTTTTTGTTCTATTGATGTTGTCCTTTGCTGTATAGAAGCTTTTTCATTTTATATAGTCCCACTTGTTCATTTTTGCTTGTGTTTCTTTTGCCTGGGGAAGTATCTTCATGAAGAAGTAGCTCATGATATATTCAAAAGAGTTTTGCCTATGATTTTTTCTAAGAGTTTTATGGTTTCATGACTTACGTTCAGGTCTTTGATCCATTTCAAATATACTTTTATGTATGCGGTTAGACAATGATTCAGTTTCATTCTCTTACATGTAGCTGTCCAGTTTTGCCAACACCAGCTGTTGAAGAGGCTGTCATTTCCCCATCATATGTCCATGGCTCCTTTGTTGTATATTAATTGGCCATTTATGTTTGGGTTAATATCTTGACTCTCTATTCTGTTCCACTGTTCTGGGTGTCTGTTTTTGTGCCAGTACCAAATTGTCTTAATTATTGTGGCTTTGTAGTAGAGCTTGAAGTTGGGAAGCAAGATCCCCTTACTTTATTCTTCCTTCTCAGGATTTCTTTGTCTATTTGGGATCTTTGGTGGTTCCATATGAATTTTAGAACTATTTTTTCTAGTTCATTGAAGAATGCTGTAGGTATTTTGATTGGGATTGCATTGAATCTGTAGATTGCTTTAGGCAGAATGGCCATTTTGACAATATTAATTCTTCCTACCCAGAAGCATGGGTTGTGTATTATCTTTTTAATGGGGTTTTGAATTTGATTTGATGGTATTTTGGTGAGAATTTTTGCATCTATACTCATTAAAGGTATTGTTCTGTAGTTTTATTTTCTTGTAGTGTGCTTATCTGGCTTTGGTGTCAGAGTAATGCTGGTCTCATTAAATGGGGTTTGGAGCATTTTCTCCCTCTCAGTTTATGAAAGAGTTTTAGAAAACTTTGTATTTCTTTCTTCCTTAATTATTTGATGGCTTTTCCCATGAGCCATCCAGTTTGGGCTTTCTTTTGTTGGGTGATTTAGGATTACTAATTCAATCTCATTGTGATATTCTTTGGTCTGTTCAGATTTTCTATTCCTTCTTTATTCAGACCTGGTTGGTTGTATGTTTGTACAAATTTATCCAGTTCTTTTAGGTTGCAAAATTAGTTGACATATAAGTTTTCAGAGTACACTCTTATGATCCTTTGCATTTCTACAGTATCATATTAAGTGCCATCTTTCATTTGCATTTCTACAGTATCATATTAAGGTCGTTCTTTCATCTATCAGTTTTTTATTTCAGTCCTTTCTTTTTTCTCTGGGAAAGTCTAGCTAAGGCTTCTCTATTTTGTTTATATTTTACAGAAGCCAATCCAGTTTCACTTATCTTTTCTATTATTTTTCTGAGATTTATTTCATTTGTTTATACTGATTTTTGTTATCCCCTTCCATGTGTTAACTTGGGCTCAGTTTGTTACTGATTTTCTAGTTCTTTGAGATTAAAAGTTACATTATTTGAGATCATTTTTTCTTTCTTAATGCAGGTATTTGTTACTATAAAATTCCGTCTAATCACTGTTTGCAGCATACCATAAGTTTTAGCAGATGTGCTTCATTTTTGCTTATTCCAAGACATTTTTCATCCATGACCTATTTGTTTTTCAGAAGTGTGCTGTTTAATTTCCATATATGTTAGTTTTTTAGTTTTCTCCTGTTGTTGATTTGTAGTTTCATACCATTGTGGTCTGAAAAGTACTTGGCATGATTTCGATCTCCTTAAATTTGCTAGGACATGTTTTGTGACCTAACATATAAAACCTGGAGAATGTTTCATGTACACTTGCGAAGAATTTTTTCTGTTCCTACTGAGTGGGATGTTCTATATATGTTTGTCAGGCCCAATTTTTCTGAAATATAGTTCAATTCCACTGCTTCCATATTGATTTTCTGTCTAGATGGCCTATATATTGTTGAAAGTGGGATATTGAACTCTCCTACTCATATTGCCTGTTGTCTATTTCTCCCATCAGATATGTTAGTATTTGCTTACTAAAGTTAGGAGTTCATATGTCGAGTGCATATTGATTTACAATTGTTATTCCCCTTGAAGAATTCACCCTTTGTCCTTATATAATGACTCTTTTTGTCCTAGTAGTGTTGTTTATGATTTAAGGTCTGTTTTGTCTTATGTAAGTATAGCTACACCTGTTCTCAGTTTTTTTCATTGGCATGGGATATCTTTTTCCATCACTTCAGTTTAAGCCTATGAGTGTCCTTGGAGCTAAAGAGTCTCTCTAGGTAGTATTAATCTGGGGCTTGTTTTTCACCCATTCAGCCACTAAATGACTTTTGATTGGATATTTGATCCATAAACATTTCAAGTAATTTGTCATAGGTATGAACATACTATTGCCATCTTGTTAATTGTTTTATAGTTGTTTTATTTCCTTTGCTTCTTTCTTCTTCCCTTGCTCTCTTCATTTATGAACTAAGGATTTACTCTACTATAGTTTAATTCCCATACCTTTATATTGGATGTATCTACTATAGGGTTTTGCTTTTTGGTTATTCTGAGGCTTACTTGCGATTTATTATAAATACAAAAGTTCATTTTAAGCTATAACTTTGATTGCATACAAAAACTCTAAACTTTTACAGCCCCTTCAAATTTTGTTTCTTTATGCCACAATTTACATTTTTATATTGTGTATTCATTAATAAATTTTAGTGGCTATAACAATAACAATTATAAATACATTTGTCTTTATATATTTATACCAGAATTATGGGTTAATATATGGCATATTATAGTATTAGAGTATTGTGAATCCCATTGTATACTTACCTTACCAGTATTTGTATACTTATAATTTCTTACTACTAATTATTTTCTGCTCATTTCATTTTGAAGAACTCTTTCCAGCATTTATTGTAAGGTAGGTATAGTGGTGATGAATTCCTTTAGCTTTCCTTTGTTAGGGAAAGTCTTCCCTTACCTTAATTTTTGAGGGATAACTCTTCTAGGTAAAGTTTTCTTGGTTAGCAGTTTCTCTCTTTCAGCAATTTGACTGCACCATCCCATTCTCTGGTATCCACCAAGTTTTCTGCTGAGAAATCTAATAGTCTTGTATAGGTACCCTTGTATGAAAGAAATATTTTTCTACTGCTACTGTAAAAATTCTTTCTTCATTTTTGATATTTGATAGTTTTATTTGGACGTGTTTCAGAGAAGATAGTTTTGAGTTGAGATTTTGGGGGGACCTGTTAACTTCGTGAACATGAACGTCTATATCTCTCCCCAGGTTGGGATGTCCTCAGCCATACTTTCTTTTTTCTTTTACAATTTTTTATTGAGGTGTTACTGATATACACTCTTAGGAAGGTTTCACATGAAAAACAATGTGGTTACTACATTCACCCATGTTGACTCTCCCCATTCCCCATTGCAGTCACTGTCCATCAGTGTAGTAAGATTCCACAGAGTCACTAAATGACTTCTCTGTGCTACTCTGTCTTCTCCAGAATTCCCCCCAAACCACGTGTTCTAATCATAATACCCCTCAATCCCCTTCTCCCTCCCCACCCATCCTCACCCACCCCTCCCCTTTGGTAACTGCTAGTTGTATGGAGTTTGTGAGTCTCCTGCTGTTTTGTTCCTACAGTTTTGCTTCATTGTTATACTCCACAAATGAGGGAAATCAGTTGGTACTTGTCTTTCTCTGCCTGGATTATTTCACTGAGCATAATACCTTCTAGCTCCATCCATGTTGTTGCAAGTGGTAGGATTTGTTTCTCTCTTATGGCTGAATAGTATTCCATTATGTATATATACAACTTCATTATCCATTCATTAACTGACAGACACTTAGGTTGATTCCATATCTTGGCTATTGTAAATTGTGCTGTGATAAACACAGGGGTGCATATGTCTGTTTGAATCTAAGAACATGTATTCTTTGGGTAAATTCCTAGGAGTGGAATTCCCGGGTCAAATGGTATTTCTATTTTTAGTTTTTTGAAGAACCTACATATTTCTTTCCACACTTGTTGAACTAGATTACATTCTCACCAACAGTGTAGGAAGGTTCCCGTTCTTGCATCCTCACCAGCATTTGTTGTTCTTAGTCTTTTTAAAATGCTGGCCATCCTAACTGGTGTGAGGTGATATCTCATTGTGGTTTTAATTTGAATTTCCCTGATAATTAGCCATCTGGACATATTTTCATTTGCCTCTGGCCATCTCAATTTCTTCTTTGGAGAATTGTCTGTTCATATCCCCCAACCAATTTTTAATGGGGTTATTTGCTTTAGGTTGTTGAGGCATGTGAGTTTTTATATATTTTGCATGTTCACCCCTTGTCAGATATGTCATATACAAATATATTCTCCCATACTGTAGGATCCCTTTTCATTTATCTGATGGCGTCCTTTGCTGTACAGAAGCTTTTTAGCTTGTTATACTCCCATGTGTTCATTTTTGCTTTTGTTTCCCTTGCCCAAGGAGATGCATTCAGGAAAAAGTTGCGCATGTTTATATTAAAAAAATTTTGCATATGTTGTCTTTTAAGAGTTTTATGGTTTCATGACATACATTCAGGTCTTTGATTCATTTTGAGTTTACTTTTGTGTATGGGGTTAGACAATAATACAGTTTCATTCTCTTACACGTAGCTTTCCAGTTTTGCCAACACCAGCTGTTGAAGAGGCTGTCATTCCCCCATTGTATGTCCATGGCTCATTTATCATATATTAATTGACCATATATGGTTGGGTTTATACCTGGACTCTCTAGTCTGTTCCATTTGTCTATGGATCTGTTCTTGTGCCAGTGCCAAATTTTCTTGATCACTGTGGCTTTATAGTAGAACTCGAAGTCAGGGAGCATAATCCCCCCAGCTTTACTCTTCCTTTTCAGGATCAGTTTGGCTATTTGGGGTCTTTTGTGGTTCCATATGAACTTTAGAACTATTTGCTCTAGTTTGGTGAAGAATGCTGTTGGTATTATTATAGGGATGGCATTGAGTCTACAGATTGCTTTAGGCAGGATGGCCATTTTGACACTATTAATTCTTCCTATCCATGAGCATGGGATGTGTTTCCATTTATCGATATATTCTTTAATTTCTGTCATGAGTGCCTTGTAATTTTCAGGGTATAGGTCTTTCACTTCCTTGGTTAGGTTTTTCCTAGGTACTTTATTCTTTTTTGATACAACTACGAATGGAATTGCTTTCCTGATTTCTCTTTCTGCTAGTTCATCGTTAGTGTATAGGAATGCAACAGATTTATCTGTATTAATTTGTACCCTGTAACTTTGTTGAATTCACATATTAAGTCTAGTAGTTTGGAGTGGATTCTTTAGGGTTTTGAATGTACAATATAATGTCATGTGCAAACAGGGACAGTTTAAATTCCTTGGCAATCTGGATGCCTTTTATTTCTTTGTGTTGTCTGATTGCTGTGGCTAGGACCTCCAGAACTATGTTGAATAAAAGTGCAGAGAGTGGGCATTCCTGTGTTGTTCCCGATCTTAAAGAAAAAGCTTTCAGATTCTCACTGTGAAGTATGATGTTGGTTGTGGGTTTGTCATATATGGCATTTATTATGCTGAGATATGTGCCCTCTAAACCCATTTTGTTGAGGGTTTTTTATCATGAATGCATGTTGAATTTTGTCTACTGCTTTTTCAGCATCTATGGAGATGATCATGTGGTTTTTGCCCTTTTTTTGATGTGGTCGATGATGTTGATGGATTTTCTAATATTATATAACCCTTATATCCCCAGAAAAAATCCTACTCGATCATGATGCATGATCATTTTGATGTATTTTTTAATTCGGTTTGTTACTATTTTATTGAGGATTTTTGCATCTACGTTCGTCAGGGATATTGGTCTGTAATTTTATTTTTTTGTGGTGTCTTTTCCTGGTTTTGGTACTAGAGTGATGCTGGCCTCATAGAATGAGTTTGGCAGTATTCCCTCCTCTTCTACTTTTTGGAAAACTTTAAGAAGGAAGGGTGCTGTCTTCACTAAATGTTTGATAAAATTCAGCAATGAAACCATCTGTTGCAGGTTTTTGTTCTTAGGTAGTTTTTTGATTACCAGTTCAATTTCCTTGCTGGTAATTTGTCTATTCAGATTTTCTGTTTCTTCCTGGGTCAGCCTTGGAAAGTTGTATTTTTCTAGAAAGTTGTCCATTTCTTCTAGGTTAAAAAGTTTGGTAGCATATTATTTTTCATAGTATTCTCTAATAGTTCTTTGTATTTCTGTGGTGTCTGTAGTGATTTTTCCTTTCTTATTTCTGATTTTGTTTATGTGTGCAGACTCTCTTTTTGTCTTGATAAGTCTGGTTAGGGGTTTATCTATTTTATTTATTTTCTCAAAGAACTAGCTCATGCTTTTATTGATTCTTTCCATTGTTTTATTCTTCTCAATTTTATTTATTTATGCTCTAATCTTTATTATGTCCCTCCTTCTCATGACTTTGGGACTCATTTGTTCTTCTTTTTCTACATTTGTTAATTGTGAGTTTAGACTGTTCACATGGGATTGTTCTTCTTTCCTGGGGTAGGCCTATATTGCAATATACTTCTCTATTAGCATGGTCTTTGCTGTGTCCCACAGATTTTTGTGTTGTTGAATTATTGTTTTCATTTTTCTCCATATATTGCTTGATCTCTATTTTTATTTGGTTAAATGATCCATTCATTGTTAAGGAGCATGTTGTTAAGCCTCCATGTTTTTGTGAGATTTTTCATTTTCTTTGCATAATTGACTTCTGGTTTCATACCTCTGTGGTCTTTAAAGGTGGTTGGTACAATTTCAATCTTTTTAAATTTACTGAGGCCCTTTTTGTGGCCTAGTATATGATCTATTCTTCCAAATATTCCATGTACACTTGAGAAGAATGTGTACCTTGCTGCTTTTGGGTGGAGTGTTCTGTAGATGTCTGTTATATCCATCTGTTCTAATGTGTTCGTTCAGTGACTCTGTCTCCTTACTTGTATTCTGTGTGGTTGATCTGTCCTTTGGAGTGAGTGGTGTGTAGTACTCTTCTAAATGAATGCATTGCATTCTATTTCCCCTTTCAATTCTGTCAGTATTTGTTTCATATATGTAAGTGCTTCTGTGTTGGGTGCAAAAATTTTTATGATGGTTATGTCCTCTCCTTGGACTGACCCCTTTATCATTTTGTAATGTCCTTCTTTGTCTCTTGTGACTTTCTTTGTTTCAAAGTCTATTTTTTCTGATACAAGTAATGCAACTTCTCCTTTTTTCTCCCTATTAGGTTCATGAAATATCTTTTTCCATCCCTTCACTTTCATTCTGTGTATGTCTTTGGTTTGAAGTCTCTTGTAGGAAGCATATAGATGCATCTTGTTTTTTTATCCATTTATTGACTCTATCTTTTGATTGGTGCATTCAGACCATATACATTTATGGTGATTATTGATAGGTATGTACTTACTGTCTTTGCAGGCTTTAGATTTTTGATTACCAAAGGTTCAATGATAACTTCCTTACTATCTAACAGTCTAACTTAACTCACTAAGTTTGCTATTGTAAGCACAATCTAAAGGTTTTCTTTTTCCATCCTTTTTCTTCCTCCTCCATTCTTCATATATTTGGTGTCATATTCTGTGCTCTTTGTCTATCTCTTGACTGACTTTGGGGGTAGTTGATTTACTTTTGCATCTGCTTAGCATTTAATTGTTCTACTTTCTTTACTGTTTTTTCATTTCCTCTGATGGCAGCTACTTAGCCTTAGGAATACTTCAATCTATAGTAGTCCCTCCAAAATGCACTGTAGAGATGGTTTGTGGGGGGTAAATTCTCTAAGCTTTTGCTTCTCTGGAAATTGTTCAATCCCTCCTTCAAATTTAAAAGATAGTCTTGTTGTATAAAGTATTCCTGGTTCAATGTCCTTACATTTCATTGTATTAAATATGTCATGCCACTCCCTTCTGGCCTGTAAGGTTTTTGCTGAGAAATGTGATGATAGCCTGATGGGTTTTCCTTTGTATGTGATCTTTTTTCTCTCTCTGGCTGCTTTTAATACTCTGTCCTTATCTTTGATCTTTGCCATTCTAATTGTTATATGGCTTGATGTTGTCTTCCTTGGGTCCCTTGTGTTGGAAGATCTGTGCGCCTCCATGGCCTAAAAGACTATCTCCTTCCCCAGATTGGGGAAGTTTTCAACAATTACCTCCTTGAAGACACTTTCTGACCCGTTTTCTCTCTCTTCTTTTTCTGTTACTCCTATAAAGGAAATATTGTTCCATTTTGATTGTTCACACAATTGTCTCAATATTCTTTCATTCCTAGAGATCCTTTTTACCCTCTGTAACTCAGCTTCTTTGTATTCCTCTTGTCGAATTTCTATTCCATTTTCCATTTTCTCCACTATATCTAATCTGCTTTTAAATTCCTCTATTGTATGGTTCATTTCTGATACTATATTCAGTAATAATTGAATGTCCATCCAGAATTCTTCCCTATTTCTTGAATATTTTTCTGTACCTCCATGAGTATGGTTAGGATGTTTATTTTTTCTTATTTTTTACTTTTTTTGAGAGGGCATCTCTCATATTTATTGATCAAATGGTTGTTAACAACAATAAAATTCTGTATAGGGGTGTCAATGCTCAATGCACAGTCATTAATCGATCTCAAGCCTAGTTCTCTTCAGTCTCCAATCTTCTGAAGCATAACAAACAAGTTCTTACATGGTGAACGAATTGTTACATAGTGAATAAGTTCTTACATGGTGAACAGTACAAGGGCATTCATCACAGAAACTTTTGGTTTTGATCACGCATTATGAACTATAAACAATCAGGTCAAATATGAATATTCGTTTGATTTTTATACTTGATTTACTTGTGGATCCCACATTTCTCCCTTTAATATTATTTTTATTTTTAATAAACTGCTGAAGTGGTAGGTAGATGCAAGATAAAGGTAGAAAACATAGTTTAGTGTTGTAAGAGAGCAATTGTAGATGATCAGGTGTGTGCCTGTAGACTATGTGGTACTTTGAGCTAGAAAAGGGGAATAAAACATCCATGGATGCAGAAGCTTTCTCTCAACACAGGGAGGGGGGGTGAGGTTCTAAGCTTCAACACTGTTGTTCCCCAATTTCTCACCTGATGGCCCTCCTGTGACTGTGCCTGTCTTAGGTTGTTCCTCCCTTCAGGAATCTTACCCGTCTCTGGCTAACCAGTCATCTTCCAGGGCCATACAGGGAAATGTAAAGTTGGTAAGTGAGAGAGAAGCCATATTGTTTGAAAAGGCTAGCTTTTTACTTCTTTGCATATTTATGCCCTGTGGCTTCTATGCCCAGCACTTGTCTCGAGGTATCTTTACCACCTGGAGGAATTATGATACTTGGTAAATTCGATATGAGGCACGAATTCTATTTAAGGGTTGTAATGAGGAAGGAAGAAGAAAAGCTATAGAGGTAGCATATGAAAGAAAACATGGGAGGATTGATTATTTCTTTGACATATCTTCTTGTAGAGTACCTTAAGTATGTATAGGTTTTAAACTACTAACTAACTTGCTCACACATATTAAAATAAGAGGAATATAGTGACATAAACAAAGCAAATCTACAATTACCAGCCATCTCCAGTGACGCCAGGAAAACCATTTAGGCACCGTAGGCATTTGTGAAAATTAGTCTATGATATGATGGATATTGTCCAACTGTACTTGAACAGTCTGAGAGAAGTCAGACAAATTAAAGCAACCCATTTCTGGGATCTGTTCATATCCCATATGTTCTTTTAACCGTAGATAGTCTATAGTCGTAAGATTTTGGAGTGCTACCACTTGCACCCCTCCCAACTCCTGATTGAGTTCCAACAGTACAGATCTGGTCAAACTCGTTGTTTCACTGTATGCACATGCCAGCCTAGACATCTCCCTCCTCATTCCAATGGCAAGTCCAGGAAACGGTGAGGTGGACGCAGCCACAACCGCAGCATCGCCCAGATCCCTGTGGAGGCATTTTGATGATCATCCCCCGGCCCAAGTCTTTCAGAGAGTGCTGATGCCGGAAGTTCCTCCTCATATCATATCTTAGTTCATTTTCTGGGTAGCCAAGCTAGGCCTTGATGTTCGGCATAGAAACAAGCAGACCCTTGCTCACACTTTGACATGCCCTCTATACCACTGTGTAGAACTCATTGGAGGTCAGCACACAGGAACTGATTTTTTTAAAATCTTAAATCTACACATACATGAAGAATACTATGTTTACTATGCTCTCCCCTATATCAGGTCCCCAATAAAACCACATTACGGTCACTGTCCATCAGCATAGCAAAATGTAGAATCACTACTTGTCCTCTCTGTGTTGTATAGCCCTCCCTCGCCTTACTCCCTCCCCCCACTACACATGCTAATCTTAATACCCCCCTTCTTCTTCCCCCCACCTTATCCCCCCTGCCCACCAATCCTCCCCAGTTCCTTTCCCATTGGTACCTGATAGTCCATTTTTTGGTTCTGTAATTCTGTTGCTGTTTTGTTCCTTCAGTTTTTCCTTTGTTCTTATACTCCTCAGATGAGTGAAATCATTTGGTATTTCTCTTTCTCTGCTTGGCTTACTTCACTGAGCATAATACTGCCCAGCTCCATCCATGTTGCTGCAAATGGCAAGATTTTTCCTCTTCTTAAGGCTGAGTAGTATTCCATTGTGTATATGTACCACATCTTCTTTATGCATTCATCTACCGATGGACATTTAGGCGGCTTCCAATTCTTGGCTATTGTAAATAGTGCTGCGATAAACATAGGGGTGCATCTGTCTTTCTCAAACTTGATTGCTGCATTCTTAGGGTAAATTCCTAGACGTGGAATTCCTGGGTCAAATGGTAGGTCTGTTTTGAGTATTTTGATGAACCTCCATACTGCTTTCCACAATTGTTGAACTAATTTACATTCCCACCAGCAGTGTAGGAGGGTTCCCCTTTCACCACAGCCTCGCCAACATTTGTTGCTGTTTGTCTTTTGGATGGCAGCTATCCTTACTGGTGTGAGGTGATACCTCATTGTAGTTTTAATCTGCATTTCTCTGATAATTAGCTATGTGGAGCATCTTTTCATGTGTCTGTTGGCCATCTGTATTTCTTTTTTGGAGAACTGTCTGTCCAGTTTCTCTGCCCATTTTTTAATTGGGTTATTTGTTTTTTGTTTGTTGAGGCGTGTGAGCTCTTTATATATTCTGGATGTCAATCCTTTATCGGACCTGTCATTTTCAAATATATTCTCCCATACTGTAGGGTTCCTTTTTATTCTATTGACGGTTTCTTTCGCTGTACAGAAACTTTTCAGCTTAGTGTTGTCCCACTTGCTCATTTTGGCTGTTGTTTTCCTTGCCTGGGGAGATAAGTTCAAGAAGAGGTCACTCATGTTTATGTCTAAGAGGTTTTTGCCTATGTTTTTTTCCAAGAGTTTAATGGTTTCATGACTTACATTCAGGTCTTTGATCCATTTTGAGTTTACCTTTGTATATGGGGTAGACAAAAGCCCAGTTTCATTCTCCTACATGTAGCTGTCCAGTTTTGCCAGCACCATCTGCTGAAGAGACTGTCATTTTGCCATTGTATGTCCATGGCTCTTTTATCAAATATTAATTGACCGTATATGTTTGGGTTAATTTCTGGAGTCTCTCATCTGTTTCACTGGTCTGTGGCTCTGTTCTTGTGCCAGTACCAAATTGTCTGGATTACTATGGCTTTGTAGTAGAGCTTGAAGTTGGGGAGTGAGATCCCCCCTACTTCATTCTTCTTTCTCAGGATTGCTTTGACTATTCAGGGTCTTTGGTGTTCCCATATGAATTTTTGAATCATTTGTTCCAGTTCATTGAAGAATGTTGCTGGTATTTTGATAGGGATTGCATCAAATCTGTATATTGCTTTAGGCAGGATGGCCATTTTGACGATATTAATTCTTCCTAGCCATGAGCAGGGGATGAGTTTCCATTTGTCAGTGTCCCCTTTAATTTCTCTTAAGAGTGACTTGTAGTTTTCAGAGTATAAGTCTTTCACTTCTTTGGTTAGGCTTATTCCTAGGTATTTTATTTTTTTGATGCAATTGTGAATGGAATTGTTTTCCTGATTTCTCTTTCTATTGGTTCATTGTTAGTGTATAGGAAAGCTACAGATTTCTGTGTGTTAATTTTGTATCCTGCAACTTTGCTGTATTCCGATATCAGTTCTAGTAGTTTTGGAGTGGAGTCTTTAGGGATTTTTATGTACAGTATCATATCATCTGCAAATAGTGACAGTTTAACTTCTTCTTTACCAATCTGGATTCCTTGTATTTCTTTATTTTGTCTGATTGCTGTGGCTAGGACCTCCAGTACTATGTTAACTAACAGTGGGGAGAGTGGGCAACCCTGTCTGGTTCCCGATATCAGAGGAAATGCTTTCAGCTTTACGCTGTTCAGTATAATGCTGGCTGAGGGTTTATCATATATGGCCTTTATTATGTTGAGGTACTTGCCCTCCTTGCCCATTTTGCTGAGAGTTTTTATCATGAATGGATGTTGAATTTTGTCGAATGCTTTTTCAGCATCTATGGATATGATCATGTGGTTTTTATCCTTTTTGTTGATGTGGTGGGTGATGTTGATGGATTTTTGAATGTTGTACCATCCTTGCATCCCTGGGATGAATCCCACTTGGTCATGGTGTATGATCATTTTAATGTATTTTTGAATTCGGTTTACTAATATTTTGGTGAGTATTTTTGCAGCTACGTTCATCAGGGATATTGGTCTGTAGTTTTCTTTTTTGTTGTGGTCTTTGCCTGGTTTTGGCATTAGGGTGATGTTGGCTTCATAGAATGAGTTTGGGAGTATTCCCTCCTCTTCTATTTATTGGAACACTTTAAGGAGAATGGGTATTATGTCTTCTCTGTGTGTCTGATAAAATTCCGAGGTAAATCCGTCCGGCCCCGGGGTTTTGTTCTTGGGTAGTTTTTTGATTACCGTTTCAATTTCTTTGCTCGTAATTGGTTTGTTTAAGTTTTGTGTTTCTTCCTTGGTCAGTCATGGGAGGTTGTATTTTTCTAGGAAGTTGTCCATTTCTTCTAGGTTTTCCAGCTTGTTGGCATATAAGTTTTCATAGTAGTCTTTAATAATTCTTTGTATTTCTGTAGGGTCAGTCGTGATTTTTCCATTCTCATTTCTGATGCTGTTGATTTGTGTTGATTCTCTTTTTCTCTTAATAAGTTTGGCTAGAGGCTTATCTATTTTGTTTATTTTCTCAAAGAACCAGCTCTTGGTTTCGTTGATTTTTGCTATTGTTTGATTCTTCTCAATTTTGTTTATTTCTTCTCTGAACTTTATTATGTCCCTCCTTCTGCTGACATTAGGCCTCATTTGTTCTTCTTTTTCCAGTTTTGATAGTTGTGATGTTAAACTATTCATTTGGGATTTTTCTTCCTTCTTCAGGTGTGCCTGGATCACTATATACTTTCCTCTTAAGACTGCTTTCGCTGCGTCCCACAGAAGTTGGGGCTTTGTGTTGTTGTTGTCATTTGTTTCTATATATTCCTTGATCTCTATTTTGATTTGTTCATTCATCCATTGATTATTGAGAAGCATATTGTTAAGCCTCCACGTGTTTGTGAGCCTTTTTGTTTTCTTTGTAGAATTTATTTCTAGTTTTATACCTTTGTGGTCTGAACAATTGGTTGGTAGAATTTCAATATTTTGGAATTTACTGAGGCTCTTTTTGTGAGCTAGTATGTGGTCTATTCTGGAGAATGTTCCATGTGTACTTGAGAAGAATGTATATCCTGTTGCTTTTGGATGTAGAGTTCTATAGATGTCTGTTAGGTCCATCTGTTCTAGTGTGTTGTTCAATGCCTGTGTGTCCTTACTTATTTTCTGCCCGGTGGATCTATCCTTTGGGGTGAGTGCTGTGTTGAAGTCTCCTAAGATGAATGCATTGCAGTCTATTTCCCTCTTTAGTTCTGTTTGTATTTGTTTCACAAATGCTGGTGCTCCTGTTTTGAGTGCATATATATTTAGAATGGTTATATCCTCTTGTTGGACTGAGTCCTTTATCATTATGCAGTGTCCTTCTTTATCTCTTGTTACTTTCTTTGTTTTGAAGTCTATTTTGTCTGATATTAGTACTGCAACCCCTACTTTCTCTCACTGCTGTTTGCCTGAAATACGTTTTTCCATCCTTTGACTTTTAGTCTGTGCTTGTCTTTGGATTTGAGGTGAGTTTCTTGTAAGCAGCATATAGATGGGTCTTGCTTTTTTATCCATTCTATTACTCTGTGTCTTTTGATTGGTGCATTAAGTCCATTTACATTTAGGGTTACTATTGAGAAATATGTACTTATTGCCATTGCAGGCTTTAGATTTGTGGTTACCAAAGGTTCAAGGTTAGCTTCTTTAGTATCTTACTGCCTAACTTAGCTCACTTATTGAGCTGTTATATACACTGTCTGGAGATTCTTTTCTTCTCTCCCTTCTTATTCCTCCTCCTCCATTCTTCATATGTTGTATGTTTTGTTCTGTGCTCTTTTTAGGGGTGCTGCCATCTAGAGCAGTCCCTGTATGTTGCCCTGTAGAGGTGGTTTGTTGGAAGCAAATTCCCTCAGCTTTTTCGTGTCTGAGAATTGTCTAATCCCGCCATCATATTTAAATGATAGTCGTGCTGGATACAGTATCCTTGGTTCAAGGCCCTTCTGTTTCATTGCATTTAATATATCATGCCATTCTCTTTTGGCCTGCAGGGTTTCTGTCGAGAAGGCTGATGTTAGCCTGATGGGTTTTCCTTTATAGGTGACCTTTTTCTCTCTAGCTGCCTTTAAAACTCTTTCCTTGTCCTTGATCCTTGCCATTTTAATTACTATGTGTCTTGGTGTTGTCCTCCTTGGATCCTTTCTGTTGGGGGTTCTGTGTATTTCTGTGGTCTGTTCGATTATTTCCTCCCCCAGTTTGGGGAAGTTTTCAGCAGTTATTTCTTCAAAGAGACTTTCTATCCCTTTTCCTCTTTCTTCTTCTTCTGGTACCCCTATTATATGAATATTATTCCTTTTGGATTGGTCACATAGTTCTCTTAGTGTTGTTTCGTTCCTGGAGATCCTTTTATCTCTTTCTATGTCAGCTGCTGTACGTTCCTGTTCTCTGGTTTCTATTCCTTCAATGGCCTCTTGCATCTTATCCATTCTGCTTATAAATCCTTCCAGGGATTGTTTCACTTCTGTGATCTCCTTCCTGACATCTGTGATCTCCCTCGGGACTTCATCCCATTGCTCTTGCATTTTTCTCTGCATCTCATCCCACTGCTCTTGCATTTTTCTCTGCATCTCATCCCATTGCTCTTGCATTTTTCTCTGCATCTCTGTCAGCATGTTCATGATTTGTATTGTGAATTCTTTTTCAGGAGGACTGGTTAGGTCTGTCTCCTTCTCCGGTGTTGTCTCTATGATCTTTGTCTGCCTGTAGTTTTGCCTTTTCGTGGTGATAGAGATAGTTTGCAGAGTTGGTACGAGTGACCACTGGAAGAGCTTCCCTTCTTGTTGGTTTGTGGCCGTCCTCTCCTGAGAGAAGAGCGACCTCTAGTGGCTTATGCTTGGCAGCTCTGTGCAGACAGGGCTTCTGCTACCTGCCCGGTTGCTATGGAGTTTATATGCACTCTTGCGGTGGGCGTGGCCTGGCTGGGGCTGCTCCTCCAAAATGGTGGTGCCCCGTTGGATGGGGAGTGGCCGGGAGGCTATTTATCTCTGTAGTGGGCCTCTGTGCTCTCTGTTTCCCTGTGCGTTAGAGTGCCCAGAGATCCCCAGATTCTCTGCCTCTGGGCTAAGTGTTCTGTCCTGTCCCTTTAAGACTTCCAAAAAGCACTCTCCAAACCAAAACAACAACAGCAACAATGAAAGAGGAAAGAAAAAAAAAGGAAAAAATGCGCGATTTTCTTTGTCCTCAGGCGCCAGTCTCAGGCACCTGCTCACCAGTCTTGCTGCCTTGTTTCCCTAGTATTGGGGTCCCTGTCCCTTTAAGGCTTCCAAAAATCACTCTCAAAAAAAAAAAAAAGGGAGAAACGCGTGATATTGTTTGTCCTCATGCACCTGTCTCAGGCACCCGCTCACCGGTCTTGCTCCCCTCTTTCCCTAGTATTGGGGAACCTGTCCCCTTAAGGCTTCCAAAAAGCACTCGCCAAAAAAAAGGGGAAAACGTACGATTTTCTTTGCCTCAGGTGCCGGTCTGAGGCACCCGCTCACTGGTCTTGCTTCCCTGTTTCCCTAGTATTTGGGTCCCTGTCCCTTTAAGGCTTCCAAATAGCACTCGCCAAAAAAAAGGGGAGAAACTTGCGATTTTCTTTGTCCTCAGGTGCTGGTCTTAGGCACCCACTCACCGGCCTTACTGCCCTGTTTCCCTGGTATTGGGGTCCCTGTCCCTTTAAGGCTTCCAAAATGCACTCACCAAAAAAAAAAAAGAAAAATCTGCTCCAATTTCTTTCCACCCACCGGGAGCTGGGGGGAGGGGCGCTCGGGTCCCGCCGGGCCAGGGCTTGTATCTTATTCCCTTCGTGAGGCACTGGGTTCTCGCAGGTGTGGATGTGGTCTGGATGTTGTCCTGTGTCCTCTGGTCTCTATTTTAGGAAGTTGTCTTTGTTATATTTTCATAATTCTATGTGGTTTTGTGAGGAGAGTTCCTCTGCTCTACTCACGCCGCCATCTTGGCTCTGCCCCTCATGATGTTTATTTTTAAATCTCTTTCAGGAAGATTGATGAGTTTAGTTTCACTTGGTCCTTTTCCTGGTATTTGTGGGATTTTGGGTTGAACTAGGTTCCTTTGACATTTCATATTTGTATGTGGCACCATCTAGTGCCCAGAAGCTCTACTCTTGCAAACTGCTTTTCCTCTGGAGTGGTGTCAGGGGTTGCAGGGGAGCAGTACTGGTGCCTGTGGGGAGGAAAGAGCTGTTTCCTGCTTCTTTGCTGCTATGCCTGCCTCCACTGCCAGAACGAGTGGCCAAGCACTCAGGTGTAAGCCTCTGTGCTTTGTGTTTGTAGCTGCCATAGGCCAGGCTTCCCTCTGGCTGACCTGACGCCAAGTAAGGGGCTGCCAGTTTGCCAGCCAGTGCAGGCTGTCCAGGAGAAAGACACAGCAGGCTGCATATCATGGTGGGGGGCCTTGGAGCTGTATAAACTGTCAGGTGGAAGGAGTGCCAGAACCTCCTGAAAGTTCCCAAACTGCTGGGCAGAATGCACCCAGATAAATTTGTCTACTTCTTCTTTTCCTGAGGAATAAGGTCTATGCAATCCTTGCTCTTTCAGCAGCCTTCTTGCTGTTAGGACATCTCTCAAATTGCCCGCCTTTCTTTTGTCCCAGAGCAGCTGGATGTGGATCCCTGTTTCCCACAAATCACTAGAATCTCAGTGTCTCCAAGTATTCCACCGGTTTTAGCTTTCCAATCCCACTAATCTGTAGAAGCGCCCTGCAATGTAGGTTCGTGTTCCCAGAGCAGATCTCCAAGGCTGTTTGTTCAGCAGTCCTAAGCCTCCACACCCTCCCCACCCTGTTTCTCTTCCTCCCACTGGTGAGCTGGAGTGGGGGAAGGGCTTGGGTCCCAACAGATATGGCTTTGGTACGTTATTCTGACCCATGATGTTATTTTCTCTTATCCCGGTGTATGCAGTGTGGTGCATCCTTCTTTCCTGTTGCTCTTTCAGGATTAGTTTTATTAATTATATTTTTGTATTATATGTGGTTTTGGGAGGAGGCCTCTGTCTCACCTCTCACACCTCCATCTTTACAGGCATTATTTCTTTAAATAAGCTTTCTACCCCTTTGTCCCTCGCATCTCTTTCTTGGACTGTAGTGATGCATATATTGTTTTCTTAATGATATACCATAAATTTCAGATGCTTTATTCATTCTTTTTTTTCTTTATGTTCCTCTGAGGGGATTATTTTAAATGATCTGTCTTCAGGCTCACTGATATTTTTCTGCTTGGTCTAGTCAGCTCTTGAAGATCTCTATTGAATTCTCCAGTTCAACTATTGGTTATTGAGCTGCAAAATTTCTGTTTTTTGCTTTTTTTTTTTTTTAGTCTCTGTTGAGATTCTCATTTTGTTCCTGTATTGTTTTTCTTATTATTTAAGTTTTCTATCTGTGTTCTTTTGTAGCTCTCTAAGCATTTTTAGAAAAATGTTTAATTCTTTGGCAATTCATATGTTCATTTCTTTGGGATCAGTTGAAAGTTTATTCCTTTTTTGACATCATGTTTCCATGATACTTCATGATCCCTGTAGACTTACATAGTTTTCTGTGACTGTGAAGAAGTAGAAATCTCTTCCAGATTTCATGTACTGATTGTAGTAAATGACTTTTACTTTCAGATGAAGTCACCTCAGAGCACACAGGTCCACAAAAGGGTGAGCTAGCTATAGTTGAGTGCAGTTGTGCAGGCCATTGATAAGAGACAGGACCAAATCCAAGCAATTTCAGGGCCCTAAACTTCAGGTGTCCTATTGTGTCCCTGGGTCTAGTGGTGCAAGGTACCAAGTTCATGGGCAAGTGGCCACTGTGTTCCTCAGCATTGACATATGTGTGGTGCTTGGTGAATACTGGTGAGTTTTCAGAGACCACAATGACTATTGAGGTCCTCAGCAGCACTTCCCAGTCCAGGAGCTAAGGACCAGGGCAGGCAGCAGTTGTAGCTAGAGCTTGTGGTGTGCACACTTTTGGCTTTGGGAGCCAGCTACTGGTCTCTGGGTAGTGTCAGGATCTGACTGGAGACACACATATAATGGTAAGAACCATGGCAAACAGCAAAGGATGGAAAACATCAGGTGCACTGGTATCTACAGGAGCCCTGGCTATCAGAGTATACTTCTGGGACAGTTGTTTCTCATGACAGGTGAATGACAGTCAAAGATAGTGTTGGTACTCAGGATCACACAGGTCCACAAATGGATGAGCTAGCTATAGTTGAGTGCAGTTGTGCAGGTCAATGATAGGAGACAGGATGAAATCCATGCAATTGCAGGGGCCCTGGATATGTGTGTGTTCTGTGGTTGAAACTTTTCATCACTGACACACAACAGTGTAGGCCATCAACAGGGATTAGACTGAGGGCATGCAGGTACAAGCTGGTGGACATAGTTGTGAGCCCAGTGATGCAGACCAATGACAGGAAATAGGGCTGCATGTGGGGCCACAAGCAACTGTGGGGCCTTTACTTTCAGTGTGTGCTTCCATGTCTGGAGATTCTTGCCACAGGTGCACTCATTACAATGGAGGCTGATAATGGGCCTTAGGCAGTGGCATGCAAGTATATAGCTGGAGGGGCTAGTCTTGAGCACATGTATGATGGTGGAGATCAGCTGTAGGGTTTGATTCTGGGCTCTTTCAATTGTGCAGCTGCAGATGTCTATTTGGCTTACTGTGCAGGCCCTGTGCTCATGCACTGTGTGGCAGGAGGAAGCAGGGAAGGACTCCACTGGCTGGCATCATGAACATGAATGCCTGTGGCAAGAAACTCACTGAAGTATGCAGGGGGTCTGTGGCAGCTGTGTTGACCATTGTTTTTTTCAGTGGCAAAAACTCCTGAGGTCATTTTCATAGGTCACTACTACTGCAGTCACTCCTGCTGTATGGCCGATACTGGTATACTCTCTGTTTTTCTTCCTTTCCCAGGCATACCTATATATCTCAGCTTTGCCAGTCCCTGGGTAGGGTGAAACTGAAGCGGGTCCCCCTTGTAATTCTCCAAAGAGTGAGGGAGGCTTGTTGCTCACCCTCATCTTCCTTTTTCAGTAAGAGGGGTTCTTTCTAGCATTGATTAATGCTGGCTTGGAGGATGAGATGATGCAGATAAAATGAAACCATCCTTCCTTCCCTTTTTGTGTAGCTATTCTCATATGTTTTGTTCCACTGTGTTGATGAAGTTTCCTAAGTGGACTCCAAAGCTCTCTCAGAGTTGTCCTTGCTCATGGATAGCTGTCTACTTGATGATCTTTGTTGGAAGGACAGAAACTGTGGTTTTCTACAATGCCATCTTGGTGATATTATCTTTTATAGTAGTCCTGTAACTTTTGACAGGCTGTTTTCATTTGTCTCCAGATATTTGATAATTTCCTTTGTGACTTATTTTCCACATTGGTTCTTTAGGTGTGTGTTGTTTAATTTACACATATTTGTGAATTTTTCAGGTCTTCTGTTACTGATTTATAGTTTTATTCCATTGTGATATGAAAACTTGCTTTGTATGATTAGAATCTTCTTGAATTATTTAAAACTTCTTTTGTTGCCTATCATGTCATCTCCTGGAGAGTGTTCTATGTGTACTTGAGACAAATTTATACTTTAACATATTTGGATGGAATGTTTTAAATATGTGAGGCCCCATTGGTCTATAGTGTTGTTCACATCTATAATTTCCTTATTAATATTCTGTCTGGTTTTGTTCTACACATAAAGTAAGTTTTGAAGTATCTTACTATTATTGTGTTGCTGCTCATCACACAATTCTGTCAAAGTTTACCACATATATTTAGGAGCTGTAAGGTTTGGTGAATAAATATTTATATTTATATTCTTGGAGAACTTAATATTTTATTATTTTATAATGTCTGACCCTATTTCCCTTAACAGTTTTTGACTTTGTGTGATATTAATATAGGCATTCCTGCTCTCTTTTGCATAACTTTTTTTGTATCATTAATCTAAATTACATAAAGAACATTATGTTTACTAGTGTCCCCCTTCACCAAGTCCACCCCATCAACCCCATTACAGTCACTGTCCATTAGCATAGTAAGATGCTATAGAATCATTACTTGTCTTCTCTGCGCTGCACATCCCTCCCCATGCCCCCACCACATTATACATGCTAATCGTAATGTCCCCTTTCTCTCCCCCCTCGCCTTATTTCTCCCTTCCCACACATCCTCCCCAGTTCCTTTCCCTTTGGTAACTGTTCGTCCACTCTTGGGTTCTGTGATTCTGCTGCTGTTTTGTTCCTTCAGTTTTTTCTTTGTTCTTATACTCCACATATGAGTAAAATCATTTGATACTAGTCTTTCTCTGCCTAGCTTATTTCACTGAGCATAATACACTCTAGCTCCATCCATGTTGTTGCAAATGGTAGGATTTGTTTTCTTCTTATGGCTAAATAATATTCCATTCTGTATATGTACCACATCTTCTATATCCACTCATCTACTGATGGACACTTAGGTTGCTTCCATTTCTTGGCTATTGTAAACAGTGCTGTGATAAACATAGGGGTGCATCTATTTTTTTCAAACTGGGCTGCTGTATTCTTAGGGTAAATTCCTAGAGGTAGAATTCCTGGGTCAAATGGTATTTCTATTTTGATATTTTTGAGGAACGTCCATATTGCTTTCCACAATGGTGGAACTAGTTTACATTCCTGCCAGCATTGTAGGAGGGTTCCCCTTTCTCCACAACCTCACCAACATTTGTTGTTGTTTGTCTTTTGCATGGTGGCGAACCTTAGTGGTGTGAGGTAATATCTCATTGCAGTTTTCATTTGCATTTCTCTGATGACTAGTAATGTGGAGCATCTTTTCATGTGCCTGTTAACCATCTGAATTTCTATTTTGGAGAACTGTCTGTTCAGCTCCTCTGCCCATTTTTTAATTGGATTATTTGCTTTTTGTTTGTTGAGGTGTGTGAGCTCTTTATATATTTTGGATGTGATCCCTTTATCCAACCTGTCAGTTATGAATATATTCTCCCATACTGTAGGATACCATTTTGTTCTATTGATGGTGTCCTTTGCTGTACAGAAGCTTTTCAGCTTGATATAGTCCTACTGGGTTTTTTTTGCTTTTCTTTCTCTTTCCTTGGGAGATATATTCATGAGGAAGTCGCTCATGCTTATGTCCGACCGATGTTTGCCTATGTTTTTTTCTAAGAGTTTTATGGTTTTATGACTTACATTCAGGTCTTTGAATCATTTCGAATTTACTTTTGTGTATGGGGTTAGACAATGATCCAGTTTCATTCTCTTACATGTAGCTGTCCAATTTTGCCAACACCAGCTGTTGAAGAGGCTGTCACTTCCCCATTGTATGTCCATGGCTCTTTTATCATATGTTAATTGACCATATATGTTTGGGTTAATATCAGGAATCCCTATTCTGTTCCACTGGTCTGTGACTCTGTTCTTGTGCCAGTACCAAATTGTCTTGATTACTTTGGCTTTGTAGTAGAGCTTGAAGTTGGGGAACGAGATCCTCCCCACACTTTATTCTTCCTTCTCAGGATTGCTTTGGCTATTCAGGCTCTTTGGTGTTTCCATATGAATTTTTGAACTAATTGTTCCAGTTCGTTGAAGAATGCTTTTGGTAATTTGATAGGGATTGTATCAAATCTGTAGACTGCTTTAGGCAGAATGGCCATTTTGGCAATATTAATTTTTCCTAGCCAAGAGCATAGGATGAGTTTCCATTTGTTAGTGTCCTCCTTAATTTCTCTTAAGAGTGTCTTGTAGTTTTCAGGGTATAGGTCTTCCACTTCCTTGGTTAGGTTTATTCCTAGGTGTTTTATTCTTTTTGATGCAATTGTGAATGGAGTTTTTTTCCCCGATTTATCTTTCTGCTAGTTCATCATTATTGTACAGGAATTTCTATGTATTAATTTTGGTGGACTTGGTGAAGGGGGAGACTAGTAAACATAATGTTCTTTATGTAATTTAGATTAATTTTGTATCCTGCAACTTTGCTGTATTCCGATATTAAATCTAGTAGTTTTGTAGTGGAATCTTTAGGGTTTTTTATGTACAATACCATGTCATCTGTAAATAGTGACAGTTTGACTTCTTCTTTACCAATCCGGTCTCCTTGTATTTCTTTGCTTTGTCTAATTGCCGTGCTAGGACCTCCAGTACTATGTTGAATAACAGTGGGGAGATTGTGCATCCCTGTCTTGTTCCCGACCTTAGACGAAAAGCTTTCAGCTTCTCTCTGTTCAGCATGATGTTGGCTGTGGGTTTATCATGTATGGCCTTTATTATGTTGAGGTATTTGCCCTCCATATCCATTTTGTTGAGAGTTTTTATCATGAATGGTTTGTCGAAAGCTTTTTCAGCATTTATGGAGATGATCATGTGATTTTCGTCCCTTTTCTTTATGTGGTGAATGATGTTGATGGATTTTCAAATGTTGTACCATCCTTGCATCCCTGGGATGAATCCCACTTGGTCATGTTGTATGATCCTGTTGATATATTTTTGAATTCGGTTTGCTAATATTTTGTTGAGTATTTTTACATCTGGGTTCATTAGGGATATTGGTCTGTAATTTTCTTTATTGGTGGTGTCTTTGCCTGGTTTTGGTATTAGGGTGATGCTGGCTTCATAGGATCTGTCTGAAAGTATTCCCTCCTCTTCTATTTTTTGGAAAAATTTAAGGAGGAAGGGTTTTATGTCTTCTCTGTATGTCTGATAAAACTCCATGGTAAATCCATCCAGCCTGGGAGTTTTGCTCTTGGGTAGATTTTTGATTACTGCTGCAATTTTGTTGCTAGTAATTGGTCTGTGTAGATTTTCTGTTTCTTCCTTGGTCAGTCTTGGAAGGTTACATTTTTCTAGGAAGTTGTCAATTTCTTCTAGGTTTTCCAGCTTGTTAGCATACAGGTTTTCATAGTATTCTCTAATAATTCTATTTCTGTGGTGTCCATCATGATTTTTCCTTTCTCATTTCTGATTCTGTTTATGTGTGTCGATTCTCTTTTTCTCTTAGTAAGTCTGGCTAGAGGCTTACTATTCTGTTTATTATCTGAAAGAACCAGCTCTTGGTTTCATTGATTTTTTTTTTTATTCTTTTCAATTTTACTTATTTTATCTCAGATATTTTTATGTCTCTCCTTATGCTGACTTTAGGCCTCATTTCTTCTTTTCAAAATTTCGATAATTGTGACTTTAGACTTTTCATTTGGGATTGTTCTTCCATCTTTAAATATGCCTGGATTGCTATATATTTTCCCCTTAGAACTGCTTTCACTGCATCCCGCAGAAGCTGGTACTTTGTGTTGTTGTTTTCATTTGTTTCCATATATTACTTGATCTTTATTTTAATTTGGACATTGATCCATTGATTATTTAGGAGCATGTTGTTAAGTCTCCATGTGTTTGTGAACCTTTTTGTTTTCTTTGTACAATTTATTTCTAGTTTGATACCTTTGTGGTCTGAAAAGTTGGTTGGTAGAATTTCAATCTTGAAATTTACTGAGGCTCTTTTTGTTGCCTAGTATGTGGCCAATTCTGGAAAAATGTTCCATGTGCACTTGAGAAGAGTGGGTGTCCTGCTGCTTTCGGGTGTAGAGTTCTGTAGATTTCTATTAGGTCCATCTGTTCTAGTGTGTTGTTCAGTGTCTCTGTGTCCTTACTCATTTTCTGTCTAGTGGGTCTGTCCGTTGGAGTGAGTAATGTGTTGAAGTCTCCTAAAATGAATGCATTGCATTCTATTTCCTCCTTTAGTTCTGTTAGTATTTGTTTCACATATGTTGGTGCTCCTGTATTGGGTGCATATATATTTATAATGGTTATATCCTCCTGTTGGACTGACCTCTTTATCACTACGTAGTGTCCTTCTTTATCTCTTGTTATTTCCATTGTTTTGAAGTCTATTTTGTCTGATATTGGTACTGCAACACCTGCTTTTTTCTCTTTGTTGTTTGCATGAAATATCTTTTTCCATCCCTTGACTTTTAATCTGTGCATGTCTTTGGGTTTGAGGTCAGTCTCTTGTAAGCAGCATATAGATGGGTTTGGCTTTTTAATGCATTCTCTTACTTTGTGTCTTTTGATTTGTGCATTCAGTCCATTTACATTTAGGGTAATTATTGAAATATACGTACTTATTGCCATTGCAGGCTTTAGATTCATGGTTTCAAGAGGTTAGTTTTTTTAGTATCTTACCGTCTAACTTAACTCACTTATTGAGCTATTATAAACATAGTCTGATGATTCTTTATTTCTCTCCATTCTTATTCCTCCCCCTCCATTCTTTATGTGTTGGATGTTTTATTCTGTGCTCTTTTGTGTTTCCTTTGACTGCTTTTGTGGGTAGTTGATTTTATTTTTTGCCTTTAGTTAGTATTTGGTTTGTCTGCTTTCTTTGCTGTGATTTTATTTTCTCTGGTGATATCTGTTTAGCCTTGGGAGTGCTTCCATCTAGAGCAGTCCCTCTAGAATACCCTGTAGAGTTGGTTTGTGGGAGACAAATTCCCTCAACTTTTGCTTTTCTGGGAATTGTTTAATCCCTGCTTCATATTTAAATGATAATTGTGCTGGATACAGTATTCTTGGTTCAAGGCCCTTCTATTTCATTGCATAAAATATATCATGCCATTCTCTTCTAGCCTGTAAGGTATCTGTTGAGAAGTCTGACGATAGCCTGATGGGTTTTCCTTTGTAGTTGACCTTTCTTCTCTCTCTGGCTGCCTTTAATACTCTGTCCTTGTCCTTGATCTTTGCCATTTTATTTATTATGTGTCTTACTGTTGTCCTCCTTGGGTCCCTTCTGTTGGTAGTTCTGTATGCTTCCATGATCTGAGCAACTATTTCCTCCCTCAGTTTGGGGAAGTTTTCAGCAGTTATTTCTTCAAATACACTTTCTATCCCTTTTTATCTCTCTTCTTCTTCTGGTACCCCTGTAATGTGGATATTTTTCAGTTTGGATTGGTCACACAGTTCTCTTAATACTGTTCCATTCCTGGAGATCCTTTTATCTCTCTCTGCATCAGCTTCTCTGCATTCCTGTTCTCTGATTTCTATTCCATTAATGGCCTCCTCCATCTCATCCATTCTGCTTTTAAGCCCTTCCAGAGATTGTTTTATTTCTGTATTCTCCCTCCCAACTTTATCCATTAGCTCTTGCATTTTTCTCTGCAGCTCCATCAACATGGTTATGACCTCTATTTTGAATAATTTTTCAGGAAGATTGGTTAAATCTATCTCCCCAGGTTCCTTCTCAGGGGCTGTCTGGGTTATTCTGATCTGTATCAAATTCTTCTGTATTTTCATGGTGATAGAGGTAGTTGTTGGCAGTCGGTACGTACGTCAGCTGGGAGAACAAAGTCCCTTCGTGCTTACTCGTCACCTTCCTCTCCTGCATGTATGGCAACTCCAAGAAGCTTGAGCTGGGCAGCTGTGCACCAATGGGGCCTCTTAGTCTGGCCCAGGCAACTGCGGAAGTGGCTCTGCGTAGCTGCTGTGGGCATGGCCGGTCTCTGGCTGCTGCTCCACTGCGGCTGGGTCATGCCCTGGCTGGAACATGCAGGAGGCTGTTTATCACCGTAAAGGGGCCTCAGATATGTGATGTGGTCCAGAGGGTTAGGGCACCCGGAGTTCCCCGGGATTCTCAGCTGCTGGGCTGAGTGTGCCAGTATGCTTCCATGAAGTTGTGAGGCTCTTGTCCCTTTATAACTTTCAAAAAGCACTCACTTTTCTTTTGTCCTGGGGGCACCGGCTGTGGAGACCTGCTCTCAGGTTTTACTGTTCCGTTTCCCTGGAATCTAGCTCACCACACACTGTGTGTCTGCTCTCCCAGTGTGGATGACTAGGCCTGGGTATTTAGCAGTCCTGGGCTCCCACACCATCTCCACTCTGACTCCTCTCCTCCTGCCCGGGAGCTGTGGTCAGGGGCACACTCTGGTCCCGCCAGGCCGCAGCTAGTATGTTACCCCCTTTGTGAGGCACTAGGTTCTCACAGGTGTAGATGTAGCCTGGCTGTTTTATTGTATCTTCTGGTCTCTCTTTTAGGAGTAGTTGTATTTGTTGTATTTTCAAAAATATGTATGGTTTTGGAAGGAAATTCCTGCTTCCCTTCTTATGCCACCATCTTGGCTCCTTCTATCTTTCCTTAACTTTTGCATGGAATATCTTTTTGTATCCTTTCACTTTCAACCTATATGTGTCATTAGGTGTAGTATGGGTCTCTTTGAAACAACAGTAGTTGGAACTTTCTTTGTAAATGCATTCAGCCAATCTTTGTTTTTACTGGATATTTAAATCCATTTTTATTTAAACTAATTACTGATAGGGAAGACTTACTCTTGCTATTTTGTTAACTGCTTTTTTTTAGAGGGCATCTCTCATATTTATTGATCAAATGGTTGTTAAAAACAATAAAGTTCTGTATAGGGGACTCAATACACAGTCATTAATAAACCCCAAGACTATATCTCAACAGTCTCCAATCTTCTGAAGCATAACGAACAAGTTCTTACATGGTGAACAAATTCTCTCATAGTGAATAAGTTCTTACATGGTGAACAGTGCAAGGGCAGTCATCACAGACACATTCAGTTTCGATCACGCATTATGAACTATAAACAATCAGGTCAAATATGAATATTCATTTGATTTTTATACTTGATTTATATGTGGATCCCACATTTCTCCATTTTTGTTTTAATGAAATGCTGAAGTGGTAGGTAGATGCAAGATAAAGGTAGAAAACATAATTTAGTGCTGTAAGAGGACAAATGTAGATGATCAGGTGTGTACCTATAGACTAAGTATTAATCCAAGCTAGACAAGGGCAACAAAACATCCATGGATGCAGAAGATTTCTCTCAAAACAGGGGGTGTGTGAGGTTCTAAGTCTCACCTCTGTTGATCCCTGATTTCTCACCTGATGGCCCCTCTGCAACTGTGCCTGTCTTAGGTTGTTCCTCCCTTGAGGAATCTTACCCATTTCTGGCTAACAAGTCATCTTCTGGGGCCATACAGGGAAATGTAAAGTTGGTAAGTGAGAGAGAAGCAATATTGTTTGAAAAGGTTAGGTTTTTACTTCTTTGCAGATTTATGCCCTGTGGCTTCTATGCCCAGCATGTATCTTGAGGTATCTTTACCACTTGGAAGAATTACAATACTCATTAATTTTTTATATGAGGCACTAATTCTACTAATGGGTTGTAATTAGGAAGGAAGATGAAAAGCTATAGAAGTAGCAGATGGAAGAAAACATGGGAAGATTGATTATTTCTTTGATATATCTTCTTGTAGAGTAACATAAGCATGTATAGGTTTTAAATTACTAATTAAATTCTGCACATACATTAATATAATAGGAATACAGCTACATAATAAAAGCAGACCTACAATTACCAGCCGTCTCCAGTGAAACCAAGAAAACCAGTTAGGTCTCCTAGGCATTTGTGAAAACTTACCAATGATATGATGGATATTGCTTAACTGGATTTGAATAATTTGAGAAAAATCAGACAAATTAAAGCAACACATTCCTGGGAAGTGTTCACATCCCATGTGTTCTTTTAACAGTAGATAGTCTATAGTCTCACGATTTTGAAGTGCTGCAAATTGCACTTCTCCTAATTCTTGGTTGAGTTCCGACAGTATGGATCCAGTCAAATTTGTTGTTTTACTGTATGCACAGGCCAGCTTAGATCTCTCCTTCTTCATTCCAATGGCAAGTCCAGGAACTGGTGGGATGACTGCAGCTACAAATGCAGCAGCGCCAGGATCTTTGTTGAAGTTTTTTGATGTTCATCTTCTGGAATGACTCTTCCAGAGGATGTTAATGTTGGAAGTTCTTCTTCATATCGTATCTTAATTCGTTTTCTGTGAGGCCAAATTAGGATTTGATACTCTGTATAAACACAAACAAACCCTTTGCCCACACTTTGATATGAACTTTATACCATTGTGATGAACCTATTGGAGATCACCACACAGGAACTGCTTTTTTCTTTAAGAGAAAGGAATATTATCAGAAAAATGTACTTCCATAGCTGATCATCTGACACCTTTTGAAAGATCAAAATTAAGGATATATAAAGCATGCATTAATAGTTGATTTGCAGTTAGTTTTATCCTATCAGGGAATAATTCGCCTTTTTTTCTAATCATTAATCTACAATTACATGAAGAATATTATGTTTACTAGGCTCTCCCCTATACCAAGACACCCCACAAACCCCACTACAGTCACTGTCCACCAGCATAGCAAAATGTTCTGGAATCACTACTTGTCTTCTCTGTGTTGCCCAGCCCTCCCCCTTCTCCCACCCCCACATTATGCATGCTAATCATAATACCCCCTTTCTTCTTCCCACCCCTTATCCCTCCCTACCCACCCATCCTCCCCAGTCCCTTTCCCTTTGGTAACTGTTAGTCCATTCTTGGGTTCTGTGATTCTGCTGCTGTTTTGTTCCTTCAGTTTTTCCTTTTTTCTTATACTCCACAGATAAGTGAAATCATTCGGTATTTCTCTTTCTCTGCTTGGCTTATTTCACTGAGCATAATACCCTCCAGGTCCATCCATATTGCTGCAAATGTTAGGATTTGCCTCTTCTTATGGCTGAGTAGTATTCCATTGTGTATATGTACCACATCTTCTTTATCCATTCATCTACTTATGGACACTTAGTTTGCTTCCAATTCTTGGCTATTGTAAATAGTGCTGTGATAAACATAGGGGTGCATCTCTCTTTCCCAAACTTGATTGCTGCATTCTTAGGGTAAATTCCTAGGAGTGGAATTCCTGGGTCAAATGGTAAGTCTGTTTTGAACATTTTGATGAACCTCCATACTGCTTTCCACAATGGTTGAACTAATTTACATTCCCACCAGCAGTGTAGGAGGGTTCCCCTTTCTCCACAGCGTTGCCAACATTTGTTGTTTGTCTTTTGGATGGCAGCCATCCTTACTGGTGTGAGGTGATACCTCATTGTAGCTTTAATTTGCATTTCTCTGATAATTAGCGATGTGGAGCATCTTTTCATGTGTCTGTTGGCCATCTGTATTTCTTTTTTGGAGGACTGTCTGTTCAGTTCCTCTGCCCATTTTTTAATTGGATTATTTGATTTTTGTTTGTTGTGGCATGTGAGCTCTTTATATATTTTGGATGTCAAGCCTTTATCAGATCTTTCATTTACAAATATATTCTCCCATACTGTAGGGTTCCTTTTTGTTCCATTGATGGTGTCTTTTGCTGTACAGAAGCTTTTCAGCTTAATATAGACCCACTTGTTCATTAGGACCTTATATTTTCATACAACTGTCTTCCATCCTATTTTTTTTTCATCTGGAAGTACTCCAGCATTTTTTGTAGATCATGTCTAGTGACAATTCATTACCTTAACTCTTGTTTAACTGGGAATGTCTTAATGACTCCTTTATTTTTGAAAGGCAGTTTTTACAGTATTTTTGATAGATAATTTTTACCTTGCAGTACCTTTGAATATATCACCCCACTATCATCTGGACTGTAAAGTTTCTGCTGAGAAATCTGATAATTTTATGGAAACACCATTTATGTGACAAATCACATATGTTTTCTTGCTGCTGTCATAATTCTCTGTCTTTGACATTAGATACATTGATGGTACCGTGTCTCAATGTAGTTCTCTTTGGATTTTTCATATTTGTTGATTTTGAGATTCTTGTCTATCTCTTTCCTCAGATTTAGTAAGTTTTCAGCCACTATTTCTTCAAAGAAGCTCTGTATATATCAATTTTCTCCATCTGGGATTCCCATAATGCATATTTTGGCCTGTTTAAAATTAACCCATAAGTTCCTCAAGCTCTCCATTTTTCTTCATTTTTTTCTTTTTTCTTCTCTGAATTAATGATTTCAAATGACCTGTTTCAAATTTACTTATTCCTTCATTTTCCTGATTTAGGCTGCTGTTGAACACTTCTAATAAGCTTTTTAGTGCAGATATTGTATTTTTTAGGTCCAGAATTTTTCTGGGTTTTAAAAAAATAGTTTCCTTTTCTTTTTGATATATTCATTCTGTTCATGCAATGCTTTTTCTCATTTTGTTTAGTTGTCTTTCATTAATCTCCTTGAGCATCTTTTGATAGTTATTTTAACTCTTTTAAAGTCAGTCAGCTCATAGATCTGCATTTCTCTAGGGTAGGTTCCTGGAATTTTATTTCTTTCTTTCAATTCAGCTTTATATTGTCTGTTTCTTTGTATGCCTTGTAATCTTTAATTGGGTTTTGGGCATTTACAAACCATCACTTCCCTGGTAATACTTTTTTTTGGAAATCCAACTCTCCCAGTCTATCCATACAGGTTTCCAATTTTACTAAATGTGCTAGTACTTCTCAAATATTTTCTAATCTCTTGCTCTTCCTGGTACCTGCCTGAACAATGGCAGCTGTAGTGTGTTGCATTCTAGTCACTGTTTTTGGAAACCTGCAAATGCTGACATTAGTCACATCAGCACCCTGAGCCAGGCAATGTACTTCCTTGGGCAACATCAAAATTAGCTAAAACATCATGGTCTACTGTTGTTTCCATCTGGAGGTAAGAGACCTGGTGTGGAGAATTTCCTTCTGCTTGCTGCATGCTACACTGGATAGTTGGAAAGACATGGATTGATGTGCTAAATACTGTAAATTTCCCCAATAATTTTTGCTGCAATTCCCTCTTGATTTGACAGTGGGATGGGAGCTGTAACTTTTCAAATGGTCTATAGAGTTTTCAGAGATATTCTGGTTTATTTATTGGTGTTATTTCAGTATCTCTGGAAGAAGGGAGGGTTTTTTTATGTCACTCTCTATATATTGTTTGCCTTTTTTCTATTTCATTTATTTGCAACCTTAATCTTTAGTGTATCCTGTTTCTCCTAGTTTTGGGTTCACTGTGCTCTTTCAATCAAGGATCATTAAGGTTTAAAGTTAGTTGATTTGGGATATTTCTTATATTTTAATATAGGCATTTACAGTTGTGCATTTCTTCTTGTACACTGCTTTTGCTATATCCTATTAATTTTGGTGTGCTGTGTTTTCATTTTCATTAATCTCTAAGTGTTTTCTATTCTTCATTGTGATTTCACTTGACATACTGGTTGGTTGAGTGTGTTGTTAAATTTTCATTATTTGGGAATTTTCCAGTTTTCTTTGGGATATTTATGTCTAGTTTTATTCCATTGTGGTCAGAAAAGATATCTTGTATTATTTCAACTCTGACTTTCTGATAGTCTTATGCCCTAACATATGGTCTATTGTAAGGAATACCCCATGTGCACTTGAGAAATACATGTATTCTGCTCTTTGTGGGTGAAGTGTTCTATGTCTTTTAAGTCTAGTTGGTTTATATTGTTCAAATACTCAATGTCATTATTAAATTGTATAGATGTTTTATCCATTACTGATGCCAGGATATTCAAATCCCCAACTATTATTGACATCCAATGGCAATATTTATTTTCCAAGAGAGTGAATATTTCCATTCAATTGTGTCAATTTCTGAAGGTAAAATTTGGGTCTGTCTTTCAGTGCTTATATACTTACAATTGCTATCTCTTCCTGATGGAGTGACCCTTTTGTAATCATGTTATAAACTTCTTTGTCTCTTGTATCAATTTTTTAACTTAAAGTCTCTTTTGGCTGATATTACTAGATCATCTCAGTTATATTTTTGTTATTCTTTCCATACTATACATTTTCAGTCCATTTACTGCAATCGATTTTTATCTTTGGATCTAAACTGAGTCTCTTGTAGATACCATATTATTGGTGACATTTTTTACCCAATTTTTCCCATTTTTGTATTTTAATTGGATTGTATAAAACTATTTATATTTAAAATGTTCACTGAAAAGGAAGGACTTTTTCCATTTTGTTATTTCATTTCTGTATGTTGAATCATTTTTTTTTTGAGAGAGCATCTCTCATATTTATTGATCAAATGGTTGTTAACAACAATAAAATTCAGTATAGGGGGGTCAACGCTCAATGTACAATCATTAATCCATCTCAAGCCTAATTCTCGTCAGTCTCCAATCTTCTGAAGCATAACAAACAAGTTCTTACATGGTGAACGAATTCTTAAATAGTGAATAAATTCTTACATGGTGAACAAACAGTACAAGGGCATTCATCACAGAAACTTTCGGTTTCGATCATGCAATATGACCTATAAACAATCAGGTCAAATATGAATATTCGTTTGATTTTTGTACTTGATTTATATGTTGATCCCACATTTCTCCTATTATTATTATTTTTTTTATTTTTAATAAAATGCTGAAGTGATAGGTAGATGCAAGATAAAGGTAGAAAACATAGTTTAGTGCTGTAAGAAGGCAAATGTAGATGATCAGATGATCAGGTGTGTGCCTATGGACTAAGTATTAATCCAGGCTAGACAAGGGCAGCAAGACATTCACGGATGCAGAAGATTTCTCTCAAAGCAGGGGGGGTGAGGTTCTGAGCCTCACCTCTGTTGATCCCCAAATTCTCACCTGATGGCCCCCCTGCGACTGTGCCTGTCTTAGGTTGTTCCTCCCTTGAGGAATCTTACCCGTCTCTGGCTAACCAGTCATCTTCCAGGGCCATACAGGGAAATGTAAAGTTGGTAAGTGAGAGAGAAGCCATATTGTTTGCAAAGGTTAGCTTTTTACTTCTTTGCAGATTTATGCCCTGTGGCTTCTATGCCCAGCACTTGTCTCGAGGTATCTTTACCACCTGGAGGAATTATGATACTCGGTAAATTAGACATGAGGCACGAATTCTATTTAAGGGTTGTAATTAGAAAGGAAGAAGAAAAGCTATAGATGTAGCATAGGAAGGAAACATGGGAGGATTGATTATTTCTTTGACATATCTTCTTGTATAGTACCTTAAGTATGTATAGGTTTTGAACTACTAACTAATTTGCACACACATATTAACATAATAGGAGTACGGTGACATAAACAAAGCAAATCTATAATTACCATCCATCTCCAGTGAAGCCAAGAAAACCATTTAGGCACCCTAGGCATTTGTGAAAATTTATCTATGATATGATGGATATTGTCCAACTGTACTTGAACCATCAGACAAATTAAAGCAGCCCATTTCTGGGATCTGTTCACATCCCATATGTTCTTTTAACCATAGATAGTCTATAGTCATGAGATTTTGGAGTGCTACAACTTGCACCCCTCCCAACTCCTGGTTGAGTTCCAACAGTACAGATCCGGTAAAATTCGTTGTCTCACTGTATGCACATGCCAGCCTAGACATCTCCCTCCTCATTCCTATGGCAAGTCCAGGAGACGGTGGGCTGGATGCAGCCCCAACCGCACCATCGTCCGGATCCCTGTGAAAGCTTTTTGATGATCATCCCCCTGGCACAAGTCCTCCAGAGAGTGCTGATGCCGGAAGCTCCTCCTCATATTGTATCTTAGTTCATTTTCTGGGTATCCAAGCTAGGCCTTGATCTTCTGCATAGAAACAAACAGACCCTTTGCCCACACTTTGACATGCCCTCTATATCACTGTGCAGAACTCATTGGAGGTCAGCACACAGTAACTGCTTTTTTTTTTTTAATTAAGAGAAAGGAATATTATCAGAAAAGAGTACCTCCATAGCTGATCATCTGACACCCTTTAAGTGATCAACATTAAGGATATTTAAAGCATGCGTTGATCTTTGATTTACCAATAGTTTTATCCTGTTAAGGAGTAATCCCCCTTTTCTTTCTTACTTTTTTTTTTTTAATTTTTAATCTACACTTACATGAAGAATGCTATGTTTACTATGCTCTCCCCTATATCAGGTCCCCCCTAACAACCACATTACGGTTACTGTCCATCAGCTTAGCAAAATGTTGTAGAGTCACTACATGTCCTCTCTGTGTTGTGCAGCCCACCCTCCCCTTTCTCCCTCCCCCCATGCATGCTAATCTTAATACCCCCCTTCTTCTTCCCCCCCCTTATCCCTCCCTGCCCACCCATCCTCCCCAGTTCCTTTCCCTTTGGTACCTGTTAGTCCATTTGTGGGTTCTGTAATTCCGCTGCTGTTTTGTTCCTTCAGTTTTTCCTTTGTTCCTATACTCCTCAGATGAGTGAAATCATTTGGTATTTCTCTTTCTCCGCTTGGCTTATTTCACTGAGCATAATACTCTCCAGCTCCATCCATGTTGCTGCAAATGGTTGGATTTTTCCACTTCTTATGGCTGAGTAGTATTCCATTGTGTATATATACCACATCTTCTTTATCCATTCATCTACCGATGGACATTTAGGTTCCTTCCAATTCCTGGCTATTGTAAATAGTGCTGTGATAAACATAGGAGTGCATCTGTCTTTCTCAAACTTGATTGCTGCGTTCTTAGGGTAAATTCCTAGGAGTGGAATTCCTGGGTCAAATGGTAGGTCTGTTTTGAGCATTTTGATGCACCTCCATACTGCTTTCCACAGTGGTTGAACTAATTTACATTCCCACCAGGAGTGTAGGAGGGTTCCCCTTTCTCCACAGCCTCGCCAACATTTGTTGTTGTTTGTCTTTTGGATGGCAGCTATCCTTACTGGTGTGAGGTGATACCTCATTGTAGTTTTAATTTGCATTTCTCTGATAGTTAGCGATGTGGAACATCTTTTCATGTGTCTCTTGGCCATCTGTATTTCTTTTTTGGAGACCTGTCTGTTCAGTTCCTCTGCCCATTTTTTAATTGGGTTATTTGTTTTTTGTTTGTTGAGGCGTGTGAGCTCTTTATATATTCTGGATGTCAAGCCTTTATCAGATCTGTCATTTTCAAATATATTCTCCCATACTGTAGGGTTCCTTTTTGTTCTATTGATGGTGTCTTTCGCTGTACAGAAGCTTTTCAGCTTAATGTAGTCCCACTTGCTCATTTTTGCTGTTGTTTTCCTTGCCCGGGGAGATATGTTCAAGAAGAGGTCACTCATGTTTATGTCTAAGAGGTTTTTGCCTATGTTTTTTTCCAAGAGTTTAATGGTTTCATGACTTACATTCAGGTCTTTGATCCATTTTGAGTTTACCTTTGTATATGGGGTTAGACAATGGTCCAGTTTCATTCTCCTACATGTAGCTGTCCAGTTTTGCCAGCACCATCTGTTGAAGAGACTGTCATTTTGCCATTGTATGTCCATGGCTCCTTTATCAAATATTAATTGACCGTATATGTTTGGGTTAATTACTGGGGTCTCTAATCTGTTCCACTGGTCTGTGGCCCAGTTCTTGTGCCAGTACCAAATTGTCTTGATTACTATGGCTTTGTAGTAGAGCTTGAAGTTGTGGAGTGAGATCCCCCCTATTTATTCTTCTTTTTCAGTATTGCTTTGGCTATTCGGGGTCTTTGCTGTTTCCATACGAATTTTTGAATTATTTGTTCCAATTCATTGAAGAATGTTGCTGGTAATTTGAGAGGGATTGCATCAAATCTGTATATTGCTTTGGGCAGGATGGCCATTTTGACGATATTAATTCTTCCTAGCCATGAGCATGGGATGAGTTTCCATTTATTAGTGTCCCCTTTAATTTCTCTTAAGAGTGACTTGTAGTTTTCAGAGTATAAGTCTTTCACTTCTTTGGTTAGGTTTATTCCTAGGTATTTTATTCTTTTTGATGCAATTGTGAATGGAATTGTTTTCCTGATTTCTCTTTCTATTGATTCGTTGTTAGTGTATAGGAAAGCTACAGATTTCTGTGTGTTAATTTTGTATCCTGCAACTTTGCTGTATTCCGATATCAGTTCTAGTAGTTTTGGAGTGGAGTCTTTAGGGTTTTTTATGTACAGTATCATATCATCTGCAAATAGTGACAGTTTAACTTCTTCTTTACCAATCTGGATTCCTTGTATTTCTTTGTTTTGTCTGATTGCTGTGGCTAGGACCTCCAGTACTATGTTAAATAACAGTGGAGAGAGTGGGCATCCCTGTCTGGTTCCCGATCTCAGTGGAAATGCTTTCAGCTTCTCGCTGTTCAGTATAATGCTGGCTGTGGGTTTATCATATATGGCCTTTATTATGTTGAGGTACTTGCCCTCTATTCCCATTTTGCTGAGAGTTTTTATCATGAATGGATGTTGAATTTTGTCAAATGCTTTTTCAGCATCTATGGAGATGATCATGTGGTTTTTGTCTTTCTTTTTGTTGATGTGGTGGATGATGTTGATGGATTTTCGAATGTTGTACCATCCTTGCATCCCTGGGATGAACCCCACTTGGTCATGGTGTATGATCCTTTTGATATACTGTTGAATTCTGTTTGCTAATATTTTATTGAGTATTTTTGCATCTACATTCATCAGGGTTATTGGTCTGTAATTTTCTTTTTTGGTGGGGTCTTTGCCTGGTTTTGGTATTAGGGTGATGTTGGCTTCATAGAATGAGTTTGGGAGTATTCCCTCTTCTTCTATTTTGTGGAACACTTTAAGGAGAATGGGTATTATGTCTTCTCTGTGTGTCTGATAAAATTCCGAGGTAAATCCATCCGGCCCCTGGGTTTTGTTCTTGGGTAGTTTTTTGATTACTGTTTCAATTTCTTTGCTTGTAATTGGTTTGTTTAACTTTTGTGTTTCTTCCTTGGTCAGTCTTGGGAGGTTGTATTTTTCTAGGAAGTTGTCCATTTCTTCTAGGTTTTCCAGCTTGTTGGCATATAGGTTTTCATAGTAGTCTTTAATAATTCTTTGTATTTCTGTGGAGTCTGTCATGATTTTTCCATTCTCATTTCTGATTATGTTGATTTGTGTTGACTCTCTTTTTCTCTTAATAAGTTGGGCTAGAGGCTTATCTGTTTTGTTTATTTTCTCAAAGAACCAGCTCTTGGTTTCGTTGATTTTTGCTATTGTTTTATTCTTCTCAATTTTGTTTATTTCTTCTCTGATCTTTATTATGTCCCTCCTTCTGCTGACTTTAGGCCTTCTTTGTTCTTCTTTTTCCAGTTTTAATAATTGTGATGTTAGACATTCATTTGGGATTGTTCTTCCTTCTTCAAGTGTGCCTGGATTGCTATATACTTTCCTCTTAAGACTGCTTTCGCTGCATCCCACAGAAGTTGGGGCTTAGTGTTGTTGTTGTCATTTGTTTCTATATATTCCTTGATCTCTATTTTGATTTGTTCAGTGATCCATTGATTATTTAGTCGCATGTTGTTAAGCCTCCATGTGTTTGTGAGCCTTTTTGTTTTTTTTGTAGAATTTATTTCTACTTTCATACCTTTGTGGTCTGAAAAATTGGTTGGTAGAATTTCAATATTTTGGAATTTACTGAGGCTCTTTTTGTGAGCTAGTATGTGGTCTATTCTGGAGAATGTTCCATGTGCACTTGAGAAGAATGTATATCCTGTTGCTTTTGGATGTAGAGTTCTATAGATATCTATTAGGTCCATCTATTCTAGTGTGTTTTTCAGTCCCTGTGTGTCTTTACTTATTTTCTGCCCGGTGGATCTATCCTTTGGGGTGAGTGGTGTGTTAAATTCTCCTACAATGAATGCATTGCAGTCTATTTCCCTCTTTAGTTCTGTTAGTATTTGCTTCACATATGATGGTGCTCCTGTTTTGGGTGCATATATATTTAGAATGATTATATCCTCTTGTTGGACTGAGCCCTTTATCATTATGTAGTGGCCTTCTTTATCTCTTGTTACTTTCTTTGTTTTAAAGTCTATTTTGTCTGATAGTACTACTGCAACCCCTGCTTTCTTCTCACTGTTGTTTGCCTGAAATATGTTTTTCCATCCCTTGACTTTTAGTCTATGCTTATCTTTGGGTTTAAGGTGAATTTCTTGTAAGCTGCATATAGATGGGTCTTGCTTTTTTATCCATTCTATTACTCTATGTCTTTTGATTGGTGCATTAAGTCCATTTACATTTAGGGTGACTATTGAGAGATATGTACTTATTGCCATTTCAGGCTTTAGATTCGTGGTTACCAAAGGTTCAAGGTTAGCTTCTTTAGTATCTTACTGCCTAACTTATCTCGCTTATTGAGCTGTTATATACACTGTCTGGAGATTCTTTTCTTCTCTCCCTTCTTATTCCTCCTCCTCCATTCTTCATATGTTGTGTGTTTTGTTCTGTGCTCTTTTTAGGGGTGCTCCCATCTAGAGCAGTCCCTGTAGGATGCCCTGTAAAGGTGGTTTGTGGGAAGCAAATTCCCTCAGCTTTTGCTTGTCTGGGAATTGTTTGATCCCACCATCATATTTAAATGATAGTCGTGCTGGATACAGTATCCTTGGTTCAAGGCCCTTCTGTTTCATTGCATTAAGTATATCATGCCATTCTCTTCTGGCCTGTAGGGTTTCTGTTGAGAAGCCTGATGTTAGCCTGATTCGTTTTCCTTTATAGGTGACCTTTTTCTCTCTAGCTGCCTTTAAAACTCTTTCCTTGTCCTTGATCACTGCCATTTTAATTACTATGTGTCTTGGTGTTGTCCTCCTTGGATCCTTTCTGTTGGGGGCTCTGTGTAATTCCATGGTCTGTTCGATTATTTCCTCCCCCAGTTTGGGGAAGTTTTCAGCAATTATTTCTTCAAAGACACTTTCTATCCCTTTTCCTCTTTCTTCCTCTTCTGGTATCCCTATAATACGAATGTTATTCCTTTTGTATTGGTCACATATTTCTCTTAGTGTTGTTTCATTCCTGGAGATCCTTTTATCTCTCTCTATGTCAGCTTCTATACGTTCCTGTTCTCTGGCTTCTATTCCTTCAATGGCCTCTTGCATCTTATCCATTCTGCTTATAAATCCTTCCAGGGATTGTTTCACTTCTGTGATCTCTTTCCTGACATCTGTGATCTCCTTCCGGACTTCATCCCACTGCTCTTGCATTTTCCTCTGCATCTCATCCCACTGCTCTTGCATTTTTCTCTGCATCTCATCCCATTGCTCTTGCATTTTTCTCTGCATCTCTGTCAGCATGTTCATGATTTTTATTTTGAATTCTTTTTCAGGAGGACTAGTTAGGTCTGTCTCCTTCTCAGGTGTTGTCTCTGTGATCTTTGTCTGCCTGTAGTTTTGCGTTTTCATGGTGATAGAGATAGTTTGCAGAGCTGGTACAAGTGACCGCTGGAAGAGCTTCCCTTCTTGTTGGTTTGTAGCCTTTTCCTGGGAGAATAGCGACCTCTAGTTGCTTGTGCTGGGCAGCTGTGCGCAGACAGGGCTTCTGCTTCCTGCCCAGTTGCTTTGCGGTTTATCTCCGCTGTTGCTGTGGGCTTGGCCTGGCTGGGGCTGTTCCTCCTAAATGGTGGAGCCCCTTTGGAGGGGGAGTGGCCAGGAGGCTATTTATCTCCGTAAGGGTTCTCTGTGCTCCCTGCTGCCCAGGGGGTTAGAGTGCCCAGAGATCCCCAGATTCCCTGCCTCTGGTCTAAGTGACCTGTCCTGCCCCTTTAAGACTTCCAAAAAGCACTCCCCTTCGCAAGGCGCTGGGTTCCTGCGGGTGTGGATGTGGTCTGGATGTTGTCCTGTGTCCTGTGGTCTCTATTTTAGGAAGATTTTTCTTTGTTATATTTTCATAGCTCTATGTGTTTTTAGGAGGAGATTTCCACTGCTCTACTCACGCCGCCATCCTGGCTCCTGTTGAATCATTTTTTACTTCTCATTTTCTCCATTACTGACTTCTTTGTTTCTCAGTGTAGCATTTTCATTACATTCTCATTCCTTTTCTGTACCTTATGTGTTTTATTAATGGGTAACCAGGTGGTTACAATAAATTTATAAATTTATAAATTTGTAAATTTGTAGCAGTCTAGCTTCAATGGATTAAAAACTATTCCTAGACAGATATGTCCTATTTTTATATTGTTATTTTCATGTGTTACACCTTTACACATTGTGTGCCTATTAAAATCAATGTGCAATTATTGCTATATATCTTGGTCTTTTAAATCATATAGGAAATAATAGGTTACAAACGAAAAATATATTAATTGTAAATTTGTATTTATCTACATAGTTACCTGTAGCAGCATCCTTTATTTCTTTATATGACTTTGAATATGACTAGAGTCCAATAATTTCAACCTGGAGCAGTACCTTTATTATGGCCTGTAGGTCCTGTATATTAATAAAAACTTCCTTACCTTTTGATTATGTTGGAATGTTTTAAGATATTCTCTATTTGAATATTATTTTTGATCAGTATAGAATTTTTTGTCAACAGTTTTATATTTTAACACAAAAAATATCCACTGCTCCTTGTGTTCATGTTTTCTCATAATAAATTGGCTCTTAGTCTATGTGAGTTCCCACTGTACATGATTCACTCCTCTGTTTCTGCTATCAGGGTCCTCCTTTTATCTTTGGTTATGGAAATATCGATTATAATGTGACTTGGTGTCAATTTCTTAGAATTTATCATACTAGGTTTTCATTGAGATTCTTGGAGAACCATGAGATTCTTTCATTGAGATTTGTGTGGAGTTATGTATCTCATTATATTTTTTAAAATTTCAGATATTATTTCTTAAAATGGTGGCTTCACACTACTGTCTCTGAAAATCACTTCTGGAAGGAACTTCATCTCTAATGTAATCATATTCAAGTGATGCCCAAGTTCACCTGGTGTATATTTGTATACTATTCCTGTCCCTTCCCTTATAAAACCTCACATTAGCAAACAACACAGGATTTTATCTTATTTTTTAATTGAGGTATAAATAACATCAGATTAGTTTCAGGTGTACAATGATATGATTTAACATTTGAACCAGAATTGTTATATCATATGATAGTTCTATTTTTAATATTTAGAGGAATATTACAAAAAATCTACAATGTTTCCATTTATTTGTGTCACCTTCAATTTTTTTCATCAATGTCTTAATGCTTTTGAGTACAGGCCATTCATTTCCTTCGTCAGATTTATTACTAGTGTTTTATTTTTTTGATGCAATTATAAATTAAATTGTATTCTTGATTTCTTCCTACTAGTTCATTATTCGTATATAGAATGTAACAGAAATCTATGTATTAATTTTGTTTCCTGAAACATCAATGAATTCACTTATTCCGTTATTTAAATTTTTACTGAAGTATAGTTGATATGTAATATTATATTGGTATCATATATACAACATTGTGATTCCAAAGTTATACACAGTATTAAATTCTCACTCAACTAGTGTAGTTACTGTCAACATAGAAAAATGTTACAGAACTATTGTCTATATTCTCCGTGTTGTACTTTCATCCCCATGACTAATTTATACTGTGATTGAGATTTTGTGTCTCTTTATCCCCTTCACCTATTTCAGCAACCCATCTCAATTCCTGCATCATGGTAACCACCTGTCACTTCTAAGTGTCTATAAGTCTATTGCTTTGTTTATTTTGTTTTGTTTTGGTTTTAGATTCCACAAATAAGTGAAATTATATGGTATTTGTCTTCTTCTGACTGTCTTATATCACCTAACATAATACCCTATAGGTCCATCCATGTTGTCACAAATGACAGGATTTCTTTCTTATGGCTGAAAAATGTATACATACCACCTCTTCTTTATCTACTCATCTATTGATAGACATTTAGGTTTATTCCATACCTTGGCTATTGTAAATAATATGGCAATAAACATCGGTGTCCATGTATCTTCAAATCAGAGATTTTCTTTTCTTTGGGTAAATTCTTATGAGTGGAGTTACTGCATCATATGGTACTACTTTTTTGTTTTTTGAATAAACTCCATACTGCTTTCATAGTGGCTGTACCAATTTGCATTCCCACCAACACTGTAGGAATGTTTCCTTTTCTCCATATCTGCCCCAATACTTGGTATTTCTTATCTTTTGGATAGTGGACATTCTGACTAGTGTAAAGTGATATCGCATTGTGGTTTTGATTTGCATTTCCCTAATGATTAGCAATGTGGAGCATCTTTTCATGTGTCTGTTGGCCATCTGTATTTTTGCTTAGAAAAAATATCTATTCAGGTCTTCTGCCAATTTTTTTTTTATTTTTGGTTGTTGAGATGTATGAATTTTTATATATTTTGAATGTTAACACCTTATTGGTAATATTTATGAATATATTCTCCCATACTGTAGGTGGCCTTTATTTTGTCTTGTTTTGTTGGTGCTTTCCTTTGTTGTACAGAAACTTATTACTTTGATGTAGTGCCAATTGTTCATTTTTTATTTTCTCTCCCTTGCCCAAGGAGATGGATCCAGAAAAAAAATTGCTCATCATTATGCTCAAGGGATTTTTGCCTATGTTTTCTTCTAGAGTTTTATTGTTTCATGTCTTATATTTAGGTCTTTAAGCCATTTTGAGTTTACATTTTTTATGCAGTTAAACAGTTAGCCAGTTTAATTCTTTTGCATGTAGCTGTCCAGTTTTCCCAACACCAGCTATTGAAGAGACTCTTTTCTGCACTTCATATTTATATCTTCTTTCTATATATTCATTGACCATATATACATAGGTTTATTTCTGGGCTTTCTACTCTGTACCATTGATCTATGAGTCTCTTCTTGTGCCAGTACTGTACAGTTTTGATCACTGTAGCTTTGTAGTACAGCTTGAAGTCAAGGAGCATGACACCCCCAGCTTTGTTCTTCTTTCTCATGATTGCTTTGGCCATTTGGAGTCCTTTGTGGTTTCATATAAATTTTAAGATTCTTTACTCTAGCTCATTGAAAAATGCCATGGGTGTTTTGATAAGGATTACATTGAATCTGTAAATATATTTGGGCACGATAGAGATTTAGAAAATGTTAATTCTTCCTATGCTTGAGCATGGGAGAGATTTCCATTTATCTGTGTCTTTCTCAATTATTTCATCAGTGTTGTATAATTATCAGAGTACCGATCTTTATATTTTTAGTGCAATTACAATCAACTGTTTTACTGATTTCTATTTCTGCTAGTTAGTATATAGGAATGCAACAGATTTCTGTTAATTGATTTTTTATCCTGTGACTTTGCTGAATCCAGTTATTAACTCTAATTTTGTTTGTGTGTAGTCTTTAGGGTTTTCCACATATATTATCATGTCATTTGCAAATAATGACAGTTTTCTCCTTCCTTATCAATTTAGATGGTTTTTTGTCTCTTTTTCTTATCTGCTTGCTATAGCTAGGACCTCCAGTGCTATGTTGAATAAAAGTGTGAGAGTGGGAATCCCTGACTTTTTTCTGATTTTAAAGGAAAACTTTCTGCTTGTTACTATTGAGTATGATGTTGACTGTGGGTTTGTCATATATGGCCTTTATTACATTGAGGTATGTTCCCTCAATCGCATTTTGTTGAGTATTTATCATTAATGGATACCGAATTTTTTCAAGTGTATTTTCAGCATTTATTGTGAGGAACATATCTTTTATCTTTCCTTTTGTTAATGTGGTATATCACACTGATTGATTTATGAATATTGTAACATCCTTGCCTCATTGTAATAAATCTCACTTGATCATGATGGATGATTGTTTTGAAGTATTTTTGAAATCACATTGTTAATATTTTGTTGAGGACTTTTGCATCTATGTTCATCAGGTTATTGGTCTATAATTTTCTCTTTTGTGTGTGTGTGTCTGGTTTTGATACTAGAGTGATGTTTGCTTCATATAATGAATAAGGAAGTATTCTCTCCTCTTTCACTTTTTGAAATATTTTAAGGATAGGCATTAGTTCTTTTTTAAATGTTTGGTAGAATTCAGCTGTGAAGCCACCTAGTCTTGGAATTTTGTTTTTGGTAGTTTTTTGATTAGCAATGCAATTTTGTTACTGGTAATTGGTGTGTCCTGAGTTTATGTTTCTTTTTGGGTCAGTTTTAGAAGATTGTAGTTTTCTAGGAATTTGTCCATTTCTTCTGAGTTGTCCAATTGATTGACATACAATTTTTCATAGAATTCTTTAATAATACTTTGTATTTCTGTGGTGTCAGTTTTAAACTTCTCCTTTTTCCTTTTTTATTTTGTTTATTTATGTCATCTCTTTTCTTCTTGAGGTTTCTCTATTAGAAATTCATTCTTCTACCTGTCCTTCTTTGTTGTTTTCCTGTTCACTGTCTTCCACATTAATTTTATCCCCGACTTCCAGCAGTCTACTATTAAGTACCTACATTGCATTTTTTTCAATTATTGTGTTCTTCAGCTCTGAGTGGTTTTTTCAAATGTTATCTTTGTTAAATCTCTCACTACATGAATTCTTTCTCCCAGGTCAGTGAGCATCTTTATGATTCTTACTTTGAAATCTTTATCAAGATTGCTAATCTCCATTTTATTTCACCTTTTGTTCTGGTGTCTTACCTTGTTCTTTTGTTTCAAAGGTATTCCTCTGCCTCCTCATTTTGTCTGTATTTCTGTATTTCTTCCTTTATATTAGATTAGTTATGCTTCCTTGTCTAGAAAGTAATGGCTTTATGAAGTAGTTGTCTTGTGGTGCCCATAAGCTCAAGAGCCTGCTCACCAGTGCCTCATTCTCCTTCATGGTAAAGACACAGTTGATATTGATGGGTTTTGGGCAGGGGCACCTTTCTTCCAGCCTGCCCACACTGGCTGATCTCTCTTAGCAGAGGTTGACAGCCTGACTCTATGTCCTTTGTGTGACATGAGGCACTTCTGCTGGGATTTGTGGTGGGTGGGGCTGTCATCTGCTGGTCAGCAATTGTGGCTACTGCAGGGATGGATGGGCCAGGCAGGGTATGCAGGGAAATAGCACCATAGGGCTGAAGCACTGGTGAGGGAGCTGGAGAATTTTGAGTTGGCTACCACAAGTTTCTGACCTTTGGGTTGAAGGAGGGCCACAGATGTGGGAAAGTGTCCTCCTTTGTCTTTCTGGACAGGAATGTTGGACAACTGTTGGGCTGTGTGTTCCGGGCAGGGCTGGTACACAGGGAAGTGCTGCCACAGGGCTGAGTCATCAACAATGGAGATTGAGCATTTGGAGCTGGCTCCCATGAGCACCCAAACAGTTGGGGAGATGGGGGGCTATGTAATCTTATTCCATCTGCCTTTTCACTTCCACAGAGAGCTATCTCCACCCTCCATCCCTCTGGCACACATCTTGCTGCTGGTAAATCTTTCAAACTGCCACCTCTGTGTCAGCTCTCAGTAGGATCAGTGGAGCATGCCTGTTCTCCACAAGTGACAAGGGTCTTGGCCTCCCAGTTCTCCAAGTCTCCCTGGTGTCCAGCCCCATTAATCACTGAAACACAATGCTATGTTGGCTCATGTTTCTGGAGCAGTTGTGCCAGATTCCTGAGTGTTTATCCCCTCCTTGTTCTATCCCTTTCTCTCCCACTTGTGGGGTGGGATGGGGGTAGGACTTAGGGCCCAATCAATCATGGCTTTGCCCCTTTACCCTTCTCAGTGTGGTTTTCTCTTCTTCATCATGTGTAGTAGGTCTGTTTGTAGATTTCAGGTATTTTCAGGTTTAGTTTTATTTGCTATAGTTGCTTCTTGGTGTGTGTGTGTGGATAAAATGAGAGTTCCTGTGGCCAGGATTCTCTCCCAGCCCTGTTTGACTAGCTCACTGCACACCTGTGGGCAATACATGGCTGTTAACTCTATATAAAGAGCGCCACCCAGTGCTCTGGGCATGACATGGTGGCACAGTTGCAAAGCTGCATGAGACCAGAGCAGAGGCTGGAGTGGCGGCAGAGTCCCAGAGGACAGCTGTGTGAGATGACTGTGCAGAGGCCCAGAGGACAGCTGTGCAGGCAGAGAGGCTCAGAGGATGGCTGTGTGGGATGACTGTGCAGGCAGAGAGGCCCAGAGGATGGCTGTGCAGACAGAGGGGCCCGAGTACAGATGTGTGGACAGGGGGCCGAGAGGCAGCGACTGGCTTGCTGCATACAGACTCACTCTGAGTGAACGGGATTTTAGTGACTGACCTGCCACCTGGAAGTAAAGTTGGGTATAACCCTTTCACCCCAAGAACGTATTGCTGTCAATTTCTTTGGTCACATTGAATCCATAGCGAACTTGCCCATGGTTGAAACCCACTGGCAAGACAATTGGCATAGTTGGAAGGATTCATTGTTGACCAAGGAAAAAGACAGGCTACCCTTATGGGAGGGGTGCTTCAGCAGGCTGCCCCTGTGAACGGGGAAACAGTGGATTGTCTCCCAATGGGTATGTGGTTGTGATGGCTTGCCTCCTAGAGAACTGGGTATCACCTCAGGACTGGAGGCAAGTGGAGGTGACACCTGAGGCTGTAGGGGTGGCCCTTGGTATTGTGAGTATATCCTTGGAGAAACAGAGTGCCCATGAGGCAGTGGGGACTGTAGGTTGGCTGATTCTGACAGTATTTAAAAGGTCTATGGAAGAGACCCAGGAAATGGCAGCACAATAATGCGAGCTGCAAACTTCTGTGGATTCCCTGAAGAAGGAAATGGCATTGATGTGAGAGGAGGCAGCACAAGAATGCCGGCAGCTGGGTGCCACTGGAGAGGTAAATGATTCTTTATAAAATGAGATGGCAGCACTATCAGGTGTTCTGAAGGAGGAAGCGATCATCAGGGAAAAAGATGAACTCCTAAGGGAAGCACAGGCAGAGGTGGCATGAGAATGTTAGCTGCACAGCATTGAGGTGAACATAAGGGAGCATCTGAAGACTGAGATAGCATTGCTGTGAGGCACAGAAAAGGTAAAGGTTGTAGCAGAGGAGGCACTAGGGAGAAGGGAGAGAAAGATGCCATCAACCCCAGAAATGGAGCAGCTGGGGAAGGATGAAGGGGTGGTGCCAGAGGCACTGGCCCCTCCTGTATTGAAAACTAGCCCAGTGGTTGTAAAGAAAATAAAGACCCAGCAGCTGAAAGTTCCCAAAGCAGAAGAGCAGCCCCCTCTCCAGGTCATGGAGCACTCTATGCTCCACCCCTATATTCAGGCTGACCTGGTGGATTTGGGCTCCCAGTTTAGGCAGAAGCACTTGTAGTCAATATGAGCTTGGCTCCTGCATCTGTGGGACTTAGGGGTGGATGGAATTGTTCTCTCAGGATTAGAGATGGGAAAGCTGTCTTCCCTGACAGTGAAGCCTGCCTTGAGGCAGCAATTACAAAGTGCACATCAGACCCCAGGGAGTCATTCGCTCCTCAATTGGCTTATGGCTGCATTTTGTACTGTGTGGCCCAATCTGGGTGATCTATGGCAGATGTATGCTGAGTTCCAACAGGTGTTAGATGGCAGATGTATGCTGAGTTCCAACAGGTGTTATGAGAGCTAGGCATAAGAAATGCCATCTATAGTCCAGAGAAATATGGTCCAGATGAAGAGATTTTCACTACTGGGATGAAAAATATTGTACTTCGAATGGCTCCTATATCCCTCTTTGGGTCTCTAGTGGCCATTCTTTCCCCTCACTTAGGGCATCCCATAAGAGAGGTGTCACATACAGTAGCAGACTTAGGAGAGGCTGAAGCAATGGGAACCCAGAAAGAAATAAGACCTGTTACCCAGAAGAAGAATTTTAGGGACCCTATGAAGGTTATGAGGACCCAGATGTTGGTTTATTTACTACAGGCAGGAGTAGATGGAAGGAAATTAGATGGGAAGTCAAACTGGATCTTAGTAGAGCTATAGAAACAACTGAAACCAGTGCAGCAGTTCAAGCCATTAAGGCTAAAGAGGCAGAGATCAGAGACAGAGCCATGAGTCTGGTCTGTGTGTCTGCAAGACTTTTTGCTGGAAAGGCTGGAGAAGAATATTTAAGCTTCTTTGCACAGGGACCATTCTGGAGGACTAAGGGCACATAGATTGTGAGGAGAGAATCCTGGAGGGGAGGAGTGTGGATAAAGTGAGAGTTCCTGTGGCCAGGATTCTCACCTGACCCTGGTTGACTAGCTCACTGCACACCTCTGGGCAATAAATGGCTGTTAACTCTATATAAAGAGCTCCACCCAGTGCTCTGGGCACAACATGGTGGCATGGCTGCAAGGCTGCAGGAGAGCAGAGCAGAGGCTGGAGTGGTGGCAGCACTGAGGACAGAGACCCAGAGGAAGGCTGTGTGGGACAGCTGTGCAGGACACCTGTGCAGGCAGAGAAGCCCAGAGGACAGCTGTGTGGAACGGCTGTGGAAGCAGGGAGGCTCAGAGGATGGCTGTGCAGAGGGACCCAGAGGCAGAGACCGTGTTTCTGCATGCAGACTCGCTCTGAGTGAATGGGGTTTTAGTGACTGAACTGCCACCTGGAAATAAAGTTGGGTATAACCCTTTCACTCCAAGAACGTTTTGCTGTCAATTTCTTTGGTCATATTGATTCCATAGGGAACTTGCCCAGGGCTGAAACCCATTGGCCAGACAGTGTGGTAGGAAGGGTCCACCTTGCCTTTCTACTTCACTCTCTTTTGTAGAAATCCTCCTCACTTATTTGTTTCAATATCTTTAGGAGGCGTCTTTAGGGTCTTCAATAAATAGTATCATGTCATCTGCAAATACTGACAGTTTTACCTCTTCCTTACCAGTTTGGATGTCTTTTATTCCTTTTCCTTTTCTTTTTGCCATGGCTAGGATTTTCAGTGCTATGATGAATAAGAATGATGAGAGGACACCCTTGTCTTGTTTCTAGTCTTAGAGGAAAAACATTCAACTTTTCACCATTGAGTGTGATGTCAGCTGTGGATTCGTCCTACTTGGTCTTTATTACATTGAAGCATCCTCGTTCTATATCCACTTTGTTGAGAGTTATTAGCATGAATGGATGTTGAATTTTGTCAAATGTTTTTTCAGCATCAGTTGAGATGACCCTTTATATTTTACCCTTCATTTTGTTGGTGTGTATCACATCGATTGACTAGCATATGTTGAATTTCCTTGCTTCCCTGGAATAAATCCCATATGTCATGGTGAATGATCCTTTTGATGTATTTGTGAAATGTTTGCTAATACTTTGTTAAGGATTTTTGGGGAAGTGTCCTTCAGTTTACTATTTTTGAGGTGTCTTTGGTTTAGGTATTAGAGTAATGCAAGCATCATAGGATGTGTTTGGCAATATTCCTTCCTCTTTTATTTTTTGTAATACTTTAAGAAGGATAAGTATTAGCTGTTCAAATATTTCGTAGAACTCAGTCATGAAGCCATCTCTTTCTAGACTTTTGTTTGTTGGGCGTTTTATGATTACCAATTCAATTTCATTACTAGTAATCCATCTGTTCATATATTATGTTTCTTTCTTGTTAGTCTTTGAAGATTATATGTTCCTATGTATTTATTCATTTTTTCTAGATTGCCCAATTTGTTGGCATATAATATTTTATAGAATTCTCCTATTTTCATTTAAATTTCCATGGAGTCAGTTGTAACTTCTTTTTCATTTTTTATTTTATTTGTGGCTTCTTTTTTCATGATAAGTCTGGCTAAGAGTTTGTTTATCTTGTTTACTTTTCAAGAAACTAAATCATGGTTTCATTTATTTTTTTGTACTTTCTTTAAAAAATCTTTATCTCATTTATTTCTGCTCCCATTTTTATTATGTCCCCTCTTCTACTAACTTTGGGCTTTAATTGTTCTTTTTCTATGTCCTTTAGTATTAAGGTTAGATTGTTTATTTCAGGTTATTTTTGTTTCTTTATATAGGTGTGTATTGCTATGAACACCCCTGTTAGAACTGTTTTTGCTGTATCTCTATCTCACAAATTTTGAAACACTGTGTTTCTGATTTCATTTGTTTCCATGTATTATTTTGTTTCCTTTTTGATCTGTTCCTTGATCCATTGATTATTTAGAAGCATGTTATTTAACTTTGACATGTTTTCCCAGTTTTTTCTTTTAATTAATTTCTAGTTTCCTACAAGTGTAGTCAGAGAAACTGCTTGATACAGTTTCGGTATTCTTTTATCTATTGAAACTTGTTTTATGACCTAACATATGGTCAGTCCTGGAGAATGTTTCATGTGCACTTGAGAAGAATATGTATTCTGCTGCTTTTGGGTGGAATGTTCTATATGTATTGGTGATATCCATCAGGTATAATGTGACATCAAGATCCACTTTTTCCTTATTGATTTTCTGTCTGGATCATCTATCCATAGGTGTAAATGCGGTGTTACATTCCACCTCTATTATTATATTATTGTCAATATCTCCTTTTATGTCAGTATTTGGTTTACATATTTACATGTTTCTATTTTGGGGGCATAGATATTTACAATTATATCCTCTTGTTGGACTTATCTCTTACTTTCTTTGTTTTGAAGACTATTTTGTTTGATGTAAGTGTTGCTACTCTTCCTTTTTCTCACTCTTGTTTCCATGGAATATTTTTTCCAACCCTCCACTTTTAGTTTATATGTGTCATTAGTTGTGAAATAAGTCTCTTGAAGGCAGCATATAGATGATTCTTGTTTCTTATACAGTCAGTCACTCTATGTCTTCTAATTGGAGCATTTAGTCCACTTATTTTTAAAGTAATTATTCATAAGTTTATACTTATTGCTGTTTTTGTTGTTTCTTTGTTTGTATTTGTAGTTCTTCTTTGTTCCTTTATTCCTCTCTTCTTTGTGATTTGATTACTTTATTGTTATGCTTGGATTCCTTTCTCTTTATTTTTTGTGCATCTATTAGATGCTTTTGCCTTGTTGTTCCATAATTATCGTATATGACATCCAATATACATACAGTCTATATTAGGTTGATGGTTGCTTAATTTTGAACACATTCTAAAAGCCTATTTTATTACTTTCCCTCTCTCCACATTTTATTTTATGTCATAATTTATCTTTTTATTTATGTATCCCTTGAGTAACTTTTGTGTATAATTGATTTTGCTATGTTTTTCTTTTGAACTTCATACTCACTTTGTAAGTAATTGGTCTACTACCTTTACTATAGGCTCAATTTCTCTGATGAAAAACATTTAAATTGAAAAACATTTCCATTTAAAGAAGCCCTTTTAACGTATCTTGAAAGAGCAGTTTAATGACAATGAATTCTTTTAACACTTGTTTATCTGCAAATGTTTTTATCTCCCCTTCAATTCTCAATAATAATCTCACTGGGTAGATTATTTTTGCTTGTAGATTTTTCCCATTTAGCACTTTGAATATCTATTTCATTCCCATTGAGCCTGCAAAATTTCTTTGGAGAAGTGTGCTGATAGCCTTAAGGAGTTTCTCTTACAGGAAACTGCCTGCCTTTCTCTTACTCCTTTTAAGATTCTCTATCTTTAATATTTGCCACTTTAATTACTATGTATTTGGTGTGAACTTCTTTTGGGTTCATCTTCTTAGGGGCTTTCTGCACTTCCAGGACATGGATATCTGTTTCCTTCCCCAGGTTGGGGACATTGTAGCTTTTATTTCTTTGAATACACTTTCTACCAATTTCTCACTTTTCCCCTTCTGGGACCCCTATTATGGAAATATTGTTTCACTTGTGGTTGTTGCAGAGCTCTCTTAGAATGTTTTAATTTTTAGAAAATATTTTTCTCTATGTTCCTCATTTTGATTACATTCCACTACTCTCTTTTCCAGCTTGCTAATCTGTTCTTCTGCATTTTCTAGCCTTCTATTCATTCCCTATATTATGTTTTAGTTTTGGTTATTGTGTTTTTCAGCTGTGACTAATTCTTTTTATATTTTATATGTCTTTTGAAGTCCTCTCTGAATTCATCTATTCTTTTCTCCAGTTCAGTGAGCATTTTTATGACTATTACTTTGAATTCTTTATCAGGTTGAGTGCTTGTATCTGTCTCATTTAGCACTTTTCCTTGTTTTATCTTGTTCTTTTGTGTGGAACGTATTCTTCTACCTCCATATTTTGTCTGGTCTGGCTTCGTTTCTATGCATTGGATAGATGAGCTATGTCTTCCCATCTTGGAAGTAGTGGCTTTATGAAGTAGGTATCCTGTACTGCACATAATCACAAAATCCCCTGCTCACCAGAGCCAGATGCTCCAGTGTTCTCCCCTGTAGGCTATGTGTACCCTCCTGTGGTGTCTGAGCCATGACTACTATTTGTGGGCTTTAGGTTAGGCCAGCATTCTGTCTGGCTAACAAAAATTTTGATAGACACTTCTGCCTCAGTGTACAACATTGGAGCAGGTTAATGATTGGCTGCTTCATTATGAAGTTCTGTGGTTGGGTTCCACACTCATCCTGGCTGTCAGCAATGGCTAATGCAACTCCCACTTGGCTGGGCTTTTACATGGAGCAGTCAGCAGGGGAAAATGCTAGTGCAGAGCAACTTGGGTACATAGATGTTGGGAGCAACCTGTGGGCCTTTAAGCAGGCTCGGTTACAAAAGCCTTAAGACAACAGCAACCTTTGAGTAAAGTCTCTCCTGTAAAGTCAGAAACAATGAATCCATCCATGCGTTAGAAACAAGTTTTCCCCTATTACCAAGAAACGCATTTAGCAAACTCCTAAGCCGGAACTAGTGGTTAAGTTACCTAGCAACCTGTGCTTTTCTGTTCTTTCCACTGGCCTATTAATATTTCCAACATCTTGTTAATCAAGAAACACCCTCTGCCCCAGGGGAAAGCCCCACCCTTGAAACCTCCCTCCCAAGGGCCCCCACCCACAAGATGGCGAACTCCCTGCTTCTCTTCCGGGTCCTCCGCTCCCACCAGCGCCAGCCAAGGCCCAATCACCCCCCCTACACCTTGCTGCCAGCGCCACCTAAGGCCCAATCACTTTCTGACCAACCCCTTCCTTGTTACCTGTATAAATTGAGCCTGCAAACAATAAACTGTGTCAGCTTGATCAGACATCCTGTCTTGCTGTCCGTTCTTTGTGTCCCTTGCCCCTTCATTCTCTCTTCCAGGTCGTCAACCCCCGTTGATAGTCCTGCAGGTCGGGACACATAGACAGTTTCAGAACTGGCTCCCCCAAAAAGTCTGGCCAGCTGGGCTGAGGAAAGGCCTTTCTGCACTAGAGATAGCTCCCTCAGATTGATGTTCCTCTGGCACACTTGCCAAAGCTAGCAAATCTCATTTCAAACTGCTATTTCTGTTATGGGTCTCACAGTAAACAACAGAGCATTCTGGTCCTCCATGAGTGAGTAGAGACTTGGCCCCACAACAGACCTCCAGGTCTACCTTGAATCCACTCCTGCTCATGTTCAAAGTCCAGTGTATGGGGACTCATCTTCTCAGGTCAGATCCCCAGAACCAGGTGTGCCAGGTTCATGGACATCTATCTCCTCCCCACTCCATTCCTTTCTCTCTCCCACCTGCAGTTTGGGATGGAGGAAGAGCTTAGATCTCAACTGATCATGGCTCTGCCCCTTTACCTTTCTTAATGTGGTCTTCTCATGTTTGCCAGGTGTAGAAAGACTTTTCTGTCGCTCTTCAGGCCATTTTTCAGAGTTAACTGTATTAGATATACTTGCTTCCTCAATGTATACATGGGAGGAAGTTACCACAGTGACCTATTTCACCATCTTCTCCACCTTTGTTTTGTAATTATCTTTTCTTGTGATGTCTCTATCATTGCTATCAGGTATATTATTTTCCAATAGAATAATTAAAGACACATTCCCTAATTCTCTATTTTTAAAAGAGTTTGAAAAGCTTCAGTTCTATTTCTTTTTTAGTTGTTTTGTATAATTTCCTAGTGAACGCATTTTATCTTGGATGTTTCTTTGTTGGGAAGTTTTAGGTTACTGATTCAACCTCTTTCCATTTAATAGATTTAATCTCTTTTAAAGATTTTATATTTTTTCTTGAGTTCTGATAGTCTCGGTGTTTATAGAAATTAGACCATTTCCTCTAGGTGATCCAATTAGTCATAGGTTTCCTTCACAACTCTTTTAAATCTTTGTGATTGTTATTAATGTTGCTAATTTCACTATGGATTTTGTGATTTTAGTATTCTATCTTTCTTTATTGGTCAGCCTAATGGTTTATCAATTTTGTTGAACTTTTAAAAGAATTAACTATTGGTTTTGTTCATTCTCTTGTGTTCCATACTCTATATTACTTATGTCTGCTCTAATGCTTGTTACTTCCATTCTTCAACTCACTTTATGTTAATTTTACTCATATTTTTCTAAATCCTTAACATATCCTGTTTGGTTTGTGATTTGATATCTTTTTTTCCTGTTTAATATAGGCATTTAAAATGTGAATTCTGTATGAATTTTGCTTTTGTTCTGATAAGTTTTGGTATGCTGTGGGTTTGATTTAATTTGTCTCCAAGTATTTCCTAATTTCCACTGTAATTTTTTCTTTTATTAATCGGTTATTTAAGAGTCACTATTTCATTTTCAAATAACTGTGAATTTTCCATGTGTCCACCCATTATTGATTTCCAGGGTCTTTCCACTGTGGACAGACAAGGTGCTTTCCATTTTTTCATTTAAAAACATTATTGATACTTGCTTTGTGATATAATATGTGGACTATCTTGAAGACTATCCATAAGTACTTAATAAGAATATGTTCTACTGATTTTACTGACCTGTGGAGGATTAAAGATGGCAGCAGGAGAGGTGACACTGAGAACTCCTCCAAAAACTACATATAATATGAAAATATAGTTAACACAACTAATCCTAAAAGAGCAACAGGAAAGAAGGCTGGCCAGACTGCAGAAACCTGGAGAAAAGAGCAGACCTTATGAAACAGTGTAACATACCAAAGCCTTGATCTGGTGGGACCTAAGCCCTTTCCCCACCCCAGCTCACCAGTAGGAGAAAGAGAAATGGAGTGAGGAGTGAGTGGTATCTTAGGACTGCTGAACACCCAACCCTGGAGATCTTCTTTGGGAGCACAAACCTACATTACATGGTGCTCTGAGATTAGTGGGGTTGGAAAGCTAACAGGTAGAATACTTAGAGAGACTGAGATTCCAGCCATTTATGGAAAACAGAGATCCAAATCTGGCTGCTCTGGGACAAAAGAAAAGTGGACAGTTGGAGAGACTTCTTAACAATGATAGCTTTGCTAAAGGGACAAGGATTGCACAGAGCTTAGTGCTCATGAGAAAGGATAGGTGGAAAAAATTGTATGGGTGCACTCTGCCCAGCAGGTTGGGAACTTTCAGGAGCTTCATGCACTCCATCCCCCTGCCTGGCTACTCAGCTCTGAGGACCCCCAATGTGATAAGCACCCTGCTGCACTTTCCTCCTGACCTGCTGGCACTGGCTCGCAAACCAGCAGTCCTTGCCCTAGCATCAGACTAGCTAGAGGGAGCCCCTGCCTACAGCAGCTACAAATGCAAAACACAGAGGCTTTCCCCTGTGTGCTTGGCCCACTGATTATGACAGTGGAGACAGGCACAGCAGCAGGGAAGCAGGAAACAGCTCTTCCCCCCACCCATGCACCAGTGCCACTCCCCTGTGACCCCCGACATCACTCCAGCAGCTGAGAAACTCGAAAGAGTAGAGCTTCTGGGCACTGGAGGGCACCACATACAAATCTGAAACATCAATGGAACCTGGTCAAACCAAATCCCACAAACACCAAAAAAACAGCCAGTGAAACTGAACTCATCAATCTTCCTGAAAGAGATTTCAAAATAAAAATCATAAACATGCTCTTGGGAGAACAGAAAAATATTCAAGAACTCAGGGAAGAACTCCAGATGTAAAAATTCAATCATTGAGAAATTCTATATCTGAAATGGAACATACAAAGGAGGGATTTAAAAGCACATTAGGTGTAGTAGAAGAGAGAGTAAATGGAATAGAAATTAGGGAAGAGGAATACAAAGAAGCTGAATCACAGGGAGAAAAAAGGATCACTAGGAATGAAAGAATATTGAGAGAACTGTGTGACCAATCCAAAAGGATCAGTATTCGCATTATAGGGGTACCAGAAGAAGAAGAAGAGAGAAAAAGGAACAGAAAGTGTCTTGGAGGAGGTAATTGCTGAAAACTTCCCCAATCTGGGGAAGGAGATAGTTTTTCATGCCATGGAGGGGCACAGATCTTCCAACACAAGGGACCCAAGGAAGACAACATCAAGACATATAATAATTAAAATGGCAAAGATCAAGGCTAAGGACAGATTTTTAAAAGCAGCTAGAGAGAGGAAAAAGTCACATACAAAGTAAAACCCACAAGGCTATCATCATACTACTCAACAGAAACCTTACAGACCAGAAGGGAGGGCATGATATATTTAATGAAATGGAACAGAAGGGCCTTGAACCAAGACTACTCTACCCGGTAAGATTATCATTTAAATTTGAAGGAGGGTTTAAACAATTTCCAGATAAGCAAAAATTGAGAGAACTGATCCTCCCACAAACCACTTGTACAGTGTATTTTGGAGGGACTGCTATAGATTGAAGTGTTCCTAAGGCTATATAGCTGTCACCAAAGGAAATAAAACTACAGTAAAGAAAGTAGAACAATTAATTACTAAACAGATGCAAAATCAAATCAACTATCCCCAAAGTAAGTTAAGGGATAGACAAAGAGTACAGAATATGACACCTAATATATGAAGAATGGAGGAGGAAGTAAAAGGAGGGAAAAGTAATAGAACCTTTAAGTTGTGTTTGTAGTAACATACTGATTTAAATTAGACAGATAGTAAGAAAATTACCTTGAACCTTTGGTAACAACAAAAGCACAGCCTGCAATGGCAATAAGTAGATACCTATTGATAATCACCCTAAATGTAAATGGTCTGAATACACCAAAGACACAGAGTCACTGAATGGATTAAAAAAAAAAGACCAATCCATATGCTGCCTACAAGGGACTCACTTTAACCCAAAGACATACACAGACTGAAAGTGAAGGGATGGAAAAGAAAAGTTCATGCAACTAATAAGAAGAACAAAGCAGAGGTTGCAGTATGTGTATCAGACAAAATTTACTTCAAAACAAAGAAAATCGCAAGAGGGACAAAGAAGGGCAATACATAATGATAAAGCAGTCAGTCCAACAAGAGGATATAACTACTATAAATATCTATGCACTCAACACAGGACCACCTACATATGTGAAACAAATACAAACAGAATTGAAGGGGGAAATAGAGTACAATGCATTCATTTTAGGAGACTTCAAGACACTACTGACTCCAAAGGACAAATTGACCAAACAGAAAATAAGTAAGGAGACAGAGGCACTGAAAAACACATTAGAAGAGATGGACCTATCAGACATCTACAGAACAGACCACAAAAAAGCAGAAGGATACACATTCTTCTCAAGTGCACATGGAATATTTTGAAGAATAGATCATATACTAGGCCACAAAAAGAGTCTCAGTAAATTCAAAAAGATTGAAATTGTACCAACCAGCTTCTCAGACCACAAAGGAATAAAATTAGAAATAAATAATGTAAAGAAAATGAAAGAGCCCACAAACACATGGAGGCTTAACAACATGCTCCTAAAGAACCAATGGATCAATGACCAAATAAAAACAGAGATTAAGCAATATATGGAGAAAAATGACAATAATTAAACACCACAAAAGCTGTGGGATGAAGCAAGGGCCATGATAAGAGGGAAGTATATTGCAACACAGGCCTATTCAGGAAAGAAGAACAATCCCATATGAACAGTCTGAACACACAATTAAAGAAACTAGAAAAAGAAGAAAAAACAAGGCCCAAATTCAGTAGAAGGAGGGACATAATAAAGATGAGAAAAGAAATAAATAAAATTGAGAAGAATAAAACAATAGAAAGAATCAATGAAAGCAAGATCTGGTTCTTCAAGAAAATAAACAAAATAGATAAAACCCTAGCCAGACTTATCAAGAAAAAAAGAGAGTCTACACACATAAACAGAATCAGAAATAATAAAGGAAAAATCACTATGGACACCACAGAAATACACAGAATTATGAGAGAATACTATGAAAAATTATGCTAACAAACTGGATAACCTAGAAGAAATGGACAACTTTCTAGAAAAATACAACCTTCTGAGGCTGACCCAGGAAGAAACAGAAAATCTGAACAGACCAATTAGCAGCAACAAAATTGAATTAAAAAAAAAAAACTACCGAAGAACAAAACTCCTGGACCAGATGGTTGAACTGCTGAATTTTATCCACCATTTAGTGAAGACCTAGTACCCATCCTCCTTAAAGTTTTCCAAAAAGTACAAGAGGAGGGAATACTCAAAATTACATTCTATGAGTCCAGCATCACTCTAGCACCAAAACCAAGCAAAGATACCACAAAAAAAGAAAATTACAGACCAATATCCTTGATGAACATAGATGCAAAAATCTTAAACAAAATATTAGCGAACTGAATTCAAAAATAAATCAGAAAGATCACCCATCATGATCAACTAGTATTTATTCTGGGGATGCAAGGATGATACAATATTAGAACATCTGTCAACATCATGCACTACATCAACAGAAGGACAAAAATCACATGATCATCTCCATAGATGCTGAAAAAGCATTCGAAAAATTCAACATCCATTCATGATAAAAACTCTCAACAAAATGGGTATAGAGGGCACGTACCTCAACATAATAAAGGCCATATATAACAAACACACAAGCAACATCATACTTCACAGTGAGAATCTGAAAGCTTTTCCTTTAAGATCGGGAAGAACACAAGGATGCCCACTCTCTCCACTTTTATTCAACATAGTTCTGGAGATCCTACCCACGGCAATCAGACAACACAAAGAATAAAAATTATACAGATTGGCAAGGAAGAAGTTGAACTGTCCCTGTTTGCATATGACATTATATTTTACATTAAAAACCCTAAAGAATCTGCTCCAAAACTACTAGATCTAATATCTGAATTCAGCAAAGTTGCAGGATACAAATTAATACAGAGAAATATGTTGTTTTCCTATACACTAACGATGAACTAGCAGAAAGATATCAGGAAAACAATTTCATTCACAGTTGCATCAAAAATAATGAAATACCTAGGAATAAACCTAACCAAGAAAGTGAAAGACCTATACCCTGAAAACTACAAGACACTCATGAGAGAAATTAAAGAAGATACAAAGAAATGGAAACACATCCCATGCTCATGGATAGGAAGAATTAATATTGTCAAAATGGCCATCTGCCTAAAGCATTCTACAGATTCAATGCCATCCCTATAATAATACCAACAGCATTCTTCAACAAACTGGAACAAACAGTTCTAAAATTCATATGGAACCATAAAAGACCTCAGTAGCCAAAGCAATCCTGAGAAGGAAGAATAAAGCTGAGGGGACTATGCTCCCTGAGTTCAACCTCTACTACAAAGCCACAGTAGTCAAGACAATTTGGTACTGGCACAAGAGGAGATCCATAGAATGAACTATAGAGAGCCCAGATATAAACCCAGGCATATATGGTCAATTAATATATGATAAAGGAGCCATGGATATACAATGGGGAAATGACAGCCTCCTCTAAAACTTGTGTTGGTGAAACTGGACAGCTCCATGCAAGAGAATGAAACTGGATTATTGTCTAACCCCATACACAAAAGTAAACTCAAAATGGATCATAGACCTAAATGTAAGTCAATGAAACCATAAAACTTTTCCATGAAAACATATGCAAATATTTATTGAATATAAGCATCAGCAACTTTTTCCTGAATGCATTTCCTTGGGTAAGGGAAACAAAAGCAAAAATGAACAAGTGGGACTACATCAAGCTAAAAAGCTTCTGTAGAGTGAAGGACACCATCAACAGAACATAAACACATCCTACAGTGTGGGAGAATATATTTGTAAATGACATATCTGACAAGGGGTTAACATCTAAAATATATAAAGAGCTCACATGCCTCAGCACCCATAAAGCAAATAACCCCATTAAAAAATGGGGGGAGGATCTGAACATACACTTCTACAAAGAAGAAATTCAGATTGCCAATAGGCACATGGAAAAATATTCCACATCATTAATTATCGGGGAAATGCAGATTAAAACCACAATGAGATATCACCTCACACCAGTTAGGATGGCCAACCTCCAAAAGACTAGGAACAACAAATGCTGGTGAGGATACAAAGAAATGTGAACCCTCTTTACTGCTGGTGGAAATGCAAACTAGTTCCACCATTGTGGAAAGCAATGTGGAGTTTCCTCAAAAAACTAAAAATAGAAATACCATTTGACCCAAGAATTCCACTCCTAGGAATTTACCCAAAGAAAACAACTTCTCAGATTCAGAAAGACATATGCACCCCTATGTTTATTGCAGCACTACTTACAATAGCCAAGATATGGTAGCAACCAAAGTGTCCATCAGTAGATGAATGGATAATGAAGAAGTGGTACATATACATGATGGAATACTATTCAGCTATAAGTAAGAAACAAATCCTACCATTTGCAACAACATGGATGGAGCTAGAGTATTGTGTTCAGTGAAATAAGTCAGGCAGAGAAAGACAAATACCAAGCGATTTGCCTCATCTGTTGAGTATAACAGTGAAACAATACTGAAGGAACAAAAGAGCAGCAGACTCACAGACTCCGAGAAGGGACTAGCAGTTACCAAGGGGGAGGGTTGGGAGAGGGTGGGTGGGGAGGGAGGGAGAAGGAGATAATGGGGTATCGTGATTAGTGCACATGGTGTGTGTGGGTTCATGGGGAAAATAGTGTAGCATAGAGAAGACAAGTAGGGATTCTGTGGCATCTTACTACACTGATGGACAGTGACTGCAATGGGGTATGGGGAGGACTCGATAATAAGGGTGAATGTAGTAACCACATTGATTTTCTTGTGAAATTTTCATAAGAGTGTAAAAACTAAAAATAAAAAAAGAATATATTCTACTGTTGAGTTAAGTGTACTATAGATGTCTGTTACATCTAGTAGGTTTTTAGTGTTCAATTCTTCTATTTTCCTATTGATCTTCTACCTAGTTTTTCTGTTGAAATTGGTGTATTGAGGTTTCTGATTACTATTTTGATTTTCTATTTTTCCCTTCATTTATGGCAAATTTTGTTGCATTTATTTTGGTACTTAGTTGCTAGGTGCATATGTTTGTAATTCTTATATTTGGGAGATTGTCCAAGATGGTGGCATAGGAAAACATTGAATTCACTTCCTCCCATAGACACACTGAATCTACATCTACATATAGAGTGATTCCTTCTGAAGAAGGACTGAAGGATCATTGGACAGCTTGTGCAACAGAAAATAATAGAGGAACCACATATAGAAGTGTGATAGGAACATGGTAACCAGAGGAACTCCACCCCTGATGTGACCACCTGTAGTATACAGTGGTATCACTGAGAATCCCCCATGCACACTTGCCCACATCGAGCCACAGCAAAATAGGACACTGAGGCTGTAAGTGAAGGAAATGTATATATTAATCCTAGACTGTTTGCAAAATGGGTGAACTACTAGAATTCTCCATGGTGTTCAATGTGCTAGGAATTTCTATTGTTTATGTTTCTCCTCCACCTTGAGAGTGCATATGAGATCAGGGTTCAGGCACTATAGCTCCCAAGTGAGCTTTGGGATTCCAAGTAAACCACACCAGCTCCAGCCATTCCCCAAGTAGCCCAACATTTGATCCAGTTCCAGCAATCCTTCCAGAGCAGTACTGGTGTGGAGTACCCCAGCCAACACCCACTGCAGTTCCAGCTCTCCTGCTAGGAAATCTCTGGTGCAGAGAACCCTGTGATCCACCCAGCTTCCTCCCATTATGGCTACAGCAGTCTTACCAGGATGTCCACATCATCAGATGCCCCAGCCTATACCCACTGCATCTCCAGCTGTCCTGCTGGGGTAGCCCCAGAATGGATCACCTCAGAACTAACTCCATGGTCTGCTTCCACTCCAGCTCCAACTGTCCAACCAGGGAAGTCCCTGCATGGAGTGCCGAGAAACTGCTAGCCCATGCCTGCTCCAACTTCAGCCAACTTACCAGAGCAACCATGGTGTAGAGTTCCCTGGGATGTGTCAACCACACACATCCAAGCTCCTACCTTCCTGCCAAAGCACCCACTATGTGCAGTGCTCCACCCAGCACCTGCTCCAGCCATCAGGTAAGGTACCATGGCATGGTGCTCCCCCCAGAACATTCTTAGCATATGCCAGCTCCAGTTCCAGCTGTCTTGCTAAGGCAACACTGGCATGAAGAACCTCAAGTTCACCCATTCTAGTTACAGCTATCCCACCAAGGAAGTCCTGTCACACAGCTCCCCAGGAAGTGTCAGCCCCCACCTGCTTCACCTCCAGCTGGCCAGGCAGCCACCAAGCACACATAGTCTACACAGAGGATATTCCTACAAAGGTCATTCCTTCAAAACCAGGAAAGGGAGCTGTTCAACCTAATTCACATAAACAAACAAAAAATAGTCAATGAGCAGAACTAGGAATATATTTCAAACAAAAGAATAAGATGAAACTCTAAAAAAAACCCCTAAAGAAATGAAGTAATTTACATAATAAAGAAATCAATGTAAGAGTCTCAGTGATGCTCTATGAACTCAGAAGTATTGAGGAACACAGTGAGAAATTCAACAAATTAGAAAATACAAGAAAGTACCAAACAGATGACACAAAGTTGAAGAATATGAAATATGAACTGAAAAGTACACTAGAAGGAATCAACAACAGATTAGATGATAGAGAAGAATGGATAAGTAATCTGGAAGAGAGAATAGTGGAAATTATCCAATCAAGATAGCAAAATGAAAAAAAGAACTTTAAAAAATGAGAATAGCTTAAGGGACCCTTTGAGACAACATAAAGCAGAATAAATTCACATACAAGTCCCAGAAGGAAGTGAGATAGAAAGTGGCAAAAAAATGTATTTGAAGAAATATTGGCTGAAAACTTCCCTAACCTGTGGAATTAAACAGACATCCAAGTCCAGGAGGTACAGAGAGTCCTAAATAAGATGAAACCAAAGATATTCATATGAAGAAGTATAATGATAACTAAAATAGCAACATTAAGCATAAAAAGAAAAGGCAGCAAGAGAAAAATGAAGAGCCCCATAGAAGGGAAATCCCATAATATGATCAACTAATTTTTCATCAGAAAAATCTGTAGTCCAGAAAGGAGTAGCAACATATATTTAAAGAGATGAAAAGGAAAAACTTGCAACAAATAATACTCTGCCTGGTAAACTAATCATTCAGAACTGAAGAACAGATAAAATTTACCAGACAACCATCTGGGAGTTCATCACCACTAAACCAGCCTTACAAAAAATGTTAAATGTTAAATGTTAAATGTTAAAGACTTACAGAAATGTTTTCTTTTCCTTAAGTGGAAAATAAAGGAAAATAACTAGAAGTAAAAATATATATGAAAGAAAAAAATATATAATAGCAAATACCAAGAAAAGGCAGGAAACCAGCCACTTAAAAAAAAAGTTAGTATGAAAGTTAAAAGACTAAAATAGTAAAGTCAATTGTAACTACAGTTGTAAATACAATGAGTAGTTAGGAGATACACAAAGTAAAAGATGTCAAATGAGATATCAAAAACGTAGTGCATTTAGAATGTGTTCAAACTTAAGTGATATCAGCTTAAAATAGATTGACATATATGTCAATATATATAAACCTCTTGGTAACCACAGACTAAGAGATACACAAAAAATAAAAATAAAGGAACCAAAGCATAACATTAAAGAAAACCATGAAACCATAAGGCAAAATTCCAAGGGAAGGAACAGGGAAGAACAGCAAAAATGATCAGAAAGCAATTAAGAAAATGGTAATAAATATATACCTCTCGATAATTATTTTCAATGTAATTGAACTAAATGTTACAATCAAAAGACACAGGGTGGCTGAATGTATTTTTTTAAAAAAGGCCCATGTATATGCGGCCTACAAGAAACTCACTTCAGATATAAGGGCATACACAGACTAAAAATTAAAGGACAAAATATATATATTCCATACAAATTGAAACAAAAAGAAACAGTTGTAGCAATACTCATACCACACAAAAGACTTTAAAACAAAGAATGTAACAGAGAGCAAAGAACATTACATAATGATAAATGAGTCAATCCAAGAAGAGGATACATTCATAAATATTTATGACCCCAACATAGGAGCATATATGTATATAAAGCAAATATTAACATACGTAAAGGGAGAAATTAACAGAAATACAATAATGGTAGGGGTCTTTAACACCTTACTTGCATCAATGGATAGATCATTCAGGCAGAAAATCAATAAGGAAACATGGGTTTAAAGGGCACATTACAACAAATAGATTTAATAGATATATACAGAATATTTCATCCCCAAATTACAGAATGCACATCCTTTCCAAGTTCACACATAATATTCTCCAGAATAGAGCACATTTTAAGCCACAGAACAAGTCTCAATAAATTTAAAATTGAAATTATATCAAACAACTTTTCTGACCACAGTGACATGAAACTAGCAATTAATTAAAAGAAAAAAACTGAAAAAATACAAACACGCAGAAACTAAACAACCAATGGGCCAAAAAGAAATCAAAGAGGAAATAAAAAGTATTTTAATACAAATGAAAATGGAAACCCATCTTTCTAAAATCTATCAGAAACAAAAAAAGTAGTTCCAAGAGGGGAAGTTCATAGCAATGCATGCCTACCCCAAGACACAAGAAAAATCCCAAATAAACAACATTGTTATGGAAAATACTGAAAAAAAGTCTGGACTACATCACCGACGGAAAAAACCAAGTGGCACTAGGAGGTCTTGGAGTGTTGAGGCTTTATTTCACACCGGCAAGCTCAGAGGGGAGTAATCTCCCAAAAAGTCTGAGCCCCGAACAAAGGAAAAGGGAGCAATATATACCTTTCTGCTTCCTTATCTGTAACATTCCTATGGGCACAGCGAGCGAGCAGGCAATGGTGAGGGAGTTTAGGGAATGAACCGTGGGACCAGGTGCTCAGCAGAGTGGGAACCAGGGGAGTGTACTTTTTTTGCTTGGGTTGAGGAGGGAGTTGAGGCAGAGGGAGCCACCTCATAAATTACTGTCCTTGTAGTGTTGTTTATGTTGAGGATGGAGGGGTGCAAGACAGAGTGGAGCCACCTGCTAAGTTGCTGTCCTTGTAAATTTTCCCTATCAATATAACTTAATGCCAAAAAGAAATAGAAAAGGAACAAAGGCAAAAATTCATAAAAGGAAGGAAATAATAAAGATCAGAATGGGAGTCAAACAGAAGAAGATGGCTGAATAGGATGGCAAGGCAAAAACCTCCCACAAACACAGAGAGAAAGCAACTACAATATAATCAACCCTGAAAATGACCTAGTAAAAAAAGAAGACCACATAGAAGAGGGCAAAGTGGCAGAACTATGATTGATTGAGAACTATGATTGATTGATTGATCTTCTTCCATTCCACAAGTAGAAGGGAGTGAAATGGAGCAGGGAGGAGATAAATGCTCAGAAATCCAGCACAGCTGGCCCTGAAGATCTGCTCAGGGACTATGAGTCCACATTGCATTGGGCTTTGATGATTAACAGGCCTGGAAAAATGGGAAGTTAGAGTGCTGTGGGTGACCAAGTCCCCTGTTGCTTGTGGAGGACTGGTGAATTCTGTTGGTGCCACTGAGATCCAACACAAGGGTGACAGTTTGAAAGATTTGCTAGCAGTGGAAAGTATGCCAGAATGGTGAGGGTCAGAGGGAGCTTTCTGCAGAGGAGAAAGGATTGGTGGACAATACTTTATCAGCCCTCTCCCAGCCCAACTGGTCAGGCACTTTTGGGGAGCCAGCTGTGGAACTCTCCAACTGCCTTCCTGGCAGTTCACCTCAGCAGTGGCACTCCCCTGCATACCTGAGACAGGGACCATAGATGTAGTCAGAGTAGGGGGAGGGTCCCCCGAGGGGGCAGGGCGGGATATTTGCTGTCAGGGCAATGTAACGACATGCAAGGAAACCCCCTACTAAAACTCTATGTTAAACATTGAGCTCTAGAATCATTCTTCAGTGAGATCAGTTAATGTTCCCCAGATAAAGAAGAGTAGCACATGTTTTATCATGCTAATCATTTGTAGCCATGTGTAAGATTCACTTTAGCATACTAAAAGGCCCAGGCCTATGTGCTGTCTTTCCTCCTTTTGGATCTGACAGGTGATTCTGCAAACTGAGCAACTAACTTAGCATGAGGACCCAGTATAGTAAAGGGCAGGAAGAATTCCATCTTGAAGATAAGATTGCATTTTAACACCCAGGAAGTTCAAGAGGCAAGATTCTTAAGCAAGTAGACAATACATCAGCCCACCTTGGGGGCTAGGCAGGCAGCCTTTTGATATGCTTCCAGACCAAGGCGCTGGTGTCCCAGAGAGAAATCAAGGCAGGAAATTCCTTACAGTTAAGTTAATTTTTAATATTCAGGGACCACTTAACAAGTCCCCACCCCTAAGTGTTTTCATGTTCTAGAAAAATCCTCAACTGCCTATAAAACCCCCTAGACAATGCACCACTACGTACTCTCTTGTCCCCTCCTGGCATGAGCTGGGAGCTCTGTCCTTTCACTTTATCTCCAAATAAAAGCCTGTACCTTGCTCTCCTACGTTGACTGTTTGTGAAGCTCATTCTTCAGCTCTGTAAACAAGAACCCCGGCATCATTTTTGGGGGCTCGTCCGGGATAACTTCGGAGGTGAGTATAGGCATCCTAGCCTGCCTTTTCTTTCACTGTCCTTATAGAAGGAAGCCATCTGTGGCACACAAAATAGGGTGCTTGTCAGCCACTTAAATGGGACTAGCCTGGCTGTTGATCTCAAAGTCTCAAGCGACAGCTTCCCCTGCATCTCCCTCAGTGGATCCCCAATCTCCCTTGGGAGCCGGGAATGTCAGCGGAGTGGAGGCCAGGATTCCCTTTCAGAGGCATCTCCTTGGATGTGAGGGACTGAGGAAAGCCGTAGGCAACTGCGAGAGTCTAGGCTGAGGCTACACTTCAGCGGTTTCTCAAAGGCCCGCGTGTCTGGAATCAGACCCCGACAGCCCAGCTGGGTATCCATGAGGAGCGTCTCTCTTTCTCTTTGACTTCCAGCCTGCTTCTTCAGGCCACCCTGGCCTCAGTGAGGCAGGGGGCATTCCTAACTCCCTTCTAACTTTATCAATTTCATGGAACCCAATGCTCACCATGGCAAGGTAGGAGATCCACGCTCCACTCTTATTCCTAACTAAAATGCTATACTTTTTATCTCATAAAAATGTGTCTCGGCACCCGTTAGCCACTTAAAAGACGATTAGCATCAGCTACCAGTCTTAAGTCTCGGGTGAAAGGTTTCCCGGTGTCTGCCGCTCCTTGATCCCCTGCCTCCAGATGGACAGGAATATCGGGGAGTGACTGAGCCGATTTCCTACTTTCCTCTCCTAATCTGTGGACTCCGAGGGCAGACCGGACTAGTAGACAGTGGTTCTTGGATCTCGGCTCCGGCCGATTGATCTGATGGCACTGAGTGAACCTCCAGCTAGGCTGCTGCCTATGCGAGAGTCGCCAATGACACCTGACCTCTTGTCTCAGTGATAAGATTTCTTACAGTGGGTGACTAGTGGGATAATTTCCAGGCAGTGGCAGAAACTGGTGTTTGAGAGTGAAGGGTCCCCACCAGTAAGATGGCAAACTTCCGGCATCTCTTCGGGGTCCTCAGTTCCCGCCGGCACCACCTGAAGCCCAATCACCTCTTGCCCCCCTCCCAATCCCAGCACCTAGCCCACAGCCAACAGCCCTGTAGAAGTGACACCTCAATCAATTCATTCCCCTTCCTATATAACCCAGCACCTTTCCCTAATAAAGCAGAACTCTCCGGTGAATTGCTGCTATGTGTCGCTCCTTTCCTTTCATTGGTGCCGAAACCCGGGAGACGGGACACCCCAACTGGGCCCCGTCTTCCCCCCGACACCAGCAGCAGCTTGCCCTCGTCCTCTTTTTCCGGCGCTGGCTCATCACACTCACCACTCCTCTCTGGCCTTTAGGTAAGTTTTCCCCCCGGAGTGGGCCACTCTTCTCCGAGCTATCGCAGTGCCATTGACCGTGATCGTCCGGCAAGGCCCGGACACTTGGAGATGAGGAGGGAACTCTCCCTGCCTCAGGCCTTCACGGCTGCGGCGGACCCTCAGGCCCCTACTCCAACAGCCATAAATCCTCACCTCAAGCCTTTACGGCTGCAGCGGACGCTCAGGCCCCTCCTCCAACAGTCATAAATGCATTCACCGTCCCTTCCATCAGTGCTAAAAGTTTTTAAGCAAAATTTCCCCGGGGTGAGCCACACTTCCCCGAGCTATCGCAGTGCCATTGACCGTGATCGTCCAGCAAGGCCCTGACGCTTGGGGATGAGGAGGGAACTCTCCCCGCCTCAGGCCTTCACGGCTGCGGCCGACTCTCAGGCACCCCCCTCCAACAGCCATAAACGAGGTGACTCCTTTGTGGATGAGAACGCTCCCTTTTCCCCCCCTCCTCCTTCTGCTCTGTCCACCGAAAACACCTAGCGCTAGGTACCTCGTGACTCCGGCACTCTGCCTTCTTAGGGAAGTCTGGGTGACGACCCACACTTCCTAAGAAATTCTGACTCGTATACGAGTTTCCGCAGACCACCAAGGATCATCGGAGATGCCCTTTGTCTCCTTGTGGTCTACTTCCAGTTCGAGGATCTCTGTTCGTCTTCCCCTGTTTGTCTCCTTCTCTCTCCTTTAGCCATGGGAGCCTCCTCATCCCTCCCTGAAAGTTCACCTCTTGAATGCCTGCTTAAGCATCTGGCTACCCTCTCCCTGATGCCTGATATAAAACCAAAACTTCTCCGTAAATATTGCTCCCAAGATTGGCCGACATACCCCCTAGACAATAACAACCAATGGCCCGCAGGGGGAACTCTTAATCCTAACATCACTCGCAATCTTTTTAACTACTGCCAGCGCCTGAAAAAATGGAAGGAGATTCCCTATATCAAAGCTTTCCGCCTCCTCCTCTCCCCGCCCCCTCCCAAGTTCTCCTAGCCTGGAAGCCGCCGCCCCTGCAGAAGCCTCCCGTTCACTCCCTTCCCCTTCTTCTTCTACAACAGCCCTCCTCCCTTCCTCCCCAACCATCTCCTCCCCCATCTCACCTCCTCCACCTTCATTCCCTGCAGTTTAAGCCTGAGCCTTTCAGCCCCCCTTTAACTAAGTCCCAGGGGCCTCCTCCGTCTTTGCCCTCATCACCTGTTTCTCCCCTGTTAGGGACTGCCTTTGTCTTCTCACATGTTTGTAGAGAGAATGGGAAAGCACCTCCCCCCATGTCTGAACGCAGCATGGGAAAGCACAAGCTAAAAAAAACTGGTGCAGTCCTTAGAAGTTATCTGTCCACAAAAACATGTGCAGTCCTTAGAAGTTATCTGTCCACAAAAACATATCTTGCCAAGACTCCTCACTCTGAAAATAGGGAGACCTTAAAGATGTGTAGAAACACTGCCCCTGCTTCTAGCTATGCCCTTCCTCCACTTGCCGATGTGGCAAGAATAGAAAACAACGCATTCCATAAGCAATTAACTGGAGCCCTGCTGTAGCTCAATTAGTAGAGCATGAGACTCTTAACCTCAGAGTCATGAATTCAAGCCCAACTAGAGCAGCAGAGGCAAGCAGCTGGGCTGCAGGCTGGCAACATGTGAGTCTGATTCTATCTTTCTTTATTTTCTTTGCCCCCCTTCTGCACTTCAGGACCTGCTTGAATAGGCACAGCTAGACCACGTCACTCCCCCACAGACTGAGCCAGAACCCTTCAGTCCCCCTCAGACTCAGTCCCGAGAGCCTCCCAAAATTATCGCCCCCCTCTGGGAAGTAGCAAGATCCGAAGGCATCCTGCGCGTTCACATCCCTTTCTCCTTAGGAGATTTAGCCCAACTAGAGAAACGCTTAAGTTCCTTTTCCACTGATCCCACGACATACATCAGGGAGTTTCAATGGACCCTCCAGTCTTACAGCCTCACACATCATGACATTTTCATGCTCCTGGCCAATACTCTCCTCCCTGAAGAGCGTAGACGAGTTTGAGACTTCGCCCAAATGCACGCTACCGAAACCCACAAGACTGACCCCACCTATCCCCCTGGCCCCACTGCTGTCCCTGAACAAGACCCACACTGAGATTATAACACCGCCATGAGTCTCTGCTCTCGAAATATTTTTGCCTCCTGCTTAATAGCAAGTCTGAAAAAGGCAGTTCGTAAAGTAGTCAATTTTCAAAAGCTCCAAGACATAATTCAAAAGAGAGACGAAACCCCCTCTGAGTTCTTAGACTCACTCAAGCCCTATTACAGCATACCAGCCTGGACCCAGAAACACCTGAAAGAAGACATGTCCTTATGACATCCTAGCTCAAAGCTATCCCGACATTAAAGATAAACTCAAAAAGTTAGAACAGGGCCCCACTATCCCACAGACTGAGATCCTAACAGTGGCCTTTAAAGTCTTCCATAACCGGGAGGAGGAGAAAGAATGCCGTAAACAAAAGGCTGATCAGGCCAATTTCCAGATGTTAGCCCAGCTGATAAAACCACAACCTGGGCGCCCCTCTACAAACAAGCTCCCACCAAGAGCTTGTTTCAAGTGTAGAAAAGAGGGACATTGGTCAAGGGCGTGCCCCTCCCCCAGATCTCCTACCATCCCATGCCCCAGATGCCACAGAAAGGGCCACTGGGGGTCTGATTGCCCAACCACCCAAAGGGGAGGCTGGACGAACAACCCCCATCCTAAGCCCGCCATAGTGGGGCTGGCAGAAGAAGATTGACGGGGCCTGGGAGCTTCTCGCCCGACCATTTCCATCACCAAACAGGAGCCCAGGGTTACTTTAACAGTAGACGGTCGCCCCATCTCCTTCCTCCTAGATACAAGAGCCACCTTCTCAGTCTTGCGAGAATACCGGGGCCCTACCACGCCAGCCATTACTCCTATAGTCGGGGTAGGAGGTAAACAGATTTTCCCATTAAAACCACCCCCCCCTTTTAAGCACAATCCTAGACAGTCCCATACGTTTCTCCCACTCCTTCCTAGTTATGCCCCAGTGTCCCTTCACTAAGACGAGACAACCTTTCCCTCCTCCACATTTCCATAACTATATCCACTCCCACAGCCCCCAGTACTCCCTTTCTGATGGCCCTCATAGCCGACAACCCCCCTCTACCCAATGAAAGCTCCAGTTCCGCCCTCATACACCCTGTAAATCCCAAAGTTTGGGACATTACAAGCCCCTCCGTGGCCCTATGTCCCCCTGCCTCTATCAAATTATGTGACCCCTCTCAGTATATCTGTCAGGCCCAATACCCCCTAACCACTTCAGCCCTCATAGGCCTCCAACCTATCATTCAAGAAGACCCACTCACTCCCCATTTAATACCCCCATATTAGCTGTTAAAAAAACCAACGGATCTTTCCGCCTTGTCCAAAACCTTCGCCTCATCAACATAGCCATTGTCCCTATCCATCCCTTAGTTCCAAATCCATACAGCCTCAGCATCCCACTTCTCAGTCCTAGATCTCAAGGACCCATTTTTCTATCCCTCTAGACCCCTGCTCCCAAGATTTTATGATCTTCACCTGGAAGGACACATACACAAGACATTCTGAACAACTCACTTAGTTTTGCCACAAAGCTTCCAAGATAGTCCCCATATTTTTAGACAGGTCCTAGCTCAGGACCTCAAACAGTTTCATCATGATCACTCCAAGTCCACCTTATTACAATACATGGACAATCTTCTACTCTGCAGTCCCTCGTGGGAACAGTCTCAACTTGACACTGCCTCCCTACTTAACCTTCTAGCTTCCAGAGGTTACCGAGTATCCCCCGTCAAAGCTCAAATCTCTTCCCCTCCTGTCACTTACCTCAGATTCCTTCTATCTCAACAAAGAAAGTCCATTACCTTAGACAGAAAATGGCTCCTCTCTGACCTGCCTGTTCCCAAAGCCAAGACAAAAATTCTTCCCTTTCTAGGCCTGGCTAGATATTTTAGAGTGTAGATCCCTAACTTCTCCCTGTTAGCAAGTCCCCTATACGACCTCAGCAAGGGCCCCCCTAAAGAACCATTATCCTCCTCACCCCGACACTCCTTCATTAAGCTCCGTCAAGCCCTTGTGAAAGCTCCAGCTCTCCATCTCTCTGATTTGTCGAAACCCTTCTCATTATACATTCATGAGAGGTCCAGTCAAGCTCTAGGAGTCCTAGGCCAATATTATGGCCCATCCTTTGCCCCAGTAGCTTATCTCTCCAAGCAATTAGACCCCACAGTTTGGGGATGGGCCCCCTACCTACGAGCATTAGCCGCTAGACAGCTCTTGCAGAAAGAAGCTCATAAACTGACATTCAGGGCGTCCCTTACCATTCTGTCCCCACATCACCTAAAAGATCTCTTAACCTACAAAAGTTCATAGACTCTCCCTCCCTTCAGACTCCTGACCTTACTGTCCTCTTTCCTTCAAAATCCCGTTCACCCCCTTTGCCATCCATACCCGAATCATGACTTTTTCCTCCTTTACTGCTCTCTTGCTTTTTTTCCTCATTCTTGTTGTCTTCCCCGCCACCCCAGCCTCCTTTGTATGGAGATTCAAAGTCAGACAGACTTACACACAGCATCAAACAAAAGTTACCGCCCTCATTGCCACACCAGACTGCCCTCTGAAAAGCTGCTCTGAGCCTTTATACCTCCACTTTCCTCCCTCCACCGAAGTGTTCACTAGCAGCTACCCTTATTCTCCCTACCTCTGCTTCCTCTATGACCAAAAACAAGCCTATCGCAGGTGATAGCCAGACACCTACAGGAAATGTCCCTACTGGTCTTGCGCCATTCACTACATGAGTAACTTCCAGTACCCACAGTATTACTCCTCCAACCGTTTCATGAAATATCCCAATGGCTCATTCTACTTATCAATCCCAGATCCCTGGGACTCTCGATGGGCCGCCGGAGTCAAAGCCTTAGTTTACTATGAGGGATCCTCGACCCCCAATGGTACCCTTCATATCTCTCGAAAGTATGTTCCCTCTCATTCCCAGATCTCTCAAGTTGCATCAGATAGCAGACATTCAGAAAAAGTCATTATCCAAACTCTTGACGGCGCCTCTTCATCTTCTTATCCCCGCCCCTCTTCCCATTTCTCCTACTCTTCATTACAGCGCATTCAGGACACCACCATCTTTCTCAACCACACCCTTAACACAGCCAATTGTTTCTTGTGCGCATCACTACAGCACCCGCTGCTGGCCGCCGTGCCCCTTAATATTTCCAATTACTCCTTCCATGCAGAAAGACAACCCCTCTGCCCCCTGGCAGACATACCCCTATGGAAACCAGAATACGCAGATAATCTCACCATCCACCACTGTGTAAGCCCAACTCCACCCCCCTCCAGCGCACTTCACTGCCTCTCTATCTACACCCCTACCTCCAGCTCTAAGACTTTTACGCAACCAGGACACTTCTTTTGGTGTAATGGCAGTCTTTTCAATTCACTGCCTCTCAACTCTGATACACCCTGTATTCTCGTCACCCTAATCCCACAATTTACACTTTACAGCATGGCAGAATTTCTTGAGCTCCAACCTCCCTTGCCCTCGCGCACAAAAAAGAGCTGCTTTCCTTCCCATCTTGGTCAGTAGCTCTTTGATCACCTCAGCCATTGGGGCAGGGTTTTCGGGAGAAGCCTTGGGTTACTCTTTATGGGCAGTTAGAGATCTCAACGCCAAACTTGAGGGAGCCCTGACATCCACTGCCGATTCCCTAGCCTCTCTCCAAAGACAAGTCACTTCGCTAGCTAAGGTCACCCTTCAAAACCGGCGGGCCCTAGATCTGCTTACACCCGAGAAGGTCGGCACCTGCGTCTTCCTCTGGGAAGAGTGCTGCTATTACATCAACGAATCCGGCATTGTAGAAACTGACATCACCAAACTCACCGACCTTGCCTCCAGCCTCCACTCTGCTTCCAATTCCAACCCATTCTCTTCAATACTAACAAAACCCCTCCTCACCTAGCTCTGGCCCATTGCAGGCCCCATAATAATCATTCTTCTCGCCTGTCTCTTCTTACCTTGTATAATAAAGTTCATCAAATCACAAGTCGGAAAAATCTCTAATCAAGCTTTCAATCAGCTTTTACTCAGGAACTACCAGCTTCTGGCCACAGAAGATCCCTCACCCTCACATGACCTCCTCACCACATGCTGAGATGGACCCGTCTCTCCACTGGAAGCTGTTCCTAGAAACAATGGCAGCAGACGCCTGGCTCCTGACACCCATATCCTCTTGGCACCATTGGAATCAACAGGTCCTCGACCTATGGTTACAGGGAACCTTCATTGATTTCCAAACCTGAAGAAGTCCACATCTACTTATCCTTACTGTGGGGAGTCCTATCACCCCTTTCCTCCCAATCCTCAAGCCCTCACTCCCTTCTCCGCCCCTGTTCAGCAAGAAACAGCCAGAGAGAAAGCAACTTCCACAACCCCATGGAGGAGAAAGGGAGGAATGAAGGGCCCCCACCAGTAAGATGGCAAACTTCCGGCTTCTCTTCGGGGGTCCTCGGTTTCGCCGGCGCCACCTGAAGCCCAATCACCTCTCGCCCCCCTCCCAATCCCAGCACCTAGCCAGCAGCCACCAGCCCCGTAGAAGTGACACCTCAATCAATTCATGCCCCTTCCTATATAACCCAGCACCTTTCCCTAATATAACCCAGCAATTTCCCTCCGGTGAATTGCTGCTGTGTGTTGCTCCTTTCCTTTCAGTTTATAATAGCCTGCTTCTCATTGTTTACTAAACATTAAGGTACCTAATAGTTTTAAGTTCTGATAGTTAACTCTGATATGTTCCAGAGGGCCCCTGGAACATATCAGAGGAATTTTTTCTCATTGGAGAAAGTATTTGGGTAATTTGGCTTATTTAATTACCTGCTTAATTACCTGGAAAGCACTGCCAAAGGGAATGATGCTAAACTTTGTTACTGAATGTTTTGTGTTACAGAAATATCAGAATTTCCTTATGTCAACTGTCTTACAGTAAGCTCTCATCAGATCTTTAACCATTGTCATTTATAAGTAGTTTGTCATTTAGAGTCACTATTATTGCTCCTAAGCTAGTAAAGAACCAGATTTCAGCAGAACAGGTATTAGTTACATAAGATTAAGTAACTAAAGATGATTTTGTGGCTTTTTGTTTCAAATGTTGCTCATAAAGTGTTTAAAGCTTTTTTTCTTAAGCTGACTGACAACAGTTTTGTAAATTACAATACCTTTATAAGCAGAATTGAAACATTTATCTTTCTCTCTACCTGACCCCTCAAGAATTTAAAGGCTTTCAGTATTTTTATATTTCATGGCAGTATTTGCATAAGTTCAATAAGAACCTGCTTTCCTTGTAAGAAGACCAATTAAAAACACAGATTATACTACCAAGGCTTTGACTAGAATATCATACCTGAGAGACACGTGCATAAAGCTCAGATATGAACAGCTTTAAGGAACTAAGGTTGACTTTATAAAGCCAACAAAGCCCCTTGGAAGAACTGGCCTGGTACCTTGTTACAGGTTCCTAGCAGCCTTACCAGGTGAGTAAAGAAGGTCACTTCCTGGCAGGTACAGGAACCTCAGGATGTCTTGACTTCGAGAAGAGAGGAATTCACCCAGATCTACAGGTACCACAGGCAAAACCTGAGAGCAAGTCTTACTTGGCTTTCTAACCTCGAGAGGCCTTTAAAAGTTCAATCTGAAATTCTTTACAAAAAGTTCCAGCAAAGCACATTTAAAAGAGCCTATGTAATCAATTGCTCTTTTTGCTGCACTTATGCAAATAATAAAGCCAAGTGTTATTTTCTTAATCTGGTTACTTCTAATAAAAATGAGGGTGATTTTGGAGAAAAGTATTGTTTCAATAATGCAGCCTTATCCATACTAAATCCTAATACTAGTCATTAGGACATAAACTAGATCCAGAATTCTAGCTTCTTCAAAATATCTGACTATGATTTCCCAGAGGTTTTAGTTTTCTCCTATCATTTCAATTAAAGTTTTACTATTTCTAGTTCTTATATTCAACCATGCATTCTTAATCTCATCAAGTTTGTCCTTCCAGAATGGAAAATCCAACTCCAGATACTGCTACTTAACTTAATAACGTGATTTTTTCTATCTTGCCTAGAAGCCACAAAACTGCAAATAGTAATTGAAATGGAACCTGGAATAGAAGTGCCCATCTTCTGAGGCCCTCTCAACCGTCCACTGATGGAGACCTAGCTGCACCCCTTACTGCGCCCCCTCTCAGCATGAAGGAGCCAGAGCGGTCATCGCCTCCTTTCCCTAGCAGCAGCCAGGGTCTCTATCTGCAGAGGGGGGAATGAGACAGGGACCATAGATGTAGTCAGAGTAGGGTGAGGGCCCCTTGAGGGGGCAGGGCGGGATATTTGCAGTCAGGGCAATGTAACTACATGCAAGGAAACCCCCCCTACTAAAACTCTATGTTAAACATTAAGCTCTAGAATAATTCTTCAGTGAGATCAGTTAATGTTCCCCAGGTAAAGAAGAGCAGGACATGTTTTATTTTGCTAATCATTTGTAATGATGTGTAAGATTCACTTTAGCATACTAAAGATCCAGGCCTATGTGCTGTCGTTCCTCCTTCAGATCTGATGAGGTGATTTTGCAAACTGAGCAACTAACAGCATGCAGACCCAGCTGTAGACGACATAGTAAAAGGCAGGAAGAATTCCATCTTAAAAGATTGCATTTTAACATCCAGGAAGTTTGAGAGGCAGGATTCTTCAGCAAATAGACAATACCTCAGCCCACCTTGGAGGCTGGGCAGGCAGCCTTTTGATATGCTCCCAGACCAGATGCCAGTATCCCAGAGAGAAATCAAGGCAGGAAATTCCATATGTTAAGTTAATTTTTAACATTCAGGGACCACTTAACAAGTCCACATCCATAAGTTTTTTTTCACGTTCCCAAATATCCTCAACTGCCTATAAAACCCCTAGACAACACACCACCACGGACTCTCTTGTCCCCTCCTGGCATGAGCTGGGAGCTCTGTCCTTTCACTTTATCTCTAAATAAAAGCCTGTACCTTGCTCTCCTACCTTGAGGGTTTGTGAAGTTCATTATTCTGCTTCATAAACAAGAACCCCAGCATCACTAAGAGAGCTGTGTGACAACTCCAAATGAAAGAATATTTGCATAATCATGGTCCCAGAAGGAGAAGAGAGATCTAAAGGGGTAGAAAATCGGTTTGAAGAAATAACAGCTCAAACTTCCCCAATAGAAGTATCATATGATCCGGCAATCCAAACTTTGGATACATAGCCAAAGAAATGAAATCACAGCCATGAAGATATATCTGCAGCCCATGTTCAAAGCTTCATTATTCACAATAGCCAAGTTATGGAAACAATCTACATGTCTGTCCAGACACCCTGTCATTTGCAATAACATATGACCTTGAGGGCATTATGCTAAGTGAAATAATACAGACATAAAATGACAATACTGCATAGTATCATTTATGCATGGAATCTTAAAAACAGAAAGTCAAACTCCTAGAAACAGAAAATAGAAAAGTTGTTGCCAGGTTGTGGAGTGGAGGAAGTAGGGAGAAGTTGGTAAAAATGTACAAATTTTCAGCTATAATATGAATAATGTCTGAGGATGTAATTTATAATATGGTGACAATACTTGATGACACTGTATTCTATAACTGAAATTTGCTAAGAGGGTAGAATTTAAATGTTTATGTATATATATCCATATCTACATCTCTATCTATATGTGTCTCCTGTCATATTGATGAATATCCTCAGGCTAATAATTTAGCATATAGAGACAATATTAAATATTATGCATATTAACTGGTTTGTATTGTCATGTAGAAAGATGTTTCATTGATGTGTCACATTGTTACTCTGATGCAGATCATTATGTAAGGAAATCAAAATTAAGAAATACAGAAATGCTTTTGAGGAATCTTCAGGAATTTGTATTTCAAGGGAAGCTGTTTTCATGATTAACCTTGAAGAGATAGAATTATTAGGTTATATTTAGTACTATCCAACCCCATCATTGTGTATCTTTTGGCTGTTAAAATTTACTGACCTGTTTTGATCTTTCTTTGTATACTTTCTTTGTCTCACTTTACTTCATTGTCTCTTGCCTTTGCCATTCACCCATCCTACTTTCTTTTGCCTATTACCCTTTTATTGTATTAAATTTCTTACAATTTTCATATGGATTAGCTGAGAAATAAATATAAAATTTGCATTAACCATTATTGGTATAGATAACCTCCATGGAATAAACTGACAACGTCATAAATTGCACATGGTACAATTTGTTATTAACTAAAAATTAAAGAATGAGTAACATTCTGGCAGCATCTAGATTTGAGAAAGATAGAATTTTACCTATGTAATTATTAAGATTATAAATTAAAATAATATATGATATAGATGAGGCAAGCAGAAATGGAGATTCTCCTAACCATCTGGTGGAAATGTAAATCAGTACAGCAATTTAAAATAATATTATGACAGTATATATAGTAAATTGGAATACAATTCTAAGATACAGAAATTCCAACTCTACAAACTTTTCTAAGGAAATACATGTAAAAGTGTTCATTGCTATGTGGTATTATTAGCAAAATGTTGGGAAAACCTAAGATGTCCATCAAAGGCAGAATGGACAAATAAATTATGGTATAGTTATATAAGTTAACATTACAATGATTTTAAATGAATCAACCAGATATAATTGCTTAATATCAATAGATCTCAAAAATAGAATTACATAAAAAATAACTTATATAATGAATTATACAATCTGTTGCCATATACTAAATGTTTTAGCATTTATTAATATTAGTATTGTCATATTATGAAATGAATGGTCATAATATCATAGTCATAATAGATGAAATAAAAGACATAGAAAGTGACCTGGAAGAAAGCAAATTAGATGTATGTTAGGTTGGGCAATGGGAATAAAGATAATAAAATGGTAGAAAATGTAATGCATCTAGACTGATAGAAAGTTTGACTAAATTAGTGTAATTTTATGCATTTGAACATATGGCATGAAAACAAAGAGAAAAATGCTTTTAAAAGCAGATTTACATTCCTACAAACAGTGGATGTAGAAATCATGGGCTGTAAGCCAAAGATTGCCAAGTGAATTACCAAATGAAAACACTATGTAAAATTCAAATCCACAGTTTTCTCATCCTCATTTTTACCTTAGAAAAGAAACATTGATTGATTTTTCACAAAAAGGAAAGATTATCTCTGCTTATATCTTTTATTTATCTTGGAAACTCTAGTTGTCCAAGGAAACTTCCCTAGACAACAATCAAAATCTTAGCAAGTTATTTTACAGATATTGAAAAGCCAGTTCTAGGGTTTATGTGGAGACACAAAAATCCAGAATATCCAACACAATATTGAAGGAGAACAAAGTCAAAGGACTGACACTAGATGACATCCAGATAGTATAAGGCTGCAATAATGAAGACAGTGTGATATTGAGGAAAGAACAAATAGATCAGTGGATATATAAAATAGAAATCTCAAATCCAGACCCAACTGATCTTTGACAAAGGAGCAAAAGCAGTATAATAGAGCAAATATAGTCTCTTAAACAAGTGGTGCTGGATCTACTGGGCATTCATATGCAACAAATTTAATCTGTATATAGACTATACATACCTCATAAAAATAACTCAAAATGGATCATAGACCTAAATATGAAACACAAAACCATGAAACTCCTATAACATAAGAGAAAACCTGGATGATCTAGGTTAAAGCAATGTCTTTTTAGATACAACAACAAAGACACAGTTCTTGAAATAACCGATAAGTAAGATTTCATTAAATTAAAAACTTCTGCTCCCTAAAAGACAGTATCAAGAAATTATGGGAGGGAGAAAAAGATGGCACAGTAGGAAGGCAAGGTGGAAACCTCCTCCCACACGCACAGCAAGGAAGCAACTACACAAATACAACTAACTCTGAAAATGACTTCAAGACTGCAGAACAGACCATCTACACATGGTAAAGAAGAGAGGACCACACAAATAAGGGTAAAGTGGCAGAGCCATGATTGATCAAGAACTCAGCCATTCCCCAATCCCAGCCCACAAGCGGAAGGGAAGAGGAACAGAGCAGAGAGGGGATAAGCACTCAGGAACTCTGCACACCTTGCCCTAAATATCTGTTTTGGAAATATGAGTCCACATTGCATTGGGCTTTGGTGATTAATGGAACTGGACACCAGAGAGAATCAGAACACTTTGGGAAGATGAGACTCTTACTGCTTGTGGAGGACAGGCTCACTGCTGACTCCATCCGTCCTGCTGAGACCCAAGATAGAGATAGTAGTTTGAAGGATTTACTAGCAATGGTAAGGGTGTGAGAGAGGCAAGGGTCGTATGGAACTTGCCCCACAGGAGAAAATGGAGGTGGACGACACTTCTCCATCCCTCCTCAGCCTAACTGGTCAGGCATGCACAGGCACCCCAAGTGCTCCAAAACTCTCACTGGCAGCTAAGCCCTGAGGTGCCTCCCTGCCCAGCTGCCCACACACCCAGGCTGATTGGATCAGTAGTAGCAGACTATGCTGCCTGACATGCAAAGGGAGGCTTTCCCAACATTCTTGGCCCTCTCTCAGCTCAACTGGGGAGGCTTCTGTGGGCAGTGCAAGTTGAAATGCTCCTTCATTCTTCCAGGCAGCCATCCCAGTGCCTCTCGCCCACATGTTCACTTGTCTATGCATGCCCAACTGCCCTGCATCCACACCAGCACTGTATACTTGCCCCACCCAACCTGTTAGGCCAGCAGTGCTGCTTACATTACAGGGCAGGCAGAGAGCAGCTCTACCCACAACAATCTCAGCACCAGCACCACTTCTCAGCTCACGAAGGGCCAGCTGAGGGGAGCTTCCGTCTACAGCAGACTGAAATAGGCAACCACAGACAGAAAGGTAAAAAGGCAACATCACCCATAGCCCACCACCAAAACTGGGGCTCCACTGCAAAGGAGAACCAGGCACTTGTTCTGAGCATCACAGGACATCTTCTTCATAAAGACATTACTTTCTGGACTTGGAAGCATGGCAGATACATCTTATACAAAGGAAGAAACACAGAAACCCTGACAAAATGAGGCAGAGGAATATGTTCCATACAAAAGTACAGGATGAGACATCACAAAGAGAGGTAAATGACATGGAGATCACCAATCTTCCTGATAAATATTTCAAAATAGTCATAACTATGCTCACTGATCTGCATAAAAGTATTAAAGATCTCAGGGAGGACTTCAACAAAGAGATACAAGAGCTGGAAAAGAGCCACTCAGAGCTGAATACAGTAACTGAAATGAAACATACAATGGAGGGAAAGAATAATAGATTGCTTCAAGTAAAGGAGACAATCAATGAGATGAAAATTAGAGAGTAGTAACATAATGAAGCTGAGAAACAGAGAGAAAAAAAGAATCTCTAGAAAGAAGAGGATACTTAAAGAGCTGTGTGGCAACTACAAAGGAAACAATATTCATATTATAGGGCTCCCAGAAGGAGAAAAGAGAGACAAAAGGGTAGAAAGTTTCTTTGAAGAAATAATTGCTCAAAAATCCCCCAATCTGGGAAAGGAAATAGACACCCAGATTCTGGAAATGCAGAGAGCCCCTGACAAAAGCTATCAGAAGACTAATCAGCAGAAACTTTACAGGCCAGAAGGGAGTGGCATGAAATATTTAATATATTGAACAAAAGGAAATTCAATCAAGAATCCTCTATCCAACAAGATTATCATTCAAAATTGAAAGGCAGATTAAACATTTCACAGAAAAATGAAGGCTGAATGAATTCAACACCACTAAATTTGCATTACAGGATATGTTAAAGGGAATTTTATAGATGGAAATGTTCTTAAGCCTAAATATTTTTCACTAGTGAAAATAAACCCAAAGTACAGGTAATAGACCAATTATTTATCAAGCAAGTATGGAATTAAAAGTAGTAAAACCAAATATGCACAAAATCAGTCAAGGTATACACAAAAAGTGAAGATTGTAACATGTAGTACATCAAGTGTGGAGGAGAAAGAAGAATAAAAACATACTTTTAGATTATGTTTGAAATAGGGCAATCACCAACTTAATATAGACTCTTCTATATTTAGGAAACTATCCATGAACCTATATATAGTAACTACAAACCAACCAATAATAGATACACAAAATTTTTTTAAATCCAATCAAACTAAAGGAAACCATCAAATAACAAAAGTATGAGAGAGGAAGAAAGGAACTGAAAGGAGCTACAAAAACAACCAGAAAACAATTAATAAAATGGTAGTAAGTACATACCTTAAATGTAAATGGACTGCATGCATGAATCAACAGACATAGGGTGGCATAATGAATAAAGAGGGAAGGCCCATATATATGCTTTCTACAAAAGACTCATTTCAGACCTAAAGACATACATGAGTGAAAGTGAAGGGATAGAAAAGATATTTCATACAAACAACAGGGATAAAAAAACAGCATGAGTAGTATTACTTATATCCAAAGTACTTATATACAAAATGGACTTCAAAACAATGAAATTAACTAGAGACAAAGAAGTATATTACATAATTGTAAAGGAATCAGTCCAACAAGGTGTTATAATAATTATAAATTTCTATGTACCCAGCATGAGTACCTAAATATGTAAAACAAATACTAACACCACTAAAGAGAGAAATAGGCTGACGCTCATTCATATTAGAGGTCTCTACACACACTCACATCAATAGACAGATCAGTCAGACAGAAAATAAATAAGGAAACAGAAGCACTGAACATCATATTAGATCAGATGGATTTAAGAGATATTTACAGACCATTGACCCGAAAGCAGCAGGAGACACATTGTTCTCATGTACATTGAATATTCTCTAGTACAGATAATATACAAGGCCACAAAAAGGACCAAAATGAAATTTAAAAGATTGAAATTATATGAAACAACTTCTCAGACCATATTGTTATGAAACTAGAAATAAATTACACAAAATCAAAAAAGCCCACAAACACATAGAGGTATGTGTTTTCTTCTAATAATAATGAAGAAATCAAATACTTCATTTTATTTCTTCTAAATAATGAAGAAATCAAATTTCTTCTAATAATGAAGAATTATTAGATAGAAATAGTGAATAATGAAGAAATTTTCATTATTCTTCTAAATAATTAAAAAATCAATACAGAACTAAAGCAATGGATGGAGTCAAATGGAAACAAAAATACAACAGTCCAAAATTTGTGGGATGGCACAAAATTTGCTCTGAGAGGGAAGTACATAGACATACAAGCATACCTCATAAAACAATAACAATCCCAAATAAAGTCTATAAACACAATTAAAGAAATTTTAAAAAGATGAACAAATGAAAGCCAAAGTTAGGAGAAGGGACATAATAAAGACCAGAGCAGAAATAAATAAAATAGAGAAGAAAAAATAGAAAAAAATCAATGCAACAAAACACTGATTCTTGGAGAAGATAAACAAAATAGACAAACCCTTATCCAGCCATATCAAGAAAAAATGAGAACACATAATAAACAAAATCAGAAATGAAGAAAGAATAGTCACAACTGATACCACACAAGTATAAAGAATTATTAGACAATACTATGAAAATGTACATGCCAATAAGCTGGACAACTTAGAAGAAAGGGACAAATTCTTAGAAAAGTAAAACCTTCCAAGGCTGACCCAGGAAGAAACAGAAAATCTGAACGAACCAATTACCAATAACAAAATTGAGTTGGTAATCAGAAAACTCCCAACAAATAAAAGTCCAGAAACAGGTGGAATCACAGCTGAATTTTACCAAACATTTAAAAAAGAGCTAATACACATCATTCTTAAAATAATCCAAAAAGTAGAAAGGAAAAAATACTTTCAAATTCGTTCTATGAAGCTAGCATCACTTTAATACACAAACCAGAAAAAGACATTACAAAAAAGAGAAAATTATAGACCAATAACTCGGATGAACATAGATGCAAAAATACTCAACAGAGTATTAGCAAACTTAATTTAAAACTACATCAAAAGGATCATCCATCATAACCAAGTGGGATTTATTCCAGGGATGCAAGGATGGTACAATATTCATAAATCAATCAACATCATATACCACTTTAACAAAAAGAAGGACAAAAACCACCTGATCATATCAGTAGATGCTGAAACAGCATTTGATAACATTCAATATCCATTCATTATAAACACTCTCAACAAAAGTGGGTAGAGAGGATATATACTTCAACATAATAAGGGCTATATATGCCAAAACCACAACTAATATCATACTCAATGGTGAAATGCTGTTAGCATTTCCTCTTAAATCAGGAATAAGACAAGGATATCCATTCACACAACTCATTCAACAGAATATTGGAGGTCCTAGCCTTAGCAGCCAGAGAAGATAGAGATAAAAGGCATCCAAATTGCTGGTGAGGATGCAGAGAAAGGGTAACCCTCCTACACTGCTGGTGGGAATGTAAGCTAGTTCATTCTATTGTGGAAAGCAATATGGAGGTTCCTTAAAAAACTGAAAATAGAAATACATTTGACCTGGGAATCCCACTCCTTGGAATTTACCCAAAGAATACAATTTCTCATATTCAAAAAGACATATGCACCCCTATATTCATTGCAGCACTTTTAACAATAGCCAAGACATGGAAGCAACCTAAGTGTCCATCAGTAGATGAATGGATAAAGAAGATGTGGTACATATACACAATGGAATACTATTCAGCCATAAGAAAGAAACAAATCCTACCATTTGCAACAACATGGATGGAGCTAGAGGACATTATGCTCAGTGAAATAAGCCAGGCATAGAAAGACAAGTGCCAAATTATTTCCCTCATTTCTGGAGTATGACAATGAAGCAAAACTGAAGGAACAAAACAGCAGGAGACTCAGAGACTCCAAGAAGGAACTAGTGGTTACCAAAGAGGAGAGATGTGGGAGGGTGGGTGTGGAGGGAGGGAGAAGGGGGTTGAGGGGTATTATGTTTAGTACACATGGTGTGGGGAATCATGGGGAAAACAGTGTAGCACAGAGAAGGCAAGTAGTGAATCTGTGGCATCTTACTACAATGATGGGCAGTGACTGCATTGGGGTATGGTTGGGGACTTGATAATATGGGTAAATGTAATAACCACATTGTTTTTGCATTTGAAACCTTCATAATAGTGTATATCAATAATACCTTAGTAAAAAATAAATAAAATACCATAAAAGGCATCCAAATTCGTAAGTAAGAAGTAAAATTGTCACTATTTGCAGATGACATGGTATTATATAGAGAAAACCCTAAAGACTCTACCACAAACCTATTAGGACTAATCAGTGGATTCAGCAAAGTTTCAGGATATAAAATTAATACACAGAAATTTCTTCTATTCCTATATACTATAAACGAAATAGAAGAAACAACAACCAGGAAAGCAATTCATTTACAATTGCATAAAAAAAAAACCTAGGAAAAAACCTAACCAAGGAGGTGAAAGACCTGCACTCAGAAAACTATAAAACCTCATGAAAGAAATTAAAGAAGACACAAATAAATAGATATCTCTCCCATGTTTAAGGATAGGAAGAATTAATATTGTCAAAATGGCCATTCAGCCTATGACAATTTACAGATTCAATGCACTCCTGATAAAAATATGAACAGCATTTGTCAGTGAACTAGATCAATGAATCCTAAAATTCATATGGAACTACAAAAGATCCATAATAGCCAAAGCAATCCTGAGAAAGAAGAACAAAGTGGATGTGTTTTTCTCCGTGACTTTAAAGTATACTATGAAGTTACAGTAATTAAAGCAGTATGCTACTGGCAAAATAACTGACTCATAGATCTATAGAACAGAATAGAAAGCCCAGATATAAACCATGTATATATGGTCAATTAGTATATGATAAAGGAACCATGAATATACAATGTGGAAAAGACATCTTCTTCAATAACTGGTGCTGGGAAAACTGGTCAGCTACATGCAAAATAATGAAACTGTATTACTGTATAAATCCATGCAGAAAAGTAATCTCAAAATGGATGAAATATCCATTTGTAAGGCATGAAACCATAAGACTCAGAAGAAAACAGGCAAAAATCTCTTGAACATAAGCATGATCAATTTTTTTCTTGTCCCCTCTCCTTGGACAAAACAAAATAAACAAGTAGGACTACATCAAACTAAAAAGCTTCTGTACACCAAAGGACACCATTAACAGAACAATAGAGCAATGAATAATATGGGAGAATATACTTGCAAATGATTTATCTGATAAGCGGTTAACATCCAAAATATATAAAGCTCTGATATTACTCAACACCAAAATAACAAGTAACTTCATTAAAAAGTGAGCAGAGGACCTGAACATTTTTCCAAAGAAGAAATACAGATGGCCAAGAACCACATGAAAGAATGCTTCACATTGATAATCATTAGGGAAATGCAAATCAAAACCACAATAAGATAGCATCTCACACTAGTTAGAACAGATCGTTACTATCCAAAAGACAAGAAACAGCAAGTGTTGACAAGGAGGTGCAGAAAATGAAACACTTCTGCACTGTTGGTGGGAATGTAAATTGGTGCAGTGAACTGTGCAAAGCAGTATGGAGGTTCCTCAAGAAACTAAAACTAGAAATACCATAAGACCCAGTAATTCCATGTGTAGGAATTTACCCAAAGAAAACAAAATACCTGATTCAAAAAAGATGTATGCACCCCTGTGTTTATTGCTACATTATTTATAAGAACCAAAATTTGGAAGCAACCAAAGTGTCCATCAAAAGATGAATGGATAAAGAAGAAGTGGTATATATACATGATAAAATATTATTCTGCTGTTAAAAAGAAAGAAACCATGCCATTTGTGACAACATGGATGGACCTACAGGGTATTATGGTAAGTGAAATGAGCCAGGTGGAGAAAGAGAAATACAATATGATGTCACTTATTTGTGAAATCCAAAGACAGAACAAGACAAAATGAACAAAATAGCAGTAAATGCACAGACACTGAGAAGTGACTGGTGGTTTCAATGAGGGCAGGTCTGGAGTGGGTGGATGGGGAGGGTTAAGGGGGTAATGGGGCATGAAAATTCTCAATAATAACATAAGTTGGTTACAGGTATGGTAGTACAATATGGAGAATATAACCAGTATTTCTATAACATCTTCCTATGTTGACAGATAACTAATATTGGGGGTGAGGATTTAATATGGGTAACTGTTGGAGGCCTGCATTTTATACTTGAAACCAATATAAGATTATGTACCAACTACACTTCAATAAAAAAATTGTTAGAATAGTGGCTGAGATGGAAAAATTGTTAAATTTATCTTGTTCTCAACAATTTTATTAAGGCATATATGCATATCACATAATTCACTCATATAAAGTATATAATTCAATGATTTTAATAGAGTTATTGTACTATTTTACATGTGTAACCATCACCATAAAGCAGTTTTAGACTATTTTCATGACTCAATAAGATCCCTCATGCACATTTACTGTCAACCCCTTACTCTGGGCAACTACAAATCGACTTCCTGCATAAAGCTTTGTCTCTTCTGTATATTTCATATGAATACAATCATGCAATAAAAAAATCATAAGACAAATCACAGAGATGAAAAATATTTGTAGAAGATATATCTAATAAACAACTATCATGCAAAATATACAAAGAACTCTTAAAACTCAACAATAAGAGAGCAACCCATTTAAGAAATAGGACAAGGACCTAAATACACTTCACCAAAGAAGATATACAAATGGCAAATAAGCATATGTTCCACATCATATGTTATCGAGGAAATGCAAATTAAAACAACAATAATATACCACTACATGCCTATTCGAATGGCCAAAACCTAGAACAATGACAAAATGCTGATAAGAATATGGAGCAACAGGAACTTTCATTCATTACAAATGGTAATACAAAATAGTGCAACCATTTTGGAAGACAGTTTAGCAGCCTCTTACAAAATTAAACACACTCCCCATACAATCCAGCAATCAGATTTCTTGGCATTTATTCAAAGGTGTTGAAAATTTATGTCCACACAAAAATCTGCACACAGATATTTATAGAACTTTTATTCCTGATTGGGAACATTTGGAAGCAACCAAGAGGTCCTTCAGTAGGTTAATGGATAAATAAACCAGGGCACACCCAGAAAATGTAATATTAATCAGCACTAAAAAGAAATGAGCTATTAAGCCATTCAAAGATATGGAGGAGGAACCTTAAATGCATATTATTAGGTGAAAGAATACAACATGAGAAGGCTATATACTGTATGAGTCCAACTATATAACATTCTGGAAAAGGCAAACTATGGAATCACTCAAAAGTTCAGTAGTTGCTCCTGGGTGGTGAAGGAGGAGATGAATAGGCAAAGCAAAGAGAATTTTTAAGACAGTGAAAATACTCTGTCTGATGTTATAATGATGGATATATGTCATTACACATTTGTCCAAACCCATAGAATATACAACACCAAAATTTAATCCTTAGGTAAACTATAAACTTTGGATGATGTATGACATGTCAATATAAATTCATACTTGGTAAAACAAAATAGTTCCATGCTTGTAAATGATATTGTTACTGTTGAAGGCTATGCATTTGTGGGGATAGGGGTATATAGGAAATATTTGTACCTTCTTATCAATTTTATTATAAACCCAAAACTGTTTCCTAAAAAATAAATTATTATCAAAATACATGAACATAAATCTAAATGGATCAGGTTTCTAGATTAATGTATGCAAGAGGACATTTCAAGTATAATGTAGCAATCAGCTGGCGATTCATGGAGATCAATAGCTGGGTGTGGTAGTAGCAGAGAAAGACAATTTAATAAAGAAATGAGAAGATGGAACAGAAAAACAAACTCTGTTGAAATCACTGCTATCCCAAGGAGACAGGGTGCATGATGGGGTTAGCACTGTGGGAAACTGACTTCAATAAAATATTCAGCTAATTCATCAAACAAACAGACAAATAACTACAATAAGAAGCCCTAGAAAAATAATATCAATATGCAGAATTGCTACATTATTTTAAATGTCCAATTTTCAAAAAAAGATTTTAAAGACTTACAGAGACACAGGACTGTAAACAATAATCTGAGAGCAGCTATGATAAATATTTCAAATTTTAAAGGATACCACATTTAAAGACATCAAGGAAAATATGGTGGTAATACCATATGACATAGAGAATATTAATAAAGAGATAGAAACTGTAAGAAATGAACCAAATAGAACTACTGGGTTGAAAATTATAATAACTGAATTGAAAAATTCACTACAGGAACTGAACAGTAGATTTATTTAGCAGGCAGCAGAAATGGTCATTGAACTTGAAAGAGATTATGCAATAGAAGGAACACAGAGAGAAAAATACAAATGGTTGGGGATTCACAGAAATGTTGGAAACCATTAAGTACACCAACAAATGCATGAGAATATTAGAAGGAAAGGAGAGAGAGAAATAGGCAGAAAAAATGCAAGATAAAGGTGAAAACTACCCAAATGTGATGAAATCATTAATCTTTACATCACAGAATCACAACAACCTCCATGCAAAGATAATGCACAGATAAAATAGTTATTATTCAGGGTTTATTCTATTTGCCTAACTGTAAAAATATATATATTGCAGGGAATAGAGTTATGCAGTTGTGAGGGTACCTAGACAAGTCTGAAATATGTAGAGTGGATCCTTAGCAAAGCCAGAGTGGAACTCTCAGACGCAAGCTGATGTTGCTATCCACAGGTGGAATTTCTTCTTCAAGGAGCTCTAGAAAATGCTCTTAAGTCCTTTCAGCTCATTGAATCAGGCCCACCCAGATTATGTAGGATAATATCCCTTACTTAAATTCATCTGATTATGGACTTTAATCACATATTTATGAAAACTATCACATTAACACCTAGATTAGTGTTTAAACAACTGGTATAGTAACATGGCCAAAATAACACATAAAACTGACCATTACAGTCTACCCCTTGTCAGTTTGGCACCCATACACATCTTCATAAATGATATCTAATCATCACATAAATACAATAACAAAGTCATACTTATACCAATCATAATACTATCCTTTATACATCTGAAAGTTTGGTGTTTACCAAGAAAGGAATGCATAGTCACTGAATGATGTTTACTCTTCTTTGATATCCTGTAACTGAAATACAGTAATAGAGTTAATCATTATTGATACATGTTATGTTAAAGATGAAAAGGGAAAAATAGAGGAAAGTACACAAAAATATTCAGTTAATATATATACAAACATATTCATACATTAAGAAATAAATATAACTAGTCCTCATTTGTGCAACTGGTTATATAATCAGAGCTGGTATTTATAACCACCTTCTTCACTATTCATTCTATATTCCCTTGACTTTCATAACCCTCAGCTCATCATGGTTCATTTCTTTCTTGGGCTACCCAAACCTTCATTCCTAATGTGTCTGGAATATTATGACTCCTTCCTGAATTGGGTTGTTAGAGTTTGCATTACTCCTAACCATAGGACATTTTAGTACTAAGACATGTCCTAAGGTATCCTCTGTATTCCAGACACAATCTTACTTAACCCTATTATCTTATCCCATGGATAATATACAATCTTAATTACCCTCTTACTTATCCCATGAATAACCAGGATTAATTGCCTGACTCAGTACAGTAACTTCATTTGTTGCCTGTTGATTCAGAGCATGAACAGATGAAAATATTTATATGGCAGTTTCAACTTTGAGTTCAATGGAGTCACTGTTATAACTTCAGGTGGAAGTAGTCATGCATTTTGAACAAATACTTCTAAACAACATAATCTAAAGTCATTACTGATGAAAATGGAAATATTTTGATAGTGGATCAAACAGTGAGTTGTGCAAGTCCCATTCCCAATATTTGATTCCTGTACCCATGAATACTGGCTATGGAAAAATATCACTGCATATTGAAATTTAATTTAGGGTATCTATACCATCCCTGAAGACATTGCTCCATACCCACAAGGTATTGCCATATAGCTAGCACTGTAATTGTGTATTCAAAAGGTTATTTCACAAATTCTATCATTCTATCAAACCATTCCTCACAATGATGGAGAAGATGGTAATTCCAGTGAATTCCAGTAGAAGTTTCAAGATGTCTACACTGAGAAGATCCTTAGCTTATCTCCTCTCACAGACACAACAACCTAAACAGCATTCAGAACAATTCCTTCTAAGGGGTACCTGGAAACTGGATGAATAGAGCCTCCACAAAAAGGGACAGCACTAAGACAAGTAAAAGAGGCAGAAATATGGTCTCACTAAGGAAAATGCACACCCCAATCACAGAACTCTATTGTTGGGAGGATCTTGAAGGTGCATAATTTTCCTTTGAAAATTCCCACATCAGACAACCCAAGCCTTAGGTCCTTCAGAGGAGAGACAAGCCCCTAAACACCTGACTTGAAAAACAATAAGGAGTATCTCCAGGAAACCTATTAGAAGTGTAGGTAACAGAAAACCCACTCTTAAGGCACCTGCATTCAGACTCACTCAATGAATAAACCAAATACAGGATCAAAAAGTGCATAGACCATAGGACAGAGACACACTTAATAATCTTGGATCACATGTTGGAAAGGGAGGAGGAAGCTGGGCCTCTTCCTGGAAATTGAGACATTGGCAACAGCCATTTTTGCTATCTGCTTCTGCCATGCTGATCCCAGAAGTAGCAGGCACCATTTTGGAACCCTTCCATTGGATTTTTAACTTCAGTGGGTCACCCCAGTAAGAGCTCCAAACTATGCACCTTGGCTGGGCCTCAGAGCCAATAGGATGATAACCCCACCAACCAGTGTACCCACAGAAATTGTGACCAGACCTTGCAGCCAGTCATACCAGGAGTCAGCTGTGCCCAACAGCATGCCTGCAGCAGTCATTGAAAGGTCTTGCTGCCAGTTGGACCTACAGCCATCCCACCCATCTGTGTGCCCACAGCAGTCACAGCCAGACTTCAAAGCCAGACACCAGAGAAAAAAACCTGGAGCATTGGCTGTACTGGCCAGGGGACATTGCACTTCTGGGCCACACAGGACATCTCCTACATTAGACAACTCCTTGAAGACCAAGGAGACACAACTAATAAATAAACAGAGTTATGTGAAATGAGGAGACAAAGGAATATGTTCCAAACAAAATAACAAGACAAAATCTCATAAAACGATCTGAGAGAAATTGAGATAAGAAATCTATCCAATAAAGAGTTGAAAGTAATGTCATAAAGATGCTTACTGAAGTCAGGAGAAGAAGAAATTAACACAGTGAGAACTTCAACAAAAACATATGAAACATAAAACACCAATAAGAGCTGAAAAATAAAATGACAGAAATGAAAAATATTCTAGGTGGAATAAATAGCAGATTAGAAGATACAGAAAAAAGTGGATCAGTGATCTGGGAGAAAGGGTAGTGTTAATTAACCATACTGAATAGCAGGAAAAAAGGAATAAGAAAAATTGAGAGCAGAATAAGGGAACTCTGGATAACATCAAAAACATGCTAACGGATATATTATAGGAGTCATGGAAGGAAAAGGGAGATTGAAAAGAGCAGAACAATTATTTGAATAAATAATCACTGAAAACTTCCCTAGCCTGTGGAAGGAAACAGTTATCCAGATACAGGAATCACGGAGAGTCCCAAAAAAGATGAACTCAACATAATCCACAACAGGACACATTATAATTAAAATGAGAAAAATTAAAGATAAAGATAATCTTAAAAGCAGCAAGAGACAAGCAATTAGTTACATATAACGGAATCCTCATGAGATACTTACTGATTGTTCAGAAGAAACATAGAAGACCAGAAGGGAGTGGAACAATATATTCAAATTTCTGAAAGGAAAAAATAATTACAACCAAGGATACTCTCTTCCAGGCAAGGTTATCATTTAGATTTTAAGGGAAGAGAAAGTTTCCTAGACAAGCAAAAATCAAAAAGAGTTTGTCATCACTAAACTGGCTTTACAAGAAATATTAAAGGGATGTCTTTAAGTGGAAAAGGAAAAGCATAACTAGAACTAAATGAATACATGAAAGGAAAATATCTCATTGATAAAGGCAAACATGGAAAAGATAGCAGATCAACCACTTATAAAGCTATTATAAGGGTTAAAAACAAAAGTATTAAAATCAAATAAAACTACAATAATGAGTTAAGTGATACACTTTTAAAAATATTTAAAATATTACATCAAGGAGGCGGAGCCAGGATGGAAGCGTGAGTAGAGCAGTGGAAATCTCCTCCCAAAAACACATAGAGCTATGAAAATATAACAAAGAAAAATCTTCCTAAAACAGAGACCACAGGACACAGGACAACATCCAGACCACATCCACACCTGCAAGAACCCAGCGCCTTGTGAAGGGGGTAAGATACAAGCCCCGGCCCAGCGGGACCCGAACGCCCCACCCCCCCGGCTCCCGGTGGGTGGAAAGAAACCACAGCGGTTTTTTTTTTGGTGAGTGCTTTTCGGAAGCCTTAAAGGGACAGGGCCCCTGTTGCTAGGGAGGCAGGGTGGCGGGACTGGTGAGCGGGTGCCTGGGACCGGTGCCTGAGGACAAAGAATATCCCGTGTCTTTCCCTGAGGGACCGGTGGGCGGGTGCCTGAGACCGGCACCTGAGGACGGAGGAAATCGCGCGTTTTTCCCCTTTTTTTTTCTCTTTTTGGCGAGCGTTTTTTGGAAGCCTTAAAGGGACAGGGACCCCGGTGCTAGGGAGGCAGGGCGGCGGGACTGGTGAGCAGGTGCCTGGGACCGGCACCTGAGGACAAAGAATATCCAGCGTCTTTCCCTAAGGGACCGGTGGGAGAGTGCCTGAGACCGGTAACTGAGGACAGGGGAAATCACGAGTTTTTCCCCCTTTTTTTTTTCTTTTTGGCGAGCGCTCTTTGGAAGCCTTAAAGGGACAGGGACCCCGGTGCTAGGGAGGCAGGGTGGCAGAACTGGTGAGCGGGTGTCTGGGACCGGCGCCTGAGGACAAAGAATATCCCGCGTCTTTCCCTGCAGGACCGGTGGGCAGGTGCCTGAGACCAGCACCTGAGGACGGAGGAAATCGCGCGTTTCCCCCCCCTTTTTTTTTCTCTTTTTGGCGAGTGCTTTTTGGAAGCCTTAAAGGGACAAGGACCCTGGTGCTAAGGAGGCAGGTCGGCGGGACTGGTGAGCGGGTGCCTGGGACCAGTGCCTGAGGACAAAGAATATCCCGCATTTTTCCCTGCGGGTGCCTGAGATCAGCACCTGAGGATGGAGGAAATCGCGCGTTTTCCCCTTTTTTTTCCTCTTTTTGGCGAGTGTTTTTTGGAAGCCTTAAAGGGACAGGGACCCTGGTGCTAGGGAGGCAGGGCGGCGGGACTGGTGAGTGGGAGCCTGGGACCAGCGCCTGAGGACAAAGAATATAGCGCGTTTTTCCCAGCGGGACCGGTGGGTGGGTGCTTTTTGGAAGCCTTGAAGAGACAGGGACACTGGTGCTAGCGAGACAGGGCAGCACGACCAGTGAGCGGGTGTCTGGGACCGGCGCCTGAGGACAAAAAAAAAAATTGCGTGTTTTTTCCTTTTTTTTTTTTTTTCCTGTTCCCTCTCTCATTGTTGCTGTTGTTGTTTGGTTTGGAGAGTGCTTTTTGGAAGTCTTAAATGGGCAGGACAGGTCACTTAGACCAGAGGCAGGGAATCTGGGGATCGCTGGGGCCTCTAACCCCCTGGGCAGAAGGAAGCACAGAGGCCCTTTACGGAGATAAATAGCCTCCCGGCCGCTCCCCTTCCAACGGGGCTCCACCATTTTGGAGGAGCAGCCCCAGCCAGGCCACGCCCACAGCAACAGCGGAGATAAACGCCATAGCAACTGGGCAGGAAGCAGAATCCCTGTCTGCACACAGCTGCCATCACAAGCCACTAGAGGTTGCTATTCCCCCAGGAGAGGAAGGCCACAAACCAACAAGAAGGAAAGCTCTCCCAGCTGTCACTTGTATCAGCTCTGCAAACGATCTCTATCACCATGAAAAGGCAAAACTACAGAGTAATAGAATGGATAAAAAAGCAAGACCCATCTACATGCTGCTTACAAGAAACTCACCTTAAACCCAAAGACAAGCATAGACTAAAAGTCAAGGGATGGAAAAACATATTTCAGGCAAACAACAGTGAGAAGAAAGCAGGGGTTGCAGTACTAATATCAGACAAAATAGACTTCAAAACACAGAAAGTAACAAGAGATAAAGAAGGCCACTACATAATGATAAAGGGCTCAGTCCAACAAGAGGATATAACCATTCTAAATATATATGCACCCAATACAGGAGCACCAGCATATGTGAAGCAAATACTAACAGAACTAAAGAGGGAAATAGACTGCAATGCATTCATTGTAGGAGACTTCAACACACCACTCACCAAAAAGGATAGATCCACAGAGCAGAAAATAAGTAAGAACACACAGGCACTAAACAACACACTAGAACAGATGGACCTAATAGACATCTATAGAACTCTACATCCAAAAGAAACAGGATATACATTCTTCTCAAGTGCACATGGAACATTCTCCAGAATAGACCACATACTAGCTCACAAAAAGAGCCTCAGTAAATTCCAAAATATTGAAATTCTACCAACCAATTTTTCAGACCACAAAGGTATAAAAGTAGAAATAAATTCTACAAAGAAAACAAAAAGGCTCACAAACACATGGAGGCTTAACAACATGCTACTAAATAATCAATGGATCACTGAACAAATCAAAATAGAGATCAAGGAATATATAGAAACAAATGACAGCAACAACACTAAGCCCCAAATTCTGTGGGACGCAGCGAAAGCAGTCTTAAGAGGAAAGTATATAGCAATCCAGGCACACTTGAAGAAGGAAGAACAATCCCAAATGAATAGTCTAACATCACAATTATCGAAACTGGAAAAAGAAGAACAAATGAGGCCTAAAGTCAGCAGAAGGAGGGATATAATAAAGATCAGAGAAGAAATAAACAAAACTGAGAAGAATAAAACAATAGCAAAAATCAACGAAACCAAGAGCTGGTTCTTCGAGAAAATAAACAAAATAGATAAGCCTCTAGCCCAACTTATTAAGAGAAAAAGAGAATCAACACAAATCAACAGAATCAGAAATGAGAATGGAAAAATCACGACAGACTCCACAGAAATAAAAAGAATTATTAAAGACTACTATGAAAACCCATATGCCAACAAGCTGGAAAACCTAGAAGAAATGGACAACTTCCTAGAAAAATACAACCTCCTAAGACTGACCAAGGAAGAAACAGAAAAGTTAAACAAACCAATTACGAGCAAAGAAATTGAAACAGTAACCAAAAACTACCCAAGAACAAAATCCCGGGGCCAGACGGATTTACCTCGGAATTTTATCAGACACACAGAGAAGACATAATACCCATTCTCCTTAAAGTGTTCCACAAAATAGAATAAGAGGGAATACTCCCAAACTCATTCTATGAAGCCAACATCACCCTAATACCAAAACCAGGCAAAGACCCCACCAAAAAAGAAAATTACAGACCAATATCCCTGATGAATGTAGATGCAAAAATACTCAACAAAATATTAGCAAACAGAATTCAACAGTATATCATAAGGATCATACATCATAACCAAGTGGGGTACATCCCAGGGATGCAAGGATGGTACAACATTCGAAAATCCATCAACATCATCCACCACATCAACAAAAAGAAAGACAAAAACCACATGATCATCTCCATAGATGCTGAAAAAGCATTTGACAAAATTCAACATCCATTCATGATAAAAACTCTCAGCAAAATGGGAATAGAGGGCAAGTACCTCAACATAATAAAGGCCATATATGATAAACCCACAGACACCATTATACTGAACAGTGAGAAGCTGAAAGCATTTCCTCTGAGATCGGGAACCAGACAGGGAACCCCACTCTCCCCACTGTTATTTAACATAGTACTGGAGGTCCTAGCCACGGCAATCAGACAAAACAAAGAAATACAAGGAATCCAGATTGGTAAAGAAGAAGTTAAACTGTCACTATTTGCAGATGATATGATACTGTACATAAAAAACCCTAAGACTCCACTCCAAAACTACTAGAACTGATATCGGAATACAGCAAAGTTGCAGGATACAAAACTAACACACAGAAATCTGTAGCTTTCCTATACACTAACAATGAATCAATAGAAAGAGAAATCAGGAAAACAATTCCATTCACCATTGCATCAAAAAGAATAAAATACCTAGGAATAAACCTAACCAAAGAAGTGAAAGACTTATACTCTGAAAACTACAAGTCACTCTTAAGAGAAATTAAAGGGGACACTAATAAATGGAAACTCATCCCATGCTCATGGCTAGGAAGAATTAATATCGTCAAAATGGCCATCCTGCCCAAAGCAATATAAAGATTTGATGCAATCCCTCTCAAATTACCAGCAACATTCTTCAATGAATTGGAACAAATAATTCAAAAATTCGTATGGAAACAGCAAAGACCCCGAATAGCCAAAGCAATCCTGAAAAAGAAGAATAAATAGGGGGGATCTCACTCCACAACTTCAAGCTCTACTACAAAGCCATAGTAATCAAGACAATTTGGTACTGGAACAAGAACAGAGCCACAGACCAGTGGAACAGATTATAGACTCCAGAAATTAACCCAAACATATATGGTCAATTAATATTTGATAAAGGAGCCATGGACGTACAATGGTAAAATGACAGTCTCTTCAACAGATGGTGCTGGCAAAACTGGACAGCTACATGTAGGAGAATGAAACTGGACCATTGTCTAACCCCATATACAAAGGTAAACTCAAAATGGATCAAAGACCTGAATTAAGTCATGAAACCATTAAACTCTTGGAAAAAAACATAGGCAAAAACCTCTTAGACATAAACATGAGTGACCTCTTCTTGAATATATCTCCCCGGGCAAGTAAAACAACAGCAAAAATGAGCAAGTGGGACTACATTAAGCTGAAAAGCTTCTGTACAGCGAAAGACACCATCAATAGAACAAAAAGAACCCTACATTATGGGAGAATATATTTGAAAATGACAGATCCCATAAAGGCTTGACGTCCAGAATATATAAAGAGCTCACAGGCCTCAACAAACAAAAAACAAATAACCCAATTAAAAAATGGGCAGAGGAACTGAACAGACAGTTCTCTAAAAAAGAAATACAGATGGCCAACAGACACATGAAAAGATGCTCCACATCGCTAATTATCAGAGAAATGCAAACTAAAACTACAATGCGGTATCACCTCACACCAGTAAGGATAGCTGCCATCCAAAAGACAAACAACAACAAATGTTGGCGAGGCTGTGGAGAAAGGGGAACCCTCCTACACTGCTGGTGGGAATGTAAATTAGTTCAACCATTGTGGAAAGCAGTTTGGAGGTTCATCAAAATGCTCAAAACAGACCTACCATTTGACCCAGGAATTCCACTCCTAGGAATTTACCCTACGAACACAGCAATCAAGTTTGAGAAAGACAGATGCACCCCTATGTTTATCGCAGCACTATTTACAATAGCCAAGAATTGGAAGCAACCTTAATGTCCATCGGTAGATGAATGGATAAAGAAGATGTGGTACATATACACAATGGAATACTACTCAGCCATAAGAACTGGAAAATTCCAACCATTTGCAACAACATGGATGGAGCTTGAGAGTATTATGCTCAGTGAAATAAGCCAAGCGGAGAAAGAGAAATACCAAATGATTTCACTCATCTGAGGACTATAGGAACAAAGGAAAAACTGAAGGAACAAAACAGCAGCAGAATTACAGAACCCAAAAATGGACTAACAGGTACCAAAGGGAAAGGAACTGGGGAGGATGGGTGGGCAGGGAGGGATAAGGGGGGGGAAGAAGAAGGGGGGTATTAAGATTAGCATGCATGGGGGAGAGGGAGAAAGGGGAGGGTGGGCTGCACAACTCAGAGAGGACAAGTAGTGACTCTACAACATTTTGCTAAGCTGATGGACAGTAACCGTAATGTGGTTGTTAGGGGGGACCTGATATAGGGAGAGCATAGTAAACATAGTATTCTTCATGTAAGTGTAGATTAAAAACTAAAAAAAAAAAGAAAGAAAGAAAGAAAGAAAGAAAGAAAGAAAAGGGGGATTACTACTTGATAGGATAAAACTATTGGTAAATCAAAGATCAATGCATGCTTTAAATATCCTTAATGTTGATCACTTAAAGGGTGTCAGATGATCAGCTATGGAGGTACTCTTTTCTGATAATATTCCTTTCTCTTAATAACAAAAAAAAGCAGTTACTGTGTGCTGACCTCCAATGAGTTCTGCACAGTGGTATAGAGGGCATGTCAAAGTGTGGGCAAAGGGTCTATTTGTTTCTATGCAGAAGATCATGGCCTAGCTTTGATACCCAGAAAATGAACTAAGATATGATATGAGGAGGAGCTTCCGGCATCAGCACTCTCTGGAGGACTTGTGCCAGGGGGATGATCATCAAAATGTTTCCACAGGGATCCGGACGATGCTGCGGTTGTGGCTGCATCCAGCCCACCATCTCCTGGACTTGCCATAGGAATGAGGAGGGAGATGTCTAGGCTGGCATGTGCATACAGTGAGACAATGAATTTGACCAGATCTGTACTGTTGGAACTCAACCAGGAGTTGGGAGGGGTGCAAGTTGTAGCACTCCAAAATCTTATGACTATAGACTATGTACGGTTAAAAGAACATATGGGATGTGAACAGATCCCAGAAATGGGCTGCTTTAATTTGTCTGATTGTTCAAGTACAGTTGGACAATATCCATCATATCATACATAAATTTTCACAAATGCCTAGGGTGCCTAAATGGTTTTCTTGACTTCACTGGCGATGGATGGTAATTATAGATTTGCTTTGTTTATGTCACCGTATTCCTATTATGTTAATATGTGTGTGCAAATTAGTTAGTAGTTGTAAAACCTATACATACTTAAGGTACTCTACAAGAAGATATGTCAAAGAAATAATCAATCCTCCCATGTTTCCTTCCATATGCTACCTCTATAGCTTTTCTTCTTCCTTCCTAATTACAACCCTTAAATAGAATTCGTGCCTCATATCGAATTTACCGAGTATCATAATTCCTCCAGGTGGTAAAGATACCTCGAGACAAGTGCTGGGCATAGAAGCCACAGGGCATAAATCTGCAAAGAAGTAAAAAGCTAACCTTTTCAAACAATATGGCTTCTCTCTCACTTACCAACTTTACATTTCCCTGTATGGCCCCAGAAGATGGCTGGTTAGCCAGAGACGGGTAAGATTCCTCAAGGGAGGAACAACCTAAGACAGGCACATTCGCATGGGGGCCATCAGGGGAGAATTTGGTGATCAACAGAGGTGAGGCTCAGAACCTCACCCCCCCCCCCCCGCTTTGAGAGAAATCTTCTCCATCCATGGATGTCTTGCTGCCCTTGTCTAGCCTGGATTAATACTTAGTCCGTAGGCACACACCTGATCATCTGATCATCTACATTTGCTCTCTTACAGCACTAAACTCTGTTTTCTACCTTTATGTTGCATCTACCTACCACTGCAGCATTTTATTAAAATTAAAAATAATAATAATAATAGAGGGAGAAATGTGGGTCAACATATAAATCAAGTACAAAAATCAAATGGATATTCATATTTGACCTGATTGTTTATGGGTTATAATGCGTGATCAAAACCGTAAGTTTCTGTGATGAATGCCCTTGTACTGTTCACCATGTAAGAATTTATTCACTATGTAAGAATTCGTTCACCATGTAAGAACTTGTTCATTATGCTTCAGAAGATTGGAGACTGACGAGAATTAGGCTTGAGATGGATTAATGATTGTACATTGAGCATTGACCCCCCTATACTGAATTTTATTGTTGTTAACAACCATTTGATCAATAAATATGAGAGATGCCCTCTCAAAAAAAAAATATTACATCAAAAGTATAAAATGTGGAGGGGAGACTACAAATAGTGTTTTCAGAATGCATTCAAACTTAAATGAGCACCAACTTAAAATAGACTCCTATATACATAAGCTGTTATGTATGAGCCTCTTGGTAACTGCAAACTAAAAAATCTATAATAGATACACAAAAATAAAGAGATAAGTATTCAACTATAATGCTAGAGATAGATATCAAACTACAAGGGAAGGAGAAAGGAACTAAGAAGGACTACATAAAAATTGGAAAATAACTAACAAAATTACAATAACTACATACCTGTAAATAATTAATTTAAATGTAAGTGGACTAAATGCTCCAAAAAAAACACACAGGGTGATTGAATGTATAAATAAACTAGTCCCATCTGTATGCTGACTACAAAAGAATCAATTTAGATCTAAAAACACAAAACCTGAAAGTGAAGGGATAGAAAAAATATTCTATGCAAATGGAAATGAAAAGAAAGCTGGTGTAACAATAAGACAAAATCAACTTTAAAACAAAGGGTGTAGCAAGAAACATAGATAGGCATTACTTAATGATAAAGCCACCAACCCAACAAAAAGATATATTTATAAATATTTATGCACCTCAAAAAGGAGCACCTCAGTGCATAAAGCAAATATTAACAGACAAAAAGGGAGAAATTGATAGTAATACAATAATAATAGGGGACTTTAAATCCCTACTTACATCAATTGAAATTATCCAGACAGAACATTATTAAGGATACATTGGTCTTGAATGACACATTAAACAAGATGGACTTAACAGAAATATACGGAAAATTCCATCTAGTCAGTAGAATACATATTCTTTTCAAGTGCACATGGAACATTCTCTGTAGGTCACATGTTAGGCCACAAAACAAATCTCAATAAATTTAAGAAGATTGAAATCATATCAGGATTTTTTCAACCACAATATAAAACTAGATATCAATGACAAAAAGAAAATTAGAAAAAACACAAACAAATGGAGACTAAATAACATGCTACTAAACAACCACTTGCTCAAAGAAGAAATCAATGAGGAAATTTTTTAAACCTTGGGGAAAATGAAAATGAAAACTTAGTGCTCTAAAGTCTATAAGACATAGCAAAAGCAGCTTTAAGAAGGAAGAACAGCATGATATAGGCTCACCTCAATAAACAAAAAAAATATCAAATAAAAAAATCTAACCTTACACCTAAAGGAACTAAAAAAAGAAGAAAAATACAAATCCTAAAATTAGTATAAGAAAGGAAATAATAAAGATGATAGAGGAAATAAATAAAATAAAGCCTAAAACACAGAAAAAATTAATGAAACAAGGGTCTGGTTCTTGGAAAAGATAAACAAAATTGATAAGCCATTGGTAAGATACATCAAGATAAAAGAGGCCCCAAATAAAGTCAGAAATGAAAGTGGACAAGTCACAATGTACACCACAGAAATACAAAGGATTGCGAGACTACTACAAGCAGTAATACACTAACAAATTAGATACCTAGAAGAAGTTCTAAATTCCTAGAAACATACAATATTCCAAGACTAAATCAGGAAGAGAAAATGTGAATAGGCTAATTACTAATAATGAAATTGAATTAAGAAAAAAATCCTAACAAAAAAGCCCTCAAGGACAAGACAGCTTTACAGTTAAATTCTACTAAACATTTAAAGAAAATTAATACTTACCTTTCTCAAACTGTTACAAAAAACTGAAGATGAAGGAACACTTCAACGTTCATTCTATGAGACCAGGATTAGCCTTATACCTAATTAGACAAAGGCACTACAAAGAGAAAGATTACAGACCAATACCTCCTATATTCATAGATGCAAAAATCCTCAATAAAATATTAGCAAACCAAATTCAACCATACATTAAAAGGATCATACATCATGATCAAAGGGAACTTATTTCAGGGACGCAAGGATGGTTCAATATGTGAAAATCAATCAATACCATACACCACATAAGTAAAACAAATGATAAAACTCAAATGATCAGAATAAATGCTTAATAAATATTTGACAAAACTCAACATCCCTTTATGATAAAAAACTCTCAACAAAGTGGATATAAAGAGAATGTATCTCAACATAATAAAGGCTATATATTATAAATCAACAGCTAACATTATATTCAATGGTGAAAATCTGAAGGCTTTCCCTCTAAGACCAGGAGTAAGATAAGCCACATTATTCAACACAATAGTGGATATACTAGTCACAGCAATTAGACAAGAAAAAGAAAAAAGGGCATCCAAATTAGAGAAGAAGAGGTAAAACTGGAACTATTTGCAGAAGTCATGATATTATACTATATATGGACAACCCTAAACCCTCCAACCCAAAACTGTTAGAACTAATGAATTCTGTAAAGTTTCAGGATACAAAATGAATATATAGATATCTGTTGCATTTCTGTACATTAATAATGAACTACCAGAAATTGAAATTAAGAGGAGAATTCTGGGAAGATGGCAAGTAGAGTGAGCCTGAATCCATCTTCTCCCACCTGCCCACCAAATCTATACCTACGCACAGAGCATTTCACCATGAAGAAGAATGGATACTGAACTGAACACCTTCTATACAATGAGGAACAGAAAGATCACACTTAAAGAACCCAAATGATGAAAGAGACATGGTAACCATGGGAACCCTATCCCCAGCATACTGACTGGTAAAGGGGAGAGGAAGGGATATCACTGAGAGAGCCAGGAATGGACTCCATGCCCTGAGGGGCAGGAAAAAAGCTGTGTTTTAAAGTGTAACTAGGCCATAAGTAAAAGAATCTAAGTTGCAGAACTAAACACCTACTGCTTGGCAATGAAACAATTGGAGGCAATCTGGGACAAGAGGAGCAAGCCAGCCCCATAGAGTGTGCTCTTTCTGAAAATCTTAGTGAAGCTGAAAGAAGCATCTGGGTGCACAGACCAATCTCAGATTTGATCTAGGCTCAGACCCCATCATCAGAAACAGAAATTTCCTTGGCACACAGGAAGGTCAAGAATCTGTGGGCTGGTATCACTGAAGTAACTCCCCAAAATGCTGCAGGGGAACTTGAGTGTGGGGCCTTACCCCTGGTCATGAGCAGGATGCGGTGGGCACTGACACAGGAATTCCCTGGGAATTGAACACATGCGTCCATGGTGCCTGATCCCCGCCACAAACAGGTACACATTTCTCAACTCAGGAATTCCTGGGAGTAGCCCAGAGCATGTAGGGGCTGAGACAGAATGTGCATGGGGCCTGATTCTATGCTGGAGTTGGACCCAATGGGCACCCAATGGAGGAATGCCCAAAAGTGATCCAGAGTGGCTGAAGGAATGAGCAGGCATCTGGGTGAGGAGGCATTGGGAACTCAGCTGCTGCAAATCTGAGAGTGCACCCCAAACTTGCCACTGTCCCACCACCTTGCCCCTAGAAGCACAGACTCCACAGGTATCTATGCAAGAGTTCATGAAACAGGCCCCAAAGGTCTCACACCTGGGACCATGCCTTCAAAGCCCCAGAAACAGGAAAACTGCATCTCACACTAACTAGTCCTCCAGTTTGCCAAAGCCATGAGGCATATGGAGTCTACCTAGAGAAATCTCCCACACAAGTCCAATTCTTCAGGACTTGGAGAGTGAGCACTTTCAACTAATTCATTGAAGAGCACATTAAAAGAAGGCTGGATACGGTGGAGGAGACAATAAATGAAATATACAAACTAGAGAAGAGGAATACAAAGAAGCTGAGGCACAGAGAGAAAAAAGGATCTCTAAAAATGAAAGAATATTGAGAGAACTGTGTGACCAATCCAAGTGGAACAATATTTGCATTATAGGGATACCAGAAGAAGAAGAGAGACAGAAAGGGATAGAAAATGTCTTTGAGGAGGTAGTTGCTGAAAACTTCCCCAATCTGGGGAAGGAGATTGTCACACAGGCCATGAAGATCCACAGATCTCCCAACACAAGGGATCTAAGGAAGACAACACCAAGACACACAGTAACTAAAATGGGAAAGATCAAGGATAAGAACAGACTGTTAAAAGCAGCCAGAAGCAGAAATAAGATCACATACAAGGGAAAGCCCATCAGGCTGTCATCAGACTTCTCAGCAGAAAGCTTACAGGCCAGAAGGGAGTGGCATGATGTATTCAATGCCATGAAGCAGAAGGTCCTGGAACCAAGATTACTTTATCCGGCAAGATTATCATTTAAATTTGAAGGAGGGATTAAACAATTTCCAGATAAGCAAAATCTGAGAGAGTTTACCTTACACAAACCATCTCTGCAGTCTATTTTGGAGGGACTGCTATGGACGGAAGTGTTCCTCAGGTTGGACAGCTGTCACCAGAGGTAGTAAAACCATGGTAGGGAGGGTGGAGCAACTGATTGTGAGGCAAATGCAAATTTAAATAGACTATCCCCAAAGTCAATCAAGGAATAGACACAAAAAGTACACAATTTGAAAACTAATATATGAAGAATGAAGGAGGACAAAAAAGGAGGAGAAATAGAAAAGAACCTATAGCTTGTGTTTGTAATAGCATACTAAGTGAGTTAAGTTACACTCTTAGATAGTAAGGAAAGTAACCTGGAACCGTTGTTAACCACGAATCTAAAGCCTGAAATGGCAATAAGTACATACCTATTGATAATCACCCTAAATGTAAATGGACTGAATGGACCAATCAAAAGACATAGAGTCACTGAATGGATAAAAAACAAGACCCATCTATATGCTGCTTACAATAGACTCACCTCAAACCCGAAGACATGCACAGACTAAAAGTCAAGGGATAGAAAAAGATATTTCATGCAAATAATAGGGAGAAAAAAGCAGGTGTTGCAGTACTAGTATCAGACAAAATGGACTTCAAAACAAAGTAACAAGAGATAAAGAAGGACATTACGTAATGATAAAGGGCTCAGTCCAACAAGAGGATATAACCATTATAAATATATATGCACCCAACACAGGAGCACCAGCATTTGTGAAACAAATACTAACAAAACTAAAGAGGGAAATAGACTGCAATGCATTCATTTTAGGAGACTTCAACACACCATTCACTCCAAAGGATAGACCCACCAGGCAGAAAATAAGTAAGGACACAGAGGCACTGAAAAACACACTAGAACAGATGGAACTCTACAGAACTCTACATCCAAAAGCAACAGGATACAAATTCTTCTCAAGTGCACATGGAACATTCCCCAGAATAGACCACATACTAGGCCACAAAAAGAGCTGCAGTAAATTCCAAAAGATTGAAATTCTACCAACCAACTTTTCAGACCACAAAGGTATAAAACTAGAAATAAATTGTACAAAGAATGAAAATGGCTCACAAACACATGGAGGCTTAACAACATGCTCCTAAATAGTCAATGGATCACTGACCAAATTAAAATGGAGATCCAGCAATATATGGAAAGATATGACAACAAGAACACAAAGCCCCACCTTCTGTGGGACGCAGCAAAAGCAGTCTTAAGAGGAAAGTATATAGCAATCCAGGCATATTTAAAGAAAGAAGAACAAACTCAAATGAATAGTCTAATGTCACAATTATCAAAATTGAGAAAAGAAGAACAAATGAGGCCTAAAGTCTGCAGAAAGAGGGACATAATAAAGATCAGAGAAGAAATTAATAAAATTGAGAAGAATAAAACAATAGAAAAAAATCAATGAAACAAAGAGCTGGTTCTTGGAGAATATAAACAAAATAGATAAGCCTCTAGCCAGACTTACTAAGAGAAAAAGAGAATCAACACACATCAACAGAATCAGAAACGAGAAAGGAAACATCACGACGGACTCAACAGAAATACAAACAATTATTAGAGACTACTATGAAAACCTATATGCTAACAAGCTGGAAAACCTAGAAGAAAAGGACAACTTCCTAGAAAAATACAACCTTCCAAGACTGACCAAGAAGAAGCACACAATCTAAACAAACCAATTACCAGCAAAGAAATTGAAGTGGCAATCAAAAAACTATCCAAGAACGAAACCCATGGGCTAGACGGATTTTTCTTGGAATTTTATCAGACATCCAGAGAAGATATAAAACCCATTCTCCTTAAAATTTTCAAAAAAATAGAAGAGGAGGAAATACTGCTAAACTCATTCTATGAAGCCAACATCACCCTAATACCAAAACCAGGCAAAGACACCACCAGAAAAGGAAATTACAGACCAATATCCCTGATGAATGTAGATGCAAAAACACTAAATAAAATATTAGCAAACAGAATTCAAAAATATATCAAAAGGTTCATACACCACTACCAAGTGGGATTCATCCCAGGGATGCAAGGATGGTACAACATTCGAAAATCCATCAACATCATCCACCACATCAGCAAAAAGATGGACAAAAACCACATGATCATCTCCATAGATGCTGAAAAAGCATTAGACAAAATTCAACATCCGTTCATGATAAAAACTCTCAGAAAAATGTGTATAGAGGGCTAGTACCTCAAAATAATAAAGGCCATATATGATAAACACACAGCCAACATCATACCGAACAGCGAGAAGCTGAAAGCTTTTCCTCTGATATTGGGAACAAGACAGGAATGCCCACTCTCCCCACTATTATTTAACAGAGTACTGGAGGTCCTAGCCAAGGCAATTAGACAAAACAAAGAACTACATGGAATCCAGATTGGTAAAGAAGAAGGTAAACTGTCACTATTTGCAGATGACATGATATTGTAAATAAAAACCCTAAAGACTCCACTCCAAGACTACTAGAACTGATATTGGAATACAGCAAAGCTGTAGGATATAAAATTAACACACAGAAATCTGTGGCTTTCCTATACACTAACAATGAACCAATAGAAAGAGAAATCAGGAAAACAATTCCATTCGCAATTGCATCCAAAAGAATAAAATACCTAGGAATAAACCTAACCAAAAATGTGAAAGACCTATACCCTGAGAACTATAAGACACTCTTAAGAGAAATTAAAGAGGACACTAACAAATGGAAACTCATCCCCTGCTCCTGGCTAGGAAGAATTAATATAGCCTAAATGGCCATCCTGCCCAAAGCAATTTACAGATTTGATGCAATCCCTATCAAATTACCAACAACATTCTTCAATGAACTGGAACAAATAGTTCAAAAATTCATATGGAAACACCAAAGACCCTGAAGAGCCAAAGCAATCCAGAGAAAGAAGAATAACGCGGGGGGGGGGGGGGTTCTCACTCCCCAACTTCAAGCTCTACTACAAAGCTACAGTAATCAAGACAATTTGGTACTGGCACAAGTACAGAGCCACAGACCAGTGGAACAGATTAGAGACACCAGAAATTAACCCAAACATATATGGTCAATTAATATTTGATAAAGGAGCCATGGACATACAATGGCAAAATGATAGTCTCTTCAACAGATGGTGCTGGCAGAACTGGACAACTACATGTAGGAGAATGAAACTGGACCATTGTTTAACCCCATATACAAAGGTAAATTCAAAATGGATCAAAGACCTGAATGTAAGTGATGAAACCATTAAACTCTTGGAAAAAAACATAGGCAAAAACCTCTTAGACATAAACATGAGTGACCTCTTCTTGAACATATCTCCCTGGGCAAGGAAAACAACAGCAAAAATGAGCAAGTGGGACTACATTAAGCTGAAAAGCTTCTGTACAGTGAAAGGCACCATCAATAGAACAAAAAGGAACCCTACAGTATGGGAGAATATATTTGAAAATGACAAATCTGATAAAGGCTTGACGTCCAGAATATATAAAGAGCTCACACGCCTCAACAAACAAAAAACAAATAACCCAATTAAAAAATGGGCAGAGGAACTGAACAGACAGTTCTCTAAAAAAGAAATACAGATGACCAACAGACACATGAAAAGATGCTCCACATCGCTAATTATCAGAGAAATGCAAATTAAAACTACAATGAGGTATCACCTCACACCAGTAAGGATGGCTGCCATCCAAAAGACAAACAACAACAAATGTTGGCGAGGCTGTGGAGAAAGGGAAACCCTCCTACACTGCTGGTGGGAATGCAAATTAGTTCAACCATTGTGGAAAGCAGTATGGAGGTTCATCAAAATGCTCAAAACAGACCTACCATTTGACCCAGGAATTACACTCCTAGGAATTTACCCTAAGAACGCAGCAATCAAGTTTGAGAAAGGCAGATGCACCCCTATCTTTATCGCAGCACTATTTACAATAGCCAAAAATTGGAGGCAACCTAAATGTCCATCAGTAGATGAATGGATAAAGAAGATGTGGTACATATACACAATGGAATACTTCTCAGCCATAAGAAGAGGGAAAATCCTACCATTTGCAGCAACATGGATGGAGCTAGAGAGTATTATGCTCAGTGAAATAAGCCAAGAAGACAAAGAGAAATACCAAATGATTTCACTCATCTGAGGAGTATAAGAACAAAGGAAAAACTGAAGGAACGAAACAGCAGTGGAATTACAGAATCCAAAAATGGACTAACAGGTACCAAAGGGAAAGGAACTGGGGAGGATGTGTGGGCAGGGAGCGACAAGGGGGGGAAGAAGAAAGGGTGTATTAAGATTAACATGCATGGGGGGAAGGGAGAAAGTGGAGGGAGGGCTGTACAACACAGAGAGGACAAGTAGTGATTATACAACATTTTGCTAAGCTGATGGACAGTGACTGTAATGTGGTTTTTAGGGGGGACTTGGTATAGGGGAGAGCATAGTAAACATAGTATTCTTCATGTAAGTGTAGATTTAAGATTTTAAAAAAAAGGAAAAGAAAGAAAGAAAGAAAGAGAGAGAGAGAGAAAGAAAGAAAGAAAGAAAGAAAGAAAGAAAGAAAGAAAGAAAGAAAGAAAGAAAGAAAGAAAGAAAGAAAGAAAGAAAGAAAGAAAGAAAAGGGGGATTACTCCTTGACGGGATAAAACTATTGGTAAATCAAAGATTAACGCATGCTTTAAATATCCTTAATTTTGATCATTTAAAGGGTGTCAGATGATCAGCTAGGGAGGTACTCTTTTCTGATAATATTCCTTTCTCTTAATAAAAAAAAAATGCAGGTCCTGTGTGCTGACCTCCAATGAGTTCTATACAGTGGTATAGAGGGCATGTCAAAGTGTGGGCAAAGGGTCTGTTTGTTTTTATGCAAAAGATCAAGGACTAGCTTGGCTACCCAGAAAATGAACTAAGATACGATATGAGGAGGAGCTTCCGGCATCAGCACTCTCTGGAGGACTCGTGCCGGGGGATGATCATCAAAAAGCCTCCACAGGGATCCGGGCAATGCTGCGGTTGTGGCTGTGTCCATCCCACCGTTTCCTGGGCTTGCCACTGGAATGAGGAGGGAGATGTCTAGGCTGGCATGTGCATACAGTGAGACAATGAATTTGAGTGGATCTGTACTGTTGGAACTCAACCAGGAGTTGGGAGGGGTGCAAGTTGTAACGCTCCAAAATCTTATGACTATAGACTATCTACGGTTAAAAGAACATATGGGATGTGAACAGATCCCAGAAATGGGTTGCTTTAATTTGTCTGATTTCTCTCAGACTGTTCAAGTACAGTTGGACAATATCCATCATATCATAGACAAATTCTCACAAATGCCTAGGGTGCCTAACAGGTTTTCTTGGCTTCACTGGAGATGGCTGGTAATTATAGATTTGCTTAGTTTATGTCACCGTATTCCTATTATGTTAATATGTGTGCACATGTTAGTAGTTTAAAACCTGCTTAAGGTACTTTACAAGAAGATATGTCAAAGAAATAATCAAACCTCCCATGTTTCCTTCCATATGCTACCTCTATAGCTTTTCTTCTTCCATCCTAATTACAACCCTTAAATAGAATTCGTGCCTCATATCGAATTTACTGAGCATCATAATTTCTCCAGGTGGTAAAGATACCTCGAGACAAGTGCTGGGCATAGAAGCCACTGGGCATAAATCTGCAAAGAAGTAAAAAGCTAACCTTTTCAAACAATATGGCTTCTCTCTCACTTACGAACTTTACATCTCCCTGTATGGCCCCGGAAGATGACTGGTTAGCCAGAGACGGGTAAAATTCCTGAAGGGAGGAACAACCTAAGACAGGCACAGTTGCAGGAGGGCCATCAGATGAGAAATTGGGGAACAACAGTGGTGAAGCTTAGAACCTCACCCCCCCTCCCTGTGTTGAGAGAAAGCTTCTGCATCCATGGATGTTTTATTCCCCTTGTATAGCTCGAAGTAGCACATAGTCTACAGGCACACACCTGATCATCTACAATTGCTCTCTTACAACACTAAACTATGTTTTCTACCTTTATCTTGCATCTACCTACCACTCCAGCAGTTTATTAAAAATAAAAATAATAATAAAGGGAGAAATGTGGGATCCACATATAAATCAAGTATAAAATTCAAACAAATATTCATATTTGACCTGATTGTTTGTAATTCATAATGCATGATCAAAACCGAAATTTTCTGTGATGAATGCCCTTGTACTGTTCACCATGTAAGAACTTATTCACTATGTAAGAATTCGTTCACCATGTAAGAACTTGTTTGTTATGCTTCAGAAGATTGGAGACTGATGAGAATTAGGGTTGAGATGGATTAATGATTGTGCACTGAGCATTGATCTCCCTATACAGAAGTTTATTGTTTTTAACAACCATTTGATCAATAAATATGAGAGATGCCCTTTCAAAAAAAAAAAAGACAAAAGTAGCAAAAGCAATTATATCTAAAATTAGTTAAGGGAATTACTAAATAACATGTGGGGTAAGAAGATATATACATAAAATGTGAAGGAGGGAGAGTACAAAATATAGTGCTGTTAGAATGCAATTGAACGTAAGTGACAATCAGTTCATTATCGATTGTTATAGGATGTTATATAAGAACTCCATGATAAGTACAAACAAAAACTTACAATAGACATACAATAAAGGATAGAAGGGAACCCATTCATAACACTAAAGAAAGCCATAAAACACAGGAGAAGAGAGCAAGAGAAGAAATGATCAGAAAAGAACAGCAAAAACAACAAGGAAACATTTTACATAATGACAATATGTCCATACATATTAGTAATTACTTTAAATGCAAGTGGACTAAATGCTGTGATAAAAATACATAGGATCGGAGAATGGATAAAAAAGCAAGACCCATCTATTTGCTGCCTACAAGAGACTCACTTCAGATCTAAGGACAGACTGAAAAAGAAGAGACAGTAAAAGTTATACTGTGCAAATAGGGTTAAAAAAGTTGGAGTTGTGAAACATATATCAAACAAAATAGACTTCAAAACAAACTAAGAGACAAAGAGGGACATTACATAATGATAAAGGGAGTGGTCCAACAAAAGGATATAACAATCAAAAACATGCAACCAACACAGGAGTACCTAACTGCATAAAACAAATACTAATAGAACAAAAGGGAGGAAATGATAGCAACATTATAATAGTAAGGGACTTTATCATCCCACTTACATCAATGGATATATCAGCCAGACAGAAAATAAACAAAGAAATAGAGGCACTGAATGGTACATTAGACCAGATGGACTTAACAGATATATACAGAACATTCCACCACAAAGCAACAGAATACTCATTTTTGTCAAGTGCACATGGAACATTCTCCAAAATAGATCACATATAAGGACAGAAAATGTATCAAGAAATTTAAAATTGAAATTGTATCAAGCATATTCTCATACTAAAATGGTATGAAACTAGAAATCTATTACAAGGAAAAAATTGAAAAATCACACACTTGTGCAGGTAAAACAACATGCTTCTACATAATCAGTGGATCAAGGAAAAGAACAGAGGAATTCAAACAATAGGTGGAGACAAATGAAAACAGAAACACAGTGGTTCAAAATATATAGAATGCAGCAAAAGTGGTTCTAAGAGGGGGAGTCCATATTACACAAGCCTACGTCAAGAAACAATAACAACCCCAAATAAACTATATAATCTTACAACCAAAGGAAATAGAAAAAGAAGAACAAAACCTAAAATTAGTAGAAGGAGGAACATTATAAAGATCAGAACAGAAACAAATAAAATAGAGATGGAGAAAACAATAGAAAAAAGTCAACAAAACCAAAAGCTGGTTCTTCAAGAAGATAAACAAAATAGACAAACCCCTAGACATACACATAAAGAGAAAAGGAGACAGGACAAAAATAAACCAAATGAGAAATTAAAAAGGAGAAGTTACACACACCACCACAGAAATTCAAAGAATTATAATAGAATTTTATGAAAAGTTATATGGCAATAAATGGGGAAATATATGGCAAAAAACCTACAAGAAACAGATAAATTCAGGGTAACATAAATCTTCCAAGATGAACCAAGGAAGAAACAAAAATTTTTAACAGACTAATTACTAGTAAAAAAATTAAACTGTAACAAAAAAAACTCCCAAGAAACAAGACATTGGCCAGATGAGTTCACAGCTGAATTCTTCCTCACATTTAATGATGAGCTGATACCTATCCTTCTTAAAGTATTTCAAAACATAGAAAAAGAGGAAATACTTCCAAACTCATTGTATGAGACCAATTTTACTCTAATACAAAAAACAAAGACATTACAAAAAATTATTATAGAACAATATATCTGATGAATACTGATGCAAAAGTCCTCAAGAAAATATTAGCAAAAAAATTGAAAAATTTGACAAAAGGATCATTCATCAGGAACTAGTGCAATTTATTCCAGGGATGCAAGGATGGAACAACAGACATAAATCAAAAAATGTTATACACCACATTAACAGAAGAAAGGTAAAAACCATATGAGCATCACAATAGATGCTAAAAAAGCATTTGACAAAATTCAACATCCATTCATGATAAAAAGTCTCAACAAAATGGATATAGAAGTAACATACATCAACATAGTAAAGGTCATATATGACAAACCCACAACTACCATCATTATTAATGGCAAAAACTGAAAGCCTTTTCTCAAAGATCAGAAACAAGACAAGGATGCCCATTCTCAGTACTCTTACTCAACACAGTACTGGAAGTCCTAGCCATGCAACAGACAAGATAAAGATAAAGAAATAAAAGGCATCCAAATTGGTAAGGAAGAAGTGAACCTGTCACTATTTGCAGATGACATGATAAATTATATAGAAAATCCTAAAGACTCCATCAGAAAACTTAGAACTAGTAACTAGATTCAGCAGAGATGCAGAATATAACAGCAATATACAAAAATCTGTTGCATTCCTATATATTAAAAATGAACTAGCAGAAAGAGAAATCAGGAAAACAATTCCATTTTCAATTACACCAAAAAAATAATAATATCTGGAGACAAGATGGCGGCGTGAGTAGAGCAGGCAAAATCTCCTCCCAAAACCACATATATTTTTGAAAATACAACAAATACAACTATTCCTAAAAGAGAGACCAGAAGATACAATACAACAGCCAGACTACATCTACACCTGTGAGAACCCAGCACCTCATGAAGGTGGTAAAATACCAGCTGCAGCCCGGCGGGATGCAAACGCACCCCTCACCCCAGGTCTTTGGCAGGATAGGAGTTGGAGCAGGGAGGGAGAGGGAGCTCAGGACTGCTAAATACCCAGCCCTAGCCATCTGCACCAGGAGCACAGACACACAGTGCATGGTGTGCTGGATACTAGGGAAATGGGACAGTAAAATCTGTGAGTGGGTCCCCATAGCTGGTGCCCCTGGGACAAGAGAAAACTGACTGCTTTTTGAAAGTCTTAAAGGGACAGGGGCCTGACGGCTGTACAGAAGTATCCTGGTGTACTCAACCCAGCAGCTGGGAATCCCAGGGAACTCCCGGTGCCATAAACCCCTGGGCGGCAGTGAAGTGTGGAGGCCCCTCACAGTGATAGACAGCCTCCTGCCTGTTCCCCCTCTAGCATGGCCATGCCATAGAGGAGCAGCAGGCTGAGGCCGGTCATTCCCACAGCAGCTGTGCAGAGCTTCCTCCACACTGGCCCATGCAAGAATCAGAGACTCCGACTGGGTGCAGCTGTCCAGCACAAGCCACTAAGGGTCAAAATTCCCACAGAAGAAGAAGGCAACAAACTAGCAAGAACGGATGTTCTCTCCAGCTGATACACATGCCAACTCCCCACAACTACCTCTATCACCATGAAAATGCAGAAGAATTTGCTCCAGACCAGACTAACAGAGACAACCCCTGAGAAGGAGCTTGGGGAGATAAACCTAAGCACCCCTATGTTTATTGCACCACTATTTACAATAGCCAAGAAATGGAAGCAACCTAAGTGTCCATCAGTAGATGAATGAATAAAGAAGATGTGGTTCATATACACAATGAAATATTATTCAGCCATAAGAAGAAAACAAATCCTACCATTTGCAACAACACTGATGGAGGTAGAGGGTATTATGCTCAGTGAAATAAGCCAGGTCGGGAAAAACAAGTATCAGATGATTTCACTCATCTATGGAATATAAAAACAAAGAAAAAAAACTGAAGGAACCAAACAGCAGTAGACTCACAGAACCCAAGAATAGACTAACGGTTACCAAAGGGAAAGTGACTAGGGAGGATGGGAGGGAAAGGAGGGACAAGGGGGAAATGGGGCATTATGATTAGCAGACATAATGTAGGGGGGGCACAGGGAGGGCTGTACGACACAGAGAAGACAAGTAGTGATTCTATAGCATCTTACTATCCTGATGGATAGAGACTGTAATGGGGTATCTGGTAGGGACTTGATGATGGGGGGAGTCTAGTAACCACAATGTTGCTCATGTAATTGTATATTAATGATATCAAAATTTTAAAAAAGAGATGAATGGATAAAGAAGATGTGGGACATATACCAAATGGATTTTTTTTTGCCATGTAAAAGAAGGAAATCTTTCCATTTGCAACAACATGGATGGAACTAGAGCATATCTTGCTGAGTGAAATAAGCCAGGCAGGGAAGATAAATACCATAAAATTTAATGTGTATGTGGAATCTAACACACCAACCAACGAAGAAGATATAGACACATAAATATGGATAATAGACTGTTGATTACCATAGGGAAGGCTGTGGGGCAATGGGTGAAATTGGTAAGACAGATAAATAATTAAAAACTACAGATAATATAAGTTAATCAAAGGAGTGGAAGTAGAACAGAGAGAATATATCTAATAGTATTACAATATCTGGCATGGCAATGGGATAACTATACTTATCATAGCAACATCTAGCAGTGTATGTAGTTATTGCATCACTGTATTGCACATCTGCAATATAATATTGTATATCAACTTTATTCTAATAAAAAAATAGAAGAAATATAAATTTTAAAAATCCCATTTATAACTTAATCAATCAGAATAAAATACCTAGGAATAAGTTTAACCAAGTGAGTAAATATCCTGAACTCTGAAAACTATAAAACTCTTATGAAAGAAATTGAACATAAGAGAAATAAATGCAAAAATATACTGCACTTATACATTGGAAGAATTAATATTACTAATATATCAATACTACATAAAGCAATCTATAAATTCCATGCAATCCCTATCAAAAAACCAATAGCATTTTTCTCACAACTTGACTAACTAATCCTAAAATTTGCATGGAACCAAAAAAGACCCTGAATAGACAAAACAATCTTGAGATATAAGAGCAAAATATAGTATGCTCCTGGATGGCAAACTATCCTACAAAGCTATAGTAATCAGAACAGGATGATAGTGGCACAAAAACAGACCCGTAGATCAATGGAGTAGAATAGAGAGCACAGAAATAATCTTACACTTATATGGTCAATCAATCTATGATAAAGGTGGAATGCATATGCAATGGGAAAAATTCTCTTCAACAAATGGTGCTGGGAAACTGGACAGCTACTTGAAGAAGAATGAAACTGGACCAATTTCTTACACCATATATAAAATAAACTCAAAGTGGATTAGAGATTTAAATATAAGATCTGAATGAATAAGTTTAGTACTTAATAAAATTATTAAATATAAACCTGAATGAAGATAGAAGAATTCGTAGGAAGTAAGCTATTTGACATAAGCAATATTTTTTTGGATGTGTTTTCTCAGGCAAGGGCAACAATAGCAAAAATAAACAAAGAATGGACCACATCAAACTAAAAAGCTTTTTCAAAGCAGAGAAATATCAAAACAAATGAAAAGGCACCTGGTGAATGGGAGAAATACTCACAAATGATATATCTGATAAGGAGTTAACATCTGAAATAATTAAAGGACTCACAAAACTCAATATGAAGAAAACAAACAATTCAATTGAAAAATGGGTAGACCTGAACAGACATTTTTCCAAAGACAAATACATTGCTAACAAGCATGTGAAAAGATGCTAAACATTTCCAATCTTCAGGAAAATATAAGTGAAAACCACAAAAAATCATCTTACACCTTTCAGATTGGCTATTATTATCAAAAAGACAGTAATGACATGGAGAAAAGAAAACTCATGTACACTTTTGGTGGGAATCTAAATTGGTACAGCTACTATGAAAAACAGTATGGAGGTTTCTCAAAAGCTTAAAAACAGAACTAACATGTAATCCAGTTATTCCACTTCTAGGTATTTATCCAAAGAAAACAAAAATGCTAATTCAAAAAGACTCCCCTATGTTTCTCATGACATTATTTACAGTTTCCAAGATATGCAAGCAACTAAATGTCCATTGCTGAATGAATGTATAAAGAAGATCTCATATGTATGTACAATGGGATATTACTTAGCCATAAAAAGAATGAAACTTTGGCATTTGCTACAATTGGATGGACCTAGAGACTGTTACTTTAAATCAAATATGTCAGGAAAAGACATACCATGACTTCACTTATATGTGGAACCTAAAAAACAAAACAAATGAATAATCAAAATAAAACAGAAACAGACTCAGATATAGGAAATAAATTGGTGGTTATCAGATGGGTGTGAATTGGAGGATGGTTAAAATAGATGAAGGGGCTTAAGAAATACAATCTTCCTGTTATAAAATAAATAATATGGGGTGATGGAATGTACTGCATAGGGAACATAGCCAATAATATTTTAACAACTTTTTGTGGTGACAGATGGTAACTAGATTTATTGTGATGACTATTTCATAATATATATAAGTATCCAATCATTAAGTTGCAAACCCAAAACTAATACAATTATGTATGTCAATTATTTTTTTTAAATAATAAATAAATAAATCAGCAAAAAATGAATTCTATGAACACAGTCCCAATGTCTCATGTATTTTGTTGTGAACTGAGCTCATTGACCAGAATAATTCTGTGTAGAATACCATGTTGGTGAAGAGGCATTCTGTAAGAAAATGGACAGTAGTTTTGGTAGAAATATTATATGTAGGGAAAGCACATCTACACCCCTAGCAAGTGTCTATTACAGTGATAAATAAAGCACAGCTTCTTCCATGATAGAAATGTTCCAATATACTCAACCTGCCACCAGGTAGCTGGTTGATTACTCTGGGTAATTGTCCCATACTGGGGACTAGCCAATTGGACACTCAACAGTGACCATAGCCAGGTTGGCTTTGGTGAGTGGAAGCCATGTTGTTGAGCTTATGCCTAACATCCATCCTTGCCACCATGGTCAGTTTGCTCATGAGAACATTAGGGAATTCTAATGGTGGCTGGAGAAAGAGGCTGAATGGTATCCACAGAAAGAGTCTTCCTGTCTACTTGATTGTTAAAATCCTTCTTTGCTGAGTTTATCCTTTGGTAAGCATGCACATGAGACACAAACATTTTCACACCTTTTGCAATTTGGTAAAGTTTGTCCACATACTTCTTCCCCAGACTTCCTTGTCACCAGTTTTCTCATGTCCTTTCTGATCACTGACATACATCCATATCATTTGTCATAGCCCATGAATGGGTATAGATTCAGACCTCTAACCATGTCTTATTTGAAGCAAAATGAATATATACATGCTCAAACTTCTCTCTACTGAGAGAATTTCCCCTTCACCATTGTATTAGAGAAAACCCAGAAATGGGCCACAGTAGTATTGCTCTAAACTTTTGAGTGTTTCCTGCATATTATACAGAACCACCTGTAACTCAGGCCTGAGTTTTCTCTTCCTCAGATAATTTATCACAAAGAACTACTTCTGAGTCCAGAGATGTAAGCTGGGAAAAAGAAGGCAATATAGCAGGCGTAAAGGCAATGGGCATTTGACCCACTTCTTCATGCAATTTACTAGTGCTTTCAGGGACTGTTCAATCCTGGTCTCATATACATTACTTCCATTTGATGATGGACTGCTGCTGTGCACACTCATTGTAATGGAGTGGTGGGTCAGGCAACACCCAGGTCATGATGGGAAATTCAGGTTACATGGCAATTTAATGGCCTGTGGTTAACTGTTCAATCTGTTATAAGGCCCAGCAGCAAGATAAACGCTGTTTCTCAAACTGAGAGTTATCTGCAGAGGATGGAAGAGCTTTGCTCCAACATCCTAACAGTCTGTGATGTGATTCACCTTTAGGGGCCTGTGAAATGTTCCAAACAGCATCTCTATCTGCCACACCTGAAGATCCATTGTTTGCATGGCAGTGTGGACCTGTTGCAGAGCCTTCTCCTTTACTGAGCCTCACTCAAAATCATCAGCTGTGTAGGTCACACAGTAAATAGGCCACTGTGTCACACCCAAATGAGGGATATGTTGCCTCTGAAATGAAGAGGCCAACTAGGCATTGTGCCTATTGTTTTAAATGCAGAGAAGCTAGATGCAGCAATTTTATCCTTCACCTTACAAGGAATATATCAACATGCCCCACACCACTGGGTCCCTAGTAACTTCACTGAAATGGAAGGTCTCTAAATTTTTGTCAGATTTGTTTTCCACTTTATGACAAGAAAATCTTACTGGTAAGTCTCCAGTAGTTTCTACTTCTTGTTCACTATGTCCAATCAGCATAATATCATAAAATCAATGTACTGTTGTGGTGTCTTCTGAAAGAGAAAAGCTATCAAAGTCCTTGCAGAATAAATTATGACATACAGCTGGAGAGTTAATATACCCCTGAGGTAGAATAATGATGGTGTACTGCTGACCTTGTCAGGTGAAGGAAAATGCTTATGGTAGTTTTTACCAGCAGGTATTGAGAAAAAAAATATTTGCTATATCAATAGTTCTATACCAGATGCCAGAAAGTGTGTCAGTTTACTTAAGAACTGAAACCACATCTGGAACAGCAACTTCAACTAAAGTCATCTCTTAGATAAGTTTATGATAATCCACTATCATTCACTATAATTCATCTGTTTTCAGAATAGACTAAACAATTGAATTAAATGGGGATATGGTGGGAATCACTGCCCCTCATTTTAAAAATCCTTGATGGTTAAAAACCATTCTCTAAAATCCTTCCAGGAATGTGATTTTGCTTTTGGTTTACTATTTTCCTAACTAGAAGCAGTTGTAGTGACCTCCATTTGGCCTTTCCACCATAAAAGTCCTCACTCCACTGGTAAGGGGACCAATGTGGGGGTTCTTCCAGTTCCTGAGTATGTCTTTTTTAATTATGCATTCTAGAACTGGAGAAATAACCACAGGATTGGTTTGGATACCCACTGAACCCTGTGTAAGGTTAACTGTGTAAAGTTAAAGCTCCATAGATCACCTGACCTCCATAAACCCCTGCTGTGATTGTGGAACACAGTGACATTTTGGGTATCCTTGAATTAGTGTCAGTGTTCAGAAATAATCAGAAAACTGATTATTTTCCCCAATCCACAGTCACAGTGGTAAAAGGCCATAGGTCCTTTTGGAGAAGGCTTGGAGAAAAATTAACAGTATAAATTTTTGGCAGTGTATCTGGGTCCTTCCTCAAGAGGCCCAGCCACCTCTCCATTCAAGGGATTCTGAATCTGTAAATGGGTTCAAGTCAGGAAATTGATTGAGGATCTGTGATTCTTGTTTTAGTGATTTATGTTAGATTTTTGTTAACCTGACCTAGAAACCCATTTATGCAAATCAAGTAAGAATATGGTAGATTGCCCATCTATTCCTCTTCTGTGACACCATGTTCCACTAATACCATGTGTCTTTCTTCATCCTAATATTCTGATTACTGTTTTGGCTCCAGTGTCCTTCTCATTAACCATGCACACCTTGTATTTAGCAACTAAATACTGTCACTTGGCCCTGCTGTCCTGATATCTCATTTATCCTCATTGCATTTAGGGATTCTGGCTCCATGTATAGCTGTTCCAACTGTAATTTCTGATCTACAGAAAACAGTGACCACAGAGCTCTTCAAGGACACTGGTATTTCCCTCAAAAATTTATTTTTCAGTAATGGTATAAAAGACCATCCACATATGGAACCTCCAAGGGTGGATGAGAAAGTCTTACATAATTAATCCACTTCAACATTCCAATCTTCTTAATGTTTTATATACACTCCTCTATAGTATACTAAGGCAGTTCTGGCATTTCAAGTTCATTTAGTGTAGTCACCTTTGGGAACATGTTTCAGTCTATTAACCAAACAGGCTATTAGAAACATTTATAACCTCTCAAGATAAAACATTTAAATCTGATGTTTATAGTTCATGAGGCATGATCAAAACTGAAAGTTTCTGTGATATGACTGCCCTTGCACTGTTCACCATGTAAGAACTTATTCACTATGTAAGAACTTGTTCACCATGTAAGAACTTGTTTGTTATGCTTCAGAAGATTGGAGACTGTTGTGATATAGGCTTGGGGTTGATTAATGACTGTGCATTGAGTCCCCTATACAGAATTTTATTGTTGTTAACAACCATTTGATCAATAAATATGACAGATGCCCTCTCAATTAAAAAAAAAAAACATTTAAATCTGAATCTCTGCTTAATTGGACCTTATCAACAAATATTTCCTTATTTAACTTTATATTACTTCCACTAAAATCCCACAGCCTTAGGATCCTTTCCAAGTCTTATTCCTCAGGTTTCCATCTGTAAGAACTGGAAAAGTCATGTAATTCTTTTGGTAGTAGTGCAGGTTCTCATAGGTCACACTTTGTATCTCACTCTTGGAGCCTGCTGGGACTTAAGACTAGCTATAGGTCTGGAATCAAAAAGGAGTGACAAGGTAGTACAAAACAAGCTGTACTTTGTAGGGTAACTACCTGATAAGGAAGGCACTAAAAGTTATTCAGGTAAAGGGAAACCAACTTCCTTAGGCAGAGGTGGATGGGTTGCTTCTACTGGTAAAAAATGTCAGCAGATTTTAGGGGTTTGAGGTCTCCAGAGTCACCAAGAATGGCTCATATGTTTCTTTTCCAATTTTTAGGATCCTTTCCCTTCCCAATCAATGTCTCATTTTAACAGAAGACACCATGACAAGTTGTTATCTCAATTAATGTTGTGATTCAGTGACTCCCGGAATGAGACTCTGGGTATGGTTTTCAGAAATCTTGGTTAAAGACAAGTGCCATATGATTTCACTTACATATGGAATCTAAAAAATAAAACAAATGAGCAAACAAAACAAAAATAAACTCATAAACACTGAAAACAAACTAGTGGTTGCCATAGTGAAGGGGGTTGGTGAAATAAGTGAAGAGAATAAAGAGGGACAGATTTCTAATTGTAAAATAAATAAGTTAAGGGAATGAAAAGTTCAATATGGTCATAAATATTGTAATATATTTGTATGGTTAACATACAAATGTTAACTTATGGTTAACATTTCATAATGTATATAATTGTTGAATCACTATGTTGTACATCTGAAACCTTTCAAATATTGTATATCAACTATATTTCAATAAAACAAGAAAGTTTGACTTTGTGACTATAGGAGATAAGGGTTTCAGTCAGGGTATATAAAAAGCTTTTGGGTCATTTATGCAGAGGTTGAGCTGAGAATTTGACACTTTGGTATATCTTTTTATTTCCCCAATTTCTACAGTACAATTAGGAGTAGCAACTTATTCACATAAGGGCCCATTAAGCAGAGATTCAGAATTATATTTCTTGTTTTGACTAAAATGTTCTAAAGTAGCCAATACATGGTCACTCAGACCATCACCTATAAGTACTTTGCTTATCTCTATGGCCATATCATGTTATGTGTTACATGTACCCTCTTTACTGAAAGAAGAGTCATTAATGACTGAATCTAATCAGATTAAAGAATCAGTTTCAGAAAACCCAGAACCAATTCAGAAATTCATCTGTGAAATTATATTCCTCTAGAATTAATTCAGTAACAAAATATGTGTCAGCCAGGAGTCAACCACAGGAATAGAACCAGTAAGAGGTATATTAATAAATGTAAGTAATTGGCTTACATGATGGTGCAGCTGGGTAAGCAGTTCAAATTACACAGAGCAGGCCACTAGGAAAGGCAGACTAGACATCTAAGGTATGAGGTAAAGCTGCTACTCACAGGTGGAATTTCTTCTTCAGGGAGTTTTGATTCTGTTCTTAAGGCTTTTCAACTCACTGAATCATGTCAATGCAGACTATTGAGGATAATTTCCCTTATTTAAAGTCAACTGATTATTGACTTTAATCACATTTACAAAGTATCTTCACAGCAAAACCTAGATTTTTATTGAGTAAATAACTTGGGACTGTAGCCTACCAACTTGACACATAATACTGATCATTCCAGATCTCCACTTAAGCACATCACAATAAAAATGCTGAAAGAAAGAAATAAAAAGAAAGTCTTGAAAGCATGAAAAGAAAAACAGTTTGTCACCTACAAGGAAAACCCAACAAGATAAGACCTGACTTCTTACCAGAAACAATGGAAGTCAGAAGATGGTGGGATAGTATATCCAAAGCTGAAAGAGAAAAAGAAAAGATAGTCAACCAATAATCTGATATTTTTAATAGGCTTTCAAAAAATGTAGTATGAATAACTACATTCCAACAAATCAGACAACCTAGAAGCAATGGAAAAATCTTAGAAGCATACAACTTACTAAGACTCAATGAGGAAGAAAAAGAAAATCTGAATGGAACAATTACTAGTAAGGAGATTGAATCAGTAATCAAAATTCTTCCAATGAAGAAAATGACAGTATGGCTGCATTGGTGAATTTTACCAAACATTTAAAGAAAAATTAATACCAATATTTTTGAAATTCTTCCAAAGAAATGAAGAGGAGGGAGTATTCCTGAACTCATCTTACAAGGCCAACATTCTCCTGATTCCAAAACCAGAAAAGGACGCCCTCAGAAAAGAAAACTACAGGCCAATATCCCTGATGAATATAGATGAAAAAATGCTCAATAAAACACTATCGAATCAAAGTCAGCAGCATACAAGTATCATTCACCATGATCAAGTGGGATTTATCCCTGGGATGCTTGGATGGTACAATATATAGAAATCAATGTGTTGCATCACATTAATAGAATGAAAGTAAAGAATCACATTCTCATTTATTCTCATTTCAATAGACACAGAAAAAGCATATGACAAAATTTAACATCTATTCATGATAACAAATTTATTTTATAAATAAAACTCTTAACAAAGTAGGAATACAGGGAATATATATTAACATAATAAAGGCCATATATGACAAGTTCATAGCTAACCATATTCAATGGTGAAAGGGTGAAAGCTTTTCCCCTAAGATCAGGTACAAGAAAAGAGTGTCCACTATCACTGTTTTCATTCAATATAATACTAGAAGTCCTAGTTAGAGCAATCAGTGAAGAAAAAGAAACAAAGGGTATCAGACTTGGAAAGGAAAAAATAAAACTGTCTCTGTTTGCAGATAACATGATTTTATACATAGGAAATCCTAAAGACTCAACCAAGACATGTTAGATCTAACCAATGAATTCAGCAAAGTTTTAGTATGTTAAGTTAATAAGTAAAAACCTACACACTAACAAATCTTCCAAAAAAGAAAAATTACCATTTACAATAACATCAAAAACAAGAAAATTCTCAGAATAAATTTAATTGAAGCAAAAGATATCTACTGTGCAAACTACAAGGCATTGATGAAAACTGAAGAGTATGCAAATAAATGGAAAAGTAGCTCATGTTTATGGATTGGAAGAATTAATATTGTTAAAATATCAATACTATAAAAATCTATCTAAAGATTCAATGCAATTCCTATCAGGAGTCCCAAGGAATTTTTTTTATAGAAGTAGAAAAAACACTCTTAAAATTTATATTGAACCACAAAAGGCCCTGAATAGCCAAATAAATACTGAGAAAGATAAAACAGCAGGAGGCCTCATATTTCCTAAATTTAGCTGTACTATAGAGCTATAGTCATCAAAACAGTATGGTACTGGCAAAAAAACAGACAAACAAAGGAGCAGAAGAGAAGAGCCCAAAAATAAACTCATATAGTCAACTAATATTTGACAGAAGAGCCTAGAATACTCAATGGAGAAAGACTCTTTTCAATAAATAGTGCTGGGATAATTGGATATTCACATGTAAAATACTGAAACTACACCCATCCCTTTTACCACTCACAAAAATTAACTCAAAATGGATTAAAGGCTAAATATAAGACTTGAAACCATGAAATTCCTAAAAGATAACATAGGAATAAAGATCACAAGCACCAAATTAAAAAATATAGAGAAACCATGAACAAAGTGAAAAGACAGCCCCCAGAATGAGTAAATTATTTGCAAACCACATATCTGTTAAGGGTTTAATATCCAAAATATGTAAATAACTTATACAACTGGATAGCAAAAATCAAATATCCCTGTTAAAAAATGGGTAAAAGACCTGATTAATCATTCCCAAAGAAGATATATGAAAGACCAACATATTCTCCACAGCACTAGTCATTAGGGAAACAAATCAAAACTGTAATGCGGTATCACCTCATGCCTACTAGAATGGCTATCATAAAAAAAGACAGGAGATAACAAATGTTGGTGTGGATGTGGAGAAAAGGGAGCACTTGGCACTGTTTGTGGGTTGTAAATTGGTACAGCCACTATGGACCGCAATATGGAAGATCCTCAAAAATTAAAAATAGAACTACCAGCAATGATCCAGCAATTCCACGTCTGGGAATGTATTCAAAGGAAATGAAAATACTCACTCAAAAATATATCTGCAACCCATGTTCATAGCAGAATTATTTAGACAAGACATTGAAACAATCTAAGTATTAATAATAGATGAATATATAAAGAAGTTGTGATATATATATATATATATATATATATATATATATATATATATATAATAGAATATTATTCAGCCATTAAAAATGAGGAAATCCTAAAATTTGCAACAACATGGGTGGGACTTGAAGGCATTATGCTAAATGAAGTAAGTTGGACAGAGAAAGAAAATACCATGACTCTCAATTATATGTGAAATCTAAACAAAACAAAGTGAACAAAAAACCCAAAATCATGGAAAAAGAGATTGGACTTTTGGTTACCAGAAGTGAAGGGTGAGGAGAGGAGGAACTGGAGGAAGATGATTAAAAGGTACAAAGTTCTACTTATAAGATAAATTAGTACTGAGAATGTAATGTACAACATGAGTATTGCTAACACTGATGTATGATATATAGGAAGATGTTAAGAGTAAATCCTAACAGTTTTCATTACAAGGAGAACTTATTTTTCCTTTTTTCCTTTTTCTTTTTATTGTATCTATATGGGAAGACAGATGTTAGCTGAACCTATTGCAGTAATCATTTTCACAATATATTGAAATGAAACCATCATGCTATACACTTTAAACTTATATAATGATATATGTCAATTATTTCTCAATAAATGTGGAAAAATGTAGATGAAACAAAGACATTCCAAGGTAAACAAAAATAGAATTTGTTGCTATCACACAGTCCATACAAGAGATAATGAATTTTTGCAGGCTGAAAGTGACTCCAGACAGCAGTTTGAATACATATGAAAAAGCAAGAGCACAACTAAAGATAATTATTTAATAACAAAACAGTGTATAAATGAATATTCTATTTCCTTTTTTCTCTTAATTGATTTAAAAATAAATGTTATAATACAATATGCATATGATTGTATTGTTGGATCTATAACATAGAAATGTAATATATTTGACAATAACAATACAAAGAAGGCAGATGAAAGCAAAGCTGAATTGGGGTAAGGAACAGACACTCAAATCCACAGAAAAAAGTAAAGAAACCAAAATGTTAAAAAAATGAAACATAATATAAAAAAATTCTATAAACATATACTCACTCTCCTTTCTTCTCTCAGGTTGCTCAAAAGACACAGAATCATATATATTAATAATTATAATAATGTATTGTTAGATTTTTAACATATATACATGCAGTATATATAAGATAATAGCCCCGAAAGGAGGAAGAGCAAATAAAACTACATGGGAATAACATTTGCATATCTCACAGGAATTAAGTTAGTATATATCTGAATAAATTTCTAATAAGATGTATATATTAAGCCCCAGATAAAACAGTAAAAAATTACTCAGAAATACAGCAAAAAAGTCAGTAAATGTATTAAAATATTATACTCAAAAATATGCATGTAATACAAATACAGCAGTAAAGGAGGGATAGGGAACAAAAAAGACATGAAATATATTGAAAACAAAATAAAATGGCTGATGTATATCCAACTATCCAGTTTTATTAATAAAAACATTAAACATGAAAGGATTAAACAATCCAATCAAGAGGCAAATATTGTAAGACTAAATAAAAAAAGCAAGATGAAAGTATATGTTTTCTACAGGAACCACATTTTAGATTCAAAGATACAAATAAGTCTAAAGAAAGCATAAGAGAGGTGATGTGCAATGGAATATTACTCAGCCATAAATAAATAATGAAATCTTGCCTTTTGTGACAACACTGATGTGCATAGAGGGTATCATGATAAGCGAAATAAGTCAGAGAAAGGCAAATGCCATATGATTTTACTTATATGTGGAATCTAGAAAACAAACAAACAAAAAAGAAATAGACCCATAAATACTGACAAGAGAGTTTTGGTTGCCATAGGGAGGATTGGTTAAATAGGTGAACGGGATAAAAGAGATACAGACTTCAAATTATAAAATTAATTAGTCACAGGAATGGCAGTACAATGTAGATAACATAACCAGTAATCTTGTAATATTTTGGTATGGTTACAGGGGGTATCTACACTTCCTATGGTGAACGTTTAGTAATGTATATAATTATTGAGTTACTATGTCATATATCTGAAACCAATATAATATTGTATATCAACTCTATTCCAATAAAAATTTTATATAAAATTAAACTTTAAAAAGATGATGTGGCTACACTATTATACAAAACAGACTTTAAAGTAAAAATAATGTTGCTAGAGATAAAGAGGGATACATTATAATGATAAATGTTTCAATACCTCAAGAAGAAACAAAAAGTATAAGTATATATACAACTAAAAACAGAGCCCTAAAATAAATGAAGGAAAAATTAACAGAAATAGAGAGAAATACACAATTCAATAATAACAGTGGGAGACTTCAATGAGTAATTTTCAATAATGGATAGAACTATCAGGCAGAGATCAACATTGAAATAGGAAATTTTGAACATTATAAACCAACTAGACCTAACAGACATCTAGAGAACACTCCACCAAACAATAGTAGAATAAACATTCTTCTCAACTACACATGGAACATTCTCCAGGAGAGACCATATTTTAGAGCATTAAACAAGCCCAAATAAATTTAAAATAATTACAGTCACACAATGTATGTTCCCCAAACACAATGAAATAAAATTAGTAATCAATAACAGGACATATATTTTACATAATTCCTATCAAAGGCTCAGCTGTCTTCTTTGTAGAAATAGACAAATTGATTTTAAAATTCATATAGAATTACAGAAATTACAAGGGAAATTCTAAAATACTTTGAGAAAAAGGAAAATGAAAACACAATATATCAAAACTATGGGATGCAACTAAAGCAGTGTTTAGAAGGAAATGCAAGTGGGAATATAGGCTGTAAGTGCCTATATTAAGTAAAAGGAAAGATCTCAGTTCATAAATTTCCACATTAAGACATTAGAGCAAGGAGAGCAAATTAATAATAATGGAAGCATAAGGAAGGAAATACTAGAAATTAAAAGAGAAATTAATGAAATGAAGAGCAGAAAAACAGCAAAGAAAAATCAAAACCTGAAATTGGTTCTTTAAAAAGATCAACAATATTGACAAATATTTAGCTAGACCAGGAGAAAAGGGAAAAGAAACAAATTAATAAAATCAGGAATCAAGAAGGGGATATCACTACCAACTTTACAGTTATAAAAAGGATTATAAAGGAAAACTATGAACTGTTGTATACCAACAAATTAGATCACACACATGAAATAGAAAAATTCCTAGATAGACACAAACGACTGAAACTGACCAAAAAAAGAAATAGAAAATATGAATAGATGCTTAGTAACTAAAGTTAGAACATTTTTTAAAGTTCTACAAAAATAAATCTAGACACAGATTACATCACTGGTGAATTTTACCACACATTCAAAGAAAAATGAATGCCATTTCATCAAAGTATCTTCCAGAAAATAGAAAAAGTAAAACACTTTCCAACTCATTAGTCCAGTATTATCCTGGTAACAAAACCAACCAGCACAACACAAGAAAAGAAAACCACAAAACAATATGCTTCATGAATATAGGTATATTTATTTTTTTAACATATGTTGAGGAAAAATCCCCAACAAAATACTAGCAAACTGAATTCATTAATGTACAAGATCCAAGTGAGTTTTATTCAAAGAATGCAAAATTGATTTCACATATGAAAATTGCTTAATGTAATACACCAGACCAATACAATAAGGAATAAAAAAGACAAGATCATCTCAAAGACCCAGAAAAAGCATTTGATAAAACCCAACACCCTTTCATGGTAAAAACACTGTAAAAATTAGGCATACATGGGATCTTCCATAATCTGAAAAACAACATCTACAAAAACCCACAGTTAGCATAACACTTAATGGTGAAAGAGTAAATGCTTTCCTTCTTAACATCAGGAACAAGACATGGGTATCCACTCTTGACACTTCTAGTTAACATTTTATTTGAAGGTTCTAGCCAAGATGACTAGGCAAGAAAATGAAGTAAAAGGCATCCAGATTGGAAAAGAAGAAACTATCTCTACCACAGATAACATAATTTATTATGCAGACAATCCTAAGGAATCTATTAAAATATATTCAAACTGATAGGTGACTCCAGCAAGTTTTGGAATAAGAGATCAATGTACAGAAATCTGTAACATTTCTATTCAGTAGCAATGAGAAAACCAAAAATGAAATTAAGAAAACAACTCTATTTAAAACAGCATCCAAAATAGTTAAAAGCTTAAGAAGAAATTTAACACAGTCAGTGCAAGGTGTTACTCTGAAAGCCACAAAACATTGCTGATAGAAATTAAAGACCTACATAAATGGTAAGACATCCAATGTCCATGGATTAGAAAACTTAACATTGCTAAATTGACAATGCTACACAAATTGATCCACATATTTTACATAATTCCTATCAGAGCCTCAGCTGTCTTCTTTGTAGACATAGATAAATTGATTTTAAAATTTATATAGAATTGCAAAAGACCCAGAATAGATAAAACAATGTTGAAATGAAGAACAAAGATGGAGGACTTACACTTCTTGATTCCAAAATTTATCATAAAGCTACAATAATCAAGACTGTAGTACTGGCACAGGATACATATATTGATCAACATAATATAATTACAAGTCCAGAAATAAACCCTATATTTTTGGTCAATCAGTTTTTGGCAAGTGTTCCATTTCAATGAGAAAAGAAGTCTTCTCAACAGTTGGTACAGGAACAACTGCATGTCTTGCATGCAAAATAATGAAGGTGGATTCTTTTCTCATATTATTAAAACTCTAAATGAATCACAAACCCAAATGTAAGAACTAAAATTATTAAAATTGTACAATAAATTATAGGAGCAATTGTTCATGAACTTTGGTTGAAGTGTCCTTAGATTCAACAACCAAAGCACGAGTGACAGAATAAAGATAAATTAAGTTGGACTTCACTGATATTGAGAACATTGTGCTTCAAAAGATATCACCAAGAAAGTTCAAAGATAACCCATGGAATTGGAGGAAGCATTTGCAAATCATGTATTTCATGAGGAACTTCTATCAAGAATATATACAGAACACTTTCAACAAAATAATGAGACAAATTACCTAATTTTGAAAAAATTTTGCAAAGGATCTAGATAGACATTTCTCTAAAGAAAACAAAAAACAGCCAATAAGCAAATTAAGAGATGTTCAACCTAGTCTTCAGGGAAATAAATGTAAAAATCACAATCAAATACCACATTACACCTTCAAGGATGGCTACAATTTTAAAAAGGTAACAAGTCTTGGCAAGTATGTGGAGGAATTGGAATCCTTATACACTGCTGGTCAGCACATAAAATGGCACATCCTCTGTTGGAAGCACTCTTGCAATTTCTCAAAAGGTGCAATATTTTTCTATGATCAGCAATTTCATTCTTCAGTATAGACCCAAAAGAATTTAAAACATGTGTCTATGAAGAAGCTTGTTCATAATAGCATTTCTATAATAGCTGAAAAGTGGAAACAAACCAATGTCCATCACGGACAAAGTGCTATATCCATACACTAGGATATTACTTGACAATAAAAAGTAATGAAGTAGTGACATATGCTACAACATGGATGGATCTTGAAAATAAGTGAAGTTTAAAAAGCCAGTAACAAAGGACCACACATTGCATGAGTCCCTTAATGTAAATGTTCATCACTGGAAAATCTACAGATATCAAAAATAGATTATTGGTAGCATAGGGCTGGCTGGGTTGGAGAGAAGTAAAGGGTGCTAATGGTCATAGGGTTTCTTTATGGGGTGATGAAAATGTTCTAAAATTGACTGTGGCAATGCTTGCACAATTCTGTGAATATACCAGAAAACATTCAATTGTATATTTTAAATGGACAAACTGTGTGATACTAAAATTACATTTTAAAAAGCTGTTATAAAAAGTTAATACAGGCAGAGATTGCCTTCATCTGGAAAATTCTCTTAGGTATTATTTTCTCTCAAGCCTCACATCTAATTAAGCATGGGTATTTCATGAAATTATATAAAATTTTAGATACCTTTTCTAACTGCAAGATAGAGGGTGAATTATACATGATCAAGACTGGATACAGAGTTCAGCCTGAAGATACTGTAACATTCTGAGTGAGAGATGTTAGAGGCTTGAACCAGAAACATAGCAGTAGAAATGGAGAGAAGGGGCACATTCTAGCAATATTATGGGGATAAAACCAACAGAATTTTGTGCTTAATTAGATGTGAGGTTTGAAAGAAAAAATACCTACTTCTGCAAGGATTATAAAATACATGTAATTTTTAACATGTGAATGCTCACAATGTTAGTTTTAATTTTGTTTATATCATGATGTTTTATAATTTCTATTCTTAAATACAGGGATAACATTTTCTGTAATAATATAACATTTTTTCCTCTTAATCCAAAATCACATTACATATTGTCAAGAGAATTTTCACTGTATTTATATAATTGGTTGGATTTTTAGGATGGTAGCCATTAAATGACTTTTTTCCAGGCAGCACTGTATCACTATTCTGGCCATGGTTTCTCCTAGTTATTCAGCTCTGGCATCTCTCTCTCCCTTTCTCCTTTTTTCCCTCTCCCTCTCCCTCTCTCTTCTCTCTCTCTTCCCCAAACCCTCATTATTTTCAGCTTATTTTCCCAGTGGTGTTGAGATGTATTTTATCCTGATCAGATCAAAGCTGATTCCAGATCCTTCCTAGTGCTGAACATAGACTAACAACAGCTATCCACCTCAGGGCATGGGAATGAGGGGTTATTTCTGAACCCTTTATATAATGGGATACAGAAATATAACAACAAAATAAAATATACAATTTGTATGAATAAATAACATCAATTCATATACTGCAAACATAAACCTTAAAAGAAAGGGCTTATTTGTCCTGAAGTATTGCCAAATGGTCAAAGCTACATTGGCCTAAAATGAGGGTCTGTACATAGCCTTAACAGAAGTAGGCTTTTTCTTCCACCAAGACAGGGACCTTCTTTTCACATCTTTATAGTTTGTAAAAATGTGTTAACTATAAATGGCTCCTTAAAGATGCTTCTTCTTCCTTTAAAATCACTGTTTCTGACCCTTGTCTTGATTTTTAAGTGTTAACTCACAGTGTGTGCTAGGTAAAGGAATGTTAAATGTTTTTACCTGGGGGAAGAAGAGATTCCACTGAGAAAATTGACGGTTAAGTTGGATTTAATGGGGAAATATGGGAACTAATTTGATATCCAAAATTAGGGCACTCTTTAAAAAAATTCCAGGCCTATACAATGATACTGAGTTGTAGAAGAAAACTGAATAGCCATAGATATTTTACATATGTTTGCAATACATTGGGAAGTAAATTACAGGATAAAATATATTCAGTATGGTTCTATAATTTTCAAAAAATGCTTCTAGATGGATAGAGAAAACATGTAAAGGAATAGAAAGTAATGTCTATAGGGATTAAAGATGGTGGCATGAGAGGAGAGACAGAGGTTTCCTCCTAAAACTGGATACAATTAGAAAATATAGTTGGCACAACTAATCCTGAGAGAGCAACAGGAAAGAGGACAGCGTCAGACTGCACACACTTGGAGAAAAGAGCAGACCTCACCAACCGGGGTAACGTACCAGACCAGAGATGTGGCTCCACGGAACCCAAGCCCCTCCCTCACCCCAGCTCACTGGCGGGAGGAAGAGAAATGGAGCAGGGAGGGAGTGGAAGGCTTGGGACTGCTGAGTACCTAGCTCTGGAGATCAGCACTGGGAGCACAAACCTACATTTTATGGTGCTTTCAGACTCACATGACTACCAGGTTGGAAAGTTAATACAGGCAGAGTTCCTGGGGAGACTGGGATTCCGGCCACTTGTGGAAAGCAGGGATCCATATCGGGCTGCTCTTGGACAAAAACTTATACCTGTTTGCCCAGCCAACTGGCTCAGGTAGTGGAGACAGGCACAGCAGCCAGGAGGCGGGGAACAGCTCTTCCCTCCCCCCAGGTACCAGTACCGCTCCCCTGCGACCCCTGACATTGTTTCAGGGGCTTAGCAGCTCTGGAGTAGAGCTTCTGGACACTAGAGGGTGCCATATACAAACATGAAATGCCAAAGGAACCTTGTCCAGAGTAAAATTATTAATACAACTCCTGAGAAAGACTTAAATGATGTGGACCTCATGACTCTTCCTGAAAGGGAGTTCAAAATAAAAATCATCAACATACAAATGGAGGTATGGAAAGACATCTAAGAACTTAGGAATGAATTCAAGTCAGAGATCCAATCATTTAAGAGCAAAATGGAGGGTATTAAAAGCAGGTTGGATATGGTGGAGGAGACAATAAATGAAATAGAAACTAGACAAGAGGAATACAAAGAAGCTGAAGCACAGAGAGAAAAAAAGGATCACTAAAAATGAAAGAATATTGAGAGAACTGTGTGACCAATCCAAGCAGAACAATATTCACATTATAGGGACACGAGAAGAAGAAGAGAGAGATAAAGGAATAGAAAGTGTATTTGAGGAGGTAGTTGCTGAAAACTTCCCCAATCTGGGGAAGGAGATAGTCTCTCAGGCCATGGAGATCCACAGATCTCCCAACAGAAGGGATCCAAGGAAGACAACACCAAGACACATAGTAATTAGAATGGGAAAGATCAAGGATAAGGACAGACTGTTAAAAGAAACCAGAGGCAGAAATAAGATCACATACAAAGGAAAGCCCACCAGGCTGTCATCAGACTTTTCAGCAGAAACCTTACAGGCCAGAAGGGAGTGGCATGATGTATTCAATGCTATGAAACAGAAGGTCCTGGAACCAAGATTACTTTACCCGGCAAGATTATCATTTAAATTTGAAGGAGGGATTAAACAATTTCCAGATAAGCAAAAGCTGAGAGAGTTTACCGCTCACAAACCATCTCTGCAGTCTATTTTGGAGGGACTGCTATAGACGGCAGTGTTCGTAGGGTTGGATAGCTGTCACCAGAGGTAGTAAAACTAAGGTAGGGAGGGTAGAGCAGCTGATTGTGAGGCAAATGCAAAATTAAATTGACTATCCCCAATGTCAATCAAGGGACAGACCAGAAGCACAGAATTTGATACCTAATATATACAGAATGAAGGAGGAAGAAAAAGGAGGAAAATAGAAAAGAACCTTTATATTGTGTTTGTAACAGCATACTAAGTGAGTTAAGTTAGACTCTTAGATAGTAAGGAAAGTAACCTGGAACATTTGGTAACCATGAATCTAAAGCCTGAAATGGCAATAAGTACATACCTATCGATAATCACCCTAAATGTAAATGGACTGAATGCAGCAATCAAAAGACATAGAGTTAATGAATGGATAAAAAAACAAGACCCATCTATATGCAGCTTATAAGAGACTCACCTCAAACCCAAAGACATGCACAGACTAAAATCAAGGGATGGAAAAAGATATTTCATGCAAATAATAGGGAGAAAAAAGCAGGTTTTGCAGTGCTAGTATCAGACAAAATAGACTTCAAAACAAAGAAAGTAACAAGAGATAAAGAAGGACATTACATAATGATAAAGGTCTCAGTCCAACAGGAGGATATAACCATTATAAATATATATGCACCCAACACAGGAGCACCAGCATTTGTGAAACAAATACTAACAAAACTAAAGAGGGAAATAGACTGCAATGCATTCATTTTAGGAGACTTCAACACACCATTCACTCCAAAGGATAGACCCACCAGGTAGAAAATAAGTAAGGACACAGAGGCACTGAAAACCTCACTAGAACAGATGGACCTAATAGACATCTATAGAACTCTATACCCCAAAGCAACAGGATACACATTCTTCTCAAGTGCACATGGAACATTCTCCAGAATAGACCACATAATAGGACACAAAAAGAGCCTCAGTAAATTCCAAAAGATTGAAATTCTACCAACCAACTTTTCAGACCAAAAAGGTATAAAACTAGAAATAAATTGCTCAAAGAAAGCAAAAAGGCTCACAGACACATGGAGGTTCAACAACATGCTCCTAAATAGTAAATGGATGAACGACCAAATTAAAATGGAGATCCAGCAATATATGGAAATAAATGACAACAACAACACAAACCTCCAACTTATGTGGGATGCAGCAAAAGCAGACTTAAGAGGAAAGTATATAGCAATCCAGGCATATTTAAAGAAGGAAGAACAAACACAAATGAATAGTCTAACATCACAATGATCAAAATAGGAAAAAGAAGAACAAATGAGGCCTAAGTCAGCAGACAGAGGGACATTATAAAGATCAGAGAAGAAATAAACAAAATTGAAAAGAATGAAACAATAGAGGAGGGCAGAGCCAGGATGGCGGTGTCAGTAGAGCAGTGGAAATCTCCTCCCAAAAACACATAGAGCTATGAAAATATATCAAAGAAAGCTCTTCCTAAAATAGAGACCAGAGGACACAGGACAACATCCAGACCACATCCACACCTGCAAGAACCCAGCGCCTTGCGAAGGGGGTAAGATACAAGCTCCAGCCCGGCGGAACCCGAGCGCCCCTCCCCCCGGCTCCCAGCGGGTGGAAAGAAACCGGAGCGTTTTTTGTTTTTTTTTTGGCGAGTGCTTTTTGGAAGCCTTAAAGGGACAGGGACCCCGGTGCTATGGAGGCAGAGCAGCAGGACTGGTGAGCGGGTGCCTGGGACCGGCGCCTGAGGACAAAGAATATCACGCATTTTTCCTGCGGGACCGGTGGGCGGGTGCTTTTTGGAAGCCTTGAAGGGACAGGGACCCCGGTGCTAGGGAGGCAGGGCAGCAGGACCAGTGAGCGGGTGCCTGGGACCGGCACCTGAGGATGGAGGAAATTGCGCGTTTTTCCCTTTTTTTTTCTTTTTGGCGAGTGCTTTTTGGAAGCCTTAAAGGGACAGGGACCCCGGTGCTAGGGAGGCAGGGTGGTGGGACCGGTGAGTGGGTGCCTGGGACCGTTGCCTGAGGACAAAGAATATCCCGCATTTTTCCCTGCGGGACCGGAGGGCGGGTGCCTGAGACCGGCACCTGAGGATGGAGGAAATCATGTGTTTTTCCCCTTTTTTTTTCTCTTTTTGGCGATTGCTTTTTGGAAGCCTTAAAGGGACAGGGACACCAGTGCTAGGGAGGCAGAGCAGCAAGACCGGTGAGTGGGTGCCTGGGAGCAGCGCCTGAGGGCAAAGAATATTGCGCGTTTTTCCCTGCGGGACCGGTGGGCGGGTGCCTGAGACCGGCACCTGAGGACGGAGGAGATCGCGCATTTTTCCACTTTTTTTCCTTCTTTTTGGCGAGTGCTTTTTGGAAGCCTTAAATGGACAGGGACCCCGGTGCTAGGGAGGCAGGGTGGCAGAACTGGTGAGCGGGTGTCTGGGACCGGCGCCTGAGGACAAAGAATATCCCGCGTCTTTCCCTGCAGGACCGGTGGGCAGGTGCCTGAGACCAGCACCTGAGGACGGAGGAAATCGCGCGTTTCCCCCCCCTTTTTTTTTCTCTTTTTGGCGAGTGCTTTTTGGAAGCCTTAAAGGGACAAGGACCCTGGTGCTAAGGAGGCAGGTCGGCGGGACTGGTGAGCGGGTGCCTGGGACCAGTGCCTGAGGACAAAGAATATCCCGCATTTTTCCCTGCGGGTGCCTGAGATCAGCACCTGAAGATGGAGGAAATCGCGCGTTTTCCCCTTTTTTTTCCTCTTTTTGGCGAGTGTTTTTTGGAAGCCTTAAAGGGACAGGGACCCTGGTGCTAGGGAGGCAGGGCGGCGGGACTGGTGAGTGGGAGCCTGGGACCAGCGCCTGAGGACAAAGAATATAGCGCGTTTTTCCCAGCGGGACCGGTGGGTGGGTGCTTTTTGGAAGCCTTGAAGAGACAGGGACACTGGTGCTAGCGAGACAGGGCAGCACGACCAGTGAGCGGGTGTCTGGGACCGGCGCCTGAGGACAAAAAAAAAAATTGCGTGTTTTTTCCTTTTTTTTTTTTTTTCCTGTTCCCTCTCTCATTGTTGCTGTTGTTGTTTGGTTTGGAGAGTGCTTTTTGGAAGTCTTAAATGGGCAGGACAGGTCACTTAGACCAGAGGCAGGGAATCTGGGGATCGCTGGGGCCTCTAACCCCCTGGGCAGAAGGAAGCACAGAGGCCCTTTACGGAGATAAATAGCCTCCCGGCCGCTCCCCTTCCAACGGGGCTCCACCATTTTGGAGGAGCAGCCCCAGCCAGGCCACGCCCACAGCAACAGCGGAGATAAACGCCATAGCAACTGGGCAGGAAGCAGAAGCCCTGTCTGCACACAGCTGCCATCACAAGCCACTAGAGGTTGCTATTCCCCCAGGAGAGGAAGGCCACAAACCAACAAGAAGGAAAGCTCTCCCAGCTGTCACTTGTATCAGCTCTGCAAACGATCTCTATCACCATGAAAAGGCAAAACTACAGAGTAATAGAATGGATAAAAAAGCAAGACCCATCTACATGCTGCTTACAAGAAACTCACCTTAAACCCAAAGACAAGCATAGACTAAAAGTCAAGGGATGGAAAAACATATTTCAGGCAAACAACAGTGAGAAGAAAGCAGGGGTTGCAGTACTAATATCAGACAAAATAGACTTCAAAACACAGAAAGTAACAAGAGATAAAGAAGGCCACTACATAATGATAAAGGGCTCAGTCCAACAAGAGGATATAACCATTCTAAATATATATGCACCCAATACAGGAGCACCAGCATATGTGAAGCAAATACTAACAGAACTAAAGAGGGAAATAGACTGCAATGCATTCATTGTAGGAGACTTCAATACACCACTCACCCCAAAGGATAGATCCACCCAGCAGAAAATAAGTAAGGACACACAGGCACTGAACAAAACACTAGAACAGATGGACCTAATAGACATCTATAGAACTCTACATCCAAAAGCAACAGGATATACATTCTTCTCAAGTGCACATGGAACATTCTCCAGAATAGACCACATACTAGCTCACAAAAAGAGCCACAGTAAATTCCAAAATATTGAAATTCTACCAACCAATTTTTCAGACCACAAAGGCATAAAAGTAGAAATAAATTCTACAAAGAAAACAAAAAGGCTCACAAACACATGGAGGCTTAACAACATGCTACTAAATAATCAATGGATCAATGAACCAATCAAAATAGGGATCACGGAATATATAGAAACAAATGACAACAACACTAAGCCCCAACTTCTGTGGGATGCAGCGAAAGCAGTCTTAAGAGGAAAGTATATAGTAATCCAGGCACACTTGAAGAAGGAAGAACAATCCCAAATGAATAGTCTAACATCACAATTATCGAAACTGGAAAAAGAAGAACAAATGAGGCCTAAAGTCAGCAGAATGAGGGACATAATAAAGATCAGAGAAGAAATAAACAATATTGAGAAGAATAAAACAATAGCAAAAATCAACGAAGTGGGGCTATATTAAGCTGAAAAGCTTCTGTACAGCAAAAGACACCATCAATAGAACAAAAAGGAACCCTACAGTATGGGAGAATATATTTGAAAATGACAGATCCAATAAAGGCTTGACGTCCGGAATATATAAAGAGCTCACACGCCTCAACAAACAAAAATAAATAACCCAATTAAAAAATGGGCAGAGGAACTGAACAGACAGTTCTCTAAAAAAGAAATACAGATGGCCAAGAGACACATGAAAAGATGCTCCACATCGCTAATTTTCTGAGAAATGCAAACTAAAACTACAATGAGGTATCACCTCACACCAGTAAGGATAGCTGCCATCCAAAAGACAAACAACAACAAATGTTGGCGAGGCTGTGGAGAAAACGGAACCCTCCTGCACTGCCGGTGGGAATGTAAATTAGTTCAACCATTGTGGAAAGCAGTATGGAGGTTCATCAAAATGCTCAAAACAGACCTACCATTTGACCCAGGAATTCCACTCCTAGGAATTTACCCTAAGAACGCAGCAATCAAGTTTGAGAAAGACAGATGCACCCCTATGTTTATCGCAGCAGTATTTACAATAGCCAAGAATTGGAAGCCACCTAAATGTCCATCGGTAGATGAATGCATAAAGAAGATGTGGTACATATACACAATGGAATACTACTCAGCCATAAGAAGTGGAAAAATCCAACCATTTGCAGCAACATGGATGGAGCTGGAGAGTATTATGCTCAGTGAAATAAGCCAAGCAGAGAAAGAGAAATACCAAATGATTTCACTCATCTGAGGAGTATAAGAACAAAGGAAAAAGTGAAAGAACAAAACAGCAGCGGAATTACAGAACCCAAAAATGGACTAACAGGTACCAAAGGGAAAGGAACTGGGGAGGATGGGTGGGCAGGGAGGGATAAGGGGGGGGAAAAGAAGGGGGGTATTAAGATTAGCATGCATGGGTGAGAGGGAGAAAGGGGAGGGTGGGCTGCACAACACAGAGAGGACAAGTAGTGATTCTACAACATTTTGCTAAGCTGATGGACAGTAACCGTAATGTGGTTGTTAGTGGGGACCTGATATAGGGGAGAGCATAGTAAACATAGTATTCTTCATGTAAGTGAAGATTAAAGATTAAAAAAAAAGAAAGAAAGAAAGAAAAGGGGGATTACTCCTTGATAGGATAAAACTATTGGTAAATAAAGATTAACACATGCTTTAAATATCCTTAATGTTGATCACTTAAAGGGTGTCAGATGATCAGCTCTGGAGGTACTCTTTTCTGATAATGTTCCTTTCTCTTAATAAAACATAAAAAAAATTTTTTAAAAAGCAGTTCCTGTGTGCTGACCTCCAGTGAGTTCTGCACAGTGGTATAGAGGGCATGTCAAAGTGTGGGCAAAGGGTCTGTTTGTTTCTATGCAGAAGATCAAGGCCTAGCTTGGATACCCAGAAAATGAACTAAGATACGATATGAGGAGGAGCGTCCAGCATCAGCACTCTCTGGAGGACTATTGCCAGGGGAATGATCAACAAAAAGCCTCCACAGGGATCTGCGTGATGCTGCGGTTGTGGCTGCATCCACCCCACCTTTTCCTGGACTTGCCATTGGAATGAGGAGGGAGATGTCTAGGCTGGCATGTGCATACAGTGAGACAACGAATTTGACCGGATCTGTACTGTTGGAACTCAACCAGGAGTTGGGAGGGGTGCAAGTTGTAGCACTCCAAAATCGTATGACTATAGACTATCTACAGTTAAAAGAACAAAGGGGATGTGAATAGATCCCAGAAATGGGCTGCTTTAATTTGTCTGATTTCTCTCAGAATGTTCAAGTACAGTTGGACAATATCCATCATATCATAGACAAATTTTCACAAATGCCTAGGGTGCCTAAATGGTTTTCTTGGCTTCACTGGAGATGGCTGGTAATTATAGATTTGCTTTGTTTATGTCACCGTATTCCTATTATGTTAATATGTGTGTGCAAATTAGTTAGCAGTTTAAAACCTATACATACTTAAGGTACTCTATAAGAAGATTTGTCAAAGAAATAATCAATCCTCCCATGTTTTCTTCCATATGCTACCTCTATAGCTTTTCTTCTTCCTTCCTAATTACAACCCTTAAATAGAATTCGTGCCTCATATCGAATTTACCGAGTATCATAATTCCTCCAGGTGGTAAAGATACCTCGAGGCAAGTGCTGGGCATAGAAGCCACAGGGCATAAATCTGCAAAGAAGAAAAAAGCTAACCTTTTCAAACACTATGGCTTCTCTCTCACTTACCAACTTTACATTTCCCTGTATGGCCCCGGAAGATGACTGGTTAGCCAGAGACAGGTAAGATTCCTCAAGGGAGGAACAACCTAAGACAGGCACAGTCTCAGGGGGGTCATCCGGTGAGAAATTGGGGATCAACAGAGGTGAGGCTCAGAACCTCACACCCCCTGCTTGAGAGAAATCTTCTGCATCCGTGGATGTTTTGCTGCCCTTGTCTAGCTTGGATTAATACTTAGTCCATAGGCACACACCTGATCATGAACATTTGCCCTCTTATAGCACTAAACTATGTTTTCTACCTTTATCTTGCATCTACCTACCACTTCAGCATTTTATTAAAAATAAAAATAATAATAATAATAATAAAGGGGGAAATGTGGGATCAACATATAAATCAAGTATAAAAATCAAACTAATATTCATATTTGACCTGATTGTTTATAGTTCATAATGCATGATCAAAACCGAAAGTTTCTGTGATGACTGCCCTTGTACTGTTCACCATGTAACTTATTCACTATGTAAGAATTCGTTCACCATGTAAGAACTTGTTCGTTATGCTTCAGAAGATTGGAGACTGACGAGAATTAGGCTTGAGATGGATTAATGATTGTGCATTGAGCATTGACCCCCTATACAGATTTTTATTGTTGTTAACAACCATTTGATCAATAAATATGAGAGATGCCCTCTAAGAAAAAAACGAAAAAAACAATAGAAAAAAATCAATGAAACCAAGAGCTGGTTCTTTGAGAAAATAAACAAAATAGATAAGCCTCTAGACAGACTTATTAAGAGAAAAAGAGAATCAACACACATCAACAGAATCAGAAACAAGAAAGGAAACATAACGACAAAGCCAACAGAAATACAAAGAATTATTAGAGACTACTAGGAAAACCTATATGCTAAGAAGCTTGAAAACCTAGCAGAAATGGAAAACTTCCTAGAAAAGTACAACCTTCCAAGACTAACCAAGGAAGAAACACAAAAACTAAACAAGCCAATTACCAGCAAAGAATTTTAAGCAGTAATCAAAAACTACCCAAGAACAAAAGCCCCGGGGCACATGGATTTACCTCGGAATTTTATGAGACATACAGAGAAGATATAATACCTATTTTCCTTAACGTTTTCCAAAAAATATAAGAGGAGGGAATACTCCCAAACTCATTCTATGAAGCCAACATTACCCTAATACCAAAACCAGGCAAAGACCCCACCAGAAAAGAAAATTACAGACCAATATTCCTGATGAACATAGATGCAAAAATACTCAGTAAAATATTCGCAAACCGAATTCAAAAATATATCTAAAGGATCATACACTACAACCAAGTGGGATTAATCCCAGGGATGCAAGGATGGTACAACATTCGAAAATCTATCAACATCATCCACCACATCAACAAAATGAAAGACAAAAACCACATGATCATCTCCATAGATGCTGAAAAAGCATTTGATAAAATTCAACATCCATTCATGATAAAAACTCTCAGCAAAATGGGAATAGAGGGCAAGTACCTCAACATAATAAGGGCCATATATTATAAACTCACAGCCAACATCATACTGAACAGCGAGAAGCTGAAAGCTTTTCCTCCAAGATCGGGAACAAGGCAGGGATGCCCACTCTCCCCACTGTTATTTAACATAGTACTAGAGGTCCTAGCCACAGCAATTAGACCAAACAAAGAAATACGAGGAATCCAGATTGGTAAAGAAGAAGTTAAATTGTCACTATGTGCAGGTACATAAAAAACCCTAAAGACTCCACTCTAAAACTATTAAGAACTGATATCGGAATACAGCAAAGTTGCAGGATACAAAATTAACACACCGAAATCTGTGGCTTTCCTATACACTAACAATTTGCCAATAGAAAGAGAAATCAGAAAAACAATTCCATTCACAATTGCATCAAAAAGAATTAAATACCTAGGAATAAACCTAACCAAAGAAGTGAAGACCTATACCCTGAAAACTATAAGACACTCTTAAGAGAAATTAAAGAGGACACTAACGAATGGAAACTCATCCCATGCTCTTGGCTAGGAAGAATTAATATAGTCAAAATGGCCATCCTGCCCAAAGCAATATACAGATTTGATGCAATCCCTATCAAATTCCCAACAGCATTCTTCAATGAACTGGAACAAATAGTTCAGAAATTCATATGGAATCACCGAAGACCCCAAATAACCAAAGCAATCCTGAGAAGGAAGAATAATGTGGGGGAGATCTCACTTCTCATCTTCAAGCTCTACTACAAAGCTACAGTAATCAAGACAATTTGGTACTGGCACAAGAATAGAGCCACAGACCAGTGGAACAGATTAGAGACTCCAGATATTAACCCAAACATATATGTGGCCAATTAATACATGATAAAGGAGCCATGGAAATACAATGGGGAAATGATAGTCTCTTCAACAGATGGTGCTGGCAAAACTGGACAACTACATGTAAGAGAATGAAACTGGATCACTGTCTAACCCCATACACAAAAGTAAATTCGAAATGGATCAAAGACCTGAATGTAAGTTATGAAATCATAAAACTCATAGAAAAAAACCTAGGCAAAAATCTCTTGGACATAAACATTAGCGACTTCTTCAGGAATATATCTCCCCGGACAAGGAAAACAAAAGCGAAAATAAACAAGTGGGACTATATCAAGCTGAAAAGCTTCTGTACAGCAAAGGACACCATCTACAGAACAAAAAGTTAGCCTACACTATGGGAGAATATATTCGTAAATGACAAATCCGATAAAGGCTTGACATCCAAAGTATATAAAGAGCTCATGCACCTCCACAAACAAAAGCAAATAATCCAATTAAAAAATGGGCAGAGGAGCTGAACAGACAGTTCTCCAAAGAAGAAATTCAGATGGCCAATAGACACATGAAAAGATGCTCCACATCGCTAATTATCAGAGAAATGCAAATGAAAATCACAATGAGATATCACCTCACACCAGTAAGGATGGCTACCATCCAAAAGACAAACAACAACAAATGTTGGTGTGGTTGTGGAGAAAGGGGAACACTCCTACACTGCTGGTAGGAATGTAAATTAGTTCAACCATTGTGGAAAGCAGTATGGAGTTTCCTCAAAATGCTCAAAATAGACTTACCATTTGACCCAGGAATTCCACTTCTAGGAATTTACCCTAAGAATGCAGCACTCCAGTTTGAAAAAGACAGATGCACCCCTATGTTTATCGCAGCACTATTTACAATAGCCAAGAAATGGAAGCAACCTAAGTGTCCATCAGCAAGTGAATGGATAAAGAAGATGTGGTACATATACAAAATGGAATATTATTCAGCCATAAGAATAAAACAAATCCTACAATTTGCAGCAACATGGATGGAGCTAGAGGGTATTATGCTCAGTGAAATAAGCCAAGCAGAGAAAGACAAATACCTAATGATTTCACTCATCTGTGGAGTATAAGAACAAAGGAAAAACTGAAGAAACTAAACAGCAGCAGAATCATAGAACCCAGGAATGGACTAACAGTTACCAAAGGTAAAGAGACTGGGGAGAATGAGAGGGTAGGGAGGGAGAAGGGTGGGGAAGAAGAAAGGGGGCTTGACGATTAGCATGTATAGTGTGGCGGTTGGCGGAAACGGGAGGGCTGTGCAACACAGAGAAGCAAGTAGTGATTGTACAACATCTTACTATGCTGACGGACAGTGACTGTAATGCGGTTTGTGGGGGAGACTTGGGGTAGGGGAGAGCATAGTAAACATAATGTTCTTCATGTAATTGTAGATTAATGATAAGAAAATAAAAAATTTAATAAATAAATAAATAAATAAAAAGAGACCTGGGCAAATTCATGTAGGAAGGAGTAGCAATGAAAAACAAAACTATCATTATAATATTTAGGGTATTACAGAAATCCTTATCTTTAGAAATACATATTAAAACATTTGCAACATGAAAATAAATAAATAAATAAATAACCGAAAATGTAAAAAAAAAAAAGAAAAAGAAAATAATGTCTAAAGTGTTTGTTATCTACATTTTAATGTGCTTGATTTCATTTTTTAAAAAGTATACTTGTAAAACAAAGTAATGAAAGAAAAATGTGCAAACCACTTCAATTTCATAAAACTTAAAAGAATGTTTTGACCAGTTTAAGAAGCTGGGCATGGATATGTGCACTCTTCTACACTACTGCTTGATGTATATTTTAGGGGAGAAACATTTGGCAACAGACTAAAAAAAATATTTGACACATCCATATCTATCAGCCTGCAATTCTAATAGTAAGGAATAGGAAGCAATAAAATATTCCAAGGCATTCAGGCACAAAGGTGTTCATCACAGAACTGACCTTATAAGTAAAAAAATCAGAAATGTTTTCAATATAATCCAAGGAGTCTCAGTTGTAGAAATTATAGATCATCTTTATGAAGTAATATTATATAACAATAGAATTAGAGGAGAATATTTAATGATTTAGAAGATCCCAGAGAACTGTTATAATGAAAATACCCTCCAATGAAACAATGCATATTGTATTATAAATATAAAGGTATGTAGATATCTGTTAAAAATTTATTTTATCAAGTAGTAGTATTAGGATTTTTACTTTCCTTTGTTACATTTTATTTTTAAAAGATATTTCCTATTATAATCATATACAATTTCTTTAAAATAAGTTTAAAATAAATAAAAACAAAAAACCCTCCTGTTTCCTTGATAAAATATTGGGAAAATGCAGAAATGACTGCAATGACAAGTGCAGAAAATAATACAAGTATCTGGGTCCTTTTATAATATTACTGCACATTATAAAGATACACTTATATTATCTTTATAGATGGCCATTTAATAATGCACATCTCTGCCAAACTGCCCTTGTCCTTTGACACTTCATTTCCTCTTTTAGCTAAGTTTGTTTAGAAAATGATCTTGAAAGTCACCGGCATTTGTGCATTATGATGTATTTGGCAGCTTTGTTTAGTTAAAGAAAAACCAGGAATAACCTAGATAATCAACAGTGAGGAACTAGTTAAAGTGCATATACACAACTACAAAAACAGAGGTATACCCATGGATATACATGTACACACATCCATCCATCTATTGAGTCATCAATTCAATGAGATATTAACAACCTGAGAAAATATTTTGAAAGTAACTTTAATGACGTGACTGAAAATCAAGGGTATGTGTGTGTATAAATATATATATATACACACAATTAAATATGAAAAAGGAGATATAAAAACACTATGTACATTATTATTTACATATGATATATGCAAAAGAAAAATACCAGAGGTGCAGTCAAAAATATATCAGGTAGTTCTTGGGAAATTACAGAGGTATGAACGAAAATGTTTCAAGAAGATATGGTCAGTAAGATGGTTTACTGGAGGCATTAATTTGCTTCTTTTAACTTGCCTGCTTTGTGATGTTTTTGCTGCGATGAAGCTGAATTATTTTTCTGACCATGGGGAAAAGGGCAGTAAGTGGACACAGGGGAAGGAGGTAATAAACAGTATTTAAATCCAGGAAAACAATCAAGGACAGCAAAATGCCATTTGCAGCCCACCAAGCTGGCACGCGCGCGCACACACACACACACACACACACACACACACACACACACACACACACACAGAGTCAATTACAGTGACTAGGAGACTATGCAGGGAAAATGGACATACTCTTTTTACTAGCTGTGCTGGCTGGCATGAATGCAAATTGGTACAATGCTTATGAAGGGGCCATTTGGCAACACACAGGAAATATCTTTAAAATGTCCACATGTGGATCCTGCAAGTCCACAATTAAGAAGGCCATCCAGTATGCTAACGGAGATTTGGCTTGACAGGGAAGGGTTCACTCATCAGAGTACGCAGTGTTGGGTTTAAACACAGGGAGAGAACTAGGCACCACCTGAATGTCCAACAGTGCGGGAATGATTACAGAAATGTTAAGGTCCATGGATACACTCGGCAGGCACTGAAAATGACGTTTCGGAAGCCTGTTGAATAACATGGAAAGAAGTTCAGTGGGTTGATTTTTGTTTGGTTTTAGTTTCTGAAAGCAGGTTAAGAAACAGCACATACAGGAACCATTCTATAACAGTGTGTTAAAAGGGAAGGTGGGGTGGTGGTGAGGAAGGGCAGAGAGGAGAGCCTGGAAAAACAGCACACCAAAAAGGTAAAAGTGGTTGTCTCTGGGTGGTAGGATCACGGGGAGTAACTGCTTTCTTGGTTTTGCCTCATCTGATTTCCTTCTCCTTATTGATGTTTCTACCATGAAATTGTTATCACCTGTGTAGTAAACAAAGCGAGAATGAAAGTGCTTTTAAACCAAACCACAAGGAGAAGAGGCAGCCTGTAACCTATCAAGTGGCACAGATTAGCAAGGTTATTCACAACGCCCTTGACGGGTTGGGGTAAAGGGAAGGGAAGGGAGAAGACAGGAGAGGGGAAGAAGGGAGGGGAGTGGTGGGAAGGGAGGGGAGGGAAGGGGAGGGGGGAGAAAGGGAGGGGAGGGGAGAAGAGGGGAAGCCAGAGGAGGGAAGGGGAGAAGAGAAAGAGGGAGGGGTGGAGACTGGAAGAGAGAGAGAGAGGAAAGGGGTGGGGAGACAGAGAGAGAGACCTGCACTCCCAATACAATACACTGCTGGTGGGTTAAGGGGTCAAAGGGAGGGTTGTAAACCGGGTGGGAGCCAAGGGTTGGCTCTGCTGGCTGGCCCGCTCCCGAGATGTCTTCATCGCAAGGTGGCCTCCTCGTCAGTGTCTTCCTCGAAATCCTTGACGTCAGCACTGGTGGACTGCCTGGCCCAGGCTCCCCTTTCCGCCTCTCGTTCTTTGTGCGATTTGAACCTCCCAACGAAAATTTTGCGGTAGTTCAGGAACATTCCATTCATCGCGTCGATGGCCCGCTCGGCTGATTCCTGTTTCTGGAAGTGCACAAACCCGTAGCCCTTGGGCCCCTTTTCGTCGCAGGCCACTTTGCAGGAGAGGATGTTGCCAAACGCCGAGAAGATGTTGTACAGCGCCTTGTTGTCGATGGTCTTGCCCAGGTTCTTGATGAAGACGTTGCCCACCCCGCTCTTGCGGAGCGATGGGTCCCGCTGCGACCACATGATGCGCACTGGCCTGCCCTTGATGACATCGAAGTTCAGGGTCTCCAGGGCCCGCTTGGCGTCCACTGGTTGCTGGTAGTTGACATACGCGTAGCCCAGCGAGCGGCGGGTAATCTTGTCCCTGCAGATGCGGATGGAGAGGATGGGCCCGGCCGGGCTGAACTTCTCGTACAGCATTGCCTCTGTCACCTCAGGGTGCAGGTCGCCCACGTACAGTGAGGCCATAGGAAAGTCTGGGTTCCCCTCGGAGCCCCCGCCCGTCTCCGCATCTGCATCTGCAGCCGCCGCCACCCCTACATCCGCATCCGCATCCGCATCCGCCTCCCCCTCCCCCAAGGGGGGCGCCGCAACCTCTGCTGCAGAGCCTGCTTCGGCTGCGCTGGCCTCGGCCACAGCCGCGGCCGCGGCCGCCAGGGCGGCCTCCGCCTCCTCCCCTGCCAGGGAGGCCGCTGCCTCCCGCAGGTTGGCCTCCGCCACTGCCTCCTCTACTGAGGCCTCGGCCTCCACTTCAGCCTCCACCTCTGCTTCCGCCTCTGCCACGGAGGCCTCTGCCACCGCCTCCGCCACGGTCGCCGCCGCAGCCTCCGCCGCCGCCGCCGCCGCTGCCGCCACCGCCGCCGCCACTGTTGCCGCTGTCGCCACGGTCGCCGGTGCCGCCAGGCCGCTGCCGCGACCTCCCTTCCCGCGAGCTGGGGAGCGGAAAGGCGGGAGAGAGCAGGAGGGCGGGTGGGACCCGGAACCTGGGCCCGGGGCGCGAGCGGGAGCTGGGGCGGGGGACCCGGGGCCAGCCGATCTGGCGAGTCCAAGTCACCTGGGATGGCGAGCGCTGCCAGGAGCACGCCGGTGCGAGTCGCCGCCGCCTGCAGCCTGCTGCTGCCGCCGCCGCTCGGTCGTGGGCTAGCGTGCGGGGCGCGGGCGGGCGGGCGTGTGGTGGGGGGCGGGGGGTTGTTGGCGTCTGTGGTCCGGGCAGCTGGGAAGGCTTCTGTCTCTTTGGTTCCCCCTGTGGCTGCTGCGGGGGGCTGCGGGGCTGCGGGGCTGCGGGGCTGCGGGCGGTGGGAGGGGGCGGGAGCAGGAGGCTGGGAGGGCGAGGGGTTCGAGGGTGTGAGGGTGTGAGTCCTCAGCCTCTCGGGTCACGTGAATATTTATGAAGAGGAAGCCAGGGCTAGGGCTCCGCTGTGGCCTGAGGGAATACAGCTTAGGTTTAGGGAGTTTTGTTTCATCCCTCCTCTCTGCATAGACCATTTACATGATTCAATCAACTACCCTGCGAGAGAGGGTGGGTGCCATTGAGAATACACTTGCCCACTTGCCCGGCCTAAACAAAGCCAAGAAAAATGGTTTTTTCACATTTAGGGGTTTTCCCCACCTCAAAGTACGCAGGCTCTCCAACATCACTGCCACCAAGGAAACAACTTCTATTCCTGTGAGCAGGAACTGGGGGTGTGGAGGACAAGCTCCCACTGCAGCCTGCTGGCCCATTTTCCTAGAGACCCCTCCTCTTTTTCCAGCTCTTTCCTTCTTCTGCAACACTTGCAAAAGGAGGAATATAGAACACAAGAACACTATTCATTCATACATTCATAATACCATGCCACAAATAGTTATGGAGCTGGTGCGGGTCCCTAGGAATACTGGGGTCTGGAGGGCACGTTTTGAGCTTGCCTCTGGGAGTGGACAGTCTGGACTGGCAATCCTGCCCCTGCTCCAGATTATAGGAGAAGGAGGAACCAGGGGTTTTTCAGCCCTCCAGCTCCTCCCGCCCATCCAGACTCAATACATGCAGCCTGGGGTGAGGGGTAGGGGGTGGTCAAGAGCACCCTGTCCTTAGTGCTTGCTGTCTTCCATGATACAGTGAGGGAAACCAAACCAAGGTCTGGAGACGGGGCCTGGTCCCGAGCCAGGCACTGGTTTGTTCCTCACTCAGTTCTCAAGGTGCTGAGGTTCCCAACATGAACCAAGAAAGGCACATCCATGTTCAAAACAAACACAAAACCTAAAGTCTCTTTAGAATGAGGTGCCTGGTCTCAGTTCACCAGCTAATATTTTTGGAAGCCTTATCAGGCACTGGGCACTGGGAGGCTAAGCTACACGCAATTTATGATAAGCAAGCAGTGAGAGTTCATGTATTGAAGATGTAGGGCAGGGTGAAAAAAGGTGGGCAGTGTGTGTTGTGGGAACAGAGAGGCCACACAGGGCCAAATGCCTAGGGGATCGGCAAGCACGCAACCATTAGAGTGGAGCGTAAAAGAGGCTAATGTCCCACTTCAGAAAGGAGGACCCAGCCATTAACTCTTCCTGGTAGGAATCAAGTGACGCTGCACAGAAGATGAAACCCCCAAGGTGAGCTCTGAGAAATGAGCAGCAGTCCACCATGCCCAGGCAGAAGGGAAGGCATTCTAGCCAGAGGGGGTCAGTGCGTGTCCAAGACCCTGTGGCATGCTAGTGATGCCGGGGTTCTTGTTCACAAAGCCGAAAAATGAGCTTCACAAACACTCAAGGTAGGAGAGCAAGGTACAGGCTTTTATTTAGAGGTAAAGTGAGAGGACAGAGCTCCCAGCTCACGCCAGGAGGGGACAACAGAGTCTGTGCTTGGCTCATTGCCTAGAGGTTTTATTGCGCGGTTGAGCATTTTCAGGAATGAGGGTACAGGGTTAGGGGTGCAGACTTGTAAGACCGCCTGCCCTGCCCCCAAGGTGGGCTGGGTTGTTGTCTGTTTGCTTGGGTTGTTTATAGTTGAGATTGCTTACCAAAGTAGTCTTTTGCCTATGTTGCAGATTACTTGATTACGATTAGAGAAGGGAAAATAGCACATAGTTACAATTAAAATAAACTGGGCCTTTTAGCAGGATAAGGTAAATTTTACATTGTCATGATGTAATTGATACAATAAAGTGATGGTTTATGCTGAGATACTTTTCTTTATCTGCAGAACGCTCAAACATTCCAGGCCAAGTTGCTCCTGGTCTTTTGAGCTTTAAGCGATTTCACTGAAGAGTGTCTATATTCCTAGTCATGTATACAAATCTTTACCCTAGAGAATTAGTGTGACTCTGACTTTGCATAATGCTTAACACAGAGTTTTGGTAGGGACTTCTTTGCATATTGTTACATTGTTCTGACTGTAATTATCTTGCTCTGCTTTTTCTCCAGAGGCCCTCACCCTACTCTGCCTAATCCCATGGTCCCTGTCTCCCTAGCACATACGTGGTTACTCCTGGTCAGGCCTCTTAATCTGGCATGGACAGAGTTCATGGTCTCCAAGAGCATATGGCAGGAGATGGGGCTGGAAGGTGCGCGACCCTAAAAAGCAAGTTAAGGTGCTTGGGGACTGTAAACACAAGCTCATGGACACCACTCACCACATTCAAGGAGGGAATTGGCATGATCAGATCTTAGGAAGAGTACAAACTAAACATCAATGCAGAAAGTAGCTAAAAGAGTAGGTCTTCTTTTTTTCTATTGATATGTTTATTATTTTTAATTAATTTCTAATTGAAGTATAGCTGATATACAATATTTTATTGGCTTCAAGTATACAACATAGTGATTCAACAGTTATACACATTATTAAATCCTCACCCTAACTCGTGCAGTGACTATCTGTCAACATAGAAAGATGTTACCCAACTGTTGACTATATTCTCTATGATGTACTTTCATCCCCATGACTGATTTATATTGTGATTGAGATTTTGTGCTTCTTTATTCCCTTCAACCTGTTTCACCCACCCACCCCAAACCCTCCCCCATGTCAACTCCAGTCCCTTCCCAGTGTCTATGAGTCTACTGCTGTTTTGTTATTTTATTTTGTTTTAGATTCCACATACAAGTTAAATCATATGGCACTTGTCTTTCTCCGCCTGGCTTATTTCACTTAGCAAAACAGCCTCTAGGTCCATCTATGTTGTCGCAAATGGCAGGATTTCTTTTTAAAAAGTCGATCTTAAAAGTTCTCATTATAAAGTAGAAAATGTGCAACTATGCAAGGTGATGGATGTTAACTAAACTTAATTGTGGTAATCATTTTGCAACACATGATCAAATCATCATTTTGTATCGTCATTTTGTACACCTTAAACCTATGCAATATTATATGTCAATTATATCTCAATAAAACTGAGAGGGATAAACCCCATCAATACATATACAAATGCACATATGCACACACATACACACACAACTGAGACAGAGCTGACAGAACAAAAAGAAGTCAGATGTGACCACTTTCAAAAGAGTCAAAACAACCCTTCTCTTAGTCCCTCTTTTCCTTCAACAAATAGGGAGTTTCACACTTACCATGACCGGGGCATTGAACTATGTGGGCTGTGGGGTCATATATAAAAAATATGATCAAACATTAGTGCTTTCCATCAGGATGTCTCACTCCACTAAAGCTCAGGCTGCCCATTACAAGCAACAGAAATGCCAGCAGAGGGCTATACGAGCTATGCGATTGGACTATAATGGCCATGGAATTTCATCTGCCCAGCACATAGTCTCTCCTTCCCCTCATTCCCACCCATCCACCTTCTTTGGGTAAATAAATTTGGTTTTTGTGCTAGTAGCGTTGGCTGGACCTGGGCAGTTGCACGTGACAGAACAACCCTCAACCTGCAGAAGTGACCGAGTCACCAGGAGGTGCGAGGCAGTGAGAACTTCCCCATTGTTGGCTGGAAAGCATCCCAAGACACCTGAGAAGCAGACACACAGACATGTACCTTGCCAGCTTGCAAAGTTCAGCCCTCTGCCAGCAAAGGAAAGGGACAGAGACCTGGGTAAAGACTGCTGTACTGGTGCCTGACCAAGGTGATCACTGTCAATGCTGTTAGGTGCCATCTCATGGGGGTCTAGGTTGCTTGTGGGCAGGAGGCCAATGGACTGTACCTCACCTTTGCAAGTGGCCATCCAAAAGGGGCCCAAGGAGGCAGAGGCCAAGGGGGAAGCCATGATTGCTCGGGGTGGGGTGGGGAGTAGGGGATGTGGGGATGATGAGAAGAACTTCTCTGCCCATTGCTAGGAGACAAAAATGACAAAGCGGACCAATTCAAGGACCAGGACTCAACAGCATCTCTTTCTCTGGCCTTGACTTCCAGCCCACAGAGCCAATGAAAATCAGTGAAACAGCAGGGAAGAGAGGTTTCAGTAAGTCATGCTGTGGCCAGCAAATCCCCAAACCTGTCAAATCTGAAGACAACCCCTAGTCCCCTGAACCTCCAGCGACAGGAATGGGGCTATTAAAGTGACAAGGAGAGCTGCTGGAGAGTGCTCTCCAAGTTCTTCCTCACAGAGACCTCCATGGTGGTCCCCCCTCCCCTTTTTTGGTCAGTTTCTGCCATCTGCAGTCAAAAGTATTTTGACCACTAGGTGCTGCAACAGAGGCAAAAATGAAGAGCCCTGTGGAGCATCAGTGGAGGGAGGGAGAGGTCCCTTTCTTGTGGGAGGAAGTGCTCTTCATTTCATTCACTCAGTGATTCCGCAAGTACTAATGGAGGGCCTGCTATGTACCAGGCATTCTTCTAGGCAGAGGGTCCCTGCACTCAGAGAGCTTATTTCATAGTAGGTGAATGACAGACAATAAACACATCAGAAAATATAAAAGCACTTAAAGGTTGCTGTAAATGCCCTCAGGGAAATAAACAACATGATTTGGCACATATTGCCTAGAGCCCAAGAGAAGTGGCAAAGGTCAGGGACAGCCTTTCTGAGGACAATGATAAGTGGCCAGCCCTGCTAGAAACCAGGGGAAAACACCTGCCCAGCAGGGAGAACTGCAGTTTACCTAGCCTTGTGGTGGAAAACAGGGGCCATCAAAGGGGCAGAAAGGATGCCAGGGTGACTGGAGCCCAGTGAGAGAGGGGATGTAGGGAACTGAGGGGGAAGATGTAGTGGTGAGAAGGAGCCATGATGAAGAGTTTGGTTTTTACTCAAAGTGCTCTGGGGAGCCAGAGAGAGGACTGAATCAAGGGAGTGCTGTGACGTAATTATATTCAATAATTTATCTCAGGCTGCTCTCTGTGGAAAATACTCCAAGTGGACAAGGTGCAAAGGGAAGTAAGGAGACCGATTCAGACCCTCTTGCAGTAGTCCAGTTGAGAGATGGCTGTGGCTTGGCCCAGACTGGCCCCACGAATTTGGAGAATAGTGCTTAGGTTCACATGATATTTGGGGAAGACAAGAGACATCACTTGTTGATGGATTGAAGGCAGTCGGTAAACAGTCTTAAGAAAACAATGATTACTGTGAGAGTATTTTCTTGCAAGTCTTGATCATGGAAGTGTTATGGATGGTCGTGGGCAATACAGGGAGTGGTTGTGGTAGATTCAGAGAAGGGAGAAAGACAGTTGGGGGCGGGGCTGTCAAGAGTTCCTATTGCACATATTAAGTCTCTGACGTTTATTTGTCATCCATGTGAGCTGGAGAAACAGAATTATTGAGACACAGATAGTATTTAAAGCCAAGAGACTGGGCAGGATCACCTAGAGACACTATAGTCAGGGGAAGAAGGTGCAGGGCTATTCCCTGAGACATGCCAACATAGTAGAGGCTGGATTGAGGATGACCGGGCAGCAAAAGAGGTTGAGAAGGATGGGGCAGTAAATAGGCTGGCCCCAAACCTAACTTCTCTCCAAGGCCTTGCATGGTCCAGCCTCAAGGTCCTCTCTCAGGTCCTGCTTTCAGTGCTCCTGCTGCATGTGTATGGAAGTTGGTTTAAAGCTGGACAGCAAAGACTGTGTGCTAGGGTGTAGTCTTCTCTTTCTGTTCATTTCTCAGTGGAGCTATAAAAAGAGGTAGGTTCAAATACAGAGATATTCAACGAGTGTTTGGAGCCAGTGCTGTGTTTCCATTTCATATGGCCCACCTCCTTCTTCCTATCAGGAGAGAGAAATAGAACAGAGTGGGGATGCGATTCAGAGAGCAGGGGAAAAGAGTAGAAAAGAATGGAAGAACGTGGGGGATGGAGTACCAATGGGGAGTGGGGCAGATTGATTCTGTATGCAAAAATGAACCAAAACCCTGAAAACAGGGACCTAGATAAAGAAGTCTCTTCCTACCAATTTGTCATTGACACAGCTACAGGAAGGATGCTCAGGGGAACAGAGGATGAAAGCAGAACTGTATCTTGGAATAGGGAAATTCCTTTTGTCAATTCACATGCCTCCCCAAATTGCGCAAATTAAGTTACGAGGTATAGGCCAACAAAACAGGCAGCCTTTGACTTTTCTTTAGGAATAATTGGTAAGTGCTTGGATGTGCCCCTGTTATTTAACAAATAATAACAATGACTATTAAGTTGTCTTAGATAAATACAGCACACTTACCAAACGGTCCTTTGGATCCTTATAAAGCGAAGTGTTCAGAGAGACATACATGTGGGGCCAGGAAGGAGTGGGAATGCGGGCCTATAGAAATAAGAGCACCAAAACATCAGGACATATGCACCAGCCTGTCTGTCACAGCAAGATTCATATTGGGCAAACTAGGACATGAAGCAAGTACTCATCAGTTGGGGAGCGACTGAAGACATTGTAGTGCAGCGGTTCCATGTACCATACAACCACTAACAGGCATGAGTTATGTCTATATGGGCTGATTTAGGGAGACTTCCAAAATATGCTATTGTTAAGTGAGAAAAGTGGATTGCAGAGAAGGAAACAGTACATGGCCCCATCTGTGTGTGAGGGGGGTGAAGATAGGAGGTTGTGATCTCATATTTGTTTGTGTATTTGAATATCCACCTGGATGTCTCATAGGCATTTCTACGTGAAATGACAAAAGTGTGACTCCTGAGCTTCTTTCACCTCCAGCTGCCTACGCTCCTTGCCCTTTGCTCCTCCCACAGAAGCCTTCCCCTTCCCAATGAATAACACCACCATCCATCCAGGTATTCAACTGAAATAAAAATAGAGGGACATCTTTATTTGCTTCCTCTCCCACTCTCACATCTTCCTCTGGCCACAATCTCATCCTTCAGCCATTCTTATCACCTCTATCTCCCAAACATCACTTGAACCTCTCCAACTCCATGAGTTCCTGTTGTAGCCTCCTGACAGTCGCCAGCTTCCACCAAACTCCCTTCTCCATCCAGTAGCCAGACTGATCTTTCTGAAAAACAAATGGCGCTTTTAGCCTCCCCTACTCAAAACCACAGAAAGACTCTCCATTTCACCTCGACTAAAATGCAAACTCTTCAACTTGGCTTACATGGAATGCACTGCATGGCCTGGCCCTTGCCAACCTCTCCATTCTCACCTCTCTATATCTTGGTCATCGTAGGCCTTCTTTAGAATATTCTGACTACTCCAGGATCCAGTCTCGATCCTTCCTGAGGGCTTCTGCCTACTTGAAACCATCTTTCTCCATCTTTTTAAAATCATGGACAGGTCCTTAAACATACAGAAAATTATCGTGAGTCACAGAACACTCATTCAAGTACACATCACTCACAATGAAGAAAAACAAAAACATATGCCCTATTTTTGTTTCAGATGTCTAGATTTTTGGGTGATAAAACAGTGCAAAATACAGCTACCTTCCCCTTTGGGGCACTGTCCAATTCCATTCCCCTCTCCCCCAGTAGGGCACATACCATACCTAGATCACTTCTGGGTGTGGTTAAAGGTAGAAGACAAGTAAGTCCGCAGTTTCTCTCTCTAATTTATTTTTCTGTCTCTGTCTTTTTCCTTCCCTGAGGTCGGGAATTTCTTTGGTCCTTTGCTCTTTGTCTCTCAGAAGCAGACAGGGTCCACAAAAGGGAACATAGTTGGTGGTATTTGGGCTCAGAATGGTCATGAGAGATGAAGAAGCCAATACTGTTAGCAGTTCTTACATATTTCTAAATTCCTGGGCCTAAATTCCTCGAAGAAGAGGGGCCTTGGAGTCAAATGGATTTACTCATAGGCAGAATTCCAGAACAAAACACCTAACCACTCTGAGTCTCAGTATGTGCTTTGCGCTTTAATTTCAGAAACCATAATTAAGCTTGTCAGGAATTTCCTTTATAAGAAGCAGTTTTACCCCAACCCTACTTAGGAACCAAGAGCAAAGTGGTATCTCGATTGATGGATTTTACACAGCATTTCAGATATTTTTTTTTTCTCTCTGGGAACCACTTCTCCTTCCAACATATGCTTAAAATTTTAACTAGCGCCCTTCTTTGTCATGATCTTAGGCGGTTTACAGAAGGGATCTTACCAAAATATACCTATAGATATGCCCCAGGCCATGACTTACTATCTGTGCTTACCTTGGTCAAGTTGCCTTACCTTTTTTGTTTGTTTCTTTAGCTTTGGAGTCTTCATCTGTACAAAGGGATACTTGTAAGGGTGAAAAGAAGTGATAATGTACGTTAAATGTGTTTCATAGTGCCTGGCATGCATTCACTGCCCAACACAGGAGACTCCGTATTAATGTCATCTCCCTCTGTCCTGAAGATATCCTTGTTCAGCTGGTTTCTTGGAGGCCCAGTGTCTTTCCTTTCTGGTGTCCAAGGAAGCCTGGAATTTTCCCTCTAACCAGGACCAAACTGTCAGGTCAGAGGGAGTCTGATTCTCTGGATTACATCCCAGAGTATGGCTGGATTTTACTCTCGGCAACTCCCTGATTCTCTGGCCTAAACTCACTTAGCTTACACCCTCACTCAGGTTTTCCTTAAGACCTGTATATGATCCATTTATTTATTTGCCCTGAGGTCCAAGGATCTCACAAGTCAGCACATGAAAGCATGCCATTTTCTGTACTCAGGAAAACCACCCTGAAGACTTAGTAATGCTATTACCAATGAAGTGGGGTATTGAGTTGGGAGTGAATTTTCCCTCAATTGCTCTTCATCCCTTTGAGCACCCTTTTTGGGGCCATTTTGGAGATCAATTTCTGTAACACATTTACTTAGTCAACTAGTTTTTTACAAATGAGCCAAGAACACACAAGGGAGAGGGTATAGAATGTAATTGGACACTTAAACCAAACAGAAAAAATACCTGGTAATGGACCAAACACTTAACTGTACAACCTGAAACCATAAAGTTCCTAGGGGAAAACCCCACTGATACTGGACTCAATGATAGTTCTGGATATGACATAATAAGATGTGGAGTATAAGCAAAAATAAAATGGGACTATATCAAACTAAAAAGCTTCTGTACAGCAAAGAAATCAATGAAAGAAAATGAAGTTGCCACATATGGGATGGGAGAAAATATTTGAAAATCATATATCTGGTAAGGGGTTAATATCCAAAAACTGTAATGAACTCATACAACTCAATAGCAAAATAACACATGATCTGATCAAAAAATGAGCAAAAGATCTGAATAGACATTTTTCTAATGAAAACATACAGTAGCCAACAGGCTTATGTAAAGGTACTCAACGATACTAATTGTAGCTCCAGAAGTAAGGGGATTCCCCTCCCAGAACAAATTCCCCTATGAATCCATGAAACCTAAGGCAAGGACAAAAAAGAAAAAACAAAAACGTTTTTATTGCTCACAGCTTGCTCAAATTTGCTAGGCAGGCCCAGCTCTGTTAGTCCCCTCTGTCCCCACTGTGCACTCGCACTTCCCCCCACTCGTCCCCTCTGGGAGGAAGGAAATCCACAGGTGGGTTCTTGATGACTGGCAGATGCCAGACCAATTACATACCAAGGATGGAGGGGAGGAGAGAATGGCCGTTTTCTCTCCACCACTTGCTCCGAATCTACCAGAGGCTGTGGGAGGTAGCAGTGGTAAACACCCATTGATGCATGTTGTAAAGCCAGGCAGGAGATTCTGGAAATTCTGCCCTTTACCCCACAACCCACCTCTCCAGAATTCTCCCCTTACAATCCACACACCCTCAATCTTCCACAATGGCCCCTCTGTGAGAAAGCTGGAGTACTGCAACAAGACTAATAACATACAATAACAACAGAAATTGTGATACAGGGAGCAATAAATTCATGACAATCCTCAAGCCTGAGGGTACAGCTGAGTTCAAAGTCCTATTCCAGTTAAGTCTGTAGCTTGCCCATTCCACAGGAGGCCAACAGCTGAACCTGTAGGGAGCTCCACACAAACCCAGCGAGTAGCAGCTGTGGCTAGGGGGTGGTGGACCCAATCCACAAAGACTGTGGAAGAGAATAACCTTAAGGATGATTAGATTCATTTTTCAATGATACCAGCATAGGCAAGTCCTGTCCATCAGGTAGGATGCGTGCAAGAGAGTGGTCCTATGATAGGACAGTGGCAGGAATGGGGTCCTGTCCTGGTCTATCATACCAGACCTTCACCCCTCTCCCTGTGGGAGTTACAGATGGGTCAATTTGTAGGGCTACACGATGTACATGCATTGGCCATAAGGACAAAACAAAACTCCCCTGCAAGATGCTCTTACTTTCTGGCCATTTTGGATACATTACCATGATCTTTGGGGGCCACTCTGCTGTTACTCCAGGAACACACAGAAGGCCAGCTTCCAGGACTTGCCCCCAAAGCACCAGAAGGGCCAACCATTACTGGTCCATGTGTCGAAATGTCCAGGGCTACGTCCACTCAACAGAGCCTCCAGGGTTGAGCATGGTTGGTCCTGGCAGCAGGATGTTGTTCTGCAGGCCAAATCCTGGCTTCAATAATTCCTCCTTGGTTTGCATATTCACTTGTATAAAAGAGGCAGCAATGTGTGTTAGCATGTCCACAGGGCTCAATGCCCCCTTCCGGCACTTCTCATTCAAATGCTGTAACACTGTCCACAAGCTGACTGACCAGTCCCATAGGCCATTGGTGCCTGACTTCAGGCCAGATTTTAACAAACCATTGCGCCTTTCTATCTACCCTGGTAGAGCTCCATGGTGCATGAAACTTCCACCGTATCCCTAATTGTTGTGCGCATTCTTGTAATGCATGTCCAGTAAAGTGGGTGCCTTGATCACCCTCAATTACCTGCAGCTGACCATAGGTTGCAAAGAGATGCTCTAGGCCCCTTTTGGTGGTTGCTGATCTGCATGACGTGCAGGAAAAGCAAACAACAGTCCAGTAGCTGTGTCCCCACAAGTCATGGCATACTGATGCCCTTCTGATATGGGCAGAGGCCCAATATAGTCTATCTGCCACATAACAAGGGGTATCGGCCCCTTTACTAGTGTCCCAAGTTGCTGCGGGACTCAGTGTAAGTCCCCCTTAGAGCACACAACGCAGGCCCTCTGGGCTCTGCTGACTTCTTCAAAGGTCAACAGCAAGCCCCACCAACGGGCTACAGCCCACTTTGTCTTTTGCCCTGTGTGCAACAAACACTGATGTAACCATTGGGCTACATCAGAGGCAGGCTTTCCTTCTAGTCAACGCACCTGCACCAATGTGTCTGCTTCATCATTCCCTGGGGATGCCAAAGGCAAATGGCCATTCACATGATATACAGTGACTGTCTTAGTCAGACTAGAGGCCCATAGGTCTTGCCAAAACTCTTGCCCCCAAAGGGGCCAGTGACCAACCATCCAGCTGGCATGGTACCATGTCAGTAGCCACAGAATCAACCCTCAACAGACAGCCAAGCTGTCAGTGCAGACAACTATTGGGGAGGGCTCCTGGATGATCATGAACCATACTGCCCACAGCTCACCTCATTGACTACTCTTCCCCTCCCCATCTTCCATCCATATAGTTTCCATCTTAAGATGGAAAGCCACAGCCCTCCACTTCAGGGGGCTGCCCATGACTGGAGCCATCTGTAAGGCAAACATCTTCAGGTACAGAGGCTTTTCCCTCCTGATAAGGACTCTTGGCTACCAATTTCTGCTTTCCACTGGTATGTATCACTGGCCCCAATAAGCGGCTATTGGAAAGGATGCTACACTGCTGTAAATATGTGCCCCATTTGACCAGTGTAGGTGTCTGTGCCATGCCATTCTTTAGCCTTTGAGTCCAGTCTTTCACCCACCCCCATGATGGGATCAGTGGTTATTACCTTGGTCAGAGCTGTTCTGGTGATGGGCTCTATAGCCAGCAAGGCATGGTACACAGCAGCCAGTTGCTTCTCTATCAAGGTGTACCGGACCTCTGCTCCTTTCCAGAGTTGCAACCAGAATCCAATAGGTTGGCAGGTTCATTCAAGCCACTGCCAGAGACCACCATCCATAACCATCTTCCATTACATGAACATCTAGCTCACAGGGACTTGATGGGTCCATTATAGTCAAGGCCTATATGGCCTTGACTGCTCATTTAGGAGCAGTAAAAGCAGATGCACATGTTACATCCCAGTCCCACCTGATGCCTTTTTGTGCCAACCTGTATAAGGGCCTCAGAATCTGTGCCAAGTGTAGGAGTAAACACTCTCCAGTAGCCCAAAAGACCCCAAAACTCTTGTAATACTGCCACAGCTGTAGGGGTAGGGAAAGCCTGGACGTTATCTATGAATGCTTCTGGGATAACTTTAGTCTTACCCGACCAGAAAACCCCCAAGAACTTTACTGACAAACCAGGTCCCTGAATCTTGGTGTTCACAGCCCATCCTTCCTCCTGTAGATGTTGCAGCAGTATAGGAACTGTCCCTTCTCAGTCTACAAGAGAATCAGACATGAGCATAATATCATCAGTGTAGTGATACAGCTGCACCTCTTGCGGTTTCTTCCGTGTGGCCAAGTCCTGGGCTACAAGTCCATGACAAATGGTGAGACTGTGGAGGTGTCCCTGTGGAAGGACAGTGAATGTCCCCTGCTGGCCTTCCCACATGAAGGCAACCTGTTCCTGGCTTTCTTTTGCTATGTCAGTAGAGAATAAAGCATTTGCAAGGTCCACAACATGATATGTTTCTAGCTCATGACTGAGTATGTCCACAAGGACTGCTATAGAGGGGACAGCAACATGCAGAGGTGGTGTGACTTTATTCAGTTCTCTGTAATCCATGGTTATACACCAGGGGCCATCTGGCTTTTTCACTGACTATGCTGGGGAATTAAAAGGACTATGAGTGGGCTTTCTGATACCCACATTCTTCAGCTCCTGTGGACTTTCTCTAATTTCTTTGTGCCCCCTGGGCAATTTATATTGCTTAGTATTTGTCACCCACTGAGGTACAGGCAAAGCTACAGGTGGGTGCTTAGCATGTCCCCTCAGAGCTGCCTTTACTACACATAACCTCAGTCTGAACCCACCTGCAGTGGTCTGTAACCACAGGCCCTGCAGGATATCCACCACCAAAATAAATTCAGGGATGGGAGAAATATACATGGTATACTCCTTTAAGGGTAAATGCACTATTCCCAGTGGGATTTGGGCTTTCTTCACTCTAATTTCCTTACCCCCATAAGCCATCTATCACAGCAGGGGTCCCAGGAAATCACTCAGGGTTGCCATAAATTAGAGAGCATTCAGCCCCTGTGTCCACCGGTGCCAGGACATGTTGTACATTCCTGGGGACCAATGAATTGCTAATTTACATGTGGTCTCCAGTCCCCACCATGTCCCCCAAGGTGGGGGTCTTGACCCCTCCGCCTTCAAACCACAATGTCCTATCGCCTTCCTGTGGAGTCAGGGGTCTAGATGGGGTCTGGGTACTCTCCTCTAGGAAGTCCTGCAAGCACATGGGGCTTTGCCTCTGGCTTCTGTCTTTGACCCCAGCAGCAGCTGGAGTTGCTCCTCTGGCTTTGATGCCACAGCTCTAGCAAGATCCTATTGAGATGTCCACCAAGTTTTTCTTTCACCGCCCTCACCTTTATCAATCAATCTATGTCTGGGTCCTTGAGACCTTCTTGGAGCCCTCTGAACCTCTTCTTTCAGTAGTAGAATGTGTTTTCTGCACTTTTATTGTTTCAACCTCCCCCAGATCTGCTATAGTATGAGTAACCTCACTTATGGGTTGCCCTACATGAAGGGCAAGAATAATCACTAGGGGCCCAAAGAGGGATGGGTGAGCTATATGGAGCACTAGGTTTCTCATTCCCATGTTGAACAGCTCCTCATTGGGGCCCTGAGGGCCCATATTATAGATGATATTTTTCATGCCCAACTCCCATAAAACCTGCTGGAGCTCTGCATATGTTTGCCAGCTAGCAGGGATATATGGTAAATCACCCTGATTAGGCCAAACTGCCCTAAGGGCTTCTGTCAGCCAATCCAGAAGCACATGATTCCCTGAGGCGTGATGGGCATTTTGCAACCTCTGCAGGAGAGAGGGGTGAGTCATCAGGGAAGCCACTTTTCCCATTTATGATGCAGACAGAACAATGCCCTCTTCTCCTAAATCCCAAAGATTCAAAATCTGTGTGGGCAGAGGCTCTGAGGGCTTCTGCTGAAACTCGGTGCTCAAATCCACCAGCTCAGCCCGGGTATATGGGTGGAGCATGGAGTGCTCCACAACCTGGGGAGGGGGCTGCTTCTTTCCCTGAGGAACCCACAGTTGCTGTGTCTTTGTTTCCTTAACTACAACCAGGTGGGCTTTCAATACAGGAGGGGCTGGTTCCTCAGGTTGCAGCCTCAGCAACAGTTCCACCCTCAGCCCCACCCCTTCATCCTCCCCTGGCTCCTCCCCCTCTGACATCTCCTTTATCATTTCCAGAGCTGAAGGCACCACCCCTTCCTTCACCTTCCTCACGGCCTTTTGCAGCTTACATTTTTCTGCTGCCCCCTCCCATGCCACTAGTATGTCTCTCAGCAGCACGATCTCAGTTCTCAATAGCTGTTGTTCCTCTCTCAGAGCATCCCACAACTCGTCTCCCTGTTCTGCTGATGCTGAAGTGTGTCTCTCTCCTTGACAACCCTTTCCAATGCCATGAGAAACAACCACTCCACATTTTCTGCCACCCCATGGCCACTCAGTTCCCCTAAGGAGTCCCTTATTTTGCAGAAGGCGAACTGCACAGCCTCCAGTGTCCCCAGCCATCCCCAATTCTGGGAGGCACCTTGAATTGCTAATTCTACATGTGGTCTCCAGTCCCCACCACTCTTCTAGGAGGCATCTTGACCAAATCCCCACTGGGGAATCTCCAGGTGAATCCAAACCATCCACAGGAGGGTCCCCAGGTGCCTGCCTCCCCACCACCCATGGGTGGGGGTCCAAGGGTAGTTCTCCATCATCTATAGGGACAGCCTGCTGAAACACTGGACCCATAAGGACAGATTTTGGGTTCACCAGACCCTGCTGAGTCTACACTAAATGTAGCTCTGGGTGTAAGGGGGTTCCCCTCCTGGAACAAATTCCCCTATGAATCTGGTGAAAGTGAAGTAAGGCAATGAAAAAAACATGTTTGTTGCTCACAGCTTGCTCGAATTCACTAGCCCAGCCTGGCTCTGCCTATCCCCTCTGGCTGTGGTGCACACTCCCACTTCTCCCCACCCACCCACTCTTTGAGGAACTCCATGGGCAGGTCCTTGGTGACTGGCAGATGCCAGGCCAATTACATATCATGAATGGAGAGAAGGAGAGAATGGCCATTTTCTTTCCACCCCTCATCCCAGATCCGCCAGAGGCTGTGGGAGGCTGCAGCAATAAACACCCATTGATGTGTAAATGGACTAAGGCCAGGCGGGAGATTCTGGAAATTCTGCCATTTACCGGACACCAATCATCAAGCAAATGCAAATCAAAACCTCTTACCACTTCATGTGGCTATTATCAAAAAGACTAAAGGTAACAAGTGTTGGTGAAAGTGTAGCATAAATGGAACCCTTGTAGGAGTTGTAGGTGAGAATGTAAATTGGTACAGCCATTATGAAAAGCAGTATGAGGGTCCTAAAAAAGTTAAAATAAAACTACCATATGATCCAGCAATCCCACTTGTGTGTGTATATACAATGCAAATGCAAACAGTATTTTTAAAATGATATATAAAAATAATACATATATGAATATTCCTCACCAATTAAATAAAGAAGGAAGTCCTGCCATTTGAGGTCATATGGGTGAATGGGTGAATCTGGACGACAATACTCTAAGTGAAAAAAGCCAGAAGGAGAAAGACAAATACTGTATGGTCTCACTTATATGCAAAATACAAAAAGTTAAACTCACAGAAGCAGAGAGCAGAATGATCATTATCAGGAACTGGTAAGTGGGGAAAATGAGATGTTGGTCATGGGACACAAACTCTCAGTTATAATATGAATATATTCTGGAGATGTAATGTACAGCATGGTGACCATAGTTAAAATACTGTGCTGTATACTTCAAAGAGAAGCATTTGTCAAGAGAATATGTCTTTACTGTTCTCACCGCAAGAAAAAGTAACTATCTGACAGGATGGGTGTGTTAATTAATGTGGTTGTAATGATCATTTCACAATGGATATGTATGCTAATCTGTTACTTTGTGCACTTTATAAAACATCACACTGTAGAATCTAAATATGTACAAAATTTATTTGCCAGTCATACTTCAATAAAACTGATAAAAGGAATGGTTTGACATATGCAAATCAATAAATGTGACACACTACCTTAACAAAATGGTTTTAAAAAGAGACGTGATCATTCAATAGACACCGAAAAACTGCCAGAATTCAACACCCTTTCACGATTGAAAAGTCTCAATAAAATAGGTATAAAAATGACTTACTTCAACACTATACAGGCTGTATACGAAAAGCCCAGAGCAAATATAAGAATCACTGGGAAAAACGTGAAAGCTTGACCTCTAACATACAGTTCTAGGCAAGGATGACCACTCTTGTCACTTTATTTAATATAGTACTGGAAATCCTGGCCAAGACAAGGAAGCAAGAAAAAGACCAAAAGTTGTCCACACCAGAAAGTAAGAAGTAAAATTATCTCTGCTTACAGATGACATGTTCATATGTGCAAAAAACTCTAAATACCAACTAAAAAAACATGTAAATAATCCCATTCATAATAGCAACAAAAAGAATATAATACTCAGAAATAAACTTAGTCAAAGAAGTGAAAGACTTGTACACAAATTGTAGCACATTGATGAAGAAAATTAAAGAAGATGTAGGTAAATGGAAAGACATCCCATATTCATGGATTGGAAAAATTCGTATGTTAAAATGTCCATGCAATCCAAAGTCATCTATAAAGTCATTGGAATCCCCATTAAAACACTGACTACATTCCTTACAGAAATGGAACAATCAGTCCTAAAATTCAAATGTAGCAACAAAAGACCCTCCATAGTCAAAGCAATCTTGAGCTAAGTGAACAAAGCTAGAGGCGTCATGATTTCAAAGTATATTACAAAGCAATAGTAATCAAAACAGTATTGTACTGGTATAAAAATGGACACATACACCCAGGCAACAGTATATGGAGCCCAGAAATGTATCCGTCATCCATAGTCAACTGATTTTTGACAAAGGTGTCAAGAACACACAATAAGGAAGGGACAGTCTCTTCAATAAATGTTGGAAATACTGGATATTCACACACAGAAGAATGAAATTAAATTCATACCTCACATCATATAAAAAACAACTCAAAATGGATTAAAGACTTAAATGTAAGACCTAAAACCATAGAATTAGTAGAAGGAAACACAGGGGAAAAGTTTCTTGACATTGGTCTGGGCAATGATTTTTTTGGGTATGTCCCCAAAAGCACAGGAAACAAGAGCAGAAATAGACAAGTGGGACTGCATCACACTAAAAAGCTTTTGTACAGCAAAGGAAACAATCAACAGAGTGGGAAAAGCAATCTATGGAATGGGAGGAAAATATTTGCAAACCATATATCTGGCAGGTGGTTAATAGTCAAAACAAATAGGGAATACATACAAGTCAATTGCAAAACTAAAATGACTTGATTAAAAGGTAGAAAAAGGACCTTGCTATAGACTAAATGTGTACCCTCAAAATTCTTATGCTGAAACCTCATCCCCAGTGTGATGGTATCTGCAGGTGGGATGTTTGAGAGGTTATTAGGTCATGAGGTTGGAGTACTCATGAATGAGATTAATGATCTTATAAAAATGAACATAGAAAGCTCCCTATCCACTTCCATCATGTGAGGGCACAGCAAAAACACCATGAACAAGGAGGCAGACCCTCACAGACACTGAATCTTCCAGCACTTGGATCTTGGACATCCCAGCATTCAGAACTGTGAAGAATAAATGTTTGCTGTTAATAAACCAAACAATATATAGTATTTTGTTATAACAGCCCAAGCAGACTAAGACAGAATTTGATACCAGAAGTAGAAAGCTGCTGTAATAAATATGTAAAAAGTATGGATGCAGCTTTGGAATTGGGTAAAGGATAGAAGCTAGAAAAGTTCTGAGGTGCATGCTAGAAGAAGCCATGCAAGCAGGGCCACCAAATGCTTTGGTGCAGGCCTACCTGGAACATGGGGGCCCAACTCCAGTGCAGCAAAGGTGTAGTACTAGAACTGCCGCAGCAGGGGATCTGGAAGGCGGGACCTCTTTCCCAGTGGGTCTGGATGGCAGAGCATCCAGCCCAAGAAGATTGTTTTCAAGCCACAAAATCTCATAGAATTTTCCTTGTAGTCTGGACTTGCTTAGGTTCTGTTATCCTTTCGTCTTTCCTATTTCTTTCTTTTAGGATGAGAATGTCTATCCTCTGCCTGTGCCACCATTGTACTTTTTTGAAATGTGTAACATGTTGAATTTACAGGTTCACAGCTGGAGAGGAATTTGTCTCAATATGAATTATAACTTGAGTTTCACCCATAACTGCTTTAGATGATATTTCGATGAGACTTTGGACGTTAGACTTTTGAGTTGATGTTGGAAAGAGTGAAGACTTTGGGGACTGATGGGATGTGATGAATGCATTCTGTGTGTGAGAAGGACATGAATCTTGGTGGGTCAGGGGCAGAATATTATAGAATGACTGTGTCCTCTCAAAATTTATATGTTGAAATCTAATCCTCAATTTGATGGTATTTGGAGGTTGGATCATTTTGTGAATGGCTAGGTCATGAGGTCTCATGAATGGGATTAGAGTCCTTATAAACAAGACCCCAGAAATCTCCCTTGATTCTGCCATGGGAGGACACAATGAAAACATGGCCTTCTATGAAAAAAGAACCAGATCCTCAACCAGACACTGAATTTGTCAGGCCCTTGATCTTGGATGTCCCAGACTCTAGAACTGTGAAAAAAATGCTCTTTGTTTATATAAAACCTACCCAGTATATAGTATTTTTATGCAGCCCAAATGGACTGGAAAACCTAAATAGACATTTGTCAAAAGAAGACATAAAAAGTCGCCATCAGATATGTGAAAAGTTGCTTGACATCACTAATCATCAGAGAAGTGTGAATCAAAAACACAATGAGATATTGCTTCATGCTTATTAAAATGGCTGTTATAAAAATAAAGATAAATGCTGGTGAGAAGATGAAGGAAAGGAAATGTACAGTGCTGGTAGAAATGTAAATTAGTGCACCCACCCTAGAAACAGGTAGCAGGTTACTATAAAAAGAAAATAAAAATGCAGCTGCCTTAGGACCCAGAAATCCCACTTCTGGGTATACATTCAAATGAAATTAAGTAATAGTAATAAAGATGCTCACTGACCTGGAGAGAAGAATGGATGATCTCAGTGAGAACTTCAACAAAGAGATAGAATATTTGAAAAAGAACCACTCAGAGCTGAACAATACAATAACTGCAATGAAAAATACCATGGAATGAAGAGTGGACTGCTGGGAGTAAAAGGAGAGAAATCAGTGAGATGGAAATTAGAGAACAGGAAAACAACCATGCTGAGGAACACAGACAAAAAAGAATTTCTAAAAATGAGAGGATGCTAAGAGAGCTGTGTGACAAGTCCAAATGAAACAATATTTGCATAATAGGGGCCCTGGAAGGAGAAGAGAATACAGAGGAGTAGAATCTCTCTGAAGAAATAATGGCTGAAAACTTCCCCAATCAGGGGAAGGAAATAGACACCAAGATCCTGGAAGTACAGAAAGCCCTAAACAAAAGGAACTCCAGGAAGACAACACCAAGACATACAGTGATTAAAATGGCAAAGATTAAAGATAAAGAGAGAATCTTAAAAGCAACAAGAGAGGTAGACAGTTACATATAAGGGAAGCACCCTAAGGCTATCAGCAGATTTCTCAGCAGAAGTTATTTAGGCCAGAAGGGAGTGGCATGAAATACTTAATTAATGAAATGGAAGAACCTAAAAACAAGAATCCTCAAAACAACAAGATTATCATTCAGAATTGAAGGAGAGATTCAAAGTTTCCCAGATAAGTGGAAGTTAAAAGAATTCACCACCATTAAACCAGCCTTACAATATATCTTAAGGAGACATCTGTGGATAGAAATGTTCTTAAGCCTAAATATTTTTGACCAGTAAAAATAAACCTACAGTAAAGTAGTAGATGAATAACTTACTAAGAAAGTATAAAGGTAAGAAAACAAAAGTAGTTAAATCAGCTATACACAAAATCAGTCAAGAGATACACAAAAGATGTAGATTATGACATCTTATACATAAAGTGTGGAGGAAAAGGAAGAAAACAATGTAGTACTTTTAGATTGTGTTCAAAAAGCAGCAAACATCAACTTAATACAGACTGTTATATATTTAGTAACCTATCTAAAAACCATATGGTAACCACAAACCTAAAGCCTATAATAAATACACAAAAATTTTTTAAAATGAATCCAATTCTCTTTACCATAAAACTAAAGAAAAGCAACAAATCACAATAGAAAAGGACGAGAGAGGAGGAAAGGAACAGAAAGGAACTACAAAAACAAAGAGAAAACAATTAATAAAATGGCAGTACGTATATACCTATCAACAACTGCCTTAATGTAAATGGACTGAATGCACCAGTCAAATGACTTAGGGTTGCAGAATGGATAAAGAAACAAGACCCATCTGTCTGCTGCCTACAAGAGATTCATTTCAGACCTGAGACATACACAGACTGAAAGTGAAGGGATGGAAAAAGATATTTCATGCAGATAAAAGGGAGAGAAAAGCAGGAGTAGCAGTACTTATATCATACTTCAAAACAAAGCCACAAGAGACAAAGAAGGATATTACATAGTCATAAAGGAATCAATCCATCAAGAGGATATAACAACTGTAAATACCCATGCAGCCAACATCAGAACACCTAGATATATAAAACAAATACTAACAGACCTAAAGGGGGTAATAGACTGCAGTACAATCATATTAGGTGATTTTAACATGCCACTTACTTCAATAGATCATCCAGAAAAAAAATAAATTAGCAGTGGCTTGAATGACATAGTAGACCAGATGGACATAACAGATATATACAGATTGTTTCACCCAAAAGCAGAAGGGAACACATTTTTCTCAAGTGCACATGGAACATTCTCCAGAATAGATCACATATTAGGACACAAAAAGAGCCTCAATCTATTAAATAATATTTAAATTGTATCAAGCATCTTTTCAATGACAATAATATGAAGCTATAAATCAATTACATGAAGAAATTTAAAAAACCCACAAACACATGAGGTTAAACGACATGCATTTAAATAATCAATGGATCAATGAACAAATCAAAGAATCAAATAATACATGGAGACAAATGAAAACAAGCACAACAGTTCAAAGTATGTGGGATGCTGCAGAAACAGTTCTAAGAGGAAAGTACATTGCAAAAGAGACCTACCTCGTGAAACAAGAACAATCCCAAATAAACAATCTAAATCTGAACTAAAGAATCTAGAAAAAGAACAAATGAAACCCAAAGATAGTAGAAGGAAAGACATAATAAAGATCAGAGGAGAAATAAACAAAATAGAGAATAAGAAAACAATAGAAAAAATTGAGACCAAGAGCTGGTTCTTTGAGAAGAGAAACAAAATGGACAAACCCCTAGCCAGGCTTATCAAGAAAAAAGACAGAGGAAACAAGTAAATGAAATCAGAGATGAAAAAGAAGTTACAACTGACACCACATAAATACAAAGAAATATTAGAGAATTATATGCAAAACTATATGCCAGTAAATTGGAGAACCTATGAAAAATGAACAAGTTCTTACAAAAGTACAACCTTCCAAGATAAACCTAGGAAGAAACAGAAAATATGAACAGACTAATTACTAGTAACAAGATTGAACTGGTAATCAAAAAACTTCTAACAAACAAAAAAGTCAAGGAGCAGATGGCTTCACAAGTGAATTCTACCAAACATTTAAAGAAAAGCTAACACCCATTCTTCTTAAAGGATACCAAAAAATAGAAGAGGAGGGAATACTTCCCAAATCATTCTATGAGGCCAACATCACTGTAATACCAGAACCAGAGAAAGACACTACAGAAAAAGAAAATTGTAGACCAATAATGCTGATGAACATAGGTGCAAAAATCCTCAACAAAATATTAGCAAACTGAATTAAAAAATACATCAAAAAGAGCATTGTTCATGACCATGTGGGATTTATTCCACTGATGCAAGGATGGTACAATATTGGTAAATCAATGTGATACACCATTTTAAAAAAGGAAGGATAGAAACCATATGATCATCTCAATAGATGCTGAAAAAGCATTGGACAAAATTCACCATCCATTCACGCTAAAAAACGTACAACAAAATGGGTATCAAGGGAACATAGCTCAACATAATAAAGGTCATATATGACAAAACCATAGTCAACATCATACTCCATGACAAAACGTTGAAAGCTTTTCCTCTAAGACCAGGAATGAGACAAGGATGCCCACTTTCACTAGTTTTATTCAACATAGTACTGGAAGCCCTAGCCATGGAAATCAGAAGAGAAAAGGCAATTAAAGGCATTCAGATTGGTTAGGAAGAAGTAAAACTGTCACGATTTGAAGATGACGTGATACTATATATAGAAAACCCTAAAGACTCCACCAGAAAACCACTAGAACTAATGAACAGATTCACAAGAGATCCAAGATACAAAATCAATATACAGAAATCTGTTTCATTCCTATATACAAACAATGAACTAGGAGGAAGAGAAATTAGGAAAAGGATTCCATTAACAAGTTCATCAAAAAGAATAAACTACCTAGGAATAAACCTAACCAAGGAAGTGAAAGACATGTACTCCAAAAAGTATAAGAGATTGATGAAAGAAATAGAAGACACAAATCAATGGAAATAGATACTATGCTCAGGAATAGGAAGAATTAACATTGTGCATATGGCCATGTTGCCGAAAGCAATTTACAGATTCACTGCAATCCCAATAAAAATTCCAACAACATTTTTCAAAGAACTAGAGCAAAGAATCCTAAAATTCATATGGAACCATGAAAGAACCCAAATAGCCAAAGTAATCTTGAGAAAGAAGAACAAAGCTGGAGGTGTCATGCTTCCTGGTATCAAGTTATACTACAAAGCTACAGTGATGAAAACAGTATGGTACTGGCATAAGAACAGATGCGTAGATCAATGGAACAGAATGGGAAGCCCAGAAATAAACCCATGCATATACGATCAACTGATATATGATAAAGTCCTATGAATATACAAAGGGAAAAGGCAGTTGTTTCAATAAATGGTGTTGGGAAAAATGGACAGCTACCTGCAATGCAATGGCACTGGATTACTGTCTAACTCCGTACACAAAAGTAAACTCAAAATGGATTAAAGAACTGAGTATAAAACATGAAACCATAAAACTCTTAGAAGAAAACACAGGCAAAACTATCTTGAACATAAGCACGAGCAATTTTTTTCTGGACATGACTCCCCGGGCAAGAGAAACAAATGCAAAAATTAACAAAGGGAACTACATCAAACTGAAAAAGCTTCTGTGCAGCAAGGGACACTATTAACAAAACAAAGAATGGAGAATATGTTGGTAAATGATAATATCTGATAGAGTCAACATCCAAAATTTATAAAGAACTCATAGACATCAATACCAGAAAAACAGATAACCGGATTAAGAAATGGGAAGAGGACCTACATAGACACTTTTCCAAAGAAGACATAAAGATGGCCATTAAACACATGAAAAGATGCTCCACATCACTAATCATCAGGGAAATGTAAACCAAAATCACAATGAGATGTCACCTCGCACCAGTCAGAATGACCACTATCCAAAAGACAAGAAATAACAAGTGTTGGCAAGGATGTGGAGAAGAGGGAACCCTCCTGCGTTGTTGGTGGGATTGTAAATTGGTGCAGCCACTATGGAAATTAATATGGAGGTTCCTCAAAAACTAAAAGGAGAAATACCATATGACTCAGTAACTCCACTTCTAGGAATTTCATCGAAAGAAAAAAAAATATCTGATTCGAAATGATATATGCACCCCTATGTTTACTGCTGCATTATTTACAATAGCCAAGATATGGGAAGGAATTAAAGTGTCCTTTAGATGAATGGATAAAGAAGAAATTGTACATGTACACAGTGGAATATTATTCATCCCTAGAAAGAAAGAAATCCTGCCATTTGCGACAACATGGATGGACCTAGAAGGTATTATGCTAAGAGAAATAAGCCAGGAAGAGAAAGACAAATACCATATGATTTCACTTACATGAGGAATCTAAAAACAAAACAAAGCAAAATGAACAGAACGGCAGTAGAGACTCATAGACACTGAGAAGTGACTGGTGGTTGCCATTGGGGAGGCGTTTTGGGTGGGTGGTGAAGTAGGTGAAGGGGATAAAGAGGCACAAAATCTCGACTGAAATATAAATTAGTCACGGGGATGAAAGCACAGAGTAGAGAACATAGTCAGTAGTTCTGTAACATCTTTCTATGTTGACAGATAGTAACTACACTAGATGGGGTGAGGATTTAATAATGTATATAACTGTTGAATTACTATGTTGTCCCCTTGAAATGAGTATAGTATTGTATATCAACTGTACTTCAATTAAAGAAAACAGTTATAGTGGCACATAAATCGATGCAGAGATCAATGGAACAGAACTGAGACCCAGAAATAAACCCTCCCATGTGAGGTTAACAAATATGTGACAAGGGAACCAAAAAGAATCGATGGGAAAAAAGATAGTCACTTCTATAAATGGTGTTGGGAACCTGGAGGTAACTACATGCAGAAGATTGAAATTGAATTCCCATCGTACACCATCAGACAAACTAACTTGAAATGGATTAAAGACTTAAAGATAAGAACTGAAACTAAACGTATCCTAGAAGAAACCGTAGGGAGAAAACTTCTTGACATTGACCTTGGCAATGATCTTTTTGTATACAATAGCAAAAGCACAAGCAACAGAAACAAAAATTTAAAAGTGGGACTGCATCAAACTAAAAAGCTTCTGTACAGCAAAAGCAGTAATCAACAAAATGCAAAGGCAACCTACAGAATGGGAGAAAATATTTGCAAACCACATATTTGATAAGGGGTTAATATCCAAAATATATAAAGAACTCATACAACTCAACAGGAAATATATCCTGTTAAAAAATGGGTAGATGACCTGAATAGGCATTTTTCCAAAGAAGACATACAGATAGCCAATAGGTATGTGAAAATATGCTCAAAATCATTAATCATCAGGGAAATGCAAATGAAACCACAATGAGATATCACGTCACATCTGTTAGACTATCATCAAAAAGATGAAATATAAGTGTTGGTGAGACAGTGGAGAAATGTGAACCCTTGTAGACTGTTGCTGGGAATGCAAATTGCACAGCCGCTATGGAAAACAGTATGGAAGTTCCCCCCAAAACTAAAAATAGAATTGCCATATGGTGCATCTATCCCACTTCGGGATATATACCCAAAGGAAATGAAATCATGATCTCAAAGAGTTAGCTATACTACCATGTTCATTGCAGCATTATTCATGATAGGGAGATACAAAAACAACCTAAGCATCTTATATATATGCAATGACATACTGCTCAGCCATGACAAAGAAGGAAGTCCTGTTGTTTATGACAACATGGATGGACCTTAAGGGCATTATGCTAAGTGAAAAGATTCAGATGAAGAAAGACAAGTCCTGTATGATCCTCCCACTTATATGTAGACCCTGAGGAATAAAAAGCAAAACCAACTGAACTCATAGATACAGCAGACACATTGGTGTCAGGGTAGGTGAAAAAGGTCAAGGTGTTCCAAAGGTATAAACTTCCAGTATAAAATAAGTGAGTCCTGGGGATGTAATGTACAGCATAGTGACTGTAGTTCACAATACAGTATTACATATTTGAAAGTTGCCCAGAGTAGATTTAAGTGTTCGCACCACAAGAAAATAAAATGGTAATACAGAGAGGTGATGGAGGTGTAAGCTAATGCTACATCTAATCATATCTCAATATATAAATGTATGAAATCAACATGATGTGTATCTTAAATCTAAACAATGTTGTATCTCAAATGTAAAAATTAAAGTTAAAAATAAATATAAATTTGGCTAATCTGCATCCAAGAATTAAATATGTGTCTGTAAATATACAAACTGTGGCATGTAGTCATAACGTAAGTAATCTCCGATGAATTTTTTTCTTTCTCTCTCTCTGTTGTTATTGTTGTTGTTTTTGTAGTTCAATGTCCATATTATGTCTGATATGGATACAAATAGAGCTGGAAAAAAAGTGCTAGAAGAAAATATATGAGGAAAGACCCGAGTAGATATTTCTCAAATGACAATATTCTGATGGGCAACAAGTACACGAAAAGATGCATAGTCATTAGGGAAATGCAAATCAAAACTACATTGGGATGCGATTTCACATTCAACTAGATGGCTATAGTAAAAAGACAAACACTAACAAGAACTGGGAAGTCTGTGGAGTAAAAAATTAAAGGGCTGCTACATTGCTGGTGGGAGTATAAAACGACACAACTCCTATGGAAAACAGTATGGCAATTGATCAAATGAGTAAATGTAAACCTCATGACCCAGTAATTGCACACCTAAGTATATATCCGAAAGCATAGAACACGTAGGTCCACACAAAAGCTTTTATAAGACTCTCATAGTAGCAATATTTATAATAGTCATAAAAGGTGGAAACAGCCCAAATGTCTATCACCTGATTAACAGATAAACATAAGTGGTATGGCCATACAATGGAATATTATTCAGGCACAAAACCGGAATGAAGTACTAATACATGTTACAACATGGGTGACCCTTGTGAACATTATGTTGAAGAGAAATAAGCCATCACAAAGATGACATCCTATATTATTTCATCTACATGAAATGTCCAGAGTAGGCAAATCCATAAGGCAGAGAGTAGATTACCAGTTTTCTGAGTCTGGTGGATGGGGGCAATGGAGAATGATGGCTACTGGATGGCGCTTTTTTGGGGGGTGGATGATGAAATTTTTCTAAAATTGATTGGCGATGGTTTCACAAGTCTGTGAGCATACCTAAAACCACTGAATTGTATACCCTACGAGGGTGATGTTTATGGTATGAGAATTGTATCTCAATAAGAATATATATATTTATATGTATGTTTAGATATTGCTAAGCACTGGTAAATGATTCTCCGAAAAGGTGGTGCTAATTCACAGTCCTGGGCCTAGCACAGGAGGGCATCCATTTTTCTTCACCTTCCACATTTGATGTTATCCTCATTTTAAAATTCTGCAAATTTGATGGTTGGAATGTGGGAAGGTGTCGGTGACAGCCTCCCTTACATAAACAGTGGGGGTACATGCCTGGTCTTCCCTTGGATTCTTTCACAGGTTAGGCCCTGGGGATGCAAGAGGAATAAAGTATAGCTACCATCACAGGCCCGGGAGCATGGGGTGCAGGGAACAGGACAATTATCACAGAGAGGGATAGAGAGAGCCTTTGGGGCTCTGAGAGAGCTCAGGCTGGATACTCTGTGCTAGGTGACAGGCTTGGAGTCAGTGAAGGCTTCCTACCCAAATGAGTATGGAAAAAAGTTAGCCAGGGTCAGTATCGCATGAAATACAAGCAATAAAGTGAGAGTATGCAACTTCAGGTAACCAGACCCAGCTTTCTGTTCTGTGCCTCAGTGGAAGTCAACATCAGACACAGGAGGCAGAACAGGATTAAAAACGTGTGGCCCAGCATGACTCAGAGCATGTTAACTCATTTATTAAGAACCCTGATGTTCATTCAGTGCTCAGACTGAATCCTGGGTGACCCTCCCAAGTTCTAGCCCTCTAGGATGAACAGAGATATATCCAGGGCATTATCTAGAGCTTCTGAAACATTCCACTGTGGCTTAGGGTGGTGACATCTGCTTTCACCTCCAGGAACCTGGGCTACGATGTGCCACTGACCCCACAGCTCTGGGCTATGGAGTTGGAAGCTTTAGGTAGAATGAGGAGCCTGAAGTATCAGTCAGTGTCTTAAAGAAAAGAGCCAATGGGGAGCCACATGGAAAACATCCCCCTGAAACCCACACCCAACCCCAGTGCAACAGTGTGCTCAGGGGCCCTACAACAAGTCTTTGGCTGGTATAGAAGTCAGCTGCAAGCATACCAATCCCCTAAATGGCATACCATCGTGGGCTGTGAGAGCCAAACTGTTCAAGGCTACTGGTTGTACATGGGGAGACTCAGGCCTGAGGAGAAGAAGGATGGGCCTTGTGCGAGCTTGACTGGAGAGCTGATGGCTCCCCCTGGCTGAGAGCATGAGAACAGGGGTGTTTGTGTTCAGACGGTGAGTGAGGACAGTGTTATTAGGACTGACTGATAAAACATGTCTTCCCCTGGAGCAGAGAAGGCCCAGAAACAAAGGGTATGGGCAAAGAGGGCGGTGGGTGGGTCCTATTGAGGCATCATGGCAAGGAGGGCCTGAGGTGAGTCAGAACAGTCAGGAACCAAATCAACAGCAGTGGTGTTCCTGTAACGGCACAATGCTTGATTGATACTGTGTGTGTATATAAGTAACCCCTTGGTGGTGGTGAACAGGGAGTTGTTGTGAGCCTGGGCTGTGTGTGTGTCTGTGTATGACGGGATGGGGCATGAGGAATACAGGTGAAGTCTCTTGATTGCCAAGCCGTACTCCATTAAATCCCACCATTGCCACTTGAGTTTCTAGCACTGTTTGTCAAGTTATGGCCCCTGTTTACCCACTGGATTGGAGGGAGAGTGGTGCCATCACAGCCAAGGGTCCCTTCTCCAAGCACTGTCCTGAAGTGAAGGAGTGAGGAGGCCTCAGAACCTTGTCCCTTGGGCCTGGGATCTGTCAGCAGTGGCAGCAGCTACGTCCACCTCTGTATCCCATGCGGTCTCACGCCCCTTGCCCTTCCTATTGTTGGCCAGACCAGATTCATTTGAGGAATGCAGAAAAGCCTTTGGCACCTCCAGGAAGGAAGGCTGCTGTCAGCTGAGACTTTGGAAGCATCCAACTTCATTCGGGCAGGAGGCTCTGGCCTCCATGCTAGGAGAAATAAAAAGAATACAGCTTGCCATTGTCCCAGATCAGAGAGTACAGGAACGTTAAAGGCTTAATGAAACCATGCTCACTGACTCACCTTTTTCGGTAAACATTTATCGGGACCGTGCTACATGTGAAGTCCCAGTGTCATGTAATGGTTGGTCCAGGACCAACAAGGCACAGCTCCTGCCCTAGAGATGAGAGTCTGGGTGGGACAGTCATGAAAAATTGACCCATCAGGGTGACATGTCAGTGTGAGAAATGCTGTGGGAGGGGGAAGTATCCGGTGTGTTTGTGTGCACAGCAGAGGCGGGGCAGGTGACCACGGGCTGGGGAGATCTGGGAAGAAGGAAGAGTCTCCTTCTGGGTGTAGGAATATGAGAGACCACAAGGACAAGTGAAAGGTCACATAGGGAAATATTGGTTTCAGAGGAGAGCTGTAAGTACAAAGGCCCCAAGGCAAGCAAGAACCTTTTTGGGATTGAACACAAATTTTAGATATGCTCTGGAGAGAGATGAGGCTGTTGGAAGGGAACAGAGTCCAGATGTCTCAGAGTCCAGGTGGTCTGAGAGATGGGAGACAAAATCTTAGATGGAAAGGGCGTCTTGCAGAATCATCTCATTTTGGATCTGGGTGACCCAGAAAGAAGACTCATTCCTGGTCTGGAATATGTCCTGGGCTCCTGTCCCTGTGCAGATTTCTACACTGTACAAACTGGGTCTTCTAAATGTTCCACCTCTAGGGAACAATGGGGAGGTCAGGGTGATGCCCACCTGAGCTGCTCCCCAGAAGCCAGTGACTAGGGACTATCTGTTGCGTCCTGGAGTAACCAGAGACCAGTGCACAATGAGAACATTGATGTGAGTTTATCTAGAATAAAACGAGGGAAAGATAAGGAAGTGCTGGCTATTTAGGAGTTGTGAAATGCATGAAAAGAGGCAGAATTGTGGGGATAGGACCTTGGAAATGGGAAACAAAGAGAGAGGGGAAGGGAAGGAGGGAGGGAGACAAAGAGGGTTGGCAATGGTGAGGGGGAGGAAGAGGGAGAGGGAAATGTGGGTATTTGTTCCTTTGTATAAGGGATATGGCCTCTGAACTGCATCCAGCTGGGACTGCCTCCCTCACACCAGAATGTTTGTTTGTTTGTTTGTTTGTTTGTTTGTTTAGAAAAGCATCTGCTCTGATATGCTTCCTTTTTGGAGAACAAAAGCTTTTGTGCTACTTGATAGGAAGGTATTTTTTCCTGGGTTGGTTTTTTGAGTACTGAAACCCTCCTGGGTCACTGGGGAGCTCCTGCGAGGCTGATGCAGGGTCCCAGATCAACTATGTTAATACTCATGGGCACCATTTACTGAGAGCCTAGTATGTATCAGACATCCTGTCATTGAGTTGCAAAGAAATTGACAGTTATCTTTCCAATACTCCTGTAAGTTGAGCATCAGCCGAATCTCACAGAAGAGTAAACTAAGCCAGAGACTTTGAGTGATTTGCCTGAGGTGACACAGATGATTAGTGACAAAGCTGCGACTAGAGCCCAGGTCAGACTAATATGTGGACACGCCTTGTGCCACCCTGGCCCCTAAGAAGCCCTCCCAGGCTGAGTCAGGCCTGTCTTATGGCCCCAGCCTCCAGAGATTCCTGCTGTCTTCAATATTATTGAGTGCTGCATAACAAATTACCGTGAAACATGGTGGCATAAAACGACACACAGTTCTTTCTCAGGGGGCTGTGGACCGGGGACTATCATGGGTACGACATAAGTGGTTCCCTTACTTTCCATCTCTCACAAGGCTGCACTCAAGGTGTCAGCTCAGGGACTGCGGTCTCATCTGAAGGCTCAAGTTGGGGAGGATCCACTTCCAAGCTCACTCATATGACTATTGGCAGGATCCAGTTCCGCCTGGGTTATTGGGCTGACGGCCTCGGTTCTTCTCTGGCTGTTGTCCGGGGACTGCCATCAGCTCCGTGCCACGTGGCCCTCTCCATCAGAGCAAGAATGCAAGAAGTGCCAGAGGGAGAGGAGGAAGGCCAGCAAGATGAAAGTTGCAGTCTTGGTATAGCCGAACGTCGGAAATGACATGCCATTACTTTTGACAAATTGTGTTGGTTAGAGGCAAGTTAGGCCCAGCCCACACTCCAGGGGGAAGAGGTGATATAGGGGCATGAGTGCCAGGTTGCAGGGATCTGTACAGGCCATTTTAGAAAGCTGCCTACCACGTACTTGCTGTCTGCACCCACCTCAGTACAGTGAGCCCCTGCAGGTTTCAGCCACCTTGATGGAGCTCATGGCTGATGGGTCACCTTGGACAGGGCTGCATGGTCTGGTGATCCCAGCCGGCTTCCAGTAGGCCCACTGGGTGGGTCTCACCAGGACTCGGGTCTGCCTGGTCCTGCTTTCTTCCCCATCCCCACCAGCCATACCTGACATTGAGCCCATGGGGCATGACAGCAGCTGTCAAGGGACCAGCCCCTTGTGTGAATGAAGCATTCCTGTCACTTGAGCAGGGCTGGGAACCAGGATGGTGCCCCTGGCCTCTCTTGGTAAAAGAGATGAAGAGCTCAGCTCCCCCACTGAGACAGGGCCTACCTCACAGGAACACATTTCTAGATGGGAGAGGACTGGGTCCTGGTTTATATGTAAAAGATGCTGAGGTGTTCTTGCTTTTGCCCCCTGGGTTGGGATTCAGGGTTGTAGAAGCCCCCATGTTCCCCAGGAGGCATCAGGGAACCATTTCCAAGATGATGTGGGTGTCACCCATGCAGGAGGTGGGAGCTGCTCTGAAGCCCCATGGAGACCTAGGATTACTCAGACACCAGGGAGGAGCCGAGTGAGTATGGGTTGGGGGATGCTTTACATGTGTTCATGACATGTAATTCAAAAGGAGAGAGAGAGAGAGAGAGAGATCTGAAGCACTTATGGCAAAGTGTTACTAAATAGGGGTGGTGGTTGCCATATTGTTCTCTCTTTTTCTTCTGCAGGTTTGAAATATTATAGTAGAAAATACTGTAAAAGTATTGAAATTGTAGCAAGCATTGAAATAACCTACCAAATTCTCACATAATGTAATTGCCAGAGCCTGGAGGTTGATTCAAAGAAAGGTATGTTATTCTACGCTAAGCTTCTCTCTTTTCGTTTATCAGAATCTATAAATATTACCAAATAGACACATGCTATTAAAACAGATGGAAGAATGAACAGATTTACAAATAATCATTGACAATCTATCCCCTTATCATAACCTCACCAATCCCAAGCTCCAGAAGTTACAGAAAACAAAAGTGTTACTGTTTTTTCCTTTTTACACTTTCTCAAGCTCATACAAATCTATGAAAACACATTTACATTTTCCTGAATAGGTTTCTTTTTTAACTGTCAAAAATGGTATCATGCACTTTACATTTTTCTGTGACTTTCTTTATTCATAGAACAGTTTAACATGTACATATCAAATTAATTCTGTTTTATTAAAATCTGCATTACAAACTGGAATTTATGCAACATTACCCTGATTGTTTCACATATTTTACCTTTGAAGACAAGAATGCAGAAATCATTCTTATCATTGTTCCCTTGTAATATGTCTTTTTTTCTCAGCCTGCTTTTAAGAATTTCTTTGTATTTTTGTTTTTAAACCAGTTAGTTTATGGTGGTCCTTAGTTAGCATTCCATTCTGTTTCTTGCTTGAAATTCGTAGAACTTCTTGGATCTGGGAGTTTATGGTTTTGCTTCATCTTTGGAACATTTTCTACCATTATGTCTTCAAATATTTTCCGGTCCCTCCCTCCCTTTTTTCTTCAAAGACACTAGTATCCTTTAGGTTTGGTGACTTACATTGTCCCACAGGTCAATGAAACTCTTTATGGTTTTGTTGAATTTTTAAACTTTTATTGAGGAGTAACTGACATACAACAAAGTGCACATATTTGAAAAACATAATTTGATATGTTTTGATATATGACCAAGATAGCTCCACAATTAACATAAGGAATATAGAATGTTGTTTGGTATGTGTAATATGTCAGTTTAACCAGGTTTCAGCAAATAATACAACATCCATTTTCCCATGTATCCAGGGTACAATACACATACTATCCCGTGTCTTTGGTAAATGTAACTCATCCCTGGAAAATCCTCCATCTGAGTCTCCCTGAGATGGTTTCTCTCCCTATCTCCAGGAAAATCACACTGATCCTGCTTTCTGTCACCTAATACATTTGATTTTCTAGAATTGTGCCCAACTAATGGTTGTTTCACACACACATACCCACACACACACAATCACAATATGAAGTTCTTGGACTGGCTTCTTTCAATCAGAATAATTATTTTATTTTTAGATTCATCCATGTTGTATCTTGTATTGACAGTTTATTAAAAAATAGTTTTTACGTTTTGCAGAATAATATTCTGTAAAGTTCATTGCAGAAGAGTATTCCATTGTTTATATATACAGCAGTTTACTTATCTCTTAACCTGCTGATAGACATTTGGGATGTTTTCTAATTTCTAGCTATTACAAATAAAGCTGATATGAACATCCATGAACAAATTTTGTGTGGATGTATGTTTTTATTTGGCCTGGGTAAATACCTAGGAATAGAAACACTGAGTCATATGGTAGGTGTTTATTTAACTTTTTAAAACTTTTTAATAAACTGTAAGAACAGTTTTCCAATGTGGTTGTACATTTTACATTCCCATTAGTGGTATATGATAGTTACCCCAGTTCCTGCAGATCCTAGCCTAGACTAGTTATGGAGAGTTTTAATTTTAACTATGCTAAATAGATGTATAACTTATCAAATTGTGGTTTTAGTTGTATTTCTCTACTGACTATAGAGGTTGACCATACGTTGCTGTGCTTATTTTCTATCCATGTATCTTCTTCCTTAAAGTATCTATTTTATCTTTTGTACACTTTTAACTCAGTTGTTTGTATACTCAGTACTGAGTTTTGAAAGTTTTCTCCATATATTATGGATAACAGTCCTTGATCAGATTTACGTTGTATGTAAGAAAACTTGGTCTAAAACAAGGTCAGAATAGGTGTCTTTAAGTTCTAGAATTTTTTTATCTTACCTTTAGATTTATCATCCATTTTGAGTCAATTTTTACCTATAATAAATAGTAAGAGTTTTTGATCAATACTTGTATCTGGGAGATAGGAATATCCAATTGTGCTAGCACCATTTCTTGAAGACTATCCTTTCTACACTAAATTGCCTTCAAATCTATGTCAAAATTTAGTTGTCTTTATATGGGTGGGTTAATAATCTGCATTGTCTATTCTGTTCCAATGGGCCATTTGTCTATCTTTTTGCCAAGATCACAGTGTCTTGATGACTGTTGCTTTATAGTAAGTATTAAAATAAGGTAGTGTTTACTCTCCAATTTTGTTCTTTTTTAAGGTTATAATGACTGTTCTAGGTCAGTTTTAATGCCATATGAAATTTAGAATATTCTAGTGAATTTCTACCGAAATCCTTTATGGAATTTTGAATGGGATTGAAGTCTCCTTTAATTTCAACAGTAGTTTCAGGGTATATATCTTGAAAGTTTTATCCCAAAGTATTTCATATTTTATGACATGGTTGTAAATTTATTTCAGTTGCACAATGTTTGTTACAGGTATATACACACAAAACTGAACTTTGAATATTGATGTGCATTGCATCCCACGACCTGGCTAAACTGACTTATTAGTCTAGTTGCTTTATTTTGTAGGGTCCTTAGGATTTTTTGTATATAAGATCATAACATCTTCAAAGAGAGATCATTTTACTTCTGTCCTGGTGTTCCAGTTATGCTTGTATTGCACTTTTTGAACTTACCCTACAACTTTTCAATGATGTTTTTTTCCATATTTTTCTCTTTGTGTTTCAGTTTTCAAAGTTTCTATGGCATGACTTCAAGCTCCCTGATTATTTTATTGGTTGCATCTAGTATAAATCAAATGTATTCATATCTGTTGGCACTTTCTTTTGAGAGGGCATCTCTCATATTTATTGATCAAATGGTTGTTAACAACAATAAAATTCTGTATAGGGGAGTCAATGCTCAATGCACAATCATTAATCCACCCCCAGCCAAATTCTCGTCAGTCTCCAATCTTCTAAAGCATAACGAACAAGTTCTTACATGGTGAACAGTACAAGGGCAATCATCACAAAAACTTTCGGTTTTGATCACTCATTATGAACTATAAACAATCAGGTCAAATATGAATATTCGTTTAATTTTTATACTTGATTTATGTGAATCCCACATTTCTCCCTTTATTATTATTATTATTATTTTTAAATAAAATGCTGAAGTGGTAGGTAGATGCAAGAGAAAGGTAGAAAACAGTTTAGTGTTGTAAGAGAGCAAATGTAGATGTTCAGGTGTGTGCCTGCAGACTATGTGTTAATCCAAGCTAGACAAGGGCAATAAAACATCCACAGATGCAGAAGATTTCTCTCAAAACAGGGGTGGTGAGGTTCTAAGCCTCACCTCTGTTGATCCCCAATTCCTCACCTGATAGCCCCCCTGCGACTGTGCCTGTCTTAGGTTGTTCCTCCCTTGAGGAATCTTACCCGTCTCTGGCTAACCAGTCATCTTCTGGGACCATACAGGGAAATGTAAAGTTGGTAAGTGAGAGAGAAGCCATATTGTTTGAAAAGGTTAGTTTTTACTTCTTTGCAGATTTATGCCCTGTGGCTTCTATGCCCAGCATTTGTCTTGAGGTATCTTTACCACTTGGAGGAATTATGATACTCGGTGAATTCGATATGAGGCACAAATTCTATCTAAGAGTTGTAATTAGGAAGGAAGAAGAAAAGCTATAGAGGTAGCAGACGGAAGAAAACATGGGAAGATTGATTATTTCTTTGACATATCTTCTTGTAGAGTAACTTAAGCATGTATAGGTTTTAAACTACTAATTAAATTGCACACACACATTAACATGATAGGAGTACAGTTACATAACCAAAGCAGATCTATAATTACCAGACATCTCCAGTGAGGCCAAGAAAACCAGTTAGGCACCCTAGGCATTTGTGAAAATTTGTCTATGATATGATGGATATTGTCCAACTGTACTTGAACAGTCTGAGAGAAATCAGACAAATTAAAACAATCCATTCCTAGGAACTGTTCACATCCCATCTGTTCTTTTAACAGTATATAGTCTGTAGTTGTAAGATTTTGGAGTGCTACAACTTGCACTTCTCCTAATTCTTGGTTGAGTTCCAACAGTATAGATCCAGTCAAATTTGTTGTTTTACTGAAAGCACAGGCCAGCTTAGATATCTCATTCTTCATTCCAATGGCAAGTCCAGGAACCGTGGGATGAATGTAGCTACAACTGCAGCATCACCTGTATTTTTGTTGAGGTTTTTTGATGATCATCTTCTCGTATGACTCTTCCAGAGAGTGCTGATTTTGGAAGTTCTTCTTCATATTGTATATTCGTTCATTTTCTGGGAAGCCAAATTAGGCTTTGATCCTCTTTATAAACACAAACAGACCCTTTGCCCACACTTTGATATGCCCTTTATACCATTGTGTAGAACTCATTGGAGGTCACCACACAGGAACTGCTTTTTTTTTTTTAAGAGAAAGGAATATTATTAGAAAAGTATACCTCCATAGCCAATCATCTGACACCTTTTAAGTGATCAAAATTAAGGATATTTAAAGCATGCATTAATTGTTGATTTACACTTAGTTTTATCCCATCAGGGAATAATGCCCCTTCTCTTTCATTGTTTTTTTTTATTGTTATATTTAATCTACACTTACATGAAGAATATTATCTTTACTAGGCTCTACCCTCCACCAGGTCCCCCCTATGAACCCCTTTACAGTCACTGTCCATCAGCACAGCAAAATGTTGCAGAATCACTACTTGTCTTCTCTGTCTTGTACAGCCCTCCCCTTTCTCCCACCGCCACTATGCATGCTAATCTTAATACACCTCTTCTTCTCCCCCCCCTTATCCCTCCCTACCCACCCATCCTATCTATTCCCTTTCCCTTTGGTACCTGTTAGTCCATTCTTGGGTTCTGTGCTTCCACTGCTATTTTTTCCTTCAGTTTTCCTTTGTTCTTATACTCCACAGATGAGTGAAATCGTTTGGTATTTCTCTTTCTCTGCTTGGCTTATTTCACTGAGGATAATACCCTCCAGGTCCATCCATGTTGTGCAAATGGTAGGATTTGCCCTCTTCTTATGGCTGAGTAGTATTCCGTTGTGTATATGTAACACATCTTCTTTATCCATTCATCTACCGATGGACATTTAGGTTGCTTCCAATTCTTGGCTATTGTAAATAGTGCTGCAATAAACATAGGGGTGCATCTGTCTTTCTCAAACTTGATTGCTGTGTTCATAGGGTAAATTCCTAGGAGTGGAATTCTGGGTCAAATGATAAGTCTGTTTTCAGCATTTTGATGTACCTCCATACTGATTTTCACAATGGTTTAAATAATTTACATTCCCACCAGCAGTGTAGGAGGGTTCCCCTTTCTCCATAGCCTCACCAACATTTATTGTTGTTTGTCTTTTGGATGGCAGCCATCCTTACTGGTGTGAGGTGATATCTAATTGTAGTTTTAATTTGCATTTCTCTGATAATTAGTGACGTGGAGTATCTTTTCATGTGTCTGTTGGCCATCTGTATTTCTTTTTTGGAGAACTGTCTGCTCAGTTCCTCTGCCCATTTTTTAATTGGATTATTTGATTTTTGTTTGTTGAGGCGTGTGAGCTCTTTATATATTTTGGACGTCAAGCCTTTATCGGATCTGTCATTTACAAATATATTCTCTCATACTGTAGGGTTCCTTTTTGTTCCATTGATGGTGTCTTTTGCTGTACAGAAGCTTTTCAGCTTAATATAGTCCCACTTGTTCATTTTTGCTGTTGTTTTCCTTGCCCGGAGAGATATGTTCAAGAGGAGGTCACTCATGTTTATGTCTAAGAGGATTTTGCCTATGTTTTTTTCCACGATTTTAATGGTTCCATGACTTACATTCAGGTCTTTGATCCATTTTGAATTTACTTTTGTATATGGGGTTAGACAATGGTCCAGTTTCATTCTCCTACATGTAGTTGTCCAGTTTTGCCAGCACCATCTGTTGAAGAGACTGTCATTTTGCCATTGTACGTCCATGGCTCCTTTATCGAATATTAATTGACCATATATGTTTGGGTTAATGTCTGGAGTCTCTAGTCTGTTCCACAGGTCTGTGGCTCTGTTCTTGTGCCAGTACCAAATTGCCTTGATTACTATGGCTTTGTAGTAGAGCTTGAAGTTGGGGAGTGAGATCCCCCCTACTTTATTCTTCTTTCTCAGGATGGATTTGACTTTTTGGGGTCTTTGGTGTTTCCATATGAATTTTTGAATTATTTGTTCCAATTCATTGAAGAAAGTTGCTGGTAATTTGATAGGGATTGCATCAAATCTGTATATTGCTTTGGGCAGGATGGCCATTTTGATGGTATTGATTCTTCCTAGCCACGAGCATGGAATGAGTTTCCATTTGTTAGTGTCCCCTTTAATTTCTCTTAAGAGTGACTTGTAGTTTTCAGAGTATAGGTCATTCACTTCTTTGGTTAGATTTATTCCTAGGTATTTTATTCATATTGATGCTATTGTAAATGGAATTGTTTTCCTGATTTCTCTTTCTATTAGTTCATTGTTAGTGTATAGGAAAGCTATAGATTTCTTTGTGTTAATTTTGTATCCTGCAACTTTGCTGTATTCCGATATCAGTTGTAGTAATTTTGGAGTGGAGTCTTTAGGGTTTTTTATGTATAATATCATGTCATCTCAAATAGTGACAGTTTAACTTCTTCTTTACGAGTCTGGATTCCTTGTATTTCTTTGTTTTGTCTGATTGCCGTGGCTAGGTCCTCCAGTACTATGTTAAATAGCAGTGGGGAGAGTGGGCATCCCTGTGTAGTTCCTGGTCTCAGAGGAAAAGCTTTCAGCTTCTCGCTGTTCAGTATAATGTTGGCTGTGGGTTTATGATATATGGCCTTCATTATGTTGAGGTACTTGCCCTCTATTCCCATTTTGCTGAGAGTTTTTATCATGAATGGATGTTGAATTTTGTCACATGCTTTTTCAGCATCTATGGAGATGATCATGTGATTTTTATCTTTCTTTTTGTTGATGTGGTGGATGATGTTGTTGGATTTTTGAATGTTGTACCATCCTTGCATCCCTGGGATGAATCCCACTTGGTCATGGTGTATGATCCTTTTGATATACTTTTGAATTCGGTTTGCTAATATTTTATTGAGTATTTTTGCATCTACATTCATCAGGGATATTGGTCTGTAATTTTTTTTTTTTGGTGGTGTCTTTGCCTGGTTTTGGCATTAGGGTGATGTTGGCTTCATAGAATGAATTTGGGAATATTCCCTCCTCTTCTATTTTTTGGAAAACTTTAAGGAGAATAGGTATTAAGTCTTCTCTTTGTGTCTGATGAAATTCCGAGGTAAATCCGTCCGGCCCAGGGGTTTTGTTCTTGGGTAGTTTTTTGATTGCCATTTCAATTTCTTTGCTCGTAATTGGTTTGTTTAACTTTTGTGTTTCTTCCTTGGTCAGTCTTGGGAGGTTGTATTTTTCTAGGAATTTGTCCATTTCTTCCAGGTTTTCCAGCTTGTTGGCATATAGGTTTTCATAGTAATCTGTAATAATTCTTTGTATTTCTGTGGAGTCTGTCATGATTATTACATTCTCATTTCTGATTCTGTTGATTTGTGTTGATTCTCTTTTCTCTTAATAAGTTTGGATAGAGGCTTATCTATTTTGTTTATTTTCTCAAAAAACCCGCTCTTGGTTTCGTTGATTTTTGCTATTGTTTTATTCTTCTCAATTTAGTTTATTGCTTCTCTGATCTTTATTATATCCCTCCTTCTGCTGACTTTAGGCCTCATTTGTTCTTTTTCCAATTTTGATAATTGTGATGTTAGACTATTCATTTGGGATTGTTCTTCCTTCTTCAAGTGTGCCTGGATTGCTATATACTTTCCTCTTAAGACTGCTTTCGCTGCGTCTCGCTGCTTTCGCTCATTGGGGCTTAGTGTTGTTGTTGTCACTTGTTTCTATATATTCCTTGATCTCTATTTTTTTTTTTGAGAGGGCATCTCTCATGTTTATTGATCAAATGGTTGTTAACAACAATAAAATTCTGTATAGGAGGGTCAATGCTCAATGCACAATCATTAATCCATGTCAAGCCTAATTCTCGTCAGTCTCCAATCTTCTGAAGCATAACGAACAAGTTCTTACATGGTGAACGAATTCTTACATAGTGAATAAATTCTTACATGGTGAACAGTACAAGGGCATTCATCACAGAAACTTTCGGTTTTGATCATGCATTATGAACTATAAACAATCAGGTCAAATATGAATATTTGTTTGATTTTTATACTTGATTTATATGTTGATCCCACATTTCTCCCTTTATTATTATTATTATTTTTATTTTTAATAAAATGCTGAAGTGGTAGGTAGATGCAAGATAAAGGTAGAAAACAGAGTTTAGTGCTGTAAGAGGGCAAATGTAGATGATCAGATGATCAGGTGTGTGCCTATGGACTAAGTATTAATCCAGGCTAGACAAGGGCAGCAGAACATCCACAGATGCAGAAGATTTCTCTCAAAGCAGGGGAGGTGAGGTCCTGAGCCTCACCTCTGTTGATCCCCAATTTCTCACCTGATGGCCCCCCTGCGACTGTGCCTCTCTTAGGTTGTTCCTCCCTTGAGGAATCTTACCCGTCCTTGATCTCTCTTTTGATTTATTCATTGATCCATTGATTATTTAGAAGCATGCTGTTAAGCCTCCATGTGTTTGTTAGCCTTTTTGTTTTCTTTGTAGAATTTATTTCTAGTTTTATACCTTTGTGGTTTGAAAAATTGTTTGGTAGAATTTAAATATTTTGGAATTTACTGAGGTTCTTTTTGTGAGCTAGTATGTGGACTATTCTGGAGAATGTTCCATGTGCACTTGAGAAGAATGCATATCCTGTTGCTTTTGGATGTAGAGTTCTATAGATGTCTGTTAGGTCCATCATTTCTAGTTTGTTGTTCAATGCCTGTGTGTCCTTACTTATTTTCTGCCCGGTGGATCTATCCTTTGGGGTGAGTGGTGTGTTGAAGTCTCCTAAGATGAATGCATTGCAGTCTATTTCCCTCTTTAGTTCTGTTAGCATTTGTTTCACCAAATGCTGGTGCTCCTGTATTGGGTGCATATATATTTAGAATGGTTATATCCTCTTGTTGGACCGAGTCCTTTATCATTATGTAGTGTCCTTCTTTATCTCTTGTTACTTTCTTTGTTTTGAAGTCTATTTTTTTCTGATATTAGTACTGCAACCCCTGCTTTCTTCTCGCTGTTGTTTGCCTGAGATATGTTTTTCCATCCCTTGCCTTTTAGTCTGTACATGTCTTTGGGTTTGAGGTGATTTTCTTGTAAGCAGCATATAGATGGATCTTGCTTTTTTATCCATTCTATTACTCTGTGTCTTTTGATTGGTGCATTCAGTCCATTTACATTTAGGGTGACTATTGAAAGATACGTACTTATTGCCATTGCAGGCTTTAAATTCGTGGTTACCAAAGATTCAAGGTTAACCTCTTTAGTATCTTACCGCCTAAGTTAGCTCGCTTATTGAGCTGTTATATACACTGTCTGGAGATTCTTTTCTTCTCTCCCTTCTTATTCTTCCTCCTTCATTCTTCATATGTTGGGTGTTTTGTTCTGTGCTCTTTCTAGGAGTGTTCCCATCTAGAGCAGTCCCTGTAAGATGCCCTGTAGAGGTCGTTTGTGGGAAGCAAATTCCCTCAGCTTTTGCTTGTCTGAAATTGTTTAATCCCACCATCATATTTAAATGATAGTTATGCTGGATACAGTAGTCTTGGTTCAAGGCCCTTCTGTTTCATTACATTAAATATATAATGCCATTCTCTTCTGGCCTGTAGGGTTTCTGTCGAGAAGTGTGATGTTAGCCTGATGAGTTTTCCTTTATAGGTGACCTTTTTCTCTCTAGCTGCCTTTAAAACTCTTTCCTTGTCCTTGATCTTTGTATTTTAATTATTATGTGTCTTGGTGTTGTCCTCCTTGGATCCTTTCTGTTGGGGGTTCTGTGTATTTCTGTGGCCTGTTCAATTATTTCCTCCCCCAGTTTGGGGAAGTTTTCAGCAATTATTTCTTCCAAGATACTTTCCATCCCTTTTCCTCTCTCTTCTTCTTCTGGTACCCTTATAATACAGATATTGTTCCTTGTGGATTGGTCACACAGTTCTCTTAATATTGGTTCATTCCTGGAGATCCTTTTATCTCTTTCTATGTCAGCTTCTATGCGTTCCTGTTCTCTGGTTTCAATTCCATCAATGGCCTCTTGCATCTTAACCATTCTGCTTATAAATCCTTCCAGAGTTTGTTTCATTTCTGTAATCTCCTTTCTGGCATCTGTAATCTCCCTCCAGATTTCATTCCATTTCTCTTGCTTATTTCTCTGAATCTCTGTCAGCATGTTTATGATTTTTATTTTGATTTCTTTGTCTGGAAGACTGGTTAGTTCTGTCTCCTTCTCTCATGTCTCTGTGATCTTGGTTTGCCTGTAATTTTGTGTTTTCATGGTGATAGGAATAGTTTGCTGAGCTGGGACTAGTGACGACTGGAAGAACTTCCCTTCTTGTTGGTTTGTGGCCTTCCTCTCCTGGGAGAACAGCGACCTCTAGTGGCTTGTGCTGGGTAGCTGTGCCCAGACAGGGATTCTGCTTCCTGCCTGGCTGCTATGGAGTTTATCTCCGCTGTTGCTGTGGATGTGACCTGGCTCGGGCTGTTGCTCCAAAGTGGTGGAGTTGCGTTGGATGGGGAGCAGCCAGGAGGCTATTTATCTCCGTAAGGGACCTCTGTGCTCCCTGCAGCCCAGGGGTTTGGAGTGCCCAGAGATCCCCGGATTCCCTTCCTCTGGACTAAGTGTCCCACCCTGCTCCTTTAAGACTTCCACAAAGCACCCACCAAAACAAAACAACAACCACAAAAAAAAAAGAAAAGAAATTGGCCGCTCGTTTTTCTTTATTCTCCGGCACCAGCCTTGGGCACCCACTCACCGGTCTTGCTGCTCTGTTTCCCTAGTATTGTGGTCCTTATCCCTTTAAGACTTCCAAAAAGCTCTCGCCAATACAAAAAAAATAGAAATAAAAATAATGTGGCTGCTCCCTTTTCTTTTGTTTTCTGGCGCCGACATCCGATACCCGCTCACCATTCTTGCTGCCCTGTTTCCCTAGTATCCAGGGCCCCATGCATGCACTGTGTCTGCGCTCTGGTTCAGATGGCTGGGGCTGGGTGTTCAGCAGTCCTGGGCTCCTTCTCCCTCTCGCTCTGACTCCTCTCCTCCCACTGGGAGCTGGGGGGAGGGGCGCTCAGGACCTGCTAGGCCGTGGTTTGTATCTTACCCCCTTTGCGGGCGCTGGGTTCTCACAGGTGTGGATGTGGTCTGGATGTTGTCCTGTGTCCTCTGGTCTTTATTCTAGGAAGAGTTGTCTTTGTTATATTTTCATAGATATATGTGGTTTTGGGAGGAGATTTCCGCTGCTCTACTCACGCCACCATCTTGGCTCCGCCTCTTGTTTGTGAATATTTTATTGAGGATTTTTACCTCTATGTTCACCAGGAACATTGGTCTATAATTTACCTTTTTTGTGGTGTCTTTGGTTTTCAGATTAGAGTGATGGTGGACGCATAGAATGAGTCTGGAGGTGTTCCAATCTCCTCTACATTTTGGAATACTTTATGAAAGATGGGTATTAGTTCTTCATTAAGTGTTTGGTAGAATTAAGCTGTGAAGCCATCTGGATCCAAGCACCTGTTTTTTGGGATTTCTTTTTAGCACAAGTTCAATTTCATTGCTGCTAATTGGTCTGTTCAGATTTCCTGTTTCTTCCTGGGTCAATTTTGAAGGGTTGTTTTTTTCTAGGAATTTGTCTACTTCTTCTAGATTTGTCCAATTTATTGGCATACATTTTTTCATAGTATTCTCTGATAATTGTTTGAACTTCAGTGGTGTCCATTGTGATTATTCCTTCTTCATTTCTGATTTTGTTTATGTGTGTACATTCTTCTTTTCTTGATAAGTCTGGTTATGTGTTTATCTATGCTATTTTCTCCAAGAACCAATCCTGGTTTCCCTGATTTTTTTGTACTGTTTCCTCTGCTTTGTTTATTTATTTCTTCTGTGATCATTATTATGTCCCTCATTTTCTGTCGGTCCCTCCCTGCCTCTGACACACAGATAAGGGAGGAGACACGATGAGATATCGAAGACCTGAAAGGACCAGCCAGGGTACTCAAGGTATAATAGTGCAAGAGTAATGCCAAAAAGGCACTCCTCATATTTATTGATCAAATGAACCCAAACATCCAAAGAATTTTGAGTATGGGGTTCAACACTTGATCAACACACAACCATTATCTGACCTTGAGTCCAGCCCTAGGGTATGACAATCCTCGAGGATACCAAAATCATGTGAGGGCAGTCACGGGTTGTAGGGACTCTTTTGCCTTTACTCATTCTGTTATTGATCATGCATCAGGAGTTGTAGGAGAAACAATCAGGTCATATGCATTTGTACATTTGGTTTCTATATTACTTAATTTATTTATTAATCCCTTTAGTCCCACCTTCTATTAACTGTTTCATTTGTTCTTTTATATATTATTTTTTTATTATTTTTATTTTGGTATCATTAATCTACAATTACACAAAAGGCATTACGTTTACTAGGCTCCCTCTTCACCAAGTCCCCCCCACATACCCCTTCACAGTCACTGTCCATCAGCATAGTAAGATGCTGGAGAGTCACTACTTGTCTTCTCTGTGTTACACAGCCCTCCCCAAGCCTTCCTCCATATTAAACATGCTAATTGAAATGCCCCCTTTCTTTTACCCTGCCCTTATCCCTCCCTTCCCAAACATCCTCCCCAGTCCCTTTCCCTTTGGTAATTGTTAGTCCATTATTGGGTTCTGCGATTCTGCTGTGTTTTGTATCTTTGGTTCTCCTTTGTTCTTATACTCCACATATGAGTGAAATCACTTGGTACTTGTCTTTCTCCACCTGGCTTATTTCACTGAGCATAATACCCTCTAGCTTCATCCATGTTGTTGCAAATGGTAGGATCTGTTTTTTTCTTATAGCTGAGTAATATTCCATTGTGTGTATGTACCACATTTTCTTTATCCACTCGTCTACTGATGGACACTTAGGTTGCTTCCATATCTTGGCTATTGTAAAAAGGACAGCAATAAACATAGGGGTGCATCTGTCTTTTTCAAACTGGACTGCTGCATTCTTAGGGTAAATTCCTAGAAGTGGAATTCGGGGTCAAACGGTATTTCTATTTTGAGCTTTTTGAGGAACCTCCATACTGCTTTCCACAATGGTTGAACTAATTTACATTCCCACCAGCAGTGTAGGAGGGTTCCCCTTTCTGCACAACCTTGTCAACATTTGTTGTTGTTTGTCTTTTGGATGGTGGCAATCTTTACTGGTGTGAGGTGATATCTCATTGTGGTTTTAATTTGCATTTCTCTGATGACAAGTGATGTGGAGCATCTTTTCATGTGTCTGTTGGCCATCTGAATTTCTTCTATAGAGAACTGTCTATTCAGCTCCTCTGACCATTTTTTAATTAGGTTATTTGCTTTTTTTTTCTTGAGGTGCGTGAGCTCTTTATATATTTTGGATGTCAACCTTTTCTCGGATCTGTCATTTATGAATATATTTTCCCATACTGTAGGATACCTTTTTGATCTACTGATGGTGTCCTTTGCTGTACAGAAACTTTTCAGCTTGACATAGTCCCACTTGTTCATTTATGCTTTTGTTTCCCTTGCCCTGGGAGATATGTTCAAGAAGAGGTCACTCATATTTATGTCTAAGAGATTTTTGCCTATGTTTTTCTCTAAGTGTTTTATGGTTTCATGACTTAAGTTCTAGTCTTTGATCCATTTCAAATTTACTTTTGTGTATGGGGTTAGACAGTGGTCCAGTTTCATTCTCTTACATGTAACTGTCCAATTTTGCCAGCACCATCTGTTGAAGAGACTGCCATTTCCCCATTGTATGACCATGGCTCCTTTATCGAATATTAGTTGACCATATATGTTCGGGTTAATGTTTGGAGTCTCTATTCTGTTCCATTGGTCTGTGGCTCTGTTCTTGTGCCAGTACCAAATTGTCTTGATTACTGTGGCTTTGTAGTAGAGCTTGAAGTTGGAGAGCGAGATCCCCCCCACTTTACTCTTCCTTCTCAGGATTGCTTTGGCTCATTGGGGTCTTTGGTGTTTCCATATGAATTTTTGAACTATTTGTTCCAGTTCATTGAAGAATGCTGTTGATAATTTGATAGGGATTGCATCGAATTTGTATATTGTTTTTGGCAGGATGGCCATTTTGACGATATTAATTCTTCCTAGCCAGGAGCATGGGATGAGTTTCCATTTGTTAGTGTCCTCGTTATTTTCTCTTAAGAGTGTCTTATAGTTTCCAGGGTATAGGTCTTTCACTTCCTTGGTTAGGTTTATTCCTAGGTATTTTATTCATATTGATGCTATTGTGAATGGAATTGTTTTCCTGATTTCTCTTTTTATTAGTTCACTTTTAGTGTATAGGAAAGCCACAGATTTCTGTGTGTTAATTTTGTATCCTGCAACTTTACTATATTCCGATATGAGTTCTAGTAATTTTGGAGTTGAGTTTTTAGGGTTTTTTATGTACAATATCATGTCATCTGCAAATAGTGACAATTTAACTTCTTTACCAATCTGTATTCCTTGTATTTCTTTGTTTTGTCTTATTGCCATGGCTAGGACCTCCAGTACTATGTTGAATAACAGTGGGGAGAGTGGGCATCCCTGTCTTGTTCCCGATCTCAGATGAAAAGCTTTCTGCTTCTTGCTGTTCAGTATGATGTTGGCTGTGTGAATATCATATATGGCCTTTATTATGTTGAGGTACTTGCCCTCCTTGCCCATTTTGTTGAGAGTTTTTATCATGAATGGATGTTGAATTTTGTCAAATGCTTTTTCAGCATCTATGGATATGATCATGTGGTTTTTGTCCTTTTTGTTGATGTGGTGGATGATGTTGATGGATTTTTGAATGTTGTACCATCCTTGCACCCCTGGGATGAATCCCACTTGGTCATGGTGTATGATCATTTTAATGTATTTTTGAATTCGGTTTACTAATATTTTGGTGAGTATTTTTGCAGCTACGTTCATCAGGGATATTGGTCTGTAGTTTTCTTTTTTGGTGAGGTCTTTGCCTGGTTTTGGCATTAGGGAGATGTTGGCTTCATAGAATGAATTTGGGAATATTCCCTCCTCTTCTATGTTTAAAAATCTTTAAGGAGAATGGGTATTATGTCTTCTCTGTATGTCTGATAAAATTCCGAGGTAAATCCATCTGGCCCAGAGGTTTTGTTCTTGGGTAGATTTTTGATTACCGCTTCAATTTCTTTGCTGGTAATTGGTCTGCTTAGATTTTCTGTTTCTTTCTTGTCAGTCTTGGAAGGTTGTATTTTTCTAGGAATTTGTCCATTTCTCCTAGGTTTCCCAGCTTGTTAGCATATAGGTTTTCACAGTATTCTCTAATAATTCTTTGTATTTCTGTGGGGTCCGTCATGATTTTTCCTTTCTCGTTTCTGATTCTGTTGATCTGTGTTGACTCTCTTTTTCTCTTAATAAGTCTTGCTACAGGCTTATCTATTTTGTTTATTTTCCCGAAGAACCAGGTCTTCATTTCATTGATTTTTTTCTATTGTTTTTTCTTCTCTATTTATTTCTTCTCTGATCTTTATTGTGTCCCTTCTTCTGCTGACGTTAGCCCTCGTTCATTCTTCTTTTTCCAATTTCGATAATTGTGACATTAGACTATTCATTTGGGATTGTTCTTCCTTTTTTAAATATACCTGGATTGCTATATATTTTCCTCTTAAGACTGCTTTCGCTGCAACCCACAGTAGTTGGGGCTTTGTGTTGTTGTTGTCATGCGTTTCCATATATTTCTGGATCTCCATTTTAATTTGGTCGTTGATCCATTGATTATTTAGGAGCATGCTTTTAAGCCTCCATGTGTTTCTGAGTGCTTTTGTTTTCTTTATACAATTTATTTCTAGTTTATACCTTTGTGGTATGAAAAGTTGGTTGGTAGGATTTCAATCTTTTGGAATTTTCTGAAGCTCTTTTTGTGGCCTAGTATGTGGTCTATGCTGGAGAATGTTCCATGTGCACTTGAGAAGAATGTGTATCCTGTTGCTTTTGGATCTAGATTTCTATAGATGTCTGTTAGGTCCATCTCTTCTTGTGTGTTCTTCAGTGCCTCTGTGTCCTTACTTATTTTCTGTCTGGTGGATCTGTCCATTGGAGTGAGTGGTGTGTTGAAGTCTCCCAAAATGAATGCATTGCATTCTATTTCCTCCTTTAATTCTGTTAGTATTTGTTTCACATATGTTGGTGCTCCTGTATTGGCCCCATATATATTTATAATGGTTATATCCTTTTGTTGGACTGACCCTTTTATCATTATGTCATGTCCTTCTTTATCTCTTGTTACTTTCTTTGTTGTGAAGTCTATTTTGTCTGATACTAGTATTGCAACACCTGCTTTTTTCTCACTGTTGCTTGCATGAAATGTCTTTTTCCATCCCTTGACTTTTAGTCTGTGCATGTCTTTAGGTTTGCATTGAGTCTCTTGTAAGCAGCATATAGATGGGTGTTGTTTTTTTATCCATTCTCTTACTCTGTGTCTGTTGATTGGTGCATTCAGTTCCTTTACACTTAGGGTGATTATTGAAAGATATGTACTTATTGCCACTGCAGGCTTTAAGTTTGTGGTTACCAAAGGTCAAGGTTAGCATCTTTACTATCTTAATGTCTAATTAAATCACTTATTGAGCTATTATAAACAGTGTCTGATGATTCTTTATTCCTCTACCTTCTTATTCCTCCTCCTCTATTCTTCATATGTTAGGTGTTTTGTTCTGTGCTCTTTTTAGCAGTGTTCCCATCTAGAGCAGTCCCTCTAAGATACCCTGTAGAGGTGGTTTGTGGGAGGCAAATTCCCTCAACCTTTGCTTGTCTGGGAATTGTTTAACCCCTCCTTCATATTTAAATGATAATTGTGCTGGATACAGTGTTCTTGGTTCAAGGCCCTCTGTTTCATTGCATTAAATATATCATGCCATTCTCTTCTGGCCTGTAAAGTTTCTGTTGAGAAGTCTGATGATAGCCTGATGGGTTTTCCTCTGTAGGTGACTTTTTTTTTCTCTCTGCTGCCTTTAATACTCTGTTCTTGCCTTTGATTTTTGCCATTTTAATTATTATGTGTCTTGGTGTTGCCATCCTTGGGTCCCTTGCCATGAGAGTTCTGTGTATTTCTGTGGTCTAAGAGGCCATTTCCTTCCCCAGTTCGGGAAGTTTTCAGCAATTATTTCTTCAAAGATACTTTCTATCCCTTTTTCTCTCTTCTTCTTCTTCTGGTACCCCTATGATGCGAATATTGTTTCTTTTGGATTGATCACACAGTTCTCTTAATATTCTTTCATTCCTGGAGATCCTTTTATCTCTCTCTGCATCAGCTTCTCTGTGTTCCTGTTCTCTGTTTTCTAGTCCATTAATGGTCTTTTGCATCTCATCCATACTGCTTTGAAGTCCTTCCAGAGATTGTTTTATTTCTGTATTCTCCCTCCTCAGTTCTTGCATATTTCTCTGCAAGTCCATCAGCATGGATATGACTTTTGTTTTGAATTCTTTTTCAGGAAGATTGGTTAAATCTACCTCACCAGATTCCTTCTCAGGAGTGGATGTCGAAGTTGTCTAGGTTAGCCTGGTCTGGATCAAATTTTTTTGCCTTTTCATGTTGATAGACACAGTGGTATACTATTGACTCATCTGTCAGCTGGGAGAGCCAAGACCTGTTCCACTTGCTCCTGGCCTTTCTTCTGTGACAACTGCGACCCCTAGCGGTGTTTGTTGGGCAATTGCACATAGACTGGGTTTGTTTCTTGCCTGGCCCCTATGGAAGAAGCTCCCTTGCTGTGGGCATGGCGAGCCTCAGGCTGCTGCTCTGCTATGGTGGGACACCAGAGTGGGAACAGACTGGGGGGCTGTTTATAACACTGAGGGGCCTCAGAGCTGCTGCCCAGGGGGTTAGGGTGCCCAGAGTTCCCAAGGATTCCCAGCTGCTGGACTGAGTGTCCTGGGATGCATCCGTCCAGCTGTGGGGTCCCTGTCCCTTTAAGACTTTCAAAAAGCACTTGCTTTTCTTTGTTCCAGGGGTTCCAACTGTGCAGACCCACTCACAGGTCTTACTGTCCTATTTCCCTAGTATCCAGCACCCCACCCCTGGGTGCGGATGGCTAGGGCTGGCTATTTAGCAGTCCTGGTCTCCCCCTCCCTCCCAACTCCGACTTCTCTTCTCCTGCCAGAGCTGGGATGAGGGCCGCACAGGTCCTGCTGGGCTGGGGCTTGTATCTTACCCCCTTCATAAGAAGCTGGGTTCTCACTGGTGTGGATGTGGTCTGGCTGTTGTCCTGTATCTTCTGGTTTCTCTTTTAGGGATATGTGTATTTGTTGTATTTTCAAAAATATATATATTCTTTTGGGAGGAGATTCCCACTGTCCTACTCACACTGCCATCTGGGTTCCACCCCTCCATTTGTTCTTATTTTACTAATTTCTTCTTTTTGTTAGAGCAATATCGATATACACTCTTATGAAGGCTTCACATGAAAAAACAATGTGCTTACTACCTTCATCCATATTATTGTGTCCTCCCCATACCACAATGTAGTCACTGCCCATCAGTACAGTAAGATGCCACAGTGTCACTAATTTTCGTCCTCTGTGCTACACTGTCTTCCCCATGATCCCCCCACACCATGTGTGCCAATCATAATACTTCTTAATTCCCTTCTCCCTACCTGCCCACCTGCCCTTCCCTATCCATCCCCTTTGGTAACTGCTAGTCCCTTCTTGGAGTCTGTGAGTCTGTTGCCTTTTTGTTCCTTCAGTTTTGATTTGTTGTTTTACTCCACAAATGAGAGAAATCATTTGGTACTTGCCTTACTCCATCTGGCTTATTTCACTGAGCATAATATCCTCCAGCTCCATCCATGTTGTTGCAAATGGTAGGATTTGTTTCTTCCCTATGATGGAATAGTATTCCATTGTGTATATGTACCATATCTTCTTCTTCCATTCATTTACTGATGGACACTTAGGTTGCTTCCATATCTTGGCTAGTATAAATAGTGCTGAGAGAAACACAGAGGTGCATATGTCTTTTTGAATCTGAGAACTTGCTTTTTTTGGGTAAATTCCAAGGAGTGGGATTCCCGGGTCAAATGGTATTTTTATTTATAGCTTTTTGAGGAACCTCCATATTGCTTTCCACAATGGATAAAGTAGCTTACATTTCTACTAGCAGTGTAGGAGGCTTCTGCTTTCTCCACATCCTCTCCAGCATTTGTTGTTCTCAGTCTTTTCAATACTGGCCATCCTAACTGGTGTGAGGTGATATCTCATTGTGGTTTTAATTTGCATTTCTCTGATGATTAGTGATGTGGAGCATTTTTTCATGTGCCTATTTTCGATCTTTAATTCTTCTATGGAGAATTGTCTGTTTATATGCTTTGCCCATTTTTTAATCAGGTTGTTTCCTTTTTGGTTGTTGAGGCATATGAGTTCTTCATACATTTTGCATGTTAACCCCTTGTCAGATATGTCATTTACAAATATATTGTCCCATACTGTAGGACACTTTTTTGTTCTGTTGATGGTTTCCTTTGCTGTACAGAAGCTTTTTAGTTTGATGTAGTCCCATGTGTTCATTTCTGCTTTTGTTTCCCTTGCTTGAGGAGATGCATTCAGGGAAAAGTTGCTCATATTTATACTCAAGAGATTTTTGCCTTTGTTATCTTCTAATAGTTTTATGGTTTCTTGACTTACAATCAGGCATCTCATCCATTTTGAGTTTACTTTTGTGTATGGGGAAAGACAATAATCCAGTTTCATTCTCTTGCATATATCTTTCCAGTTTTCCAAACACCAGTTGCAGAAGAGGCTGTCATTTCCTCATTGTATGTCCATGGCTCCTTTATCATATATTAAGTGACCATATATGGTTGGATTTATATCTGGATTCTTTAGTCTGCTCCATTGGTCTACTGGTTTGTTCTTGTGCCAGTACCAGATATTCTTGATTACTGTGGCTTTGTAGTAGAGCTTTAAGTTGGGGAGCATAATCCCTCCAGGATTCTTCTTCCTTATCAGGATTGCTTTAGCTATTTGGGGTCTTCTGTGGTTCCATATTAATTTTAGACCTATTTGCTCTTTGGTTGAAGAATGCTGTTGGTATTTTGATGGGGATTGCATTGAATCTGTAGATTGCTTTAGGCACGATGGCCATTTTGACAATGTTAATTCTTACTATCCATGAGCATGCAATGTGTTCCATGTATTGGTATCTATCTTCTTTAATTTATTTCAATCGTGTATTGCAGTTTTCAGAGTATAAGTCTTTCACTTCCTTGGTTAGGTTTATCCTTAGGTATTTTATTCTTTTTGATACAATTGTGAATGGAGTTGTTTTCTTGATTTCTCTTTCTGCTAGTTCATCATTAGTATATAGGAATACAACAGATTTCTATCTATTCATTTTGTATTCTGTAATTTTGCAGAAATCAAATATTAGATCTAGTAGTTTTAGAGTGGATTCTTTAGCGTATTTTTTATTCATCATTTTATCATTAATCTTAAATTACATGAAGAACTTTATGTTTACTAAACTTCACCCTTCACCAAGTCCCCCCCACAAACCCCATTACAGTCACTGTCCATCAGTGTAGTAAGATGCTGGAGAGTCACTACTTGTCTTCTCTGTGTTACACATCCCTCCCTATTCCTCCCACCCCCACATTATACATGCTAATCATAATGCCCCCTTTCTTTTCCCTGCCCTTATCCCTCCCTTCCCAAACATCCTCCCCAGTCCCTTTCCCTTTGGTAACTGTTAGTTAATTCTTGGGTTCTGTGATTCTGCTGCTGTTTTGTTCCTTCGGTTCTCCTTTGTTCTTATACTCCACATATGAGTGAAATCATTTGGTACTTGTCTTTCTCCGCCTGGCTTATTTCTCTGAGCATAATACCCGCTAGCTCCATCCATGTTGTTGCAAATGGTAGGATCTGTTTTTTTCTCATAGCTGAGTAATATTCCATTGTGTATATGTACCACATCATCTTTATCCATTTGTCTACTGATGGACACTTAGGTTGTTTACATATCTTGGCTATTCTAAAAACTGCAGCGATAAACATAGGGGTGCATCTGTCTTTATCAAACTGGAGTGCTACATTCTTAGGGTAAATTCCTAGGAATGGAATTGCTGGGTCAAAAGGTATTTCCATTTTGAGCTTTTTGAGGAACCTCCATACTGCTTTCCACAATGGTTGAACTAATTTACATTCCCACCAGCAGTGTAGGAGGGTTCCCCTTTCTGCACAAGCTTGTCAACATTTGTTGTTGTTTGTCTTTTGTACGGTGGCGATCCTTACTGGTGTGAGGTGATATCTCATTGTGATTTTAATTTGCATTTCTCTGATGACTAGCGATATGGAGCATCTTTTCATGTGTCTGTTGGCCATCTGAATTTCTTCTTTGGAGAACTGTCTGTTCAGCTCCTCTGACCATTTTTTAATTGGATTATTTGATTTTTGTTTGTTGAGGTGCATGGGCTCTTTATATATTTTGGATGTGAATCCTTTATCAGATCTTTCATTTATGAATATATTCTACGATACTGCAGGCTACCTTTTTGATCTACTGATGTTGTTCTTTACTGTACAGAAGCTTTTCAGCTTGATATAGTCCCACTTGTTCATTTTTGCATTTGTTTCCCTTGCCCAGGGAGATATGTTTATGAAGAAGTCACCCATGTTTATGTCCAAGAGGTTTTTGCCTATGATTTTTTCTAAGAGTTTTATGTTTTCATGACTTACATTCAGGTCTTTGATCTATTTTGAATTTATTTTTGTGCATGGAGTTAGACAGTGATCCAGTTTGATTCCATTACATGTAGCTGTCCAGTTTTGCCAGCACCATCTGTTGAAGAGGCTGTCATTTCCCCATTGTATGTCCATGGCTCCTTTATCATATATTAATTGACCATATATGTTTGGGTTGATGTCTGGAGTCTCTATTCTGTTCCACTGGTCAGTGGCTCTGTTCTTTTGCCAGTACCAACTGTCTTGATTACTCTGGCATTGTAGAAGAGTTTAAAGTTGGGAGCAAGATCCCTCCACTTTATTATTCCTTCTCAGGATTGCTTTGGCTATTCGAGGTCTTTGGTGTTTCCATATGAATTTTTGAACTATTTGTTCCAGTTCATTGAAGAATGTTGTTGTTAATTTGATAGGGATTGCATCAAATCTGTATATTGCTTTGGGCAGGATGGCCATTTTGACTATATTAATTCTTCCTAGCCAAGAGCATGGGATGAGTTTCCATTTGTTAGTGTCCCCTCCAATTTCTCTTAAGAGTGTCTTATAGTTTTCAGGGTATAGGTCTTTCATTTCCTTGGTTATGTTTATTCCTAGGTATTTTATTCTTTTTGATGCAATTGTGAATGGAATTGTTTTCCTGATTTCTCTTTCTATTAGTTCATTGTTAGTGTATAGGAAAGCCACAGATTTCTGTGTGTTAATTTTGTATCCTACTTCTTTGCTGTATTCCAATATCAGTTCTAGTAGTTTTGGAGTGGAGTCTTTAGGGTTTTTATTTACAATATCATGTCATCTGCAAATAGTGACAGTTTAACTTTTTCTTCAACAATTTGCATTCCATGTATTTCTTTGTTTTGCCTAATTGCTATGGCTAGGACCTCTAGTACTGTGTTGAATAACAGTGGGGAGAGTGGGCATCCCTGTCTTGTTGCCGATCTCAGAGGAAAAGCTTTCAGCTTCTCACAGTTCAGTATGATGTTGGCCGTGGATTTATCATATATGGCCTTTATTATGTTGAGGTACTTGCCCTCTATACCCATTTTGCTGAGAGTTTTTATCATGAAAGGATGTTGAATTTTGTCGAATGCTTTTTCAGAATCTATGGAGATGATCATGTGGTGTTTGTCCTTTTTGTTGATGTGGTAGATGATGTTGATGGTTTTTGAATGTTGTACCATCCTTGCATCCCTGGGATGAATCCCACTTGGTCATTGTGTATGTTCCTTTTGATATATTTTTGAATTCGGTTGGCTAATATTTTGTTAAGTATTTTTGCATCTACGTTCAACAGGGTTATTGGTCTGTAATTTTCTTTTTTAGTGGAGTCTTTGCCTGGTTTTGGTATTAAGGTGATGTTGGCCTCATAGAATGAGTTTGGGAGTATTTCCTCATCTTATATTTTTTGGAAAGCTTTAAGGAGAATGGGTATTATGTCTTCTCTGTATGTCTGATAAAATTCCGAGGTAAATCCATCTGGCCCTGGGGTTTTGTTCTTGTGTAGTTTTTTGATTACTGATTCAATTTCATTGCTGGTAAATGGTTTGTTTAGATTTTGTGTTTTTTCCTTGGTCAATCTTGGAAAATTGTATTTTTCTAGGAAGTTTTACTTTTCTTCTAGGTTTTCCAGCTTGTTACCATATAGGTTTTCATAGTAGTCTCTAATAATTCTTTGTATTTCTGTTGGGTCCATCATGATTTTTCCTTTCTCATTTCTGATTCTGTTGATGTGTGTTGATTCTTTTTTCTCTTAATAAGTCTGTCTAGAGGCTTATATATTTTGTTTATTTTCTCAAAGAACTAGCTCTTGATTTCATTCATTTTTTCTATTCCTTTTTTCTTCTCAATTTTATTTATTTCTTCTCTGACCTTTATTATGTCCTTCCTTCTACTGACTTTGTTTCCATATATTGCTTAATCCTATTTTAATTTGGTCTTTGATCCATTGATTATTTAGGAGCATTTTGTTCAGCTTCCATGAGTTTGCGGGCCTTTTTGCTTTCTTTGTACAATTCAGTTTGAGTTCTATACCTTTGTGGTCTGAAATATTTGTTAGTAGAATTTCAATCTTTTTGAATTTACTGAGGCTCTTTTTGTGGCCTAGGATGTGATTGATTCTGCAGAATGTTCCATGTGCACTTGAGAAGAATGTGTATCCTGTTGCTTTTGGATGTAGAGTTCTATATATGTTTATTAGGTCCATGTGTTCTAGTGTGTTGTTCAGTGCCTCTGTGTCCTTACTTATTTTCTGTCTGGTGGATCTGTCCTTTGAAGTGAATGGTATGTTGAAGTCTCCTAAAATGAATGCATTGCATTCTATTTTACTCCTCAAGTTCTGTTAGTGTTTGTTTCACATATGCCAGTGCTCTTGTGTCGGGTGAATGTATATTTATATTGGTTGTATCCTGTTGTTGTACTGAACCCTTTGTTATTATGTATTGTCCTTCTTTATCTCTTGTTACTTTGTTTGTTTTGAAGACTATTTTGTCTGATCCTAGTACTGCAACACCTGCCTTTTTCTCCCTGTTGTTGGCATGAAATATATTTACCCATCACTTGACTTTTAGTCTGTGCGTTTCTTTGGGTTTGAGGTGAGTCTCTTGTAAGCAGAATATAGATGGTTCTTTTTTTTTTATCCATTCAGTGACTCTATGTCCATTTACATTTAGGGTGATTTTCGATAGGTATGTACTTATTGCCATTGCAGGCTTTAGATTCATGGTTACCAAAGGTTCAAGGTTAATTTCCTTACTAAGAGTCTAACTTAACTCACTTAGTATGCTATTACAAACACAATCTGCAAGGTTCTTTTCTGTTTCTGCTCCTTTTTCTTCCTCCTCCATTTTTTATATATTAAGTATCATATTCTGTACTTTTTGTCTATCCCTTGATTGGCTTTGGAAATAGTGAATATAATTTTACATTTGCTTAGTAATTAGCTGTTATACACTCTTTACTGTGGTTTTATTACCTCTGGTGACAGCTATTCAACCTTCGAAACACTTCCATCTTTAGCAGTCCCTCCAAAATAGACTGTAGAAATGGTTTGTGGGAGGTAGAATTCTCTGTAGAATTCTCTCAGCTTTTGCTTATCTGGAAATTGTTTAATCCCTCCTTCAAACTTAAATGATAATCTTGCTGGATAAAGTAATCTTGGTTCCAGGCCCTTCTGCTTCATGGCATTAGTTACATCATGGCACTCCCTTCTGGCTTGTAAATATTCTGCTGAGAAGTCTGATGACAGCCTGTTGGGCTTTCCTTTGTATGTGATCTTATTTTTGTCTCTGGCTACTTTTAACAGTCTGTCCTTATCCTTGATCTTTGCCATTTTATTTACTGTATGTATTGGTGTTGTCTTCCTTGGGTCCCTTGTATTGGGAGATCTGTGGATCTCTACGGCCTGAGAGACTATCTCTTCCCCCAGACTGGGGAAGTTTCCAGCAACTACCTCCTCAAAGACACTTTCTATCTCTTCTTTTTCTTCTGGTATCTTTATAATGCAAATATTGTTATGTTTTTATTGATTACACAGTTCTCTCAATATTCTTTCATTTTCAGAGATCCTTTTTTCTCTCTGTGCCTCAGCTTCTTTATATTCCTCTTCTGTAGTTTCTATTTCATTTATCATCTCCTCCACTGTATCCAACCTGCTTTTAATACCCTCCATCGTGTTCTTCAACGATTGGATCTCCAACCTGAATTCATTCCTGTGTTCTTGGATATCTTTCCATACCTCCATTAGCATGTTGTTGATTTTTATTTTGAACTCCCTTTCAGGAAGAGTCAGGAGGTCCATATCATTTAAATCTTTCTCGGGATTTGTATTAATAATTTTACTCTGGACCAGGTTTCTTTGGCGTTTCATATTTGCATATGGTGCCCTCTAGTGTCCAGACGCTCTATTCTGGAGCTGCTCATCCCCTGAACCAATGTCGGGGGTCACAGGGTAGCAGTATTGGTGCCTGGGGGGAGGAAAGAGCTGTTCCCCACCTCCCGGCTACTGTGCCTGTCTCCACTGCCTGAACCAGTAGGCTGATCACACAGATATAAGCTTTTGTCCCAGGGCAGCCAGATATAGATCCCTGCTTTCCACAAGCGGCCAGAATCCCAGTCTTCCCAGAAACTCTGCCTCTCCCAGCTTTCCATCCCCATAATCAGAAGAGTTATGATGAAAGCACCGTGAAATGTAGGTTTGTGCTCCCAGCACAGATCTCTGGAGCTAGGTATTCAGCAGTCCCAAGCCTTCCACTCCCTCCCTGCTCAGTTTCTCTTCCTCCAAACAGTGAGCTGGTGTGGGGGAAGGACTCGGGTCCCGCTGAACCACAGCTCTGGTATGTAACCCCGTTTGGTGAGGTCTGCTCTTTTCTCCAGGTGTATGCAGTCTGGCACCATCATTTTTCCTGTTGCTCTCTCAGGACTAGTTGCACCAACCTTATTTTCTATTTGTATCCCGTTGTAGGATGTAGGAGGAAGCCTCTGTCTCTCCTCTCATGCCGCCATCTTTCTTTAGTGTTTTTTATGTACAATATCATGTAATCTGCAAACAGGGACAGTTTAACTTCTTCTTTACCAATTTGGATGCCTTTTATTTCATTGTGTTGTCTGGTTGCTGTGGCTAATACCTCAAGAACTATGTTGAATAAAAGTGGGGAGAGTGGACGTCCTTGTCTTGTTCCCAATCTTAAAGGAAAGGCTTTCCACTTCTCACTGTTAAGTATTATGTTGGCTGTAGGTTTATCATATATGGTCTTTATTATGTTGAGGTACTTGCCATCTATACCCATTTTGTTGAGAATTTTTATCATGAATGGATGTTGAATTTTGTTGAATGCTTTTTCAGCATCTATGGAGATGATTATGTGGTTTTTGTCCTCTTTTTGTTGATGTGGTGGATGATGATAAATTTTCGAATATTGTACCATCCTTGCATCCCTGGAATAAATCCTAAATCCTACTTGATCATGATGGTTGATCTTTTTGATGTATTTTTGAATATGGTTTCCGAATATTTTGTTGAGTATTTTTGCATATATGTTCATCAGGGATATTTATTTTTATGTTGTCTCTGCCTGGTTTTGGTATTAGGGTGATGCTGACCTCATAGAAAGAGTTTGGGAGTATTCCCTCCTCTTCTAATTTTTGGAAAACTTTAACGAGAATGGTACTACATCTTCACTAAATGCTTGATAAAATCCAGCAGTGAAGCCATCTCGTCCAGGCATTTTGTTCTTAGGCAGTTTTTTGATTACCAATTCAATTTCATTGTTAGTAATTCATCTGTTAGACTTTCTGTTTCTTTCTGGGTTGGCCTGGGAAGGTTGCGTTTTTCTAGAAAGTTGTCCATTTCTTCTAGGTTATCCAGTTTTTTAGCATATAATTTTTCATAGTATTCTCTAAAAATTCTTTGTATTTCTGTGGTGTCTGTAGTGATTTTTCCTTTCTCATTTTTGATTCTGTTTATGTGTGTAAACTCTCTTTTTTCCTTGGCAAGTCTGGTTAGGGGTTTATCTATTTTCTTTATTTTCTTGAAGAACCAGCTCGTGTTTTCATTGATTATTTCTATTGTTTTATTCTGCTCAATTTTTTAAATTTCTGCTCTAATCTTTATTATGTCACTCCTACTGACTTTAGGCCTCATTTGTTCTTCTTTTCCTAGTTTCGTTAATTGTGAGTTTAGACTGTTCATATGGGATTCTTCTTCTTTCCTGAGGCAGGCCTTTATTGCAATACACTTCCCTCTTAGCACGGCCTTTGCTGCATCCCACAGATTTCGTGTTGTTGAATTGTTTATGGCATTTGTCTCCATATATTGCTTGATCTCTGTTTTTATTTGGTCCATGATCCATTGGTTATTTAGGAGCATGATTTTAAGCCTCTATGTGTTTGTGGTTTCTTTTGTTTTCTTTGCATAATTTATTTCTAGTTTCATTCTTTTTTGGTCGGAGAAACAGTTTGGTACAATTTCAATCTTTTTTATTTAATTGAGGCTCTTTTTGTGGCCTAGTATATGTTCTATTCTTGAAAATCTTCTATGTGCCCTTGGAAAGACTGTGTATCTTGCTGCTTTTGGGTGGAGAGTTCTGTAGATGTCTGTTAGGTCCATCTATTCTAATGTGTTGTTCAATGCCTATGTCTGCTTACTTATTTTCTGTCTGGTTGATCTGTCTTTTGGAGTGAGTGGAGTGTTGAAGTCTCCTAGGATGAACACATTTCATTCTATTTCCCCTTTTAATTCTGTTAATATTTGTTTCACATATGTAGGTGTTCCTGTGTTGGGTGCTCAAATATTTATAATAGTTATATCCTCTTATTGGATTGACCCCTTTATTGTTATGTAATGTCCTTCTTTGTCTCATGACTTTCTTTGTTTTAGAGTCTGTTTTGTCTGATACTAGGACTGCAACTCCTTCTTTTATCTCCCTATCAGTTGCATGAAATATCGTTTTCCATCCCTTCACTTTTAGTCTGTGATTGTATTTGGGTTCAAAGTGAGTCTCTTGTAGGCAGCATATAGTTGGATATATTTTTTTACCCATTCAATGACTCTATATCTTTTGATTGGTGCAGTCAGACCATTTACATTTAGGGTGATTATCAATAGGTATGTACTTACTGCCATTGCAGGCTTTAGATTCATGGTTGCCAAAGTTTCATGGGTAAGTCCTTTACTATCTAAGAGTCTAAATCAACTCGCTTAGTATGCTATTACAAACACCATCTATAGATTCTTTTTTTTCTTCTCCTTTTTCTTCCTCCTCCATTCTCTATCATATTCTGTACTCTCTGTCTATCCCTTGACTAAGTTTGGGGTAGTTGATTTAATTTTGCATTTGCTTAGTAATTGACTGTTATTATTTCCTTTCAGTGGTTTTATTACTTCTGGAGACCACTATTTATCCTCAGGAAAACTTCCATCTAAAGGAGTCCCTCCAACATACACTCTAGAGAGAGTTTGTGGGAGCTAAATTCTCCCGGCTTTTGCCTATCTGGAAATTGTTCAATCCCTCCTTCAAATTTAAATGATATCCTTACTAGGTAGACTTTTCTTGGTTCCAGACCCTTATGTTTCATTGCATTAAATATATCATGGCACTCGCTTTTGGCCCATAGCATTTCTGCTGAGAAATCTGATGATAGCCTAGTGAGTTTTCCTTTGTATGTAATCTTTTTACTCCCTCTGGCTCCTTTTAATAATCTGTCCTTATCTGTGATATTTGCCATTTTAATTATTATCTGTCTTGGTGTTGTCTTCCTTGGGTCCCTTGTTTTGGGAGATCTGTGCACCTCCATGGCTGGAGACACTATCTCCTTCCCCAGATTGGGGAAGTTTTCAGCAATTACTTCCTCAAAGACGCTTTCTATCCACGTTTCTCTCTTCTTCTTCTTCTGGTACCCCTACAATATGAATATTTGACATTTGGATTGGTCACACAGTTCTCTAAATATTCTTTCATTCTTAGATATCCTTTTTGCTCTCTGTGCCTTAGCTATTTTGTTTTCCTCTTCTCTAATTTCTATTTTATTTATCATCTTCTCCATGGTATCTGATCTGCTTTTTGTTGGGTATCATTAATGTACAATTATATGAGCAACATTATGGTTACTAGACTCCCCCATTACCAAGTATCCACCATATACCCACTACAATCACTATCCATCAGTGTAGTAAGATGCTATAGAATCACTACTTGTCTTATCTGTGTTATATTGCCTTCCCCATACACACCCCCTACATTATGTGTGCTAATTGTAATGCCCTGATTTCCCCATTATCCCTCCCTTGCCACCCATCATCCCCAGTCCCATTCCTTTTGGTAATTCTTAGTCAATTCTTGGGTTCTGTGAGTCTGCTGTTGTTTGGTTCCCTCAGTTTTATCTTTGTTCTTATAATCCACACATGAGTGAAATCATTTGATACTTGTCTTTCTCCACCTGGCTTGTTTCACTGAGCATAATACCCTCTAGCGCCATCCATGTTGCTGCAAATGGTAGGATTTGTTTTCTTCTTATGGCTGTATAATATTCCATTGTGTATATGTACAGCTTCTATATCCATTCATCTACTGATGGACATTTAGGTTGCTTCCATTTCTTGGCTATTGTAAATAGTGCTGCAGTAAACATAGGAGTGCATATGTCTTTATCAAACTGGGCTCCTGCATTCTTAGGGTAAATTCCCAGGAGTGGAATTCCTGGGTCAAATGGTATTTTTATTTGTAGTTTTTTGAGGAACCTCCATATTGCTTTCCACAGTGGTTGAACTAATTTACATTCTCACCTACAGTGTAGGAGGGTACCCCTTTCTCCACATTCTTGCCAGCATTTGTTGTTGTTTGTATTTTGGATGGTGGCCATTGTAACTGGTGGGAGCTGATATCTCATTGTGGTTTTAATTTGCATTTCTCATATGATTAGCAATGTGGAGCATCTTTTCATGTGCCTGTTGGCCATCTGAATTTCTTCTTTGGAGATGCATCTGTTTAGTTTCTCTGCCCATTTTTATTTCGATTATTTGATTTTTGTTTGTTGAGGTGAATGAGTTCTTTATACTTTTCGGATGTCAACCCCTTATCGGATATGTCATTTAGGAATATATGCTCCCATACTGTAGGATGCCTTTTTATTCTACTGATGGTGTCCTTTGCTGTACAGAATCTTTTTAGTTTGATATAGTCTCATTTGTTCATTTTTGCTTTTGTTTCACTTCCCCAAGGAGATATATTCATGAAGAATTTGCTCATGTTTATGTCAAAGAGATATTTGCCTATTTTTTTTCCTAAGAGTTTTATGGTTTCATGACTTACATTCAGGTCTTTGATCCATTTCGAGTTTATTTTTGTGTATGGAGTTAGAGAATAGTCCAGGTTCATTCTCTTGCATGAAGCTGTCCAGTTTTTCCAACACCAGTTTTGAAGAAGCTGTCGTTTCCCCACTGTATGTCCCTGGCTCCTTTATTGTATATTAATTGACCATATATGCTTGGGTTAATATCTGGACTCTCTATTCTGTTCCACTGGTCTATGGGTCTGTTCTTGGCCAGTACCAAATCGTCTTGATTACTGTCACTTTGTAGTAGAACTTGTAGTTGGGAAGCGAGATTGCCCCTGCTTTATTTTTCTTTCTCAGGATTGCTTTGGTGATACAGGGTGTTTGCAGTTCCATGTGAATTTTAGAACTATTTGTTCCATTTCATTGAAGAATGCTGTTGGTATTTTGATAGAGATTGCATTGAATGTGTAGATTGCTTTGAGCAGAACAACCATTTTGACAATATTAATTCTTCCTACCCAACAACATGGGATGAATTTCCGTTTCCTAGTGTCCCCTTTAATTTCTCTTAAGAGTGTCTTGTAGTTATCAAGGTACAGGTCTTTCACCTCCTTGGTTAGGTTTATTCCTAGGTATTTTATTCTTTTTTATGCAATTGTGAATGGAATTGTTTTCCTGATTTCTCTTTCTGCTAGTACATCATTAGTGTATAGGAATGCAACAGATTTCTGTGTATTAACTTTGTATCCTGCAACTTTGCTGCATTCAGATATTAGTTCTAGTAGTTTTGGAGTGGATTCTTTAGGGTTTTTTGTGTAAAATATCATGTCGTCTTCAAAGAGGGACAGTTTGAATTCTTCCTTATCAAACTGGATGCATTTTATTTCTTTGTTTTGTCTGATTGCCGTGGCGAGGACCTCCAGTACTACATTGGGCAACCTTTTCTTGTTCTTGATCTTAGGGGAAAATCTTTCAGCTTCTTGCTGTTAAGTATGATGTTGGCTGTGGGTTTGTCATATATGGCCTTTATTATGTTGAGGTACTTCCCCTCTATAACCATTTTGTTGAGAGTTTTTATTGTGTATGAATTCTGAATTTTGTCAAATGCTTTTTCAGCCTCTATGGAGACAATCATGTGGTTTTTGTCCTTTTTGTTGATGTAGTGGATGATGTTGATGGATTTTCGAATGTAGTACCATCCTTGCATCCCTTTGGTGCATCCCACTTTGTCGTGGTATATGATCCTCTTGATGTATTTTTGAATTCGCTTTACTAATACTTTGTTGACTATTTTTGCATCTATGTTCATTACAGGTATTCTTCTGTAGTTTTCTTATTTTGTGTTGTCTTTGCCTGGTTTTGGTATTAGAGTGATCCTGGCTTCATAGAATGAGTTTGGAAGTACTGCTCCCTCTTCTATTTTGTGGAAAACTTTAAGGATAATGGATATTATCTCTTTTCTAAATGTCAGATAAAATTCAGTTGTGAATCCATCTGTTTCAGAGGTTTTGTTCTTGGGTAGTTTTTTGATTACTGTTTAGTTTTTTTGCTGGTAATTAGTCTGTTCAGATTTTCTGTTTCTTCCTTGGTTTGTCTTGAAAGGTTGTATTTGTCTAGAAAGTTGTCCATTTCTTCTAGGTTATCCAGTTTGTTAGCATACAGATTTTCATAACATTCTCTAATATTTCTTTGTATTTCTGTGTTGTCCCTTGTGACTTTTCCTTTCTCATTTCTCAGTCTATTTATGTGTGTGGACTCTCTTTATCTTTTAGTATGTCTTGCTAGCATTTTATGTATTTTGTTTATTTTCTGAAAGAACCAGCTCTTGGTTTCATTGATTTTTCTATTGTTTTATTGTTCTCAATTTTATTTCTTCTCTTATATTTATTATGTCCCTTCTTCTGCTGACTTTGGGCCTTATTTGTTGTTCTTTTTCCAATTTCAATAATTGTGACTTTAGACTATACATTTGGGATTGTTCTTCCTTCTTTAAATAGGCCTGGATTGCTATATGCTTTCCTCTTAGAACCGCCTTTGCTGTGTCCCACAGAAGTTGGTGCATTGTGCTATTGTTTTCATTTGTCTCCGTATATTGCTTGATCTCTGTTTTAATTTGGTCATTGATTCATTGATTATTTAGGAGCATGATGTTAAGCCTCCATGTGTTTGTGAGCCTTTTTTCTTTTTACAATTTATTTCTAGTTTCATACCTTTGTGATCTGAGAAGTTGGTTGGTAGAATTTCAATCTTTTTGAATTTGCTGAAGCTCTTTTTGTGACCTTGTGTGTGGTCTTTCTGATAAATGTTCCCTGTGCACCTGAGAAAAATGTTTATCATGCTGCTTTTGAGTGTAGAGTTCTGTAGATGTATGTTAGGTCCGTCTGTTCTAGTGTGTTGTTCAGTGCCTCTGTGTCCTTTCTTATTTTCAGGTCCGTTGACCTGTCCTTTGGAGTGAGTATTGTGTTGAAGTCTCCTAAAATGAATGCATTGCATTCTATTTCCTCTTCAATTCTGTTAGTATTTGTTTCACATATGTAGGTGCTCCTGTATTGGGTGAATATATATTTATAATGGTTATATCCTCTTTTTGAACTCATCCCTTTATCATTGTATAATTTTCGTGTTCTCATGTTACTTTCTTTGCTTTGAAGTCTATTTTATCTGATACAAGTAGTGAAACACCTGCTTTTTTCTCCCTATTTTTGCATGAAATATCTTTTTCCATCCCTTCCCTTTTAGTCTGTGTATGTCTTTCAGTTTGAACTGAGTCTCTTGTGGGCAGCATATAGATGGATCTTGCTTTTTTATCCATTCTATTACTCTGTGTCTTTTGATTGGTGCATTCAGTCCATTTATATTTAGGTTGATTATCAATGGATATATCCTTTTTTCCATTGCAATCTTTGGATTCGTGGGTACCAAAGGTTCAGCGGTAGCTTCTTTACTATCTAACTGTCTCACTTAACTCACTTATTACACTATTATAAACACAGTCTGATGATTCTTTTTTCTCTCCATTATTTTACTTCTTCCTCCACTCTTTATATGTTAAGTGTTTTATTCTGTACTCCTTTGTGTTTCCCTTGACTGATTTTGTGGACAGCTGATTTTATTTTTCATTTTGTTAGTATTTGGTTGGTCTACTTTCTTTGCTGTGGTTTTATTTTATCTGGTGACATCTATTTAGCCTTAGGCGCACCTCCATCTCAATCAGTCCCTTTAAAATACACTGTAGAGATGGGTTGTAGAAAGCAAATTCCCTCAACTTTTGCTTATCTGTGAATTGTTTAATCCCTCCTTCAAATTTAAATGATAATCTTGCTGGATACAGTATTCTTTGTTTGTAGCCCTTCTGTTTCATTGCATTAAATATATCATGCCATTCTCTTGTGTCCTGTAATGTTTCTGCTGAGAAGTCTGATGATAGCCTGATGGGTTTTCCTTTGTATGTGATCTTTTTTCTCTCCCTGGCTCCTTTTAATTCTCTGTCTTTCTCTTTCATCTTTGCCATTTTAATTGTTATATGTCTTGGTGTTGTCCTCCTTGGGTCCTGTGTGTTGGGAGCTATGTGGCCTTCTATGGTCTGATAGACTATTTCTTTACCCAGATTGGGGGCATTATCAGCAATTATTTCTTCAAAGACATTTTCTATCCACTTTTCTCTCTCTTCTTCTTCTGGTACCCCTATAATGC